>NC_048269.2:4706146-5964219 GCF_005286985.2 Setaria viridis
CGCTTCCTCTTCCGCTCTTACGCCAAAACTTCCTTGTGCGTTGTGGTGAGTTTCGAGAGAGAGGAGGGTCAAGGGTGCAAAAGAAGTCTTACAGATCTGTTCGTCGCCTCCCGTTGCACGATGTTGAATTGGAGGCTGTCCGTCGTGAGGGAGGAACTATTGGAAGACTTCGCGAGGAAGGGGTTGCTGCTACCGAAGGTGGGGGACATCGTCCCACGACCCGAGCCCGACGAGGTCATCTCCTTCCTCGCTTTCCATGAGCGCGGGCTTGGATATCCCGTGCATTGGTTCCTGCGTGGGCTCCTGCACCGCTGGGGGTTGGAGTTGTAGCACCTCAACACCAACGGGGTGCTGCACGTTGCTGGCTTCATCACCGTTTGCAAGGCCTTCCTCAGGATGGAGCCGCACGTGGACTTCTTTGCGAAGTTCTTCTCCGGGCGAGCCTGGTTCGAGGAAAGGGGGAAGGCAAGCCTGCCAGCCTCGGTCGGGGGGTTCGCACTTCAGAGGAAGCCCAGGGTTGCATACCCACCGTACACCCCCAACCGCTCTAATCGGGGATGGCACGGTGAGTGGTTCTACATCCGGAACCTGGCAGAGGTGCCGTTCCCAAAGTTCACCGAAGGGAGGCTGACAAGACATGAGAGCTGGGTGTGGGGACCCGCTTTGAAGCAGAAGAAACAGATGGAGGTCCTCGAGCTAGCGCTACGGCAACATGTGGAGGAGGGCCTCAATGGGCTGCAGATCTTCGACACCTTCATCCATTGGTGGATCGCTCCACTGGGGCAGAGGGCACAGCCAATGTATAAGTATTCCAGCCCGTCAAATCCCGATCGCGTGTTGCTAGTGGACTTACCAGAGAATGAGATCGAGGCGCACCTCGATCAAGTGTTCCAGTTGGGGGGTGACGTGACCCTTAGTGGGACACCAGAGCCCTTCCAAGCTAGAAGGCAGCCCGACTTGGTATGTCTCTCCCCTTGCGGTCCTTCCGATCGATTGTGAGCCATTCACCTCGCAGGGGCTCGAGCGTTACAAGTCCTGACCGAGCCTCCCGAAAGGGCCAGAGGGTGCGGCTCGTCAGGCTTGCCAGAGGATTGCAGCAGATGAGAGGAAAAGGAAGAAAGCGGCGAAGGCCCAGAGGCAGGAGGTGAGGCAGCGAGAAATCAGTCGGCTGGTTCATGGCGGCAAGAGCCCGTCGACTGTAGGGGCGGAGCTCGAGTCTTCCGACCTCGGGGGACAAGACTAGCGGGAGCATCGTCGTGATTTCGACTGGGCACCGTAAGCCTACTGCCACGGCCTTTGGCCGAGTGCGCAGTGCGCAGGGACCCTCTGGCACCCCCCGATTCGAGGAAGTGCGCTGCAGACGGGACGTCACCCACGAGCGGGAGGTGAAGCGGGCGCAGTCTCCGCCACGCCATTCAAAGGTGCTGCCGGCATCGCAACCCTGGGTGTTGAGCGTGATGGTGTGTAGCAGTCGGCTGAAGGGATGCGGTCGTACGCCAGCGGCCCAAGAGTCGGCAGACGCACCTGGTCCTTGGCAAAGGGATGCTCCGCTGGCTGCTGAAGTGGATCCGCCGCGGGCTGGGGTGACCCCACCCTCGGTCGTCCTGGAGAGAGCCGGGTGGCAGCCTCCGACTGGTCCAGGTCTGATGGACTTCCTGGTTACTCTGATCATGTACGTGATTGTAGTTTTTCTCACCCGTGTGAATGCGTTTTTCAGTGTGAATAATCCGTTCCCTTATCCTCTTTTGTAGTAATCCATCATCGGCTCCCCTGGTCATCGCAGCGCCTCCTGTACACATGGAGTGGATGGCCAACCTGCATCAGGTTGCGACGAGCGATGGGAGGAGCATGCTGGAGTCAGCCCGATCCATGTTGATAGGACTTGTGCTGCCTCCTCCTCCGACGGCTGCACCTGCGCCGGAGGCTGTGACAATGGTGACTGTTGCGGCGACGGTGAACCCTGTGGCAACGGAGGATCCCGCAACGGCGATAACTGTGGCACTCCCTCCCCTACCGTTCGTGGAGGAGGTGAGGTTGGAACCCGTGCTCCCCGTATCACCTGGAGGAGGGGTGCATGCCATCGGCTCGCCCTGCTGCTCAGATTTGGAGGGCAGCGGAGAAGTTGGGGTCGAGGCCGCCGATGAAGCAGCGGAGGTTCACATGTCCCCCGAGTTGGCCAGGCCCATGCTTGGGCGAGTACCCTCCCAAGCCCACCCGGGGGTGACATGTTGGAGGCAACTGGAATGGAGGAATAGCCGTTGTTGGTGGGCCGCGACATCCCGATGGTGGCCCTTTTTTCCGTCGGAGGGAAGGTCACCAGGGTGGTAGATTCGAGCGTCCCACCATCTCCAGAGTGGGCGATGATCCTGGCGTCACCCGACACCGTGGCAGCCAGATCTTCAAGTGGGCGGAGGCGGCTGACGACGTTGTGGCCTCAGCCGGGCGAACTGGGGAAGGCCCGGTTCATAATCCGCGACGGGAGGGAGTGGGAACTCTGGGACCTGCTCGCAAGTGACGGGTTGTCAGTGCGGTCAGTCTTCACCTCCATCATGGTGAAGTTGAAGGAGGCCTTGGAGGAAGCTGGCCTTGCCAATCGGGCCATGTCCGTTGACCTGCCGCGCATCAGAGAGGTAAGCATTCTGCAATCCTGACTTTGTCCCTTGTCTTTTGTTATTCAACCTGTTACCTTAGCATACCTGGCCTTATCTTGCAGGGCCTGGAGATGATATCAACCGGTAAGTCTCGGTTCCTCCGGAAGGAGCACAGTCATCAGGAATGGGATGTAGTGGCATTGCAAGCTGGAGGCTGCCCATCGCGAGTCCCAGGATCAGGCGGCACGTACGACCGCTGCCGAGCGGGAGTGTGCCACAACGGAGTCTCACCTGGCAGAGGCTGTGGTGGCGGTCTGAGAGTGTTAGGAGGCGGAGTGCCACAAGGCCGAGCGGGCGACTGCCACCAAGTAGGCACTCGTCGTGACATAGAAGGCCTTGGGGGCAGAGTGAGTGGCTCGAGCACATGCCGAGCAGGAGGCTGCTCAGCTACAAAAGAGGGTGACCCAGCTGGAAGAGGGGCAAATCATCCTTGAGAGCACTAGTCAAGAGCTGGGTGAGAGGAATGCCCTTCTGCGGCAAGAGCTGCAGCAGTCAAAGGAGGGACGCGTCATGGCCGTTACTGCGATGGAGCGTAAGTCCTGCCATTCTGAGAGTTTGAGGCAGGGTCGTACCCCTTTTCTGCCTTCAACTAACTTGGCCTCTTGTGCACTCCTGGAGGGGGAGTTGAGGACGACACAGGCGATGGTCACTCGAAACACGGAGGCGTTGGCCCGATCCCTAGAAGACCTATCCACCCTCGCGAATGAGCTCAACCAACTCCACGACGTGGCGTAGGTGGTGGTAACTGAGGTGCTCGGGTAGGGCCCGAGTACCAGCAGGCCTACCTCCAGCTTGCGGAGGTCCCGAACATGGTCAAAACACTTATCTCCAACGGTGTGTTCCACGGGGCATCGAGGGTGCTGATGTCGGTGGCGACCCACTAACCTGACCTAGACATCAAGGCTATCTGCAAAGGGTACACCGACAGAAGGAGCTTCGAGGAGATCCAGGCGCTGGGTTAGAGCTTGGCCCCAGGCACGTGAACGATCGCCCACGCATGTGACCGCGACGTGGGTCATGGAGGCTCGCCGCTCATGGATGGCCGCACGCGTGAGTCGGGAGGGTGCCACTAATCCTGATGCAATGGTGCAGTCTGGGATGGAGCCGGGTGTTGTCCTAATTGAGACCGACCCGAGCGTTGGTCTGACTGCGACTGGGGAGCCCTCATCCCTATCAGCTGCGCCACCAATCGACCTGGCCAAGGGGGAGTAGTAGAAAAAGGGTAGTTAGTTTCTTTGTGTATGTGAGAAATTTGCGGGGGGATCATGAGCCCCTGAGTGAACAATTTTAAGTTCATTTGTGATTATGACAGGGAGCTAGTCCCACCCGTCCTCGTTTTCACCCTTAAGCAATTTATGCTTTTTGCCCTTTTCCTTTGAGGCCTACCCGTTGACCGTAGGCTGCAACCTTAAGAACCTGGGTGTGGCCCGCGAGCCTCAGCTGCTCGTAACCGTAGTCGTGGCGGGGTCCGATCGGTCTGCAAGCTAGAGCATAAGGTTCTTTTAGGGTGAGTTAGAGGATGGGATGCCCTTTCATTTGGGCGCACCCTTTCGTTCGAGTGAAGTGCGTGGTTATGCGAAAAGTAAAGAGGGGGTGGTGCCGTACCCCTGTGGAGCCCCCGAGCGACCTAGGCCGAGAGTGCTCGGTCGGGGGTGCTGTAGGAGCAAATGTTGAATGGAAAAGGACTGGTAATGAACCGAGCTAAGGAAAGAAATGACGTAACTGCTTAATGTTCCAAGTGTTGGTGAAGATGTTGCCATCGTTGTCCTTCAGTCAGTAGGCACCTGGTCGGATCACCTCAGCTACCACGTACGGTCCTTCCCATGGTAGAGAAAGCTTGTGCTTGTCCTTGGTTGTCTGGATCCTCCGGAGCATGAGGTCGCCGACCTCGAGGGTTCTTCCCCAAATCTTCCTCTCATGGTACCTGTGAAGGGTCCGCTGGTAACGGGTGGAGCAAATGAGCGCCGTCTCACGCGCCTCCTCGAGCAGGTCAACCGCGTCCTGTTGAGCCTCCGCGCTCGGTCGGGACCGAACGCCTTTACCCTTGGAGCGCCATAGTCAAGGTCGGATGGCAATACCACCTCAACACCGTAAACCAGGAAGAAGGGGGTGAACCCTATCAACCAGTTCGTGGTCGTCCTTAGGCTCCAAAGGATGGCTAGGAGCTCCGCGACCCATCTTTTGGCATATTTCTTGAGCCAGTTGAAAATGTGTGGCTTGGGTCCTTTGAGGACCATGCCATTGGCTCGCTTGACCTGACCATTGGTCCACGGGTGTCCGACTGAGGCCTAGTTGACCCTCATGCCGTAACCATCACAAAAATTCAGGAACTTCTTGTCAGTGAAGTTTGTTCCGTTGTCTGTGATGATGCAGTTAGGGACGCCGAACGGGTAGATGATATTGAGGAAGAACTCTTGTGAGTGGATGTTGGTGATGGACTTCACCTCGATCCACTTTGTGAACTTGTCCACTGCCATGAGCAGGTGGGTGTGACCACTTGGGGCCTTTCTGAGGGGTCCGACCATGATGAGGCCCCAGACCGCGAATAGCTAGGTGATGGGGATGGTCTAGAGTTCCTGCGCTGGCAGGTGAGTCTCCCGGGCATAGAACTGGCACCCCTCGCGCCTACGGACCACCTTCTCTCCATCGTGTAGCGCTGTGGGCTAGTAGAAACTTTGATGGAAGGCTTTCCTGACTAGCGAACACGGAGCTGCGTGATGTCCACAGATTCCTACGTGGACTTCGAGGAGAAGCTATTTCCCCTGGTCGGTCGGGATGCACTTCATGAGTACCCTCGACGGACTTCGTTTGTAAAGGTCGTCGCTGATGGCAACAAACATTTTGGCACATCGAGCAATGCGTCGTGCTTTGGTCCTCTCTGGTGGGAGGACTTCTTCGAGGATGTAGGCAAGCAGCGGTGCCCTCCAATCGGTCGGGTCGAGCGCCATCACCACAGTGTCCTGGTCAGAGCCCTCGAGCCCTTGGTCGGGGTTAGGCCGCGTTGATTTGTTGGAGCCCCCAAGTGCCTAGTCAAGACCGAGCTGTGCCTGGGTCGGATTCACCCGGATGTAGGTGGATGGCTCGTGGAGGTCGTTCACGAAGACCCCGTCCGGGGGTGGATCCCACTTGGCCGCCAACTTCGCTAGGGAGTCAGCGGCGTCGTTGTGCCTTCGCGGGACGTGGTGCAGCTCGATTCCTTAGAACTTGCCCTCGAGCTTGCGCACCTCTTGGCAGTACGCTGCCAGGAGTGGACTTTTGTAGGAGGACTCCTTCATGACTTGGTCGACCACTAGTTCCGAGTCGCCATGGACGTAAAGCCGCGTCACGCTGAGCTCAATGGTGATACGTAGCCCGTTGATGACGGCTTCATATTCTGCAACATTGTTTGAGGCCTTGAAGTGGAGGTGGATTGCGTAGCGGAGCCTATTTCCCACTGGAGAGATAAGGACCACTCTAGCCCCCGCACCGGGTCCCATGACCGACTTACCGAAGTACATCATCCAATACTCGTGGGTGACGTCTAGGGTTGGGGTCTGGACCTCCGTCCACTCGACGATGAAGTCGGCCAGGGCCTAAGACTTAATCGCGGTGCGGGGGGCGTACTTGATGTTGTACCCCATGAGCTCGAGCGCCCACTTGGAGATCCAGCCCACAGCGTGACGGTTGCAGATGATCTCGCCCAGTGGGTATGAGGTGATGACCGTTACCTCGTCCTCGGTGAAGTAGTGCAGGAGCTTCCAGTTTGCCATCAGCATGGTGTACAGAAGCTTCTGGACCTGGGGGTAGTGCACCTTGGCGTTAGTGAGTACCTCACTAATGAAGTACATTTGTCGATGGACCTTCAACACGTGTCCAAGCTCCTCCCTTTCGACTACGAGAACGGCACTGACAATGCGGTTGCTGCCGCGATGTAAAGGAGGAGGGGTTCTTCATGCTCGGGAGCGATAAGGACTAGGACTGAGGTCAGCAATGATTTGAGGCTCTCCAAAGCCTTTTGTGCCTCTTTCATCCAGACAAATGCGTCTGACTTCTTGAGAAGCTTGTAGAGCGGCATCCCCTTCTCGCCGAGTCGGGAGATGAACCGGCTCAGAGTGGCCAATCAACCTGTGAGCCTTTGTACGCCCTTGATGTTGCGTATGGGACCCATATCTTTTTGGGGTTGGCTTTGATGCCATGCTCGGACACGATGTTCCCAAGCAGCTTCCCCCTCGGAACCCCAAAAATTCATTTCTTGGGATACAGTTTAACGTTGAACCTTCAGAGGTTCATGAACGTTGTGGCTAGGTTTGCGATCAGGTCGCTTGCCCGAGCCGTTTTTACCACGATGTCGTCCACATAGATGGAAATAGTGGTATTTGGCCGCTCGACCTGGTCGGGTTGGTCAAGCGGGTTGATCTGGTCAGTGAAACATTGTAGCATGCACCGCTGGTAGGTGGCACCAGCATTCCTCAAACCGAACGGCATGGTCACATAGCAGTATGAACCATATGGGGTGATGAAGGAGGTCAGGACTTGGTCAGACTCTTTCATCACAATCTGGTGATAGCCCGAGTAGGCATCCAGAAAGGAGAGGATTTCTCATCCTGGGGTGGAGTCGACTATCTGATCTATGCGCGGTAAAGGAAAATGATCCTTAGGACACGCCTTGTTAAGGCCAGTATAGTCAACACACATTCTCCATTTCCCATTTTTCTTTTTTACAAGAATTGGGTTAGTGAGCCAGTCCGAGTGGTACACCTCCTTGATAAAACCGGCCACCAAGAGTTTGATGATCTCCTCGCCTATAGCTCTATGCCTCTCGTCATTGAAGCAGCGCAGGCGTTGCTTGATGGGCTTCGAGCCCGGGGCGATGTATAGTGCATGATCGGCAACCTCCCTCAGCATCCCTGGCATGTCAACAGGCTTCCATGCAAAGATGTCCCGGTTGGCGTGCAGGAAGTCGACGAGCTCGCTTTCCTATTTGGCCGGGAGCTTGGTCCCGACCCGCACCGTCTTGGTCGGGTCGCTGGGGTCGATCTCCACCGCCTTGGTTTCCTCGGTCGGGCTGAAGGCGCTCACGGCGGTCGGCTCATTGTAGTCGGGCATTGCCAGTGCTGCTTCCTTCCCAAGCTTTGGGAGTTCGGCGGAGTTGGCGAGGCCGGTGGCGAGTTCGATGTTCTCGCAGTCACACGCATAGGCGTGCGAGAAGGTGCTTCCCACCGTGATGGTGCCATGCGGTCCCAGCATCTTCAGCTTGAGGTAGGTGTAGTTGGGGACTGCCATGAACTTGGCATAGCATGGCCGCCCCAGGATGGCGTGGTAGCACCCAGGGAAATCCACCACCTCGAAGGTCAGAACCTCCGTGCGCAAGTTGGCGCAGTTGCCGAATGTGACACACAGGGTCGATCTGCTCGAGCGGATACGCCTGCATCCCTAGGATCACACCGTGGAAGGGCGCACTCAACGGTTGGATCTCGGACCGGGGGATGCGTATGGCGTCTAGGGTCTCAACATACAGGATGTTGAGGTTGCTGCCCCCGTCCATGAGCACCCGAGTGAGGTGCATCCTGTTGACGATGGGGTCGACGATGAGAGGGTACTGACCTGGTCAGGGGACGCAGGGAGGATGGTCCTTCTGATCGAACATGATTGCATGGTTCGACCAGCGCACATACCTCTCAGTAACGCACCTTGCCCTGTCGCTTGGAGTGGTCGGCATTGGATCCCCCGAAGATCATGAGGCAGGTTTTGGGTTTGGGGAAGCCATCCCCATCCTTGCCCATCACGGCTTCCTTGTTGGCCACGACCTCCTTGCTCTTGCGCTC
The DNA here is from genome assembly GCF_005286985.2 of Setaria viridis. Classification (NCBI taxonomy): domain Eukaryota; kingdom Viridiplantae; phylum Streptophyta; class Magnoliopsida; order Poales; family Poaceae; genus Setaria; species Setaria viridis. The sequence continues at coordinate 4,714,602 of NC_048269.2, forward strand.
CTTTGGCTTGCCGGCTTGCCGCAGGAAGCGTTTGAGGAGTTTGCAGTCCTTGTAGAGGTGCTTGACGGGGTAGGCGTGGTTGGTGCAGGGGCTCTCCATAAGCCTTTCGAAGTGATCGTGCTGGCCTGGCGGGGGTTGGTTGCCCGGTCAATCGGGCGTCACCGATCCTTCTTGTTCTTCTTGCCCCGTTGCGTGGTGGGGCCCTCATCTCGGTCTTCGCGCTTGGCTTTGCCCTTGTCCCGATCCTCGGTAAAGACCACCTCCTCACCACAGGCGTGATTTGTGACGACGTCGAGTAGCTCGCGGGTGGTCCGGGGCTTGATGCAGCCGAGCTTGTGGACTAGGGACTTGCACGTTGTCCCTGACAGGAACGCGCTGACGACATCTGCGTCGATGACATCAGGGAGGGAGTTGCATTGCTTCAAGAACCTGCGGATGTAATCCAGCAAAGTCTTGTTAGGTTCCTGCTTGCAACTCTTAAGGTCCCAGCAGTTCCCAGGGCAGACGTACGTCCCCTGGAAGTTTCCTACAAAAACCTTCTTATGTTCTGCCCAGTCGCGGATGCCATTGGGCGGAAGGAACTTGAGCCACGCTCGAACGAACTCCCCTACGCAAATGGGGAGGCACTGGATGATGAAATAGTCATCATCGGCTCCTCTGGCTCAATAGGCGAGCTAGAAATCTTCAAGCTGCACTCCAGGATTCGTCTCCCCAATGTACTTGGTGATGTTGGTGGGAGGTCGGAAGCACTATGGGAAAGGCGCTTTTTGGATGCAGCGACCGAAGGCCCGTGGTCTCGGTCCGTCTGGGCTAGGGCTCCAGTCACCGTTCTGGTCGCTCGGTCAGCCGCCATGCCTAGGGCGCACTTCTTCGCACTCCTCGTCAGATCGGTCGCGGGCCACATCGGCCGCTCTTGCCACCATCTGTTCAACGTCGGCGTCATGCCACGCCAACGCGTGGATGACACTGCGCACATCATGTTTCGGCCCAATCTGCTCGCGCACGGGCTGATGCCATGGTGCTAACGCCAGGTTGGGCTATGGAGCTTCCGCAGCGCTCCGTCCTACCCGACGTGCCTACAAGGGTGAGTGGATGGAGCGGTTCGGCTGGTGCGGCCCCAGCATGCCAGCCAGGCAGGAGGCCACGTGTCGTTATCATGACGCGGAGCTCTCCGCCTACTGTACGGCGACAGTTTCCACCAGCACCTAGAGGTTCTGGTGGATTGCCTACTCCTGGGGATCAGCTGGCTCGGGGATGCTGCGCAGAGGCATCGCTATGGTGGCGATGTTCTATCTGGCCTGAGCGAATTGTGCGAGGTCACACCCTCCTACTAGGATGTTATGCTAGACCTGACGGCCACGGCCCCGGACGCTACTTGCTAGGTTGCGTGCATGTTGTACGGAGTCATGCGCCAGGCACACTAGCACTGGCGGCTGCTGGTCCTGCTGCCGTTGTCACAGCTCATCGCCATGCTCCTGCACTTGCGCCAGGACCTCCGTGCGGTTGTTCGGTAGGGTGTGAGTCTCGACAGACTCTACCACCTCCACAAGCTGTTCTGGGGCGTCTGCCATGGCGCACTCCCAGGATGGGAGATGGTCAAGCGCCACCATGTCACTAATGCTAGAGCCGTCGCTCTTGAGCTCCTCATCACAGAGGTCATGGAAGGAGGTGGGACCGTAGCCCGCCATTCCTATGAGCTCGCACGGGTGGAGAGACGATGTCATGACCCTCTAGAGCCCCCGTGTGTACGCATCCGCGGGGGACGCAAGACCGAAGGGGAGCCGGGTGCACGATGAGCACGGCGGGGACATCGGAGCACCTCCGTAGAGCTGGCTAAAAATGTTAGCCAGTGAATACATGACAGCATCCATGTCGTTAACTGTGGGGCTCGTGCCCAACATAGATTCGATGTGGAGCGCAAGCGCCTCCACATTGAGATCATCAAGTGGCTCACGGATGACAATGCGAGCCACCTTTCCCAGGGATGCCGGGGGAGTCGTCTCCTCGCGGAGGTGGAGTACCCGAGCTAATCGTCCAGACTTCCGAAACGGAAGGCCTGGAACAACGCGAAGATAGGTGGAACCCACGTCCCACTGAGGGTAGGAGTAGGAAACTCTAGCGAGCCAAAGCGAATCGTATCGCTCGAGCCTGCCATGCCGAAGGTGATGGTGAGGTGGGCCATCTGATGACCTGCAAAATGCAAACACAACATCGTCTTCCCCATGGATGGTGCCAACTGTCGGTGGGAAATCTGGCCGACATGTAAATATTTGTAGTTTAGTCGTGCGTTAGATCAGATATGGCCTATCACATAATGACACAGGATGTATACTGGTTCGAGCAATGCGTCGTACGTCCCTTCAGGGTTAGTCGGTCGACTTTATTCCTGAGCCTAGGTGCTCAAAATTTGTAGTGGGGGTACAAATGAGAGGAGTATGAGAGGGGGTGCCTGAGTCCTGGCCTTGTTCTCGTCTCAGTGGAAGAGAGTGGCAGGAACTCAAACATGCGCTAAGTGTGTATGGGTGTGTGTGTGAGAGAGAGAACATTTGTCTGAGAGTCTTAGGACTTCCGAGTGAGAGAGAGTCCCTCCAGAGTGGGGGGGGGGTCCGTCCCCTTTTATAGTACAAGGGAACAACCTTACAGTTTGGAGAGGATAAGAGAGTGAGTGTTTGGGCGCTACCTAGTCTTGTCAGGGCTCACGTCGTCTGGTGCAATATGGCCTCCATCCTCGGTCCCTGTTCTCCTCATCAGGCCACTCCGTCATAGCGAGTAGATTTACATCGGCACTACGCAAGGTGTGCGCAGGGTGTGGCGGGGTACGGCTCTGCATACAGCTGGCTGGCCTGAGCACTTCCTCGTTATCCATCCCACCTGCTCCCTGGGCCCATACTAGGAGGGCATCCCCGGTTGGTTGTCCCAGTTGGCCCCGACTGAGTCGGTCGGGAGGAGCGGTACGCTGCATCCCCAGTCAGGGGGACTTGGTCAGGAGAACTCAGTTGGGAGAACTCAGCCGGGATCGAGCTGTGGCCCTACCACCGACTGGCTCCTTCTGGTCGGGGTGCCGACTAGGCTTCCTGGTTGGAGAAAATGTCCAGTGGCTGGATTGAGGCCTTGGCCTGGCCACGCATAGCCGGGTCGGTCCAGGTGCGCGTTGTGGTTGTGCCCTTCGTTGGGCCAAGTGTCGCGGGAAGGCAGTTCCGTTGGGGACCCCGGGTCTATGGACCCGTCAAATAATGTCTTGCAAAGTTTTTCTAGTTTTTCCCTTATGCAACAGGGTAAGCCTAAAGAAGGGGAGCATTGCTGGTTGTGGCCATGCAGCATGGCCGTCGCTCCGCGTTCCAACATCAAAGCAAGCACCTCTGAATGCCATTGGAGCAAGTCGAGGACAACTTGCAGCTAAGAAGGGGAGAATGATGAGGACATCACCTATTCAGATACAACTACATTACCAAGTTTTGATTCAAAGATGAAGCAATTCTTTATCATGATTTTATTTGATACATTTGATGAATTGATGTTGCACCATGATGTGTGTTCATTGTCATTTTCAGAAATACATATGTGGATCAAAAAGAGTGTTAAACACACATGGAAGGCATGGAGGACCAAATAAGATGATTGGGGACCAAGTTCAAGTATTCCCAACATACTCCACTAGGCCACCACGTCACTTTTAGCCCAAGGAAAGAAAGAGATCAAATCCAATATATTTTGGGGCTGGATTCGGACTGCAGCACTACGCCAACTTGGGACGGCCACCATGACTTCATCTAGACTCCGTTTTGGATGTTCAAGTACTTGATGGAATCCTTATGAAGTATATTTTCATATGGTTCTGGGCTCATGTCCATATCTGTTCTGAGGCAGTCACAATGATCAAATTACTACCGAGAGGTTTTTCTGTCCAAAGTGTTGTGTATCAAGTTGGGTCCATTAGGGATGCGTCCTAGGGTTGGAGCACGACCCCAACACCCTGGTGGTCATCCTACCACATTCACATACCCCTTAGACATCACAAAGAATAGTGGGGTTTTGTTTTGTTCAAAGTTTAGCCATTGTTACTTCCATTTAGACGCGTGTGTCGACTAGACCATCCGTTCTACTCGATTCAAAACCCCAATTTTGTGATTTCAGATTTGTTTTTATCTCCATATTTGCAATTGAGTTGGTTGTTCTACTTGTTCTTGCTTGTTCCTCGATTGCTTGTAGGAATTACCCTAGTGGTTTGGTTGATCGTGCTCCACAAGATCGCAACGACCATTGGAGATGGTGTATCGGTTGCTAAGGCGCAGCATCCTTGGATGGTTGTAGTCGGGCCATGTCCATCCCCAAATCGACTTATCCCCCTTCTCTCATCAAAAAATTGGGATTCAACCCCACAGGTTCACATCACAGAGGCCCATCTACTTCATCAGTGAGGTGCTGTCGGATTCTAAAACTAGGTACCCACCAGTTCAAAAGTTGCTATACGCAATACTACTCACCTTGCGGAAGCTACGACACTACTTCCAGCAATACAATATCTCCGTTGTCATAGACTTCCCCTTGGGAGAAATCCTCCACAATTGAGACGCAACAGGAAAAATCTCCAAGTGGGCTGTAGAACTCGCAGCCCTGTCCTTGGAATTCAAGTCAAGGACTGATATCAAGTCGCAAGCACTAGTCGATTTCATGGCAGAGTGACAGGAAAATCAAGTACCCACACCGGCAGAACACCCAGAGTATTGGGTTATGTACTTTGATGGATCACTCAAAGTCGAGGGCACCGACGCAAGAGTACTCTTAATCTCTCCCAAAGGCGAACAACTCAAATATTTGTTGCAAATCTTTTGGGAGATCTCCAACAATGAAGCTGAATATGAAGCGCTTCTGCACGGGCTCCGCCTGGCAGTCTCGCTAGGAATTAAGTGGTTGTTGGTCTACGTTGACTCACTAGTAGTCATCAATCAAATCAATGATGAGTGGGATCGCCACAAGGACAACATGGATGCGTATTGCCTTGAAGTATGCAAACTGGAGAACAAGTTCTCAGATCTAAAGTTCCATCACGTGGCTCATAACAATAACATAGCCGCAGACATCTTGTCCAAGCTTGGATCTACTTGTTCTCAAGTTCCAGCTGGGGTCTTCGTCCATGAGCTACACAAGCCATCCTTAGTGGAGCCAGCACCATCTAAAACCACCGATCGAGGCAACGATGCACCAGACCAAGAGGTTATGATGATCGATGTAGATTGGAGAATCGCTTTAATCGACTACATTAAGGAGCACAAGTTGCCTCCCAACAAGACAGAAGTAGAACAAGTCTCACAACGCAGCAAGAACTGCATTTTAGTCGGGGACAAGCTCTACAGATGAGGCGCATCATCAGGATTACTCATGAAGTGCGTCTCATGACAAGATGGCAATGACATATTGGAGGAGATACACAAGGGCATCTGCGGCAACCATGCTTCCTCAAGAATGATCATGGGCAAAGCTTTCAGGGCAGGTTTCTATTAGCCCACAGCTCTTGCCGATGCTGAAGAACTAGTCCGACATGCCAAGGGTGTCAATTCTTCGCCAAGCAATAGCATGTCCCCGGCTACAAGTTAATCACTATGCCACCCTCGTGGCCCTTTGCATGTTGGGGGCTAGACATGATTGGCCCTCTGCCTACGGTGCCCGGGGCCTTCAACCGAATACTCGTGGTGATTGACAAGTTCACCAAGTAGATCAAGGTGAAGCTAGTGACCTGCCTGAAGGTAGACAGAGTACTCGACTTCCTCGATGAGATTGTCCATCGCTACAGCTTGCCCAACCGCATTATCACAGACTTGGGCTCCAATTTCAACAACCACGAGTTCTGGGAATACTGTGAGAACAGTGGGATCGATGTCCGATACGTCTTCGATGCTCATCCGCGGGCCAACGGCCAGGTTGAGTGCGCTAATAGGATGTTACTGGAAGCTCTAAAGAAATGACTACACGACATTGGAAACACTAAATCTGGCAAGTGGCTCAAGGAGCTACCCAATGTCCTCTGGGGGCTTCGCACACAGCCGTGCAAGCCTATGGGGTACTCACCCTACTTCCTGATCTTTGGATCAGAAGCCGTCCTCCCTGCCGATGTCATGTGGAAATCTCCAGTAGTCGAGCAATACGAGGAGGTTGTGGTGGAAGAAACAAGGCGTCTAGATTTAGACAACCTCGAAGAAGCTCGCTGTGCAACACTCGTCCAGTCAGCAAGGTACCTTAATGGAATTCGCCGCTATCATGATTGCAATGTTAAAGAACATTCGTTTAACACAGGCGACATGGTCCTCAAGTGTATACAAGACACCAAGGGGCTACACAAGCTGAATTCACCTTGGGAGGGTCCTTTCATTGTGTCCAAGGTCACTAGACCTGGATCGTATAGGCTCCAAACTCTCACCAGAGAAGAAGTCGACAACTCGTGGAACATCGAACACTTGAGTTGATTCTACCCATAAGTTTACATATTCCTGTAAATCGGCCATCGGCCTCAGTCATATAGTTACAATTCAATAAAGCAGAGTTATTTTTTGTCGTAAAATGGCTAGTCTCTGCCTGATCGCGACTTGCACAAAGCAAAGTTTACCAAGCTATTTAACTCCACGGGGTACTATCACCCAACTCGTGGCTTGTATTCACAAGTCTGCACACATATCTTTTAGGTTATTCAACTCTTTGGATAGCAGCAAAAAGCAAGCCTCCACACACAATTCTTGAGCTAGTCAGCTCCTTGGACAAGTCCGTCTATCGATGGTCTTCACAAAAAGAAGTTGTCCACAAACTTGATACTACCCATGTTCCTACCTAGACAAGTCTGTCTAGCCACAGCATGTAAATAACAAATCTGTAGTTCCAGGTCTTCGGAGCACAACACCTGAACAATCTAGAGAGGTTGCAAAGGTAGGCTCCACATAACAAAGTTCTGAAAAGTCTACTCACCCAAAGAGTTTGACTACCTAGATACCCGAGTACTTGCACTCCGCAAAAGGGGTTGTATCCTAATGTACTCAAATAGCGTATCTAAAGAGGCTCACAAGAGTAGCCTTGTGTGCAGACACTCACAACTACCACAGGAGCAAATATCAGAGTAGTTCGTGAGATGCACTAAACTGAAAAATTCAAACATGTCAACAAGCAAACAGAAATTGCGACAAGATTTCAAAGAAATTACATTTCATTTCACAACTTGCTTATTACAATAACTTAATGTTTTTTACATTATAGCTACTCAAGGTCTATCTGGCTGGCTACTTCCTTTCCAATGGGACCTATCTCTTGCAGGTATTGTTGGAATTGCTCATCAGTGCAATCTTCGGCAATCCCCTCTGCCATAGGAGCCAAGTCGGCCTACGGGTAGAAGGAATTTACCATGGCTAATAGCTACTTTGAGACGGACTCTGCCATCTTCTGGACGTAGCCGGTGATCTTCCCGGGCACTTCCTTGAGTATCTCCGCCAAAGGACAGGGCTCCACGCCTTCTTCTGGGGGCTCCACCATGTTGGCAATAGGCTGGGTGGCCTCTATCAGCTCCTTCAGAACAAGTTTGGTTTCCGCCAACTCAGCCTCTTGCGCTTGGAGTTTCGTCATAAGATCTACCATTTGGACTTCTCTGTTTACGCGCAATTTCTTCTCCTTCTCCAGCTTGTGCTCCGGAGTCTCATACTAAGTGGTCAACTTATCGTGTTGATCCGTGACTCGGTAGTACGAGTTGTGCCAGTCCATGGCGTGACCCTGGAGATCTTTATTTTCTTTGGTAGCTCTGCAAGAACAAAGGCAAGAAGTCAGTATCACCAAGTACAAATCAGTACTCAAAGATAGCAAGAGACAACACGTTACCTTCCACACGTTGGTTCAACATCCTATTGCGCTTTCGGAGGCGATCCTTCTCCTTCACGGTTCTCTGGATGAGATTCTTGTACTCCGCGGCATGCCCGTCATACTTCATGAGTAGTTGGGAGGAGTACTACCGCTTCTTGGCTAGCTCCTATTGCAGTGCCTAAGCCCGCATGATGGTGTCCCCATACCCCTGGATCATCTTTAACTTCTCGCGGGAGTGCTCGATCGGTTTCTACATAACAGAGCAAGTACTCGTGTGAGTATTGGGTACCAATTTCAAGTTGAGGACTAAGGCAAAAATGAAATTTACCTTTGTGAATTCACCTACACGGCAATGCATCTCCATGATCGTGGCATCCATCTGAATGGTGGCCAGAGGGTCAGCTATCAGCTGAATCTTTTCCATGTCCACCCCAGGAGCGATCCAAGTTTCTTCATGCTCCTCGTGCTCTTTGGCATTTGGCCCACCAAGAGGAACCAGCACTCGGCTAATTGATGGACCAACTTCCAAAGGCAAGAGGGAGCCCACATCGTGACTAGTCGATGGCCCCGCCCCGGATGGCGGGAAGACTAGCATTGGCAGCGTGCCAGTAACATCAAAATCAGCTTCTGGCTTGGGGGCTACAAGCGTAGCCTCGACTTCACCAGTAGCCGCCACCTCTGCCTTGGTCTCTGCCTCTGGCTCGGGGGCTATCAGAGTCGCCACCACTGCGGAAGTAGTCACTGCCACGGGCTCGGCCATTGGTAGCTCGGAGGCTGGCACTACACCAATATTAAGTGATGCTATAACATCATGCATAAGGGGCTACGACAAGGGATACTGAACCTGGTGCTACTTCTAGCACCGGCTGCTCCTCTGGCAGTGGAATTGAAGGTGCCGGGACAAGGTCTTTGGATGAGCGGCCATGACCATCACCCGCGGACTTCGAGCTCGGGCCTCCAATATCAATGCCGGTGGATTTCTTTAAATAAGACAAGTGTCAAAAATACACTACACAACAACATCAAGTTACAATCAGTACTCGAGTACTTACTTGGTAGACCTCCTTATCTTTATGCCCCCAGACGCAGGGACTTGACGGTGGGCGATGGCTTCTTTGGCACAGCTCGCTGGATCACAGCTTGATCCTTGCTAGCCTTGGTGGCTGTCTCCACCACAGTAGTCTGCGCCACCATAGGGTTGGCCCTAGGAACATGAGGCTCCTCAACCTCCTTTATCGCCGGCAGCTCCTGTTGCACGACTTTAGTAGTTGTTTCTTCTTCCTCTGTCTCCTTCTCGACTACCTGCAATTCACCAATGTCAGAATCAAGTTTGGCATGGTAGAAATGAAAGCAGCTCGCGAGTACTCAATCCTCATAATCTTGTCCCTCTTTGAATGTGATTACCAGAGGTGGGACATCATCGGCGGACGACGACTTCTTCACCACCCATTTGACAGTGACACTACACGCCTTCTTCGGGGGTGGTGCCAATCTGGCTTCCAAGTTGTCCTTAGCTTCACGCTTGGACATCCCGGAAGATGATCCTGCCTTGTCTGAAAGACGGGGCTTGACGACAAATTTCTCAATAGCTTCTGAGTTAGAGCTGCTGAAGGAGAACCAATCCTCCAATTCTTCTTCCTTCTCCTCATCCTCCTCCTCGATCACCTTTTGTACAGCCGCAAGGGTCTATACGCATGGAACAACATCATTCGGGCTAGGTGGAGGAGGAATGGAGACATACAAGTGAAGTTCTTCCTATAAACAGAAGACAAGTCAGAAAATTGACAAGTACAACAATTAGTACTCGGGGGCTGCAGGCCACGGGTACTTATTACTTGGTTTGGCAAGTTGGCGGCACAGCGTTCTCGCACGATTGTCAGGATCCCCCTAACATGCTTGAAGAAGCATTTCAGCCACGCCATTACCTCCTCCGTGGACAAGTCTTTCAACATCATCCATGAAGGGTCGTTCGCACCCGAGTAGTCGTACCCCCATGTGCAGCGCAGCTACAGGGGTTGGACTCGCCTCCTCATGAAGTTGAAGGCCACGCTGACACTGGTCAATCCTTCCCTCTTGAGTGTGGCAATCTTCTCTATCAGCCTGGCGATTGAAAGCTATCTGCAGTACTCGGCTCATCCAACCAAGGATTGTTCCATACTAGCCGTGGCCGGTCATTTTAGGAAGATGGGGCTCGTGATTTCCAATGTAGAACCACCATTGCTTCTAGCCCGAGTGCGAGTCTATGAGTTCATAATCCAAGTACTGGCCTTTGATTTGCTCCCGCAACTAGATTCCTGCCCCCCCCCCCGACTACCTCAGTATGGTCCATTCTAGGCTAGGGCTTAACTCTGAAAACTTCCTAAATAACTGGAAGTGTGGCTAAATGCCAAGGAAAGCTTCGCAGATATGCATGAAAATGGTGACGTGCAAGATTCAATTGGGATTGAGGTGAATAATTCCAGATTGTAAAGAGCCCACAGAAGAAGTCGGATGAGGGGAGAGCCAGACCTCGCTCGATGAAATGCCCGAAGATGACTATCTCATTGGAGAAGCTCTTCATCGGCCACGGGTTGCCGTAGGCCTCCCTCCAGTAGATGAAGTCCTACTCCTGGAGAAGATCAGCATCCACCAATGCTTGGATGTCTGCCTCTTTCATCACAAATTTCTTCTAGGCGCAAGCCTGATTCACTGGCGCCGTCTGATGGGTCATGCCATACTTCAGTGCTGGCAACTGGATCTCTTTCTCCTTCTTGGCCACCTTCCACTTCTTGGTCTCCGTCGCCTTGCTGGATGATGCTTTTTTCCCCATTGTCACAAGGGTCTTCTTGTGCATGAGCTCGGGGGCTAAGCAGTGGGGAAGGGTAGCACTAGAGCTCAAGAATGGAAAGCGGCAGTGCTAGGGCTACAGTGTGGGAGACGAACAGGCGGAATGGCTCGGGTGAAATGGAAGGGATGAATTCCTCCGTTATTTATAACTGCGGCACAGTTAACCGAGAGTCAAAAATAACTAGGAATATTCCATTTTTAAAAGCCCTCAGTTATCGCTTGACGGATTTTAATTTTTTGGAAGAGATAAGGTTACTGTTGGCGAAAGGTCACATTGACCAGTGGTTGACCCTTATACCCAAACTAGTCGTATAACGGCTCAGGGGCTGTGTGCCACATGCCTGTCGACTAAAAAGTTTTTTCTTTGGATTTAAAGGTAAAAGCGATGTGAAATTACAAGATTGACCCTCAGCTTGATTCTTTGATTCAACCTAAGGCTCGGGGGCTACTCCATATGAAGTGTGATTTTTATCGCACTTCCATATAAAATTCAAGATTGAAGATTTAAGACCAAGTTAAATAAGGCTTGAGCACATTCTAGCCGCATGGCAATGCTCGAGTACACTCAAAGACTCAATCCGATGGACTACTCAAAGGAGCACCACAAACTAGTCGGAGACATCTACATAAGTACTCAGGACTGCTACATTTGATTAAAAAGTACTCGGGGACTTGTCGGTCATACATCTATGGCCCACCGAGAGGTTTGGATAGTCCTAGATACGTGATTGTACACCGAGACATGTCAGACATGGAGACTATGGTGCAAGACGGCGTGATCTCTGTAGAGGACAAGAACTAGTCGAGGATTAGGAAACTACTCATAGCAATTAGAGTAGGACTCTCTAGTTGAATCCGACTAGTATTCTTGTAAACAACTGACCTGTAACCTTGCCCCCGGCAATATAAGGCGAGGCAAGGACTGTAATAATTGCAGCTTGAGGCATTAAAGTAACTATGAGAAATTAGAAAGAAATTCAAGAGGAAAAGAAAAAGAAATGGGCCAAAAATCAAATTCGGGTCAAATTTGACCGAAATTTGAATTTCAAATTCGAAATTCAGACTAATTTGACAAACATGTGGAATACAAGTGTAAGATCATTTGGAACTGAGGGATCAAAAATTCGGAGTTGAAACAGTGCCAAAAATCTCAGAAGAAATTGAAAAGGGAAATGAAAACCTACCTTTACTGTTCACCGTCCGAAAATAGGATTCAGAGAAAACAGCTTCAGAGTTCATTTTGGAAATTGATTTCTGGAAAAATTTTCAAATAAGTGCACCAAGACAACTACACTATACTGAAGTATGAACTTTGGACTACAATATTCATGTGTTGTTGGCCAGGAACAGTGAAGGGAAGGAAGTCAAACTCAAGCTCAAAGTCAGCACAAAATCACAGTTAACTGACAAGCCTGAAAATGGCTAAGTCTGAACAGCAGCACGACATCAACTTTGGAATTAAATTCAGAGCAATGTAGCTAAAAGAGGGTACTTGTTCATGAGCAAAATGGAACATTGGGACATTGTAGAACATATTTGAGAAGAAGTTGGACTGTGGGAAGGAGGATTGGACCACTAAATCAAGTCACAAAGCAAGGTCAGTGACACTGTCATAACTGACGAACTGAATGTCAGTTTCTTCAGTGAACTCCAAAAGAACCCGAGAAACAAATCAAAATTGAATCGAATTCAATGTTTATCTCAAGCCAGAGCCAAAACAAAAGATGACGGGCTTGAGATTATCTTCAACTTCTGTTAAGGCGCTGGAGGCCGTCGGATTGAAGATCGACCACGACTCGGCTCTGAAGATCACGGGCGGTGACAGAGCACCAGACGTGTCGCTGCCGCCGTCGTCGGTCGACCGCCAGAGCGACTAGCTAGGCCACCTTCTCACCACGCAAGCCTACGGGTAGGCCACGGTGTCGTCCATGCGAGGGGTGAAACGCTTGAATAATTACTGCTCCCGCGCCGCCGTTTCACCGTCTCCCTTTTTACCGCCGCCAGCTTCTTCTCTGTCAAGCACCGCCGCCGAGCAAAATTCCACCGCCCCGTCTCGCCTCCCGTCGATTCCTCTCGTCCACTCCTCCACAGACACCCCAGCTACACCCCAGACCAGTCGTTGTCCCACATCCATGCCAGAGTAACCGTGTTCGCCGTTGCTTCTGTCCGCCGCCGTCGCGCCGCCCGCTCACGGTGAGAACCACCTTGCGCTGTTTCTCTTCTGTCTTGAGTAGTCGTAGTCGAGTCTCTAGGGTCCTAGGATGGAGTAGAGGTAGTTGTTTGAGTCGGTTGTGTCGATGTCGTGAGAAGCCACGGCCGGCCGAGGGAGTCGCCGCCCGTCGCCATGGAGGGGATGGCTCCGGCCATCTCCCGGGAAGCTGCTGCCGCGCATGGGGCCGTATAGGTGTAGAGATGGTGTCACGACCTAGTCCCACCGCCGGGAGGGCGCCGGCCGGCGAGCCGCGTCACCCCCTGTCACGGGTGCTTTTGGCGGGAGGAAGGAGAAGAGCCTGGACGCCGGGGCCCGCGCGTCAGTAGGAGAAAGGGGGGGGAGATAGGAGCAGGCCGGCCAGACGCAAGCGGTTGCTGGGCCACGGTCGTGAGGCCCAGTAACGCACGCGCCATTCCGCCGAAAAAGAAAAAGAGGCCGGAGGCCCAAGGAGTCACGCGCGGTCGGCTGGAATCGGAAAGGAAAAGGGCCGGAGGCCAGAACAGCTCGCAGGCCGGCGTCGCGAAATAAAAGAAGAAAAAGAAAAGAAGGCCGTGGGCCGGTGTTGGGCCGCAGAAGAAAGAAGAAGAAGAAAAATCGGCCCGCGGGGCCCGTCGGGGGGGAGGAATAGCGCCGGCGGGTAGAAGGAATAGGAGAGGTGGGGTCCGCACCGTGGGGCCCAGTGTTCGTGAGAGGGGGTAGAGAGTGGGTGAGTGAGAAAAGTATTCCGGGTGATTTTCGGGAAAAATTAGATTTCCTTTAGCGAAATAATTCGTTTAAATTCATTTTACATCATTTTAATCACAGAAATTTGTAGGAGTGTCCAAAATTAATGAAACCAATTTTGTTAGGCTTGTTTTATTTTCCTTTATGCATTAAAATTTTTACACCCTAGGAAAATAATAAAAAAATTCGGGTATTTATTTAATGCCTTCCTTTTAAGGTAATTAAATAAATACTTAATATTTATAAAATGTATAAAATGTGAATAACACTTTATTAATCACAAATAATTCTTAACCCATAGGAAATTAGATTTTCAAGTTAGGAAATAATTACCACTTTTTCTAAAAATAAAAGAAAAAGCTATAAGGAGGGTTAAATAAGAAAAATAAAATTGTAGGTTAATCTTTTTAGATTTTTTTTGTGTGTTGGCTTGCAACTTTATCATGATAAATCGTATAGTCCTTGTTGACTTGCAACTTTATCATGAAGGAAAGTTGTATAGTCTATATTCAAAAAGTTTGCATTCTAACCCCTGCATGTATTATGCTGTAGATCCCGAAGCACTGGAAGAAGATTATTGGGAATTCTCAGAAGGACCTTCGGAATCCGAAGAAGTGTTTGAGTTTGTTCCCTGTGAAGCCAATCCGTCAGCTTCTACTAATCTTTTTAGCGAACAAGGCAAGCCCCGGTGCATTTATACCTATCTATTTTGGAGTCGTTATTTCATGTGACTAGTTGTAGGTTAATTGCTATATGTATGCACTAAGTCTAGGAGTTGATTGAAACCTATTCTTGTGTATGATCATGCCTTGATTTAAGGACATCTTTGCCACTTGTTCAAACCTTAGAAGCTACCCAAGTCTAGAATTGCTTACTTGTTTACATGCTTGGTTTACCAACCTTAAGGAAAACTCTTAAGTCATACATGTTGCTTATGAAGGATAGCTTGGGAATTTGAAAGCGGACAGAAGCTAGAGATGTAGTTCTGTCTGCTAGATTAATTTGATTAAGGCCCGATTCGTTGTCTTAACCTTTGATCAAGTGATAAGCATCTGATCACTTACTGGGTATGGGACCAGTAAAGCCCAGTAGGTTAGTAAACTCTGTGATTAGGAATACTTCGTACCCGCGCTTGACGTGCTGGAGATTGGCAGGGGTGTAGCTTGAAACTCACATGGAGATCGGGCCAGACGTGGGGTCCCATGTGGGGGTGCATCCCTGGGTCCGGGTAGTCGTATTCCTAATCATTGATTTTGCTAATCGAGAGGTTGTTAGATACGACCTGGACAGTCGTATAAAGCTGGTGATCAGGGTACGCTCCTGCAGGATGTAATTAGATCCGGATCGCCGCAATTCTCGGTTATGAATGCACTTGATCACCGTTGAGCATCGTAGTATCAATTCATGAAATATGTATCTTCTGTTATCAAGTGATGTATGATTTAACAGCTATGGTTGCTTTCACTTCTGTTATCATTTAGAATGGTTAGGTAATGACTTAACTCAAATAAAAGATAAAACTAAGGCCTTACTCGTAGTAAGCTTTTCGGCAAAAATGGTGTCAACCAAGCACACCCAAAAGCTGGCATGCATTCCAAAGAAAACTATTTATATTGGTTAGTCGGGTAAGACTTGCTGAGTACCCCGTACTCAGGGTTTTTCCCTTGTGGTTATCTTTCAGAAGCTTCACAGGAGGCTACAGAGGAGGAGACCCCGAAGCCCTAGGGTATTGACTTGAGTCTTACAATACCCTAGAGAAAAGTTTACCTACGCATCTTCTCCTGAACTATTTATGTTTAAATCTTAGAACTTGTCTAACACTGCATCACTAAGTTTGTTTCAACCTATGTCTTGTAATAACTCGTACCTCTTAAATATGTATGTAAAAATGTAATGTTTGTTGATATTATCCCATCGAGGATATTATCCTGATGTATGGTTATGAGACACGCCGTGGATCCTTCGAGGAGTCCTAGGGACACTCGACGGACTACCGGACTTATGCTGTTTTAGGTGCGTTTCGGATAATTGCCGTTCCGACGACGATTAGGCGCACTTAAACCAGCTTAAGTTGGGCGGTTCCGCCACAAGGACCCCCTCCAAACAACTTCAATCAATACAATCTAACCAACACACAGGACGTAGGGTATTACGCGACATAAGCGGCCCGAACCTATCTAAATCGTGTGTTCGAGTTCACCATCGAGTTCCTGATCTCGGCAAGCTCCACGCATAAAACACTACCTCGGGTACCCTCTCGGTAGGTTGCCAGATTTAAACACCGACACCGCCCTTGTCACAATGCAATAATGGAGGGAACAACGACACCGCCCTCGTCACAATGCAATACGGAGGGTCATGGGTAAAAAAACACGGGGCATGTATGATCTATGATGAAAATATGTGTTGTCTAATGATGCTATTTTTTAGTGCTCGGGTTCCATCACCGATGATCCATGACGAACCATGGATTTTTTTCAATGATGACATTATAGAACATCACGAGAAAAACGTCATAGACGAACACATTTATATTATTCTTGGGACTTACAAAACCTACAAGCTATATTATCACTCACTCACTCACCAAAACCACAATCTATAGCCTAATGGGCCATATTTGTTACACTTTTCAATTCCAATCATTTATTTGATTAAAAATCAGATTGATCACATGTGTATTTCTTCATACCACCATTCATAAAGAATGGCATTATTACGCACATCCAACTGATCCCATCTGTATCATATGTACAACTTTTTTTGGCGGGTATATGTTCAACTTTGACCAGCACTATACCTATATGAAAGTTATAATAATTGTACGAAATTACCTATTATGAAAATATTTTCATTACAAATCAACTTAGAACTTTGACTACAAGTATTCTATATAGTATGTCATTCATTCACCAACAGATGTAGAAGTAGGTTTTCTACATGTGTTACAACAGTATTATTGCAGTCTCGGGGCTTTCTTATTAGGCTTAAATAATAATTATTGGTAATTTTAGGTGGCTGCAGATGTATATGTAAGGCATTTTGAGTTGTCATCTGGTGCTCAATTGAGCAGCAGCTAGTAGCGCTCGTCAGGGCGCAGGGCTGTCGAGCTGCAGCACGTTGCCAAACCAGGAGTTATGGCAGGGGTAGGCGGAGCAGAAGGCCTCGAGCCCCGTCATGACGAGCAGCACGACGGAGGCGAGCAGCGTCAGGATCTTCCACGACCCGAACACGTACCTCTTGAGCATCTTCTGCACTCGCACCGCCGGCGTCCGGTCCCGGTGCGCGTTCACTGCCCGTATGACGCCGTCGAGCCGCGACACCTTGCTCACCCGCGCCGCGCGGCACATCCCGTTCCACATGTCCGCCACCTCGCGGTTGCTCTTCATGCGGTTCACCAGCACGCCGCTCCGGCGGAGGATCTTGACGTCCCTGGTGGTGTCGATGATGCCGTTCATCATCTCCGTGTAGCGCGCGAGCACCAGCGGCCCGCGCACGGCGACGGCCTCGTACGCCACGAGGTTGCGCAGGACCACCTCAGTGGTGGCGTCCAGCGTGATCACGGGGAGCCACAGCGTGGCCGCCGCCGCATTGAAGGCGATGCCGTGGATGCCCTCTGTCGTCGGCAGGAACCGGACGCCGCACTTGGCCAGCTGCTCCACCGACGGGATCTTGATCTCCTTCGCCAGCGGCGCGCTGCCGGCGACGCCCTCCGTGTTCATGCCGCTGAGAATTCCCTCCACGTCCACGGACGCCACCAGCTTCCTCACCACCGACACCACCCCCGGGAGCGCCGGCAGCCGGCGCGTCATCTTCCCGTAGAGCTTCGACACGGACCTCATCGGCCAGGAGACAAGCAGGCTCCCCATGTTGAGGTGAGACGACACCTGCGAGCAGGCTTTCTTCACCGTGTTCTCGTCACCTTGAGGCGGCTGGACACCTGCAAGCTCTGGCGCCGCGTCGAGCAGCTGCTCCTCTACATCGTAGAGGGAGCGGTCCTGGGCCTGGTCGTCCTGATGGGCCGTCGGATTCTTGCCGCCGCCGCCGCCGGTGTTCTCGTCGAAGACGGCGCCGGGCGGGACGAGGAAGTGGTAGAGGAGCTCCAGCAGGTGGACTTCCTCAGCGATGGTGACGTCTGCACGCATCTTGATGGGTGACACGTGCTTGATAAACCGGTCGAGGACGGTGCACATCATGGCACGGGCGGTGGTGACATGCTGCTCGGCGGCATGGCGCCGGAGCTCGAGTGCCTCGGTGAAGAGGCAGAGCGGGAGCTGGTTCTCGATCATCATGGCGTCGCGCACCGTGGCGTTGATCCAGTTGGCCGCCGAGGACACCATGTCCGTGGTCTCGTCGCGGTGGTAGCCCTCGAGGAAGTCGAGCAGGAAGCACGTGTCGATGGCCATCATCCAAGCCAGCGTCTCACGGTTGAGCTCCAGTATCCGGTGGTACGGCGCCTGCATCTCGTCCTGGAGATCACGTAGGCGCTCCACGAGGTGCTCGATCGTGCGGCCGCCGGCGAAGTGCCGCTCCGCGCGCTTGGCGGCGGCGAGCTTGTAGCGTTCCATGTCCCTGAGCTCGGGGCGGCGCTGGTGGTGGTAGGGGCCGAGGGCGAAGTGCTGCGGCGCGTAGGCCTCGGGCTTGGTGTCGCGCAGGGCGCGCGGGACGTCGAACACCTTGGCCGCCGCGCCGAGCTCCTCAGCCGACCGCTCCTCCAGGGTGTCCCGCACCCGGCGCAGCCACCGCATCTCCTCCTCCGACAGCACATCGCCGTTCGCCGCCGCTGCCGCCTGCGCCATCTAGCAAACTAGACCCGTTAGTTGTGCCGCGCGCTTAACCTAGCTTAATGCTGCGCGTGCTTTAAGCTTAGAACCCTGGGCGAGGTTATATAGAGAGAAGTGTGGGTGCAGAACGTCGCCGTTCATTTTGGCACATTTTCAGTTGCGTTTGGAAAAGAACAAGGTAAGATGCGCCACTAGGTTTAGATGCGGTCCTGCCAACAATCAATGCGTCGTCGTCCACATTTTTCCTATTCGATTGCAAGCTAGGATTATTCGAAACCAGGGAAGCGGTCGTGGCCGTTCAGACTATAAACATGGTCGTGCTACTGGCTTGACATGCAATGGTTTCTGAAGGAGCACGTAGGAAACAGGTTAGTTCTCACATGAACCGAGAAAATTCCCCGGCGCGGCCTTAATCTCGTTTTATTCTCCGACCACTGATGATATTCTCCATGAGTGCTCAAAATTTTTTTAGATCTTTCTAGCTCAACAACTAAGCTAACTTCATGTTTCTTAGAGGAGAAGCCACCATTTGAACATGTTCCACGACTAGAGATCACTACTAGAAATATGACCTCTCGTCCCTAGTGTTTGTACCGGTCACATTTAGAGCACTCGTCCCTAGCGTTTGTATCGGTCACATTTGGAGCATTAGTACCAGTTCCAACGGATACAGCCTGAAGCGCGCCTCGTGGACCCCTTTAGTACCGGTTGAGGGCAACAACCGGTACTAAAGGGTGCACATTAATACCGGTTGGTGCTCCAACCGGTACTAATGCTCTACCCACCTTCTAGTACTGGTTGGTTACGGCAACTGGTACTAAAGGGGGTACCATCTAGTATCGGTTGCTGCCCCAACCTGGTACTAGTATGGCACCCCCTAGTACCGGTTGAGGGCACCAACCGGTACCAAAAGAGCTACCCTCCAGTACCAGTTGCTGCTTCAACCGGTACTAATTTCCTTTGTATACATACCCTCCTTCTCCCTTTGTATAAATACTAATTTACTTTAAAAAAAATTAGATTACATATTTCAATTCATTTGCTATTACTTTAAAAACCAAATCATGTGTATATACTTAGAAAAATTACATTAAGTATTTTAATTCACTTTCTTCTACTTCAAAAACCAATCCATGTGTATATTCTTAGAAAAATTAGATTTTGTATTTCAATTCATTTACTTGTACTTAATCCATGCGTACATACTTAGAAAAAATAGATTAAGTATTTCAAATCATTTGCTTGTACTTTAAAAACCAATCCATGTGTACATTATTAGAAAAATTAGAATACGTATTTCAATTCATATGCTTGTACTTCAAAAATTGATCCAAGTGTATATACATAGAAAAATTAGATTAAGTATTTCAATTCATTTTCTTCTACTTCAAAAACCAATCCATGTGTATATACTTAGAAAAATTAGATTTTGTATTTCAATTCATTTACTTGTACTTCAAAAACCAATCCATGTGTACATACTTAGAAAAATTAGATTAAGTATTTCAATTTATTTGCTTGTACTTCAAAAATCAATCCATGTGTATATATTTAGAAAAATTAGAATACGTATTTCAATTCATATGCTTGTACTTCAAAAATCAATCCAAGTATATGTACATAGAAAAATTAGATAAAGTATTTCAATTTATTTTCATCTACTTCAAAAACCAATCCATGCGTATATACTTAGAAAAATTAGATTTTGTATTTCAAATCATTTGCTTGTACTTCAAAAACCAATATATATGTACATACTTAGAAAAATTAGATTTTGTATTTCAATTCATTTGATTGTACTTTCAAAACCAATCCATGTGTCCGTACTTTGAAAAATTAGATTACGTATTTAAATTCATATGCTTGTACTTCAAAAACCAATCCAAGTGTATATACATAGAAAAATTAGATTAAGTATTTCAATTCATTTTCTTCTACTTCAAAAACCAATCCATGCGTATATACTTAGAAAAATTAAATTTTGTATTTCAATTCATTTGCTTGTACCTCAAAAACCAATCCATGTGTCCGTACTTAGAAAAATTAGATTACGTCTTTTAATTCATATGCTTGTACTTCAAAAACCAATCCATGTGTATATATTTAGAAAAATTAGCTTAAGTGTTTCAATTCATTTGCTTGTACTTCGAAAACTAATCCATGTGTTTAAACTTAGAAAATTAGATTAAGTATTTTAATTCATATGCTTATACTTCAAAAACCATTTCCTGTGTATATACTTAGAAAAAATTAGATTATGTAATTTAATTCTTATGCTTATACTTACAAAACAATTCATGTGTGTATACTTAGAAAAATTAGATTAAGTATTTCAATCACTTGCTTGTACTTCAAAAACAAAAACATGTGTATATACTTAGAAATATTAGATTATGTATTTCAATTCATATGATTGTACTTCCAAAATCAATCCATGTGTATATACTTAGAAATATTAGATTACGTATTTCAATTCATATGCTTCTACTTTAAAAACCAATTCATGTGTATATACTTAAAAAAAATTAGATTAAATATTTCAATTCATATGCTTATACCTAAAAACCAATTCTTTTGTATATACTTAGAAAAATTAGATTAAGTGTTTCAATTTATTTGCTTGTACTTCAAAAACCAATCCCTGTGTATATACTTAGAAAAATTAGATTTCATATTCCAATTCATATGCTTGTACTTCAAAAACCAATCCATATGTATTTACTTAGAAAAATAAGATTAAATATTTCAATTCTTTTGCTTGATCTTCAAAAACCAATCCATGTGTATATACTTAGAAAAATAAGATTATGTATTTCAATTCATATGCTTATACTTCAAAAACCAATCCATGTGTATATACTAAGAAAATTTAGATTAAGTATTTCAATTCATTTGCTTGTCCTTCGAAAACCAATCCGTGTGTTTATACTTTGAAAAATTAGATTAAGTATTTTAATTCATATACTTATACTTTAAAACCATTTCATGTATATATACTTAGAAAAAAATTACATTAAGTAACTTAATTCATATGCTTATACTTCAAAAAATAATGCATGTGTATGTACTTAGAAAAATTAGATTACGTATTTTAATTCATATGCTTGTACTTCAAAAATAAATCCATGTGTATATACTTAGAAAAATTAGATTACGTATTTTAATTCATATGCTTGTACTTAAAAAATAAATCCATGTGTATAAACTTATAAATATTAGATTTTATTTTTCAATTCATTTTTCTTCTACTTCAAAAAAAATTCATGTGTACGTACTTAGAAAAATTAGAATCTTGTACTTCGAAAACCAATTCATGTGTACATACTTGTACTTCAAAAAATTAGAATCTTGTACTTCGAAAAATTAGATTACATATTTCAACTCATATACTTGTACTTCAAAAATCAATCCATGTGTATATAGTTACAAAAATTAGATTACGTATTTGAATTCATTAGCTTCTACTTCAAAAACCAATCCATGTGTATATACTTAGAAAAATTAGATTACATATTTCAATTCATATGCTTGTATTTCAAAAACCAATCCATGTGTATATACTTAGAAAAATTAGATTACATATTTCAATTCATATGCTTGTACTTCAAAAACCAATCCATGTGTATATATTTAGAAAAATTAGATTCAATATTTCAATTCATTTGCTTGTACTTCGAAAACCAATCCACGTGTTTAAACTTAGAAAAATTAGATTAAGTATTTTAATTCATATGCTTATACTTCAAAAACCATTTCATGTGTAAATACTTGGAAAAAATTAGATTATGTAATTTAATTCATCTGCTTATAATTCAAAAAATAATTCATGTGTATATACTTAGAAAAATTAGATTACGTATTTCAATTCATATGCTTGCAGTTCAAAAACCAATCCATGTGTATATACTAAGAAAAAAAATATTAAGGATTTCAATTCATTTGCTTGTACTTCAAAAACTGATCCCTGTGTATATACTTATAAAAATTAGATTACGTATTCCAATTAATATGCTTGTACTTCAAAAACCAATCCGTATTTATTTTGAAAAATAAGATTAAATATTCCAATTCATCTGCTTGATCTTTAAAAACCAATCCATGTGTATATATTTAGAAAAATTAGCTTAAGTGTTTCAATTCATTTGCTTGTACTTCGAAAACTAATCCATGTGTTTAAACTTAGAAAATTAGATTAAGTATTTTAATTCATATGCTTATACTTCAAAAACCATTTCCTGTGTATATACTTAGAAAAAATTAGATTATGTAATTTAATTCTTATGCTTATACTTACAAAACAATTCATGTGTGTATACTTAGAAAAATTAGATTAAGTATTTCAATCACTTGCTTGTACTTCAAAAACAAAAACATGTGTATATACTTAGAAATATTAGATTATATATTTCAATTCATATGATTGTACTTCCAAAACCAATCCATGTGTATATACTTAGAAATATTAGATTACGTATTTCAATTCATATGCTTCTACTTTAAAAACCATTTCATGTGTATATACTTAAAAAAAATTAGATTAAATATTTCAATTCATATGCTTATACCTAAAAACCAATTCTTTTGTATATACTTAGAAAAATTAGATTAAGTGTTTCAATTTATTTGCTTGTACTTCAAAAACCAATCCCTGTGTATATACTTAGAAAAATTAGATTTCATATTCCAATTCATATGCTTGTACTTCAAAAACCAATCCATATGTATTTACTTAGAAAAATAAGATTAAATATTTCAATTCATTTGCTTGATCTTCAAAAACCAATCCATGTGTATATACTTAGGAAAATAAGATTAAATATTCCAATTCATTTGCTTGATCTTCAAAAACCAATCCATGTGTATATACTTAGAAAAATAAGATTATGTATTTCAATTCATATGCTTATACTTCAAAAACCAATCCATGTGTATATACTAAGAAAATTTAGATTAAGTATTTCAATTCATTTGCTTGTCCTTCGAAAACCAATCCGTGTGTTTATACTTTGAAAAATTAGATTAAGTTTAATTCATATACTTATACTTTAAAACCATTTCATGTATATATACTTAGAAAAAAATTACATTAAGTAACTTAATTTATATGCTTATACTTCAAAAAATAATGCATGTGTATGTACTTAGAAAAATTAGATTACGTATTTTAATTCATATGCTTGTACTTCAAAAATAAATCCATGTGTATATACTTAGAAAAATTAGATTACGTATTTTAATTCATATGCTTGTACTTCAAAAATAAATCCATGTGTATATACTTAGAAAAATTAGATTACGTATTTTAATTCATATGCTTGTACTTCAAAAATAAATCCATGTGTATAAACTTATAAATATTAGATTTTATTTTTCAATTCATTTTTCTTGTACTTCAAAAAAAATTCATGTGTACGTACTTAGAAAAATTAGAATCTTGTACTTCGAAAACCAATTCATGTGTACATACTTGCACTTCAAAAAATTAGAATCTTGTACTTCGAAAAATTAGATTACGTATTTCAACTCATATACTTGTACTTCAAAAATCAATCCATGTGTATATAGTTACAAAAATTAGATTACGTATTTGAATTCATTAGCTTCTACTTCAAAAACCAATCCATGTGTATATACTTAGAAAAATTAGATTACATATTTCAATTCATATGCTTGTATTTCAAAAACCAATCCATGTGTATATACTTAGAAAATTAGATTACATATTTCAATTCATATGCTTGTACTTCAAAAACCAATCCATGTGTATATACTTAGAAAAATTAGATTACATATTTCAATTCATATGCTTGTATTTCAAAAACCAATCCATGTGTATATACTTAGAAAAATTAGATTACATATTTCAATTCATATGCTTGTACTTCAAAAACCAATCCATGTGTATATATTTAGAAAAATTAGATTCAATATTTCAATTCATTTGCTTGTACTTCGAAAACCAATCCACGTGTTTAAACTTAGAAAAATTAGATTAAGTATTTTAATTCATATGCTTATACTTCAAAAACCATTTCATGTGTAAATACTTGGAAAAAATTAGATTATGTAATTTAATTCATCTGCTTATAATTCAAAAAATAATTCATGTGTATATACTTAGAAAAATTAGATTACGTATTTCAATTCATATGCTTGTAGTTCAAAAACCAATTCATGTGTATATACTAAGAAAAAAAATATTAAGGATTTCAATTCATTTGCTTGTACTTCAAAAACTGATCCCTGTGTATATACTTATAAAAATTAGATTACGTATTCCAATTCATATGCTTGTACTTCAAAAGCCAATCCGTATTTATTTTGAAAAATAAGATTAAATATTCCAATTCATCTGCTTGATCTTTAAAAACCAATCCATGTGTATATACTTAGAAAAATAAGATTAAATATTTCAATTCATTTGCTTGATCTTCAAAAACCAATCCATGTGTATATACTTAGAAAAATAAGATTATATATTTTAATTCATATGCTCGTACTTCAAAAACCAATCCATGTGTATATAGTTAGAAAAAATTAAATTAAGTATTTAAATTTATATGCTTATACTTCAAAAAAAGATTCTTGTGTATATACTTAGAAAAATTCGATGAAATATTTCAATTCATTTGCATGTACTTCAAAATAAATCCATGTGTATATACCTAGAAAAATTAGATTACGTATTTTAATTGATATGCTTGTACTTCAAAAACAAAAATCCATGTGTATATACTTAGAAATATTAGATTTTGTGTTTCAATTCATTTACTTGTACTTCGAAAACCAATCCATGTGAACATATTTAGAAAAATTAGAATAAGTATTTCAAATAATTTGCTTGTACTTCCAAAACCAATCCATGTGTATATACTTAGAAAAAAAATTAGATTAAGTGTTTAAATTTATATGCTTATAATTCAAAAAAGATTCTTATGTATATATTTAGAAAACTTCGATGAAATATTTCAATTCATTCGCATGTACTTCAAAATTAATCCATGTGTATATACTTAGAAAAATTAGATTATGTATTTTAATTGATATGCTTGTACTTCAAAAACAAATCCATGTGTATATAGTTACAAATATTAGATTTTGTATTTCAATTCATTTACTTGTACTTCAAAAACAAATCCATGTGTATATACTTAGAAATATTATATTTTGTATTTCAATTCATTTACTTGTACTTCGAAAACCAATCCATGTGAACATACTTAGAATAATTTGCTTGTACTTCAAAAAACCAATCCATGTGTACATACTTGGAAAAATTAGATGACATTTTTAATCTCATATGCTTGTACTTAAAAAACCAATCCATGTGTATATACTTACAAAAATTAGATTACATATTTGAATTCATTTGCTTCTACTTCAAAAACCAATCCATGTGTATATACTTCAAAAAATTAGATTACATATTTGAATTCATTTGCTTCTACCTCAAAAACAAATCCATGTGTATATACTTCGAAAAATTAGATTACATATTTCAATTCATATGGTTGTATTTCAAAAACCAATCCATGTGTATATACTTACAAAAATTAGATTACATATTTAAATTCATATGCTTGTACTTCAAAAATCAATCCATGTGTATATACATAAAAAAATTAGATTTTGTATTTCAAATCATTTGCTGGTATTTCAAAAACCAATTCATGTGTAAATACCTAGAAAAATTAGATTTTGTATTTCATTTCAATTGCTTGTACTTCAAAAACCAATCCATGTGCACATACTTAGAAAAATTAGATTTTTTATTTCAATTCATTTGCTTGTACTTTAAAAACCAATCCATGCGTACATACTTTGAAAAAATAGATTTTGTATTTCAATTCATTTGCTTGTACTTAAAAAAGCAATCCATGTGTACATACTTATAAAACTTAGATAACGTATTGCAATTTATATGCTTGTACTTCAAAAACCAATCCATATGTATATAGTTTGAAAAATTAGTTTAAGTATTTCAATTCATTTGCTTGTACTTTGAAAAGCAATCCATGTGTTTAAACTTAGAAAAAATGGATTAAGTATTTTAATTCATATGCTTATAGTTCAAAAAACCATTTCATATGTATATACTTAGAAAAAATTAGATAATATAATTTAATTCATATGTTTATGCTTCAAAAAACAATTCATGTGTATATACTTTGAAAAATTAGATTAAGTATTTCAAATCATTTGCTTGTACTTCAAAAACCAAAACATGTGTATATACTTAGAAACATTAGATTATGTATTTCAATTTATATGATTGTACTTCCAAAACCAATCCATGTGTATATACTTAGAAATATTAGATTACGTATTTCAATTCATATGCTTCTACTTTAAAACCCATTTCATGTGTATATACCTAAAAAAATTAGATTAATTATTTCAATTTATATGCTTATACTTAAAAAACAATTCTTTTGTATATACTTAGAAAAATTAGATTAAGTATTTCAATTCATTTGCTTGTACTTTGAAAAGCAATCCATGTGTTTAAACTTAGAAAAATTGGATTAAGTATTTTAATTCATATGCTTATAGTTCAAAAAACCATTTCATATGTATATACTTAGAAAAAATTAGATAATATAATTTAATTCATATGTTTATGCTTCAAAAAACAATTCATGTGTATATACTTAGAAAAATTACATTAAGTATTTCAATTCACTTTCTTCTACTTCAAAAACCAATCCATGTGTATATTCTTAGAAAAATTAGATTTTGTATTTCAATTCATTTACTTGTACTTAATCCATGCGTACATACTTAGAAAAAATAGATTAAGTATTTCAAATCATTTGCTTGTACTTTAAAAACCAATCCATGTGTACATTATTAGAAAAATTAGAATACGTATTTCAATTCATATGCTTGTACTTCAAAAATCGATCCAAGTGTATATACATAGAAAAATTAGATTAAGTATTTCAATTCATTTTCTTCTACTTCAGAAACCAATCCATGTGTATATACTTAGAAAAATTAGATTTTGTATTTCAATTCATTTACTTGTACTTCAAAAACTAATCCATGTGTACATACTTAGAAAAATTAGATTAAGTATTTCAATTTATTTGCTTGTACTTCAAAAATCAATCCATGTGTATATATTTAGAAAAATTAGAATACGTATTTCAATTCATATGCTTGTACTTCAAAAATCAATCCAAGTATATGTACATAGAAAAATTAGATAAAGTATTTCAATTTATTTTCATCTACTTCAAAAACCAATCCATGCGTATATACTTAGAAAAATTAGATTTTGTATTTCAAATCATTTGCTTGTACTTCAAAAACCAATATATATGTACATACTTAGAAAAATTAGATTTTGTATTTCAATTCATTTGATTGTACTTTCAAAACCAATCCATGTGTCCGTACTTTGAAAAATTAGATTACGTATTTAAATTCATATGCTTGTACTTCAAAAACCAATCCAAGTGTATATACATAGAAAAATTAGATTAAGTATTTCAATTCATTTTCTTCTACTTCAAAAACCAATCCATGCGTATATACTTAGAAAAATTAAATTTTGTATTTCAATTCATTTGCTTGTACCTCAAAAACCAATCCATGTGTCCGTACTTAGAAAAATTAGATTACGTCTTTTAATTCATATGCTTGTACTTCAAAAACCAATCCATGTGTATATATTTAGAAAAATTAGCTTAAGTGTTTCAATTCATTTGCTTGTACTTCGAAAACTAATCCATGTGTTTAAACTTAGAAAATTAGATTAAGTATTTTAATTCATATGCTTATACTTCAAAAACCATTTCCTGTGTATATACTTAGAAAAAATTAGATTATGTAATTTAATTCTTATGCTTATACTTACAAAACAACTCATGTGTGTATACTTAGAAAAATTAGATTAAGTATTTCAATCACTTGCTTGTACTTCAAAAACAAAAACATGTGTATATACTTAGAAATATTAGATTATGTATTTCAATTCATATGATTGTACTTCCAAAACCAATCCATGTGTATATACTTAGAAATATTAGATTACGTATTTCAATTCATATGCTTCTACTTTAAAAACCATTTCATGTGTATATACTTAAAAAAATTAGATTAAATATTTCAATTCATATGCTTATACCTAAAAACCAATTCTTTTGTATATACTTAGAAAAATTAGATTAAGTGTTTCAATTTATTTGCTTGTACTTCAAAAACCAATCCCTGTGTATATACTTAGAAAAATTAGATTTCATATTCCAATTCATATGCTTGTACTTCAAAAACCAATCCATATGTATTTACTTAGAAAAATAAGATTAAATATTTCAATTCATTTGCTTGATCTTCAAAAACCAATCCATGTGTATATACTTAGAAAAATAAGATTAAATATTCCAATTCATTTGCTTGATCTTCAAAAACCAATCCATGTGTATATACTTAGAAAAATAAGATTATGTATTTCAATTCATATGCTTATACTTCAAAAACCAATCCATGTGTATATACTAAGAAAATTTAGATTAAGTATTTCAATTCATTTGCTTGTCCTTCGAAAACCAATCCGTGTGTTTATACTTTGAAAAATTAGATTAAGTATTTTAATTCATATACTTATACTTTAAAACCATTTCATGTATATATACTTAGAAAAAAATTACATTAAGTAACTTAATTCATATGCTTCTACTTCAAAAAATAATGCATGTGTATGTACTTAGAAAAATTAGATTACGTATTTTAATTCATATGCTTGTACTTGAAAAATAAATCCATGTGTATATACTTAGAAAAATTAGATTACGTATTTTAATTCATATGCTTGTACTTCAAAAATAAATCCATGTGTACAAACTTATAAATATTAGATTTTATTTTTCAATTCATTTTTCTTGTACTTCAAAAAAAATTCATGTGTACGTACTTAGAAAAATTAGAATCTTGTACTTCGAAAACCAATTCATGTGTACATACTTGTACTTCAAAAAATTAGAATCTTGTACTTCGAAAAATTAGATTACGTATTTCAACTCATATACTTGTACTTCAAAAATCAATCCATGTGTATATAGTTACAAAAATTAGATTACGTATTTGAATTCATTAGCTTCTACTTCAAAAACCAATCCATGTGTATATACTTAGAAAAATTAGATTACATATTTCAATTCATATGCTTGTATTTCAAAAACCAATCCATGTGTATATACTTAGAAAAATTAGATTACATATTTCAATTCATATGCTTGTACTTCAAAAACCAATCCATGTGTATATATTTAGAAAAATTAGATTCAATATTTCAATTCATTTGCTTGTACTTCGAAAACAAATCCACGTGTTTAAACTTAGAAAAATTAGATTAAGTATTTTAATTCATATGCTTATACTTCAAAAACCATTTCATGTGTAAATACTTGGAAAAAATTAGATTATGTAATTTAATTCATCTGCTTATAATTCAAAAAATAATTCATGTGTATATACTTAGAAAAATTAGATTACGTATTTCAATTCATATGCTTGTAGTTCAAAAACCAATCCATGTGTATATATTTAGAAAAATTAGAATACGTATTTCAATTCATATGCTTGTACTTCAAAAATCAATCCAAGTATATGTACATAGAAAAATTAGATAAAGTATTTCAATTTATTTTCATCTACTTCAAAAACCAATCCATGCGTATATACTTAGAAAAATTAGATTTTGTATTTCAAATCATTTGCTTGTACTTCAAAAACCAATATATATGTACATACTTAGAAAAATTAGATTTTGTATTTCAATTCATTTGATTGTACTTTCAAAACCAATCCATGTGTCCGTACTTTGAAAAATTAGATTACGTATTTAAATTCATATGCTTGTACTTCAAAAACCAATCCAAGTGTATATACATAGAAAAATTAGATTAAGTATTTCAATTCATTTTCTTCTACTTCAAAAACCAATCCATGCGTATATACTTAGAAAAATTAAATTTTGTATTTCAATTCATTTGCTTGTACCTCAAAAACCAATCCATGTGTCCGTACTTAGAAAAATTAGATTACGTCTTTTAATTCATATGCTTGTACTTCAAAAACCAATCCATGTGTATATATTTAGAAAAATTAGCTTAAGTGTTTCAATTCATTTGCTTGTACTTCGAAAACTAATCCATGTGTTTAAACTTAGAAAATTAGATTAAGTATTTTAATTCATATGCTTATACTTCAAAAACCATTTCCTGTGTATATACTTAGAAAAAATTAGATTATGTAATTTAATTCTTATGCTTATACTTACAAAACAACTCATGTGTGTATACTTAGAAAAATTAGATTAAGTATTTCAATCACTTGCTTGTACTTCAAAAACAAAAACATGTGTATATACTTAGAAATATTAGATTATGTATTTCAATTCATATGATTGTACTTCCAAAACCAATCCATGTGTATATACTTAGAAATATTAGATTACGTATTTCAATTCATATGCTTCTACTTTAAAAACCATTTCATGTGTATATACTTAAAAAAATTAGATTAAATATTTCAATTCATATGCTTATACCTAAAAACCAATTCTTTTGTATATACTTAGAAAAATTAGATTAAGTGTTTCAATTTATTTGCTTGTACTTCAAAAACCAATCCCTGTGTATATACTTAGAAAAATTAGATTTCATATTCCAATTCATATGCTTGTACTTCAAAAACCAATCCATATGTATTTACTTAGAAAAATAAGATTAAATATTTCAATTCATTTGCTTGATCTTCAAAAACCAATCCATGTGTATATACTTAGAAAAATAAGATTAAATATTCCAATTCATTTGCTTGATCTTCAAAAACCAATCCATGTGTATATACTTAGAAAAATAAGATTATGTATTTCAATTCATATGCTTATACTTCAAAAACCAATCCATGTGTATATACTAAGAAAATTTAGATTAAGTATTTCAATTCATTTGCTTGTCCTTCGAAAACCAATCCGTGTGTTTATACTTTGAAAAATTAGATTAAGTATTTTAATTCATATACTTATACTTTAAAACCATTTCATGTATATATACTTAGAAAAAAATTACATTAAGTAACTTAATTCATATGCTTCTACTTCAAAAAATAATGCATGTGTATGTACTTAGAAAAATTAGATTACGTATTTTAATTCATATGCTTGTACTTGAAAAATAAATCCATGTGTATATACTTAGAAAAATTAGATTACGTATTTTAATTCATATGCTTGTACTTCAAAAATAAATCCATGTGTACAAACTTATAAATATTAGATTTTATTTTTCAATTCATTTTTCTTGTACTTCAAAAAAAATTCATGTGTACGTACTTAGAAAAATTAGAATCTTGTACTTCGAAAACCAATTCATGTGTACATACTTGTACTTCAAAAAATTAGAATCTTGTACTTCGAAAAATTAGATTACGTATTTCAACTCATATACTTGTACTTCAAAAATCAATCCATGTGTATATAGTTACAAAAATTAGATTACGTATTTGAATTCATTAGCTTCTACTTCAAAAACCAATCCATGTGTATATACTTAGAAAAATTAGATTACATATTTCAATTCATATGCTTGTATTTCAAAAACCAATCCATGTGTATATACTTAGAAAAATTAGATTACATATTTCAATTCATATGCTTGTACTTCAAAAACCAATCCATGTGTATATATTTAGAAAAATTAGATTCAATATTTCAATTCATTTGCTTGTACTTCGAAAACAAATCCACGTGTTTAAACTTAGAAAAATTAGATTAAGTATTTTAATTCATATGCTTATACTTCAAAAACCATTTCATGTGTAAATACTTGGAAAAAATTAGATTATGTAATTTAATTCATCTGCTTATAATTCAAAAAATAATTCATGTGTATATACTTAGAAAAATTAGATTACGTATTTCAATTCATATGCTTGTAGTTCAAAAACCAATCCATGTGTATATATTTAGAAAAATTAGAATACGTATTTCAATTCATATGCTTGTACTTCAAAAATCAATCCAAGTATATGTACATAGAAAAATTAGATAAAGTATTTCAATTTATTTTCATCTACTTCAAAAACCAATCCATGCGTATATACTTAGAAAAATTAGATTTTGTATTTCAAATCATTTGCTTGTACTTCAAAAACCAATATATATGTACATACTTAGAAAAATTAGATTTTGTATTTCAATTCATTTGATTGTACTTTCAAAACCAATCCATGTGTCCGTACTTTGAAAAATTAGATTACGTATTTAAATTCATATGCTTGTACATCAAAAACCAATCCAAGTGTATATACATAGAAAAATTAGATTAAGTATTTCAATTCATTTTCTTCTACTTCAAAAACCAATCCATGCGTATATACTTAGAAAAATTAAATTTTGTATTTCAATTCATTTGCTTGTACCTCAAAAACCAATCCATGTGTCCGTACTTAGAAAAATTAGATTACGTCTTTTAATTCATATGCTTGTACTTCAAAAACCAATCCATGTGTATATATTTAGAAAAATTAGCTTAAGTGTTTCAATTCATTTGCTTGTACTTCGAAAACTAATCCATGTGTTTAAACTTAGAAAATTAGATTAAGTATTTTAATTCATATGCTTATACTTCAAAAACCATTTCCTGTGTATATACTTAGAAAAAATTAGATTATGTAATTTAATTCTTATGCTTATACTTACAAAACAACTCATGTGTGTATACTTAGAAAAATTAGATTAAGTATTTCAATCACTTGCTTGTACTTCAAAAACAAAAACATGTGTATATACTTAGAAATATTAGATTATGTATTTCAATTCATATGATTGTACTTCCAAAACCAATCCATGTGTATATACTTAGAAATATTAGATTACGTATTTCAATTCATATGCTTCTACTTTAAAAACCATTTCATGTGTATATACTTAAAAAAATTAGATTAAATATTTCAATTCATATGCTTATACCTAAAAACCAATTCTTTTGTATATACTTAGAAAAATTAGATTAAGTGTTTCAATTTATTTGCTTGTACTTCAAAAACCAATCCCTGTGTATATACTTAGAAAAATTAGATTTCATATTCCAATTCATATGCTTGTACTTCAAAAACCAATCCATATGTATTTACTTAGAAAAATAAGATTAAATATTTCAATTCATTTGCTTGATCTTCAAAAACCAATCCATGTGTATATACTTAGAAAAATAAGATTAAATATTCCAATTCATTTGCTTGATCTTCAAAAACCAATCCATGTGTATATACTTAGAAAAATAAGATTATGTATTTCAATTCATATGCTTATACTTCAAAAACCAATCCATGTGTATATACTAAGAAAATTTAGATTAAGTATTTCAATTCATTTGCTTGTCCTTCGAAAACCAATCCGTGTGTTTATACTTTGAAAAATTAGATTAAGTATTTTAATTCATATACTTATACTTTAAAACCATTTCATGTATATATACTTAGAAAAAAATTACATTAAGTAACTTAATTCATATGCTTCTACTTCAAAAAATAATGCATGTGTATGTACTTAGAAAAATTAGATTACGTATTTTAATTCATATGCTTGTACTTGAAAAATAAATCCATGTGTATATACTTAGAAAAATTAGATTACGTATTTTAATTCATATGCTTGTACTTCAAAAATAAATCCATGTGTACAAACTTATAAATATTAGATTTTATTTTTCAATTCATTTTTCTTGTACTTCAAAAAAAATTCATGTGTACGTACTTAGAAAAATTAGAATCTTGTACTTCGAAAACCAATTCATGTGTACATACTTGTACTTCAAAAAATTAGAATCTTGTACTTCGAAAAATTAGATTACGTATTTCAACTCATATACTTGTACTTCAAAAATCAATCCATGTGTATATAGTTACAAAAATTAGATTACGTATTTGAATTCATTAGCTTCTACTTCAAAAACCAATCCATGTGTATATACTTAGAAAAATTAGATTACATATTTCAATTCATATGCTTGTATTTCAAAAACCAATCCATGTGTATATACTTAGAAAAATTAGATTACATATTTCAATTCATATGCTTGTACTTCAAAAACCAATCCATGTGTATATATTTAGAAAAATTAGATTCAATATTTCAATTCATTTGCTTGTACTTCGAAAACAAATCCACGTGTTTAAACTTAGAAAAATTAGATTAAGTATTTTAATTCATATGCTTATACTTCAAAAACCATTTCATGTGTAAATACTTGGAAAAAATTAGATTATGTAATTTAATTCATCTGCTTATAATTCAAAAAATAATTCATGTGTATATACTTAGAAAAATTAGATTACGTATTTCAATTCATATGCTTGTAGTTCAAAAACCAATCCATGTGTATATACTAAGAAAAAAAATATTAAGGATTTCAATTCATTTGCTTGTACTTCAAAAACTGATCCCTGTGTATATACTTATAAAAATTAGATTACGTATTCCAATTCATATGCTTGTACTTCAAAAACCAATCCATGTGTATATACTTAGAAAAATTAGATTACATATTTCAATTCATATGCTTGTACTTCAGAAACCAATCCATGTGTATATACTTAGAAAAATTAGATTTTGTATTTCAATTCATTTACTTGTACTTCAAAAACTAATCCATGTGTACATACTTAGAAAAATTAGATTAAGTATTTCAATTTATTTGCTTGTACTTCAAAAATCAATCCATGTGTATATATTTAGAAAAATTAGAATACGTAT
Organism: Setaria viridis; assembly: GCF_005286985.2. Taxonomy (NCBI): domain Eukaryota; kingdom Viridiplantae; phylum Streptophyta; class Magnoliopsida; order Poales; family Poaceae; genus Setaria; species Setaria viridis. The sequence goes on from NC_048269.2 coordinate 4,749,745, forward strand.
TTCAATTCATATGCTTGTACTTCAAAAATCAATCCAAGTATATGTACATAGAAAAATTAGATAAAGTATTTCAATTTATTTTCATCTACTTCAAAAACCAATCCATGCGTATATACTTAGAAAAATTAGATTTTGTATTTCAAATCATTTGCTTGTACTTCAAAAACCAATATATATGTACATACTTAGAAAAATTAGATTTTGTATTTCAATTCATTTGATTGTACTTTCAAAACCAATCCATGTGTCCGTACTTTGAAAAATTAGATTACGTATTTAAATTCATATGCTTGTACTTCAAAAACCAATCCAAGTGTATATACATAGAAAAATTAGATTAAGTATTTCAATTCATTTTCTTCTACTTCAAAAACCAATCCATGCGTATATACTTAGAAAAATTAAATTTTGTATTTCAATTCATTTGCTTGTACCTCAAAAACCAATCCATGTGTCCGTACTTAGAAAAATTAGATTACGTCTTTTAATTCATATGCTTGTACTTCAAAAACCAATCCATGTGTATATATTTAGAAAAATTAGCTTAAGTGTTTCAATTCATTTGCTTGTACTTCGAAAACTAATCCATGTGTTTAAACTTAGAAAATTAGATTAAGTATTTTAATTCATATGCTTATACTTCAAAAACCATTTCCTGTGTATATACTTAGAAAAAATTAGATTATGTAATTTAATTCTTATGCTTATACTTACAAAACAACTCATGTGTGTATACTTAGAAAAATTAGATTAAGTATTTCAATCACTTGCTTGTACTTCAAAAACAAAAACATGTGTATATACTTAGAAATATTAGATTATGTATTTCAATTCATATGATTGTACTTCCAAAACCAATCCATGTGTATATACTTAGAAATATTAGATTACGTATTTCAATTCATATGCTTCTACTTTAAAAACCATTTCATGTGTATATACTTAAAAAAATTAGATTAAATATTTCAATTCGTATGCTTATACCTAAAAACCAATTCTTTTGTATATACTTAGAAAAATTAGATTAAGTGTTTCAATTTATTTGCTTGTACTTCAAAAACCAATCCCTATGTATATACTTAGAAAAATTAGATTTCATATTCCAATTCATATGCTTGTACTTCAAAAACCAATCCATATGTATTTACTTAGAAAAATAAGATTAAATATTTCAATTCATTTGCTTGATCTTCAAAAACCAATCCATGTGTATATACTTAGAAAAATAAGATTAAATATTCCAATTCATTTGCTTGATCTTCAAAAACCAATCCATGTGTATATACTTAGAAAAATAAGATTATGTATTTCAATTCATATGCTTATACTTCAAAAACCAATCCATGTGTATATACTAAGAAAATTTAGATTAAGTATTTCAATTCATTTGCTTGTCCTTCGAAAACCAATCCGTGTGTTTATACTTTGAAAAATTACATTAAGTATTTTAATTCATATACTTATACTTTAAAACCATTTCATGTATATATACTTAGAAAAAAATTACATTAAGTAACTTAATTCATATGCTTATACTTCAAAAAATAATGCATGTGTATGTACTTAGAAAAATTAGATTACGTATTTTAATTCATATGCTTGTACTTCAAAAATAAATCCATGTGTATATACTTAGAAAAATTAGATTACGTATTTTAATTCATATGCTTGTACTTCAAAAATAAATCCATGTGTATAAACTTATAAATATTAGATTTTATTTTTCAATTCATTTTTCTTGTACTTCAAAAAAAATTCATGTGTACGTACTTAGAAAAATTAGAATCTTGTACTTCGAAAACCAATTCATGTGTACATACTTGTACTTCAAAAAATTAGAATCTTGTACTTCGAAAAATTAGATTACGTATTTCAACTCATATACTTGTACTTCAAAAATCAATCCATGTGTATATAGTTACAAAAATTAGATTACGTATTTGAATTCATTAGCTTCTACTTCAAAAACCAATCCATGTGTATATACTTAGAAAAATTAGATTACATATTTCAATTCATATGCTTGTATTTCAAAAACCAATCCATGTGTATATACTTAGAAAAATTAGATTACATATTTCAATTCATATGCTTGTACTTCAAAAACCAATCCATGTGTATATATTTAGAAAAATTAGATTCAATATTTCAATTCATTTTCTTGTACTTCGAAAACAAATCCACGTGTTTAAACTTAGAAAAATTAGATTAAGTATTTTAATTCATATGCTTATACTTCAAAAACCATTTCATGTGTAAATACTTGGAAAAAATTAGATTATGTAATTTAATTCATCTGCTTATAATTCAAAAAATAATTCATGTGTATATACTTAGAAAAATTAGATTACGTATTTCAATTCATATGCTTGTAGTTCAAAAACCAATCCATGTGTATATACTAAGAAAAAAAATATTAAGGATTTCAATTCATTTGCTTGTACTTCAAAAACTAATCCCTGTGTATATACTTATAAAAATTAGATTACGTATTCCAATTCATATGCTTGTACTTCAAAAACCAATCCGTATTTATTTTGAAAAATAAGATTAAATATTCCAATTCATCTGCTTGATCTTTAAAAACCAATCCATGTGTATATACTTAGAAAAATAAGATTAAATATTTCAATTCATTTGCTTGACCTTCAAAAACCAATCCATGTGTATATACTTAGAAAAATAAGATTATATATTTTAATTCATATGCTCGTACTTCAAAAACCAATCCATGTGTATATAGTTAGAAAAAATTAAATTAAGTATTTAAATTTATATGCTTATACTTCAAAAAAAGATTCTTGTGTATATACTTAGAAAAATTCGATGAAATATTTCAATTCATTTGCATGTACTTCAAAATAAATCCATGTGTATATACCTAGAAAAATTAGATTACGTATTTTAATTGATATGCTTGTACTTCAAAAACAAAAATCCATGTGTATATACTTAGAAATATTAGATTTTGTGTTTCAATTCATTTACTTGTACTTCGAAAACCAATCCATGTGAACATATTTAGAAAAATTAGAATAAGTATTTCAAATAATTTGCTTGTACTTCCAAAACCAATCCATGTGTATATACTTAGAAAAAAATTAGATTAAGTGTTTAAATTTATATGCTTATAATTCAAAAAAGATTCTTATGTATATATTTAGAAAACTTCGATGAAATATTTCAATTCATTCGCATGTACTTCAAAATTAATCCATGTGTATATACTTAGAAAAATTAGATTATGTATTTTAATTGATATGCTTGTACTTCAAAAACAAATCCATGTGTATATAGTTACAAATATTAGATTTTGTATTTCAATTCATTTACTTGTACTTCAAAAACAAATCCATGTGTATATACTTAGAAATATTATATTTTGTATTTCAATTCATTTACTTGTACTTCGAAAACCAATCCATGTGAACATACTTAGAATAATTTGCTTGTACTTCAAAAAACCAATCCATGTGTACATACTTGGAAAAATTAGATGACATTTTTAATCTCATATGCTTGTACTTAAAAAACCAATCCATGTGTATATACTTACAAAAATTAGATTACATATTTGAATTCATTTGCTTCTACTTCAAAAACCAATCCATGTGTATATACTTCAAAAAATTAGATTACATATTTGAATTCATTTGCTTCTACCTCAAAAACAAATCCATGTGTATATACTTCGAAAAATTAGATTACATATTTCAATTCATATGGTTGTATTTCAAAAACCAATCCATGTGTATATACTTACAAAAATTAGATTACATATTTAAATTCATATGCTTGTACTTCAAAAATCAATCCATGTGTATATACATAAAAAAATTAGATTTTGTATTTCAAATCATTTGCTGGTATTTCAAAAACCAATTCATGTGTAAATACCTAGAAAAATTAGATTTTGCATTTCATTTCAATTGCTTGTACTTCAAAAACCAATCCATGTGCACATACTTAGAAAAATTAGTTTTTTTATTTCAATTCATTTGCTTGTACTTTAAAAACTAATCCATGCGTACATACTTTGAAAAAATAGATTTTGTATTTCAATTCATTTGCTTGTACTTAAAAAAGCAATCCATGTGTACATACTTATAAAACTTAGATAACGTATTGCAATTTATATGCTTGTACTTCAAAAACCAATCCATATGTATATAGTTTGAAAAATTAGTTTAAGTATTTCAATTCATTTGCTTGTACTTTGAAAAGCAATCCATGTGTTTAAACTTAGAAAAATTGGATTAAGTATTTTAATTCATATGCTTATAGTTCAAAAAACCATTTCATATGTATATACTTAGAAAAAATTAGATAATATAATTTAATTCATATGTTTATGCTTCAAAAAACAATTCATGTGTATATACTTAGAAAAATTAGATTAAGTATTTCAAATCATTTGCTTGTACTTCAAAAACCAAAACATGTGTATATACTTAGAAACATTAGATTATGTATTTTAATTCATATGATTGTACTTCCAAAACCAATCCATGTGTATATACTTAGAAATATTAGATTACGTATTTCAATTCATATGCTTCTACTTTAAAAACCATTTCATGTGTATATACTTAAAAAAAATTAGATTAAATATTTCAATTCATATGCTTATACCTAAAAACCAATTCTTTTGTATATACTTAGAAAAATTCGATTAAGTGTTTCAATTTATTTGCTTGTACTTCAAAAACCAATCCCTATGTATATACTTAGAAAAATTAGATTTCATATTCCAATTCATATGCTTGTACTTCAAAAACCAATCCATATGTATTTACTTAGAAAAATAAGATTAAATATTTCAATTCATTTGCTTGATCTTCAAAAACCAATCCATGTGTATATACTTAGAAAAATAAGATTAAATATTCCAATTCATTTGCTTGATCTTCAAAAACCAATCCATGTGTATATACTTAGAAAAATAAGATTATGTATTTCAATTCATATGCTTATACTTCAAAAACCAATCCATGTGTATATACTAAGAAAATTTAGATTAAGTATTTCAATTCATTTGCTTGTCCTTCGAAAACCAATCCGTGTGTTTATACTTTGAAAAATTACATTAAGTATTTTAATTCATATACTTATACTTTAAAACCATTTCATGTATATATACTTAGAAAAAAATTACATTAAGTAACTTAATTCATATGCTTATACTTCAAAAAATAATGCATGTGTATGTACTTAGAAAAATTAGATTACGTATTTTAATTCATATGCTTGTACTTCAAAAATAAATCCATGTGTATATACTTAGAAAAATTAGATTACGTATTTTAATTCATATGCTTGTACTTCAAAAATAAATCCATGTGTATAAACTTATAAATATTAGATTTTATTTTTCAATTCATTTTTCTTGTACTTCAAAAAAAATTCATGTGTACGTACTTAGAAAAATTAGAATCTTGTACTTCGAAAACCAATTCATGTGTACATACTTGTACTTCAAAAAATTAGAATCTTGTACTTCGAAAAATTAGATTACGTATTTCAACTCATATACTTGTACTTCAAAAATCAATCCATGTGTATATAGTTACAAAAATTAGATTACGTATTTGAATTCATTAGCTTCTACTTCAAAAACCAATCCATGTGTATATACTTAGAAAAATTAGATTACATATTTCAATTCATATGCTTGTATTTCAAAAACCAATCCATGTGTATATACTTAGAAAAATTAGATTACATATTTCAATTCATATGCTTGTACTTCAAAAACCAATCCATGTGTATATATTTAGAAAAATTAGATTCAATATTTCAATTCATTTGCTTGTACTTCGAAAACAAATCCACGTGTTTAAACTTAGAAAAATTAGATTAAGTATTTTAATTCATATGCTTATACTTCAAAAACCATTTCATGTGTAAATACTTGGAAAAAATTAGATTATGTAATTTAATTCATCTGCTTATAATTCAAAAAATAATTCATGTGTATATACTTAGAAAAATTAGATTACGTATTTCAATTCATATGCTTGTAGTTCAAAAACCAATCCATGTGTATATACTAAGAAAAAAAATATTAAGGATTTCAATTCATTTGCTTGTACTTCAAAAACTGATCCCTGTGTATATACTTATAAAAATTAGATTACGTATTCCAATTCATATGCTTGTACTTCAAAAACCAATCCGTATTTATTTTGAAAAATAAGATTAAATATTCCAATTCATCTGCTTGATCTTTAAAAACCAATCCATGTGTATATACTTAGAAAAATAAGATTAAATATTTCAATTCATTTGCTTGACCTTCAAAAACCAATCCATGTGTATATACTTAGAAAAATAAGATTATATATTTTAATTCATATGCTCGTACTTCAAAAACCAATCCATGTGTATATAGTTAGAAAAAATTAAATTAAGTATTTAAATTTATATGCTTATACTTCAAAAAAATATTCTTGTGTATATACTTAGAAAAATTCGATGAAATATTTCAATTCATTTGCATGTACTTCAAAATAAATCCATGTGTATATACCTAGAAAAATTAGATTACGTATTTTAATTGATATGCTTGTACTTCAAAAACAAAAATCCATGTGTATATACTTAGAAATATTAGATTTTGTGTTTCAATTCATTTACTTGTACTTCGAAAACCAATCCATGTGAACATATTTAGAAAAATTAGAATAAGTATTTCAAATAATTTGCTTGTACTTCCAAAACCAATCCATGTGTATATACTTAGAAAAAAATTAGATTAAGTGTTTAAATTTATATGCTTATAATTCAAAAAAGATTCTTATGTATATATTTAGAAAACTTCGATGAAATATTTCAATTCATTCGCATGTACTTCAAAATTAATCCATGTGTATATACTTAGAAAAATTAGATTATGTATTTTAATTGATATGCTTGTACTTCAAAAACAAATCCATGTGTATATAGTTACAAATATTAGATTTTGTATTTCAATTCATTTACTTGTACTTCAAAAACAAATCCATGTGTATATACTTAGAAATATTATATTTTGTATTTCAATTCATTTACTTGTACTTCGAAAACCAATCCATGTGAACATACTTAGAATAATTTGCTTGTACTTCAAAAAACCAATCCATGTGTACATACTTGGAAAAATTAGATGACAATTTTAATCTCATATGCTTGTACTTAAAAAACCAATCCATGTGTATATACTTACAAAAATTAGATTACATATTTGAATTCATTTGCTTCTACTTCAAAAACCAATCCATGTGTATATACTTCAAAAAATTAGATTACATATTTGAATTCATTTGCTTCTACCTCAAAAACAAATCCATGTGTATATACTTCGAAAAATTAGATTACATATTTCAATTCAGATGGTTGTATTTCAAAAACCAATCCATGTGTATATACTTACAAAAATTAGATTACATATTTAAATTCATATGCTTGTACTTCAAAAATCAATCCATGTGTATATACATAAAAAAATTAGATTTTGTATTTCAAATCATTTGCTGGTATTTCAAAAACCAATTCATGTGTAAATACCTAGAAAAATTAGATTTTGTATTTCATTTCAATTGCTTGTACTTCAAAAACCAATCCATGTGCACATACTTAGAAAAATTAGATTTTTTATTTCAATTCATTTGCTTGTACTTTAAAAACTAATCCATGCGTACATACTTTGAAAAAATAGATTTTGTATTTCAATTCATTTGCTTGTACTTAAAAAAGCAATCCATGTGTACATACTTATAAAACTTAGATAACGTATTGCAATTTATATGCTTGTACTTCAAAAACCAATCCATATGTATATAGTTTGAAAAATTAGTTTAAGTATTTCAATTCATTTGCTTGTACTTTGAAAAGCAATCCATGTGTTTAAACTTAGAAAAATTGGATTAAGTATTTTAATTCATATGCTTATAGTTCAAAAAACCATTTCATATGTATATACTTAGAAAAAATTAGATAATATAATTTAATTCATATGTTTATGCTTCAAAAAACAATTCATGTGTATATACTTAGAAAAATTAGATTAAGTATTTCAAATCATTTGCTTGTACTTCAAAACCAAAACATGTGTATATACTTAGAAACATTAGATTATGTATTTCAATTTATATGATTGTACTTCCAAAACCAATCCATGTGTATATACTTAGAAATATTAGATTACGTATTTCAATTCATATGCTTCTACTTTAAAACCCATTTCATGTGTATATACCTAAAAAAATTAGATTAATTATTTCAATTTATATGCTTATACTTAAAAAACAATTCTTTTGTATATACTTAGAAAAATTAGATTAAGTATTTTAATTTATTTGCTTGTACTTCAAAAACCAATCCCTCTGTATATACTTAGAAAAATTAGATTACATATTCCAATTCATATGCTTGTACTTCAAAAACCAATCCATATGTATTTACTTAGAAAAATAAGATTAAATATTTCAATTCATTTGCTTGATCTTCAAAAACCAATCCATGTGTATATACTTAGGAAAATAAGATTAGATATTGCAATTCATTTGCTTGATCTTCAAAAACTAATCCATGTGTATATACTTAGAAAAATAAGATTATGTATTTCAATTCATATGCTTATACTTTAAAAACTAATCCATGTGTATATACTAAAAAAAGCTAGATTAAGTATTTCAATTCATTTGCTTGTACTTCGAAAACCAATCCATGTGTTTATACTTTGAGAAATTAGATTAAGTATTTTAATTCATATTCTTATACTTTAAAACCATTTCATGTATATAAACTTAGAAAAAAATTACATTAAGTAATTTAATTCATATGCTTATACTTAGAAAAAATAATGCATGTATATATACTTAGAAAAATTAGATTAAGTTTTTCAATTCATTTGCTTGTACTTCTAAAACCAATCCATATGTACATACTTAGAAAAAATAGATTACGTATTTCAATACATATGCTTGTACATCGAAAACCATTTCGTGTGTATATACTTCAAAAAATTAGATTAAGTATTTAAATTTATATGCTTATACTTCAAAAAAGATTCTTGTCTATATACTTAGAAAAATTTGATGAAATATTTCAATTCATTTGCATGTACTTCAAAACAAATCCATGTGTATATACTTAGAAAAATTAGATTACATATTTTAATTCATATGCTTGTACTTCAAAAATAAATCCGTGTGTTGTCGGGCATGCACCCCAGGCCCACGAGTAGACCCTGGACGGCCCACTAAGGTGCGTACTCGGACACGATCAGGATAAGGGATAGGCGTATCCCACTCGGACTAGTCAAGTATGTATATGGAAAAGTACTCAGGCCTTACCGAGTAGAACTCTGTAATAGTACTCGACTAGGACTCAGACTTGTAACCCTGCCCTCCCGTGTATATAAGGGCGGGCAGGGACCCCCCTCAACAACAACTCCAGTTCATCCAAGATCAATACAAACCAACACATAGGATGTAGGGTATTACGCGATCTAGCGGCCCGAACCTGTCTAAATCGTGTTCCTTGTGTCACCATTGATTCCTTGATTCTCGACGATCCTTACCGCACAAAAGACCACCTAGGGTACCCCCTAGGCGGGTTGCCGGTCTAAAACACCGATAGCTGGCGCGCCAGGTAGGGGAACTCGTCGAGTTTCGTAGCGCGAACTCAATGGCAACGGTCATCATCAAGCCCGTCTTCTTCATCGAGGCGGGCGCCACCTTCGCTTTCGGATCCTGGCTTTGCATCACCGATGGCTCGGGTTCGTTCCAGCGCCAGATCATCAATGCTCAGGAGAAGAAAGCAGAAGATCTGACCAGAAAAAACCAAGATTTCAAAGTTGAAAATCTCGAGTTCGACTACGCATCGGACTCGACGTCGCTTCGGACTAGTCGGTCCCAGTCAATGCCCAAGTCGGTTTCGACTTCAAAGTGGTTCCCACACGGACTCCGCAACGCAACCGAAGTTCACCAAGGTTTTCTCACTCAAATCCAACTCAAACTTGGGCACGATGAAGACGTCGACTCCGACTCGGTTTATCCGCCAGAGATACCATTATCTGGTCCAGCCCAAGGATTGGTAATAACTTCAACGTCACAAGGCAGATTCGTACACTGGCCAGGATTAAGACCATCTCTTCTTGCCCGTGACTACGACTCGTGCCTTGTTGCTCATATAGACAACCTCCCATATCAAGAGGGCGTTCCACTCACTCCCAATCACGAGGAAAGTTCCACAGAGATTGCAACATCAAGCTCCGGAAGCTACTACCCGAATAGAGAAGTCCTTATTATTACTCAAAATAACAACCCAGGTACTAGCCAGAACAGAACCCCCGGGCGATTAGCACAACTCGACAACATCTCCGAAGATGAGTCTACAGCTGACGCTCCTCACAATGAAACCTCCGAGCAACGGAACCTAAGAAGGATGCGTAACGCTACTCGAGTGGAGCGACGGCAGTCGATGGCTGCAAATATTCCTATCACAAACCTTGAAAGGGCTTTTGACGCAGTTCAGGCTCAGGAGCACAATACTCCACTCGCGGCAATCACCTCAATCAATCTTCTAACAACGTTGATGCCTCAACTCGTGCAGCGTGGCAACGGACTGATCGCACAACTGGCGGAGCAAGCCTACAAGTTACTTGATAAAGAATCACCAATTCCGTCTATTCCTCGCATCACAGCTCACCAAGAAGGCAGCAGGGGAGCTGTAGACAACAACAATGTCCCAAGAAACGACAATGAAGTTGTCAATCAACCTTGGAAACATAGCCAAGGCCCAAGCAAGCACAAGGCCCCAGCACGCCATAAGGATGTTGGAGAGGTCAGCTGCACCAACTCGGTAAAAGGCATTCGCCCTACTCGGAAGAACCACGAAGTGTCCAACTTTAGTGATCTGCGAGAAATCCTCAATAGTCAGCGCGAGCGAGAAGTCGACAACTACAACCATTTTCCTGCTTTCACAAACCGGGTAATGAAAATAAAACTACCCAAGAAGTTTAAGCCAACTGGAATCACCAAGTATGATGGCAAACAAGACCCAATTCAATGGCTACGATGCTACTCGCTAGCCGTCCAAGCAGCCGGGGGCAATAACGACACCAAAGTTATCCACTTCCCCATATGCATGGAACCCGCACCACTGACCTGCCTTGAGTCACTCAAACCCAAGTCCATTGACTCTTGGGCAGACTTGACAAAGGCTTTCACCAACAACTTCGCCAGCTCCATGGCTAGACCAGGCAACAAGATTGACTTAAGTCAAATTAAGCAAAAAGAAGGCGAGACCTTACGCGACTATTTGCGACGGTTCTTCGAAAAGAAGGCTACCATAGTTGACATCTCAGAAACAGACATCATCGAGTGCTTCCAGAATGGACTCTACGATCGACGAACATACCAAGACTTCGGTCGCCGACGACCAGCTAATGTCAAAGACCTCAAAGTCATGGTGCAGCAGTGGGCAGATGAAGAAGACAAAGAGCGAGAACGTTTCGGCTCCCACCGTAACCATGGATGCGACAAAAACAACAATGACCAAGATAGAACTCGACACAATGATACTCAAAACAACTATTCGAGTAATCACAACCGCAAAAGGAAGCCCGACAACACTGTTGCTGCCATGACCAACTCTGGGAAAAAGGGATCCCGCAAAAATGACGAAGGGCCAACCTTCACCGAGCTACTCAAAAAGTAGTGCCCATGGCACCCGACTAGCAAGCACTCGGCAATAGACTGCTACAGCATGCGCCGAGTAATGCAAGACTTACCCACACCACCACCCCGTGAAGAATACACCAAGAAAAAAGATAAGGGCAAGAGCAAAGTCACAACGATGAAGACGAAGAAGGCGACTTCCAGACCACCTCAAAAACTATCAACGTCATCTTTGGCGGTATTCCAGGCACCGCATCCAAGCGAGCCAACAAACTCGTACTCAGGGAGATCATGGCCATTGAACCAACGGATCCAACGCCGCTAAAATGGTCAGAAGTGCCCATTTCCTTCAGCAGAAAGGACCAATGGACCAAGTTCTCAGAACCAGGCCGTTTCCCTCTAGTACTCGACCCAGTTGTGGCAGGCTCAAAGTTAACCAAAGTACTCATCGACGGCGGAAGTGGACTCAACGTTATTTTCGCTAAGACATTGAGGAAGATGTGCCTCGGCGTCACTGAAATGTTTACTCCAACAGATTTACCCTTCTACGGTATCGTACCCGGAAATGCGGCTATACCACTAGGACAAGTCGTCCTTCCAGTTACCTTTGGAACTAAAGAACACTACCGTACTGAGTACATCAGATTTGAAGTCGCCGACTTCGAGACATCTTACCACGCCATACTTGGAAGGCCAGCACTTGCCAAGTTCATGGCCATACCACATTATGTTTACTTGGTACTCAAAATGCCAGGCCCCAAGGGAGAACTAACGCTGCGAGGAGATCTACGGCGATCCTATGAATGCGACACTGAAGCCGTGGAAATTGCTACGACTTCTCAAGCACCTAGTCCCATGCAACAAGTCTTCGCAGCCTCAAAGAAGCTCCACCCAACTGAACTAGAGATCCCAGAAAACAAGTCGGGGTCCACAAAGGTGAAACCCGCCAACGAGCAAGACTTCAAACCAGTCGACCTCCAGACGGGCGACCCTTCCAAGACAGCCCTGATCGGAACAGGGCTAGATCCTAAATAGGAATCCGCGCTCGTCAGCTTCCTTCGGGCTAACCACGACATCTTTGCTTGGAAACTGGCTGACATGCCAGGTGTGCCCAAGGAGCTGATTGAGCATTCCCTAAATGTCGATCCCAAAGCTACTCCAAAATGGCAACGACTTCGCCGGTTCGCTCAAGATAGATGAGAAGCAATTAAAAAAGAGTTAGCCAAGCTACTTGCGGCAGGGTTCATCAAAGAAGTCTTTCACCGTGACTGGCTCGCCAATCCCATGCTCGTTCGTAAGAAAAACAACGAGTGGAGAATGTGTGTCGACTACACCGACCTCAACAAACACTACCCAAAAGACCCTTTCGGGCTACCCAGGATTGATCAAGTGGTCGACTCCACCGCTGGATGCGCTTTACTATGCTTTCTCGACTGCTACTCTGGCTATCATCAGATAAGCCTCAAAGAAGAAGATCAAGCCAAAACAGTGTTCATCACGCCTTTCGGAGCTTTCTGCTACAAAACAATGTTTTTCGGACTAAAAAATGCAGGGGCAACTTATCAACGGGCCATACAGATGTGCTTCGAAAAGCAGCTTCACCGCAATGTTGAGGCTTATGTCGACGACGTAGTCATCAAAACAAGAAGCCAGGAGGAACTCATTGCAGACTTGGAGAAAACTTTCTCTAGTCTACGCGCTTTCCAGTGGAAACTCAATCCTACTAAGTGCGTCTTTGGAGTACCTTCTGGCAAACTACTCGGGTTCATCATTAGCCATCGCGGCATTGAGGCCAACACGGAAAAAATATCTGCCATCACAAACATGCAGGCACCAGCTAGCATTAAGGATGCGCAGAAACTCACAGGCTGCATGGCCGCTCTCAACCGGTTCATCTCGAGACTTGGAGAACGGGGACTACCCTTCTTTAAGCTTCTCAAATGCCAAGACAAGTTCAAATGGACGGAAGAGGCAGACAAGGCACTAACACAACTCAAAGACTTTCTGTCAAAGCCTCCTGTACTCACCGCTCCTTCTCCGAATGAAGACTTGCTCCTATACATATCAGCTACTACTCATGTCGTCAGCACGGCAATGGTAGTCGAACGGTCTGAACTGGGCCACGCTTACAAGGTCCAACGACCTGTCTACTTCGTTAGCGAAGTACTCTCGGACTCCAAAACTCGGTATTCACAGATACAAAAGCTCTTATATGCAATTCTGCTCACCTCCCGGAAACTGCACCATTATTTCCAAGAGCACAACATCACAGTCATCTCCGACTTCCCGCTCGGCGAAATTCTTCACAACAGAGACGCCACGGATAGAATCTCCAAATGGGCAATTGAACTCGGAGCTCTCACCTTGGACTTCAAGCCAAGGACAGCTATCAAATCCCAAGCTTTGGTCGACTTCGTCGCTGAATGGACTGAAAATCAAGTACCCACAACAGTCGAACGGCCAGAACACTGGGTAATGTACTTCGATGGGTCCCTCAAACTTGAAGGGGCCGGTGCAGGCGTATTACTCATCTCCCCCAAGGGAGACTAGCTCAAATACGTACTGCAAATCTTCTGGGAAGCATCTAACAACGAAGCCGAGTATGAAGCACTGCTACACGGCCTTCGCCTTGCAATCTCCCTTGGCATCAAAAGACTACTGGTGTACGGCGACTCGCTAGTCGTTATAAACCAGGTCAATGACGAGTGGGACCGAAACAAGGACAACATGGACGCTTACTGCAAATAAGTCCGTAAACTGGAAAATAAGTTCTCAGGCTTGGAATTTCATCACATCGTCCATGACAACAACGTTGCCGCCGATGTCTTATCCAAAATGGGCTCAACTCGTGCAGAGGTTCCAGCAGGAATTTTTGTACACGAACTGCGCAAGCCGTCCATACCTGAACATGTCACACCACCAGCGGTCCCGACTGCTGACGTCTCTCGTGAAATCATGATGATAGAAGTCGATTCAAGGACACCCTTCATCGACTACATCAAAGATCACCAGTTACCATTCGACAAAAATAAGGCTGAGCAAATCTCCCGGCGAGTAAAAAATTACGTCCTAGTCGGAGACAAGCTTTACAGGAAAGGTGCATCATCCGGAGTACTCATGAAGTGCGTTACTCGGGAAGACGGCCAAGAAATCTTAGAGGAAATTTACAAAGGAATCTATGGCAACCATGCCTCTTCACGGACAATAGTTGGCAAAGCTTTCAGAGTAGGCTTCTACTGGCCAATGGCTCTAGCCGACGCTAAACAACTAGTCCAAAAGTGCAAAGGTTGCCAATTCTTCACCAAACAGCAACATGTATCGGCCTACAAACTAGTCACAATACCTCCAACATGGCCGTTTGCCTGCTGGGGGCTTGACATGATAGGGCCGTTACCAACTGCGCCAGGAGGATTCAACCGAGTACTCGTGGCAATCGACAAATTCACCAAGTGGATCAAGGTCAAACCAGTCACTTGCCCCAAAGCAGACCGGGTCCTCGACTTCTTAGATGAAATCGTACACTACTACGGCTTTCCCAACAAGATTATCATAGACCTAGGGTCAAACTTCAACAACCACAACTTTGGGGAATACTGCGAGAATAGCGGCATCGACGTCCGCTACGTCTTGGTCGCTCACCCGTGAGCCAATGGACAAGTCGAGCATGCTAATGGCATAATACTCGACGCCCTGAAGAAAAGCCTACATGACGTTGGCAACACCAAAGGTGGCAAATGGCTCAAAGAGCTACCCAATGCTCTGTGGGGCCTACGTACCCAACCATGCAAGACTATTGGGCTATCACCCTATTTCCTCGTGTATGGCTCGGAAGCCGTACTACCCGCCGACATCATGTGGCACTCACCATAAGTTAAACAATATGATGAAGAACTGGCAGAAGAAACAAGGCGAACAGATATACACAGTCTAGAAGAAACAAGATGCGCAGCACAAGTGCAATCTGCCAGGTACCTTGACGGTTTGAGGCGTTACTACGACCACAACGTCAAGGAACGATCTTTTAACGTGGGAGATATGGTCCTCAAGCGAATCCAAGACTAGAAGAAACAAGATGCGCAGCACTAGTGCAATCTGCCAGGTACCTTGACGGTTTGAGGCGTTACCACGACCGCAACGTCAAGGAACGATCTTTTAACGTGGGAGATATGGTCCTCAAGCGAATCCAAGACACAACAGGGTTGCATAAACTCAATTCACCATGCGAAGGTCTTTACATCATATCAAAGGTCACGGGACTTGGATCTTACATATTGCAAGAGCTCTTAGGAGAACAAGTGCCAAACTCTTGGAATATAGAACACCTTTGTCGCTATTACCCATAGCAGCACCCGAGTAATCGCTTCGAGGCAACAACTCATGATGACTACTCGGGCTAACCGCCCGACTACCGACTTCAAGATACATTAGTTTTGACAAGAGTTATCAACTCAACAAGGATCATTGCCCCGGTTCAAAGTTCCCATCAAGTAATTCTTTACTCAAAATTGAAGATACATCAGCAAAGTTACATACGAGTAGGAGTACTCGAAATACACAAAGACTGCAAGCAACTGCCTACTGGTGGGCTGCATTTAAGCCTCAGGCTTTTACTATATCACAAGGCCACTCAGGTCTGCCGACTACAATGGGAAAGGCCTACACGCAAGGAAGCTGCGCAAAATGCAGCCATATCCAGGTCCTCTACCCAAGGCAACGCCAGGAACTCCTGCATTGCCACTGCCTTGATAGCGGTAACGATGAATCCCGCGTGACGCGCCTAGAGGGAACCAAGGCTACTCTTTTGCTAGCCTTGCAGAGCCAATCCACTCTACGGCCACGCCCCCACCTCTAAGAGAGCGGGATAAAGACCGCGGCACTCATCACCCATCACCTGCGAGTTCTAGCGCATACCCCACTGGATCACGAGCTGCAAGATAAGGCGCGCGATGAAACCTCCTACGAGGATTCTTCTAGCATCGCGGCCCCTACGAGCGCAGGAGTCTGTGGAGGGAAGGTGGCCTCAATCTACGAGGAATCTTCTAGCACCGGTGCACTCTTTGATGGCTCTCTACACTCAAACAAAAGCAATCGAAGACGATCCATTGCTACTCAGAAACTTGGTTTGGGTCGACCTCCAGATGGATCTATTTATAGCCAAGAGCTGCAACTACCACCTACCCAAGAGTTACTGTGCGCCCGTGATCAATCAAGCCTGATGACTTTTGACTCTACCCACGTGAAGGCACTTATGATACAAAGGACAAAAGAGTACAGTACACCCGTGCATCCACAAAAGGACAAAAGAGTACAGTACACCCGTGTCCCTCAAAAGTAGAGTACTCAACAGCATTTCAACTACTCGAAACTTAGCACTACTAAGCCAAGCATGGCCTACATCATTACCCCGGGGGCTTGGAATACTCCGACCCTCTGCTCAGGGATCGGGCGCACCTGACCCTAGGACTTAGGGTCGGGCGAGGTGGAGCTCCTTCCCCAAAGGGTCGGGCTTAGCCAACCCCAGGACCAAGGGTCGGGCGAGGCGAAGTTTTCCTCCCTCAAAGGGTCGGGCTCAGCCGACCCCAGGACTTTGGGTCGGGCGAAGCAGAGTAAACCACTCTTCCCCCACTTCAAGACGACTACTTCACGCAACAAGAGAGAACCAGCATTCATTTCTCAAAATATCGTTCAAAGTACTCGAAAATAACTACAAGGGTACATAAAAGTTCAAGGCTCTTCTGGAGAGACAAACTCCGACATCTTCGACGCGATAGGCTCCGCCTCCTCGAGGTACTGCGCATATGCTTCTTCTGTGCAGTTACGAGCCACGCCTCACCAGCCGCCGCCAAGTGTGCCCTCGGGTAGTAGAACTTCACGACTGCAAGGACCTATTTGCAAACAGCTTTGCAGAGTCCCGCCACTTTACTCGAGGCAGCCTTCAATCGCTCGACTAGTGATTGCGGCCCTGCGCCTTCTTCCACGGGGGCTATGGCGTTTACCAAGTCTTCAGCTGCTACAGTTAGCTCCTGGAGTTCGCCTCGGAGTCTTCCCAAGATCTGGGCATGATCCCTGCATGCCACGATGGCCATGCAAGCATCACGCCATTCTGCATCTTCCTGTCCCGCTGATGCTCACAAGCAGCCTGTGCTTCCGTCAGCGTGGCCCGAAGACGTTCAGCTTCATCCGCCACTCGGTCGTGCGCATTTCTCCAGTCAAGGACTTGGCTCCTTGCAGCCGCCTCTTGCCTCTTGAGCTCTACAAGACAAAACAAGTTCAACCACAGTCGACTACAATCGGACATACTCGGAGTATGCATAGTTCTCACCTTGATACTTTTTGTTCAGTGACTTGTAGCGGCTCTCCAGTTTTTGCTGCAAGACTGCGTGATCCGTTACCAGGAACCGGGGAGGGTTGGCGACACGCCACCTTCCTCGGACTCGAGCCCCGACCCGGGAGAGGTCAGGAACGTGCCACCTGTCCTGGGCTCGGGTGCCGACCCAAACGAGGTCGGTGATGCTCCACCTGTCCTGAACTCGGAGGCCGACCCCTCCGACCCCGAGATCATGGAGATCGATACGGACCCAGCAGCGGGGTCCGACCCCCCACCTGACTGGAGAGCCCCGTACCTCGACTACCTCATCTGCGAGACGCTCCCGACGAACAAGACGGAGGCACGTAGGATTGCGCGTCGCGCCAAATCCTTCATCATCATTGACCAGGAGCTCTACAAGCGGAGCCACACCAGCATCCTCCAGCGCTGCATCCTGATCGAGCAGGGAAAGGCGCTGATTCAGGACATCCACGCCGGAGCCTGCGGCCACCACGCCACGCCAAGAACCCTTGTTGGAAACGCCTTCCGGCAGGGCTTCTACTAGCCAACGGCGGTCGCCGACGCCACCCACGTGGTCCGTACCTGTGAAGGGTGCCAATTCTTCGCGCGCCAAACTCATCTGCCCGCAGAGGCGCTCCAAACCATCCCCATTACATGGCCCTTCGTGGTCTGGGGTCTGGACCTCGTCGGGCCCTTCAAGAAAGTGCCCGGGGGCTTCACCCTCCTGCTTGTCGCCGTCGACAAGTTCTCCAAGTGGATCGAGGCACGACCGGTCGCACAGATCAAGTCTGAGCAGGCAGTACAGTTCTTCACCAACATCATCCATCGATTCGGAATCCCCAACTCCATCATCACGGACAATGACACGCAGTTCACCGGGAAGAAATTCCTCCAGTTCTACGACGACCACCACATCCGAGTGGACTGGTTGGCCGTGGTGCACCCTTGCATGAATGGGCAGGTTGAATGAGCCAACGGCATGATACTCCAGGGTCTCAAACCATGGATCTTCGACCGCCTCAAAAAGTTCGGCGGCCGGTGGGTCGCGGAGCTCCGCGCGATCCTATGGAGTCTAAGGACGACCCCCAATAGGGCGACTGGCTTCACCCCATTCTTCATGGTCTACGGGTCCGAGGCTATCCTCCCCACTGACCTGGAGTACGGATCACCGAGGGTCAAGACGTATGACGAATAAGGGAACCAAGCATCACTCGAAGACGCACAAGACCAGCTCGATGAAGCGTGCGATGTGGCCCTACAGCACTCGGCCAAGTACCAGCAGGCCTTACGACGCTACCACAGCCGCAAGGTGCAAGGCTGAGCCTTCAACGTCGGCGACCTGGTGCTCCGCCTCGTCCAGGACAATAGAGGTCGGCACAAGCTGACCCCTCCATGGGAAGGTCCCTTCATCGTCGCACAAGTACTGCGGCTAGGCACGTACAAGCTGGCGACCCCTGACGGACAGATCTTGAACAACGCTTGGAACATAGAGCAGCTAAGACGCTTCTACCCTTAGTTTCTGTTTCCATGTTCTATACATAAACACTTCTGTAACTTAGTAATTTACGGAAAAAGGAATTTTGAGTCGATTTCGTTCAAGTTTCATATCGAACTCAGGGATATCCGACCCTGGCCCTGCCTCAGGGCCGCATATCCCTCAAGGGCTATCAGGGGCTCTGGCCCAAGTCACTTGAAATCTTCTCAAAATGCCATTTCTTTCCGAGCTGACCCTCTTCCTAAACTTTTGGGTGTGAAAAGGAGAGACTGCACGAACGGCGTTTAGGCAAGACTGATCGGACTGCGAAAAAACCTACGCCCCAGCGGCTACGGTGCCTTCGCCCATTAGTGCTTACTGACACGCCCGACCCGCGCTCTAAACTTTCCAAATCCAAAAAACAAGAAAGAGGATCAAAAACTTTTTTCGACAATTTATACAAAAGGCCTCTGTGGCCATCACAAAAACAAGTTCAAAGCCAAACTAAAATATTTACACCTGGGGCGCCTAAGCCCGATACAGCTAACTCGTCCTGGGGTCTTCAGGCGGGACGGCTTCATCCTCCAGAAGCTTCGCCAAGGCATCCGCTGGGTTGAGCACCGACGCGTCGATCTCATCCAGCTCGGCCTCGGAGTAGCTAGCGGCGTACCCCCTGCTCATCCCGGCGAAGTTGATACCGGAGTAGTGGGAACCGAAGACACCGAAGGCCCACCTCACGCTGACACGGAGCGCCTCCAGAGCGATCTTGCGGGTCCGCCGGTACGTCCCGAGGACACGAGTCGCCAACGAGCTCGTCCCCTCCCCCTGGACCACGCCAAGGCCGTCGCAGACAACGCGGACCGCATCCCCCAGGTTGCCGTGCTCGGCGCGCTCCGCGTCGAGAACCTCCCTCAGCCGGGCGAGTTCGTCTGCAAGGCCCATCTAGAAAAACCTGCCAAATCAGAAACCATCACAACACCACAAAGGCAAAGAAACAAGAAGAGCCTTACCCTCGGACCGAGCCTTCAGCTCACGCTCCCGGTCGAGCCCCTGGGCCACGGCTGTCTGAAGCCCTTGCACTTGCACATGGAGTTGACTGACCTCCGCCCCGAGCTCGGCCACCATCTTCTCAACCTCGTCCTTCTGCGCTCGACGGTTTTCTGAAGGGCTTCATGCTCCCCCTTCAGCCGTACGAGCTCCTCGGCATCAAGGCTGGCCTTTTTAGCAGTGGCCTGGAACTCCTCATGATCGAGGCGAGCCTTCTCAACGATGGCCTGGAACTTGTCCTCCGCCTGCCGCGCGTCCTCCCATACCGCCTGCTCGCACCTTTGCAGGTCGTTGATGACTTGCTGGGCGGCGGCAACCTATGCGGTCAGCTTCCCGGTCCGCTGCCTCTCCGTAGAGAAGCGTTCCCAGAGCCCCCGCTCAAGCCGGAGGAAATCGGACTTCCCCCGGCTGCACTCTTGGAGGGCCTACAAGACAATATATACTCAGTAACAGAGCGACAGGAGGAAAATAACCGTCAGGGAGAACACCATACCTAGCCACCGGGAACGACGACGTCATCCAGCTCCCCCATCACCGAGGACAGGGCAGTGCGGACGTTTGCAAGTCTGCCCTGCACTGCCTGCCACTTGCCCCACTCCTCGACGTCATCCAGCGTGAAGAGGGGTCTTTGCGGGTCATCGCGGGACATCCAGCCCAGGGTAGTCCCACTGCATGCCTTGGGAACGGGATTGACCGAGACAAGGGTAGAGGCCACTTCGACCGCCCCTGGCGCCACCGTCCCCGACGCTGCCGCCGGGGCAGGCACCGCCGTCCCCGATGCTGCTGGCCTCGTCGATGGCCCCGGCGCATGCGCCGCCATCCTTGTCGCAGTTGCCGCGGATGTCGTCGACGCCGACGCACGTCCCAATCCGTCCGCCGCCGCCACCATCTCCGTCGCAGCTACCGGAGCGGGCGTTCCCGTTCCCGCCGCCGTCGCGGCCTTTGTCATGACCACCGAGGCAGGCGTCCCCGCCCCCGTCATGGTCGTCGAAGCAGGCACCCCCACCTCCGCCGCCACCGCTGCCTTCGCCACAGCCGCCGGGGCGGGCTTCCTCGCCTCCCCTGCCACCGCTGTCCCCATCGTGGCCGCAGGGGCGGACTCTCTCTCCTTCGTCGCCATCGCCGTCCCCGTCGCGATCGCTGGGGCAACTGCCCCCGTCTCCACCACCACCGTCAGAGCCGCACACTCCTCCTCCGCCTCGTCGTTGAGGTCTATCACCTCCCCGGTCGAAGGGCCCCCAGGGGCAATGCCATGTCCCGCAGGGTCGGCCGAGGAGGCAGAGGGTGGAGCAGGGGTCAGACCCTGCCCTGTGCCCGGCTGCGGCACCACTCCACCGGTTGCCGCCGCAAGAGCCACCTCCGCGGTAGGTTCTGCGGTCTCCCCGGCGACACCGCCGCTTGCTGCCGGCGGGGTCGTGGTCTGCCCTGCGGAGGTGGACGACACCCGTAGCGCCTTCTTCGGCGCAAGCGACGGGACGAGGCCTCGAGGGGTGGCGCTGTGAAACAACAAACAACATTAGCAAGAACGACTCGATGCTAGGAAAGGAATGAGACGCGCGAGGAATTCCACTTACACTCCCCCAGCGCAAGGATGGCGGGTGCGTTTCGCCTCCGAGCCTGACGCCAACCCCGAGGCATCTAGCAACGGCCGCTTGCCGCTACTCCTCTGCTCCTGGGCCGCAGGCAGAGGGATGGGGGTCGGCTTCGTCGACTCTCGAGGCGCGCCCCGCGCCAACCCCTGGGGCACGGCCCCAGAGCTTTGCCGGGTCGAGTCCCGGGCGGGCAGCCCGCTCGGTTTGTCCCCCCGGCCATTTGGGAGCGCTGCTCCCGGATGACGAGCGCGCCCGGCCGGGGGGCTAGAATGAACTCCTCCTCTTTCTCCTCCTCTTCGTCGTCGTCGTCGTCGTCTGATACGACCTGGCCCTTCCACCGCCGCTGGAACTCCTTGGCGGCCTTCCTTTTCTTCCTCGCAGTCTCCTTGTCCTTGTGTTGCTTCTGCTTCTCAGCAAGGAGACGGTTCTGCTGCCGCCGCTCGGCGTCCTCTGGCACTGGCAAACGCGAGTCGACGACATTAGTCATGTGGCCCTGCAGATACGAAAGCTCCGCGTCAGAGCAACGAACCAGGAAACGCAGGAAAAAGAAACGGGCGCATGAAGTCCTCACCAGATCGACAGAATCCTTGTCCGGGCGCATCGGAGGGTGGCCAGGCACCGGGTAATCGGCGTCCTTATCCTCCAGCGCCTCCCGGACTCGCTGCCGAATCTCAGAGGCGGCGAGCACACCTGTCGCAAGGATGGTGCCCTCGGTCAGCGCGCCGGGAGTCATCTCGGTGAGCGAGCGGACCCGGAGCATCAGTGGCGCCACCCTCCGAGCATGGTATGCCCCGATAACTCCGGCCTCGGTCAGCCCCTTTCCCTGTAGGTACTCGATGGCCTGAAGCAAGCCGGTGATCCGCTTCTTCTCCTTCTCCACCAGGCCGTACGACCACAACTCCGGCGCCACTTCAATGATGTGGCCGGTGAACTCCGGCAAGGGGGAGTTAGAGTAGTTCTTCACGTAGAACCACTATTGATGCCACCCCTTGTGGGACGCCGCCGTCTTCATCGCCATGTACTCCTTGGAGCGGGTATGGTGGAGGTGGATTCCGGCGCACCCTATCGGCACCGAGGTTGCCCGCTGCTGGCTCCCTTTCTTCTCGGCCTTCTGGTACAGGCTGACCGCAAAGAAATACTTCCAAAGCGAGAAGTTGGGCTCGATGCCCAGGAACCCCTCGCACAGCGCGATGACCGCCACGATGTGTTGGATCCCGTTGGGATTAAGGTGCTGCAGCTCGAGCTTGTAGTAGTGCAGCAGCCCGTGGAAGAAAAGGCTCGGCGGGGTCGCGAACCCTCTCTCGTGGAAGTGGGTGAACGACACAACATAGCCGGCCGGCGGACTCGGCACCTCCTCCATCTCGGGGAACTGCCATTCGCCCCTCTCGGTCCTCTCACAGAGGAGGCCCTTCCTCGTGAGGCCATCGGCGCGCAAGGTGCCGAAGCTTGTGCGCGCCCAGGATCCCATCGCAAAGGGGAGAAAAGCTTGACGGCGGAAGGTGAGGAAGGTTGCAGCGCTGGGCAGAGGAAGACGAACGGTGCGCAAGAAAGCTAAGGGCGCGCGAGGAGGTGAAAAAGACTTGGGGGCAGATTGCGGGCAGAACCGGCGAGGCGGACTCCCCATCTTATAAGAGGGCGCGTGGGAAGCAGAACAGATGCCCCCATCGCAATAAATGTGGCGCCAGGTACGCCCCGTCACGCCCGCCCTTTTTGGAAATCGTGCGCATGACCTGCTGCAGGAAACATCCTCTCCTCCCTCGTTTCGCGGGTCGGTGCCTTCCGCCACTTCGCCTCCTAGAGAGTAAGCGCGCACAACCTCCTCCGCATCCGGCCCAAGGCCCACCAAAAAGGTAAAAAAGGGATACGGGGCTGAAAATGCCCCTACGGCCCGTTACGATCCAGGGGTTCGAAGGCTGGCCCACCATGGGTTTGACAGCCGCCCCAGGATAACCCCGAGTGAGGGGTGAGAAGGGACGGGCCTGCTAGCGGCCATCACCTGGGTGCACGACAGCCTAGGGCGCCCCGACCTCACATTCGAGTCCGGACCGGTGCCAGAGTTCATGGTTTTTCCCCGAAGAAAGGCAACGAGCCACCGGATCCAATCGAACGGACTCGGGAACCATATGAACTGGCCGGTCAGAATCTGGGGTACGCCACCAGCTTGGCCCGAGCCAGACCCCCCCGAACGGGGACCGGGACCCCACTCGAATCGACCCGTTTGCAGCTCACACCCTCCGTCTGGCAAGGATAGCGTGGCACGGCTCACACCCTCCGTCTCAGCGAATGGATGCTTGAGGGGTAACGTTCAAAAGTCGACCTGGCCTCCCAACCGGTCTCCTGCAATGAGCGGGAGCTCGGCGGCTGGCTTCCCAACCAATGAATACATGAATGGTCACGACCTAAGGTCTCCGGATGGAAGGTGTCTTACGGAACAATGAGAATCTTCTCACGCCAAGACATCCACAGGGCTCTCCATCTGGTCAACTTCCCCGGCCAAGCCGAACAAACAACACTTCCCACCCCTGATTAACTGCGGCTTGCACGACGAGCAGAGATTCCCGACGAACGACGATAACAGCCTCTAGAGGAGCGTCCCCGCTCCACCACAGGCTCGGGGGCTACTGTTGGGGGGAAATATTAATGATCTCCTAATGACCATTAAAACAACAATCATGAAGGCCCAGGCCCACCTGCGGCAATGGCGGCCGCCATCAGCCCAACATAGGAGGGAAGCACCCCGCTCCACCTCGCCCGACCCAGTGCCCCGGGGTCGGACGCTCCCGGCCCCTCGATTGCCGGACTCCGCCTCGCCCGACCCGCGGTCCCAGGGTCGGGAGCGCCCGACCCCTCGCCACAAGGCTCCGGCTCACCCGACCCAGGGCGTAGGGGGTCAGACTCACCCAGGCCCACAAGATGAGTATCCGCCTCAGGCGCAGACTGGAAGGTAAGAGTGCGGATCTCGTGGGCCCCCTGCCGATCTCGCCATAAATGCGCCGCGGTTCTGGCGCGCAGAAAGGCGCCCGCGCCCCCGACGTGACCTGTCACAAGTACCCAAGCACGACCGCACAACACAAACTACAGTGGCTGCGGCTCTCCCTGATTCGCTACAGGGCACTCATGGCCTGCGCCGCCCGGCACAGGAGGAAGCCCCGCCCGTTCTCGCGCCCCGCGCATCCGGCGACAGGGATGCGACGTCCGTGTCCCACGGGCCATCAGCAAGATAACAGGATCAGCCGCCTTCCCCGACGGGCACGGATGCCATGACCAAACACCATCATCATGCTTGGCGGCAATGGCCACCAGGGAGATCGTCGACAGGATCCGAACGCAGCCACCCTCTTCCGGTGGACGCGCTGACAAGAACCGAAGGCCGGAGCGGGGGGCGGCGACTCGGGGAGTTGATCGTTCCACTTGTATTGTATTTTACTCGAATTAGCTTATCTCTTTTACTTCTCCTCATGCCTAGCTCATATGTAACCCCGAGCTCCCCTTGCGCTATAAAAGGAGGACCGGGGGTCCTGAGACAGGGGACTCACTCAAGCGAAGAGAAGATACACACTCACCATTAGAGCATCAGTGCACACCCAGTAGACTTGGGACCAGCTCCCTCTCTCGCCCTCCTGTAACCCCTGCTACAGATCCCGCGTGGGCAACACGAGCAGCTCCTCATACTGGACGTAGGGCTTTTCCTTGCCCGAACCAGTCTAAACCCCGTGTCTCCCACGCCACCATCCGAAGCCTTACGCGCATAAAAGAAATTTACTAGTCTTAGTCTTGATCCACTAATCTTGACAACGACAATATGTATATAATTAGAAAAAAATAGATTAAGTATTTCAATTCATATGGTTGTAGTTCAAAAACCAATCCATGCGTATATACTTAGAAAAATTAGATTTTGTATTTTAAATCAATTGCTTGTACTTCAAAAACTAATCCATGTGTACATACTTAGAAAAATTAGATTACGTATTTCAATTAATATGCTTGTACTTCGAAAACCATTTCATGTGTATATACTTAGAAAAAATTAGACTAAGTACTTCAATTCATTTTCTTCTACATCATAAACCAATCCATGCGTATATACTTAGAAAAACTAGATTTTGTATTTCAAATCATTTGCTTGTACCTGAAAAACCAATCGATGTGTAGATACTTAAAAAAATTAGATTAAGTATTTCAATTCATTTGCTTGTACTTCAAAAACCAATCCATGTGTACATACTTAGAAAAATTAGATTACGTATTTCAATTAATATGCTTGTACTTCGAAAACCATTTCATGTGTATATACTTAGAAAAAATTAGACTAAGTATTTCAATTCATTTTCTTCTACATCATAAACCAATCCATGCGTATATACTTAGAAAAATTAGATTTTGTACTCCAAATCAATTGCTTTTATTTCAGAAACCAATCCATCTGTAAATACCTAAAAAAATTAGATTGTGTATTTCAATTCAGTTGCTTGTACTTCAAAAACCAATCCATGTGTACATGCTTAGAAAAATAAGATTTTGTATTTCAATTCACATGCTTGTACTTCAAAAACCAATCCATGTGTATATACTTAGAAAAAATTAGATTAAATATTTAAATTCATATGCTTGTAGTTGAAAAACCAATCCATGTGTATATACTTAGAAAAATAAGATTAAGTATTTCAATTCATCTGCTTATACTTCAAAAACCAACCCATGCGTATATACTTAGAAAAATTAGATTACATATTTCAATTCATATGCTTGTACTTCGAAAACCAATCCATGTCTATATACTTAGAATAAATTAGATTGAGTATTTCAATCCATTTTCTTCTACTTCAAAAACCAATCCATGCGTATATACTTAGAAAAATTAGATTCTGTATTTCAAATCATTTGCTTGTACTTCAAAAACCAATCCATGTGTACATACTTAGAAAAATTAGATTATGTATTTCAATTCATTTGGTTGTACTTCAAAAACCAATCCATGCGTATATACTTAGAAAAATTAGATTTTGCATTTCAAATCATTTGCTTGTACCTGAAAAACCAATCGATGTGTAGATACTTAAAAAAATTAGATTAAGTATTTCAATTCATTTGCTTGTACTTCAAAAACCAATCCATGTGTACATACTTAGAAAAATTAGATTACGTATTTCAATTAATATGCTTGTACTTCGAAAACCATTTCATGTGTATATACTTAGAAAAAATTAGACTAAGTATTTCAATTCATTTTCTTCTACATCATAAACCAATCCATGCGTATATACTTAGAAAAATTAGATTTTGTACTTCAAATCAATTGCTTTTATTTCAGAAACCAATCCATCTGTAAATACCTAAAAAAATTAGATTGTGTATTTCAATTCAGTTGCTTGTACTTCAAAAACCAATCCATGTGTACATGCTTAGAAAAATAAGATTTTGTATTTCAATTCACATGCTTGTACTTCAAAAACCAATCCATGTGTATATACTTAGAAAAAATTAGATTAAATATTTAAATTCATATGCTTGTAGTTGAAAAACCAATCCATGTGTATATACTTAGAAAAATAAGATTAAGTATTTCAATTCATCTGCTTGTACTTCAAAAACCAACCCATGCGTATATACTTAGAAAAATTAGATTACATATTTCAATTCATATGCTTGTACTTCGAAAACCAATCCATGTCTATATACTTAGAATAAATTAGATTGAGTATTTCAATCCATTTTCTTCTACTTCAAAAACCAATCCATGCGTATATACTTAGAAAAATTAGATTCTGTATTTCAAATCATTTCCTTGTACTTCAAAAACCAATCCATGTGTACATACTTAGAAAAATTAGATTATGTATTTCAATTCATTTGGTTGTACTTCAAAAACCAATCCATGCGTATATACTTAGAAAAATTAGATTTTGTATTTCAAATCATTTGCTTGTACCTGAAAAACCAATCGATGTGTAGATACTTAAAAAAATTAGATTAAGTATTTCAATTCATTTGCTTGTACTTCAAAAACCAATCCATGTGTACATACTTAGAAAAATTAGATTACGTATTTCAACTCATATGCTTCTACTTCAAAAACCAATCCATGTGTATATACTTAGAAAAAATAGATTAAGTATTTTAATTCATATGCTTATACTTCAAAAAAAATGCATGTCTATATACTAGGAAAACTTGATTACGTATTTCAATTCATATGCTTGCACTTCAAAAACCAATCCATGTGTACATACTCAGAAAAATTATATTACGTATTTAAATTCATATGCTTCTACTTCAAAAATCAATCCATGTGTATCTACATAGAAAAATTAGACTAAGTATTTCAATTCATTTTCTTCTGCATCAAAAACCAATCCATGCGTATATACTTAGAAAAAATAGATTATGTATTTTATATCAATTGCTAGTATTTCAGAAACCAATCCATCTGTAAATACCTAGAAAATTAGATTTTGTATTTCAATTCATTTGCTTGTACTTCAAAAGCCAATCCATGTGTACATGCTCAGAAAAGTTAGATTTTGTATTTCAATTCACATGCTTGTACTTCAAAAACCAATCCATGTGTATATACATAGAAAAAATTAGATTAAATATTTCAATTCATATGCTTGTACTTCAAAAACCAATCCATGTGTATATACTTGGAAAAATAAGATTAAGTATTTCAAATCATTTCGTTGTACTTGAAAAACCAATCCATCTGTATGTACTTAGAAAAATTAGATTAAGTATTTCACTTCATTTGCTTTTAGTTCAAAAACCAATCCATGTGTTGATACTTAGAAAAATTAAATTAAGTATTTCAATTCATTTGCTTGTACTTAAAAAACCAATCCATGTGTACATACTTAGAAAAATTAGATTACATATTTAAATTCATATGCTTGTACTTCAAAAATCAATCCATGTGTATATACATAGAAAAATTAGACTAAGTATTTCAATTCATTTTCTTCTACATCAAAAACAAATCCATGCGTATATACTTAGAAAAAATAGACTAAGTATTTCAATTCATTTTCTTCTGCATCAAAAACCAATCCATGCGTACATACTTAGAAAAAATAGATTTTGTATTTCATATCAATTGCTAGTGTTTTAGAAACCAATCCATCTGTAAATACCTAGAAAATTAAATTTGTATTTCAATTCATTTGCTTGTACTTCAAAAGCCAATCCATGTGTACATGCTCAGAAAAATTAGATTTTGTATTTCAATTCACATGCTTGTACTTCAAAAACCAATCCATGTGTATATACTTAGAAAAAATTAGATTAAATATTTCAATTCATATGCTTGTACTTCAAAAACCAATC
Organism: Setaria viridis; assembly: GCF_005286985.2. Taxonomy (NCBI): domain Eukaryota; kingdom Viridiplantae; phylum Streptophyta; class Magnoliopsida; order Poales; family Poaceae; genus Setaria; species Setaria viridis. Next base: position 4,779,172 of record NC_048269.2, read on the forward strand.
CATGTGTATATACTTAGAAAAATAAGATTAAGTATTTCAATTCATTTGCTTGTACTTGAAAAACCAATCCATCTGTATGTAGTTAGAAAAACTAGATTAAGTATTTCACTTCATTTGCTTTTACTTCAAAAACCAATCCATGTGTTGATACTTAGAAAAATTAAATTAAGTATTTCAATTCATTTGCTTGTACTTCAAAAACCAATCCATGTGTACATACTTAGAAAAATTAGATTACATATTTAAATTCATATGCTTGTACTTCAAAAATCAATCCATGTGTATATACATAGAAAATTAGACTAAGTATTTCAATTCATTTTCTTCTACATCAAAAACCAATCCATGCGTATATACTTAGAAAAATTAGATTTTGTATTTCAAATCAATTGCTTTTATTTCAGAAACCAATCCATCTAAAAATACCTAGAAAAATTAGATTTTGTATTTCAATTCAATTACTTGTACTTCAAAAACCAATCCATGTATACATGCTTAGAAAAATTAGATTTTGTATTTCAAATCACATGCTTGTACTTCAGAAACCAATCCATGTGTATATACTTAGAAAAAATTAGATTACATATTTAAATTCATATGCTTGTACTTCAAAAATCAATCCATGTGTATATACATAGAAAAATTAGACTAAGTATTTCAATTTATTTTCTTCTACATAAAAAACGTATATACTTAGAAAAATTAGATTTTGTATTTCAAATCAATTGCTTTTATTTCAGAAACCAATCCATCTATAAATACCTAGAAAAATTAGATTTTGTATTTCAATTCAATTGCTTGTACTTCAAAAACCAATCCATGTGTACATGCTTAGAAAAATTAGATTTTGTATTTCAATTCACATGCTTATGCTTGTACTACAAAAACCAATCCATGTGTATATACTTAGAAAAAATTAGATTAAATATTGAAATTCATATGCTTGTAGTTGAAAAACCAATCCATGTGTATATACTTAGAAAAATAAGATTAAGTATTTCTATTCATTTGCTTGTACTTCAAAAACCAATCCATGTGTGTATACTTACAAATATTAGATTAAGTATTTCAATTCATTTGCTTGTACTTCGAAAACCAATCCATGTGTATATACTTAGAAAAAATAGATTAAGTATTTTAATTCATATTCTTATGTTTCGAAAACTATTTCATGTGCATATACTTAGAAAAATTTAGATGTAGTAATTTCATGCATATGCTTATACTTAAAAAAATAATTCATGTGTATATACTTAGAAAAAATTAGATTAAGTATTTTAATTTACATGCTTATACTTCAAAAAACAATTCTTGTGTATATACTTAGAAAAATTAGATTAAATATTTCAATTCATTTGCTTGTACTTCAAAAACCAATCCATGTGTATATACTTAGAAAAATTAGATTAAATATTTCAATTCATATGCTGGTACTTCAAAAATCAATCCATGTGTGTATACTTACAAATATTAGATTAAGTATTTCAATTCATTTGCTTGTACTTCGAAAACCAATCCATGTGTATATACTTAGAAAAAATTAGATTACATATTTAAATTCATATGCTTGTACTTCAAAAATCAATCTATGTGTAGATACATAGACAAATTAGATTAAGTTTTTCAATTCATTTTCATCTACTTCAAAAACCAATCCATGCGTATATACTTAGAAAAATTTGATTACGTATTTCAAATCATATGCTTGTACTTCAAAAACCAATCCATGTGCACATACTTAGAAAAATTAGATTTTTTATTTCAATTTATTTGCTTGTACTTCAAAAACCAATCCATTTGTACATACTTAGAAAAATTATATTATGTATTTCAATGGACATGCTTGTACTTCAAAAACCAATCCATGTGTATATACTTAGAAACGTTAAGTTCAGTTCCTATGCTTGTACTTCAAAAACCAATCCATATGTATTTACTTAAAAAAATAAGATTATGTATTTCAATTCATTTGCTTGTACTTCGAAAACCAATCCATGTGTTTATACTTAGAAAAATTAGATTTAGTATTTTAATTCATATGCTTATATTTTGAAAACCATTTCATGTGTATATACTTAGAAAAAATTAGATTAAGTAATTTCATTCATATGCTTATACTTGAAAAAATAATTCATGAGTATATACTTAGAAAAATTAGATTAAGGATTTCAATTCATTTGCTTGTAGTTCAAAAACCAATCCATGTGTATATAGTTAGAAAAATTAGTTACGTATTTGAATTCATATGCTTATACTTCGAAAACCATTTCATGTGTATATATACTTAGAAACAATTAGATTTAGTATTTCTATTCATATGCTTATACTTCAAAAAATAATTCTTACGTATATACTTAGAAAAATGTGACAGCCCTAGTAACTAAGCAACTAAATTAGGGAAACATCGAAGTGATTAAGATGCAAATCAAAGCTAACTCCAATTGCTGAGAGTTAAGGTCCAAAAATACCTCAGATTTTGAACCAAGTGTTAAAACTCCCTCTTGTTGAGAATCACTTGTGAAGTAGATAAAAACAAATTTTATATAAGAACTTGAATTTTGGCCAATATAATAGTGGTAGAACTTTTCAAGTTGAACACCTTCCACTCCCAGCACTTCTTCTGATTTTGAGCAGAGAGTATTCCAAATTGAGTAGACGATCGGTCAAATTTCAAATCCAATTCAAAAATAGCTTTGAGCGACGTTTCACCAAAGATCCTGCCATCTTACCTCCAACTTCGTCGAGCTTCTCCTTGTTGATCTTTATGAAAGTCATAGCACATACCTTGTTGCCGAACTTTCACTTTTGAAAGTTAAACCACGTAGTTCGAACTTGGTGTGAGAACACGCGTTAAACACGACACCTTCGCCACAACACGCATCACGAGCATCATCATGCATATTCAAGTATCATGAACATCTTTTTGTGCATCGTTAGCCTTTATAAGCATCATTTGTGCATAAATGAGTGTTTTGGCCATGCATTGTTATGTGCTCAGAATTTTGTTATTTATCAGTGAAAAATCAAATATTTGAAGGAACCCCAATTTATTCCGTACAACTGTGATAAAAAATATTTTATTCAAATACTAGACACCATTTAGTGATTTTACAATATTTTTACCAAATTTTTCAGAGACGTTTTCTTGGGTTAAAAATTCATTTAAAGTTCAATTTTAGCTGTTTTGTTTTGACGATTGTGTGCAAACCATAAAATCTTTTGACTTGATTCCTGTTGCATTGGATTCTTCGTGATTTTATATTTCCAATGAGTATTTTTGGAGAATTTTTGGACATCTGTAGCTAGGTCGTTTAAGGGAGCAAAGTTGAACCGTTCTATTTTTACCGCAGGCCCACTTGGCTATCTTCTTCTACCTCCCTCCTCCCATCTGTCCGCCCCCCCCCCCCCATTGGCACAGAGCACAAAGTTCGCCGGATTGGCCATCTTGGGTGTACCAGCAAGGCCTCGTCCGCCCATAGGCCACCAAGGTATCTCCCACGTGACCTCCCTTGTCTCCTTGCCCTCCATTGGCGCGTAAAAGCACCCCCGGAGGGAGTAAACCCAGGAATGTGCGCCACCAGGCCACCATCCACAGCAGCTCATCATCGCGGCCAATAGGAAAGCAACAACGCTGTGTCATCCTTATCTCCTCGCGCCGTTCTTATCCTCGCCGCTCCCGGCCTATAAAACGAGCCGCTAGCTTCCCATACGCACCAAACCTCCATTGATAGTACACCAGGCTCCACATTCCCCATTGTTTTCCGGCGAAATCCGCCGCCGTCGGAAGGTCTCGGCTCGATTCCTTGCAGCTAGAGCCTCTCCTCGACGTTGCGCTTCCATTTTGCTACTTCCCGGCCTCCCTCCCTCGTCGGACAGTCCCCCCCACGGCGAGCTCCTCCGCCGTCCGTTCTGCCGCTCCAGGAACTCCCTGTGCGCCACCCCTCCTCGTCAACAGACCATGCTGGTGAGGCTCTCGCACCCCGTGCGCCGCCCCTCTCCCTCCCCAAGCCATGTCCCTTCCCTTCCCCCTGTTCTCGGCCGGCCCCCAAGTGCCCAGGCGTCATCTGTGTCCCGTGCCAATGATCTGTTTGCGTGGGGGCCCTCATTGGAGAACAAGAAAGAAGCGTAGGGGGTTATGGGTGAAATCCAGGGAGTTTTGCGCGATTAACCCGTAGACCTGGGGGCTAGATTGCAAGATTGTCTCGGTTTTCTTTATTTTCTAGATCTAAAAAGGCTGCAAATTTGGAAATTTGTAGTAAATTGTAGAAACATCGTAAAATAGCAAATGAGGACTTTTTGGAATCCTTGTGAGAAGAATTATGCAGTAGAGTCATAATATGATATGTGTTAGTAGAAAGTTTCTGATGTTTTTATTTATCCTTGCAAAGTGCTTTTAGAAATCCTTTTAAGTTGGTTAGATGCATATCTTGAGTTATAGAAGTCCAAAAGTTGTGATTCCAGTTGTGTTAGTCTTGTGATGACACTCTCTAGCTAAGAAAAATATTGAAAATGCTAGTTGTGTACTGTTTTTATCATGTTTTTATTTAATCTTGATAAATAGGCAATTTTTAGCGTGTTGGCTTGTCTTTTTCATATCTAAAGTTGGTGGTGCTCCAATTTCTGTGGAATTTTTATGGTAGGCTACAAATGATGCTCTTGTGCTGTGGTAAATATTTCATATTGATTGGTGCATGTTTCACTGAGTTATTGATTTAACTTATTTAATGCTTGTTATGTGATTTATAAATATTAGGAGTGTCTAAAAATAGAAAGTATAGTTCCACTACCTTTTTATAATGTTGTTCTACCATAATAACATATAATATGGCTATGTGTTTATAGAAAATGATGATCTTTAGAATTATCTTGCTTTTACATGCTTTCTTGCAAGAGCAATTTGTCTTTTTCATAGCAATTAATTTATAACACTTGAGCATGTGAGATTTATACGATAGCCATGTTTTGATAACATCTACAACTCACAAAAATCTCAGCTTCAAATGAGATGTTTGCCACATCACCTATAATTAATATATATATATATATGCTTACTATATAATTGGATAATGAAAGTTTGCTAGTAAATGCATATATTTAAGTCATGTGATGCTTTTAATAGTTGTTTTTGAGGGGTATGTATGATGCTAAGTTATGATAAGTAGTGGTTAAGCTTTGAATATAACTGATATGTATGCTCTCATGTTAATATAACAACTGCTTATATAAGTTCTTCACCTTTACTTTAATTCTTGCTTAAGGTATTTAGGGTGTTCCATGTTACCTAAATCTAATACTAATTAACTATGTCCATAGTAGTTGTGAGCTATGTATTAACTTAGGCATATGTTACCTTGTTAAAGAACTCAATGAAGAACCTTGTTGCATATGTGCTGAAATGGCTGCTAGAGTGTTTCTGTTGTGGCAATGTTTTCGAGATGATAATGATGTTTTCTATAAATATGGTGAATACAAAAACTGTAGGTAACTTCATAATATATCTTGTGTTAAATGTTCATGACCATAAGCCTGATGGTTTAGAAGCTATAGATTTTACAAGTTCATTATCAGGTTTTGCGTGCTCTATGTATAGGTCTGAATGATTGTGTTGTTTGACTTAGCTAAGCTTTGAATCATGTCTTGAGGATAGTAGAATAAGTGTAGGGTTTTCCATGATATTTCCAAACTATTAAAGATCACCCTTTTTGGTGGTCTACATCTCCAGTTATGTGCTTGTGAAGTGGAATAACAGAATCTGTCCTAATCTGGACAGAGATGTCTTCTTTGTGATGTTTGACCTGTTTAACTTTGGTTTTAGCTTGTGGTGTTTATAACAAAGTTGTGCAGTTTGTGAAGATTTCTAAAAAGTCTAGAACCACCTTGTTGTGAAAACTAGAACTCAACTTATTGCTGTCTTAATTTGCATGTCAGTTTTCTGTCCTTGTTTGTACAGATCTGCTTATTGGTGTGTTTTCACCTTGTTATTTATTGGATCATCTTTTGGTGTGAATAACAGAGTTTTTGATAATTTCGTTAAATTTACAGAAAGTTTAGGATCACCCTTTTTGGATGCTTATATCTCTAGTTATAGCTAAAACAAGTGACTACTGTGCTGCTGTCCAGATTTTGTGAATGTGCTTAAGTTATTAGCTTTAACTTGATGTTACCTTGTGTGTTTGTTAGTTAGCTCATATCACTATTAGAGTTAACTTGATCTACCTAAGAATCTTATAAATGTGTTATATAATGTTGTCAAGCACTTAACTAATAAATGATCATGTATGCATGTTGCTACAAAATAACCTTGCCGCATAGCTTGCTAGAACCTTAGTGATGTTGGTGTGTGACTTGCTTGTGTATGAGTGGTTTAAAAACAATGTAATATACTTTTATCACCTTCAACTTGCTGGTTGTGTGATGCACTTATGTATGCCATGTTGATAAGCACCATCACCCGAGTTCTTGTATGATGCTATGCTTAATTGGCTCTTGAATGTTAATTGCTTGCAATAGCTTGACTTGAGTTAACTAGTGAGCCATACTTGTTATGCTTGCTATCTCTATGGAGACTTGAGTGATAGTTAGTTAAATAACTTGCTCTCTAAGTACTTATGTCTTGCATGATCTTATGTTTGCCTTGAATACTTTTGTGTGATGCATCTCATTTTACCGTTCTTCGTATTCATGCTCTTGCATCTTGCATCTCATCTAGATACGCTAGATAAACCACATGAATGATGTGATGATGGAACCGAACTCGAAAACGGTGTATGGTGGACTTATCCCGAAGATGAAAGGACTAAGCAAGTGCCGAGATGGGAGATGCTCGCCAAGCGAGTGTCGTCTAACAAACACTAACCTAATGTGGATTCCAGGCAAGCCCCAGAGCATATCCCGGTTTTCTAAACTTCTGCAATGAATTATGTTGATTATGATTGTCAATTTAAGTTACTAGGCGTTGTCTGAAACCTTAGATGCATGAACTTAGTACCCTTTTGATCTGCACACTAGCATGATAAGTCGTGTAGATGCAATGCTTAATAGGACACGATAAAAGTCGAGTGATTTTATGTCACTCATCAGTTATAGGAGTTGTTTGTTTACTTACGTTACAACCATAAAGATGATGGGCGGGGCAGGGCCTTGTGAACTATTTTGGTGGTTGGTGGATTGCTCTGTCTGTCTAAATGAAATTGGACTAAGGTCAAAACGTGTTGGCATTCGTGATCAAGTATTTGAAAGTACTAATTTCATACCTAGTATGGGATAGGGAAGCCTAGTACCTGATTGAACAAGGGCGTGGCATACCATCCGGCTATCCTTGGAACGTCGTTCCCATGGTGCATCATGTGGGTGCAAGTTCGGTCATAGTACGGCAAGAGGCCGGGACTATGAAGCATTGCAAGCTAAAGGAAGTTGGCCCTGACACGTGCCTAAGGGATCAATGGGAACAGCTGACAAATGAAGCGACCCTTCATGGTGCGTGGATGTTGTGAGATTAGGGCCTTGTTTAGTTGCCCAACTTTGGGGTGCCAAAATTACTGTAGCAACACTGTAGTGTTTCGTTTGTATTTGTGAATTATTGTCCAAATATTGACTAATTAGGCTCAAAAGATTCGTTTCGCAAAGTACAACAAAACTGTGCAATTAGTTTTTGATTTCGTCTACATTCAGTACTCCATGCATGTACCGCAAGTTTGATGTGATGGGGAATCTTCTTTTTGCATAGTGCCAAAGTTGGGATTTTGGAGTGAACTAAACATGGCCTAGGTTTGCCATGCATGGTTAATAAATTCGAATCGATTCGTCTGCCTCTCACAGTTTGGGACTGCTTGATCGCTATTCTGCACTGAGTAAAGATGGAACATGAGGTTATTAATCTTGATGTTTGTTCTCTAATTGTTTGGAAACAATGTTGCTTAGTATAAGTTGCCAACTTAGAATGGTTAATGAACTTAGAACTTGAGCTAAAATATTGAAAGTAAGGACCAACGTTAGGCATTTGGAAAAAAACAAACCCACAGCTAAAAAGCCTTGCATGTCTAGGAGTCGGTGGTGTAGTTATCACCTGTCAGGTCAGTCTTGTTGAGTATTAGTTGCTCAGCCTTGTTTGTGGCTTAACTTTTCAGGTAATGTCGATAGTGTGATTGCTGGCACCACTTGGCCTACTCAGCTCCCTCCAGGCTGGACAGTCGAGTGGGATCCCTCCTCGGACGGCGAGTGCAGGGATCATTGATGTCATGATTGGCTTCGTCATGATATCGTGTATCGACGTTTAGCTTCCACTTGTTTACATCTTCGTGTTTATCACCTTGCAACTTGTTTGAATTTCGAAAACTCTAATGTAATAAATTGTTGAACTATGTTAATGTGATGGGAATGTTGTAATCTCTGTGCTACTCACCTTCGTGTGAGCAATGCTTCTCGATCCTGAGTAAGTGGTTTATCGGATGAAATCTGACGGACGACCAAGTTGAGTTGCTTAAAGTGCATGATCGCGTGTCAGGCGACTTAAGTGCATTTTAGTCAGGTTAATTTGAGCGGTTCCGTCACAAAAAATTAGATTAAGTATTTCAATTTATTTGCTTGTACTTCCAAAACCAATCCATATGTATATACTTAGAAAAATTAGTTTACGTATTTCAATTCATTTGATTGTACTTCAAAAAACTATTCTTGTGTATATACTTAGAAACATTTGATTACGTAGTTCAATACCTATGCTTGTACTTAAAAAACCAATCCATATGTATATACATAGAAAAATTAGATTACATATTTAAATTCATATGCTTGTACTTAAAAAATCAATCCATGTGTATATACATAGAAAAATTAGATTAAGTATTTGAATTCATGTGCTTCTACTTCAAAAACCAATCCATGTGTATATATTTAGAAAAATTGGATTACATATTTCAATTCAGATGCTTGTACTTAAAAAACCAATCCACGTGTATATACATAGAAAAATTCGATTACATATTTAAATTCATATGCTTGTACTTCAAAAATCAATCCATGTGTATATACATAGAAAAATTAGATTAAGTATTTCAATTCATTTTCTTCTAGTTCAAAAACAAATCCATGTGTATATACTTAGAAAAATTAGTTACGTATCTAAATTCATATGCTTGTACTTCAAAAACCAATCCATGTGTATATAAATAGAGAAATTAGATTAATTATTTCAACACATTTTCTTCCACTTCAAAAACCAATTCATGCGTATATACTTAGAAAAATTAGATTACATATTTCAAATTATTTGCTTGTACTTCAAAAACCAATCCATGTGTACATACTTAGAAAAATTATATTTTTTATTTCAATTCATTTGTTTGTACATCAAAAACCAATCCATGTGTACATACTTCGAAAAAATTATATTACATATTTCAATTCACATGCTTGTACTTCAAAAATCAATCCATGCGTATATGTTAAGAAAAAATTAGATTAAGTATTTGAATTCATTTGCTTATACTTCAAAAACCAATCCATGTGTACATACTTAGAAAAATTATATTAAGTATTTTAATTCATTTGCTTATATTTCGAAAACCGTTTCATGTGTATCTACTGAGAAAAAATTAGATTAAGTAACGCTTCTTCTTCAAAAAATAATTCATGTCTATATATCTAGAAAAATTAGATTAAGTATTTCAATTCATTTGCTTGTTCTTCAAAAACCAAGCCATGCATATATACTTAGAAAAATTAGTTACCTATTTCCATTCATATGCTTATACTTTGAAAACCATTTCATGTGTATATATACTTAGAAAAAATTAGATTAAGTATTTCAATTTATATGCTTATACTTCAAAAAACAATTCTTGCTTATATACTTAGAAAAATTAGATTAAGTATTTCAATTTATTTGCTTCTACTTGTAAAACCAATCCATGTGTATATACTTAGAAAAATTAGTTTACGTATTTCAATTCATATGCTTGTACTTCAAAACTCAATCCATGTGTATATACTTAGAAACATTAGATTACATAGTTCAATTCCCATGCTTGTACTTCAAAAACCAATGCATATGTATTTACTTAGAAAAATAAGATTATGTATTTCAATTCATATGTTTGTAAATCAAAAACCAATCCATGTGTATATACTTAGAAAACATAGATTAAGTATTTCAATTCATTTGCTTGTACTTCGAAAACCAATCCATGTGTATATAACTAGAAAAATTAGATTACATATTTCAATTTATTTGCTTGTACTTCGAAAACCAATCCAAGTGTATATACTTAGAAAAATTAGATTACGTATTTCAACTCATATGCTTGTACTTCAAAAACCAATCCATATGTGTATACTTAGAAAAGTTGGATTACATATTTCAATTCATATGTTTGTACTTAAAAACCAATCCACGTGTATATACTTAGAAAAATTAGATTACATATTTAAATTCATATGGTTGTGCTTCAAAAATCAATCCATGTGTATATATAAAGAAAAATTAGATTAAGTATTTAAATTCATTTTCTTCTACTTCAAAAACCAATCCATGCGTATAGACTTAGAAAAATTAGATTTTGTATTTCAAATCATTTGCTTGTACTTCAAGAACCAATCCATGGGTACATAGTTGGAAAAATTAGATTTTTTATTTAAATTTATATGCTTATACTTGAAAAAACAATTCTTGTGTATATACTTGGAAAAATTAGATTAAATATTTCAATTCATTTGTTTGTACTTCAAAACAAATCCATGTGTATATACTTAGAAAAATTAGATTACGTATTTCAATTCCTATACTTGTACTTCGAAAACAATTTCATGTGTATATACTTGGAAAGATTAGATTAAGTATTTTGATTCATTTTCTTCTACTTCGAAGACCAATCCATGTGTTTATACTTAGAAAAATTAGAATAAGTATTTTAATTCATATGCTTATACTTCGAAAACTATTTCATGTGTATATACTTAGAAAAAATTAGATTAAGTAATTTAATTCATATGCTTATATTTTAAAAAAAATTCTTGTGTCTATACTTACAAAAATTAGATTAAGTATTTCCGTTCATTTGCTTGTACTTCAAAAAGCAATCCATGTGTATATAGTTAGAAAAATTAGATTACGTATTTTAATTCATATGCTTGTACTTCGAAAACCATTTCATGTGTTTATACTTAGAAAAAATTAGGTAAAGTATTTCAATTTATATGCTTATACTTTCAAAAACAGTTGTTGTGTATATACTTAGAAAAAATAGATTAAATATTTCCGTTCATTTGCTTATACATCAAAAACCAATCCATGTGTATATACTTAGGAAAATTAGATTACGTATTTAAATTCATATGCTTGTATTTCAAAAACCAATCCATGTGTATATACTTAGAAATATTAGATTTAGTATTTCAATTTGTTGACGCTAGATTTTGACACGTATGGAATCGGCGTCAAGGAAAGAAAGGGCTGGCCGATGCGGCAGATTAAAAGGTCACGACTGAGAATCGGCCGATTGGTGCTATAGTTGGGGATCGGCCGATTGGCACTTCAATGTTTTGGCGGACGGAGTTGGTGGAGATCGGCTGATTGGAAGGCTGGAGTAATTGGGCCAATATGGGCTTAAAGTGGGTCAGAGGAAGAAGATAAAGAAGGATTGGCCCGTGGGAGTACAATAAACAACTTCGATACGAGCTGTGTCTGTAAATATTCGTTTTGGTTTAAAATTAGAGATAGATCCTAGTCGGTTAGGAAATTGGTTGTAACAGGCTATAAATAGCCATCTTTGGAGATTTGTAACACAAGACATCAATCAATACAAACAAATCTACTTTTTCATCGCACTTTACTTTCAAGTCGGCGACTTTGCCAATTCTTTTCTTCTTTCACGAGTTCGTATGGGTTGGCAGGACTGCATCGATACGATCTCCGGCCAATTCTGTAAGTTCCGTTTATCGAGTAATATCTAAGCTTTAACTTCGGGCGCATTGTTGTTGTTTCGTTTAGATTTATTCACAAGTTATCGATATTTACTAGAATTATAGGTTCTATATGTTGTTCTAGTTTTATCACCAGTTATGCAGCTTGGGATTTGAACTGTCGGCTTTGTTATTGTTATTCATCGTTATCATCTAGCCGATTAGATCTGTTTCTAGTGTTGCTTTCGTAGCCTTGTTTAGTTTACTCTAGTAGTTTCCTTCGCAATCGCTACGTGGTTGTCGGCTGTACTATAGCCGATTATCTTCATATAGCAAATCGGTCGATTCGCTCATACGCTTTTCGAGATCGGAATCTTTAGCCGATCGGAACCCTTGAAATTTGACACGTTTTCTTCCTTGCTAATCAACAGGTCAGATTGGCTAGCATGCCGCGTGAACTGCACCAGGGCAATTACCCGAACAAGAGCTAAGCAGATTCTCCCCGGTCCTGTGTCCGACGCTGAGGGTCAATCGGCTAACTTTTAGCGCCAACACACTTTTGGCACACTCAGTGGGACCACTTCAACCTCCAACATGTCAAAAGCTGCCGAAATCTCCGAAGACAACGTCATCAAAGTGACGGAAGAAGATCTCAAGGACGACCAGAAATAAGAGTTGGCAAAGCAAATGGAACAATACAGGAAAACGTGCTTGCAATCTTTCAGCCGTACCAGGAGTGGGGAGACCGTCAAGAAAGCTCCTTTTCCAACTCCCCGCCAGATGACCATTGCTAAGGATTCGGCCAAGATGTCCGACATGATCCAACAGTCTGTCTACCAGGCCTTCATCGATCAATCCCCGATGATGGCCAACACGGTGTACAATGCCGTCATCCGCTCTCTGGCCAACGGCGTATCTCAAGGATATCAAGGGCCAGCGTACACACTACCCATCGCAGCCCCAGTTAAGAGCTTACCGGGCACATCTCAATCGGCTCCTCAGCCGATGCCGACACAGCATGGAGGACACAACACTTCACCGCCTTCAATGCATCCAGGATACAATGGTGCGCCATGCTTTTAATCACAAGCACCGCCGCAGCCTGCTCAAGTTTCCTCCATGCAATCATTGCCATCAAACTCAGTGCCTTGGGGGGCACCATCGACAACGGCCGTTCTCGATCAATCGGCCGGTTATGGAGGCTCTCCGATCCAGGCACCATTCCAGTTGGCCATCCGACCAACGTTCCACAGTATCAACTGGCCACGTCAGAAATCGGCCGGGGGGCATACGCTGCTGAGGCACTCCGAAGTGCGGCACCGATGATACTGTACGATGAGATGGCCGGTTCACTACGCCATCAAATGTCAACCGCTCAGCCGGCCACGTTACCATAGAATCCGCCATAGCTTTGGTTCAGCACCCGGTCATCCCGCCGCCGATCCACCAACATGTGTCGATTCCCCAGCCAGTAATTCAGCAACAGCAAGTAGACTGGACGGCAAGGATAGCGGAGGTGATCCAAGATCAATTCGGATTGAAGCCAAAGGTACAAACTTACACGTACAAAATGCCATACTCGCCTGCCTATGATCTGCTGCCGTTTCCCCATCGGTACAAAGTCCCCGACTTCACAAAGTTTTCAGGGCTGGATGACACCTCAACTGTGGAACACATAAACAGATTCATCATCCAATGCGGGGAGGCAGCTACACAGGATGCCCTGCGGGTGTGTCTGTTCTCATCGTCCCTGTCCGGGTCGGCTTTCCAGTGGTTCACTACGCTGCCACCCAATTCCATTGTCACCTGGGCTGACCTGGAAAAACAGTTCCACAAATACTTCTACGTGGGAGTCCATGAGATGAAGCTCTAAGATTTAACCAGCCTCAGGCAGAGGAGCGATGAGCCCGTAACCAATTATGTGCAAAGGTTCAGGGAAGTCAGAAACAAATGCTACACCCTGGTCCTGACCGATGCGCAGCTGGCCGACATTGCCTTCCAAGGCCTCCTGCCACATATCAAGGAGAAATACACTTCCCAGGAGTTCGAGAGCCTGAGTCATACGCCCCTTTGATCAGCGAAGAAATTTTCAGAAGAAGGTGGCATACTTAGAGGGATCTGAATCTGAGGAAGTGGAAATTGGCCTAGCAGAGTGGGTTAAAGGAAAAAAGCCGATATCGTGTCCTTCCGGGAAAAAGGAACCGGAGGCGTTCGGTTTTGACACATCAAAGGCCGACAAAATTTTCGACCTACTTCTCCAAGAGGGGCAGATCAAACTCTCACCCTATCATACGATCCCATCGGCCGAGCAGCTAAAAAAGATGAAGTATTGCAAACGGCACAATGCCACGTCCCATGACACGAACGAGTGCAAAATCTTCCGCCACTAGATACAATCGGCCATCGAGCAAGGCAGGCTAAAGTTCAAGGTCCCAACAAAGCCAGCAAAGCCGATGAAGATTGATCAGCATCCTTTCCCCACTAACATGGTTGATACGGGAAGAAACACGCTTCAAACCAAAGTGCTGACGTCGGAATCGGCTAAAAAGAGCGGCGATGTGGACCCCAGGAATCAAGCTACGGTCGAAGACGTCAAGGGGAAGAGACGGGTTGACGATGAGGGTGAAGGATCGGAAAGACCGCGCAGACCTATTACCTCCCAGTTCTTGCTCAACAAGTATCAGCGGCAACAGGAAAGTTTGAGATATCACGAAGAAATAATGCGACGACACGAAGATCATTGGCGATATCCTTTCTTCATCCATTGCTGGGAAAATAACCTCAAGTTGCCATCGGCTAATAATTGCCCGGAGTGCAGCGGTCCATATCGCAATAATCGCCCATTCAAGAGATCTCGCTCCAGGGACAGAGGATCAGAGCCAATCAGCAAAAACTGGTGCGAGCAAGAGGATCGGCGCCTTTCAGTGCGTGATCGGCTAGGGGGCAGACACGAACAGCACGACCGACCGGGGGGCAGAGTTAGCACACACGATCGGCTAGAGGAGATGGCCGATGCTAGGGTGTCAGATGAAAACCCCCTAGGACAGGAACCGAACTGGGAGCGCGCCAGGCCGCCAGCCAAACCGGTAAACCCCAGGTGGTGCCCTAATGGATTGACCAAATCCCAAAAATGAAGGATCCAACGCCTGCGCCAATGGGAACAACAGGAAGAAGAGCAGAGGCAGGTGGTGGATAAGAAAGATGACAGGTCTCGAGTTTGGCGCCCCAAAAGAAACAACAATGAAGAAGATGGCAACTAGGAATCGGCAGCTGATGTCAGCATGGTGTTCATCTTGCCGATGGAGTTCATGGCTCCCGCCGATTGGTACGACACGACGGAGATGGAGGAACAGATGGCACAATTGGCTTTGGAGCCAATGACAGCCAATTTTGAGAAACCCGAAGATGAAAATCGGCAACACCTCAAGGCACTGTTCCTCAAAGGACACGTCAATGGTCGACCTATCACCAGGCTACTAGTAGATGGAGGCGCTGCAGCCTTATGCCATGTTCCGGATGCTGGGTAAAAGCGACGAGGATCTAAGCAAGACAAACATGATGCTCAAGGACTTCGAGGGCAACGTGTCTCCCGCGCGCGGGGCACTCTGCGTCGACCTCACCATCGGCAGTAAGACCCTTCCCACTACTTTCTTTATTATTAATGGCAAAGGGTCCTACAACATGTTGCTCGAACGCGATTGGATACACGCGAATTGCTGCGTCCCGTCTACAATGCACCAATGCCTCGTACAATAGGTCGGTGACAACATCGAGATAGTCACCGCCGATTCCGCCTACAGTGTTGCTGCGGCCGATACGTAGCAGTGGAGCTGCGAACACGTCAAGTGCATATCCGGGAGAACTTGGGACAGCGATTTCCTGAAAGTGTCCGATTTTGGCCTACAGCCGATCCGAGCAGTCGGCTCTGAAGATTCAGATTAGATGGATCAGTTCGTCCGAGAAGATGGAAAGCTGGGGCGCGGGTTTACGTCGGTCGATTCATTAGAGATGATAGATTTAGGTGATGGCACCAAACCAAGGCCGACGTACATTAGTGCTAACTTGGATCCTGAATATAAGTGTAAATTGACATACTTATTAAAGGAATTTAAAGATTGTTTTGCTTGGGAATACCATGAGATGCCTGGCCTAGATTGGTCCATTATTGAACACCGGTCTCCCTCCCTCCCTCCCTCGTCGGACAGTCCCCCCCACGGCAAGCTCCTCCACCGTCCGTTCTGCCGCTCCAGGAACTCCCTGTGCGCCACCCCTCCTCGTCAACAGACCATGCTAGTGAGGCTCTCGCACCCCGTGTGCCGCCCCTCTCCCTCCCCAAGCCATGTCCCTTCCCTTCCCCCTGTTCTCGGCCGGCCCCCAAGTGCCCAGGCGTCATCTGTGTCCCGTGCCTATGATCTGTTTGCGTGGGGGCCCTCATTGGAGAAGAAGAAAGAAGCGTAGGGGTTATAGGTGAAATCCAGGGAGTTTTGCGCGATTAACCCGTAGACCTGGGGGCTAGATTGCAAGATTGTCTCGGTTTTCTTTATTTTCTAGATCTAAAAAGGCTGCAAATTTGGAAATTTGTAGTAAATTGTAGAAACATCGTAAAATAGCAAATGAAGACTTTTTGGAATCCTTGTGAGAAGAATTATGCAGTAGAGTCATAATATGATATGTGTTAGTAGACAGTTTCTGATGTTTTTATTTATCCTTGCAAAGTGCTTTTAGAAATCCTTTTAAGTTGGTTAGATGCATATCTTGAGTTATAGAAGTCCAAAAGTTGTGATTCCAGTTGTGTTAGTCTTGTGATGACACTCTCTAGCTAAGAAAAATATTGAAAATGCTAGTTGTGTACTGTTTTTATCATGTTTTTATTTAATCTTGATAAATAGGCAATTTTTAGCGTGTTGGCTTGTCTTTTTCATATCTAAAGTTGGTGGTGCTCCAATTTCTGTGGAATTTTTATGGTAGGCTACAAATGATGCTCTTGTGCTGTGGTAAATATTTCATATTGATTGGTGCATGTTTCACTGAGTTATTGATTTAACTTATTTAATGCTTGTTATGTGATTTATAAATATTAGGAGTGTCTAAAAATAGAAAGTATAGTTCCACTACCTTTTTATAATGTTGTTCTACCATAATAACATATAATATGGCTATGTGTTTATAGAAAATGATGATCTTTAGAATTATCTTGCTTTTACATGCTTTCTTGCAAGAGCAATTTGTCTTTTTCATAGCAATTAATTTATAACACTTGAGCATGTGAGATTTATACGATAGCCATGTTTTGATAACATCTACAACTCACAAAAATCTCAGCTTCAAATGAGATGTTTGCCACATCACCTATAATTAATATATATATATATATGCTTACTATATAATTGGATAATGAAAGTTTGCTAGTAAATGCATATATTTAAGTCATGTGATGCTTTTAATAGTTGTTTTTGAGGGGTATGTATGATGCTAAGTTATGATAAGTAGTGGTTAAGCTTTGAATATAACTGATATGTATGCTCTCATGTTAATATAACAACTGCTTATATAAGTTCTTCACCTTTACTTTAATTCTTGCTTAAGGTATTTAGGGTGTTCCATGTTACCTAAATCTAATACTAATTAACTATGTCCATAGTAGTTGTGAGCTATGTATTAACTTAGGCATATGTTACCTTGTTAAAGAACTCAATGAAGAACCTTGTTGCATATGTGCTGAAATGGCTGCTAGAGTGTTTCTGTTGTGGCAATGTTTTCGAGATGATAATGATGTTTTCTATAAATATGGTGAATACAAAAACTGTAGGTAACTTCATAATATATCTTGTGTTAAATGTTCATGACCATAAGCCTGATGGTTTAGAAGCTATAGATTTTACAAGTTCATTATCAGGTTTTGCGTGCTCTATGTATAGGTCTGAATGATTGTGTTGTTTGACTTAGCTAAGCTTTGAATCATGTCTTGAGGATAGTAGAATAAGTGTAGGGTTTTCCATGATATTTCCAAACTATTAAAGATCACCCTTTTTGGTGGTCTACATCTCCAGTTATGTGCTTGTGAAGTGGAATAACAGAATCTGTCCTAATCTGGACAGAGATGTCTTCTTTGTGATGTTTGACCTGTTTAACTTTGGTTTTAGCTTGTGGTGTTTATAACAAAGTTGTGCAGTTTGTGAAGATTTCTAAAAAGTCTAGAACCACCTTGTTGTGAAAACTAGAACTCAACTTATTGCTGTCTTAATTTGCATGTCAGTTTTCTGTCCTTGTTTGTACAGATCTGCTTATTGGTGTGTTTTCACCTTGTTATTTATTGGATCATCTTTTGGTGTGAATAACAGAGTTTTTGATAATTTCGTTAAATTTACAGAAAGTTTAGGATCACCCTTTTTGGATGCTTATATCTCTAGTTATAGCTAAAACAAGTGACTACTGTGCTGCTGTCCAGATTTTGTGAATGTGCTTAAGTTATTAGCTTTAACTTGATGTTACCTTGTGTGTTTGTTAGTTAGCTCATATCACTATTAGAGTTAACTTGATCTACCTAAGAATCTTATAAATGTGTTATATAATGTTGTCAAGCACTTAACTAATAAATGATCATGTATGCATGTTGCTACAAAATAACCTTGCCGCATAGCTTGCTAGAACCTTAGTGATGTTGGTGTGTGACTTGCTTGTGTATGAGTGGTTTAAAAACAATGTAATATACTTTTATCACCTTCAACTTGCTGGTTGTGTGATGCACTTATGTATGCCATGTTGATAAGCACCATCACCCTAGTTCTTGTATGATGCTATGCTTAATTGGCTCTTGAATGTTAATTGCTTGCAATAGCTTGACTTGAGTTAACTAGTGAGCCATACTTGTTATGCTTGCTATCTCTATGGAGACTTGAGTGATAGTTAGTTAAATAACTTGCTCTCTAAGTACTTATGTCTTGCATGATCTTATGTTTGCCTTGAATACTTTTGTGTGATGCATCTCATTTTACCGTTCTTCGTATTCATGCTCTTGCATCTTGCATCTCATCTAGATACGCTAGATAAACCACATGAATGATGTGATGATGGAACCGAACTCAAAAACGGTGTATGGTGGACTTATCCCGAAGATGAAAGGACTAAGCAAGTGCCGAGATGGGAGATGCTCGCCAAGCGAGTGTCGTCTAACAAACACTAACCTAATGTGGATTCCAGGCAAGCCCCAGAGCATATCCCGGTTTTCTAAACTTCTGCAATGAATTATGTTGATTATGATTGTCAATTTAAGTTACTAGGCGTTGTTTGAAACCTTAGATGCATGAACTTAGTACCCTTTTGATCTGCACACTAGCATGATAAGTCGTGTAGATGCAATGCTTAATAGGACACAGTAAAAGTCGAGTGATTTTATGTCACTCATGAGTTATAGGAGTTGTTTGTTTACTTACGTTACAACCATAAAGATGATGGGCGGGGCAGGGCCTTGTGAACTATTTTGGTGGTTGGTGGATTGCTCTGTCTGTCTAAATGAAATTGGACTAAGGTCAAAACGTGTTGGCATTCGTGATCAAGTATTTGAAAGTACTAATCTCATACCTAGTATGGGATAGGGAAGCCTAGTACCTGATTGAACAAGGGCGTGGCATACCATCCGGCTATCCTTGGAACGTCGTTCCCATGGTGCATCATGTGGGTGCAAGTTCGGTCATAGTACGGCAAGAGGCCGGGACTATGAAGCATTGCAAGCTAAAGGAAGTTGACCCTGACACGTGCCTAAGGGATCAATGGGAACAGCTGACAAATGAA
The DNA here is from genome assembly GCF_005286985.2 of Setaria viridis. Classification (NCBI taxonomy): domain Eukaryota; kingdom Viridiplantae; phylum Streptophyta; class Magnoliopsida; order Poales; family Poaceae; genus Setaria; species Setaria viridis. The sequence continues at coordinate 4,798,861 of NC_048269.2, forward strand.
GCGACCCTTCGTGGTGCGTGGATGTTGTGAGATTAGGGCCTTGTTTAGTTGCCCAACTTTGGGGTGCCAAAATTACTGTAGCAACACTGTAGTGTTTCGTTTGTATTTGTGAATTATTGTCCAAATATTGACTAATTAGGCTCAAAAGATTCGTTTCGCAAAGTACAACAAAATTGTGCAATTAGTTTTTGATTTCGTCTACATTCAGTACTCCATGCATGTACCGCAAGTTTGATGTGATGGGGAATCTTCTTTTTGCATAGTGCCAAAGTTGGGATTTTGGAGTGAACTAAACATGGCCTAGGTTTGCCATGCATGGTTAATAAATTCGAATCGATTCGTCTGCCTCTCACAGTTCGGGACTGCTTGATCGCTATTCTGCACTGAGTAAAGATGGAACATGAGGTTATTAATCTTGATGTTTGTTCTCTAATTGTTTGGAAACAATGTTGCTTAGTATAAGTTGCCAACTTAGAATGGTTAATGAACTTAGAACTTGAGCTAAAATATTGAAAGTAAGGACCAACGTTAGGCATTTGGCAAAAACAAACCCACAGCTAAAAAGCCTTGCATGTCTAGGAGTCGGTGGTGTAGTTATCACCTGTCAGGTCAGTCTTGTTGAGTATTAGTTGCTCAGCCTATTTGTGGCTTAACTTTTCAGGTAATGTCGATAGTGTGATTGCTGGCACCACTTGGCCTACTCAGCTCCCTCCAGGCTGGACAGTCGAGTGGGATCCCTCCTCGGACGGCGAGTGCAGGGATCATTGATGTCATGATTGGCTTCGTCATGATATTGTGTATCGACGTTTAGCTTCCACTTGTTTACATCTTCGTGTTTATCACCTTGCAACTTGTTTGAATTTCGAAAACTCTAATGTAATAAATTGTTGAACTATGTTAATGTGATGGGAATGTTGTAATCTCTGTGCTACTCACCTTCGTGTGAGCAATGCTTCTTGATCCTGAGTAAGTGGTTTATCGGATGAAATCTGACGGACGACCAAGTTGAGTTGCTTAAAGTGCATGATCGCGTGTCAGGCGACTTAAGTGCATTTTAGTCAGGTTAATTTGAGCGGTTCCGTCACAAAAAATTAGATTAAGTATTTCAATTTATTTGCTTGTACTTCCAAAACCAATCCATGTGTATATACTTAGAAAAATTAGTTTACGTATTTCAATTCATTTGATTGTACTTCAAAAAACTATTCTTGTGTATATACTTAGAAACATTTGATTACGTAGTTCAATACCTATGCTTGTACTTAAAAAACCAATCCATATGTATATACATAGAAAAATTAGATTACATATTTAAATTCATATGCTTGTACTTAAAAAATCAATCCATGTGTATATACATAGAAAAATTAGATTAAGTATTTGAATTCATGTGCTTCTACTTCAAAAACCAATCCATGTGTATATATTTAGAAAAGTTGGATTACATATTTCAATTCAGATGCTTGTACTTAAAAAACCAATCCACGTGTATATACATAGAAAAATTCGATTACATATTTAAATTCATATGCTTGTACTTCAAAAATCAATCCATGTGTATATACATAGAAAAATAGATTAAGTATTTCAATTCATTTTCTTCTAGTTCAAAAACAAATCCATGTGTATATACTTAGAAAAATTAGTTACGTATCTAAATTCATATGCTTGTACTTCAAAAACCAATCCATGTGTATATAAATAGAGAAATTAGATTAATTATTTCAACACATTTTCTTCCACTTCAAAAACCAATTCATGCGTATATACTTAGAAAAATTAGATTACATATTTCAAATTATTTGCTTGTACTTCAAAAACCAATCCATGTGTACATACTTAGAAAAATTAGATTTTTTATTTCAATTCATTTGTTTGTACATCAAAAACCAATCCATGTGTACATACTTCGAAAAAATTATATTACATATTTCAATTCACATGCTTGTACTTCAAAAATCAATCCATGCGTATATGCTAAGAAAAAATTAGATTAAGTATTTGAATTCATTTGCTTATACTTCAAAAACCAATCCATGTGTACATACTTAGAAAAATTATATTAAGTATTTTAATTCATTTGCTTATATTTCGAAAACCGATTCATGTGTATCTACTTAGAAAAATTAGATTAAGTAATTTCATTCATGTGTATATACTTAGAAACATTAGATTACATAGTTCAATTCCCATGCTTGTACTTCAAAAACCAATGCATATGTATTTACTTAGAAAAATAAGATTATGTATTTCAATTCATATGTTTGTACATCAAAAACCAATCCATGTGTATATACTTAGAAAACATAGATTAAGTATTTCAATTCATTTGCTTGTACTTCGAAAACTAATCCATGTGTATATAACTAGAAAAATTAGATTACATATTTCAATTTATTTGCTTATACTTCGAAAACCAATCCAAGTGTATATACTTAGAAAAATTAGATTACGTATTTCAACTCATATGCTTGTACTTCAAAAACCAATCCATGTGTATGTACTTAGAAAAGTTGGATTACATATTTCAATTCATATGTTTGTACTTAAAAACCAATCCACGTGTATATACTTAGAAAAATTAGATTACATATTTAAATTCATATGGTTGTACTTCAAAAATCAATCCATGTGTATATATAAAGAAAAACTAGATTAACATTTAAATTCATTTTCTTCTACTTCAAAAACCAATCCATGCGTATAGACTTAGAAAAATTAGATTTTGTATTTCAAATCATTTTCTTGTACTTCAAGAACCAATCCATGGGTACATAGTTGGAAAAATTAGATTTTTTATTTAAATTTATATGCTTATACTTGAAAAAACAATTCTTGTGTATATACTTGGAAAAATTAGATTAAATATTTCAATTCATTTCCTTGTACTTCAAAACAAATCCATGTGTATATACTTAGAAAAATTAGATTACGTATTTCAATTCCTATACTTGTACTTCGAAAACCATTTCATGTGTATATACTTGGAAAAATTAGATTAAGTATTTTGATTCATTTTCTTCTACTTCGAAGACCAATCCATGTGTTTATACTTAGAAAAATTAGAATAAGTATTTTAATTCATATGCTTATACTTCGAAAACTATTTCATGTGTATATACTTAGAAAAAATTAGATTAAGTAATTTAATTCATATGCTTATATTTTAAAAAAAAATTCTTGTGTCTATACTTACAAAAATTAGATTAAGTATTTCCGTTCATTTGCTTGTACTTCAAAAAGCAATCCATGTGTATATAGTTAGAAAAATTAGATTACGTATTGTAATTCATATGCTTGTACTTCGAAAACCATTTCATGTGTTTATACTCAGAAAAAATTAGGTAAAGTATTTCAATTTATATGCTTATACTTTCAAAAACAGTTGTTGTGTATATACTTAGAAAAAATAGATTAAATATTTCCGTTCATTTGCTTATACATCAAAAACCAATCCATGTGTATATACTTAGGAAAATTAGATTACGTATTTAAATTCATATGCTTGTATTTCAAAAACCAATCCATGTGTATATACTTAGAAATATTAGATTTAGTATTTCAATTTGTTGACGCTAGATTTTGACACGTATGGAATCGGTGTCAAGGAAAGAAAGGGCTGGCCGATGCGGCAGATTAAAAGGTCACGATTGAGAATCGGCCGATTGGTGCTATAGTTGGGGATCGGCCGATTGGCACTTCAATGTTTTGGCGGACGGAGTTGGTGGAGATCGGTCGATTGGAAGGTTGGAGTAATTGGGCCAATATGGGCTTAAAGTGGGTCAGAGGAAGAAGATAAAGAAGGATTGGCCCGTGGGAGTACAATAAACAACTTCGATACGAGCTGTGTCTGTAAATATTCGTTTTGGTTTAAAATTAGAGATAGATCCTAGTCGGTTAGGAAATTGGTTGTAACAGGCTATAAATAGCCATCTTTGGAGATTTGTAAAACAAGACATCAATCAATACAAACAAATCTACTTTTTCATCGCACTTTACTTTCAAGTCGGCGACTTTGCCAATTCTTTTCTTCTTTCACGAGTTCGTATGGGTTGGCAGGGCTGCATCGACACGATCTCCGTCCGATTCTGTAAGTTCCGTTTATCGAGTAATATCTAAGCTTTAACTTCGGGGCGCATTGTTGTTGTTTCGTTTAGATTTATTCACAAGTTATCGATATTTACTAGAATTATAGGTTCTATCTGTTGTTCTAGTTTTATCACCAGTTATGCAGCTTGGGATTTGAACTGTCGGTTTTGTTATTGTTATTCATCGTTATCATATAGCCGATTAGATCTGTTTCAAGTGTTGCTTTCGTAGCCTTGTTTAGTTTACTCTAGTAGTTTCCTTCGCAATCGCTACGTGGTTGTCGGCTGTACTATAGCCGATTATCTTCATATAGCAAATCGGCCGATTCGCTCATACGCTTTTCGAGATCGGAATCTTTAGCCGATCGGAACCCTTGAAATTTGACACGTTTTCTTCCTTGCCAATCAACAGGTCAGATTGGCTAGCATGCCGCGTGAACTGCACCAGGGCAATTACCCGAACAGGAGCTAAGCAGATTCTCCCGGGTCGTGTGTCCGACGCTGAGGGTCAATCGGCTAACTTTTAGCGCCAACACACTTTTGGCACACTCAGTGGGACCACTTCAACCTCCAACATGTCGAAAGCTGCTGAAATCTCCGAAGACAACGTCATCAAAGTGACGGAAGAAGATCTCAAGGACGACCAGAAATAAGAGTTGGCAAAGCAAATGGAACAATACAGGAAAACGTGCTTGCAATCTTTCAGCCGTACCAGGAGCGGGGAGACCGTCAAGAAAGCTCCTTTTCCAACTCCCCGCCAGATGACCATTGCTAAGGATTCGGCCAAGATGTCCGATATGATCCAACAGTCTGTCTACCAGGCCTTCATCGATCAATCCCCGATAATGGCCAACACGGTGTACAATGCCGTCATCAGCTCTCTGGCCAACGGCGTATCTCAAGGATATCAAGGGCCAGCGTACACACTACCCATCGCAGCCCCAGTTAAGAGCTTACCGGGCACATCTCAATCGGCTCCTCAGCCGATGCCGACACAACATGGAGGACACAACACTTCACCGCCTTCAATGCATCCAGGATACAATGGTGCGCCATGCTTTTAATCACAAGCACCGCCGCAGCCTGCTCAAGTTTCCTCCATGCAATCATTGCCATCAAACTCAGTGCCTTGGGGGGCACCATCGACAACGGCCGTTCTCGATCAATCGGCCGGTTATGGAGGCTCTCCGATCCAGGCACCATTCCAATTGGCCATCCGGCCAACGTTCCACAGTATCAACTGGCCACGTCAGAAATCGGCCGGGGGGCATACGCTCCTGAGGCACTCCGAAGTGCGACACCGATGATACTGTACGATGAGATGGCCGGTTCACTACGCCATCAAATGTCAACCGCTCAGCCGGCCACGTTACCATAGAATCCGCCGTACGCTTTGGTTCAGCACCCGGTCATCCCGCCGCCGATCCACCAACATGTGTCGATTCCCCAGCCAGTAATTCAGCAACAGCAAGTAGACTGGACGGCAAGGATAGCGGAGGTGATCCAAGATCAATTCGGATTGAAGCCAAAGGTACAAACTTACACGTACAAAATGCCATACTCGCCTGCCTATGATCTGCTGCCATTTCCCCATCGGTACAAAGTCCCCGACTTCACAAAGTTTTCAGGGCTGGATGACACCTCAACTGTGGAACACATAAACAGATTCATCATCCAATGCGGGGAGGCAGCTACACATGATGCCCTGCGGGTGTGTCTGTTCTCATCGTCCCTGTCCGGGTCGGCTTTCCAGTGGTTCACTACGCTGCCACCCAATTCCATTGTCACCTGGGCTGACCTGGAAAAACAGTTCCACAAATACTTCTACGCGGGAGTCCATGAGATGAAGCTCTAAGATTTAACCAGCCTCAGGCAGAGGAGCGATGAGCCCGTAACCAATTATGTGCAAAGGTTCAGGGAAGTCAGAAACAAATGCTACACCCTGGTCCTGACCGATGCGCAGCTGGCCGACATTGCCTTCCAAGGCCTCCTGCCACATATCAAGGAGAAATACGCTTCCCAGGAGTTCGAGAGCCTGAGTCAGATCGTCCACCGATTGTCCGGTTAAGAAGTACGCCCCTTTGATCAGCGAAGAAATTTTTAGAAGAAGGTGGCATACTTAGAGGGATCTGAATCTGAGGAGGAAGTGGAAATTGGCCTAGCAGAGTGGGTTAAAGGAAAAAAGCCGATATCGTGTCCTTTCGGGAAAAAGGAACCGGAGGCGTTCGGTTTTGACACATCAAAGGCCGACAAAATTTTCGACCTACTTCTCCAAGAGGGGCAGATCAAACTCTCACCCTATCATACGATCCCATCGGCCGAGCAGCTAAAAAAGATGAAGTATTGCAAACGGCACAATGCCACGTCCCATGACACGAACGAGTGCAAAATCTTCCGCCAGCAGATACAATCGGCCATCGAGCAAGGCAGGCTAAAGTTCAAGGTCCCGACAAAGCCAGCAAAGCCGATGAAGATTGATCAGCATCCTTTCCCCACTAACATGGTTGATACGGGAAGAAACACGCTTCAAACCAAAGTGCTGACGTCGGAATCGGCTAAAAAGAGCGGCGTTGTGGACCCTAGGAATCAAGCTACGGTCGAAGACGTCAAGGGGAAGAGACGGGTTACGATGAGGGTGAAGGATCGGAAAGACCGCGCAGACCTATTACCTCCCAGTTCTTGCTCAACAAGTATCAGCGGCAACAGGAAAGTTTGAGATATCACGAAGAAATAATGCGACGACACGAAGATCATTGGCGATATCCTTTCTTCATCCATTGCTGGGAAAATAACCTCAAGTTGCTATCGGCTGATAATTGCCCGGAGTGCAGCGGTCCATATCGCAATAATCACCCATTCAAGAGATCTCGCTCCAGGGACAGAGGATCAGAGCCAATCAGCAAAAACTGGCGCGAGCAAGAGGATCGGCGCCTTTCAGTGCGTGATTGGCTAGGGGGCAGAGTTGACCGATATGATCGGCCAAGGGACAGACGCGAACAGCACGACCGACCGGGGGGCAGAGTTAGCGCACACGATCGGCTAGAGGAGATGGCCGATGCTAGGGTGTCCGATGAAAACCCCCTAGGACAGGAACCGGACTGGGAGCGCGCCAGGCCGCCGGCCAAACCGGTAAACCCCAGGTGGTGCCCTAATGGATTGACCAAATCCCAAAAATGAAGGATCCAACGCCTGCGCCAATGGGAACAATAGGAAGAAGAGCAGAGGCAGGTGGTGGATAAGAAAGACGACAGGTCTCGAGTCTGGCACCCCAAAAGAAACAACAATGAAGAAGATGGCAACCAGGAATCGGCAGCTGATGTCAGCATGGTGTTCATCTTGCCGATGGAGTTCATGGCTCCCACCGATCGGTACGACACAACGGAGATGGAGGAACAGATGGCACAATTGGCTTTGGAGCCAATGACAGCCACTTTTGAGAAACCCGAAGATGAAAATCGGCAACACCTCAAGGCACTGTTCCTCAAAGGACACGTCAATGGTCGACCTATCACCAGGCTACTAGTAGATGGAGGCGCTGCAGTCAACATCATGCCGTATGCCATGTTCCGGATGCTGGGTAAAAGCGACGAGGATCTAAGCAAGACAGACATGATGCTCAAGGACTTCGAGGGCAACGTGTCTCCCGCGCGCGGGGCACTCTGCGTCGACCTCACCATCGGCATTAAGACCCTTCCCACTACTTTCTTTATTATTAATGGCAAAGGGTCCTACAACATGTTGCTCGAACGCGATTGGATACACGCGAATTGCTGCGTCCTGTCTACAATGCACCAATGCCTCGTACAATAGGTCGGTGACAACATCGAGATAGTCACCGCCGATTCCGCCTACAGTGTTGCTGCGGCCGATACGCAGCAGTGGAGCTGCGAACACGTCAAGTGCATATCCGGGAGAACTTGGGACACCGATTTCCTGAAAGTGTCCGATTTTGGCCTACAGCCGATCCGAGCAGTCGGCTCTGAAGATTCAGATTAGATGGATCAGTTCGTCCGAGAAGATGGAAAGCTGGGGCGCGGGTTTACGTCGGTCGATTCATTAGAGATGATAGATTTAGGTGATGGCACCAAACCAAGGCCGACGTACATTAGTGCTAACTTGGATCCTGAATATAAGTGTAAATTGACATACTTATTAAAGGAATTTAAAGATTGTTTTGCTTGGGAATACCATGAGATGCCTGGCCTAGATTGGTCCATTGTTGAACACCGGTTGCCCATAAAACCAGGATATCAGCCATATCAGCAGCCCGCTTGATGATGCAATCCTAAAATTCTACCTGATATAAAGGCCAAAATTACGAGACTGATTGAAGCGAAATTTATTCGGCAGTGCCGTTACGCCGAGTGGAGCTCCAATATTGTACCCGTATACAAGAAAAACGGAAAGCTGCGCGTGTGCATCGACTTTGGGAACCTTAATCAGGCTACGCCGATGGATGGGTATCCAATGCCGACAGCCGATGTTTTGATAGATGCCATCACGGGACATAAAGTCATTAGTTTTATGGACGGTAATGCTGGGTACAACCAAATATTAATGGCCGAAGAAGATATTTCGAAAACGACTTTCAGGTGCCCAGGTCACCTTGGTTTATTTGAGTGGGTAGTAATGACCTTTGGATTAAAAAACACCGGCGCTACATATCAACGGGCTATGAATTACATCTTCCACAAGCTCATTGGCGTCCTAGTGGAAATCTACATCGACGATGTCGTAGTCAAATCAAAAAGGCATCAAAAGCATTTGGCCGATCTGCAAGAAGTATTGGAGTGCACAAGGAAGCATGGGTTGAAAATGAACCCGAACAAGTGTGCATTTGGTGTATCGACCAGGCAATTTCTAGGATTCATGGTTCACGAACACGGGATAGAAGTCAACCGAAAAATCATAGCGGCCATCAATAAGGTTGTGGCCCCACAAAACAAAACTGAGTTGCAATCCCTAATCGGCAAAGTTAATTTTATCAGAAGGTTCATATCCAACTTGTCCGGGCGTATTCAAGCCTTCACGTCGTTATTAAATTTAAAGCCCGACCAGGAATTTGTGTGGGGAGAGGAACAGCGGAAAACACTAGAAGACATCAAGCAATATCTGACCTCGCCACCTGTATTGGTCCCACCACAAGCTGACAAGCCGTTCAGACTATAATTATTGGCTGATGAATGGGCTATCGGATCGGCGCTAGTACAGGAGTTCGAGGAAAAGGAACAGGTAATATATTATGTTAGTAGAAGACTTCTGGACGCCAAGACAAGATATTCCCTGGTAGAATGGCTATGCCTATGTCTTTATTTCTCATGCACCAAGCTCAGGCACTACCTATTGTCGGCAGAGTGCATAGTCGTATGCAAGGATGACATGGTAAAGTACATGCTATCATTGCCGATTTTGAAAGGACGAATTGGAAAGTGGATCCTGGCTTTATCAGAGTTTGACCTAAGGTACGAATCGGCCAAAGCTGTCAAGGGTCAAGTCATGGCCGATTTCATGGCCCAGCACCACGGACCGGAAATTGCCGTCATTGAGCCAGTTCCATGGACTCTATACTTTGATGGTTCGTCATGTGGGGCCGGATCAGGAATCGGCATTGTTCTCATATCGCCTCGAGGGGCAAGTTATGATTTCTCTCTGCCGATAGAAGCATCCGCGACCAATAATCAGGTGGAATACCAAGCCGTCCTAAAAGGCATTCAATTATTGAGGGAGATCAATGTAGGGATACGAGGTAGGCTACGCTAGCGCAAATCAAAATTTCTACCGCGTAAAACCAGGAATAACTGCCGTATAAGGACCACGGGATTACCACTCGACGCACTACTGGTGCGGAAGATGTAGATATGCGTCGATGCAGTGAAGACGATCACATGGTCGTACGTAGTCGATCAACGTAGTCGTACGTAGTCGATCACGTCAACGTCCAGCAGCTTCTCAGCAGCTCGTCCACGTGCAGCACGATCGCCCTCGGTGCCGCGGCTCGTCGTCGGCTCGTCAGCGGCTTGTCGTGGCTCGTCGGCGGCTCATCCAAGTGCTGCAGGCGCAACACCTCCAAGGTATCCACACGTGCAGGGAGGAAGCGTCGCAAGCCGGACTGCTAGATCCGTGAGTTGCAACAGGCGAGGGCGTGGGAGGTGCGGCAGATGAGTTTCGCCAAAAGGTGTAAACCCTAGGGCGCCCCCACCCCTCTATTTATAGAGGTTCCCAACGGGCCTCTGGGTCCGAGGCCCATTACTACTTCTAAACCTAATCCAACTCGGATCAGATCCGAATTGGGCTTCCAGCCCCTTAAGTGTGTGACCCTATGGGTTCGGATACGTATAGACATGGCCCGAGTACTCCTACTCGGCCCAATAGTCGGTAACGGCCTCTAGCAAGACGTGCCAACTCCTATACGCACACGAAGATTATATCAGACGAACCATCACAACATAATATACATGCTATTCCCTTTGCCTCACGATATTTGGTCTAGCTTCAAGCCGACCGCTCTTTCTCGATCCTGTGATTCGGAATCCCTTTGTAGGTTAACTCTTAACCGTACGTAGCATGTCCATGCATTTTTGGATCCGATCACTCGAGGGGCCCAGAGATATCACTCTCAATCAGAGAGGGGCAAATCCCATCTTGATTGACCATGTCTCATAGCATGCTTCTTGACAAACCCGAAAGCTACCTTTATAACAACCCTATTACGGCGTAGCGTTTGATAGCCCCTAAGTAGGTCGATCCACATCTAGAATACATGCGACAATCTCAGGTCTAAGGACAAAGCGTATATGTTGTTTAAAGAGAGAACTACTTCTCGTGTTGGGTCAGTCCTAACACATGTCTCCACATATGTCCACATTATTAGTTCAACATCTCCATGTCCATGACTTGTGAAACATAGTCTCAACTAATACATGTGCTAGTCTAATATTCATGTGTGTCCTCACATGAACTCCGACTAGGGACAATTTTAGAATAACCATACAAGTAAAGAGTTTCACATACAATTCACATAATTGCAAATCAATTCAAGTAGCCTTTAATGGATATTCAATGAACACAATATACAAATCATGGATACAAATGGAATATCATCATCTCTATGATTGCCTCTAGGGCATACCTCCAACAGTCTCCCACTTGCACTAGAGTCAATCTAGAAGGTACCTAATACCCATAGCTCTTACATGCGCATCATGCCTAGCCTGCGGGAGTGGTTTTGTCAACGGATCAGAAATGTTCAGATCCGTGTGTATTTTGCATATCTTGATCTCACCCCGATTAATGAAGTCTCGAATGAGATGAAATCGCCGCATTACGTGTTTGTTCTTCTGGTGGTTCCTTGGCTCCTTTGCTTGCGCAATTGCCCCATTATTATCACAGTAGAGATTCAATGGGCTGGACGCATTCGGGAACACACCAAGCTCAATGAGGAAATTCCTTATCCAAACACCTTCCTTCGCGGCTTCCGAAGCCGTGATGTACTCGGCTTCTGTCGTAGAATCGGCCACCGTCTCTTGCTTGGAACTCTTCCAACTAACAGCACCACCATTTAGCGTGAACACAAATCCTGATTGTGACTTTGAATCATCTCTGTCGGTTTGGAAACTAACATCGGTGTAACCTGTTACAACGAGCTCCTCCTCACCTCCATAGACGAGGAACATATCTTTAGTCCTTCTCAAGTACTTAATAATGTTTTTTACCGCTGTCCAGTGACTCTCACCTGGATCAGATTGGTGTCTGCTTGTCATACTTAGCGCATATGAAACATCTGGGCGAGTACTTATCATTGCATACATGATAGATCCAATAGCCGAGGCATATGGCACTCTACTCATGCGATCCCGCTCATCAGCAGTCGAAGGACACTGAGTCTTGCTGAGATGTATGCCATGTGACATAGGCAAGAACCCTTTCTTTGCCTCTTCCATGCTGAACCGCTTCAACACTTTGTCAATGTAAGTATCTTGGCTTAAACCTATAAGCCTTCTCGATCTATCTTTATAGATCTTAATGCCCAGAATATATGCCGCTTCCCCTAAGTCCTTCATCGAAAAACTATTTTTCAGTGAAGTCTTTACGGACTCAAGCATAGGAATGTTATTTCCAATCAGTAATATGTCATCCACATATAAGATTAGAAATACTACAGAGCTCCCACTAACCTTCTTGTAAACACAAGACTCTTCTTCGTTCTTGGTGAAGTCAAACCCTTTAACTACTTCATCAAAACGAATGTTCCAACTCCTAGATGCTTGCTTCAATCCATAAATGGATCTCTGAAGCTTGCATACCTTTCCAGCATTTTTCGGATCGACAAAACCCTCGGGCTGTATCATATACACGTCCTCAGCTAGGTTTCCATTCAGGAAAGCTGTCTTGACATCCATCTGCCATATCTCATAATCGAAATATGCAGCTATAGCTAGAATAATCCGAATGGACTTAAGCATCACTACGGGCGAGAAGGTCTCGTCGTAGTCAACTCCTTGAACTTGTCGAAAACCTTTTGCGACAAGTCGTGCTTTATAGATGTGAACATTTCCATCCATGTCCTTTTTCTTCTTATAGATCCACTTGCACTCTATGGCTTTAACACCATCAGGCGGGTTAACCAAGTTCCAAACTTGATTGTCTCCCATGGACTCTATTTCGGATTGCATGGCACTCTGCCATTTTTCGGAGTCTGGGTCCATCATTGCTTCTGCATATGTCGCAGGCTCATCATTGTCCAACAATAATATTTCCCGCATTTCGCGGAGCCTTGCTGACCTTCGTGGTTGTGGCGGTGCTTCTGTTGCCATGGGTATCTCAACTTGTTCTGCTACGTTAGCATCACTCATTGATTCTTGCCCGATCGGCTCATCTTGAACTTCTTCAAGATGCACTGTCTTTCCACTCTTTTCTCCTTTGAGAAACTCTTTCTCTTGGAAAAAACCCCATTACGAGCGACAAACACTTTGCCTTCTGATCGGTTGTAGAAATAATATCCCAAAGTTTCCTTTGGATATCCCACGAAAATGCACTTATCCGACTTGGGTGTGATCTTGTCCGACTGAAGTCGCTTGACAAACACTTCACATCCCCAAATCTTTAGAAAAGACAAACTAGGAACCTTTCCAGTCCATATCTCTTATGGTGTCTTAACTACGGATTTAGATGGTACCCTATTAATAGTGAAAGCTGCTGTTTCTAGAGCGTATCCCCAAAATGACAACGGTAGGTCCGACTGGCTCATCATTGATCGAACCATGTCTAACAAAGTTCGATTACGTTGCTCGGACACACCGTTTCTCTGAGGTGTTCCAGGCGGCGTAAGTTGTGGAACAATTCCGCAACTCTTTAGATGATTGCTAAACTCGTGGCTCAAATACTCGCCTCCACGATCAGATCGTAAGGCCTTGATTTTCTTGCCACGCTGATTTTCAACTTCATTCTGAAATTCCTTGAACTTTTCAAAGGTTTCAGACTTGTGCCTCATCAAGGAGACATAGCCATATCTACTAAAATCATCAGTGAAAGTTATGAAGTATTGGAATCCTCCTCTAGCCGTCGTGCTCATTGGTCCGCATACATCACTATGTACGAGTTCCAACAAGTCTACTGCTCTCTCAGGAAATCCTGTGAAAGGCGTCTTGGTCATCTTGCCTAGCAAGCAAGCCTCACATGTCTCGTATGATTCAAAATCAAACGAAGTTAGAAGTCCATCAGAATGGAGCTTCTTCATGCGCTTTTCACTTATATGACCCAAACGACAATGCCACAAGTAGGTGGGACTCAAATCATTAGGCCGAGGCCTTTTAGCACTTACGTTACAGACAGGTGAACCATCAAGATTTAAAACAAATAATCCATTCACAATGGGTGCAAAAGCCATAAACATATCATTCTTAGAGATCACACAACCATTGTTTTCACTCGCAAATGAATAACCATCCTTCATCAAGTATGAAGGAGACAAAATGTTTCGACTTAAACTAGGAACGAAATAACAATTATTCAACTCCATAATAAATCCTGACGGGAGGTGGAGTTGCATCGTCCCGACGGTCAACGCAGCAACTCTTGCATTATTGCCCACGCGGAAATCAACTTCTCCTCTTTCCACGCTTCTACTTCTTATCATTCCCTGCATCAAATTGCAAATATGAGCAACCGATCCGGTATCAAATACCCAAGAATTAATAATTGTATCAGCGAGAAAAATATTGTCTATAACATTAACAATAAGCATACCTGAGGTAGAAGTACTCTTACTTCCGCCATTCTTCAAGGAAGCTAGGTACTGCTTGCAGTTTCTCTTCCAGTGACCAAGTTCATGACAGTAAAAGCACTCCTTGTCTGTAGCAGGTCCAGGTCCAGCTTTAACCTTGGGCACTGGGTTTGGCTTGGACGTTCCAGCCTTGCCCTTCTTCTTCCAAGAATTGCCCTTCTTCTTAAAGCTTGGCTTGTTCTGTATGGCCATCACATGGCTGGTACTAGCACTTTTCTTGATGTCAGCCTCTGCTGTTTTAAGCATGCCACACAGCTCATTCAAACCCTTCTCCGTCCCATGCATATGGTAGTTCGAGATGAAGTTCCCATAGCTAGGCAGAAGAGACGAAAGAATGAAATCAGTGGCCAACTCTTGGCCCAGTGGGAAGCCCAGCTTCTCCAACCGTTGAGTGTAACCAACCATCTTGATTACGTGTGGTCCTACTGTTGCGCCTTCTGCTAGCTTGCTCTCAACAAAGGCCTTAGACACATTGAACCTTTCAGTCCTGGCCTGTGTTTGGAATATGTCTCTAAGCACCACGATCATATCGTGTGCCTCATGGTTTGTTTCGAACTGCATCTGCAGCTCGGGTTCCATGCAAGCAAGCATAAGGCAGCTTACTTCGAGGTTAGCATCACATGCTTTCTTGTAAGCATTCTTAGCAGCAGCGGGTGCATCATCAGCAGGTTCTTCTGGTAGTGGGTTGTCTAGAACATCTTCCTTTTTCTCAGCCCTGAGAACAATTCTCAGGTTACGGATCCAATCCGAGTAATTTGTTCCATTCAACTTGTCCTTCTCAAGGACCGAACGCAAAGCAAACGGTGTAGTACTGCTAGGTGCCATTTAATCTACAACAAAGTAATGCAAAATACACTAAGACAAACGTATCCATGATAGAGCAAATCACATTAAACTATTTTAACAGAATCTACTCCCACTAAAATCAATATCCCTCTATTGAAACTTAGTGATTCAGGATCCACAACTAACAAGTCCACTAGTGAGCTTTAGCATCACCGCTAGCAAACAAGGTAGATCGGTAAGCAACTTTTGCTAATCATATCACATATGACTCCTATTGTTGGGTGACATCTCTATGTCTCGGCGCCCAACCTTTATGCCCCAAGGTCCTTAACCGTTAAGATAACCGTGTTAAGCAAACCAACCCTTATGCGTGTAAGTGTCCGACACAAACCCGTCTAGTCAAGGAAAACTAGTGGTACCCTAATTTCATAGACCCACCACTAGTTGTACAAGACATGGGACGGTGCAAGTTTTAGTTGGGAGGGCATACTAACTTAAACTTTGTGAGGGATCATTCTACTTCTAACATCACAGCATGCAGAAAGTAAAACATAAATAGAACAGCATTCACACAGTTGTGACACAGTATGGCCCGTTTTCATATGGTGATCTCCATCTCCATAGAACCTGTTCACCATGGTGATCT
This sequence comes from Setaria viridis, assembly GCF_005286985.2. Lineage (NCBI taxonomy): Eukaryota > Viridiplantae > Streptophyta > Magnoliopsida > Poales > Poaceae > Setaria > Setaria viridis. The sequence continues at coordinate 4,814,663 of NC_048269.2, forward strand.
CCATCTCCATGTTCCATGTGCGCCATCCTCCTGGTGATGAGTCCTCCAAGAACTAGAACATGCTATTATGCCTAATAGCTAGTAAAGAAGCTAGTAATGAAGATTACATAGTTGCTTGGATCATCACAGATTGGTACGCAGACCATTAAATACAATAAAGTTACAACACATATGGCTCCTGCCGTGTTGCCGTACGCATGACACGCAGGTCACGAATGAGTTACACACATGCATCACATACACAAGGGGGCCATACTGATCACAAGATACATACATACATCCTGCAAAACAGAGTTAGGCGCCCTAACATTCCAAACTCCATCTTCCAAGCCTAATTTGGGAAATCTAATTTCGCCGAAAATGCCAAAGCCATTGAATTTCGTGTGTAACTTTTTCTGTAGATCAATTTTCATATAAAATTCGCTCCGATCCGAGATCGTACCGAAAAGTTACGGCTGATTTACCGAAGCATACGCATACGGCAAAAATCCCGACCCCGGTAGTAGATCTCATCTACTATTGCACATCTAATGCGCCTGGCGTATGACCCTGGATTTCGATTCGACCAATCACAATGATCTTTGCTCACTGCAACTGGAATTACGTGTATCACTTAACTCTGATGGCGGAAACCGACCGGTAGGAGTATGTCATTACACTACCATTGCAGCAAGGCACGAAACAAGGACATAGATCAAACGAAAACTCGCATATCTCCATATGCACACATCCCGAATCCAAAACTAAACAGCTACGGCTCTAATACCACTGTAGGGATACGAGGTAGGCTACGCTAGCGCAAATCAAAATTTCTACCGCGTAAAACCAGGAATAACTGCCGTATAAGGATCACGGGATTACCACTCGACGCACTACTGGTGCGGAAGATGTAGATATGCGTCGATGCAGTGAAGACGATCACGTGGTCGTACGTAGTCGATCAACGTAGTCATACGTAGTCGATCACGTCAACGTCCAGCAGCTCCTCAGCAGCTCGTCCACGTGCAGCACGATCGCCCTCGGTGCCGCGGCTCGTCGTCGGCTCATCGTGGCTCGTCAGCGGCTCGTCGTGGCTCGTCGGCGGCTCGTCCAAGTGCTGCAGGCGCAACACCTCCAAGGTATCCACACGTGCAGGGAGGAAGCGTCGCAAGCCGGACTACTAGATCCGTGAGTTGCAACAGGCGAGGGCGTGGGAGGCGCGGCAGATGAGTTTCACCAAAAGGTGTAAACCCTAGGGCGCCCCCACCCCTGTATTTATAGAGGTTCCCAACGGGCCTCTGGGTCCGAGGCCCATTACTACTTCTAAACCTAATCCAACTCAGATCAGATCCGAATTGGGCTTCCAGCCCCTTAAGTGTGTGACCCTATGGGTTCGGATACGTATAGACATGGCCCGAGTACTCCTACTCGGCCCAATAGTCGGTAGCGGCCTCTAGCAAGACGTGCCAACTCCTATACGCACATGAAGATCATATCAGACGAACCATCACAACATAATATACATGCTATTCCCTTTGCCTCACGATATTTGGTCTAGAATCAAGCCGACCGCTCTTTCTCGATCCTGTGATTCGGAATCCCTTTGTAGGTTAACTCTTAACCGTACATAGCATGGCCATGCATTTTTGGATCCGATCACTCGAGGGGCCTAGAGATATCACTCTCAATCAGAGAGGGGCAAATCCCATCTTGATTGACCATGTCTCATAGCATGCTTCTTGACAAACCCGAAAGCTACCTTTATAACTACCCTATTACGGCGTAGCGTTTGATATCCCCTAAGTAGGTCGATCCACATCTAGAATACATGCGACAATCTCAGGTCTAAGGACAAAGCGTATATGTTGTTTAAAGAGAGAACTACTTCTCGTGTTGGGTCAGTCCTAGCACATGTCTCCACATGTGTTCACATTATTAGTTCAACATCTCCATGTCCATGACTTGTGAAACATAGTCATCAACTAATACATGTGCTAGTCTAATATTCATGTGTGTCCTCACATGAACTCCGACTAGGGACAATTTTAGAATAACCATACAAGTAAAGAGTTTCACATACAATTCACATAATTGCAAATCAATTCAAGTAGCCTTTAATGGATATTCAATGAACACAATATACAAATCATGGATACAAATGGAATATCATCATCTCTATGATTGCCTCTAGGGCATACCTCCAACAATCAAAGCTGATGTTGTGGAGATTTTTGGGGATTCCATGCTCATCGTAGACCAGTTAATGGGAAGATCTGAATGTAAAGACGATGTCCTGAGGATGTACTATGAAGATTGCCTCCAACTCTTAAAGGAATTCAAGTCCGCGGTTGTTGAGCATATTCCCAGAAGTTATAATGAAGAGGCCAATAGGCTTGCCCAACACGCGTCCGGGTATCGTCCGATTCAGGGCACCATGACTCTGGAACTCACGGCCGACGATTGGCGAAAGAAGTTCGCCGACTACCTAAAGGATCCATCCAAAAAGGTGGATTGGCGAGTGCGTTTTCAAGTTATAAAATATGTATTACTCGAAGATGACCTGTTTTATCGAACGATTGATGAGGTTCTGCTCAAATGCCTGGGGACAAAAGAGGCAAAAATCCTGATGGGAGAAATCCACAAAGGCGTGTGCGGAGCTCACCAATCGGCTCATAAAATGAAGTGGATGATTAGGAATAATGGATATTATTGGCCGACGATACTCGAAGACTGCTTCAAATATTATAAAGGGTGTCAGGACTCTCAAAAGTTTGGCAGCGTACAACGTGCGCCAGCGTCAGCTATGAATCCGATAATCAAGTCATGGCCATTCAAGGGTTGGGGAATAGACCTCATTGGACAGATTTATCCTCCATCAAGCAAGGGACACAAGTTCATATTAGTAGCCACTGATTATTTTACCAAATGGGTGGAGGCGATCCCATTAAAGGCCGTGACATCGGCTGCTATGGTCGATTTCGTAAGAGACTACATTGTTTATCATTTCGGTATCCCTCAAACCATCACAACTGACCAAGGGACGATGTTCACTTCAGGTGAGTTCGAAGAGTTCACTACTGGTATGGGAATTAAGTTGCTGAATTCTTCTCCATATTATGCTCAAGCTAACGGCCAGGCTGAATCATCCAATAAGGGGATAATTAAGTTGATCAAAAGGAAGATTGAGGAACAACCTAAAAAGTGGCACTTGTGTTTGACCGAGGCTTTATGGGCTTACAGAATGGCCTGCCACGGGGCCACTAAAATATCTCCTTATCAATTGGTGTATGGTCACGAGGCAGTGTTGCCTTGGGAATTAAGGACGGGGTCAAGATGCAGATCGCTTCAAGATCAGTTGACGACCGATGACTATTCCTTACTCATGAAAGGAGAACTCGATGATTTGGCAGGTCAACGATTGAGGGCCCTGATCAGCATTGAGGAGAATAAAAAGAGAGTGGCTAGGTGGTACGACAAGAAGGTCAAAGTCAAGCAATTCTCCCAAGGAGATTTGGTATGGAAGTTGGTGCTGCCGATAGGGTCTAAAGATCCCAAGTTCAGTAAATGGTCGCCCACTTGGGAAGGCCCGTATAAAATCGGCCGATGCGCTCCGGGAAACACATACATACTGGAGACGATCGAAGGAGAGGAATTCACAAGGGCCTTGAACGGGAGGTACCTGAAGAGATATTATCCTAGTATATGGGTCGATGCATAACTAGTTATGGAGTGTATCAAGATGGCGCGGCCAGCTCCTATTAGATCTTGTAGCCGATGCAAGGATAAAATTGCCTTGGGAACAAAACATTCGTCCGAGTTGGCCGATTTATTATTTGGTACGAACGATGGGGTACATGGCCGACACGGTACAAGTCACCCTTAGAACAAAAAGTACCAACACATCTGTTAACCACGTTTTTTCTTAAGCTCCCTCTCTACCCGACCTAACTCTATCAAGAGGCGGATGCTCCTTTCCTCCAGATCTTTCATTGCGAGGAAGAGGGTGGCTCCGATCAAGCAGTGGTTGAGACGTTCCCGCTGCAGCGTCTTCAAGGGCGATTGGGCGGGGGAGTGGATGACTCCTTTCGATTGGCGGCCGCTGGAGCAGCTGGCGTCGATGTGATCCCAGATCCTCTAGACTTCAGCAGGGAAATGATCTCTGAGTTCTTCATGATGGGCTCTGATCAAGTCTTTGTCCTCCTGCGACAACGGTTCATCAGACTTCTGGCGTATGGCGATGGAGCTTGATTGCTTCGTGGGCCAGTTTCTGCCTCTCTTGCTTTAGCTCGACGATAACAGCAGGAAGATCTTGGAGTTTTTTCTCTTCGATGGCTATGTCCTTGGTTACCTACTCCACCTCCTTGGCGAGTCTGCCCTTCAGCGTTTGAGGTGGTCTATAGCACCAACGATACCCGGGCGGGAGCTTTCGAGGAAGTTGATTCGATGATGTACCTCTTGGGCTCGATGCTTGTAGGAATTTTCCTCCTCGCGAGCTTTAGCCAGCTTAGCACGGTCGACCATATGGCCCAAAGCCCTGAACATCAGAATCTGCATTGACTCGATGTATGCGGTGGGTGCCAGAGCATCTTCTGCCTCTTCCGGGACTCGGCCTCTGATATCGCTGAAGAGTTGTCGAATCGGCGAGGCGTCCTCCACCAATCGGCCGATGTCATCTTGGAGGAGGGTCCATATGCTCTCGAGCTTGGCGCGGACATCATCAGGGATTGAGCTCAGGGTAACTTGACGTGAAGCAACCTCCTCGACATCAGAAAGCACGACCGTGAAAGAGAAAAGGCTGTTATTGGGAATATCTTGTTCCTGTGAAAGAGTAAAAAATAATAAGCATCGGTTAGCTGACGGTAATAGGGAAATCGGCCGATTCGGGTGACAAATATCTTACCTCTTTGAAGCGGATTTCTTCTGCTTGCGCCGGTGGGAGTGCTGCTCTTGATTCAGGAACTGGTGCGACCAGCTCATCAGAGGAGGAGGATTCGACGATTATCAGTGCCCTGCTCCGACCGGCCTCCTGGAAAGGTACGAGAAGCAAATTCTTATGAGTATAATACAAATGGTTAGATCCAATGACACGTGGTGTTTGCCGTACCTCCATGGGTTCCCTGGCCGATGGCTGTTGAAAAGGTACAATTGATGTACCAAGGGTAGCCTGCATCAGAATCGGTCAAGCTTTTGATTAAGTATCAAAAATTTGAGTTAAGGGATTCTTTACCTCGGTGGGAGGAATTACTGGCACTCCGATTTTTGCTTGGGGTGTGGCCAATTGCTGCGGAGGCACCGGAGCGACTTGTGCAGCCTGATATAAAAAAGAAGTTAGTATCAAGAGAATACTCGGGAGGATGTAAACACAAGGTTACCTGAAAGGCTTCAGCTAGCAATGATGCAGTGGCCGCTCCAGCTTCTATAGCAGCCTGAGGGTCAACTTCCTCGATGACCGGGAGAATCGGCGCAGCCAAAGATTTCGCGGTGCCGCCGCCGACTGACCGACTGATTCCGTATGGGCGCGCACTCGGCGACTTGTCTTCTTCAAGGTTTTCTTCGGCGCCTGTTTCAGTTGGCCGGTGGTGATGTCATCAATGGATGGGGCATGATGGCCGATGAGTGGGAATTCTGTATATGGGTGGTGATTCTCTATCGGCCTACCACTCTGGCTGCGCTTTGGAGGAAGTTGACTCTTGGACTGTAAAAGAAATAAGAGTTAGTAGCATAAAAAGGGAAACGGCATCAAAATCGGCTAAGGGAAGAACAGTAATGCTGCATTCGGGTCGATGTTGTCAGGGTCCAGAATGTTGCAGTATATCACGGGAGATGCACAAAAGAGATGTTGTTTCCATTCTGCCCACCATAGTTTGAACTGTTGGACAGCAAAAGGTGCCACTATCCAATTGGTCAGATTGATGGTGCTAGAGTCGGGCACTCGGTCGCACAGTCGACTGTAATCAAGACCTTTGGTGAGCTCATCTCGAAATTTTGCACGACCGACGAAGAAAACATAAATCGGCAGCTGACCTAGGCCGAATAGCTGTGCCGCGACGGATGGATTATAAAACTCGTAAGTAGGGGCATCCTTCCCCGAGAAAAAGTTCACCGGTAAGATCCCTGGCTTGATCAAGATGTCCGTGAGATCATTGTCAAAGGTGTTGGACATCGAGTCATAACAGAAGGAGAGCTCGAAAAGTGGTTCTAATATCTGGTACGGGTACCAACTGGTGGTTTCTTCACTAAAGCTGTTGTAAAAGCATCTGAAGTATTCGGCTACTTTGGTGGTGGTGAGCTGGCAACCAGAGAAGACTGACGCTATTTCGCCAAAGGAGGTGCATCGGCGCCGTACGGTGGGGTTTTCTTATGACTGATTGGGGAATGTCAAGTGCACCACCCGTTGTTGAGAGATCTTGCTCATATACAAATTGAGCCAGAGATTTATGAACCACCAGGGGCCACCTGGATTTCTAATTGGCTCTCCCTTTGATAGTTTGATGCTGATTTGGTGCAGCATATGATAGGCCGATCCTAGTAGATGCTTCCCGAGGGGGACACCAGCTCCTCTTGATAGTGCTTCGACTAGAGCTTGTGTATTAGAATAAGGGTCGGCTGCTCTGCCGCAGAAAAGGTGTTTCTCCAGCCACATCATCCAGAAGGCCGCGTATTCTCTCTCTGAAACTGTCCTGGTCTTCATGTTGTTTCTGATGAACCCCTTCCACCCGCCGAATCCTTTTGTCTCCAGCCGATGGGTCGGCTTGACTAGATAATGGATGGGGTATCGGGGGAAGAAATGTCAAGGCCGGTCAACATCACAACATCGGTCAGAGTGGGGGTCATGGGCCCATGTCCGAAAAGGAATGCGTTGAGAGCGTCAGACCAAAAGTAGGAGGCGGCTATCACCAAGGGTTCATTCCTCTCCATCTGAGATAGAGAGAGATTGATGCACTGGCCAATTTTTTGCTCATCCCATTGAACTCTTTTAGAGTTAGCTATTCTTTGGTACCACTCTTTCCAACCGGGAGTTTCATTTGGCCAAGATCTAAAAGTGCCTGACCAATGGTCCAAATCCATAGTCGACTGCTTAAACGGAATCCTATGGGTTTCCAAGTTGATTAGGTCGGTTGGGTCTAGGTTTCCCATAGGACCTAGACAGATAAGGCCAGAGGCTTCAGAAAGGCGAGTGGTAATTTGGTGTCTAACCGCCTAAAAAAGGTAAAAAGGGAAGAACTATGAATGGATCTAAAACAAATGCGTGGTTGGTAAAAGTAAAAAGAGAAGGATCCGGATGAGTACCTCCAGGATAAAGGTCATCGTCGCCGACGGGGCTGCTGGTGGAGCTGCCGCCACTGATGAAGCTGCCGGTGGAACCTCCGTCGCCGATGAAGTTGCTGCCACCACCATTGGGGCTGCCGGCGGAGTCTCTGTTGCTGGTGCAGTTGTTGATGGTGCCACCATTGGGAAGATGAAGCGGAATGCGGATGAAAAGGGGGTCGCCGGAAGATGTTGTTGGAAGCCAACAGGGCACCGGAAGAAGATGGAAACTAGTGCGTCAAGAAAGGAAGTTACTGGCTTGTGAAGAAAAAGTGAGGGGCATGCCAGTATTTAAAGACGGTCCGAAAAGGGGTAAAGGCCGGATTTTTACCGCGCCGTCTACGCGAATTTCGGGGGAGTGGTTGTCTCAGGCGCCCGTTTTGAAAAGATTGCAATCATCAGGTAGGAGACTGCGAAACGGAAGGAAATTTTTGATGCGTTTGTTTCGGAGGAGAAGTTGAAAAGAAATTTCGAAGTAAAAGTTATGTTTTACTCCAAAACTGGGGGGTATGTGTTGACGCCAGATTTTGACACATATGGAATCGACATCAAGGAAAGAAAGGGCGGGCCGATGCGGCAGATTAAAAGGTCACGATTGAGAATCGGCCGATTAGTGCTACAGTTGGGGATCGGCCGATTGGCGCTTCAATGTTTTGGCAGACGGAGTTGGTGGAGATCGGCCAATTGGAAGGCTGGAGTGATTGGGCCAATATGGGCTTAAAGTGGGTCAGAGGAAGAAGATAAAGAAGGATTGGCTCGTGGGAGTACAATAAACAACTCCGATACGAGTTGTGTTTGTAAATATTCGTTTCTGTTTAAAATTAGAGATAGATCCTAGTCGGTTAGGGAATTGGTTGTAACAGGCTATAAATAGCCATCTTTGGAGATTTGTAAAACAAGACATCAATCAATACAAACAAATCTACTTTTTCATCGCACTTTACTTTCAAGTCGGCGACTTCGCCAATACTTTTCTTCTTTCACGAGTTCCTACGGGTTGGCAGGGCTGCATCGACACGATCTCCGACCGATTCTGTAAGTTCCGTTTATCGAGTAATATCTAAGCTTTAACTTCAGGCGCATTGCTGTTGTTTTGTTTAGATTTATTCACAAATTATCGATATTTACTAGAATTATAGGTTCTATCTGTTGTTCTAGTTTTATCACCAGTTATCCAACTTGGGATTTGAACTGTCAGCTTTGTTATTGTTATTCATCGTTATCATATAGCCGATTAGATCTATTTCAATTGTTGCTTTCATAGCCTAGTTTAGTTTACTCTAGTAGTTTCCTTCGCAATCGCTACATGGTTGTCGGCTGTACTATAGCCGATTATCTTCATATAGAAAATCGGCCGATTCGCTGATACGCTTTTCGAGATTGGAATCTTTAGCCGATCGGAACCCCTAGAATTTGACATGTTTTCTTCCTTGCCAATCAACAGGTCAGATTGGCTGGCACGCCGTGCGAACCGCACCAGGGCAATTACCCGAACAGGAGCTAAGCAGATTCTCCCGGGTCGTGTGTCCGACGCTGAGGGTCAATCGGCAAACTTTTAGCGCTAACACAATTCATTTGCTTGTACTTCGAAAACCAATCCATGTGTACATACTTAGAAAAATTAGAGTAAGTATTTCAATTCATTTGCTTTGCTTCTACTTCAAAAACTAATCCATGTGTATATACTTAAAAAATTAAATTATCTATTTTAATTCATATGCTTGTACTTTAAAAGCCAATCCATGTGTATATACTTAAAAAAATTAGATTACGTATTTCAATTCATATGGTTGTACCTCAAGAACCAATCCATGTGTATATAACTAGAACCAATCCATATGTATATTACTAGAAAAATTAGATTATATATTTCAACTCATTTACTTGTACTTCAAAAATCAATCCATGTGTATATACTTAGAAAAATTAGATTACGTATTTCAGCTCACATGCTTGTACTTCAAAAACCAATCCATGTGTATATACTTAGAAAAATTGAATTACATATTTCAATTCATATGCTTGTACTTAAAAACCAATCCATGTGTATATAATTAGAAAAATTAGATTACATATTTAAATTCATATGGTTGTACTTCAAAAATCAATCCATGTGTATATGCAAAGAAAAATTAGATTAAGTATTTCAATTCATTTTATTCTACTTCAAAAATCAATCCATGCGTATATACTTAGAAAAATTAGATTTTGTATTTCAAATCTTTTGCTTGTACTTCAAAAACCAATCCATGTGTACATACTTAGAAAAATTAGATTTTTTATTTCAATTCATTTGCTTACTTTAAAAACCAATCCATGTGTACATACTTAGAAAAATTATATTACGTATTTCAATTCACATGCTTGTACTTCAAAAACCAATCTATGTGTATATACTTAGAAAAAATTAGATTAAGTATTTCAATTCAGTTGATGATGGCCATGAAGGAAAAACTCCTCGAGATCGATGTTTTCAGGGAATACAAGAACAACTATGTGGATTTCTTCTGGAGGAGGTGAAAAATCCTGCACTGGAGTTTCATAATGACGGATCTAATCTAGTGCACCCTCCGAAGTTAGGTTCAGAATAGTAATTATGATATGTTAATGCACAATATGTCTATATATATGTGCAATATTATTCATATATGTCTATGCACAATTTGTGTGTGTGTATATATATATATATATTAATAGTATCTCAAATGTTATATTAGAGATAGATGGAACTTTACATATATTAGCGTATTAGAATTAGTGTATATGAAGGAAACAAATATGAAATACAAATATAGAATAAAGAAACAGAAAATAAGAAAAGAGGAAAAATTAGTACCAGTTGGGGATACCAACCGGTACTAATGAGGGCAACCCCAGTGCGGTGTGGGAGGCCCTTTAGTACCGGTTGGTAGGGTATCCTTTAGTACCGGTTATTTCAACCGGTAATAAAAGAATCCCCTCTAGTACCGGATTGCCAGTACCGGTTGGTAAACCGGTACTAGAGGGGGTTTGGGAACCACGGTACTAGAGGCAATTTTTCCAGTAGTGGGTAAGACTTGAGAGTAGTAGCATATTGATTATATACAGAATATAGGAACCAATTAAAAGATATATATGAGATTCATACAGTGCCCAAACTATATAATCCAATCATCTACAATGCTTATAATCCCGCTATCTCCCACCATCAACCATTTTGAAATTATAGGCAAAACAATCTTGAACCACCATGTAATCCAGGGATCCACACAAACTAGTTATTTATCAAGGAAATTCCTTACATATCACTAAAAAAGTTCGTAATTCCAAATCTGCCATAAAAAAAAGGACCGGCGCCCTAGGAGTTACTACAAATTTTTTCCCCTCACATGCCACTTCTGTTACCCCTACTCGTCGTTACGGCTATAGAACCTATCAAACTTTTGTGCGAATGACAAAAATGCTCCCTTTCCCATTTTTGTTTTATTTCCCTTTCCTTCCCCCCACCACTCTATATTCTCAATGCTCCACGCAGCTCCTCCAACACCGTGGCGCATCTTCTCCTCTAGCATTCCTCCCTTCCTCAAATCCAGCCAGCCTCCAGTGCCTCTTTGTGTCAATTGCGACTCCTCTGCAGTCTAGTTGCTTAGGGTGCCCTGTCTTTACCCTCTCGCATGATGTGGCCCACATGTCCCCAAGCAGAGCTGCTACCACTTGTTAAGGCCTCCTCAATGGTGGGGAAGTTGGTGCACGATGGCCTTCTATGGTTGGGGAACACCACGTGCTGGGGATGAGTATGTGACCGTCCTGGCATAACTACCTCATCTTCGTTGTGGACTTCACCTTGCATCCCACCAGCAACGACAGTAGTAGAAATACCCTAGGCGAGGGCACATGTAGGGCCACCACCTTCTCTGCTCGTTATCGAAGCCCGAGCACCAACGGCTGGTACTGGAGCTATCTACATCGATAATCTCCATGTTTTTCTTTGCTAGAGGCTCGACAAGCAACGGATGAGTAAGCATAAGTACGGTGACCACACCTTTTTAGGTGTGGCCTCAGGCGGCTTCTATGCCCGGATCATGTTCCATATGTCATCTCTCTAGGGGCAGTCATCATCGCCACCATAGTATGTCTCCCTCAGCATCACGGCAATGTTCACCACCAGCAACCACCTTCCTGCTCTACTCGATGGCCTACTTGCATGGGAGCAAGAACCTGCACCAGAGGTGGCATTCATGATGGAAGAGGGATAGATGATAGGAAAATTAAAGGCCAAAGTAGTATTTTCAACCACCACATAACAATGGTTCCACAGTTGACCAATATAGCATGTGATGATCAATTCTTTTCATGGCTCTGCTAAGGTTTAAGAGCAACTTCAACCCAACTCCTACTTTTGACCCTCTATTCCACCTAAATGAGAGTCTCTCATCTAGTTTCTCTCTCCTACTTCACCATGATCTCCAACAAACCTCTCATATTTGGCCTCCTATACTCAACTCTTTCATATTTTATTCATATCAACTAACTACCATGGGCATGGTTTTAAGCGAACCATATTTGTTGCTACCCAGTTCATTTGAGTTAAAGAGGCTCATCCAGCTATCCATCTTCCTTCCTGCATTGCAAGCACAACATGCATCAATCAAACTAGAAGGGCCGGTGGTGGGAGCAGCGTCCATGCCGGCACGGGAAGGGCGGGTAGTTGATCCTTGACTCGGATGAGAGGCCGGACTGGGCTCCTAGATGTGGGAGGTCCAGGGCATCGGATGAGAGCGCTCTCAAACTTATGAAGGAGATGAGGGGTCCGTTGAAGATGTTTTTTTACCTTTCTCTCTCCTAAATGCAGAGTAGGAGGTCGGATAAGGTGTAGGTTGGAGTTGCTCTAAGGTGCTATAACATATCTAATGAAAGATATGCAATTACAAACTTTTTAGTGGTGTCAAGGAATTGGCACCTATTTATACTATATAATCCTCCTTTTTATAATCTATGGCCATTATCTAGAATCTTATAATCTATAGTATGAGATCCGAGCAAGGCCTAAATGGGTCACCATGGAGTCACTGGTTCAATGACCTGGTGGCGGGTTCAATCAACTCATTATAGGGTCATCTATCCTTTTTTAATAAAAAGTAGATTTTTTTCTACGGTGCTGAAATATGATTCAAAGTTCACGTATTCAGTTAAAGTTACTTTTTATTTTGAATTCCGTTTCGTAACTAAATTTTTAACAAAGTTTCACAAAACATTGAATCAATTATTTGCAAAAAAAACATTGAATCAATTATTTCAAAATAATGCATATAGAAAATAGTCATACACAATATCATATACTACCTCCTTCCATAAGTATACGATGTTTAAAATAAACTTGTTAGTTTAAAAAGTAATTTTTTTGCTCATCGTAATTTCTGAAAGGATGGAGTATATCCATACAACCAACCAATTAGTATGGTACTTGTGATAGAAAAAAGAGTAAATTCTCTCCATGCCATTGAAAATTATGATGCTTCCCACATTGCCATTCAAAATTTTCAATTCCCTTCACTGCCACTGATTATAATTTACTTTCCTTTGAATGCCATTTCTGTTAGTAGGTGTTAAAAGTGTGTCGCTGACTAAATGGGTCCATGGTCAAGAGAGCAAATTCCGTCAGTTTGCAATACCTATTATGCCCCTCCTCCACTGACAACATGATGAGGACATCAACTGCTCAGATACAACCACATTGGCAACTTTTGATCCAAAGGTGAAATAGTTCTTTATCATGATTGTATTTGATACATTTGATGAATTGATGTTGCACCATGATGTGTGTTCATTATCATTTTTAGAAATACATACTGTAACGACCACGGATGTTAATCCCTCGCGTCAATCTTAATCCGAGTCCCTGATCCCCGTCTCAGTTTTTTTTCCAAAGCCTACGAGTTCAACCCCCAGATCTTCCGACCCTTCAATCTGACCCCTCGCAGTGGTCTTCCCAGTCCCGACCCCGCCGACCCCCAACCCACCGTCGAATCTTTCCAAGCCATCCCACCGCATCGCCCTTCAGTTCGAGCCATGGACCATCGAGACTGACCGGTGGGCCCACGAGATCTTTTCCCCCAGATCTCTCGCGACAGGCGCACTCGAGTTGCATGCCCGCTTCAGAGTTCCCCAGCCGCGTGGCTCAACTCCTCCGACGCCCGCCGCTCCGCCTCGTCTTCGGCCCACGACCGGATGGATTCTCGCGCCCCCTTCCCCAATCGCGGCGGAAGCTCCCCTGCTACCCTTTTTGCAGCACCTCGCCGCCCGCGCCCATCATCACATCGCCAGATCCCGGCCGCAGAGCCCGATGCCGCCCGTCTTTTCCGTCACCTCGCCACAGTCGCGCCACCCCGGTCTTCACTACACGACGATTCCTCCCCCGCCAACCCAGACTGCGGCAGCGACAGCTCCTTTTCCCGCCCTGTCAGAAGCCGCCTATCTTCTCACCTGTGCGCCCTTGTTTCTAGCGCCGTTTTCCCGGTCACTTCCATCAGATCCACCGCACGACGACGCCCACCTCCGCCAAATCTCAACCACCGGCAAACCCACGCCTGCGCCGCCCTGACGTCAGTGCCCAATGACCGCCGGCGTCATCCCCGAAGTCCTGCTCCACCGCCCTCGTAGCTCAATCGCCGCCCGGGCAGAGCACTCCATCGCTTCTTCCCCGGCCTTCGCGCCGCTCTCCCCCTTCTCTCTTCCGCGCAACTATAAAAAGGAATGCCGGAGTTCCGCCGGAGTTCCCCTTGCCATCGCTGCCCTCTCTCTTGCACCCTGTTCGAGCTCACAGCGTCACCACCTAAGTCTGAGGAACTCTCCTCCCTGCTCAAACACCACCTTTTCCCAATCCGCCAGTCACTGCTTCAGTACCGCCCAAGAGTCGCTGGTGATCCACAAGAAGCACCGCTGCCGCCGGAACACCGCCGGACATCCTCGCCGCTGTCCCAAGCCCCTTAGTCCTTCCGCCCAAGCCTTCTCTGCAAGACGAAGGTAGGCTACCGACCCCTATTCGCTTCGTCCGACCCCTCATATCCGCCCGACCCCGGTTCCATCTCGCCCGACCCTGTCTGTTCCGCCGACCCTTCTCAGCCTCGCCCGAGGGCTCGGCTGTATCTTTTTCTTGAACCAAGGGTGTATGTGTAAAACTTGGGGACTTCTCAGCGTTAAGTCTGAGGACCCCTAGCACCTCTATTCCTCTAGCTTAAGGGTCAGATCATAAGTTCCTTCCCTCCGACCCTTACTTCTTGATCTCCATCAACTGCATTGAACCTCCCCACCCTCCTGTAACTTGTCGCAAGTTTCTGGGCTCAGACTTGCAAGTGTTGCTGTTGAAATAACCATCTATGCTAACTAATGCATTGCATTCGTGTAGAGCTGCATCTCACCGACGGCTACTACGAGCTGCACCCGGCGCAAGAAGACGAAGGTGTAGCTGAGCTCCTGCCTCCAGAAGCCGAAGCCGCCCAAGCAGAAGAACAGTTTCCCTCCTCCTTGCTTGAAGGCAAGCCCCGGATGCATGAATCCCTTATGTTTTACCAGACTTGCACATGTCTTCTTTATCATGCTTGTGCATTTACGTATAGGAGTTGTTTGGAACCCTAGATGCATAACTTAGCTCCCTTAATCTGAACACTAGCTGTTGGACCGAGTAGATGCCTTGCTTAAATAAGAACCGGTAAAAGCCGAGTGATTCCCTGTCACTCGCGAGTTGTAGGAGTTGGATGTTTACCCTTCTGTCACAACTATAAGGACGATGGACGGGGCAGGGTTTGAGGTAACTCTTTGGTGGTCGGATGATCGCCCCGTCTGTCTATGCAACTTGCTAAGGCCCGACAGTGGTGGTGTTCGTGATCAAGTGTTTGAAAGTACTAATCTCATACCTAGTATGGGATGGGGAAGCCTAGTACCTGATTGAACTAGGGCGTGGCTTATACCCCTGTTGTCCCTGGAACGAGGTTCCCATGGTGCATCATGTGGATGCAAGTGCGGTCACAGTACGGTAGAGACCGGGACTGTGGAGCATTGCATGCCAAGGGAAGTTTGGACCTGACACACGCCTGGGAATTGATGGGGACAGCCGACACAGGAAGCGGCCCTTGTGGTGCGCGGATGTCGTGAGATTAGGTGCGCCATGCATGGTTAAGAAACTCGGATCGATTCGTCTGCCTCTCACAGTTTGAGACTGCTTGATCGCTATGTCACCCTAAGTAAGTAAGGAATCTGATGATGACATGGTTTGCTGATGATGTATATACCTTTTGGTTGGTTCTATGATTGCTTAGAATAGGTTGCAAACTTAGACCGGATAATGAACTTAGAACCGGAGCTAAAACTTGGAAGTAAGGATACACCTAGCGCTTTTGGCAAACAAACCCCTCAGCCAAAAAGCCTTACATGTCTAGAAGAGGTAGTTTAGCGCGCTCCCTGTCGGTTAAGTCTTGTTGAGCTTAGTAGCTCAGCCTTGTTGTGGCTCTTCTTTTTCAGGTGAAGTTGCTGCTTCCGAACCTCCTTCTGCTGGCACTTGGCCGCCCCAACTCCCTCCGGGTTGGACGGTTGAGTGGGATCCCTCCTCGGACGGTGAGGAGAGGGATCATTGACGTCCCGGTTGGCCTCACCAGGGATGTCCGACCCCGACGAAGTAGCTTCCGCTTGTTGTTTTATCTTCTGTGGTTTTCTTTCAAACCTTGTAAACTCTGATGATGTTTTATAACCAAACTAGATGGTTAAATTGTATTCTCTGGAACCGCTCACCTTCGTGTGGGTTTGCTATTCGGTCCTGTTCAAGTGGTTAAATCGGATGAAATCCGATGGCACTTCGTGTTTACTTGGTTAAGGCATGAGTGTCGCATATCAGGCGGCTTAATCATGTCTAATCAAGCAAATCCGAAGTGGATCCACCACACATCCGTGGATCAAAAAGAGTGTTAAACACACATGGAAGGCATGGAGGACCAAAGAAGTTGATTGGGGGCTAAGTCCAAGTATTCCCAATGTCCTCCACCAGGCCACCACGTCACTTTTGGCCTGAGTAAAGAAACAGATCAAATCCAACACATTTTAGGGCTGGATTCGGACTGCAGCACTACGCTAACTTGTGACGGCCGCCACGACTTCATCTGGACTCCGTTTTGCACGTTCAAGTATTTCGTGGAATCCTTATGAAGTCTATTTCTGTTGGGGGAAATATTAACGACCTCCTCAAAGCTCCTTAAACAACGGTCATAAGGGCCAGGGCCCACCTGCGGCGATAGTGCCCTCTGCCGGCTCGGCACGGACAAGGAGTATTCCACTCCGCCTCGCCCGACGCATGGTCCTAGGGTCGGACACGCCCGACCCCTCGTCGCAGGGCTCCACCTCGCCCGACCTGCGGTCCTAGGGTCGGATACGCCCGACCCCTCACCGCAAGGCTCCGTCTCGCCTAACCCCGGGCGCAGGGGATCGGACGCATCCGGGCCCACAGGACAAGGATCCGCCTCGCCTGAGGACGGGTGCGGAGCAGCGGACGAGGGTGCAGATCTCATGGGCCCCCACCAACCTCGCCATAAATGCGATGCGGCCCTGACGCGCAGAAAGGCACCCGCGCTCCTCGATGTGACTCACCACAGTACTCAGGCGGTGCACTGTAGCCACGACCGCATAGGCTATAGCGGCACCGTCCTAGTCCGCTACCTCCCCTGTTCGTCGTAGGGCACTCATTACCCCACGCCCCCTAGAACAGGAGGGAGCGTCACCCGGTCGGCGGTAGGGACGTGTTGGCCACGCCTCCTGGTCAGCATGCAGGGCTACAGAGGTTGGCCGTCCCCCACAACGTGCACAGCTGCGGCGGCCGGACATCATCATCATGCTTGGCTACAGCGGTCGGACAACACATGCATCTCACGCACTCGGCAACGACAGTCAACCGGAGGATCGTCGACAGGATCCAACGACAGCCGCCCCCCTCCGGCGGCCACGCTGACAGGAGATGGAGACCAAAAGGGAAGGCAGCGACCCTGGGGACTCGGTCCTTCCACCTGTGCTCTGCTTTACTTTAGACACTTATCTCTTTTACTTCTCCTTACACTTGGCTCATCTGTAACCCCTGTGTCCTCCTTGCGCTATAAAAGGAGGACCCGGGGGTCCGAGATAGGGACGACTCTCAATCCAACCGAACTCACACCCTCTCCTCACGAGCATCAGTGCACACCCCAAGAGACTTGGGACCAGCTCCCTCTCTCGCTTGTTTGTAACCCCTACTACAGACCCTGCGTGAGTAACACGAGCAGCTCCCCACACTGGACGTAGGGCTATTCCTGCCCGAACCAGTCTAACCCCGTGTCCTCTCAAGAAACCATCCAAGCCTTACGCGCATAAAACAAATTTACTTGTCGTAGTCTTGATCCGCTATTCTTGACAATGACAGTTGGCTTCGGATGGCTAACCGCAACACTGGCTTTGCTCCCAACTCCCACGTCCGCTTTGGTAGCTTGGACTTCCTCACCACAGAGGAGGGAATCGAGCAGATCCCTCTCCTTGTCCTGCCCGCTCGCCCCGTCATCTCTGGCTTTGCCGCCGGAATGGTGGTAAGTGGCCGCGCGTGCGCCATGGGGCCTCCTTCGCAGGAGTGGCCCTTCGGCTGCGCAGCGCCGCGGCGACTTACGGTCATCTCCTGGCGCGGTCCATGATCGTGCCACCCACGAACAACGAGTTCGTGGGCGTGGCGAGGACAGCCTCTGACGCCAACTCCGACAACGGGAGCCACCACCCCTCGCGAGAATGCTTCATGGCCGAAGTGCACTCCGAGGGGTCCAACAACAACGGCACCGTAGGGAGGCAGCGCACTCCCCCACCGCGCACCGCAGCCACAACCGAGGTTCTCTCCAGGGTCCCAGAGTGGCCACGTCTACCGGAGGCGCGCGCGGCACCCAATCAGGAGGTCAAGCGTCCCTGCAACGAAGGCGGGGCACGTCAACGGGTGCGCGACGTCCAGCGGCGCATCTGCGAAGACGAGGATCGCCCTCAACTCTTCGCCCGCACCAGCCAGAACATCGCCG
The DNA here is from genome assembly GCF_005286985.2 of Setaria viridis. Lineage (NCBI taxonomy): Eukaryota > Viridiplantae > Streptophyta > Magnoliopsida > Poales > Poaceae > Setaria > Setaria viridis. The sequence goes on from NC_048269.2 coordinate 4,832,995, forward strand.
CAGCGGTGGCCCTACTCCGACGACTCCCCGAGCCGGTGACGCTGGAGGAGCATCAAGCTCACCAATAGGTGCACAACCTGCTCGAGTGCGCCGCCGTCTAGCAGGCGGAGAGCTTCACATCCCGGTGACGTGGGCACAATGCCAGCAGGGCAGCGCCCACCGTGCCCCCCGAAAGGCATGGGGAGTCTGTCCACCAGCCTCCTCCCGGTGGGAACCAGGCTGCACCCGCTCGACGAACACCACCACCTGCAGGAGGTGGAGGCCCGTCCGTCCACCGGCGTGTCGGTCCCGTCCGCGATGCTCGCGACACCCTAGACGCGCAGAGGCGCTCCCGCGCGGACAGGGAGGATGGAGCAGACCGCGGATACCATGTCCACCGTGGTGGCTGCTACGACAGCGAAGAAGATCGGAGCCCAAGCCTCGACCCAGCGGGGCCCAGGGCCTTCTCCACGTGCATCCTGAACGCGTTGTTCCCAGCGCGCTTCAGGTAGCCCACCAATGTGGCCAAGTACTCTGGGGAGATGAACCCCGGGCTTTGGCTCAGCGACTACCGGCTTGCATGTTAGGCCGGTGGGGTGGATGATGACCTGTTCATCATTCACAATCTCCCGCTGTTTCTGGCCGACTCAGCGCGAGCCTGGCTGGAGCACATTCCCTCAGGTCGGATCCGTAACTAGAATGACCTGAAGAAAATCTTCGTGGGAAACTTCTAGGGCACGTACATGCACCCCGGAAATTCCTGGGATCTCCGGAGCTACCGCCAGGGGTCGGGCGAGTCTCTCCGGGACTACATCCGGCGCTTCTCCAGGAAGCGCACCGAGCTCTCCAACGTCGTGGATGCCAATGTCATCGGAGCCTTCCTGGCAGGAACTTCCTGCCGGCCCCTGGTCCACGAGCTGGGATGCAGGGGCCCGCGGACCATGAAGGAGCTCCTCAACATTGCCACCAGCTTTGCCTCGGGCGAAGAGGCCGTCGTGGCGATCTTTGATCGCTCCAAGGGCAAGGCAAAGCGGGAGGAGGACGCCAACGAGGGCACCTCCAACCGCCAGCAAAAGAAGAAGAACAAGCAGCGGCACGAGGCTCCCCTCGTGGCTGTTGCTGAGTGCAAACGGGGACAGCCGCCACCTAAGGGTACCCCCGCCCAAACCACGAGTTCCCCACCAAGCACGCCTACAAGGACTGCAACCTCATAAAGAGGTACTTTGTGGGCAATCCAGTGAAGGGCGACCGGAGATGGAAGCCCGAAGAAGAGAAGAAGGACGGCGAGGAGAAGGAAGACGGCTTCCCCAACGTGGATGACTGCTTCATGATCTTCGGCGGGCCGACAGCCTACGACTCCAAGCGCCGCCGGAAGCTGGAGTGCCGTGAGGTCTACGCAGCCGAACCCGCTACCCTGACCTACCTCGACTGGTCAAGATCCGCCATCACCTTCGACCAGTTCGACCACCCAGAGCATGTCTTGCAGCCAGGATGCTACCCCCTCGTCGTCGACCCCATCGTCGGCACGAAGCGCCTCACCAAGGTGCTCATGGATGGAGGTAGCAGCCTCAACATCCTCTACGCCGAGACTCTCGATGCCATGGGGATCGACCGTTCCCGCCTCCATCCCAGCGAGGTGCCGTTCCACGGCATCATGCTAGGGAAACGGGAAATGCCTCTCGGGCAGATCGATCTGCCCATCACTTTCGGGACTCCTTCCAACTACAGGAAGGAGACCCTCACTTTCGAGGTGGTGGGCTTCCGCGGGACCTACCACGCCATCTTGGGACGGCCGTGCTACGCCAAGTTTATGGCCATTCCCAACTACACCTACCTCAAGCTCAAGCTGCCGGGGCCCAACGGGTTCATCACCATCAGCACGTCTTTCCAGAAGGCGTACGAGTGCGACGTAGAGTGCTGCGAGTACGCCGCGGCCATCACTTGCACGGAGGACCCTGTGGTCCAGCTCGCGAAGAGCGCCGAGAATCCGCCCAACTCCAAGCAGTCCACCACCTCCTTCGAGGCCACACAAGGCGTCAAGGAGGTCCCCCTCAACCCCAGTAGTTCTGATGGTAGGACTGTGCGGATAGGCGCTACCCTATCTCCCAAATAGGAAAGCACGCTCGTCGACTTCCTCCATGCAAACAACGATGTTTTTGCGTGGAAACTCTCGACATGCTAGGCATCCCGAGGGAAGTCACCGAGCACTCCTTGAACATCAAGGCCGGCTCCAAACCGGTGAGGCAAGGCTTGCGCCGCTTCGATGAGGAGAGGCATAAGGCCATTGGTGAAGAGCTCTAGAAGCTTTTGGCGGCCGGTTTCATCAAGGAAGTGCACCACCCCGAGTGGTTAGCCAATCCTATTCTTGTACGAAAAAAGAATGGGAAATGGAGAATGTGTGTTGACTATACAGGTCTCAACAAAGCATGCCCAAAGGATCCGTTTCCTTTGCCGCGCATAGATTAGATAGTCGACTCCACTGCAGGGTGCGAAACCCTTAGCTTCCTTGACGCATATTATGGTAACCACCAAATCGCGATGAAAGAGTCCGACCAGCTCGCAACTTCTTTCATCACCCCTTTCAGGCCCTACTGCTACGTCAAGATGACGTTCGGCCTCAAAAACGCAGGGGCAACGTTCCAGCGATGTATGCTTAAGTGTTTTGGGGACCTCATTGGGCGAACCGTTGAGGCCTACGTAGACGACATCGTGGTCAAGTCCAAGAAGGGCGACCAGCTCATCCCTGACCGCGAACTAGCCTTCGAGAGGCTGAGAGACAAGCGCATCAAACTCAACCCTGAAAAGTGCATTTTTGAGGTTCCGAGGGGCATGCTGCTCGGCTTCATCGTCTCCGTGCGTGGCATCGAAGCCAATCCAGAGAAGATAGTGGCCATCAGCGATATGGGGCTGATCCAAAACCTGAAGGGAGTTCAGCGCGTCACGGGATGCCTTGCGGCCCTGAGCCACTTCATCTCACGCCTCGACGAATGAGGGCTCCCTCTCTACTGACTCCTGAAGAAGACCGACCGCTTTGTGTGGACCGCCAAGGCCCAGGAGGTGCTTGACCGGCTCAAGCACCTCCTAACGAAGGCCCCAATCCTGGTCCTGCTAGTCGACGGGGAGCCACTCCTGCTCGACATCGCGGCGACCACCCAGGTGGTTAGCACAGCTCTAGTGGTGGAGCGAGAGGAGGAGGGACACGCCCTCAAGGTGCAGCGCCCGGTGTACTTCATCAGCGAGCTCTTGTCCGAGTCCAAGGCTCGCTACCCTCAGATCCAGAAGCTCATCTACGCAGTCCTCATCACGAAGAGGAAGTTGCGCCACTACTTCACCTCCCACCCGGTGACGGTCGTCTCATCGTTCTCCCTCAGCAAAGTGATCCAGAATCAGGACGCCACAGGACGGATCACGAAGTAGGCTCTCGAGCTTATGGACCAGGGCATCACCTACGCCCCCTGAACAGCCATCAAGTCCCAGGTACTCACTGACTTTGTCGCAGAGTGGACAGAGATCCAGACGCCATCAGCGCCAGAGAAGCAGGAGTACTGGACGATGTACTTCGATGGGTCGCTGATGAAGGCTCGTGCTGGAGCGGGTCTGGTCTTCGTCTCTCCCCTCGGCGTGCACATGAGGTACATGATCCACCTCCACTTTCCCGCATCTAACAATGTCGCTGAGTACGAGGCTCTCCTCAATGGGCTTTGCATCGCCATCGAACTGGGCATCCGACGGCTAGACATACGGGGTGACTCGCAGCTAGTCGTTGAGCAAGTCATGAAGGAGTGGAGCTACCACGACCTCAAGATGGTGGCGTACTATAATGAAGTCCGCAAGCTCGAAGACAAGTTCGACGGTCTGGAACTCAACCATGTTGCAAGGCGTTTCAACGAGGCAGCCGACGAGCTGGCGAAGGCGGCGTTCGGTCGAAAGCCCATCCCCGACGGCATCTTCATCAGTGACCAATACAAGCCCTCGATCCGTTACAAGGAGCCGGGAGGGGTTGGCGACGTGCCACCTATCCCGGACTCGGGAGCCGACCCGGGAGAGGTCGGCAACACGCCACCTGCCCTGGACTCGGAGGCCGATCCCTCTAACCCCGAGGTCACGGAGATCGACACGAACCCAGCAGGGGGGCCCAGCCCCCCGCCTGACTGGAGAGCCCCGTACCTTGACTACCTCATTCATGAGTTGCTCCCGATGGACAAGATAGAGGCGCGAAGGATTGCCTGCTATGCCAAATCCTTCGTCATCGTCGATCAAGAGCTCTACAAGCGGAGCCACACCAGCATTCTGCAGCGCTGCATTCTGACCAAGCAGGGAAAAGTGTTGATACAGGACATCCATGTTGGAGCCTGCGGCCACCACGCTGCACTGAGAACCCTTGTCGGAAACGCCTTCCGACAGGGCTTCTACTGGCCGACGGCGGTGGCCGACGCTACCCGCGCGGTGCGCACCTGTGAAGGGTGCTAGTTCTTCGCGCAGCAAACCTATCTGCCCGCCCAGGCGCTCCAGACCATCCCCATCACATGGCCCTTCGCGGTCTGGGGTCTGGACCTCGTTGGGCCCTTCAAGAAGGCGCCCGGGGGCTTCACCCACCTGCTTGTCGCCGTCGACAAGTTCTCAAAATGGATCAAGGCACGACCGGTTGCGTAGATCAAGTCCGAGCAGGCGGTACAATTCTTCACCGACATCATCCATCACTTCGGAGTCCCAACCTCCATCATCACGAACAACGGCACGCAGTTCACCGGGAAAATTTTCCTCAAGTTCTGCGACAACCACCACATCCGAGTGGATTGGTCAGCTGTAGCGCATCCCTGCACGAACGGATAGGTCGAGCGGGCCAACGGCATGATACTCCAGGGTCTCAAGCTGCGGATCTTCGACCGCCTCAACAAGTTCGGCGGCCGGTGGGTTGCGCAGCTCCCCGCAGTCCTATGGAGTCTGAGGATGACCCCCAGTAGGGCAACTGGCTTCACCCCATTCTTCATGGTCTACGGGTCCGAGGCAATCCTCCCCACCAACCTGGAGTACGGGTCGCCTAGGGTCAGGGCGTACGACGAACGAGGGAACCAAGCATCTCTCGAGGATGCACAAGACCAGCTCGATGAAGCGCGCGATGTGGGCCTGCTGCACTCGGCCAAGTACCAGCAAGCCTTGCGACAGTATCACAGTCGTAAGGTACGGGGCCGAGCCTTCAACATCGGTGACCTGGTGCTTCACCTCGTCCAAGACAACAGAGGTCGACACAAGCTGACCCCTCTGTGGGAAGGTCCTTTCATCATCGCAACAGTACTACGGCCGGGCATGTACAAGCTGGCGACCCCTGACGGGCAGATCTTCACCAACGCTTGGAACATCGAGCAGCTAAGATGTTTCTACCCTTAGCTATTGTTTCCAAGTTTGTACATACACACTTCTTTTATCTTTTAGTTTGTGAAAATGGGGCGGTTTTGAGTTGCCTTCACTACAGTTTCATCCTGAGCATAGGGATATCCGACCCTGGCTCTGCCCCAGGGTCGCATATCCCTCAAGGGCTATCAGGGGCTCCAGCCCATGTCACTTGGCATCTTCTCAAAACACCATTTTTTTCCAAACCGACCCTCTTCCTAAACGTTTAGGCGTGAAAAGAAAGAAGTGCGCGAACGACGCTCGGGAAAGACTGATCGGACCGCGAGAAACCTACGCCCCAGCGACTACGATGCCTTCGCTCATCGGCGCTCCCCGATGCGTCTGACTCGCGCTCTAATCTTTCCAAACCCAAAAAATAGAAAGAGGATCGAAAACTTTTTTCGACAAATTACAGAAAGGCCTCTGCGGCCATCACAAAAGCAAGTTCAAAGTTAATTAACAAATTTACACATTCTTGGGCGTCTGGGCCCAATACAGCTAACTCGTCCCCGGGTCCTCTGGCGGGATAGCCTCATCCTCCAAGAGCTTCGCCAAGGCCTCTGCTGGATTGAGCACCGACGTGCCGATCTCGTCCAGCTCGGCCTCGGAGTAGCCGGAGGCGTACCCCCCGCTCATCGTAGCACAGTTGATGCCGGAGTAGTGGGAGTCGAAGACACCAAAGACCCGTCTCACGCTGATGTGGAGCGCCTCCCGAGCGATCTCACGGGCCCGCCGGTACGTCCCAAGGACACGAGCCGCCAACGAGCTCGTCCCCTCCTCCAGGATCACGCTGAGGTCGTCGCAGATGATGCGGACCGTGTCCCGTAGGTTGGCGTGCTTGGTGCGCTCCGCATCGATGACGTCTCTCAGCGGGCGAGGTCGTCTTCAAGGCCTGTCCAGAAAAGTCCGCCAAGTCAGAAACCGACACCACGCGGCAAGCAAGAGGACAACGGAAGCCTTACCCTTGGATCGGGCTCTCAGCAGACGTTCCCGGTCCACCCCTTGGGACATGGCGGTCTGAAGCCCCTGCATCTGCACATGGAGCCGACTGACCTCCGCCCCAAGGTCGACCGCCATCTTCTCAACCTCAACCTTCCGGCCTGCCTCGAGGTCGTGTTCCTGCCAAGCCGTGTGCCGCTCCATGATCCTTCTTCAACCGTGCGAGCTCCTCGGCATCACAGCGGGCCTTTTCAGCAACGACCTGGAATTCCTCGGTGTCAAGGTGAGCCTTCTTGACAACGGCCTGGAACTTATCCTCCGCCCTCCGGGCACCCTCCCGCGCCTCCTGCGAGCGCGCTCGCAGGTCGGCACCATTCTGCTGGGTGGCGGTGAGCTATCCGGTTAGCTCCCCAGTCCGCCGCCTTTCCGCGGCGAAGCACTCCCAGAGCCCCCGCTCGCACCGGAGGAACTCGAACTCCCCCCGGCTGCATTCCTGGAGGGCCTACAGAACGATTAACGTTCAGGAACTGTCGGGGGAAAGGAGAGATGGAGAAACAAGAGGAAAATAACCACCAGAGAGAACACCATACCTGACCACCAGGGACAACAACACCATCCAACTCCCCCATCGCAGAAGACAGGGCGGCGCGGACGTTTGCAAGTCCGTCCTTCACCGCCCGCCACCTGCTCCGCTCCCCGGCATCGTCCAGCACGAAGCGGGGCCTCTGCGGGTCCTCAAGGGACATCCAGCGCAAGGTCAGCCCACCCCACGCATTGGGGTCGCGACCAACCGGGACAAGGGCACGAGAGGCCTCTCCGGCCGGCCCTAACAGCGCCGTCCCGGATGTCGCCGCCACGACATGGGAGGCCCTTCCGGCCGACCCCGACGCCGCCGACCCCGATGTCGCCGCCGGGGTAGGCGCCACCGCCCTTGACATCGCCGCCCCCATCATCGCTGCCGGGGCAGGCACCACTACCCTCGACGCCGCCGGCCCCGTCAACGACGCTGGCGCACGTGCCGCTGTCTCCGCCGCCGTAGCCGTCGTCGCCGCCGGCGCACGCGCTGCTGTCTTCACCGCCGCCGCCTCCATCGCCGTCGCTAGAGCAGGCGCCACCCTCTCTGCCACCGTCGCCGTCTCCACCGACGTCGTCGCCACCCCCGCGGCCGGGGCCTCGGACGCTGACACCTCCCCCACCGGTTCCTCCTCCGCCTCGTCGTTGAGGTTTATCAGCTCGCCAGGCGGAGGAACCCTAGGGACAGCGTCCTGTCCCGCAGGGTCGGCTGCGGAGGTAGAAGGCGGAACAGGGGTCGCCCCCTGCTCCGTGCCCGACTACGGCACCCTCCCTCCAGTCGCCGCCACAGAGGCCGCCTCCGCGGGAGGCCCCGCGACATCTCCAACATCGCCGCCCGCCGCCAGTAGGGTCACGGTTCGCCCCGCCGAGGCGATCGACACCCGGACCACGATCACCTTAGTGCTGGTGCGGATCCTAACAAAGCCATTATCCACCTTAGCTAAGACTGACTAGTCCACACGGAAGCAACCGTGGGGTTAACGACCTACCAACGAGGTCTTAACCAGGACCTAAGTCACAAAGATCTCACTCCTTTTCCATGGGCTCCCGTTGCTCACTAGCTCACCCGAAGACTAACAGTTTAGCTAGTGGGATTCATGCTAAGCCGTTACCGCATACAACAGTCAAGTGGTTGCACGAAGGTTGGGTTAGGCAAGATGACACATCAACTCAGTCCTTAACCATGACAAGATGGATATCTCCCAACCTTGCTCAACCACCAAGGTAGGAGCCCAACATATTGGCATTTCACACATGAAACACCCATCCATCTCATCTAAGCATTTCTTTCCTTTACTTCCAAAAAACCCAATTTCCCTTTTTAAAACACTCACACATTTATTCTTTAACAAAACACATTGTGGTCATGATTGAATTGAGTAATAAGGTCCTAAGCATTCTAGCAGTAATTATCATCCAAACAGAGCAAGTCATATTTAGAGATAATTATAGGACAAGCAAGGAATAATCATAACAATCAAGGGGTGGCTATCCAACCATGTTTCAGTGCTAAAATAATATGCAATTTATAAAATAGGCCAATAGGTTGTGTTTGAAAAACTAGGATAAATATGCATCAAAGGGTGAGATTGGACTTGCCGTTCTCAAAGCCTTCCGGGAGTTCCTGCTCGCAGTAATGGTCCTCAGGCTCAGGCTCATGGTCAAACTCCTCCTCGCGCTCCTCCTTGGGTACTCCGCGGTCTATGGCACACACAATAGAGCACACAATAAATAAAGAGAAATAAAATTTTACCCGTTGAGCTACGAACAGAGAATGCGAACGGAAAATTGAAGGAGTGGGTATTTTCATGAAATTTGGATATGCCTCAGCGGAAGTATATGGGAGGAGGCCATGGTCGAATTTGGGATCAATTGGAGGAAGTTTGGCGCATGAAATGATGAGTTAAAGGAGTGTTAGGGGCTTAAAACAAGGTTTAGGAATAAACTGCGAGAACCAGGGACCTATTTGTAATTATTTCTGAAAGGTGGAAGGGCGTATCTGCGAGACTTCTTTGAAAGAGGTGGAAGGGCCGGTTTGCAAATAGGGGAAACTAGGGGGTTAGATCGAAATTGAAGGGAGATTTTCCCTTTCTTCTTCCTTGGTCCGGTACAGGAGGTGGGGAGGGAGGAAACCGGTGGGGGGGCCGGCCGGCCGGGTCACGCCGGTAGTGGTCGAGTGGTGGAGGAGGTAGAGGAGGCCGAGGGGACTCCATTTGAGGCCTCACCTCGGGCGGATGGTGTTGGAGGAGGGGGGGTGCGGAGTGGTCAAGGAGGCGGCGGCGGCGCTCCTGGTGGCGTCGGGCAGGGGCTGCAGGGGGTGTGGGCGGTAGGCAGGGGGGACAGCGCCGGTGCTGGTGTGGAGGCTGCAAGGGCTCGGCCTCCTTTTTATAGGTGGCGGGAGGAGCTGGACGGCTGGCAGTCTTCAATGGAGGCTGAGAATCCCGGCAGGTGGCGTGCCGGAGCGGAGCTCCGCGTGAATGGCGTGGTGGAGGCCAGCTCGGTCGACGAGGAGCACAAGGGCGATGACTGGCGTGGGGAGGCGCGCCCAAAGGGAGCGGCATGCGGTGGCCGGCGTACCGTGCAGGGTCGGGCGGCGCACAGGGGGTCGGGCGAGCGGCTCGGCGCGGGGTCGGGCGCGGCGTGGGACGGGCGCAGCGCGGGACAACCGTGGGGTCGGGCGCGAAGCTGGCGTGGTGCGGGACGGGCGCAGGCGGCTGGGCGCCAGGTGCCAGGAGGAAACGCGCCAGGAAGGAAGAGAGAAGGAGAAAGGAGGAAGAAGAAAGAAAGAAGAAAGAGAAGGAACGAAGGGAGAAAAAGAAAAGGGGGGAAATGGGAAAGGAAAAGGAAAAAAGGGAAGGGAAAATCGGCGAAAGTTGTGGAATTTGGTCGCGCACGTGCGACGGATTTGACGGGCATGCGGCAAAATTTGCGGGTAACGGAAAAAGATGACTGTCAACATTGGGTGCCGGGATGGCGGGGTCGCCGGGAAGGAAAAGATTTTTCGGGAGCTTAACGGTCGAAAGATTTTGAAACAATTTTTTAGCGGGTGATTTGAGTTAGTAAATTTTAGGGACGTATACTCGGATACAACCACATTGGCAACTTTTGATTCTAAGGTGAAATAATTTTTTATTATGATTGTATTTGTTTGATGAATTGATGCTACACCATGATGTGTGTTCATTGTTATTTTCAGAAATACATATGTGGATCAAAAAGAGTGTTAAACACACATGAAAGGTATGGAGGACCAAAGAAGTTGATTGGGGGCCAAGTCCAACTATTCACAATGTCCTTTTGGCACCACGTCACTTTTGGCCTGAGGAAAGAAAGAGATCAAATCCAACAGGTTTTCGGGCTGGATTCGGACTACAACACTACGCCAACTTGTGACGGCCGCCACTACTTCATCTGGACTCCGTTTTGGACGTTCAAGTACTTCATGGAATTCTTATGAAGTCTATTTCCATATGGATCTGGACTCAAGTCCATATCTACTTGGAGTCACCCACAATCATTGATTTATTATAGACACCTTTTCTATCCACGGTGCTTAGAGATGGCAATAGGCAAAATCCGTAGGGATACCAGCTCTAGGTATCCATACCCGCGAGCAAAAAACCACGCCCGCGTCCACGCCCGCTATTCGCCACGAGCAGAAAACTGCGCCTGTGCCCGCTATCCGCAGATAGCGCATGCCCGCCGGCATGCCCGTGTGCCCGCATAGCAACATATAATCAAAACCTTCTGCACCCCACGTGGGATTAACAGTAAGGCAAGAGATAAAAACCATCAGGCAACATATAAATACAACTCTCAATTCTAGTTTTTCACCACATTAAACAACCATCAGGCAAGAGACAAAAACCATTAGATAAAGGTCTAACCAAGCAAATAAATAAGTCTTACACACATTAATAGTTTAATAGAAATAAAGGCATGCTGCCATACAAGTCATTATTCAATACCATTACATAAAAAATTCAACCAGGCTTAGTTGGAATCAGGAATCATCAGCAGTGATGCAAGATTCTAAAATCATCTCTTCTTGAATGTCTTGAAGGCATGACCAGAAGCTATTCATCCTTCAATCATCATCAACTACAATAAAATTTCATATATTTTAGTAGCTGCAGCAAATAGTTCTTATATGCAAATGACAATCTATTACAGTAGTAGTGTAGTACCTTTTAGAGTGTGACGAAGCCAACTTTGGGTACACATCAAAGCTTCCAACATTTTAGGAGTAAGACGGCTGCGATGCTCACTTAAAACCCTTCCACTAGTACTAAAAGCTGATTTAGAGGCTACTGTTGTGATTGGAATAGCCAAGATGTCATGAGCAATTTGCCTCAAAGTAGGATATCGAGTTCCCTCCAATTTCCACCAACCAAGCACATTGAAATAATCATTCTCATCATAAGGAAGGGTTTCTTCATCCAAATAACAATCTAGCTCATTCTTACTTCTAACCAAACTCGTAGTCTTCTTATTTGCTGAAAGAGTTTTAAAAATAGACAACACAGCAGATGCACCAACTGAAGAAGAAGCACCACTAGATGATGTACCCACAAAGTCTTGCTCTTTGACATGATAGTGTTTCATCAAATCAGTTAACAATTGATGGGCCTCTGTAACATAAGACCCAGCATGTTCTTCACCAAAAAGGGCAACATAGCAAGCATGTAACATTGTCATCTTAAGACGTGGATCAAGAATGACAGCAATAGTCATAAGACCATGTATATCAGTCCAATACTTGTCATACTTTTCTATCATGGCAGTAGACATGTCCCTAATAGTATCATGTTCATCATGCTCCCAAGATTTGAGTTTAAGTTTAACCTCACATACTTTAGGGAAGAAAAGGTTGGCTGTCACATATTTAGTTCCAGAAAATAGCTCAGTAAGGTCATAGAATAATCCTAATTTCTCACAAACTGTAGAAGCAAATATCCAATCATCCGATGGTGGAAAAACATAGTTCATCCAAACGTTCAAAAACCTTCCTATAGGGTATAGCAATGTTAAGCATGATATAGGTTGAGTTCCATCTAGTTTTGCAATCTAGTTGCAACTTCTTGCCCAATTCAACATTTTCATCTAGAGCAGTTTTCTCAAACTTTTCATACCTCTTTGGTGTAGCAACCCAATAAGCAATACTTTCTCAAATGTTTGAAATAGCAGTTGCAATGACTTCTATGCCATCTTTGACAATGAGGTTGAGGATGTGCGCATAGCAACGCATATGCAGCCATTTCCCTTTTAGTAGCATGTTACTTGCACCAAGCCTTGTCTCCATTAAGCCAATCATGCTATCATTGGTGCTGCAGTTGTCAAGGGTAATGGTTGACACCCTCCGATCAATATCCCAGCTTTGGAGACACTTGTGCAATGAATCAAAAATTACTTCTGTATTATGGGGACATGGCACATACATAAACCAGCACATTTGAATCACACATCAGTTGAACAGGTTCACAAATTATAGAAAATTCAAATCTGAACAGCAAGCAACAAAATGAAAAATTTACAGTCACCTCAAAATGCAGCTTTTAAGCATCCATGTGTTGTCAATGAAATGTCCAGTTACTGCCATATAGCCTCTTTTTTTATTATCGACAGTCCACAGATCAGTTGTAATAGCAACACGACAATTGGTCCTTTGCAAGAATATCCTAGCTTTCCTTTTCTCACCCTCATAGAAATGTAAGATGTCCCTTCTAATAGTGTTTCGAGTGCCCATTTTAAACAAAGGCTGCAGTGCACTAACAAACTTATGAAAGCCATGGTGACAACAATGGATAGCGGGTACTCATGTAGTATGACCATGGAATAGAGAGCTTTTCTAGCTACTTCTTGATCAAACACATAGTTTTCTACACTCATTGTCCCAGTTTCAGTGGTTCCAAATCTTAAATTAGTTTGAATTTTATCTCCTGGCTTCTTTTTAAAGTAGATGCAAGATTTCAGATGGGTTTTTAGATGTGTTGTACCGTTTCTTGAAACAGCTGAAAGCTTCTTGCCGCAGTGATTGCATTTGGCCTTCCACACTCCATCAACACACACCTTCTCAAAGTCATTCCACACTTTTGAAGTGAGCTTCCTCTTTGAACCAGTACCAGTACGAGCTTCTTCCTTACCATCTGATATGTGCACAACATCATCCTCGTCAGTACTAGTACCAGCCACAACAGCACCAGAAGTTTGGGAGGTTGGCACATGTGAGCTACTAGCCATGGCAATTGCAAAACAAGTGTAGAAATCAGAACATAGAACATGCAAAATTATCATGTGCTTTAGCCAATAGGAAAACAGCATGTTTCAGTAAGTGCTATGGTAGTAAGTGCTACGGTGGTATGGTTTGAATGTTTAGTTTATTTGCCTATCTGACTTAGGAAGCTAAACCCAATCATGATTGCAGAAAGTATCATGCAGAAACAAAAATAACTAACATATGACATGTTTTGTCAGAAACAAAAATAACTAACATAGAGTGCCGAACTGCAAATGCACAAGAAGGGGAAATACATAGAAGCTATTGCAAATCAGAACATAGAAGCTACCTATTGTCAGCGATCGGTGGACGGGGCACTGGCGACCGGCGGACTCGGCACTGGCAGACGGCGGATCGGCACTAGCGGACGGGGCGACAAGCGGACGACGGATCCAGTCCTTCGTGGGCGGGCGACGGCGGGAAGGGACGATAGCAAGGGGCAGTGCTGGCGGGCAGTGGCACTTGGTGTCTGGGTTAGGATTCGGGACTCGGGAGTCGGGATGGGGGGAGATGGCGGCGAATTCGGGCCTCCGGGGCCGGCTGGCGGTGGGAAAGGGTGGCGCCGTGGTGGCAAGGTGTAACGACTGAGGTTCATCAGCTGAGTTAATCTTAAGACAAGTTCCCAAATCTGTAGTTCTAATCAGCCCCGACCCCTGAAACCCAACAACCCGCTGTTTTTCTCTAAGTCCCAAAAACCAGTGTTCCTCCAAACTTTGGAGCCTTGGATCCCCCAATCCACTGCGTTTTTGGACTCAGTCCAATTACAAGAGTTAGGCCTTGGCCTGAGATCTACTTTTCTTTTGTTAAGGCGGTCAAAGTGGTGCAGTTCAGTTTTTTGGAGAGCCAGAGTCTGGAAGTTGGACCCAGGGAAAGGATCCCACGGATCTCTCGGGTCAAGCGCGCCAGAGCAAGCGTGCGCCCTGTCTCAGAGTGCCGCCACCGCGTGGCTTAACCTCCACGACGAGCCCCGCCTCTCCTAGTCGCCGGCCACGACCAGATGGATCAGCGCGCCTCCTTCCCAATCGCGTGCAGAAGCGCCCTGCAGACTCTCCGCCTCATCTCGTCTCGCTCGCAACCTCGCCGGCCGCGCCAGGCGCCCTGTCGCCGCTGCGATCAAGGATTGGCTGCTGCCGCACCAGATCACCTCGCTTCCCGCACTCATCATCTCACCTGGATCCCTGGCCGCGCGCCCCAATATCTTCCGGCTTTTCCGTCGCCCCTCAGTTGCGCTGCCCACGCGCGCGCCCCACGACGGTGCCGCCTTCGCCAACCACGGATCCAGCAGTGACAACTCCTTTTCCCACCTCGCCAGTAGCGTGCCCCGGCAAAGCCGCTGGTTCGGCACTTGCTAGCGTCACCGCTCGCCCTGTCACCTCGCCTGCTGCGCCCACGCCTGGAGTGCCCCTTCCTTCCTTCCTGTCACACGCTAGCTGAGTCGCCGCCCCCAATCCGCCGCTTAACGCGACCAGACCCATGCTCGCCCTCGCCAATCCTTCTCTCTGGCAAAACCGCACCTACATAAGCTCTGTCTTCAGTGCCCAATGACCGAAGACCCTATCCCCGAAGCTTTGCTTCGCCGGCCAATGGAGGCGTCGGCCAATCACCGCCATGGCAGAACACTCCTTTCTCTTCGACATGATCCTCGCGCTGCCCGGACTCCCTCTCTTTCGCACAGCTATAAAAGGGAGTATGACAGCCTCTACCGGAGTTCCCTTCGCCATCGTTGCCTTGCCGCATCTTCCTCTGTTTCGTGCTCAAGCGCTGCCACCTAAGCTCTTGAGGAACTCCCCTCTCCGCTCAACACCCACCTTTTCCAACCCACCAACCGCTTGTTTCCTCCGCACAGTGCTAGAGCTTACTTGTGTCAACAAGAAGCACCGCCGCCGCCAGAGCACCGCCGGACCTCACCGCCGCCCAAGCCTTAGCACCTTTTCATCACTCCGCCTGAGCCTGTTCCTTCCCAACCCCAAGACTTCACCAGTAGGCCCAAGGGTAAGCTGCCGACCCCTGTCCGGTTCGCCCGACCCCTTTTCCATTTTGCCCGACCCCTATTTGTTTCGCCGACCCTTGTCCGTCTCGCTCGAGGGCTCGGTTGTATCTTTTTCTTTTGACCAAGGGTATTTGTGCAAAATTTTGGGGACTTCTTTGTGTTAAGTCTGAGGACCCCGGTACAGTTATTCCTTAGGTCTGAGGGTCAGATCATAAGTTTTTCCCAACCCGACTCTTTTATCTATTCTCTATCAACAGAAGCATGGATTTCCACACCTTTCCTGTAGTTTGCTACAAGTTTCGGGGCTAAAGCTTGCAGGTGTTGTTGAAATAACCGTCTAAGTGTTAACCCCTGCATTTGCATTCGTGTAGAACTAACTCTCACTGACGGCACCTACGAGCTGCATCCGGTGCCCGAAGACGGAGCAGTAGCTGAGCCGCCGACCGAAGGAGCTGAAGTAGAACCCGAAGAAGACCAGTTTACCTCCGCCCCGCTCGAAGGCAAGCCCCGGAGCATAACCAAATCTTTCTAACCTTGCGCATGCCTTCTTTTGTATGTATGTGCATTTACGTTACAGGAGTTGTTTGAAACCATAGATGCATGACTTAGTTCCCTTGATCTGAACACTAGCATCATAAGTCCGAGTAGTTGCAGTGCTTAACAGGACTCGGTAAAAGTCGAGTGATTTCCTGTCACTCGCGAGTTGTAGGAGTTGTTTGTTCTCCTTCTGGTTACAACTATAAGGACGGTGGACGGGGTAGGGCCTTGTGAACTCTTTTGGTGGTCGGTGGATCGCCCCGTCTGTCTATATGAAGTTGCTTAAGGTCGGAAAGTGTTGGTGTTTGTGATCAAGTGTTGAAAGAACTAATCTCATACCTAGTATGGGATGGGGAAGCCTAGTACCTGATTGAACTAGGGCGTGGCTTATACCCCTGCTGTCCCTGGAACGAGGTTCCCATGGTGCATCATGTGGGTGCAAGTGCGGCCACAGTACGACAAGAGGTCGAGCCTGTGGAGCATTGCATGGCAAGGGAAGTTTGGACCTGACACATGCCTGGGAATTGATGGGGATGGCTGACACAGGAAGCGACCCTTTGTGGTGCGCGGATGTTGTAAGATTAGGTTCGCCATGCATGGTTAAGAAACTCGAATCGATTCGTCTGGCTCTCATAGTTTTAGACTGCTTGATCGCTATGCTACACTGAGTAAAGATGGAACATGATGATGATATGAACTCGATGCTTGTTCTATATATTGTTGTTGGAAACTATGTTTGTTTAGCATAAGTTGCCAATGTAGACTAGTTAATGAACTTAGAATCTGAGCTAAAATATTGAAAGTAAGGACCTACTGTAGTCGCTTTTGGCAAAACAAACCCCTTAGCCAAGTTAATCCGAGGTGTTCCGCCACAGCTGGTACCAGAGCAGGTTTAGCAGGATAGAGAAGACAATAGGTCCTAAACGCCTTTTCTAAAAATAAAACTTGCAAGAAAAGTATTTGAAAAATCTCGTAAGATCGTTAAGGATGACTTTAGTACAAGAGGCCCTAGGGGAATTTTGGGGTTATTTTAGGTGGCTATGATCTATTGGTTATTCTGCTAACCTCCAGCACTTCCCCACGTGTATCATACGTGTGCTGATTTCCGCATCACGAGTATGCGAGGGTTGATAGGGAGTTCTATTCAAAGGACCCTATCATCGCGGTTGTTTTCGCCCATGTTTATTATACGTGCGCAGGTTCCATATGTTAACTCATGCGAAGGGTGGTATGGTTCGATTCCAACGAGCCTATCATCACGGTTGTTCGCCCACGTCTATCATACGTGTGCATGATTCCGCATCATGAGTATGCGAAGGGTTATATGGTCCTATTCAATGGGGACCTATTTCCACGGTTGTTGCACTATCCATGCAGCGTTAAAAGCATGGGTGCCGTTTCTATAGTGAACAGTAATGCTTGGGGATGCTTTCGTGAGTGCTGGCACGAAAGGTTCATGTGGTTGTGTTTTCTGCAGGTACACTAACCGCGTTCGCATAGGAAAACCGTGTTAGAAACCGACTAGCTACTATAGGGAGTGACGTAATTGTTGCCTTGCCACCGGCACTAACTACGTAAGACCAAGGCTTTTGGCAGTTATGTTTGGTTGCGAGGACAATGTAGGTCGTGCATGAGTCATGAACTAAAATCCGTAAAACTGCATCCTTAAAACAACCTTGCCCCAAGTTTAAAGCCCTTCTTCGCTTTAAGGATTTCTAGCTACCTTCTCAGCTTGCGCTCTGGTCAGAAATCTGAGTATCTCACCCTGCCCGATATGTTCTCTTTTGGGGTTCTATCTCATGCTTCTTTCGGTTTTTGGTTCCAGATGGCTGCTCCCGGACATGTGTTTCGTGGCGCCGATGGCACTTCCCACTCCACATGCCTACATTTTGAGGGCTTTCCTGCTATTTTGTGGGATACATTGAGGTGGTTTGGGTACCAGTCACCACCTCTTTATGAGGGACGTGAGTACCAAAAGCACGGAGTGCAGCGGTGCAACGTGCAAGTAGTTGTACCTCCACCCCCTGTACAAACCGAGTGGCCCCAGCTCGAGGTCTCGACCTATGGTCACACCCTTGAGGACACTTGGGAGTCAGCTGCCTTGCAGGCTCTCACTCAGTTTTGCCGGCTACACCCGTTTGAGGTCCTTTTGGACCCGATCGGTTTGTTTCCCGCCAGAGATCGGATGGACCCGGCTTGGCTTGACCGAGTGAATAACATGGAGGTGTTGGAAGCCTCACACTCACTGGTCACCGTTTCCACCACGACAAGGTGCAAGTCAGTTTTATACCGACTAGTTGAACTTCAAGGACGGGCTATGGCTGTCTTGGCACGGATCGCCGTAGACACCCAGGAGCATTTCAACACCGCCAAGAGAGACTTGGTGGAACAGTCATATTAGCTTATCCAAAGGGGCATATAGGTCTCCAACATGCAGACCAGGATTTCAGAGCTAGAGGAGGAAGTGACGGACATGGAGCATGATACGACTCAGCTTGCTGAAGAGAAATTGGGGGTCGAGATGGAGCTCACGGTTGCTAATGCACACTTGGCCGAGCACCATGCTGAGCTCGATGCTATCCATGCTTTGGAAATGCAGCTGGATGAGCAAATGGCCCCGGAGAAGGAGGAAGACCCCGAGAAGGTAGTGGGAGTCTCAAGTATGGACATTGAAGATGGCGACGCCCCTTCTCCAACGCGTAGTGTTTCCTCAGTAGGCAACCTGGATGACTTTTAGGTTGAAGGCTGTAGAAGTTGGTCTTTTATTGTACTCCTCGGCAACCTATAAGTTTGGATAGTGATGTAATATGTTAGCCTTGAGTTGAGTACTCCTTCTATATTAAGAGACCAGCAATGAAATGATCTTGGTGAAATCAGTTCCTGTTTTCCCCTCACTCTTGACTCGACTTTTGACCCTTTGGGACACGCCTTGGATGCCAAAGTTGTGTGTGAAGCTTGTGCTGTAGCCGCATGCAAAGTTTCAACTCTTTTGGGTCTGTCCAAAACTTGGCCGACCCAGGGTCGCGAGGTCGGATGCGCCCGACCCCTCACGGCTGGTCTCTACCTCGCCTGACCCCTTGTTGCAAGGCTCCGCTTCGCCCGACCCGGGCACTAAAGGTCGGACATAGCGGGACCCACGGGATAAGGTTTTGACTCGCCCGAGGGTGTGTGCGGACTAGCCGATGGGAACGTGGATCTTGTGGACCCTACCGAGCGTGGATCAGAATACCTTTCTGTTCGGTTAGCAAGAGTAAAACAACAGTGCAAAAACGAGCTAGTTACTAACTAGGATGGCAAAAAAGAGATGTGCACCTCCTTAATAAAAGATATGTTGTTGTGTGCACTATCGGCAAGAGTCGCCTTAAGGATTCAGCACATAAGTTCCCACATGATTGGAATACTTCTAGGATTATGTAACTAATGGAACGCTGACTCTTGCAGATGGTGCACCGCACCCGTTCCGGCTCTGTTCCCAGTGGCAGTGAGCAGAGGCAGGATCTTCCCCCGCCCCCGCCCCCACCCCCGCCCCCGCCTTCGCTGGAGGCGATCTTGGCTGCTCAAACTGAGCTGCTGAGGCATATTGCCCAAGGGCAACAGCAGCAACCCCATGGGGGAAGGGCTCAGCAGCAGCCCCATGGGGGAAGGGCTCAGCAGCAACCTCATGTTGCTCGCTATGAGGATTTCTTGGGAACGCAACCCCCTTTGTTCTAGAAGACACAAGACCCGCTCGACGCCGACGCCTGAATTCGTGCCATCGAATCCAAGTTCTCCCTCCTCACCGCCCATTGCCCGGAGGAGAACAAGGCTCGGTTCACCGTGCAGCAACTGCGTGGTTCTGCCCTCCTTTGGTGGGATCACTACCATGCCATGCAGCCGGCCGACCACGTCGTCAGCTGGGAAGAGTTTAAGACGGCGTTCAGGGGCCATCATATCCCTGAAGGTCTCCTGGAGCGTAAACTCAACGAGTTCCTGGCCCTTACCCAGGGAAGTCGTGATGTCCTGCACTATGCGCAGGCTTTCAATGATCTGTGCCGATATGCTGGATACCATGCGGACACAGATGAGAAGAAGCGGGACAGGTTCCGCAGAGGGCTAAGCCTGGAGCTCAGGGAGATATTGAACCCGATAAGGGTGAATATGTAGAACGAGTTGGTTAACTTGGCCATCTCACAAGAGGACTACATGAAGGCTCTAGCAGCCAAGAGGAAGAGGAAAGCTCCAATGCCGACGCCCAGCCCACCTGCACAGCGATACAGAATGGTTCCCCCACAGGCGCCCAGCCGACCCCAGCAGTCGGGAAGATGGGTTGCCCGACCCCCACCAGCGGCAGCACTTCGTTTTCCGGGATTTCAACCTCAGGCACCGCGGCCGACCCTACCGCCACCACCGCGTCCTGCAAATGGTAACCGCTGCTTCACCTACGGCAATGTGGGGCATTTCGCCAAGGACCGCCCCAGAAATCGGAATCAGTGCCTAGGGCAGAGCAATGCGATGCTCAATAAAGGGAAGAAGCCCAAGATGCAAGTTCGCCAAGGTCGGCTGAACTTCACCAACGCAGCAGAGCTTCCTGAAGGTGCACCGATAATGACGGGTACCTTTCTTATCCACAGTCGTTTAGCTTTGATTTTGTTTGACTCAGGAGCATCACATAGTTTTATTGGAAGAAAGACTAGTGACAAATATGGGTTAAAGGAATGCCAAACAAGAGGGTCTTTTAGGATATCCACCCCGGGTGGGGTAATCACATCAGATAGGATGAGTGTCAATGTGCCTATCTAGCTAGGCTGAACCTTTTTTAAGGAGAATCTTGTTGTCCTCGATCTAGAGGGGATTGATGTCATCCTAGGAATGGATTGGATGACTAGGCACCAGGTTGTGCTAGATATCCCAGCCCGAGCTATCCATGTCGACTTACCCCACCAAGGCCCCTCTGTTGTCCAATTGCCTCGCCGAGAAGATGTGAATTCTTGTGCGTATCCCGCAGTTGAGACCCGACTGGAGGACATCCCTGTAGTCTGTAAGTACACCGACATGTTTCCCAATGACTTGCCAGGCATGCCGCCCGACAGAGATGTGGAGTTTTCCATAGAGTTGATCCCCGGCACAGCCCCTATCTCCAAAAGACCTTATCGGATGCCACCCGCCGAGTTGGCTGAGTTAAAAACCCAACTACATGAATTGTTGGAGAAAGGCTTTATCCGACCCAGTACTTCACCCTGGGGTTGCCCAGCCCTGTTTGTGAAGAAGAAGGATGAGAGTCTACGCATGTGTGTGGACTACCGACCCCTCAATGCGGTGACTATCAAGAACAAGTATCCCCTTCCCCGCATTGATATTCTGTTTGACCAGTTAGCTGGAGCTAGAGTGTTCTCCAAGATTGATCTTCGCTCCGGTTATCACCAAATCAAGTTCCGACCCGGTGACATCCCCAAAACTGCCTTCTCCACAAGATATGGACTCTACGAGTATCTGGTTATGTCCTTTGGACTCACCAATGCACCCGCTTATTTCATGTATCTCATGAATTCGGTGTTCATGCCCGAGCTGGAGAAGTTTGTAGTGGTGTTCATTGATGATATTCTGGTATACTCAAAGAACGAAGAATAACATGCCGAGCATCTTCATGTGGTTCTTCAGCATTTGAGAGATCATCAGCTTTATGCCAAGTTCTCCAAGTGTGAATTCTGGTTAGAGAGTGTCAAGTTCTTGGGACACACCATCTCTCAGAATGGCATAGCAGTTGACCCAGCAAGGTACATGAGGTCATGGACTGGAAGCCACCCAGTTCAGTTCACCAGATCCGAAGTTTCCTTGGTCTAGCGGGCTATTATCAGCGTTTCATCCCGGATTTCTCCAAGATAGCTAAGCCGATGACTGAGCTGCTGAAGAAGGAAATCAAGTTTGTGTCGAGTAACAAATATGAAGAAGCCTTCCACACCTTGAAATAATTGTTGACTTTTGCCCCAGTTTTAGCTCAACCCGACCCTTTTAAGCCGTTTGACGTTGTTGGCGCTAGAAATTGGCCGATCGAATCTCTAGCATCGGACACACGACCCGGGAGAATCTGCTTAACTCCTGTTCGGGTGATTGCCCTGGTGCGGTTCGCGCGGCGTGCCAGCCAATCTGACCTGTTGATTGGCAAGGAAAGAAACGTGTCAGATCCCAGAGGTTGCGATCGGCTAAGGTTCCGATCTCGAGATAGCTTATCAGCGAATCGGCCGATTTGCTGTAATAAAGGAAACGGCTACAATACAGCCGATTACCGGGCATCGTTAATAAAGAAGACTGCTGGAGTAATCTAAACAACGCTACAATAACAATACTAGGAGTAGATCTAAATCGGCTATGCGTAAAATAATAGATTGAATAACGAAGCACAAGAAAGCCGAAAGTTCCAATTCCTAGCTGGATAACTTGTGATAAAACTAGAACAACAAGCAAAACCTAAGATTCTAGTGAATATCGATAACTAGTGAATAAATCTAAACGAAACGACAACGATGCGCCCGAAGTTAAAGCTTAGATGTTACTCAGTAAACGGAACTCACAGAATCGGCCGGAGGTCAAGTTGATGCAGCCCCGCCAACCCGTACGAACTCGTGAGAAAGAAGAAAAAGTATTGGCGAAGTCGCCTGCTTGAAAGTAAGTACGAGGAAATAGTAGTTTGTTGTATTGATTTGATGATGATTACAGATCTACGAAGGTGGCTATTTATAGCCTGTTACAAATCAACTCCTTAACCGACTAGAACTCTATCTCTGATTTTAAATGAAAACGAATATTTACAAGTACGATTCGTACTGGAGTTGATCATCATGCTCTCATGGGCTGACTCCCTTTTTATCTTCATAATCCACTTTAAGCCCATACCGGCCCAATTGCTCCAGCTTCCTAATCGGCCGATTTCTACCAACTCCATCGGCAAGGGACAGCCGATTACGGCCCACATGTTGGGGGCTCCGATTACTCCGACCCTAGGACCAAAGGTCGGGCGAGGCGGAGTTCCTCCCTCGGAGGGTCGGGCGCATCCGACCCCAGGACTCAGGGGTCGGGCGAGGCGGAGTTCCACCCTCAAAGGGCAATCGGCCGATCCTCGACTGTAGCACCAATAGGCTGATTTCCAACCGTGACCTCTGTGTCTTGCCGCATCTCCTGATTTCTTCCTTTCCTGACACCGATTTCATACGTGTCAAAATTTGGCGTCAACAGACGTATACTGTGATGCCTCTGGCACTGGACTTGGGTGTGTTCTTATGCAAGACAACCAAGTCATTGCCTATGCCTCACGGGCGTTACGACCTCATGAGCTAAACTACCCGACCCATGATCTTTAGTTAGCAGTAGTGATTCACGCCCTAAAAATATGGAGACACTATCTAATGGGCACCCACTGCAACATCTACACTGATCACAAGAGCCTCAAGTACATCTTCACTCAAGCTGACCTCAACATGCGATAAAGAAGATGGTTAGAGCTGATCAAGGATTATGATTTGGAAGTACATTATCACCCCGGCAAAGCCAACGTAGTGGCAGATGCTCTTAGCCGCAAGACCCATTGCAATTGCTTGTCGGCAACCAACTTCACAGAGACCCTGTGTCATGAGATGGGAAAACTTAGTTTGGAGATCATTTCCCATGGAACTCTCAGTCATGTTTCTCTTGAATCTGCTTTGGAAGACCAAATTGGGTCAGCCCAGTTAGAGGATGGGGAATTAAAGCTAATTAAAAGGAAGATTGCACAAAAGGTTGAAGGGTACAAGCATTTTCGACAGGATGAAAATGGGAGAGCGTACTATGAGAACCGACTTGTTGTTCTATCTGACCTAGATCTCAAGAAGCAAATCCTAGATGAAGCCCATATCTCCAAATTCTCAATCCATCCTGGTGGTAATAAGATGTATCATGATCTCCATCAAACTTTTTGGTGGAGTGGAATGAAGCCAGAAATCTCACGCTATGTCTCAGAATGTGACACGTGTCAACGTGTCAAGGCGAGCCATTTGAAGGTAGCAAGTACCTTGCAACCGCTACCTATTCCATCATGGAAATGGGAAGACATCAGCATGGATTTCATTGTTGGACTACCCCCTACATCTCAGCGACATGACTCCATTTGGGTTATCGTGGACCGCCTCACCAAGTCTGCACACTTTCTTCCTGTTCACACCACCTACACGGCCAAGAAATATGGAGAGTTGTATCTTGACCGTGTTGTTTCTCTGCACGGTGTGCCAAGGACGATCATATCTGATCGAGGTGTTCAGTTTGTAGCACGTTTTTGGGAACAGCTACAAGCATCACTTGGCACCAAGCTCATCCGTAGCTCAACCTATCATCCCCAAACCGATGGTCAGACCGAAAGATTAAATCAGATCCTTGAAGACATGCTACGAGCTTGTGTCATCCACTATGACAAGAATTGGGATAAGGGTCTTTTATGCGTTAAGGGTCGTCGAGAATCAAGGAATCAATGGTGACGCAAGGAACACGATTTAGACAGGTTCGGGCCGCTAGATCGCGTAATACCCTACGTCTTGTATGTTGGTTTGTATTTGATGAACTGGAGTTGTTCTCATGTGTTGAGGTGTGTCCTTGAGGGGGGTCCCTGCCCGCCCTTATATACACGGGAGGGCAGGGTTACAAGTCTGAGTCCTAGTCGGGTACTATTACAGAGTTCTACTCGGTAATGGCCCGAGTAGTTTTCCATAAATATACTTGACTAGTCCGAGTAGGATACGCCCATCCTTGTTCTGATCTTGTCCGAGTACATCCCTTGATGGGCCGTGCAAGGCCTACTCGTGGACCTGGGGTGTATGCCCGACAAGCCCCCGAGTACTTTGTAGTCGTGCGCCACAGTCTTGGGCACTGCGGGCACTATCCGAGTAGCTAGTCGTAGAGGTTGCAGACTGAAGTGCTCGAGTACTGTCGCGTGGCTGGAAGGTACTCTTTTTGCTCCTTCGAGTTGTTTCCATCCCGAGTAATTTTATATGGTAGTGCGATGTCAATCGCACTCCATATGGAGTAGCCCCCGAGCCTTAGGTTGAGTCGAAGAGTCAGGCTTAGGGTCAAACCAGCTTTTGACCATTTTACCCTTGGAGATCTTGGGAAAAAAGAAAAAACTGACCAACGGGTACGGTTCCCGCAGCCCCCAAGCACTTGGGCGATCTCTGTCGTTGAAGTGGTCAGCAGTCCGTCAAAAAGAGTAGCCGTTGAGTGTTAAAGGTGATTAATCTGCAATTAATCTGTCCGTTTCGCAACTGACGCATGGAAACTGGAGCTGGCGGAGATAAAAATGGAAGGTACCCTTTTGGTTGGTTTTATGCCCTGCTGTAATCAGATCTGTTTTTCTTCCTCCCCTGCGCCTCTGCTCCGCATTTTTCACCGTCGCGATTGCCAAGTGCCACCACCGCCATTGCTGCTCCTTGAGAGAGATCCGAGAGTGAGTGTCTTTTGTTGAGGTTGGAATCGGCGGATGCGCACCAAGAAGATGGGCAAGAAACCCGAGAAGATAAAGGGCAAGGCTTCGGCGGCGGGCAACGTGAAATCCAAGAAGGGGAAAGAACTGGTGCTGCCGGCGCCGAAGGTGGGACCGACAAATCATACTGCACCGCCCTCGCCTGGAGCAACGTGGCAACATTCAGTGATGAAGGAAGAAGCCGTGCAAGTGCTAGTCGATGCCAAGCTTCTGCAGATGAAGGACATACTCGAGTGGCGCCCAGCTTTTCCAAATGCATGGCAATTTGAAGAGCACCCTGGCGAGACAGTGATGCTTGCCCAATTTATGGAGAGAGGGTTGGCGGTGCCCACCTCCGACTTCTTCAGAGGTATCCTCGAGTACTACAAGCTTCAACTTGTTCATTTGAACCCCAATGGTGTGCTACATATGTCCATTTTCATGCACCTCTGTGAGGTTTACTTGGGAGTTCCTCCGAGCCTTGAGTTGTTTAGGAAGTTGTTCCGCTGTAAGCCTTAGCCAAGTGTACAAAGGACAAAAGTCTTTGGGAGCGCCGGGTTCCAACTCAGGAACTCGGGCGCGTATATTGTGTACAACTTGACTAACTCCCATGGGGAGTGGAAGAAACGGTGGTTCTACATCGGGAACCATGATCCTCGCTTGCCTGTAGTTACTGGCCACGCGCCGAAGCATGCAGAGAACTGGGTGAGCGAACCCGAAGACACCTCGGAACTTGACCACTTGATGCAAGAGATTACCGAGTTGAAGGCACTCGGTCTTACTGGAATTAATGTGGCGGCCAGTTTTCTGAAGAAAAGAGTCGAGCCGCTTCAGAAATGTGCTCACTCGGGAAGTGAGTACACAGGTCTTAAAGATCCATCGCGTATGTCCGATGAGGATATATCCGATGATGATGTAGAGGCGCTGCTGGCCAAGTTTTTTAGGAACTACCAGGGAGTACCAGTAATCCCTGCGGCTCTGCGTCAGTATGACGCCTGGTATGAGCCAGAAGTTGTATGTCTTTTGCACCTGACATGTTCTCTTTTGACTTATGTGATATTTGTTGTTGATACCGACTTGTTGTTTGTAGTCTCGAGTTCTTGCCGGCTACTTGGCGCAGTCGGAAGAAGAGTCAGAAGCTGTTGCTGAGGAGTCGGAGGACGAGCCTTCTCCTCCTGTCAAGAGACGCAGAGTAGTCCACAAGATGTCTGCGGTTAAGTCTGCTTCAACCCCTGAGAAGTCTCGGGGCACCAAGGTATGTAGTCGTGAACGTATCTGTAGCTGATGAATTTGAACTTGCTATTGATGCGACGAATTTTGTCTTGTTCGTAAAGGCTGTAGATACGGTGCTTGGTGATGATGAGGCTGTTTCTGAAGAAATGGTCGTGACCGACCCAGAAGTTGGTAATGTATCTATTGACATGGTGCCGGAGAAGGTGCCGTCAACAGAAACTAGAGTAGCCCCCGAGCTATCCGCGCCGACTCCATCGGCTGCCATGCCGCCCGTTGTTGACCAAGCGGTCCTGGGGTTACCTGCTGAATCAGCGGGTGTTGTAAAGGAAATGTCGCCAGTACTCGCTACTGGTTCTTTGTTGTCTAGTGTGATCACCAGTGGTAGGTGTTCGGCCCCAGCTGGATTTGTTGATCCGAGTAGATTTGTAGTCTTGACCTTTGCTTTACAGGTCTTGGCGAGAAGACGATGCCGGCGGCTGTTCCTGTGGCGCCAATTACTCGGCCACCTGTTGTCGAGAAGAAACATGTGCGACTTCCGCCACGCTCGACTCGGTGAGCTTACTTTACCCGGTGTATATCTTTAGGTCGTTTTGAAGTCGTCTAATGACTTGTCTTGATGCAGGTATGTGGAAGAAACTATCCCTATGGAGGCAGGGGTAGGGTCGGATCCCCCGACTATACTATCTGCTCCTTTTGAGGATTTGATCGTTGAGGAGGTGCCCGGGGTTGACGCCGGTCGTCTTAGAGCTACCATGTCGATGCTTCAAGATGTCATCCGTTCGGCGGAAGTTCCCGCTGCTGCATCGTGTTCCGGAAGTGCTGCCTTAGCCGCATCTACTGGCGGATCACTGGCTGTAGTGAGTGTTGAAAAAACTAAAGAAGCAACTGCTCCAGGTATGTTTCTGTAGTCTTGTTATTGTAGTCGTAGCAGGCGGCTGACTGACGATAAATGATGTAGGTGCCATTTTGGGTACAACTCCTCATCTTGTGGAAAGTACTCAAAGACCGGTGGTCACCCTGCCATCCAACTTGGAGTTCCAGAAGGCTATCGATGTTTTCCGGAGTTTCCAGGTAAATTTCCTTGTTGAGTTGTTGCATGACCCGAGTAGTTGTGAGGCTTGAAACTCACCACTCCATACTCGGACTTTTTCAGGAATGAAGTCATCAACTGGAGCAGGAAAATGTGCCCGACTGACAGAAGCTTTGCGGGTTCATGAAGTTGGGGTGAAGTCTTTTGCCGTGGAATGCACGAATCACGCGGTTCTGCAGCAAAAATTGGAGAGCCGCTACAAGTTGCTGAACAAGAAGTATCAAGGTATGCATTTCGCCTACTCTGGGTGTGTCCAACTGTAGTTGGCTGTGGTTGAGTTTTTTGTCTTGTAGAGCTCAAAAAGCAAGAGGCGGCTGCAAGGAGCCAGGTTCTCGACTGGAGAAACACGCACGACCGAGTGGCGAATGAAGCCGAACGTCTTCGGGCTGCGCTGACGGAAGCACAGGCTGCTTGCGAACATCAGCGGGATCGAAAGATGCAAAATGGTGTGATGCTTGCCATGACCACGGTGGCATGCAGAGATCATGCCCAGACCATGGGAAGACTTCGGGGCGAACTCCAAGAGCTGTCTGTAGCAGCTGAAGACTTGGTGAACTCCATAGCCCCCGTGGAAGAAGGCGCAGGGCCACAATCACTAGTCGAGCGATTGAAGGCTGCCCCGAGTAGAGTGGCGGGACTTTGCAAGACTGTTTGCAAATTGGTCCTTGCAGTTGTGAAGTCCTACTACCCGAGGGCAGACTTGGTGGCAGCTGGTGCTGGCGTGGCCCGCAACTGCACAGAAGAAGCATATGTGCAGTACCTCAAGGAGGCGGAGCCTATTGCATCGAAGATGTCGGAGTTTGTCTCTTTAGAAGAGCCTTGAGCTCTGTATGCACTCTTCTACTTGTGTCGAGTATTTTGAACGATATTGTTTGATAAATGGATATTGGACTTGTTGCTTGAAGTTTGCTATCTTGCAAAGGGTAGTTTTACTCTAGCTTGTCCGATTCGAAGCCCCGGGGTCGGCTGAGCCTGACCCTCTGGGGGAGGAGCTCTGCCTCGCCTGACCCTGAGTCCTGGGGTCGGTTAAGCCTGACCCCTGTGAGGGTAAAAAACTCCGCTTCGCCCGACCCTGAATCCTGGGGTCGAATGCGCCCGACCCTTGAGCAGAGGGTCGGAGTAGTCCGAGCCCCCGAGATAATGGTGTGAACGTAGGCCACGCCTGAGTGTCGAGTAGCCGTAATGCTTGTTGAGTACTCGTCTTTCGAGGGACACGGGTGTACTGTACTTTGTCCTTTGTGGATGCACGGGTGTACTGTACTCTTTTGTCCTTTGTGGCGTAAGTACCGTCACATGGGCGAAGTTAGGAGTTGCCAGACTCATTGATCACGGGTGCATAGTAACTCTTGGGCAGGTGGAAGTTGCGGAGTTCGACTATAAATAGAGCCATCTGGTGAGCGAACCAACTCAAGTTCCTGATCAGCGATGGACTGCCTTCGGTTGCTTCTGTTTGAGTGTAGAGAGCCGTCAGAAAGTGCACCGGTGCTAGAAGATTCCTCGTAGATTGAGGCCACCTTCCCTCCATAGACTCCTGCGCTCGTAGGGATAGCCGCGATGCTAGAAGAATCCTCGTAGGAGGCTTCGTCGCACGCCTCATCTTGCAGCTCGTGATCCAGTGGAGTACGCGCTGGAACTCGCGAGTGATGGGTGATGAGTGCCGCGGTCTTTATCCCGCTCTCTGAGAGGTGGAGGTGCGGCCGTAGAGTAGATTGGCTCCGCAAGGCTAGCAAAAGAGTAGCCTTGGTTCCCTCTAGGCGCGTCATGCCGAATTCATCGTTGCCGTTGTCAAGGTAGTGGCAATGCTGAAGTTCCTGGCATTGCCTTGGGTAGAGGACCTGGATATGGCTGCGTTGTGCGCAGCTTCCTTGCGTGTGGGTCCTTCCCCTTGTGGTCGGCAGACCTATGTGGCCATGTGATATAGTAAAAGCCTGAGGCTTAAATGCAGCCCGCCAGTAGGTAGTTGCTTGTAGTCTTTGTGTATACCGAGTACTTGTACTCGTATGTAACCTGATGTATCCTTGTTTCAGTAAAGAAATATTGATACGGAGATTTTGTACCAGGGCAGTGATCCTTGTTGAGTTGATAACTCTTGTCAAAGCTGAGGTATCTTGAAGTCGGTAGTCGGGAAGTTAGCCCGAGTAGTAATCATGAGTTATTGCCTTGGAGTGATTACTCGGATGCCACTATGGGTAATAGCGACAGAGATGTTCTTTATTCCAGGAGTTTGGTACTTGTTCTCCTGAGAGCTCTTAGAGTCTGTAAGATCCGGGTCCCGTAACCTTTGATACAATGTAAGGACCTTCCCACAGTGAATTGAGTTTATGCAATCCTGACGTGTCTTGGATACGCTTAAGGACCATATCGCCCGAGTTGAAAGATCTTTCCTTGATGTTGCGGTTGTGGTAACGCCTTAAACCGTCAAGGTATCTGGCAGATTGCACTAGTGCCGCGCATCTTGTTTCTTCTAGACTGTCTATATCTATTCGCCGTGTTTCTGTTGCCAGTTCTTCGTCGTATTGTTCAACGGATGGTGATTGCCACATGATGTCAGCGGGTAGTATGGCTTCCGAGCCATATACCAGGAAATAGGGTGATAGCTTCGTAGTCTTGCACGGTTGGGTACGGAGGCCCCACAAAGCATTTGGTAACTCTTTGAGCCATTTGCCACCTTTGGTGTTGCCAACGTCATGTAGTCTTTTCTTCAGGGCGTCGAGTATCATGCCATTAGCATGCTCGACTTGTCCGTTGGCTCGCGGGTGAGCGACCGAGACATAGTGGACGTCGATGCCGCTGTTCTCGCAATATTCCCAAAAGTCGTGATTATTGAAGTTTGACCCTAGGTCTGTGATAATCCTGTTGGGAAAACCGTAGCGGTGTACGATTTCATCCAAGAAGTCAAGGACCCGGTCTGCCTTGGGGCAAGTAACCGGTTTGACCTCAATCCATTTGGTGAATTTGTCGATTGCCATGAGTACTCTGTTGAATCCTCCTGGCGCAGTTGGTAACGGACCTATCATGTCGAGCCCTCAGCAGGCAAACGGCCATGTTGGAGGTATTGTGACTAGCTTGTAGGCCGGTACATGTTGTTGTTTTGTGAAGAATTGACAACCTTTGCATTTCTGAACTAGTTGTTTGGCGTCAGCCAGAGCCATTGGCCAGTAGAAGCCTGCTCTGAAAGCCTTGCCAACTAGTGTCCTCGAAGAGGCGTGGTTGCCACAGATTCCTCTGTGAATCTCTTCTAGGATTTCTTGGCCATCTTCTCTGGTGACGCACTTCATGAGTACTCCAGACGATGCACCTCTCCTGTAGAGCTTGTCTCCGACTAGAACGTAATTTTTTACTCGCTAGGAGGTTTGCTCAGCTTTATTTTTGTCGGATGGTAGCTGGTGGTCTTTGATGTAGTCGATGAAGGGTGTCCTCCAGTCAACTTCTAGCATCATGATTTCGCGAGAGACGTCAGCAGTCGGGATTGCTAGCGGTGTGACTTGGTCGGATATGGACGACTTGCGTAGTTCGTGTACAAAGATTCCTGCTGGAACCTTTGCGCGAGTAGAGCCCATTTTGGATAAGACGTCGGCGGCAACGTTGTTGTCGCGGACGATGTGATGAAATTCCAAGCCAGAGAACTTGGTTTCCAATTTGCGGACTTCTTTGCAATAAGAGTCCATGTTATCCTTGTTCCGGTCCCACTCGTCATTGACCTGGTTTATAATGACTAGAGAGTCACCGTACACCAGTAGTCGTTTGATGCCGAGGGAGATTGCGAGGCGAAGGCCGTGTAGTAGTGCTTCGTACTCGGCTTCGTTATTAGATGCTTCCCAGAATATTTGCAGCACGTACTTGAGCTGGTCTCCCCTGGGGGAGATGAGTAATACGCCTACGCCGGCTCCATCAAGTTTGAGGGATCCGTCGAAGTACAATACCCAATGTTCTGGTCGTTCGACTGGTGTCGGAACTTGATTTTCAGTCCATTCAGCTATGAAGTCGACCAAAGCCTAGGACTTGATGGCTGTCCTTGGCTTGAAGTTCAACGTGAGAGCTACGAGTTCAACTGCCCATTTGGAGATTCTACCCGTGGCGTCTCTGTTGTGGAGAATTTCGCCGAGCGTGAAGTCGGAGATGACTGTGATGTTGTGCTCTTGGAAGTAATGGCGCAGCTTCCGGGAGGTGAGCAAAATAGCGTATAAGAGCTTTTGTATCGGTGAATACCGAGTTTTGGAGTCCGAGAGTACTTCGCTGACGAAGTAGACAGGTCGTTGGACCTTGTAAGCGTGGCCCGGTTCAAGCCATTCGACTACTATTGTCGTGCTGACGACATGAGTAGTAGCTAAGATGTATAGGAGCAAGTCTTCGTTTGGAGAAGGAGCGGTGAGTACAAGAGGCTTTGACAAAAAGTCTTTGAGTTGTGTTAGTGCCTCATCTACCTCTTCTGTCCATTTGAACATGTCCTGGCGTTTGAGAAGCTTGAAGAAGGGTAGTCCCTATTCTCCAAGTCTTGAGATGAACCGGTTGAGAGCGGCCATGCAGCCTGTGAGTTTCTGCACATCCTTAATGCTGGCTGGTGCCTGCATGTTTGTGATGGCAGATATTTTTTCCGGGTTGGCCTCAATGCCGCGATGGCTAATGATGAACCCGAGTAGCTTACCGGAAGGTACTCCAAAGACGCACTTAGTAGGATTAAGTTTCCATCAGAAAGCGCGGAGACTAGAGAAAGTTTCCTCCAAGTCAGCAATGAGTTCCTCCCGGTTTCTTGTTTTGATGACGACGTCGTCGACATAAGCTTTGACATTGCGGTGAAGTTGCCTTTCGAAGCACATCTGTATGGCCCGTTGATAAGTTGTCCCTGCATTTTTTAGTCCGAAGGACATTGTTTTGTAGCAGAAAGCTCCGAATGGCGTGATGAACGCTGTTTTGGCTCGATCTTCTTCTTTGAGGCTTATCTGGTGATAGCCGGAGTAGCAGTCGAGAAAGCATAGCAAAGCGCACCCAGTGGTGGAGTCAACCACCTGATCGATCCTGGGTAACCCGAAAAGGTCTTTTGGGCAATGTTTGTTGAGGTCGGTGTAGTCAACACACATTCTCCATTCGTTGTTTTTCTTACGAACAAGCACAGGATTGGCGAGCCAGTCAGGATGAAAGACTTCTTTGATGAACCCTGCCGCGAGTAGCTTGGCTAACTCTTTTTTGATTGCTTCTCGTCTGTCCTGAGCGAACCGGTGTAGTCGTTGCCGTCTTGGAGTAGCTTTAGGATTGACATTGAGAGAATGCTCAATCAGTTCCTTGGGCACACCTGGCATGTCAGCCGGTTTCCAAGCGAAGATATCATGGTTAGCCCGAAGGAAGCTGACGAGCGCGAATTCCTATTTAGGATCTAGCCCTCTTCCGATCAGGGCTGTCTTGGAAGGATCACCTATCTGGAGGTCAACTGATTTGAAGTCTTGCTCACTGGTGGGTTTCACCTTTGTGGACCCTGACTTGTTTTCCGGGATCTCTAATTCGGTTGGATTGAGCTTCTTTGAAGCTGTGAAGACTTGTTGTATGGGACTGGGTGCTTGAGTAGTCGCAGCAATTTCCACGGCTTCAGTGTCGCATTCGTAGGATCGTCGTAGATCTCCTCGTAGCGTGAGCTCCCCCTTGGGGCCTGGCATTTTGAGTACCAGGTAGACATAATGTGGTATGGCCATGAACTTGGCGAGTGCTGGTCGTCCGAGTATAGCATGGTAAGATGTCTCGAAGTCTACGACTTCGAATCTGATGTACTCGGTATGGTAATGTTCTTTAGTGCCGAAGGTGACTGGAAGGACAACTTATCCTAGTGGTATAGCCACGTTTCCAGGCACGATGCCGTAGAAAGGTGAATCCGTTGGGGTAAGCATTTCAGTAGCGTCGAGGCACATCTTCTTTAATGTCTTGGCGAAGATAACGTTGAGGCCACTTCCGCCGTCGATGAGTACTTTGGTTAACTTTGATCCTGCCACAACTGGATCCAGGACTAGTGGGAAACGACCTGGTTCTGAAAATTTTGTCCATTGATCTTTTCTGCTAAAAGAAATTGGAACTTCTGACCATTTTAACGGTGTGGGGTCCGTTGGTTCGATGGCCATGATCTCCCTGAGTACGAGTTTGTTGGCTCGCTTGGATGCAGTGCCTAGGATATCGCCGAAAATGACGTTGACGGTTTTTGAAGCTATCTGGAAGTCGCCTTCTTCATCTTCGTCGTTGCGGGCTTTATTCTTACCCTTATCTCTATTCTTGGTGTACTCTTCAGGGGGTGGTGGTGCGGGTAAGTCTTGCATGACTCGGTGCATGCTATAGCAGTCTATCGCCGAGTCCTTGCTAGTCGGATGCCATGGGCACTGCTTTTTGAGTAGCTCAGTGAAGGTTGGCCCTTCATCATTTCTGCGGTGTCCCTTTTTCCCGGAGTTGGTCATGGCGGCAACAGTGTGGCTGGAATTGACTTGGACACTGGCGAACTTGAGTCCTTTGAAGTTGAAACCGACTTGGACACTGGCTGGGACTGACTAGTCCGAGGCGAGTCCGACCCTGAGTCCTGGGGTTGGCTGAGCCCGACCCTTTGGGGGAGTAGCTCTACTTCGCCCTACCCCGAGGGGTGAAACTCCGCCTTGCCCGACCCTGAGTCCTGGGGTCGGGTGCGCCCAACCCCTGAGCAGAGGGTTGGAGTAGTCCGAGGCGAAGTCGAATCCAACGCGTAGTCGAACTTGAACTCGTCGACTTTGAAATCTTGTTTTTTTCCGATCATATTTTCTGGTTTCTTCTCCTGAACGTCAACGATCTGGCGCCGGAACGAACCCGAGCCTTCGGCGACGCAAAGCCAAGATCTGAAAACGAAGGTGGCGCCGGCTTCGATGAAGAAAACGGGCCTGATGATGACCTTTGCCATTGAGTTCGCGCTGAGAAACTCGATGAGTCCCCCTACCTGGCGCGCCAGCTGTCGGTGTTTTAGACCGGCAACCCACCTAGGGGGTACCCTAGGTTGTGTTTTATGCGTTAAGGGTCGTCGAGAATCAAGGAATCAATGGTGACGCAAGGAACACGATTTAGACAGGTTCGGGCCGCTAGATCGCGTAATACCCTACGTCCTGTATGTTGGTTTGTATTTGATGAACTGGAGTTGTTCTCATGTGTTGAGGTGTGTCCTTGAGGGGGGTCCCTGCCCGCCCTTATATACACGGGAGGGCAGGGTTACAAGTCTGAGTCCTAGTCGGGTACTATTACAGAGTTCTACTCGGTAATGGCCCGAGTAGTTTTCTATAAACATACTTGACTAGTCCGAGTAGGATACGCCCATCCTTGTTCTGATCTTGTCCGAGTACGTCCCTTGATGGGTCGTGCAAGGCCTACTCGTGAACCTGGGGTGTATGCCCGACAGTCGGAGGTGTCGGACACCGTTGAATTGGTCACAAGTGGGAGAAAGACAAACCTATGGCCCTAATCTAGTAGTAGAAGCCGAAGAGCAAGTTAAGATAATTCAAGCAAATCTCAAGGTAGCCCAATCTTGACAGAAGAGTTACTCCGACAAGAGGAGGAGACCCCTGCAGTTTGACATTGGTGATCACGTATATCTTCGAGTCTCCCCGACCAAAGGAGTGCAACGGTTTGGAGTAAAAGGAAAATTGGCTCCCCATTACATTAGCCCTTATGAGATTGTGGAAATCTACGGACCCGTTGCTTACCGGATCCAGCTACCCGAACAGCTCCTAGTCATTCATGACGTCTTCCACGTCTCCCAACTGAAGAAATGTGTCCAAGTCCCGACTGAGATCTTGGAACAGGAGCAACTTCAAATCGAGCTCGACCTGACCTATGCTAAGTACCCGACCAAAGTTCTCAACCGAAAGGAGAGGCACACTCGACGACAAGTGGTGAAAATGTACAAGATCCTATGGAGTAACCACACGGAGGATGAAGCAACATGAGAAATAGAGGAGTATCTGAACAAGCACTTTAGAGGTTTTCTTTTCAGCCAAGGAGGTAAGAACCGCACCCCCACTGGTTGTCCTTACACTCGAATCTCGGGACGAGATTCTTTTTAAGGGGGGTAGGCTGTAACGACTCAAGTTCATCAGCCGAGTTAATCTTAAGACAAGTTCCCAAATCTGCAGTTCTAATCAGCCCCGACCCCTGAAACCCAACAACCCGCTGTTTTTCTCTAAGTCCCAAAAACAAGTGTTCCTCCAAACTTTGGAGCCTTGGATCCCCAAATCCACTACGTTTTTGGACTCAGTCCAATTACAAGAGTTGGGCCTTGGCCTAAAATCTACTTTTTTTTGTTAAGGAAGTCAAAGTGGTGCAGTTCAGTTTTTGGGAGAGCCAGAGTCTGGAAGTTGGACCCAGGGAAAGGATCCCACGGATCTCTCGAGTCAAGCATGCCAGAGCAAGCGTGCGTCCTATCTCAGAGTACCGCCGCCGCGTGGCTTAACCTCCCCGACGAGCTCTGCCTCGCCTAGTCGCCGGTCACGACCAGATGGATCAGCACGCCTCCTTCCCAATCGCGTGCAGAAGCGCCCTGCAGACTCTCTGCCTCGTCTCGTCTCGCCCGTAACCTCGCCGGTCGCACCAGGCGCCCTGTCGCCGCTGCGACCAAGGATTGGCCGCTGCCGCGCCAAACCGCCTCGCCTCCCACGCTCATCATCTCACCTGGATCCCTGGCCACGCGCCCCAATACCTTCCGGCTTTTCCGTCGCCCCTCAGTTGCGCTGCCTACGCGCGCGCCCCACGACGGTGCCGCCTTCACCAACCACGGATCCAGCAGTGACAACTCCTTTTCCCACCTCGCCAGTAGCATGCCCCGGCAAAGCCACTAGTTCAGCGCTTGCTAGCGTTACCGTTCGCCCTGACACCTTGCCTGTTGCGCCCTCGCTTGCAGTGCCCCTTCCTTCCTTCCTGTCACACGCTAGCCGAGTCGCCGCCCCCAATCCGCCGCTTGACGCGACCAGACCTGGGCTCGCCCTCGCCAATCCTTCTGTTGACACCAAAACTTGGTGCAGAAACCAGCAAGCTTTTGGTGTCAACACCTTCTCTCCGGCAAAACCGCGCCTGCATAAGCTCTATCTTCAGTGCCCAATGACCGAAGACCCTATCCTCGAAGCTCCGCTTCGCCGGCCAATGGAGGCGTCGGCCAATCGCCACCATGGCAGAGCACTCCTTTCTCTTCGACCTGATCCTCGCGCTGCCCCGGACTCCCTCTCTTCCGCACAGCTATAAAAGGGAGTACCAGAGCCTCTACCGGAGTTCCCTTCGCCATCGTTGCCTTGCCGCATCTTCCTCTATTTCGTGCTCAAGCACTGCCACCTAAGCTCTTGAGGAACTCCCCTCTCCACTCAACACCCGCCTTTCCCAACCAACCAGCCGCTTGTTTCCTCCGCACGGTGCTAGAGCTTACTTGTGTCAACAAGAAGCACCGCCGCCGCCGGAGCACCGCCGGACCTCGCCGCCGCCCAAGCCTTAGCACCTTTTCATCGCTCCGCCTGAGCCTGTTCCTTCCCGACCCCAAGACTTCACCAGTAGGCCCAAGGGTAAGCTGCCGATCCCTGTCTGGTTCGCCCGACCCCTTGTCCAGTTTGCCCGACCCCTTTTCCATTTCGCCCGACCCCTATCTGTTTCGCCGACCCTTGTCCGTCTTGCTCGAGGGCTCGGCTGTATCTTTTTCTTTTGACCAAGGGTATCTGTGCAAAATTTCGAGGACTTCTCTGTGTTAAGTCTGAGGACCCCGGTATAGTTATTCCTTAGGTCTGAGGGTCAGATCATAAGTTTTTCCCGACCCGACTCTTTTATCTGATCTCTATCAACAGAAGCATGGATTTCCACACCTTTCCTGTAGTTTGCTACAAGTTTCTGGGCTAAAGCTTGCAGGTGTTGTTGAAATAACCGTCTAAGTATTAACCCCTGCATTTGCATTCGTGTAGAACTAACTCTCGCCGACGGCACCTACGAGCTGCATCCGGTGCCAGAAGACGGAGCAGTAGCTGAGCCGTCGATCGAAGGAGCTGAAGCAGAACCCGAAGAAGACCAGTTTACCTCCGCCCTGCTCGAAGGCAAGCCCCGGAGCATAACCAAATCTTTCTAACCTTGAGCATGCCTTATTTTGTATGTATGTGCATTTACGTTACAAGAGTTGTTTGAAACCATAGATGCATGACTTAGTTCCCTTGATCTGAACACTAGCATGATAAGTCCGAGTAGTTGCAGTGCTTAATAGGACTCGATAAAAGTCGAGTGATTTCCTGTCACTCGCGAGTTGTAGGAGTTGTTTGTTCTCCTTCTGGTTACAACTATAAGGACGGTGGACGGGGTAGGGTCTTGTGAACTCTTTTGGTGGTCGGTGGATCACCCCGTCTGTCTATATGAAGTTGCTTAAGGTCGGAAAGTGTTGGTGTTTGTGATCAAGTGTTGAAAGTACTAATCTCATACCTAGTATTAGATGGGGAAGCCTAGTACTTGATTGAACTAGGGCGTGGCTTATACCCCTGCTGTCCTTGGAACGAGGTTCCCATGGTGCATCATGTGGGTGCAAGTGCGGCCACAGTACGACAAGAGGTTGGGACTGTGGAGCATTGCATGGCAAGGGAAGTTTGGACCTGACACGTGCTTGGGAATTGATGGGGACAGCCGACACAGGAAGCGACCCTTTGTGGTGCGCGGATGTCGTGAGATTAGGTTCGCCATGCATGGTTAAGAAACTCGAATTGATTCGTCTGGCTCTCACAGTTGTAGACTGCTTGATCGCTATGCTACACTAAGTAAAGATGGAACATGATGATGATATGAACTCGATGCTTGTTCTATATATTATTGTTGGAAACTATGTTTGTTTAGCATAAGTTGCCAATGTAGACTGGTTAATGAACTTAGAATCTGAGCTAAAATATTGAAAGTAAGGACCTACTGTAGTCGATTTTGGCAAAACAAACCCCTCAGCCAAAGAGCCTTGCATGTCTAAATGTTGGTGGAGTAGTTCCCCACTAGTCGGTTAAGTCTTGTTGAGCTTAGCAGCTCAGCCTTGCTTGTGGCATCTCTTTCAGGTGAAGTTGAAGCTTCTGAGTTTGCCGCTGTTGGCACTTGGCCGCCCCAGCTTCCTCCTGGGTGGACGGTCGAGTGGGATCCCTCCTCGGACGGCGAGGAGAGGGATCATTGATGTCCTGATCGGCCTCATCAGGGACATCCGACCCGGCGCTAGCTTTCGCTGTTCTATTTATCTTTCCGCTATTTGTGAACTTGTAAAACTCTGATTTTCGAACCAGTGTTGAAGAACTTAATGTACTTGTTTAAGTAAAAGATCTGTTGTATTCTCTGGAACCACTCACCTTCGTGTGAGCCATGCTAACTCGGTCCTGTATAGTGGTTTATCGGATGAAATCCAACGGATCGTCGAGTTAACTTGATTAAAGCATATGATCGCGTGTTAGGTGACTTAGATGTGCTTTAGCCAAGTTAATCCGAGGTGTTCCACCACACAAGGGGCGGCAGCAAAGGGCGGCGCTGGATCGGGAGTCGGATGGGGGGAGATGGGGGACAAGGTCACGGACTCACGGGGGGATGGGGAGGCTGGGGCCTGGGAGTCAGGGAGTGACTCGGTGTAGCGGCTAGACCGGTAGAGGGAGAAATGAAACCCTAGACTCTGAGTTTATATATATGGTATTGGAGTTGGGGCCACATGTCAGACATTGGAGCGGGTCTGGCAGGTTTGCGGGTGCGGATATCATTTTTTCACGCCCATGAACAAATATCCGTTGGGTCTAGGGTCACGTCCGTGCCCATCCCCGCAGGCACAGAGTTAGACCCATATCCGTGCCCATCGAGTTTCATATCCGCGGGTTTGCG
The DNA here is from genome assembly GCF_005286985.2 of Setaria viridis. Lineage (NCBI taxonomy): Eukaryota > Viridiplantae > Streptophyta > Magnoliopsida > Poales > Poaceae > Setaria > Setaria viridis. The sequence goes on from NC_048269.2 coordinate 4,872,302, forward strand.
AGTATTTTCTACCCGTTGCCATCTTTAACAGTGCTGCATCACCCTATTTTAGCCTGATGGGCCTTGTATCAAGTTGGATCAATGTGGACGCATCCTAGGGTTGGAGCACGACACCAGGACCCCCCTTGTCAACCTCCTAGGTATTAATAAGGATTAGAGCCACCACAAACAGATTGAGTTTTGCTTAATGAAAGTTTAGCTACCGCTACTTCCTTATAAACGCGCGTGTTGATTAAACCACCTTATTTTCTTGATTCAGAACCCCATGTTTAAGTGTATCAGATTCATCCCTTGGGCAAAGTCTGTGTACTGTTTACTTGTCCACTTGTTCTTCGATTTGCTTGCAGGTTCAAGGCTGTTCTTGGCACGGCAAGAACAACAACAAATTGTAGTCGGTGTAACTGTCGCTAAGGTGTAGCGCCCCTGTTGGTCGTTGTAGTCAGGCAGCACAACGTCGGATCTACCCAAATCGAGTTATCTCCCACTCACCAAAAGATCGGGAACAAACCCTAGCGGGTTCATATCACAATATGGCCCCATAAACCCAACCTTTTCTCTTACCTAAGCACCCAGGCCGGCCTCTAGCTCTGGCAAGCTTGTCGGCGCGGAGGACAGGGAGGGAGAGCGCATAGCATAGAGGGCAGAGGCTCGAGGCGAGCCCTACCTAGGCACGCGCACCGTGCGTCGAGAGTGCCGTCCATGCACACGCGGCTGACACGCCTTGCTAGGATGCCTCCGACAAGTGCGATGTGTGCCACATCATCCGGCGCGGCTTTTCCACCAGAAAGGAAGAGGCAAGGCCTGCATGGCTGTGTTCAGCTAATACCGCACGTTCGAGTCCATTGAGGCGCCCGCCCGCAACAACGGAGACATGGCCGGCGCGCGCAAGACGCTGCTGAAGGGGCGTGGCTGACCGCTGCCGTGGGAGGTGAAGCTGGGGGTATCCATGGGCTCCTTGCTCACCATCCTATTTGCGGGAATGTCGGCGCACCTTCGGTGAAGAAGAGCAGGGAAGGGAGGATACAACTAGCCTGCCGCTGTAGATTGATTGGATAACCGGTCGGTGTGGTCTACATGGATTTGGTGGTTGCTGATTCGAGGGAGGAAGGAGGAGGATGAGCTGATTGCTGCCGATTTGGAGTTGGGGAAAAGTACCAGCACAACGCCGTCGGGCATGAGATGCAGAGGGCAGAGCGTTAGGAGGAAGAAGAACAAACGATCCTATGTATTAGAACTTGGAGATATATGTATTATGCGGTTATGCTCAAAGTGTTTGAATGGACTACTTATTTCATATCTTCTTATGCAACATATGAACATCTATCCGTTAGATTTGTGTAGCTAAAATAATATAAATGTATGCTGTGTCCTACTTAATTTTTAATTTTCATCACGGTATATATGACAATCATTGATCTGTGCAGTGGCATGTAAGGAATGAGGTAAATTTCACTCCATTCCTTGAGAGGGGTATAATGGTCTTTTCCATCTCTAGAGAACAACTTGGGGAGGTAAAAACCCGGAAAAAGAGACAGGGCTGTCGTCATTTTGCATTGCTGGGCCCTTATGGGCCATTATGTTTGGCCCAGCCCGTCTCTGTTTCCATGTTGCCCAGCCCAGCACATCCCGTCTCGTCCTCGGCCGCTCCGGCCGCGACCTCCCGTCAATCGTGCGTGCCCGCTGCGCCGCAGCTCCTCTCGCCCGCAGCGCCCCACGCCGGTGATCCCGCAGGGCGGCTGGAGGAGGCGACGAGGGCCAAGGGGCGCCGCCGCTGCCGACCCACCTCTCGTGGCCGGCAGACTGCGCCGCTACTCCGCAGCTAGCCTCTGGTCCGTCCCTCGACGTGCTCCGCCGCAGCGCGCTCGATCGGTGTGAGGTATTGGCCGATTACTGCCTCCTCCCTTGTCGCCATTGATTCGCGTGTGCTCGGATTTCTCAGTTCTGTGCGACCTTGCCTTCTGCATTAGCTGTAGACTGAAAATTCCTGTAACACTTGATTAATTCTTCTCCTCTCCCCTCGTCGTCCACCTCTCTCTTAGGCTGGAGTGGAGCAGAGATCCACCCGAACTTGGATAGGTTCCTTTCCAACTCACTCATCCCTGGACAGATGGCGCAGATCCCCAACCTTGACAATGCGCCGCTCAACCTTGCAGCCCTCAGGTCCTCCCTATCCCGTTCCCCTCTTCCTATCTGTTATGCCTCTGGATTCTGACATGCCTGTTTGCTCCAATTGCAGGGAGCAGTCGCAGAAGGACCTACTCGGCATCCTAAAAAGCGTGGGTTTCTTGTCTCATACTGCTCGTTGCGACCATGGCCTCCATGCTGAATTGAGAAATTAAGTTTCCTTTGTGGTGGATATCAGATAAGGGGGAAGAAGTGTCTGGTCATTGACCCGAAGCTCGCTGGGACCCTGTCGCTGATCGTGCAGACATCCCTGCTAAAGGTGCAATGTTGCTTTGTTGTCTTCCATAACTCTGTATTGCAGTAATATTCGTTGCACTCCCTTTTATACATCATATCAAGGGTGAGGCTATTGCCACATTTCATTTGCGGAGTTTCAGACTTGCTTATCTCATTATGTGGCTTGTTCTGCTTATCAGGAGTACGGTGCGGAGTTGCGAATTCTCTCTTCTGATCCCTTGCAGACGGAATGCCCGAAAATTGTATATCTTGTGCGCTCTCAGCTGAGCTTAATGAAATTCATTGCAAGTCAGATCAGGAATGATGAATCTAAAGGGCTCCAAAGGGAATACTTCCTTTACTTTGTACCACGCCGCATTGTTGCTTGTGAGAAGGTACCTCTTGTTCTTTTTTATGTTTGGACTAATCCTTTTGTGGTTCCTTATTGTTATTTGTGCTGGAGGTCCAGTTTGTTGGATCTTAGAATAGTTTCCAATGCTTACTGCTATTTAGTTATTCTATATTTAAATTTAGTAAGAGTGAAAACTCAAAGTGATCACAATTGCCATATGATGGATATGTTTAGCTTGCATGAGAGTAGATATTGCTGAGTCTAGTGGAAAATTGGTTTAATTAGGTTCCAAAAATTGGCAGCCGAAGCTAGTCCATCAGTTTATTACTCTGCCCTTAGGCTATGCTTAGACATGAGTTCAACGATACCACCTTGTGTATTGTATCTGGCATGTTAAGCATTGGCAGATATGTAATTACAAATTTTTAGTGGCGTGTAAGGAATTGCCTATTTATAATATATAATCCTGCTTTGCGTAACCTAAGGCCAGTATCTAGAATCTTATAATCTGTAGTATGAGATCCGAGCAGGGCCTAAATGGGTCGCAATGGAGTCACTAGTTCGATGACCTGGTTCAATCAACAGATATGTTGCCCAGGATACATATCAGGCCTGAAATGTTATTTCCAGTTGAACATCGTGAACTTCTACATAGTTAATTCCCAGATATGTATTTGAGGTTTTAATAACAAATGAGCTTTAATTGAAGGCAATCTTGTCTTTCTTGCTGCCATGAAGATGAATGGAAATAAAACATGTTTAGTTTATAATTAAACTGTTATTGGAATATGGCTTATATTGTTTTACTTGGCACCTGCAGATCCTGGAGGAAGAGAAAGTTCATCAGAAACTGACACTTGGAGAATACCCTTTGTATCTAGTTCCATTGGATGATGATGTCCTTTCTTTTGAACTTGACCATTCTTTGCAGGTATTGATGCATGTTATCTAGCATTTGTGTTCCGATATTCTGAATCTTGTTTGAGCTCCTATGTCTTTTAGGAATGTCTCATTGAAGGAGATACAAGTTCTATCTGGCATGTTGCAAAAGCAATTCATAAACTAGAGGTATTTATGTCCTTCCTCCTTGTATTTGAAATTTATATATTATGTGCAAGAAGCAAGATGCATCTGTTTGTGGATGAGGCACCATATGGACATGCTAAATTGTTATCTGCTACTGAACTATAGAGTGCGGAGTATTTACCAATTTCATAAATCTGCAAAATCACAAGTTCTAAATATTTTGTTAAGTAGAAGGCATGACACCCTGTTGTACTTTGGAATACTGACTTATAAGATTCTTGAAGTTATGCATAGTATTGCATCTTTTTGCCAGTTTGCCTTTGGAGTTATCCCAAATGTTAGGGCTAAGGGTGTGGCATCTACCAAAGCTGCAGAGTTGTTGAATAATATGCAACTAGAGGATCCGGTCAACATGGATGATGTAACACCAACTGATCTTTTCCTTTTTTTTTTCTGACTCAGATTTCTAAAATTATTTGACCTGATTAGTTTTGTTTGTATCCTTTGCTGATTCATAGATGGGCATTCCGGAGATAAACACTGTTATTCTATTAGACAGAGAGGTAAATGTTCTATTCTATTCTGTTTGTACTGTGCTTTACATTTCTGAAAACAATCATGTTGCGCTTCTTGATTTCTCCTGTTTTTGTCATATGTTCCTATTTTGAGTCATCAAGTGATACATTTTATATAGTTTTTCTTATCTGTTATAATTTTGTTTCCATTCAGGTGGACATGGTAACACCAATGTGCTCTCAGTTGACATATGAAGGCTTGCTGGATGAGGTAGAAAGAAGCTTTTCATCCTGGCATAGATCATGAGAATATGATCTGTTTGTGTTTTCTTTTAACCACAGTAAAATCATCATATGCCTATGAACTTGCATCTGATAATAAAGTATTATCTAAAGATGGAACCAGCAAGTATAGAATGACTACCAAATAAAAAAAGAGGGAATTTGCTCTGATATAGATTATGGCTTGGCCTTCTTGGACCACCTAAGTGCAATTACGATAAAAGAAAGGATAGGTAGAATTTTAAAATAAAGTATTTACTTTATTTTTTATAAGTACTTGCCAATCTAGTTATCCACCTATCTACAAATCCTTTCTTTTATTGTAATTGCACTTAGGTGGTATGCAGGCCTGGTAAAGGGCCTAAAAAAACTTAGCCTACAAAATTTAAGGACCGAGCTCAAAAAGGGTCAGGCTAAATTTTTATATGATTGTGAGTTAAAACTAAGGACGTTAGGGCCATGATCCGTTACCACCCCTATCTGTATAACACTAACATCAGTTTATCTAAAGATGGAACCAGCAAGAAACATTGTCCCTTTCTCTTACCAGTTGCATGCTCAATGCAACAAAAAAATTTGATTGCTGCATCCATCTTTCTGACCCCACTAGATTCTCTGTTAATATTTCTGCATGTCTGATGAGATTGAACAATAATGATTTTGCTGATGGGCCAATGCAGTTAAAGTCAACATTTCAACAAAGGCCATCTAAAACTCTTAGCCGTTAACTTAATTGTTTTGACTCCAGCAAACTTTATGTGACTATTAAGTTGAATACTGATATTCAAAAAGGTATTTAGAATGGCCTTTCAAATGTAATATCGGTAGATTTTTCAACAAAACGTCTTCCAGAATGCCTTTCAATATCCTATATTCTCCTAATTAATAATAATACAAACTAGCGTAAAAAGAGTTAGATGTGTATTGAAGGCTGTCAAATGTCTGAAATGTCCTTTTCTTTGAATGGCAGCAGCATATGATAGTATGTCATAGTCGAATAAACACTTTCATGGTTCACTATTGGTGTGCTAAGGTGCATATTGGAGGTGACCTATTTGGTATTCTTGAACTATCTATGAAAAGCATTTAGCCATTCCATAATGGCTAATTTGCTTTGTGTTTTTCATTTTGAGTGTGGAGAGTGGGTGTGATATTTCCCATCCTTGTATTGATTCTCTTACCCTTGTACTGTTAGGTTCCATTTCTTACTATGATGCTCTTTTAGCAAATACCTGCTGCTAGATTGCACATGATGATCTTGGAATCTTATTTTATGTAGCAATAAATATGCAGCTGCATGCTTACCTGTTTTATGTGCAGCAGTAAGCAGGGTAATATTGCCTAGGATTTTTGCTTAATGCATGCTCGTCTGTGTTTTTTTTGCCTATTTTGTTCTGTATGGCTCTGAAAGCAACAATAAGCAATCATCACTGCATGGATGGTAGGTCTGAGAATTTTTTTTTTTGCTTAACTCAGTGCAATATAGATGATCTATCATGCACTTTTAGAGAAGAGATTTTCGACAATCCTAAAGCTGCATTGCTAGTGTGATATAGAATCTCAAGTTGTTTGAAATGAATTCTATGATCGTGTAATATTCTACAGATGCTGCAAATTAATAATGGTTCAGTGGAAGTTGATGCGAGCATCATGGGAACTCAACAAGATGGGAAAAAGGTTAAGGTTCCACTGAATTCGAGGTAAATATCCCTGTCTCAATTAGCGACGATTAATTTGCTTTTTGTATTTTTAAATACCCCTTTCTATCACAAATATAAGTCGTTTTATGGTTGTCCTAAGTCAAACCATTTTAGATGTCATAAACGACTTATATTTGTGATTGTAGAAATTACATATTACTAAAATTGTAAATTTGCTGTGTGCCTATGAATACTTTGTCTGTAAGGAAGCATTGTTGCTATTTTTTAAAATTATTTTGGATACTCTGTTGACAACATTGGCCTTATCAAGATACTTACGATTCATTTTTCACAGTTTGAAACTTTTGGATGTAGAAAGTTTAGATTTTTGTTACCAATGGATTCTATAGTTTTCATATGTTGGAAGTTACTATTTGTGACTCTTTCCAATCAAAGCAATGGTGTGAAATGTCTGCAATCAAACTTCTGATGTTTGATCAGTTACCTTCATGAGTATCTAGATTGGCTGTGGAAATGTTCTGGCTGACTTTTCTCAAAAAAAAAACTTTCCTAACATTACCATTTAATAATTTACAAATATATTGGATTTAGACTGGTACTTGTTTGTGACTGTAGGTAGTGCAAATATATGTGTTTTATTGTCTTATTGTACATAGGCTTACATGCTATCTTTCTGTATGTGGAGCTATGAATTTATATTTGCAATCTTTCGTTTTCAGTGATAAGTTGTACAAGGAGATTCGTGACCTCAACTTTGAAGTTGTAGTTCAGGTTTGCTCCACGGACTTTAATTCTTGTTAATTTCATATGAAAGAGTTTTGTGCTAATTCTTTTGTGGTTTTGGTTGTACCTGCTGTTGTCATAGCTTATGAATGAGTCTGGTTCCAGTTTGTTAGTCACAGCTGCCATCATTCTATCAAGTTTAAATTATTTTAAATTGTACTGTCTGCAGGTTTTACGTCAAAAAGCAACATCTATTCAGCAAGATTACGCGGAAGTGAAATCCACCAACGTAAGAATTAAATTGTGCTAATTCTTTTTTCAGATGATTTCCTGATATAAGTTTATTTTTGAGACCATTTACTGTTAGAATCAGGAGTCCCTATGATATATAAAGGTTGAAATGTTGCTCCTCTATATATAAGAATTGAGTATTTTGCTTGTTTGTCAAGTTTAGACGATATCCACTTTTTAGTCTGTTTCATTTCTTGCTGTTATTAGAAATTTATGATAAAAGTGGCATGCATTTTCTGCTGTTGAGGAGTGATATGAATTGAATTGATTTTGATTCAGCTGGTTTGATATTTACAGGATAAGAAAAATGTTAAAAATGCCATTCACATTGTATAAAATTGTCTTATTGAGGATTTAGGGGGGGCACCTCTGATAGCTCCATCTTGTTTGCTTGGATAATAATACCAACTCTTTAAATCTAGGTGTGGACATGCTTTGATTGAACTCTTAGCATGAATAACTTGCTACTTTCTAGGTGTGTGTGACCTTGTATCCAATTTTGTGCAAATGTCTGTTTATTTCTAGTTTTTTACAGTAAATTACCTTTCTTGCTAGTACAATGTGGAAATTGGAAAAGGAAATTAATTTATTAATATTGTCGTTTTAACAGACTCAGTCTGTTTCTGAGCTCAAGGATTTTGTGAGGAGATTGCACTCGCTACCGGAGATAGCTGTGAGTTTATTGCATGGCTTCATTCTATCTCTGTTATTATTTTACTAACTTATTGTATGCAATGGTTTAGAGGCATGTTCATTTGGCGCAACACTTGCAATCCTTCACAGGAAAACCCTCATTCCATGCCCGACTAGACATAGAACAAACGATATTGGAGGTTCAGAACTTTGAAATGTGAGTTTATCGTTGTATTACTGTTTTTTATCCTTTGAACGCACAGCTGAGCTTCGTGTCATTTCATTTCCACTGCTCTTTAATTTTCTTTTGTTTCATTTTCTTGTAGTTCATTCATCACTCCTATTTAACTTATCATTAAGTTTACCCATTTTCTTAAAGTATCCCTTTTTGTATGCTTGTTTCTATTGACGTGCAGGAACTTAATGAATGAGTAAAATAAGTTCTCTTGAGCTATCACAAAGTTGAACTTGTGTTTTGAATTGCACTTATCAGTGTTTCAAAGGCGATGCCAAGGCATCCAGGCGGACCCAGCTCGCCTTGGGGTTGGGGAACAGCTATGCCTTGTGGCCTAGGCGTACACAGCTCACCTTGGGTTATCTTGTCGCCTTTGAAACACTGGCATTTATATTGATATTTTTACTTCAATACTCGTACAAGATCTGCCTAAAATGTTATGTGAAGTTTGGCCACATGTTTTCTATCCTGATAAACCACAATATTTTTTTTGTTTGCTCCCAAATTATGTTTGTATATGAGCTAAGTTAACTTCATCCCCAGATGCTTTGAGTACGTCGAGGAGATGATACATAAGCAGGAACCTATTGAAAATGTGCTTCGCCTTCTAGTGTTACTCTCTCTTACAAATGCTGGGTTGCCAAAGAAGAATTTTGATTACTTGAGGTATGCTTATGTAGGTTTACAAGCTTTCTTTTTTCCTTTATTTATTTTTGTGGAAAGTTTTATGTTCATTATTTGGTTCAATGCTTTACAGCACTCAGGGATGTGCTTCTTCTCCCAACTTTTAATGAACTAAAGTTTTGACTTTTGACTTGTGTTGGTACCTAGACATACTAAATATGAAGCATCCATGTATTTTGCACCAGTCCTGCGTCAAGCTAGTGCATAATAAATTTAAAAAATTTGATGAATCACCATCCATAAATGACAATTAAATGTTGAACAATATTAGAAATTCATAAATAGGCTTTATGGCCAAGTTTTTAAACTTTTGTTTTGTACAACAAGATGGCCAGGCAAAGTCTTATAGACCTTCACCTTTATAAATTGAAAGTGGGTACATGTCTTGTCAGAGGCTTCTTTGACTTGTGAACTAGGACCAGGCCCCTGACTGCGAGCTAGACATCATCTTGATTCCGATATCCTGATGCATGAAATTGGTGACTAGTTGGGGTGCTATCGTTCTCAGTATTCTGTGACACTGCTTCATTCAAGTCACAGATTGGCTATAATAATTGCCCCTCAAACATAAGACAATTTGTTATGGCCTTTTTAACAAATGTAAGGCATCTTTCATACTCCAATGTAAAACAAGTCCCTGTACACCCTTAAGAAATTTCTACCTTTTATTGTGTATTGTTTGCATGTACGAAAATATAGACTTAGAGATTAGAGACAATAATTAGGGATGGTGCAGTCATTTTATGTCTTCTTGATCTGCAATTGCATTTGTCATACATCTGTTAGAATTTATTTGTTAGATTCCAGCATACTGTGGAATGTGGGCTTAATCCTTGTTTACTCTGCTTTCTATCCTACTCTCTAGGCGGGAGATGCTGCATAGCTATGGCTTTGAGCACATGAACTTATTATACAATCTGGAAAAGGCTGGCCTTTTTAAGAAGCAGGTTAGTCAGATTTGTCCTCACTGAACTTTTTCTTCAAAGTTGTCCATGGCTCCTTCAGTGTTTTCTATCTTTTCCTTTCTAATCTTCTATGCCATATTATTGTGCTTCCCAGGAATCAAGAAGCAATTGGGTTGGTATTACAAGAGCTCTGCAGCTTATAGTCGATGTAAATGATACAGCAAAGTATTAACACTTGCCTTTATGTTTACTTTGCATGTTATCTTCCATTTGCTCATCATACAAATGTATGGTTTCATGTATGCATGGTCACATAAACACATATTAGTTTATGCTATAAAATTGCGGCATGTAAATCTGCTGGTGACTTGCACTGTTTGTCTTCCATATAACTATATAAGTAATATAGATTGTTAGAGTCTTCAGTTGTACTAGAGATGAGTTAACATATCTTTAGTTGCTTCCACTAATAATTTGGTAGGAATGCAATAATTGGGGGTTTTGATACATTGGATTAAACTTTATGCTAAAATTTTATCTCTAATGTTTCAGAGTCATTTTGTTTCAGTTCTGTTCAAATTTTGTTTAGAAGTTATTCGTTTTCTTCCAATGCATTGCTTCATTGTTATGATTATTAAATGCATAATTATGGCCATTCTTCTGCTTGTCGCAACTATTTTGTATATCTTTGGTTACACCATCTACTAATCTATTCTTATTGAAATCTCAGCCCTAGTGATATATCGTACATCTTTTCTGGATATGCACCTCTTAGTATTCGCCTTGTTCAGCATGCAGTGAGATCTGGATGGTATGTTTGCCATGTTAGTTTCTTTCTATCTCTTTACTCTTGGATGATAATGTTTTTTTTTGTATTTCCATGAATGCAATCTGCTGAAAAAGTATTTTTTAATTTTCTATGGAAGAAATGTTTCGATGACCTTTCAGTAGACATAAAAGATGCAAAAAGAATCAGAGAATAAAATGAAATATCTAGATTTTTGATCATTTATCCCTTTCCTTTGTTTTGGCAAAGAACGTAGATACATAATTTATGGAAGGAAAAAGAATTGTCACGTGTTCTCCTCCCCTCTTTTATACTTGAATAGAAATTCCATAAAGTAGGAATTCCTTTGTTTCTTAAGAAATTGTGGAGACTTTAGTTCTGTGGAAACTTATTAGTCATTTTGTTGATAATAAATTACAGAAAACCGCTTCTACTAGAATATCCAATATAATAGGAATGTTACCCAAGTTTCTCTTATCTACAGTTCTGCTGTCGTTCCAAACAGACTATAGTTTTTTATCAATATATCAGATCAAATAGGTGCTGTTTATGTGGCAATAAATGTGCCAGCTGGTTGTGCAAGTGATTTGCATGAGAGACCTTAATTAATCGATAAAAGGTGTTCCACATATACTCTCACATTACAGTTATTTCCCACTTTACAGGCGTTCTATTGAAGAATTGTTGAAACTATTGCCAGGTCCACATCTAGATTTGAAAAGGGTAAGTGGACTCCGTCAAGTTGACTTTGCATTTTAGGGAAGCAAAAATCTTTTCCTTGAAGATTTTTCAAACTCATGTAGGGTGGTTTGACAATTGATTCGTCACTGGAAGTACATCCAGGTTCAGGGGCTCAGCAGAGTATTGACAGGTAAATTCACCCCTGTAGGACAATTCTAACATTGAAGAAATGATTCATGATTGAAATGGAGAGAGAAGAGAGGGATATGGACACCATGCTGGTTCTGTATACAAACTCAAGTAAAATGGAGTCTGAAAATGTCCTGTACAATCCATTAGAATCCATGTGAGGGAGGAGCAGCACCATGCCTTCCTAGAGCCTCGGAATTGGGTCATTATTTAGAGAAAATTATATTGTATTGTTTCCTTAATTTTAAAGATTAGTTTCTTAAGGATCATGTAATTTCATGAGTATTAGTCATCTCATTTTTATATGGATGTCAGGTATCTCTGGGAAAGCTAGAAAAATATCAGAATTCCTATTACGTCACTTTCGTTGTCCTGCCATTTTGTTAACAATGAATTACAGAAAATCTCTTCTACTAGAATGACTATCCAATATAATAGATAAGGAAAACAAGGAAAATATGAGCAAGATTAATGCTTATTTTACTGAATTTGCTGGTGTTTGCTTTTCCTTTTACTTGTACTTAGAAGGAAAGAATGGTCATCTGTTGCAGTTCTAATCTTTCCTATCTCATTCTCATGGTTGTAAGTTCGTTTTCCAAATTTTCTGTTTATAGGGTTGGTCATCGCTCTCTGGTTTTGGTTGTATTCATTGGTGGTGTCACATTTGCTGAGATTGCTGCCCTTCGATTCCTAAGTGCACAGGTACGCCTTGTCTGACTTGTTTCTCAATTTTCAAATGTTTATAGCAAATCGATTCTAAGGTATTTTCTTAGATACCAGAATTTACTTCAGTATCCTGTATAGATCAGATTTTCCCCCCTAATAGTCAACTACCATACTGTTTACATGACCAAAATCTTTCCTAGGAACTATATTTTTTTAACACGTGAGACCTGAAATTTAACTGGGGAAGATTTTTTTATTTGGACCATACTATTGTTTTTATTTTTTAAAATACCTTTTGCCTTGTGTATTGCAGGAAGGAATGGGCTACGACTTCCTTGTTGCAACAACAAAGGTCGTCAATGGTAACACGATACTCAGACCAATTATAGCCAGCAGTAAATCGGGGATGATGTAATTTTTTTTTTCTGAGCATGTGTTTGTAATTTCAATTTCAAACAAACCCAAGCTTGTGAGTTCTTTTTGCTGTGCGTGTGTGTTTTAAGCTTGTGAGGGTTTTTCTTGTTTGGCTATCAGTTCCTAATTAGTCGGCAACTGGACGTTAGGCTCACGCGCCTGGCCTTTTTTGTGTATATATTTAGATTAATACTGATAGATGAAATTTTGATGTTCTCATTTTTATTCAGTTCTACTGCTTACATTTAGTACATTCTACGCACCGTAAATCTGTGAAATTTTTTAACGTATACTGTAATCCTTAAGTAGTTTAAGACAACTTTTGTCGCCATTTTATAGTAGAGTTGTTGCAATTCCACTCTGTACGTACTTCTAATAGTGTAAAAAGAATGACCATAGCATTTAGTACTTGAACATGTGCTAATTCTATTCATGAATCTAATGCTTCTTTGGATTATGTTCATGTTATTTTGGATAAATGTTGTGAAATAAAAACGCAATAAATGTGTGGATACCCTAATTAATCTTTTTTTATTATTAGGAAAAAGAAAAACATGTACTCCCTAAGTGGTGGTTTAGAAAATTTTAGACACATTAAAGTAGTTATGAGAAGTGACCATCTTGATCCTAATTATTCATATTAGTTGTGTTGGCGCTAAAAATCAGCCGGTTGATTTTCAGCGTTGGACACACGACTCGGGAGAATCTGCTTAACTCCTGTTCGGGTTATCGTCCTGGTGCGTTTCGCGCGGCGTGCCAGTCAATCTGACCTGTTGATTGACAAGGAAAAAATATTAAATTCCAAGGGTTCCGATCGGCTAGAGTTCTGATCTATCTTTAAAAGCGCATCGGCGAATCGGCTGATTTACTGTAGAGGTAACCAGCTATAAGACAGCCGATACTGTGTAGCGATTGTAAAGAAAAAACTACAAAAGCAAACTAAACAACGCTAGTGAAACAACACTCGAGATAGATCTAATCGGCTATATGATAACAAAGAAGGAAAGCAATAAAAAGTCAACAGTTCGTACCTCAAGCTGGTTGTGATAAAAACTAAAATAACAGTTAAAACCTACGATTCTAGCTGATATCGATAACTGGTGAATAAATCTAAACAAAACAACAACGATGCGCCCGAAGTTAAAGCTTAGATATTACTCGGTAAGCGGAACTTACAGAATTGACCGAACATCGTGTCGATGCAACCCTGCTAACCCGTACAAACTCGTGAAAGAAAAAAGTATTTTGGCGAAGTCGTCGACTTGAAAGTAAAGTACGAGAAAAAAGTAGATTGGTTGTATTGATTGATGTCTTTTCTTTACAAACCTCTAGAGGTGGCTATTTATAGCCTGTTTATAACTGATTTCCTAACCGACTAGGATCTATCTCTAATTTTAAATGATAACAAATATTTACAAACACAACTCGTATCAGAGTTGGTTATTATATCCCTACGAGCCAATCTCCTTCTTCAGCTGATCTTTTTTCTTGGCCCACCTTAGACCCATACTGACCAAGCCGCTCCAGCTTCCGATTGGCCAACCTTCACCGGTTGCTTTTGTCAGTCGGCCGAAACACTGTAGCTTCAATCAGCCGATTCCTAACTGTACCCTTGGCCTGCCTTTCTCCTTCTTTGACGCCGAGTCGAAACACGTGTCAAAATCCGGCGTCAACACATGCCCCCCAGTTTCGGAGTAAAACACAACTTTTGCTTCCAAATTCTTCCTAATTTTAATTCTTCCTCCAAAGCAAGCGCGGCAAAAGCTCCTGTCTGTTCCACAGTCTCCTCTCTGATGATTATAATTTTTTCGAACTGGGCGTCTGAGGCAACCGTTCCCCGAAATTTGTGTAGGCGGCGCGGTTTTGAGCCGACTTGAAATACACGCGTCCTCTGCCACTTCTTTTCCACGAGCTCAGAAACTCCTCTTTCCCAGCGAATCATCTCCCGTCATCTTCCGGCGCCCTTTCGCCTTCCGGTTGCACTCCTCCAGCGATCTTTCTCTCGTCCTCACCCCGCTTCATCTTCTTCAATGGCGGCTCCATCAGCAACCATGAACTTCATTCCGGAGGTAAATATCTGAAGCTTTACCCTTTTACCTTTCACTGCTCATGCGTCTTTTAGATCTATTTTTAGTTTCCCTTTTGCATCTTTCTTAGGAGGTCAGGCAGCGAATCACCATCCGCATTTCCGATGCACCCGGTCTTATCGGCCTTGGTCCTATGGGGAATCCAGATCCCACTGATGTGATCAACCTAGAAACCCATAGGATTCCCTTTAAGCAGTCACCCATGGATTTGAACCAGTGGACGGGCGCATTCAGATCCTGGCCGAACGAAACTGTTGGCTGGAAGGAGTGGTTCCGAAGAATGTCCAATTCTAAGAGAGTTCTTTGGGACGAACTGAAAATTAGCCAATGTATAAATCTATCTTTGTCTCAGATGGAGAAGAACGAACCCTTGGTGATGGCAGCCTCTTACTTCTGGTCCGACGCACTCAATGCGTTTCTTTTTGGACATGGGCCCATGAACCCCACTTTAGCAGACGTCCTGATGTTGACTGGCCTCGACATCTCTTCCCCCGATTCGCCCTTTGATTTTCTAGTCAAACCGACCCATCGCCTGGAGACAAAAGGAATCGGCGGGTGGAAAGGATATATTGATAAAAACATGAAGACTGGGCCGATCGGCGACAGAGAATACACGGCCTTCCTAATGATGTGGTTAGAGAAGTACTTCTTTTGCGGCAAAGCAGTTGGCCCTTCTTATAATACACAAGCTTTGGCCGAGTGTAACACCCAGTGTTAATGACAACTTAAGTATGACATTAAGAAGCTAATGGTGAAGTTTGGATTAAAGGAAGGTAATTTGAACCAAAGTCGAATTTGAGCCGAATTCGACCAAATTTGCAATTTGTAGTTTCAAATTTGAATAAATTTAGCAGACATATGAAATGGAGACTTGAGAGTATTTAGAACTCAAGAGAGTGAAGTTGGTGGTCTAATTCAAGTCATTAACCTCTCAGAAATACAATTGAAAATGAAATTGATGAAGTTACTGTGCATCGTCCGAAAACACGCGAATCTGAAAATGATATTAAGTACATTACTTTGGAGCCAATTTCTGGAGAATTTTTCTTGTAAGTGAGCAGATGTTTTTGGACATTAGTGAAATATGGACTATGGAGAAGGTAAATGAAATGTTGTTGTTCAGAGAAAGTGGAAGGTTTGAATTTAAAATGAAGCCCAAAATCAGCAAAAAAGCAGATTTCAGCCTTCTCACCAAGAAAATCCTAAGTCTGAAAACAGCATTGACTAGCAATGTTTGGAGTGAATTTCAGAAAAATCCAGTGTAAAAGATATATAAGTTCATGTGCAAAATGGAATCTTTGTTAGTTGTAGAACAAGGATAGGCAAGGTTCAAACTGTATGGAACGAGTTTAAGCAATTTAAATTGAGTGTAAAGTAGGGAAGGAGTCTCTGTTTTGGAACCCGATGAGACTGAATGACCAAGGTTCAGTTACACAAGGTTTTGGTCGAACTTCGAGCTTCAAAATCTTGGTCTTAGATTGATCATTTCGCTTGGAGGTCAATCTATTAACAAAAGTACTTGGACTACTCTACAAGTTTGCTTAAGGAATAATTGGGCATCGGGATTTGAATTTGGGCGATATGGAGGTCGGAATTTCGGAGCAAAGAAGAAGAAGGAAGAGGGGAAAACAAGCACAGCAGGGAACAGAGCTGTGCCGCCACCGGCACCCTGCCCGCCGGCCAGCGGGACAACCATGACGTTGGCTACCGCGCCACGCACACCTGCAGCTCGTCGATGTGGTCGTCATGCACACGGTAGAAGTTCGTATTTGTACCGCTCCCGCCTCATCCGTTAACCCCGCTGTCCTTTTCACCACCGCGCAAACAGAGCTCGGGTGAGAAGCACGCCGCCGGCCGATTCCACCGCACCGCCGCTCTATTCCTCGATTCCTTCCGCCCGAAGCCCCGCTAGCACCTCGTCGACCCCCCCCCCCCCCCCCCCCGTTTCCTAGCTTCCCGCCGGCAAGCCTCAAGTCGCTACCGTTCCTGTCCGCTCGCCGCCGCTACTGCTCCTCCGGTGAGCCCTCTGCGCCGCCCCTCTTCTGTTCTTGTGCTCGAGTGTAGAAGGTTATCTAAGTCGCATAGGAGCCGTAGGGCGCCTCCGCCGGTCGCTTGCGCCGCCGCCAGACCTAGAACCCCGCCGGCCTTCGGCCATGGCCGCCCGTGGAGACCCCGGCTCAGGCCGCCTCCAGGGGGGCCGCCACCTCCCGCCGGTGCGCCGGGACCTAGGGGTGCTCCCCGGCCTGGCCCTGCCGCCGTCGAGCCGCCGGCCGGCGAGCCGCCGGAGCCACCTGCTGGGCACCCTGTTTTGGGTCGGGCAGGGGAGGTCTGGCCAGGTTGGCCCCATGCGTCGGTGAGAATAGGGTAAAGGGGGGCCGGTAGCAATAGGATTCCAGGGGGTTTCGGATAAGGTTTGGGTTTTTGATTTTAAAAATAGATTTAATTACCTGTTACACCTTTTAATTCACCAAAAATCATAGGAGCACCCAAGAATAGTGAAATAAATTTTAATAGGTTTGTTTTTATCTCCTTTACACATTAAAATTATTAAAACTTATTTGATTATAACATTTTTGGGTATTTATTTAGTGCCTTTAATCAAAGGTATTAAATAAGTACTTAATAATTCCAAAATACATAAAATATGAACTAATGCTTTTCTAATTACAAATTAATCATAATCTATAGTAATTAGGAGTTTAAGATTAGAAAATAATTTGATGCTTTTCTAAAATAAAAGAAAAGGCTTATTTTTTTTTAAATAAAAAGATAAAGATTAAGTATTTCTTTAATGCTTTTCCTTAAAATATTTAAGTAAATGCTTAAGCTTTATAAATAAATAAAATTCTGAATAATGTTTTGATAAATTCCAAACAAATGTTAAATCTATAGTTTTACATTTCCTTTTACCTTAGAAATTAATTCAAATGTTTTTAAAAAATAAAAAGAAAAGTTTAAAAAGGGGTTTGATAAAGTAGGTTTAAATCGCGAGTTAGACGTTTGGGTAGAGTTTTGTTGGCTTGCAACTTTATCATGAAGTTAAGTTGTCTAAGTCATTGCTGGCTTGCAACTTTATCATGAAAGAAGTTGAAGAGTCCTGTGCTTTAAAAGGTGCATCTCTGACTCATGCATACGCTTTCTCGTAGATACTGAAGCTCCAGAAGCAGAATTTCTGGAAATTTCTGAAGAACCTCCGGAGTTTGAGGAGATTATTGAGTTGATCCCTTGTGAAGCCGGACTGTCGGGCAACGCTAACATTTTCACAGATCAAGGCAAGCCCTGGTGCATCTATGCCTATCTATTTTGGAGTC
Organism: Setaria viridis; assembly: GCF_005286985.2. Classification (NCBI taxonomy): domain Eukaryota; kingdom Viridiplantae; phylum Streptophyta; class Magnoliopsida; order Poales; family Poaceae; genus Setaria; species Setaria viridis. Next base: position 4,890,144 of record NC_048269.2, read on the forward strand.
ATTATTTCATGTGTCCAACTTTTGGTTATTTCTTTATGAATGCATTAAGTCTAGGAGTTGATCGAAACCTTACTTTTATGCACAATCCAACCTTATTATTAAGGACATCTTTGCCACTTGTTCAATAATTAGTAAGTATCCCATGCTTAGCAAAGCATAGTCGCGCTACCTTTACCATTCCTGAGTACCTATGGTACTCAGCAACCTAAGGTAACATTGTCATACACATGTACATCAAGGAAATGACCTGTTTTGGAAGATAGTGGACGGAAGCTTGGATGGAATCAAGAGAGGAGTCTTGAGTTCCGTAGGTCCGTCTACTCGATTAATTTGATTAAGGACCGATCGTTGTTTTAACCCGTGATCAAGTGATATTACATGGTTGCTTACTGCTATATGGGAACCAGCAAGCTTGGTAGGTTAGTTGGCTCTCTGATCGGAAATATTTCGTACCCGTGCTTGGCGTGCAGTGGAAGGGTAGGGGCGTAGCCTGAAACTCACATTGGAGATCGCCAGACGTGGGGTTCCATGTGGGGGTGCGTCCCTAGGTTCGAGTAGTCATATTTCCGATCGTTGGGTACATCTAATCGAAAGGTCGTTATGTGCAACCGGACATTTGTACATAGCTGGTGGTCGGGTATCTCCTGCAGGATGTAAATTGGTCCAAATCGCCGCAATTCTCAGATATGAATGCACTTGATCATTGCTTAAGCATCGTAGTGTAACAAAGAGAAGGGAACCATTTGCTTTGAATAAATATGTTGTATGACTTAGTTCCATCTGGTTGCTAAAATATTTTTCATCATCTAGACTGGTCAGGTAACAAACTCAATCTGAAATAAAAGATAAAACTAAGGTTTCACTTGTAGTAAGCTCTTTTTGCAAAATGTGAGTAAGCCAATACACCATAAAGCTATCATACAGTGTTCAGGAAATATTTATATTGGTTAGACGGGTTAGACTTGCTGAGTACTTCGTACTCAGGGGATCCTTTGTTGTTGTTTTCAGAAGCCCAGCAGGGACCCACCGAGGAGGAAGTTCCGAAGAACTAGGGTATCTTATGAGTCTCATGATACCCTAGAATAAACTTAGATGTTTAATTACTTACCCCGGACTATTTTATATTTTAAACTCTTAGCAATGGTTTAACTTGCACTGTTAAGTTTCTTCAATCTATGGTTTGTAATAAATCGTACCTCTGTTCTGTATGAAAAAAAATGTAATGTTTGTTGATGCTATCCCATCGTGGAAGCGATCCTGATGTATGGCTATGGAATACACCGTGGAGGTTTTCAAGGAGTTCTGTGAACAGAAGCCTTGACGGACTACCGGACTTACACTGTTTTAAGTGCATTTTGGATAATTGTTGTTCTGACATCAATTAGATGCACTTAAGCCAGTTTAAGTTGGGCAGTTCCGCCACACCGAGGCCTTGGCAAGAGGATCCACTGTCCCTCTAGGAAAACATTTGCTAGGATCGGCTTACCACATGATGCATCAGATCGCCGTCAAGCTATCAACCGGAGAGCCGATTGGGAACCCTGGTGGCCCCTGTTGATTTATTACTCTCTGGCTCAATTTGTACATGAGTAAGGTTTTCCGGCAACAAGTAGAGACCAAAACATTTCCCAATATTGAGTCAGAGGGAAACCCAACAGTACGACGACGGTGCACTTCTTTTGGCGAGACGGCGTCAGGTTTTCCTGGTAGTAAATTTACCTCTGCCAGAACAACCGAGTATTTCAAATGCTTTTATATCGGCTGCAGTGAAGAAACCACCAGCTGGTATCCATACCAGAGAGCCGAGCCACTCTTCAAACATCCCATTTGTTTCAACTCGACGATTAGCTCCTTCAACAATGAGCTTACGGATGTCCTAATTAAACTGGGGATCCTGCCAGCGAACTTCTTTTCGGGGAAGGACTTTCCAACTTATGAATTTTATAACCCATCGGTGGAAGCACGACAACTTGTCCTTGGACAGCTGCCGATTAAGATCTATTTTGCCGGCCGAGCGAAGTTTCGGGATGAGCTCGCCAAAGGACTTGAATATAATTGGCTATGCAATCTGGCACCAGACTCCAGTACTGTTGACTTAACCAACTGGGTGGTGGCTCCTTTTGTTGTTCAGCAATTCAAATTATGGTGGGGTGAATGGAAGCAACACCTCTTCTGCGTATCTCCTGCAACATACTGCAATGATCTGGATCCTGACAACATCGACCCAAATGCAGCGGTACCAAACTTTTCTGGCCGATTTGACATTGTACTCCTTGTGCTACAAGATTACCACTGACTCCTTTTTTTTTGCAGTCTCGAAGCCAACTCCCCCCAACGCGTAGCCGTAGCGGAAGGCCGATAGAGAATCGCCATCCATATACTTCATTTCCAATCATTGGTTTTCAGGCCCCATCCATCGAAGATATCACCACTGGCCGATTAAAACAGAAGTTGAAAATATCTTCTTCAAAGAAGACAAGTTGTCGGGCGCGCGCCCGTACAGAACCAGCCGATCAATCGGCGGCAGTACCAGCCGAGGCTTTAGTCTCATTAGCCCTGCCGATTGCCCAAGAGGTCGACCCCCAGATTGCTACAGAAATCGGATCGGCAGCTGCATCTTTATTGGCAGAAGCTATGCAGGTAATCCCATATATTTCACATTTCTCCAAGCATTTTATTGGCATTAACTTCTATTTTGCTAGGCCGCACAAAATTTTCCAGAGCAAACCCTGCAACAATCGACCGTCCCTCAAGCAGAAATACCCTTGGCAATCCCCTCAGCTGAGGTAAAGAATATACATCTTATTCTAGCTTTTCCGATCCTTAACTGAAACTGACCGATTTTTTATGCAGGTCATCTCGGGCACGCTAATCATACCTTTCCAGTAGCCGTCGGCCGGATGATCCACAGAGGTAAAATGACCAGTATCAAGCTTCAGATTTAATTATCCTTTCATTGTTACGAAGGCTTTTTCTTTGTCATTTTCCAGGAAGCTGGTCCAAGCACAACACCGATCATTGTGGAGTCTTCCTCTTCTGATGAACCAACCGCGCCGATCCCTGAACCAAGGGTGGCAATCCCACTAACACAAACGGAAGAAATTCGCTTTAAACAAGTAAGAAACTTTTGGCATCCACCTCAACCAATTTCCACTATCATTGGCTGACCCGTTCCTTCCCTTTGTACTCTTATAGGAGCAAGACACACCCAATAACAGCCTCTTCTCATTTGCTATTGCCGTTTCTGATGATGAAGAAGTAGTCTCTCAACAAGTAGCTCTAGGCTCCATTTCTGAGGAAGTATGAGCAAAACTTCAGAGCATCCGAACCCTCCTCCAAGATGACATCGGCCGATTGGTGGAAGACACCTCAACGATTCAGCAGATTTTCAACGAGATAAAAGGGCGAGTTCCGGAGGATGCAGAAGAAGCCCTTGCGCCCGCGGCATTCATTGAATCGATGAAAATTCCAGTGTTCAGGGCTTTGCGACATATGGTCGATCGTGCCAAGCTGGCCAAGGTGCGTGAAGAGGAAGATTCTTATAAACACCGAGCTCAAGAGGTACACCAGAAAATCAGCGTTCTTGAAAACTCCTGCCTAGATATCGTTGGCACCATAGATCATCTCAAACGGCGTAGGGCAGAGCTTGCCAAGGAGATGGAGCAGGTAACAAAGGCTATAGCTACTGAAGAGAAGAAACTCAATGATCTTCCATCCGTCATCGCTAACCTAAAGCAGGAAAGATAAAACCTTGCTCATGAAGCCATCCGGCTTCATCGACACATGCCGGAGGTCCCTGGATCGGCTGACAATGATCAGAGGATTTTAGATTCGACTGATCAGATCCGTCAACGGGCGATCACGGCCATCGATACCCTCCTCGAGTGATTGTACTAGAAATTGAATTGTCCTCTGAAGATTTCTGTGTAAACTTAATGCTCCTCTTGCCGTTTGTCATGTGAATATGAATTTGAACGTTTCCTCTTCGCAACTTTTAGCCCAACGGTCATTTGCTTTGAATGGATGCCTTTGCTAACCGTTGCCCCTTACGTTTTTCCCTCCTATAAATATGAGGTCTCTCTACTCCTCCCAGGGGCACTCGCGTCTCATTCACCCTTCTGTATTCTCTTCGACCATTTGCAGATCTCCAAACAGGTGCAAAAATGTCCTCTTCCTCCTCCGTTAATCAGGTATGAAATCCTTTTCACACTCCTCGATCAATTCTTCTTGACGACTAACCGCCTATGGTCTTCCAATTTGGCTCAGCCCTGATCTGGAGCGGGCTATCAAGATCATGCACTCTGAGGAACCACTGACGCAGGCAGACAAAGATCTGATTGCGGCTCATTGTGAGGAACTTATAGATCATCTTCCAGCCCATGTCAAGAAAATCGTGGATCACATCGAAGCCAACAACATCAGAAAACCAACTCCGCCATTGGTCGAGAGGAGTCATCAGCTACCTCGCCAGGTAGCCCTTGAAGATGCCATGGAGGATTCGGAGGAAAAGAGCACCCGTCTCTTAATAGAACTAGGCCGGGTGCAAAGAGAGATTAATAAGAACAAAGCTCAGCTGAAACTTGGTTAATAACTGTATTGGTACTTTTGGTCTAAGGGTGACTTGTACCGTGTCGGCCATGTATCCCATCGCTGTACCGAATAATAAATCGGCCAAACTGGTCAAATGCTTCGCCCTTAAGGCGATGTCTCTTTGCATCGGCTATATGAATACGAGTCAACAGGAATCAGTCATAACGATTCAACACGCCTATGCGCCCACCCATATGCTAGGATAGTATCTCTTTAAATACCTTCCATTTAGAGCTCTTGTAAATTCCTCTCCTTCGATGGTCTCTAATGTGCACGCATTTCCCGGAGCACATCGACTGATTCTATATGGCCCTTCCCAAGTAGGCGATCATTTACCGAACTTGGGATCCTTAGACCCTATCGGCAGCACCAGCTTCCATACCAAGTCTCCTTGGGAGAACTGCCTAACCTTGACCTTCTTATCATACCACCTGGCTACTCTTTTCTTATTTTCTTCGATGCTGATCAAGGCCCTCAATCGCTGTCTCGCCAAATCGTCGAGCTCCTCCTTCATGAGGAGGGAATAATCATCGGCGGTTAACTGATCTTGAAGTGACGTGCGTATGGACCCTGTCCTTAATTCCCAAGGCAATACTGCCTCGTGACTGTATACCAATTGATAAGGAGATATTTTAGTAGCTCCATGGCAGGCCATCCTGTGGGCCCATAAAGATTCAGTCAAGGATGCGTGCCACCTCTTGGGCTGCTCCTTTATCTTCCTCTTGATCACCTTGATTATCCCCTTATTGGATGATTCAACCTGACCATTAGTTTGAGCATAATACGGAGAAGAATTCAACAATTTAATTCCTATATCGGCGGTGAACTCTTCAAACTCTCCCGAAGTAAACATTGTCCCTTGATCGGTCGTGATGGTTTGAGGGATATACCAAACCGATAAACAATATGGTCTTTCACAAATCTATCATAGCGGCTGATGTCACGATTTTCAGGGGAACTGCCTCCACCCACTTGGTAAAGTAGTCAGTGGCTACTAATATGAACTTGTGTCCCTTGCTTGATAGAGGATAAATCTGTCCGATGAGGTCTATTCCCCAACCCCTAAACAGCCATGGCTTAATTATTGGTTCCATAGCCGAGGCCGGTGCACGTTGCACATTACCGAACTTCTGGCAATCCTGACACCCCTTATAATATTTAAAGCAATCCTCGAGTATCGTCGGCCAGTAATAACCATTATTCCTGATCATCCACTTTATCTTGTGAGCTGACTGATGAGCCCCACATACGCCTTCGTGAATTTCTCCCATCAGAACCTTTGCTTCTTCTATCCCAAGGCATTTAAGTAGTACTCCATCAATTGTCCGGTAAAACAAATCGTCTTCAAGTAACACATATTTCGTGGCCTGAAAACGCACTCGCCGATCCACTTTCTTGGATGGATCCTTTAAGTAATCGGCGATCTCCTTTCTCCAGTCGTCAGCTGCAAGCTCCAGAGACATAACCCCTCGAATCGGCTGATACCCGGAGGCATGTTGGGCGAGCCTATTAGCTTCCTTATTATAACTTCTGGGAATGTGCTCAATAATCGCAGACTTGAACTCCTTCAATAATTGGAGGCAATCTTCATAGTAAATCCTTAAGATATCATCTTTGCATTCAGACTTCCCAATTAATTGATCGACAATGAGCATGGAATCCCCAAAAATCTCCACTGCATCGGCCTTGATTTCTCTCAATAATTGGATACCCTTTAGGAAAACCCGGTATTCCGCCTGATTATTGGTGGCGGATGCCTCTATTGGCAGAGAGAAATCATAACTTGCCCCCTGAGGCGATTTGAGGATGATGCCGATTCCTGATCCGGCCCCACATGAGGAACTGTCGAAGTACAGTGTCCATGGAGCTGGCTCAACAACTACAATTCCTGGTCCACAATGCTGGGCCACAAAATCAGCCATTACTTGGCCCTTGACAGCTTTGGCCGATTCGTACCTCAGGTCAAACTGTGATAGAGCTAGAACCCACTTTCCAATCCTTCCTTTCAAAATTGGCAATGACAACATGTACTTGACCATGTCAACTTTGCACACGACTATGCATTCTGCCGATAATAGGTAGTGCCTGAGTTTAGTACATGAAAAATACACACAAAGACAGAGCCGTTCCACTGGGGGATATCTAGTCTCAGCATCCAGGAATCTTCTACTGACATAATAAATTATTCTTTCTTTTCCTTCAAATTCTTGTACTAGCACTGACCCAATAGCTCATTCATCGGCCGACAAGTATAGTTTGAATGGCTTGTCAGCCCGCGGCGGAACCAATACCGGCGGCGAGACCAGGTACTGCTTGATGTCCTCCAATGCCTTTTGTTGTTCCTCTCCCCACACGAATTCCTGGTCAGGTTTTATTTCAACAAAGGAGTGAAGGCTTGAATCTGTAACAACTCTATCTAAATTAAGTGCTTTTAACGCTAAACCAGTGATAAATCCTTAATTTAAGAAGTGAAATGACCCTTATAAACCTAAGAAGCTCCTTTTGGAGTTTGTTTTAAAGCTTGAAATTCTATATACAAACTTAAGTTTCTGCCCAAATAAGAGTTGTAAAACTTTTATATTCCAACAACTTTTGTTAAAGGCACCTTGACTAATTCGGAGTGGAAGGGCGTCAAAAACAGCAATCCAAAGCCGGCTTTCCTAAAAGGACCCTGAAAATCTCTTAAGTCCTGGAATTCGAGTTTTCCTCCATCCTTGCGGACTTTCATCTCCCGTTTTCCTATCTAAACTCGAGTCAGAGCCTTAATAGAAGTTGTAGTACCTCGAGAGTGTTCCAACTTTGTTACACTGACCTAGATCCCAATCGGACCCGAACTTGTTCAAAATCTCGGTCAAAGTGAGGTAAACCAGTCAACTCACACCGGATGCCTTAAATCCTAAGTCTGGAATTCCAGATTTTTGGCGAGCTTTGGCCGGAAAGATCTTTGAATCCTTTCACAATCTAAACCGACACCTTAAACAAAGTTTGAAGAACGACCAGAGTTGAACAAGTTTGTTTAAGGGAGTTTCGGGAGCTGTGTTGAAAGATTCGGAGAAGGATCGCTCCAAAGCTGGTCGTGCTTGCTGCCCGAAGGGAGCCTCGACGCCCGCGCGCTCGAGCATGTTCGCTCGCGCGCCGCGCGCCACGTGGCCGCCGGCCACCGGCAGCTCGCCGGCGCCCTATCACCAGCGCGACAGCGATAGGACGAGAGCCACGGTGCCCAACCCACGCTCGCGACAGGACGGAGCGAGCGCAGGGCTAGCCAATCACCGGCCGCGCACAGGTCGCCTTCCACCTGCCACGACTCTGCTCTGCCAACCCTGTTCCGCCCGTTCGCCGAGAAAGCTGAGACGCCCCCAACGTCCCGCGCCTCCGCCCACTCGCCCAACCCCCACGGTAGCCTTTCCGCATCACCCGCCCGACAGACCGGAAGCCCCAGACGCGCGCCGCCCAAGGCCAATCGCCGCCGAAGACCACCCGGAGCTCCGCCTACTCTGCCCAATGGCGTCGTCGGCCAATGGCCGCCTCGCCCGAGCACTCGCCGCTCCCGGCCTTATCCTTTCCCCACCGAAGCCCCGCCTCAACCCTCCGCGCCACCCCAGCCCTATAAAAGGGAACCCCCCTCACCGGCAATGCCACCCCTTGCCACAGCCCGCACCTGCGCCACCGCTTTCTCCTCTGCGCCCTGCTTTCTCGTCTGAGCCACCGCTTTCTCCCTGTGCCGCCGCTGAGCTTCCGTGGAGCTCACCCCTTTGCGCCACCTCACACTCCGGCGATTTCGCCGCCACCCTTTTGAGAAAGCTCCCCTTTCCGCCCCAGCCTGCTCCTGTTCGGCCCCAAGGCTTCACCGGTAGACCTGGAGGTAAGCTACTTAACCCTCCCGGTCCTTTCCGTTTCGCCCGACCCCTGTCCTTTTCGGTTCGCCCGACCCCTTTTCTTTTCATCTCGCCCGACCCTTTCCCGTTCGCCTTGCCCGACCCTGCCAAGTTCGCCGACCCTTTCTCCGCCTCGCCCGAGGGCTCGGTTGTAACTTTTTATTTGACCCGAGGGTATCGGTGAAATATTTTCTGGGATTCCTCTGTGTTGAGTCTGAGGACCTCGGTACGGTTTTCCTTAAACCTGAGGGTCAGACCCTAAGTTTCTCCCCAATCCGACCCTCTCATCCTGCTCTCCACCAACAGAAGTTGAACTCCCCCCACCTTTCCTGTAGCTTTGCTACAAGTGTCCGTGTTAAAACATGAGTGTGTTGAAATAACCATCTAAAATGTTTAACCCCTGCACTGCATTGCCGTGTAGAGTTGAATCTTGCCGACGGAACATACGAGCTTCACCCAGCGCCAGAAGAAGACCCCGCCGAGGAACTGCACCCCTTCGAAGGAGAGCCCGAACCGGCACAAGACCCCGAAGACCCGCAAGCTTTTTCTGAAGGCAAGCCCCGGAGCAGAAATTCCTATCTTGAGTTCATGCAATATTATTGATTACTTGATTGCGCATTTACATTTCGAGGAGTTGTAATGAAACCTTAGATGCATAAACTTAGTACCTTGTCTGAATACTAGTTGCTAAGGTCGAGTAGTGCAATGCTTAATAGGTTTCGGTAAAAGTCGAGTGATTTCCTGTCACTTGCGAGTTATAGGAGTTGAATGTTTCAGATTTGTCGCAACTATAAGGACAACTATAAGAGCTATTCCGATCAAAGAAGAAGACCCAACCAATTTAAGGTTGGAGATTTTGTATACCTACGGGTTTCACCGACCAAAGGCGTACAACGTTTTGGAGTAAAGGGAAAGTTAGCTCCGCGCTATATTGGTCCCTACGAGATCGTAGAGGCGTGTGGACCCGTAGCGTACCGAGTAAAACTTCTAGAGAAGATTGCAGCGATACACGATGTTTTCCATGTCTCGCAACTCAAGAAGTGCATCAGGATTCCAACTGAGATCATTACCCCAGAAGAATTGGAGATTGAACCCGATTTATCATATAAGGAGTATCCAGTTAAGATCCTCGACCGGAAGGAAAGACATACTCGTCGGCAAATGGTCAAGATGTACAAAATTCAGTGGCGTAACCATACGGAAGACGAAGCGACGTGGGAGACGGAAGAATATCTCAACACTAACTTCCACGGTTTTCTTTTCGATCAAGGAGGTACGTTGCACCAGCCACACTAGTTCTTTCTGCACTTGAATCTCGGGGCGAGATTCCTTTAAGGGGGGTAGGCTGTAACAACTCTACCTAAATTAAGTGCTTTTAACTCTAAACCAGTGATAAATCCTTAATTTAAGAAGTGAAATGACCCTTATAAACCTAAGAAGCTCCTTTTGGAGTTTGTTTTAAAGCTTGAAATTCTATATACAAACTTAAGTTTCTGCCCAAATAAAGTTGTAAAACTTTTATATTCCAACAACTTTTGTTAAAGGCACCTTGACTAATTCGGAGTGGAAGGGAGTCAAAAACAGCAATCCAAAGCCGGCTTTCCTAAAAGGACCCTGAAAATCTCTTAAGTCCTGGAATTCGAGTTTTCCTCCATCCTTGCGGACTTTCATCTCCCGTTTTCCTATCTAAACTCGAGTCAGAGCCTTAATAGAAGTTGTAGTACCTCGAGAGTGTTCCAACTTCGTTACACTGACCCAGATCCCAATCGGACCCGAACTTGTTCAAAATCCCGGTCAAAGTGAGGTAAACCAGTCAACTCACCCCGGATGCCTTAAATCCTAAGTCTGGAATTCCAGATTTTTGGCTAGCTTTGGCCGGAAAGATCTTTGAATCCTTTCACAATCTAAACCGACACCTTAAACAAAGTTTGAAGAACGACCAGAGTTGAACAAGTTTGTTTAAGGGAGTTTCGGGAGCTGTGTTGAAAGATTCGGAGAAGGATCGCTCCAAAGCAGGTCGGGCTTGCTGCCCGAAGGGAGCCTCGACGCCCGCGCGCCCGAGCATGTTCGCTCGCGCGCTGCGCGCCGCGTGGCAGCTGGCCACCGGCAGCTCGCTGGCGCCGTATCACCAACGCGACAACGATAGGACGAGAGCCACGGCGCCCAACCCGCGCCCGCGACAGGACGGAGCGAGCGCAGGGCTAGCCAATCGCCGGCCGCGCGCAGGTCGCCTTCCACCTGCCACGGCTCTGCTCCGCCAACCCTGTTCCGCCCGTTCGCCGAGAAAGCTGAGACGCCCCCGACGTCCCGCGCCTCCGCCCACTCGCCCAACCCCCACGGTAGCCTTTCTGCATCGCCCGCTCGACAGACCGGAAGCCCCAGACGCGCGCCGCCCAAGGCCAATCGCCGCCGAAGACCACCCGGAGCTCCGCCTACTCTGCCCAATGGCGTCGTCGGCCAATGGCCGCCTCGCCCGAGCACTCGCCGCTCCCGGCCTTATCCTTTCCCCACCGAAGCCCCGCCTCGACCCTCCGCGCCACCCCGGCCCTATAAAAGGGAACCCCCCTCACCGGCAATGCCACCCCTTGCCACCGCTTGCACCTGCGCCGCCACTTTCTCCTCTGTGCTCTGCTTTCTCCTCTGAGCCACCGCTTTCTCCCCGTGCCGCCGCTGAGCTTCCGTGGAGCTCACCCCTTTGCGCCAGCCCACACTCCGGCGATTTTGCCGCCACCCTTTTGAGAAAGCTCCCCTTTCCGCCCCAGCCTGCTCCTGTTCGGCCCCAAGGCTTCACCGGTAGACCTGGAGGTAAGCTACTTAACCCTCCCGGTCCTTTCCGTTTCGCCCGACCACTGTCCTTTTCGTTTCGCCCGACCCCTGTCTTTTTTTCGTTCCGCCCGACCCTTTGTTTCGGTTCGCCCGACCCCTTTTCTTTTCGTCTCGCCCGACCTTTTCCCGTTCGCCTCGCCCGACCCTGCCAAGTTCGCCGACCCTTTCTCCGCCTCGCCTGAGGGCTCGGTTGTAACTTTTTCTTTGACCCGAGGGTATCGGTGAAATATTTTTGGGGATTCCTCTGTGTTGAGTCTGAGGACCTCGGTACGGTTTCCTTAAACCTGAGGGTCAGACCCTAAGTTTTTCCCCAATCCGACCCTCTGATCCTGCTCTCCACCAACAGAAGTTGAACTTCCCCCACCTTTCCTGTAGCTTTGCTACAAGTGTCCGTGTTAAAACATGAGTGTGTTGAAATAACCATCTAAAATGTTTAACCCCTGCACTGCATTTCCGTGTAGAGTTGAATCTCGCCGACAGAACGTACGAGCTTCACCCGGCACCAGAAGAAGACCCCGCCGAGGAACTGCACCCCTTCGAAGGAGAGCCCGAACCGGCACAAGACCCCGAAGACCCACAAGCTTTTTCTGAAGGCAAGCCCCGGAGCATAAATTCCTATCTTGAGTTCATGCAATATTATTGATTACTTGATTGCGCATTTATGTTTCGAGAAGTTGTAATGAAACCTTAGATGCATAAACTTAGTACCTTGTCTGAATACTAGTTGCTAAGGTCGAGTAGTGCAATGCTTAATAGGTTTCGGTAAAAGTCGAGTGATTTCTGTCTCTCGCGAGTTATAGGAGTTGAATGTTTCAGATTTGTCGCAACTATAAGGACGACGAACAGGGTCAGGCTTGTGTTCGATACTTGGTGGATTGCCCCGTCTGTCTAAATGAAAATGAACTAAGGTCGAAACGTGTCGGCGTTCATGATCAAGTGTTTGAAAGTACTAATCTCATACCTAGTATGGGATGGGGAAGCCTAGTACCTGATTGAACTGGGGCGTGGCATACCCTCCGCCTGTCCTTGGAACGTCGTTCCCATGGTGCATCATGTGGGTGCAAGTGCGGTCACAGTGCAGCAATAGGCCGAGACTGTGGAGCATTGCATGCCAAAGGAAGTTGGCCCTGACACGTGCCTAAGGGATCGATGGGGACGGCTGACAAATGAAGCGACCCTTCGTGGTGCGCGGATGTCGTGAGATTAGGTTTGCCATGCATGGTTAATAAATTCGAATCGATTCGTCTGCCTCTCACAGATTGGGACTACTTGATCACTATTCTGCACTGAGTAAAGATGGAACATGATGATGATTTTAAATCTTGATGCTTGTTCAGTAACTTGATTTTAAACCATGTTGTTTAGTATAAGTTGCTAATCTAGAATGGATAAAGAACATAGAACATGAGCTAAAATGTTGAAAGTAAGGACTGACTTTAGACGCTTTTGGCAAAGAAAACCCCAGAGCCAGAAAGCCTTGCATGTCTAAGTCTCGGTCGTGTCTTTCCGACGGGTCAGTCTTACTGAGTACTAGTTGCTCAGCCTTGTTGTGGCTAATCTTTTTCAGGTAATATTAATAGCTTGGGTGTTGGTACCACTTGGCCGACCCAGCTCCCTCCAGGCTGGACCGTCGAGTGGGATCCTTCCTCGGACGGCGAAGGAAGGAGTTTTTGATGTCATGATCGGCTCCGTCATGATGTCATGTATCGACGTTTAGCTTCCGCTAGTTTTATTTGACTTCGAACCTTGCAAATTTCGGAACTTGTTGTCATAATGGAATGTTGTAACCTCTGTGCTACTCACCTTCGTGTGAGCGATGCTTCTCGATCCTGTTATGTGGTTTATCGGAGGAAATCCGACGGTCGACCAAGTTGACTTGCTTAAAGTGCATAATCGCGTGTCAGGCGACTTCAATGCATTTTAGTCAGGTTAATTTGGGCGGTTCCGCCACAGCTGGTATCAGAGCTCGAAGCATGGTACGGAGAACAACAAACCTTAAAACTCTTTCTCTAACTAAAATTTGCAAGAAGTAAAATCGAGAAGTTCGTAAGTTCGCTAAGGATGAGTTTAGTTCGAGGAGCCCTAGGGGATTTTGGGGTTGTTTTTAAGGTGGCTAATAGTTATTGGTTATCTTCTAACTTCCAGCACTTTTTGACACGTCTATCATACGTGTGCCGAAATCCACATCGCGAGTATGCGAAGGGTGATGGGAATTCGATTCCAACGAGCCTATCATCACGGTTGTTTCGCCCACGTCTATTATACGTGCGCAGGTTCCGTATGTTAATACATGCGAAGGATGGTATGGTTCGATTCCAATGAGCCTATCATCACGGTTGTTTGCCCACGTTTGTTACACGTGTGCATGATTCCGCATCACGAGAATGCGAAGGGTTATAGGATTCTATTCAAAGGAACCTATTTCCACGGTTGTTGCGCTGTCCATGTAGCGTTAAATGCATGGGTGCCGTTTCTATAGTGAACGGTAATGATTGTGGACGCTTTCGTGAGTGCTGGCATGGAAGGTTCAAGCTGTGTTGTGTTTTTCTGCAGGTACACTACCAAACGTTGCGTTCGAAACGATGCCTAGTAACTCGACTAGTTATTATAGTGAGAGCCGTATTGTTGCCTTGCCACCGGCACTAACCACGTAAGTCCAAAGATTTTTGGCAATTATTTTTGGTTGAGAGGACGACTAGGACGTGCATGCATTCAGAAATAAAACCAAACTCGGGTACGTCGTAAAAAGTAATGCACCGCGTTAAGGATTGTCTAGCTGTCCTTTTTACGCCATACTAACTCCAGAAGCTTTGTATAAAAAAAAAGTTGTGTTAAAACTCCCAAGTAAAACTGCCGCAAGGTACTACCATTTGGGTTGAGAGTTGTGATCAGTTTGGTGACCCCCTGTTGGTTGTTAGCCCAAAGTGCACACCAGCGGAGTTTCTGCTGTTTCGACCTCCTTAAGGACCTTTCCTGCAAGGAGTCCTTTAAGCAAAGTTTTTCAGAACTTAGTGAAGGACTTACTGGTAGAGTTTCAGCTTTGTTAAGTCTCTGGTTTGGAAGTTATGTTCAGTTTATCTTGACTCGGTCTGAAGAGTTCCATCAGGTATACTTAATGGGAATCTGAGATTATCACCTTGTTGGGTTCTGTTCTAGCCCTACCTTTGAATACCAAACTTGTTACCCACTATCTAAAGAACATACTGGTAAAATTTAAGAAATTTTGGAGGAATACTTGCTGAGTTATGAGCTTTTCTCTAACTACCAGAAATCTGTTTGATTTCCAAGTGTTAACCCCGTTTCTCACGTGACCCTTGGTTACAGATGGCGCAGCCCGTGCACGTTGCAGTCGGCACGGAGGGCACCACCTACTCACGGCGCCTTCACTACGAGGGTTTTCCAGCTGTGTTGTGGGACACTCTGCGCTCTTTCGGGTACCAGTCGCCGCCGGTTTATGCGGGCCGTGCGTACCAGGACCACGGGATTCCGCGGAGCCGCGTACACGTGCGGGTACCCCCGCCTCCGGATCAGCCACAGTGGCCGCTGTTGGAGGTAGTGGCTGAGGGACACACGCTCCACGACGCTTGGGAGTTCGCAGCCTTGCAGACCTTGACCTAGTTCTACCGGGCACACCCTCTTGAGATCGTGCTAGACCCAATTGGGTTGTTCCCTGCCCGGGATACGAGGGACCTGGACTGGTTGGATCGTATGGAGCATATGGACTTGCTCGGGCTTATGGATCCTCAGCGCACGATTTTTGTTTCAGCTCGTTGCCTGAATGTGTTCTACAGGATGGTTGAGCTGCAGAGCCGAGCGATGGCTACGGTGATTGGGATGGCAGTGGCCAACCAGGTTGCCTTGTCTACCGTGCAGAGTGCCATGGTGGACCAGTCGCTCGAGCTGGTATAGAAGGATGTTCAGATTGTTGAGATGCGGGACAAGATTACTCGTTTGGAGGAAGAGATTGTGGATATGGAGCATGATATGGAGATCTTGGCTGACCAGTTCTATGATGTGAACATGGAGCTGGCGAACGCCAATGAGCACTTGCAGGAGCATCACGATGAGCTTAATGCCATCCACGCCTTAGAGGTGCAGCTGGATCAGCAGATGGCCCAGGAGGAGGAGCCTGAGGAGATCGAAGGCTTTTCGAGCATGGACTATGAGAATGCCTCACCGTAGCCTCCAATTGGTGATGCTCACTCTCCGGTCCTTAGCTTTGCCTCCGTGGGCAACCTCGACGACTTCTAGTTATGGCAAACTAAGTTGAACGGTTCTATTTTGTTTTTGATTGTACTCCTTGGCAACCTATATTTTTGGCCAATGATGTAATAGGTTAGCTTTGAGTTGAGTACTCCTCCTGTATTTTAAGACCAGCAATGAAATGATCTTAGTGAAAGCAGTTCCTTTGTTTTCGTTCCCTTTTGACTCGACTTCTGACACTTTGCGACACGTCATGGATGTCAAGAGTGTGGGTTTTGGTGCGGTGAACACACCCGTTTCCTGAGGGCCTGTCCAAAGCTGACCGACCCCGAGTCGCGAGGTCAGACGCGCCCGACCCCTCGCGGACGGTCTCCGCCTCGCCCGACCCCGGGATGAAAGGCTCCGTATCGCCCGACCCCGGCACCAGAGGTCGGAATTAGTGGGACCCCGAGGATAAGGTTTTGGCTCGCCCAAGGGTATATGCAGACCAACCAGGGAGACACCGGATCTTGTGGACCCTACAAAACGTGGATCAAAATACCTTTCCGATCGGTAACAAGGATAAAATGACGTTGCAGAAACGGGCCAGTTGCTAGCTAAGATTTGTGCACCTTCTTAATAAGGATATGTGTTGGGTTGCAAAAGTTGCATTTGCGGAATTAACACATACATTCCCACATTATTTGGAATACTTCGGAGATTATGGAACTAATGGAAAGGTGAATCTTGCAGATGGCGCATCGCACACGCTCCGGCTACGTTCCCAGTGGCAGTGAGGTGCCTCTCCCACCTCCGCCTCCGACCACCCTTGAGTCGATCTTGGCAGCCCAGACCGAGCTGTTGAGGCACATCGCTCAGGGGCAGCAGCAGCAGCCCCAAGGAGGAAGGGCCCATCATTAGCCACATGTTGCTCGCTATGAGGATTTTCTGGGGACCCAGCCTCCTCTGTTTCACAAGACGGAGGACCCACTTGACGCCGATGCCTGGATTCGCGCTATCGAGTCCAAGTTCTCCCTTCTCACCGCATATTGCCCGGATGAGAACAAGGTTCGGTTCGCCGCGCAGCAGTTGCATGGTTCTGCTCTCCTGTGGTGGGAACACTACCACGCCATGCAGCCGGCTGACCACGTCATCGGCTGGGAGGAATTCAAGACGGTGTTCAGGGGCCATCACATCCCTGAGGGTCTTCTGGAGCGCAAGCTCAACGAGTTCCTGGCTCTCACCCAGGGAGGTCGCGATGTCCTGCACTATGCGCAGGCTTTCAACGACCTGTGTCGCTATGCAGGCTATCATGCGGACTCCGATGAAAAGAAGAGGGACCGCTTCCGCAGAGGCTTGAGTTTGGAGCTCAAGGAAAGGCTGAACCCCATCAAAGTGGGTTCCTACAATGAATTGGTGAACCTGGCAATTTCCCAGGAAGATTGCATGAAGGCTCTCAAGGCCGACATGAAGAGGAAGGCCCCAATGCTGGCACCCAGCCCGCCTGCCCAGAAGTATAGAATGGTTCCCCCACAAGCGCCTTGCAGGCCTGCACAGCCTGGGAGATGGGTTGCTCGACCTCCACCGCAGGCAGCACCTCGTTTCCCCGGTTTCCAGCCGCAAGGACCCCGCCCTGCTCTCCCGATGCCACTGCGCCCGGTGACTGGAAACCGCTGTTTCACTTGCGGGAACTCAGGACACTTCGCCAAGGACAGCCCCCGCAACCAGAATCAACGACCCGGTCAAAGCAATACACTGGGCAACAAGGGGAAGAAGCCAAAGGTGCAGGTCCGACAAGGCAGGCTGAACTTCACCACCCTTGCTGAACTTCCAGAGGGCACACCAGTGATGACGGGTACCTTTTCTATCTGTGATCAACCCGTCCTTATTCTGTTTGATTCGGAAGCATCTCATAGTTTCATTGGGACTAGAATCAGTGCTAAGTGTGGGTTAGATTTCTGTCACACCGAAGGTACCTACATAATCTCTACCCCGGGTGGAAAGGTAGCTTCACACCAAGTGAGCCGCAAAGTACCTATCCAGTTAGGGAGAACCCTTCTTAAGGAAGACCTGCTTACTCTTGGGATAGAAGGAATAGATGTTATCTTGGGAATGGATTGGATGACCCGACACCGAGTGACCCTAGATATCCCTGCCAGGGCAATCCATATAAATTCACCCAAGTATGGTAGCTCCACTATACACTTACCTCCCTGAGAGTGCCAAACTTTTTGTGCCTATCCAGTGTCTGAAAACCGATTGGAAGATATCCCAGTAGTGTGTGAGTACCCGGATGTGTTTCCAGACGATTTGCCGGGTATGCCGCCTGAGAGAGACATCGAGTTTGCCATTGAGTTGCAACCAGGTACCGCCCTAATCTCAAAGAGACCATACCGGATGCCACCAGCCAAACTGGCAGAAATGAAAGCTCAGTTGCATGATTTGTTGGAAAAGGGTTTTATTCGCCCAAGTACATCACCTTGGGGTTGCCCCGCCTTGTTTGTGAAAAAGAAGAACGATAGTCTGCAAATGTGTGTGGACTACCGACCTCTCAATGCGGTGACGATAAAGAACAAGTACCCCCTACCCCGCATTGATGTTTTGTTCGACCAATTAGCTGGAGCTAGAGTGTTTTCCAAAATTGACCTCCGTTCTGGCTACCATCAAATCAAGATCCGCCCGTGCGACATTCCAAAGACTGCCTTCTCTACACGATATGGACTCTATGGGTACTTAGTCATGTCGTTTGGGCTTACTAATGCACCGGCTTATTTCATGTACCTCATGAATTCGGTGTTTATGCCCGAACTCGACAAATTCGTCGTGGTATTCATTGACGACATCTTGGTGTACTCGAAGAATGAACAAGAACATGCAGAGCACCTACATACTGTACTTCAACACTTAAGAGACCACCAACTCTATGCCAAGTTCTCTAAGTGTGACTTTTGGCTGGACAGTGTTAAATTCTTGGGACACACCATATCCAGAGACGGAATAGCAGTAGACCCAAGCAAGGTGCAAGAAGTAATGGACTGGAAGCTGCCCACTTCAGTTCATCAGATTCGAAGTTTTCTTGGTTTAGCCGGTTACTACTGTCGCTTCATCCCTGACTTCTCAAAGATAGCTAAGCCAATGACGGAACTGCTGAGGAAAGGGAGTAAGTTTGTGTGGAGTGACAAATGTGAAGAAGCTTTCCACACCTTGAGGCAATTATTGACTTCTGCGCCAGTTTTAGCTCAGCCCGACACCACTAGGCCATTTGATGTGTATTGTGATGCCTCTGGCACTGGACTTGGTTGTGTTCTTATGCAAGACAGCCGAGTCATTGCCTATGCCTCGCGAGCGTTACGACCACATGAGTTGAACTACCCTACTCATGATCTTGAGTTAGCGGCAGTCGTTCATGCTCTGAAAATGTGGAGGCATTATCTCATGGGAACCCGATGCAACATCTATACAGATCACAAGAGTCTTAAGTATATATTCACTCAAGCAGACCTCAACATGCGTCAGCGGAGATGGTTAGAATTAATCAAGGATTATGACCTAGAAGTGCATTATCACCCAGGAAAAGCCAACGTAGTTGCAGATGCACTCAGCCGCAAGATCCATTGTAACTGCTTATCGGCGGTTAATTATGCCGAGACCCTGTGTCATGAAATGGCTAAACTCAACTTGGAAATTGTTCCACATGGCACCTTAAATCATATTTCTCTAGAGCCCACCCTGCTTGACCAAATAATTCTAGCACAGCTAGAGGACAAAGAGATAAACCTTATCAAAGCGAAACTTGCACAGGAGGACAAAGGATATAAACGTTTCCGACGGGATTGGAAAGGACTGGTACTTTATGAAACTCGACTTGTAGTTCCAAATGATCCCGAGCATAAGAAACAAATTCTGGACGAAGCACACCTATCCAAATTCTCGATTCACCCCGGCAGTACCAAGATGTATCACGACCTCCGACAAAATTTCTGGTGGAGTGGGATGAAACCCGACATTGCTCGATATGTTTCAGAGTGCGATACCTGTCAGCGAGTTAAGGCAAGCCACTTGAGGGTAGCTGGCCCCTTGCAGCCGCTGCCTATTCCCTCGTGGAAATGGGAAGACATAAGCATGGACTTTATAGTCGGACTACCCAATACCTCCCGCAAGCATGACTCCATATGGGTTATAGTAGACCGACTAACCAAAACGGCACATTTCCTTCCAGTACACACCACCCACACCATACAGAAATATGCAGAACTGTACCTTGATCGGATTGTGTCCTTGCATGGTGTACCTAGAACGATCATCTCTGATCGAGGTAGTCAGTTTGTAGCACACTTTTGGGAGCAGTTGCAATTTTCACTTGGCACTAAATTGATCCGCAGTTCCACATATCACCCTCAGACCGATGGGCAAACTGAAAGGGTTAATCAGATTTTGGAAGATATGTTGCGCGCCTGTGCTATTCATTATGATAAGAACTGGGATAAGTGTTTGCCATTAGCGAAATTCTCCTACAACAATAGTTACCAAGCTAGCCTGAAAATGGCACCTTTCGAGGCCTTGTATGGACGAAGATGCCGAACCCCACTGAGCTGGTCGCAACCCGGAGAGAGAACGGTGTATGGACCTGACCTGGTCATAGAGGCCGAAGAAAAAGTGAGAGTCATCCGCGAAAATCTCAAGGCCGCCCAATCTCGACAGAAGAGCTATTCCGATCAAAGAAGAAGACCCAACCAATTTAAGGTTGGAGATTTTGTATACCTATGGGTTTCACCGACCAAAAGCGTACAATGTTTTGGAGTAAAGGGAAAGTTAGCTCCGCGCTATATTGGTCCCTACGAGATCGTAGAGGCGTGTGGACCCGTAGCGTACCGAGTAAAACTTCTAGAGAAGATTGCAGCGATACACGATGTTTTCCATGTCTCGCAACTCAAGAAGTGCATCAAGATTCCAACTGAGATCATTACCCTAGAAGAATTGGAGATTGAACCAGATTTATCGTATAAAGAGTATCCAGTTAAGATCCTCCACCGGAAGGAAAGACATACTCGTCGGCAAATGGTCAAGATGTACAAAATTCAGTGGCGTAACCATACGGAAGACGAAGCGACGTGGGAGACGGAAGAATATCTCAACGCTAACTTCCGCTGTTTTCTTTTCGATCAAGGAGGTACGTTGCACCAACCACACTAGTTCTTTCTGCACTTGAATCTCGGGGCGAGATTCCTTTAAGGGGGGTAGGCTGTAACAACTCTACCTAAATTAAGTGCTTTTAACTCTAAACCAGTGATAAATCCTTAATTTAAGAAGTGAAATGACCCTTATAAACCTAAGAAGCTCCTTTTGGAGTTTGTTTTAAAGCTTGAAATTCTATATACAAACTTAAGTTTCTGCCCAAATAAGAGTTGTAAAACTTTTATATTCCAACAACTTTTGTTAAAGGCACCTTGACTAATTCGGAGTGGAAGGGAGTCAAAAACAGCAATCCAAAGCCGGCTTTCCTAAAAGGACCCTGAAAATCTCTTAAGTCCTGGAATTCGAGTTTTCCTCCATCCTTGCAGACTTTCATCTCCCGTTTTCCTATCTAAACTCGAGTCAGAGCCTTAATAGAAGTTGTAGTACCTCGAGAGTGTTCCAACTTTGTTACACTGACCTAGATCCCAATCGGACCCGAACTTGTTCAAAATCCCGGTCAAAGTGAGGTAAACCAGTCAACTCACCCCGGATGCCTTAAATCCTAAGTCTGGAATTCCAGATTTTTGGCTAGCTTTGGCCGGAAAGATCTTTGAATCCTTTCACAATCTAAACCGACACCTTAAACAAAGTTTGAAGAACGACCAGAGTTGAACAAGTTTGTTTAAGGGAGTTTCGGGAGCTGTGTTGAAAGATTCGGAGAAGGATCGCTCCAAAGATGGTCGGGCTTGCTGCCCGAAGGGAGCCTCGACGCCCGCGCGCCCGAGCATGTTTGCTCGCGCGCTGCCGGCCACCGGCAGCTCACCGGCGCCCTATCACCAGCGCGACAGCGATAGGACGAGAGCCACGGCGCCCAACCCGCGCCCGCGACAGGACGGAGCGAGCGCAGGGCTAGCCAATCGCCGGCCGCGCGCAGGTCGCCTTCCACCTGCCACGGCTCTGCTCCGCCAACCCTGTTCCGCCCATTCGCCGAGAAAGCTGAGACGCCCCCGACGTCCCGCGCCTCCGCCCACTCGCCCAACCCCCACGGTAGCCTTTCTGCATCGCCCGCCCGACAGACTGGAAGCCCCAGACGCGCGCCGCCCAAGGCCAATCGCCGCCGAAGACCACCCGGAGCTCCGCCTACTCTGCCCAATGGCGTCGTCGGCCAATGGCCGCCTCGCCCGAGCACTCGCCGCTCCCGGCCTTATCCTTTCCCCACCGAAGCCCCGCCTCGACCCTCCGTGCCACCCGGGCCCTATAAAAGGGAACCCCCCTCACCGGCAATGCCACCCCTTGCCACCGCCCGCACCTGCGCCGCCGCTTTCTCCTCTGCGTCCTGCTTTCTCCTCTGAGCCACCGCTTTCTCCCCGTGCCGCCGCTGAGCTTCCGTGGAGCTCACCCCTTTGCACCACCCCACACTCCTGCGATTTCGCCACCACCCTTTTGAGAAAGCTCCCCTTTCCGCCCCAGCCTGCTCCTGTTCGGCCCCAAGGCTTCACCGGTAGACCTGGAGGTAAGCTACTTAACCCTCCTGGTCCTTTCCGTTTCGCCCGACCCCTGTCCTTTTCGTTTCGCCCGACCCCTGTCTTTTTTTCATTCCGCCCGACCCTTTGTTTCGGTTCGCCCGACCCCTTTTCTTTTCGTCTCGCCCGACCTTTTCCCGTTCGCCTCGCCCGACCCTGCCAAGTTCGCCGACCCTTTCTCCGCCTCGCCTGAGGGCTCGGTTGTAACTTTTTCTTTGACCCGAGGGTATCGGTGAAATATTTTCGGGGATTCCTCTGTGTTGAGTCTGAGGACCTCGGTACGGTTTTCCTTAAACCTGAGGGTCAGACCCTAAGTTTTTCCCCAATCCGACCCTCTCATCCTGCTCTCCACCAACAGAAGTTGAACTCCCCCCACCTTTCCTGTAGCTTTGCTACAAGTGTCCGTGTTAAAACATGAGTGTGTTGAAATAACCATCTAAAATGTTTAACCCCTGCACTGCATTTCCGTGTAGAGTTGAATCTCGCCGACGGAACGTACGAGCTTCACTCGGCGCCAGAAGAAGACCCCGCCGAGGAACTGCACCCCTTCGAAGGAGAGCCCGAACCGGCACAAGACCCCGAAGACCCGCAAGCTTTTTCTGAAGGCAAGCCCCGGAGCATAAATTCCTATCTTGAGTTCATGCAATATTATTGATTACTTGATTGCGCATTTATGTTTCAAGGAGTTGTAATGAAACCTTAGATGCATAAACTTAGTACCTTGTCTGAATACTAGTTGCTAAGGTCGAGTAGTGCAATGCTTAATAGGTTTCGGTAAAAGTCGAGTGATTTCCTGTCACTCGCGAGTTATAGGAGTTGAATGTTTCAGATTTGTCGCAACTATAAGAACGACGGACGGGGTCAGGCTTGTGTTCGATACTTGGTGGATTGCCCCGTCTGTCTAAATGAAAATGAACTAAGGTCGAAACGTGTCGGCGTTCGTGATCAAGTGTTTGAAAGTACTAATCTCATACCTAGTATGGGATGGGGAAGCCTAGTACCTGATTGAACTGGGGCGTGGCATACCCTCCGGCTGTCCTTGGAACGTCGTTCCCATGGTGCATCATGTGGGTGCAAGTGCGGTCACAGTGCAGCAATAGGCCGGGACTGTGGAGCATTGCATGCCAAAGGAAGTTGGCCCTGACACGTGCCTAAGGGATCGATGGGGCCGGCTGACAAATGAAGCGACCCTTCGTGGTGCGTGGATGTCGTGAGATTAGGTTTGCCATGCATGGTTAATAAATTCGAATCGATTCGTCTGCCTCTCACATATTGGGACTACTTGATCACTATTCTGCACTGAGTAAAGATGGAACATGATGATGATTTTAAATCTTGATGCTTGTTCAGTAACTTGATTTTAAACCATGTTGTTTAGTATAAGTTGCTAATCTAGAATGGATAAAGAACATAGAACATGAGCTAAAATGTTGAAAGTAAGGACTGACTTTAGACGCTTTTGGCAAAGAAAACCCCAGAGCCAGAAAGCCTTGCATGTCTAAGTCTCGGTCGTGTCTTTCCGACAGGTCAGTCTTGCTGAGTACTAGTTGCTCAGCCTTGTTGTGGCTAATCTTTTTCAGGTAATGTTAATAGCTTGGGTGTTGGTACCACTTGGCCGACCCAGCTCCCTCCAGGCTGGACCGTCGAGTGGGATCCTTCCTCGGACGGTGAAGGAAGGAGTTTTTGATTTCATGATCGGCTCCGTCATGATGTCATGTATCGACGTTTAGCTTCCGCTAGTTTTATTTGACTTCGAACCTTGCAAATTTCGGAACTTGTTGTCATAATGGAATGTTGTAACCTCTGTGGTACTCACCTTCGCGTGAGCGATGCTTCTCGGTCCTGTTATGTGGTTTATCGGAGGAAATCCGACGGTCGACCAAGTTGACTTGCTTAAAGTGCATAATCGCGTGTTAGGCGACTTCAATGCATTTTAGTCAGGTTAATTTGGGCGGTTCTGCCACAGAATAAGTCCGGACAAGTTGGATATGAACCTCCGGATAAAGTTAACTTTGCCGATTAGGGACTGTAGCTCAGTTTTGTTCTGCAGGGCTACAACTTTATTGATGGTAGCTATAATCTTCCGGTTGATTTCTATCCCGCGCTCGTGGATCATCAATCCTAGAAATTATCTAGCCAAAACGCCGAAGGCACATTTGTTTGGATTCATTTTCAATCTATGCTTCCTTGTGCACTCCAATACCTCTCGCAAATCAGCCAGATGCTCCTGATGCCCCCTTGACTTGACCACGACGTCGTCGATGTAAATATCCACCAGGACACCAATAAGCTTGTGGAAAATATAATTCATAGCCCGTTGATATGTAGCTCTAGCATTTTTTAAACCGAAGGTCATCACTACCTACTCGAACAAACCGAGGTGGCCTGGGCATCTGAAAGCTATCTTTGAAATGTCTTCTTTGGCCATTAATATCTGATTATACCCAGCATTACCGTCCATGAAGCTGATGACTTTGTGTCCCGCGGCGGAGTCTATCAAAACATCAGCTGTCGGCATTGGATACCCATCCATCGGCGTAGCCTGATTAAGATTCCTGAAGTCAATGCACACGCGCAATTTCCCATTTTTCTTGTATACGGGCACAATATTGGAAATCCACTCGGCATAATGGCACTGCCGAATAAATCATGCTTCAATCAATCTTGTAATCACGGCCTTTATATCAGGTAGAATTTTAGGGTTGCACTGTCGTGCAAGCTGTTGATACGGCCGATACCCTGGTTTTATAGGCAACCGGTGTTCAACAATGGACCGGTCTAGACCAGGCATCTCATGGTATTCCCAAGCAAAACAATCTTTAAATTCTTTTAATAAACTTGTCAATTCACGCTTATACTTGGGGTCTAGACTAGCACTAATATACGTCGGCCTTGGCTTGCTGCCGTCTCCTAAGTCCACCATCTCCAATGAATCGGCCGACATAAATTCGTGCCCAAGCTTCCCGTCTTCTCGGACGAACCGATCCATTTAGTCTGATTCTTCAGAGCTGATTGCTTGGATTGGCTGTAGGCTAAAATCGGACACCTTCAGGAAATCGGTGTCCCAAGTCTTGCCAGATATGCATCTGATGTGTTCACAGCTCCACTGTTGCGCGTCGGCCGCGGCAACACTGTAGGCGGAATCGGCGGTGACTATCTCGATGTTGTCGCCGACCCACTAGACGAGGCACTGGTGCATTGTAGATGGGACGTAGCAGTTCGCGTGTATCCAATCTCACCCGAGCAACATGCTGTAGGACCCTTTGCCATTAATAACAAAGAGAGTAGTGGGTAGGGTCTTACTGCCGATGGTGAGGTCGACGCAGAGTGCTCCTCGGGCCGGGGACACATTGCCTTCAAAATCCATGAGCATCATGTCCGTCTTGGTCAGATCCTCATCACCTTTGCCCAATTTCCGGAACATAGCATACGGCATGATGTTGACCATAGCACCTCCGTCCACCAGTAGTCTAGCAACCGGCCGTTCGTTGACGTGTCCTTTGAGGAACAGAGCCTTGAGATGCTGGCATTTTTCATCCTCGGGTTTCTCAAAAGTGGCTGTCATTGGCTCCAAAGCCAACTGTGCCATTTGCTCCTCTATTTCTGTTGCGTCGTCCTGATCGGCGGGAGCCATGAACTCCATCAGCAAGATGAACACCATGCTGACGTCATTTGCCGACCCATGATTGTCGTCCTCTTCACCAGGTTTTCCTTCTGGGGCGCTAGACTCGAGACCTGCCCTCCTTCTTATCCATCGTCTGCCTCTGTTCTTCTTCCTGTTGTTCCCATTGGCGCAAACGCTGGACTCTTCGTTTCTGGGATTTAGTCAAACCGTCTGGGCACCATCTGGGGTTCACTAGTTGACCCGGCGGTTTTGCACACTCCCAGTCTGGCTCTCGTCCTAGGGGATTTTCGTTCGAGACTCTGGCATCGGCCATCTTCTTCAGCTGATCATGTGCGCTAGACCTGCCCCCTAGTCGATCATGCTAGTCAACTATGCCCTCCAGCCGAACACGCACTGAAACGCGTCGATCTTCTTGTTCGCACCTATATCTGTTGATCGACTCTAGTCCTCGATCCCTGGAGCGTGACCTCTTGAACAGGCGACCGTTGCGATCCTGACCATTGCACTCGGGGCAATTATCGGCCGATGGCAACCTAAGGTTATTCTCCCAGCAGTGGATGAAGAACGGGCACCGCCAGTGATCTTCGTGTCGACGCATCATCTCCTCACGGCGTCTTGAACTTTCTTGTTGTCGCTGATACTTGCTAAGTAAGTCTTGGGAGGTGATAGGCCTATGTGACCTCTCCGATTTTTCACCCTCGTCTTCGATCCGTCCTTTTCCTTTGACATCTTTGACCGTGGCCTGATTTCTAGGGTCCACAGTGCCACTTCTCTTGGCCGATTCTGACATCATCACCTTGGTCTGGAGTACGCTTCTTCCTGCATCGACCATGTTAGTGGGGAAAGGATGCTGATCGATCTTCATCGGCTTTACTGGCTTTGTCGAAACTTTGAACTTGAGTCTCCCTTTTTCAATGGCCGATTGTATCGGCTGTCAGAAGATCTTGCACTCATTCGTGTTGTGGGATGTGGCATTGTGTCATTTGCAATATTTCATCTTTTTGAGCTGCTCGGCTGATGGAATCGTGTGGTATGGCGAAAGCTTGATCTGCCCTTCTTGGAGAAGCAAATCGAAGATTTTGTCGGCCTTCGACGTGTTAAAGCCAAATTTTTCTGGTTCCTTCTTTCCAAACGGGCACGATATCGGCCTTTTCCCTTTTACCCACTCTACTAGACCGATTTCCGCCTCTTCCTCCGATTCGGACCCCTCTAGGTATGCCACCTTTTTCTAAAAATTCCTTCGTTGGTCGAAAGGGCGCACCTCCTGGCCAGACAAACGGTGGACGATCTGACTTAAGCTTTCGAACTCCTGGGAGGCGTACTTCTCTTTGATGTGTGGCAGGAGACCTTGGAAGGTGATATCGGATAGCTGGGCGTCAGTCAAGACCAAGGTGTAGCACTTGGTCCATATCTCTCTGAACCTCTGTACGTAACTGGTCACTGGTTCTACGCTCCTCTGCTTGAGGCTGGTCAGATCTGAGAGCTTCGTCTCGTGGACTCCCACGTAGAAGTACTTATGGAACTGCTTCTCCAAATCGGCCCAAGTAATGATGGAATTGGGCAGCAGTGTAGTGAACCACTGGAAGGCTGATCCGGATAGGGATGACGAGAATAATCGTACTCGCAGAGCATCTTGCGTGGCAGCTTCCCCGCACTGGATAATGAATCTATTCACGTGTCATCCAAATCGTAGCTCCAATCAGAGCGTTTCTGCAGTGTCTGCCCCCCTGCCAATTTCTAGCGTGGCCGGCTGATATTGTGGGACCGTCGGCCGGATGGCCGATTGGAATGATGCCTGGACTGGAGAGTTCCCGTAACTGGTTGATGGATCCAGCCTGGCCGTCGTTGTTGGTGTTCCCCGCGACACCGAGTTTGAGGGCAGCGATTTCACGGAGGAAATTTGAGCAGGCTGAGACGGCGCTTGCGATTGGTAGCACGGCGCGCCGTTGTATCCTAGGGGTATTGAAGCGTTGTACCCTCCATGTTGCATTGATATCGGCTGAGGAGCCGAGTGAGATGCGCTCGGTACCGCTGAGAAGCCTCTGATTGGAGCTACGATGGGTGGGGCGTAAGCTGGTCCCTAATACTCTTGAGCTACTCCGCTGACCAAGGAACTGATGACGGCATCCTATATCGTGTTGGTCATTACTGTGGACTGGTGGATCATAGCCTTGTAAACAGACTGTTGAATCATGTTAGACATCTTCCCTGAGTCCTCAGCAATGGTGATGTGGTGGGGAGTTGGAAGAGGAGCTTTCTTGACGGTCTCCCCGCTTCTGGTATGACTAAGGGATTGCAAGCATGTCTTCTTGTATTCTTCTAGATGTCTAGCCACTTCTTCCTTTTGGTCGTTCTTGAGATCTGCTTCAGTAATTTCGATGACATTGTCTTCGTAGACCTCGGCAGTCTTCGACATTTGGATGTTGTTTGGTCCCACTGGGCGTGCCAAAAGTGTGTTGGTGCTAAAAATCGGCCGGTTGATCTTCAGCGTCGGACACACGACCCAGGAGAATCTGCTTAACTCCTGTTCGGGTTATCACCCTGGTGCGTTTCACACGGTGTGCCAGTCAATCTGACCCGTTGATTGACAAGGAAAAAGTATTAAATTCCAAGGGCTCCAATCGGCTAGAGTTTTGATCTATCTTTAAAAGCGCGTCGGCGAATCGGCCGATTTACTCTAAAGGTAACCAGCTATAAGACAGCCGATACTGTGTAGCAATTGTAAAGAAAAAACTACTAGAGCAAACTAAACAACGCTAGTGAAACAACACTCGAGATAGATCTAATCGGCTGTATGATAACAAAGAAGGAAAGCAATAAAAAGCCGATAGTTCGTACCTCAAGCTGGATAACTGGTGATGAAAACTAAAATAACAGGTAAAATCTACGATTCTAGCTGATATCGATAACTGGTGAATAAATCTAAACGAAACAACAACGATGCGCCCGAAGTTAAAGCTTAGATATTACTCGGTAAGCGGAACTTACAGAATCGGCCAGAGATCGTGTCGATGCAGCCCTGCCAACCCGACGAACTCGTGAAAGAAAATAGTATTTTGGAGAAGTCGCTGACTTGAAAGTAAAGTACGAGGAAAAAGTAGATTGGTTGTATTGATTGATGTCTTCTCTTTACAAACCTCTAGAGTTGGCTATTTATAGCCTATTTACAACTGATTTCCTAACCGACTAGGATCTATCTCTAATTTTAAATCATAACAAATATTTACAAACACAACTCGTATCAGAGTTGGTTATTATATCCCTACGAGCCAATCTCCTTCTTCAGCTGATCTTTTTTCTTGGCCCACCTTAGACCCATACTGACCAAGCCGCTCCAGCTTCCGATTGGCCAACCTTCACCGGTTGCTTTTGTCAGTCGGCCGAAACACTGTAGCTTCAATCAGCCGATTCCTAACTGTACCCTTGGCCTTCCTTTCTCCTTCTTTGACGCCGAGTCGAAACACGTGTCAAAATCCGGCGTCAATAAGTTGTTGAAAGCTATGCAGCGTGGTTAGTTTTCTGAATCATGAATAAATGCAAAACCATAGAAAAAGTATCACTTGGTCATTTCATTGGCTATATACACTTCTGAATACATTTTTTATTGGTGTGAGTGTTACTTTAATTAGATGAGTCTCACTCACTGGGAGCTAAATAAATATTTTTTGTGCGACAAAATTTAAAAGTTAAACGAACATTTATTTTGTGATGGAGTACACGTGAAATATAATCTGAGAGCAGCAGTACGTCAATTTAGATGTTCGAGCTTCCGCATTTTATTTAGGCTGAGGCATTTACTGGGGCTATTTTTTTTAAACAAAATCTTTTGAAGACTTGAATGAGGAAGATCTGGCATCTATTAGACTATTGATGCTTATTTTCCTCGGAAAATCTCAATTTCTAGAAGTTCACGTGAAAATTTGAATATTTGATGTAGCCTTGCTAAGTTTTGTGAAAATCATATGAATATTTTCAATAAGTCTTTGCCTGTTACCTTTCTTAAAAAGTGAGCTAATGACGTTGGCATCTGAAAGGCGAAAGAACTGCAAGGTACATCCCAACACTGCAGGTGCTATCGGTCCAACCCTTGGTCACGACCAAGGCTAAGATCAAAGCTGACGTGGCTGGTTTGACCGAGAAATGGTTTGACTCAAGTCAGTACTTCCTCCATTTTTATTTAAGCCATTTTCAATGTAAAGTTTCATATTTATATTTCCAAGAGTACCACGTAAACAAGAATATATTTAGTTCACGAATGAAATAGCTCACACAATGCATAGTTTCATCTTTTGGTGTTTCTAAGGCTACATGCAAGACATAAAGATCTTGAAAACAGTGAATAGTTTCATCTTTTGGTATTTCTAAAGCTACATGCAAGACATAAAGATTTTGGAAACAGTGTACACATGGTTTCATCCTCATGAAACCTCTTTCTTCTCTCACCTCATAAATAGTGTGCCATGTCATCAAAATTGCCTATGTGGTAGCTCATTTATTGTCCATGAAACTCCCATTGAGAATGGCCTTATAAGGCGCACACGCATATCAAGATTCAAACTTTGTAATATTTCACCTATAATTTGATTATTAATTTTTTTATTTTTATAATGTGTTGGATTTGTAATCAAATATACTCTACAATGATTATAAGTTTATAACCATAAATAATATAATATAAGATAAATGAATGGTCAAAGTGTTAAGATCGTGCTAAGGTGGTGTATGGTTCCTTTAGTCCAAGGACATGGATTAAACTTTAGTTCACTCCCTGTTTAGTTCCATGGACTAAAGTCCATTAATGTTGTTGAACAAAGACTCTTTTACCCCTGCTCCCCACCAGGCTGTTACCCTGTGTTCTGGCGCCAGTTTTCTTTCTATTTGTGGCTCCAATTTGTTTCTGGTGCCAAGTTCTAGGCGCTGCTGGTCTTGGCGCCAAGTTACCGCGCTGTTGGATTCTTTGCGCATGGCGGATAATAAAAATTGTGGTACATTCATAAAAATGTTCATACACTTGAAAAATCGACCATACAACATAGTAACAATCACAGCTATGACCTACTAAACAAACCATCGACTATCCAATCATGGAATTGATTTATGGTTTGATCTTCGTCCCCATGACATGTGTTTGATACATTTTCTTGAGAAGATGATCCTTCGGAGAATGAAACATAGTTCTCATCATGATCAACCAAATCAAAGTCCGCATCCCAAAAAAACTCTCTCGAATCAAATTATGTAGTTCCATGCACGCAATTATTATTTGACTTTGCTTTGGCATCGGATAACTAGGTAGATCTAGCAAAATTCTCCACTTCATCTTCAAAACTCCAAAAGACCGCTCAATGACATTACGAAGTGAATGTGCATAATTAAATTGCTCTTTTTTACCTCTTGGCATTGGGCCTTGTCGATACTCCGGGAGATGATACTTTGTACCCTTGTACGGTGCAAGATAACCCGGTCGGTTTGGGTAACCCGAGTCAACAAGGTAGAACTTGCCTACACATTCATAATAGAAGATTTTTGTAAGTCACATGGCAAGTATTGCAATAATGAGACAAAAGACAAAAGAACGTGTCAATACCTTGAGGTGGATGCGGAAACTTGTCTCCATACTTGTCAATTGCATCTTTGAACACCTTCGTATCAAGAACTGATCCAGGCCATCCCACCACAACAAAAGTAAACCTCATATCAAAGTCACATATGGCCATCACATTATGACTTGTATATCCATGCCTTCCCGTATGTTGTACTACCTTGCTAGTTGGGACTACAACAGGGATATGTGTCCCGTCTATTACTTCAATGCAATTGTCAAAGAATGGAGAAAAGCAAGGAGATTGCATCCTAGGATGCACACTCCTAAACTCTTGGTCTACTAGCCTAATGACATCAGCTACAAGCTTGCTCACACTCTGTAGTACTTTATCAAACTTCCTAC
Organism: Setaria viridis; assembly: GCF_005286985.2. NCBI lineage: Eukaryota > Viridiplantae > Streptophyta > Magnoliopsida > Poales > Poaceae > Setaria > Setaria viridis. Next base: position 4,921,887 of record NC_048269.2, read on the forward strand.
CTACTGTCTCCAGTGACCTAGTGAAACGGTCTTTAGCTTGTCTAACAGACTGAGGGACACCACATATCCATAAAAATAGCCCTAAAGCCTCCATAGATGACATCCTCCTTGTGGACTTCAATCCATATGACTCAACTAGCAAACTATGGAGCTTCTCAAACACACACCGACTCATCCTAAACATATTGAAGCAAGCTGTCTTATTTGCTAGTGTTTCCATGACCCATTCAATGTCATTTTCTGTTGCTACTCTATATTCCGCTTTGTTTATGTAAGTGTCAAATCGATGCATACCAATCAAGGCAGCAGCCACAATCATGATTCTTCTCCTCTTCTTCTAATACTCCAAGATGTACTCTTGTACTCTTTGATCATCATCAGACCCCTCTTCTTCTCTTTAGTCCTCATTAGACTCCTCTGGTTCTTCTCTTTGTTCATCATCACACTCTTCTTTTTCCGACAATCAGTACCAACAACAGATTAGTACCACCACCACAAAAACTACCAACACATGAACCAGCAACAAATGAACCATCAACACATGAACCAGCAATCAAATCAGTAGCATTTCAGAAGTTTCTTAGCACAAACATTACCATTACAGAAGGTCTTAGCACAAATAGTAACATAACAAAAGAGTAACATAACAGAAGTTCTTAGCTTGCAGCAGTAGCAGAATAGAAGGTCCTAGTAACAGAAGGTCTTAGCACAACAAGTTACAACATGTCCTCAATAGTTTTGAAAGTCATGGCAGCATCTCTTCAGCCACCCCAATCTGTCCTCTTTAGTTTTGATCTTGTGGAAGACATGCCGATTGTAATCAGAAGAGAACAATCTAGTAGCTATGAAGAACTCCTCTGTGTTGTAACCTGCTCCAGCATCCATAGCCAATTCTAGACATCTATCCATGTCTTGCAACTCTACATCCCTCTACCTCTGTCTCTCATCCTTCTCCATCTGTTTCTCCTCCTCCCTCAGTTTCTTCTTCTTTTCCCTCTCCTCCTCCCTCAATTTCTTCTTCTGTTCCATCTCCTACTCCCTCAGTTTCTTCTTCTTTTCCCTCTCCTCCTCCCTCAGTTTCTTCTTCTGTTCCATCTCCTGCTCCCTCAGTTTCATCTTCTTTTCCATCTCCTCCTCCCTCAGTTTCTTCTTCTATTGCATCTCCTTCTGCCTCTGCTTTGCCATTTCGGCTAGTGCTTCTTCTTCCTTACTTCTAGCAACTTGCAACTTTGTTAGAAACCCCTAAAACATCTTCATCATTGTGCTTTTTCTTTTCTTGGGTGGACTTGTGGTTGTGTCCATAGTGCTGCTTGCTCTCTTGCAGCTGTTACTGCTCATTGGGGTTGCCAGAAAGCCTTCTCCATGTGCTTCTTCACCATCCTCGTCACCACACACTCCTTCAGAGTCATGAGCTGCATAACCAGAGATGCAAGAGGTTGGTCCATCCACTGTAACCCATGAAACATCTTAGCTAGTTGTTCAACATATGTAGGTACTCCATACATGACCTTCTTGCATTCAACTTTTTTCTGAAAACTACAAACAGAAAAAAAAGTGATCAGGTACATAAGAAGCTAGAAGACATAGAATAAGAAACTAGAAAACTAGAAGACATAAGGTACCTCTGTCTCCCTTTTCCACCACGCTACCGATGCTATGACTATGCCATCAGGTCTTCAGCCTAAAGCAGTACTTTTATTCAACATAACCCAGAATATGTGCAGAGTCTTGCATTGTGTCCATCTGTTCCTCATTTGCTTGGTAGAAAGGTTCAGGCCAATCTTTAAGAGAAAACCTTGTCTCATAGCATTGTAACATCTACCTGACATTGTACCGTTCAAGCAATTGCCTGCCCTTATTTGTTCAACTGCTAGATCAAAAAAAATGTGTGTGTTTCCTCGGACCAATTGGGCTTGTCATAAAGATTCTATTACAGAAAATAAGGGCGTCACAGGGCATGACAAACTCAAAATACTAGGCCATTCATCTAGCAGATCATGACATACTGAAAATGGATTGAACACAACAATACCACAAACATTCATCTAGCGGATCATGACATACTAAAAATGGATATACCAGAACCAAATTCATTCAGGTACTAGGACAGGACCTACTGAAAATGGAATTCACAAGCATTCACATGAATACAGAGCCATTCATAGGCAACAAAGAATCACAGGCAGAGGAGCTTGGAGCTTACCGACTGGGAACGGGCTTTAGAGTATCTTCTTCTTTGTCCTCGAAGGCGCCAAGTTGCTCTGGAGGCTCAAAGGTGTGGCCAGCAATAGAGGATCCACCGTGGTGCACCATCGATCCCCCACGGCTCCCCCCTCTGCCTCCGCAAGTAGCCACGGCTCCCCCACGGCCTCCAACTCTGCCTCCACCGAATCTAGCTCCAATGTTCGTGGACCTCGACCGGCGACCTCCATGGCCTTCACCATGACCTACCACTCTACCTCCAGGGGCACGAGGAGGTAGCCTATGGTCGCCTCCAACATCGTCCGCCTGGAGGTACTCATGGTAGGAGCCGAGGTTGGGGAAGCCGTCGGCCTGGGAGCTGAGGTCGAGGTGCTCCATGTGGCAGTGGGGAGCGGAGAGGGAGGGGGCCGGTGGTGAGGTGAAGGGGCCATCCTAGAATGAGCGAAAGTTGTGGGTAGCTACGGATGAAGAAGCTGCCTGAGAGAAGAAGTCCCGGTAGTGGTCCATGGTGGGTGCGGTGGTGGGGAGGACCGGTTGTGGCAGCGTGGGAAGGAGCGGAGGTGGTGGATCTGGTGTGGGGAGGACAGGGCACTATGGATCCGACATGAGGAGGAGCGGGCGCGGCGGATCCAGCGTGGGGAAGACCGGGGGCGGTGGTGGCACCGGAGCGGGAAAGCGAGCAAGCGGCGAGAATGGATGGAGAGGGGCGGTGGCAGCGGCAGGAGCGTGGAGGGGAGCTAGTGGCGGGAGCAGCCGGAGCTGAGAGGGGAGTTAGCGGCGGGAGCGGGGAGGGGAGCACGTGGTGAACCTTCTAGAGGAAGCAGCTGGTGGCGAGGTTGAACGACATTAATGAGGGGTAGGGGTGTCCCCAACACACTTTAGTCCAGTTCAGTCCACCTCATGTGGGCTAGAGGACTAAAGCCTTTAGTCCAAACTTTAGTCTACCTGTTTGGGTGTTTAGGGACTAAAAATGCACAAAAATAGTGGACTAAAGTTTAGTCTATAGGAACCAAACAGGCCCTAAGTCATACCATGTCTTATAAAGACATAGATGGTTGAAGTACATGTTAATGTGGCAGTCAGGGGCTAGCGTTCCAACCCGTGTGAGGCACGGTTTGACTTCCCTTCACTAAAAACAAGGTTTAACCTTATGACTACACGCTTAGCTTAACTAACCATGCTTAAATGCTTTACAATGCTCATAATAATAATAATACTATGTACATAATTAAGTTGGGTTGTTACAAGTCCCAACTCCTAAGATTTCAAGAAGGGACCAATTGTTGATTAGATCGCACAACCCGAGATCTCACCACAACTACTAGGCAAACTACTCAGAAAGGTTGAGGATTCTTGTGGAAGCTTACCAACTAGTATCACAAATCAACTTGGAATTAAATGTACTATGTACCTATCCATGTTCAATCATTTCTCATGGCTACAATTCGATGCTAAGATTCATCATAGCATCTTCCAAATGTTGGCATAAGAAGACTAACAACAGCAGTACAGCAGCATCAACAAAAGGTGTATACCATAAATAGTAGATGGTATGGTTGAAAACTGGGAAGATGGCTACATATTCAAGCCACATGTAATGCAATGCAGTTTATGATCATGAGAAGTAAAATTGCATAAAGACCATATTCAGGTCATGAAAGTAAACACCACGAGAGGGTGGCGGTAGGGCATTAACCTCTTGTCACCAAGCCCGACAACCATGAGGAGGGTGGTGGTGGTAGGGCATTAACCTGATACGATCTAGCACCACCACCAGGGCCGGTCGTGAGATTTAAGGGGCCAGGCAAAAATTAAGATGGCCCTAAACAACAACCCAAGATTATCCTAATTTCTTAGATTATATATATCCTTATTGAACTTGGTTGTTTGTCAATACTATTACTTTTTTTAGAAGAAGAACTAAATAGTTGAATCTAAAAATTTTATCACTTAAAAAAAGCTTATCAGACAATTCCAGAAATTTCCGAAGATTGTTCCGGAAATTTCCGAAAATTTCAGAAATTTCCAGAGAAATCTTCGGTTTTTTCTGGATTCCTACGAAAACAACTACAACCTTAAGATAGAGTTGTTAGAAATTAGATCGATGAAAATAGGTTGTTTCACAGGTTGTTCTACATTTTTTCCACAAGATATAACAACTTCAAACACACTAGAAAAGGAGATCGAGCACAAACCCTAGATATGTGTTCTATGCAAGAATACGTATGAAAGCAAGAACAACAAGCAAGAGAGACACAAGGATATGTTCCTGGAGTTCAGCTTCACACCGCAAAGCCTACGTCTCTGTTGAGGACCCACAAAGGGTGGGCTTATATCACCAAGCCACTTTCCTCCCTCTAGCAACCATAAAGATCAAGCTAGAGTCACTTACTCAATAACTGGGGTAATACAAACTTCCTAGAGCGCCCACAAAGCTTGGATGCTCGTCCGGGCAATGCCTAGCCGGCTAGGAGCTGGAAGCTCCAAGAGTAACAAACATGAACCACCGGCTTGACGAAGAACGAAGGTGCTCAAGAGATGGAGTTGCAGCTTACTAGCACAATCCCTTGCCCACTCACCAATCTCTCCTCAAATCCCCACCAAATCTCACAAGGAAGTCAAAGGGGAGCAAGGAGGGAGCTTTTAGAGTGTTTCTGCAGGTCAGAATAGTAGAGAGGCAAGAGAGGGTGAAAGGGAGGGGGTGTGGGAGTATTTATACCCCTTCATTCCAAAACGAGGGGGTGTCGGAGTATTTATACCCCTTCATTCCAAAACTAGCCGTTATAACAAAGATTCTGGAAATTTCTGGAACTTTCTCTGGAGATTTGCAGAATCTCCAGAATTTTTCGAAAAAACTTCCGGAAAAATCCGGACCTTTGGAGACTCTCTGGAAACTCTCCTAATCTAGAATATTCTAGGAAAACTTCTAGAATATTCCGGATTTCTCTAGTTAGCACTTCTAAAAATCCTCATGTGATGTGCAAGTGCAAATGGTGTCTCTCATAGGTTTTGTTAGGTCATCTTGAGCACCTTTTTTCATCATCAAGACCAGAGATCTCTTAATAGTGCGGCATTCCTAAACTCAAATTCAAACCGAAAATAAATTAAAACTAGATAAGAAGCTGCTCAATATTTCACTTCCTTTTGAGGGATCAATCACAAGTGCTCCATGACCAATAGTCCATTTAAACCTGTTTATGCACTTGAAACTTTGTTAGTTACTTAAGCTTTTGTCATTAAATCACCAAAACCCACTTAGGGGGCCAAGATACTCTTCAATCTCCCCCATTTTGGTGATTGATGACAACATGCTTAAGTTTTACAAGATATGACATAATGTATCAAAATATGAGTAAAAGAGCAAGGACATGTGCGACTCCCCCTTAATATGTGCCATTGAATTTGAATTTCAGAAAATAACTTTTACATGTCATTTGGCACAAAAGTGAAAATCAAGAAGAGTGCACATGTACTTGGCAACAGTGGGGTGTGACCAACGTGTGTGACAAATATCTGTGATGCACATGACATGGTATACACTTCAACAAATAAGGAAAAAAGAATTTTTGACAGAAGATTCAGAGATTTTTGAAAGAATCTCTGGAATTTTCCGGAGAAATTTCCGGATTTCTCCGAAAACTCCTGTCAACTTCAAAAACAGCCAACACAGAATATTTCACACTAACACAAGCAAACCTTAGATAGATAAAAGCATCTCTAAGCACACATTACACCCATATGAGTTCATGCTCACATAGTCTTACACACAATAAAAGATCAATATAGGTTTTGATACACCCAACCTAAATCACTCCCCCTTGGCATCAAGCGCCAAAAAGGAAATGAAAGACTAAGACAAACTACTCCTTGTCGTCGTCGTAGTCCTCGTCCTCATCATCATCATCATCATCATCATCATCATCATCCTCATCCTATGGAGGAGATGGAGCCCGTACGGTGCATCGAGAATGAGTAGAACCACCTGTGGCACGTGGTGGAGGAGGAGTAGCAGCAGCGGCGGCGGTGGCAGTCTCAGCCGCATCTTGGACATCCCACTCCACAAAGGGATCATCAAACTCAGGAAGCTCCTATATGGCTCATAAATGGGCAATCCTGTGGCTTCCTTGATCAAGTATGTCCCATCGGTTGGCATTTCCATCATGTGTGAGGGTCTTGCACATGGAGAAGATACTCTTAACAACCCTCTTAATCATTGAAGCTCTAGGGCACTGAGGTGGATAGTGAGCCCTTGGCTCATCATCATAATCATCCCGAGGAGCACGACTAGAAGATCCACCAACCAAGCATCGTGAAGTAAGAGAGGGTATGGGTTTGTTGTCATCACGAGGCTGTACATGAAGAGGCTTGTGAGCACAATCCTTGGGATAGGTGATCTTGGTGACTCTTTCAATCATATACATGATATAAGGAGCATAGGGAAGATGCTTCCTAGCATCTGTCATAGCATGACTAAGCTCATTCCAAATGAAATCAAATATGGTGAAGGGTCTACCATTAAGAGCCATGCGGACCTAGAGATTACCCGCATAGTAATTAAGGGCAGTAGCATCACCTCCCTTGGGATCTATTGTGGCTCTGAAGAAGGAGTTGAGCACATAATAGTATGGAATCAAGTTGTTGGTCTTTCCATGAGCAGCCAAGATGGGATTATAAAACATGAAGTTGATATCATTGATTTTCACTTGATTCTCAACATGGATGGGGTCCATTTCTTCATCTTTGCTCCCAAGCCCCAAAATGCAAGAGAATGTCATGTAATCAACACAATGGTGCTCACCTTCAGTTGTCCAATGGATAGAATTACTGCTTGCTTGAAAATAATATGAGCTATGAAATTGGCCAAGAATCTCAGCATTCCAATCATATTTGAAGTCCATCAACTCATAAAACCCAAATTCCATGCACTTTTTAATTATCTTCCTAAAGGTGGCATTGTTCTCATTCTCATATAATTCCCAATCAACATACTTCATTGAGACAATGAGAGGCTCATTTGGCTTGTGAAGGATGACAGAGCTATAAAAGTTCATATGAAACTCATTCCAAAACCGAGCGTCAATACCTTCCATCTTTCTAAACATAAAGGGATCATGGCTTCTTTCCTTCTTTATGGCCTTAGATTGATTGCGATAATTCTTTGCCAAGTTGGGGGTAAAGCCATGAGGAATTCTAGGAGGAGTGAGCTTAGGACAAATTGACTCATTTCTTTGGTGCCGATGATAGGTAATGACAAGATGCTCGGGAGTGTTGAGACAAACCTCATGAGCCAAACCCCTATCCCTCTTGATGATCTTGTGTTTCACAGGCATGGATTGCATTATATAGGGCGCCTCATGTGCACTGGAGGATCGGCGTGATGAAGGCTCAACAGGTTCCTTGCCTTTCCTCCTATGCTCAACCACAAACTATTCCTCTTGGGGGAATCCTCCTCCTCATGCATCTCTTCATCCTCCTCTTCTTCACTCATAACCCTAGGAAGATTTGGATCATGACATGTCTTTGTCCTCCTTTGAGTAGCACCAGCAGGGGGAATCCTTTCCTTACCCGTCTGAAGAATACAGAGAATACGACAAGAATGAGCAAAGGGTCAAGAGCAATTCGACAAGTCTTTGAAGATTAGGAGTTCAACTGCGAATTTCGGAAATTTCTGGAAAATGTCCGGATTTTTCCGGAATCTGCAAAGATTCCCAAAAAATTTCTGGAAATTTCCACATATTTTCGGAATTTTTCGGATTTTTTTGAAAGTTTCCGACATTCGCAGAGGAAACCCTAACTTTTCATACCCGATGAATCCTCAATGGGATTGATATGAAACTAAAGATCCTAATCTTATACATGCTAGGGACGACATCTATCCAAAGGAAACCCTAAGGAACCATCCACATTGAGAGATCGGCCAAGCACAAGATTTGGTACCTTTGGGGTTAGATGAAAGGGTGCTCAAACTTGAATTCCAACACCACAACAAGATTCCCCTTCGCAAATGTGGTCTTCCTTGATGATCTTGTGAAGTTTTGGCGGTGGAAACTCGATATCACCAAAGGGGGCGACGAGTCGAGTGAGGGAAAGGGTAAAAGCCGGGTGGTGGAATTAAAAAGGTAACTGAACAGGTAACCCCCATGGTAAAAGGTTATACCCATGAATTTCCGGAATTTTCCTGAAAAAGTTCCGAAAATTTCCAGAATTTCCGGAAGTTTCCGAAAAATTTCGGAAGTTTCCGCTCCCCCTGGCTGACAGCCACTAGATTTGAGTGGAATTTGATTTGGGATAGATTTGGATGACTATGGCTTGAAAGACTACATGAGCATGACTAGATTTATCAGTTGAGATCAGCCAACAAACAGCCAATGAGAACAATGATCCAAGCGATAAATCCAAGGTAACTCCAAATATTTTCAAAATAAAATCACACTTCAATTTTAGCAAAGATTTTAATTTTGAAACCAATCTATCCTAAGACACTCAAATATGCACATTATTTCAAGCTACGTTACGAGAATCCAAAATATTTAACTCACTCCTCAAAGCACAAAGCCTTTGCTCATCAAGAGGCTTTGTGAAGATATCGGCTAGTTTATTTTCGGTGCTCACATGGCTAAGAGCAATATCTCCTTTGGCTTCATGATCTCTTAGGAAATGGTGTCCAATGTCAATGTGCTTTATTCGAGAGTGGTTCATGGGGTTGTTTTCTAGTTTTATGGCACTCTCATTGTCACGCAAGAGAGGTATTTTGTTGAACTCATATCCAAAGACTCTCAAGGTGAACCTCATCCAAAGTAGTTGAGCAAAACAAGCGCCGATTGCAACATACTCGGCCTCGGCAGTGGATAGGGTAACAAAGTTTTGTTTCTTGGAACTCCAAGACACCAAGGACCTACCAAGGAATTGATGAGTTCTGGATGTACTCCGTCTATCTACTTTGCAACCGGCATAATCCAAATCAGAATAGCCAAGTAGATTGAAAGTGGAGCTCTTGGAATACCACAAGCCAAGGTTAGGAGTGTGTACTAGTGTTGACGCTAGATTTCAACACGAGTAAAATCGGTGTTAGGAGAGGAAGAAATTAGAAGATGCGGCGAGATACAAGGGCGACGATTAGAAGTTGGCCGATTGGTGCTACGGTCAAGGATCGGTTGGTTGGTGCTACAGTCAAGGATCGGTTGATTGGTGCTACAGTCGAGGATCGGCCGATTGATGCTACAGTCGAGGATCGGCCGATTGACCCTTGGAGTTCCGCCTCGCCCGACCCCTGAGGTTTGGGATCGGGCGCGCCCGACCCTCCAAAGGAGGATCTCCGCCTCGCCCGACCTTAGTTTCCAGGGTCGGAGTAAGTCTGAGCCCTCAACATGTGGGTCCTGATCGGTTACCCCTTGCCGATGAGGTGATCGGCCGATTAGGAGGTTGGAATAGTTGGGCCGGTGTGGGCTTAAAAAGGATTATGAAGATGAAGAGGGAATCAGCCCATGAAGCGCGTGATAATCGACCTAGTACGAATCGTACTTGTAAATATTCATTTTCTGTTTAAATTTAGGGATAGAGTTCTAGTCGGATAAGAAGTCGTTTGCAACAGGCTATAAATAGCCACCCTTGTAGATCTGTAATCATCATTAACTCAATTCAACAAACTACTATTTCCTCGTACTTACTTTCAAGCAGGCGACTTCGCCAAATACTTTTCTTCTTTTCTCACGAGTTCGTACGGATTGGCGGGGCTGCATCAACTTGACCTCCGGCCGATCTTGTAAGTTCCGTTTATCGAGTAAATTCTAAGCTTTAACTTCGGGCGCATCGCTGTCGTTTCGTTTAGATTTATTCATCAGTTATCGATATTTACTAGAATTCTAGGTTTTACCTGTTGTTCTAGTTTTATCACCAGTTATCCAGCTAGGAAATGGCAATTTTGGCTTTTCTCGTACCTCGTCATTTAATTTACTTGTTTTGCGCATAGCCGATTAGATCTGTTCCTAGTGTTGCTACTGTAGCGTTGTATAGATTGCTCCAGCAGTTTTTATTAACGCTGCCCGGTAATCGGCTGCTTCATAGCCGATTTCTTTATTACGGCAAATCGGCCGATTCGCTGATAAGCTTTCTCGAGATCGGAACCTTAGCCGATCGTAACCTCTGGGATCTGACATGTCTTTTTCCTTGCCAATCAACAAGTCAGATTGGCTGGCACGCCGCGCGAACCGCACCAGGGCGATCACCCAAACAGGAGTTAAGCAGATTCTCCTGGGTCGTGTGTCAGACGCTAGGGATTCGGTCAGCCGATTTCTAGCGTCAACACACTTTTGGCACACCCGGTGGGACCAATACAACCGCCACCATGTCGAAAGCTGCTGAAGTCTCCGAAGATAACGTCATCGAAGTGACAGGCAGATCTCAGGGACGACCAGATAGAAGAATTAGAGAAGCAGACGGCGTACTACCGGAAGACATGTCTGCAGTCCTTCAGTCGCACCAGGAGCGGGGAAACTATCAAAAAGACTCCGTTTCCAACTCCCCGCCAGATCACGATCACCGAGGACTCAGACAAGATGTCCGAGATGGTTGAACAATCAGTTTATCAGGCCTTCATCGATCAATCCCCGGTGATTTCTAATACGGTATACAATGCCGTCATCAGCTCCTTAGCTAGCGGTGTATCTCAAGGGTACCAGGGGCCAGCATATGCTCCGCCAATTACTGCTCCGAACAAGAGTTATCCAAATACACCTTATTCCGCTTCTTAGCCGATCCAAATTCCAGTTGGGGGTTCTGGCGCTTCCTCATCATCGATCCCTATGGGGTTTAATGGCACACAATACCTCCAGCCACGTCCCATTCAGTTGTCCTCCGCGCAGTTTCCTCCGTTAAATCCAGCGCCTTGGGGGGCACCATCAGTGACGGCCGCCCCGGATCAACCGGCCAACCATGGAAGCCCTCAACTCTAGGCATCTTTCCAGGCGGCCACTAGACCACTCATGCCGCAATATCAGCCTGTCGCACCGGAGATGAGCAAGGCGGCAGAATCGACGGAAGTACTTTGGGGTGTTGCGCCACTCATACTATATGACGAAGTGGGGGGCTCATTCAAACAGCCGATCCTGACTACGCAGCCGGCTATGACACATCAGACGCCGCACGCTTTCACTCATCATCAAGTCATCCCGTCGCCAATATACCAGCACGTACCAGTTCCCCAGCCGACGGTACACCAGCAACAGCCGGACTGGTCGGCATGCATAGCAGAGGTGATTCAAGAGCAATTCGGCTTAAAGCCGAAGGTGCAGACCTACACATACAGGACACCGTACCCGCCTACATACGACTCACTGCCGTTTCCCCATCGGTATAAAGTTCCTGATTTCACCAAGTTTTCAGGACTGGATGACACCTCAACCGTGGAACATGTGAATAGATTCATCATCCAATGCGGGGAAGCAGCGGCACAAGATGCTCTACGGGTGCGCCTTTTCTCGTCATCCCTGTCTGGGTTAGCCTTTCAGTGGTTCACTACATTGCCGCCCAACTCGATAATTATGTGGGCTAACCTGGAAAGGCAGTTTCACAAGTATTTTTACGCCGGGGTACATGAGATGAAGCTGTCCGATTTGACCAGCCTCAGGCAGAGAAGCGATGAGCCAATATCCTCATATGTACAGAGGTTCAGGGAAATCAGAAATAAGTGCTACTCCCTGGCCCTGACTGATGCACAGTTGGCCGATATAGCCTTCCAAGGTCTCCTACCTCACATCAAAGAAAAATACGCCTCACAGGAGTTTGAGAGCTTGAGCCAAATCGTCCACCGATTTTCTGGTCAAGAAGTACGTTCTTTCGATCCACGGAGGAACTTCCAGAAGAAGGTGGCATACTTAGAAGAGGTTGAAACCGAAGAGGACACAGAAATCGGCCTTGCGGAATGGGTTAAAGGGAAGAAGCCGATATCATGTCCGTTCGGCAAGAAGGAGCCGGAAACGTTCGGATTTGACACATCAAAGGCCGATAAAATCTTCGACCTCCTCCTCCAGGAAGGACAGATCAAGCTCTCGCCATACCATACGATTCCTTCTGCCGAATAGCTGAAGAAGATGAAATATTGCAAGTGGCACAACGCTACCTCCCATGATACGAATGAATGCAAAATCTTCCGGCAGCAGATACAATCGGCCATTGAGCAGGGCAGACTCAAATTTGAAGTGCCAACAAAACCAGCCAAGCCGATGAAGATCGACCAGCACCCCTTCCCCACTAACATGGTTGACACGGGAAAGAATTCACTCCAAACCAAGGTACTGACATCCGAATCGGCTAAAAAGAGCGGCGTCGTAGACCCTAGAAATCAAGCGGCGCCTGAAGACGTCAAAGGAAAACGACGGATGGAAGATGATGACGACGGGATGGGAGAACCACGAAGGCCCATTACTTCCCAATTTCTGCTCAATAAGTATCAACGGCAACATGAACGCTCAAGATCCTGGGAAGAAGCAATGCGGAGACATAAAGATCACTGGCGATGTCTGTTTTTCATCCACTGTTGGGAAAGCAACCTCAGGCTGCCTTCGGCCGATAATTGCCCTGAGTGCAACGGTCCGTATCATAATAATCGGCCGTTCAGCAGGTCTTGCTCCAGAGATGGGAAATCAGAGCCGATCAGCAGGAACTGGCGCGACCAAGACGACCGGCGCCCTCCAGTACGTGATCGGCTGGGGGGCAGAAGTGATCAATATGACCGGTCGGAAGGCAGGCGCGATGATGGGCTGGGGGGCAGATTTGATCGACATGACCGGCCAGAAAACAAGGTCAGCGTTCACGACCAACTCAAAGAGATGGCCGATGCTCGGGCGTCAGACGAGAACCCTTTAGGACGCGAACCAGAATGGGAACGCGCCAGGCCACGAACCAAACCAGTGAACCCCAGGTGGTGCCCCGATGGATTGACCAAGTCTCAAAAACGAAGAATCCAACGTCTCCGCCAGTGGGAACAGCAGGAGGAAGAGCAACGGTACACGACGGACGAGAAGAAAGGCAGGTCTCAGGTATGGCGCCCCAAAAGAAACGACAGAGGAGGCGATGAATCGGCAGTCGATATCGGCATGGTTTTCATACTGCCGATGGAATTCATGACTCCTGCCGACCGACAGAACATGTCGGCAATAGAAGAACAGATGGCACAATTGACTTTGGAGCCAATGACAGCCACATTCGAGAAGCTCGAAGACGACAAACGACAACACCTGAAGGCGTTGTTCCTTAAAGGGCACGTCAACGGCCGACCCATCACCAGATTGCTAGTAGACGGAGGAGCTGCGGTTAACATCATGCCGTACGCCATGTTCCAGAAGCTAGGGAAGAGCGATGACGATCTGACCAGGACGGATATGATGCTCAAGGACTTCGAAGGCAACGTATCCCCCGCCCGCGGCGCTCTCTGCGTCGACCTCACTATCGGCAGTAAGACCCTTCCTACTACTTTCTTTATCATTAATGGCAAGGGGTCCTACAACATGCTACTCAGCCGAGACTAGATACATGCAAATTGCTGCATCCCGTCCACAATGCATCAATGCCTCGTACAATGGGTCGACGACAACATCGAGGTGGTCACTGCCGATTCCGCATACAGCGTCGCGGCAGCCGACACGCAGTAGTGGAGCTGCGAAACCGTCAAGTGCATATCCGGGAGAATATGGGACACTGACTTCCTGAAGGTGTCCGATTTTGGCCTACAGCCGATCCGAGCAGTCGGCTCCGAAGACTCAGATTAAATGGATCAGTTCGCCCGAGAAGATGGGAAGCTGGGACACGGGTTCACGTCGGCCGATTCATTAGAAATGATAGACTTAGGCGATGGCACCAAACCAAGTCCGACATATATTAGTGCAAATTTGGATCCGGAATACAAGTGTAAATTGACAAGTTTGTTAAGAGAATTTAAAGATTGCTTTGCTTGGGAATACCATGAGATGCCCGGATTAGACCGATCTATTGTTGAGCATCGGGTACCCATAAAGCCGGGGTATCGGCCGTATCAACAGCCTGCACGGCGATGTAATCCTAAAATCCTACCAGACATAAAGGCCGAAATAACGTGGCTAATCGAAGCAAAATTTATTCGGCAATGCCGTTATGCCGAATGGATCTCCAACATCGTACCAGTATACAAGAAGAATGGAAAACTACGCGTATGCGTCGATTTCAGGAACCTCAATCAGGCCACACCAATGGACGGATACCCCATGCCGACGGCCGATGTGCTGATAGATGCCGCCGTAGGACACAAGGTTATTAGTTTCATGGATGGAAACGCTGGGTACAATCAGATACTTATGGCCGAAGAAGACATATCCAAAACGGCCTTCAGATGCTCGGGTCACCTTGGTTTATTCGAGTGGGTGGTAATGACTTTCGGCTTGAAAAACGCACGGCGCTACGTATCAGAGAGCCATGAATTACATATTTCACAAACTTATAGGCATACTAGTAGAAATCTACATCGACGACGTCATAGTCAAATCAAAAGACACCAGGAGCATCTGGCCGATTTACGACAAGTATTGGAATGCACTAAGAAACATGGGCTGAAGATGAACCCGAATAAGTGTGCCTTCGGCGTATCCGCCGGACAATTCTTAGGATTCATGGTGCATGAGCGGGGAATAGAAATCAATCGGAAGACCATAGCGGCCATCAACAAAGTCGTGGCCCCGCAGAATAAAACTGAATTGCAATCTCTAATCGGCAAAGTAAATTTCATCAGGAGATTCATATCTAATCTGTCTGGGCGAATCCAAGCCTTCACACCATTATTAAAGTTGAAGCCCGACCAGGAGTTCATATGGGGGGAAGAGCAACGCAAGGCATTGGAAGATATCAAGCAGTACTTGGTCTCACCACCGGTATTAGTCCCACCTCAAACCGGTAAGCCGTTTAAACTATATTTATCAGCCAATGAACGAGCTATCGGGTCAGCTCTGGTCCAGGAGTTCGAAGGGAAGGAACGGGTAATTTATTATGTCAGTAGAAGACTTCTGGACGCCGAGACAAGGTATCCTCCAGTAGAGCGGTTGTGCCTATGCCTTTACTTCTCATGCACCAAACTCAGGCACTATTTGCTATCAGCGGAATGTGTAGTCGTATGCAAGGACGACGTGGTAAAATACATGCTGTCATTTCCGATTTTGAAAGGACGAATCGGAAAATGGATCTTGGCGTTGTCAGAGTTTGACCTTCGGTATGAATCAGCAAAAGCCGTTAAGGGTCAGGTCATGGCCGATTTCGTTGCCCAGCACTGCGGACCAGAGGCTACCTTCGTAGAACCAGCACCTTGGACCTTATACTTTGATGGATCGTCATGTGGGGCCGGATCAGGAATCGGCATCATCCTCATATCGCCTCGGGGGGCAAGCTATGATTTCTCTCTGACGATAGAAGCATCCGCCACTAACAATCAAGCAGAGTACCGAGCTGTGCTGAAGGGGTTACAATTATTAAGGGAAGTCAAGGCTAATTCTGTCGAAATTTTTGGGGATTCCATGCTTATCGTGGATCAATTAACAGGGAGGTCCGAGTGCAAGGACGATGTGTTGAGGATTTATTATGAAGATTGCTTGCAGCTCCTGAAAGAATTCAAGTCTGCAGTTATTGAGCACATCCCAAGGAATCACAACGAAGATGCCAACAAGCTCGCCCAGCACGCATCTGGGTATCGGCCGATTCAAGGCGCTATGGCTCTAGAGCTCGCGGCCAATGACTGGCGGAAGGAGACTGCCGATTATCTGAAAAGATCCATCTAAGAAAGTGGATCGGCGGGTACGTTTCCATGCTACCAAATATGTGTTACTGGAAGACGACTTGTTCTACCGAACAATCGATGGCGTCCTACTCAAGTGTCTAGGAACGGAGGAGGCTAAGACTCTGATGGGAGAGATCCACGAGGGAGTGTGTGGAGCCCACCAGTCGGCACATAAGATGAAATGGATGATTAGGAATAATGGGTATTACTGGCCGACGATCCTCGAGGATTGCTTCAAATATTATAAAGGATGCTAGGATTGTCAGAAATACGGGAATGTCCAACGTGCGCCCGCATCGGCCATGAATCCCATTATCAAACCATGGCCGTTCAGAGGTTGGGGAATAGCCCTCATCGGCCAAATTTATCCTCCGTCAAGCAAAGGGCACAAGTTCATTCTGGTGGCCACTGATTATTTCACCAAATGGGTGGAGGCAATTCCGTTAAAGGCCGTAACATCGGCTGCTATGGTTGACTTTGTAAGGGACCATATCGTCTACCGTTTCGGTATTCCCCAGACTATCACGACCGATCAAGGGACGATGTTTATGAGTTCACGGCTGACATGGGAATCAAATTGTTAAATTCCTCTCCGTATTATGCTCAAGCTAATGGCCAGGCCGAATCTTCCAACAAAGGGATGATTAAGTTAATCAAGAGGAAGATAGAGGAACAGCCGAAAAAATGGCATTTATGTCTGACTGAAGCCCTATGGGCATACAGGATGGCTTGCCATGGGGCCACCAAGATGTCCCCTTATCAGTTGGTGTACGGTCACGAGGCGGTACTACCATGGGAATTGAGGGCAGGATCGAGATGCACTTCGCTCCAGGACCAGTTGGCGGCCGACGACTACTCCTCACTCATGAAAAGGGAACTTGATGACTTGGCTGGCCAACGGTTGAGAGCTTTGATAAGCATTGAAGAAAACAAGAAGAAAGTGGCCAGGTGGTATGATAAGAAGGTCAAAGTCAAACAATTCTCTCCGGGGGACCTGGTATGGAAGTTAGTGTTGCCGATCGGGTCGAAAGATCCTAAATTCGGTAAGTGGTCCCCTACGTGGGAGGGCCCGTATAAAATCGGCAGATGTGCTCCAGGGAACACTTATATTCTGGAAACGATCAAAGGAGAAGAGTTTACTAGGGCTCTGAACAGAAGATACTTGAAAAGGTACTACCCTAGTATATGGGTCGGAGCATAAGGGCCAACTACGATGAACAAGCACACAGCCGATACGAGAGGAATCGTCTAAAGAAAAGACATAATCGTCCAAATCGGCCGATATATTTTATTCAGTACGGACGATGGGTTACACGGCCGACACGGTACAAGTCGCCCTTAGAACAAAAAAATAATTAACCATGCCTTTTCTTAAGCTCTCTCTCAGCCCGACCTAGTTCTATCATAAGATGGATGTACTGTTCTTCTATCTCTTTCATCGCAGCCTCCGCTTAGACTTGATGGGGGAGAGGATGACTCCGGTCCATCGCCGGGCGTAATGTTCCTGCCGCTACATCTTCAAGGACGATTTGATGAGGAAGCATGTGACTTCTGTCGGCTTGAGGTCGCCGGTGGTCGTTGCCGTCAAGGAAGTCCCAGATCCGTCGGATGTCAGCAGGGACGTGCTCTTGGAGTTCATCGCGATGAGCCCTGATTAAATCCTTGTCTTCTTGCGACAACGGTTCGTCGGAGTGCACGAGTCCGATGGCTCGTTCGAGCTTAGGGCTAAGGCGCTGCGGCTGCGAAAAGCAACAATATACACATAGCCGCCGAAAATGTGAATCCCTTCAGAGGAGTTAAACGGAGGAAGAGAATGAAGGCAAATTTTTTACCTGATTAACAGAGGAAGAGGTAGAGGATGAAGAAGACATTACTGAAGAGCGCATCGACGAAAACAAGTCGGGGAAGATGAAGCCGAGCTAGACAGATACTCTCAGAACGGGGACCTAGGCCGGCGTTTATAAGAAAAGGAGGTGTGGATGTTTGGTAAGACGCGTCCCATCGGAAGTGAGAAAGGTAATAAATAAGGGGGCGCCGCGAAGGGCGGTCAAAGAAGATATTAATGTTCGTACAAAAACTGCCGGTACTTTTACAGGTCACCCAGAAGGGCGTTAATAGCTGCGATCACTCGGCGCCGGATCTGATCGGCAGAATCCAGGACCCGTTGGTCATCCTCTGCCGATCCAGGGACTTCTGACATATGGCGGTGGAGTTTGAGGGCTTCGTGAGCCAGGTGCTGCCTCTCCCGTTTCAGATCGGTGATGACGGAAGGAAGTTCCTGAAGCCTTTTCTCTTCGGCGTCTATTGCTTTGGTCACCTGCTCCATCTCCTTGGCAAGCTCTGCTCTTCAGCGTTTAAGGCGATCTATCGTGCCGACAATCCCCGGGCGAGAGTCTTCCAGAAAGTGAATCCGTTGATGCACCTCTTGAGCTTGACGCTTGTACGTGTCGTCTTCTTCGTGAGTCTTGATCAACTTGGCGCAATCGCCCATGTGGCGCAGGGCCCTAAAGACCGGAATCCTCATTGACTCGATGTATGCGGCCGGCGCCAAGGCCTCTTCCGCTTCTTCTGGTACTCGCCCGCTGACGTCACCGAAAAGTTGCCGAATCGGCGAGGCATCTTCTACCAATCGGCCGATATCCTCTTGAAGAAGGGATCGGATGCTTGCGAGTTTGGCACGAACGTCATCAGGGACAGAGCTCAAAGTGACCTGACGAGAGGCGACTTCCTCGTCATTGTAGAGTGCGACCGCAAACGAGAAAAGACTGTTGTTGGGGGTGTCCTGTTCCTGGAAAATAGTAAGTCAAGAAGGAAAACAAATCAGCTGATGGTGATGACAAATCGGCCGAGTAAGGGTGAGAAATCTCGTACCTTCTTGAAACGGATTTCTTCAGACTACGTTTGAGAGGCCGTTACCCTCGATTCAGGGGCTGGTACCATTGGTTCGTCAGACGAAGAAGACTCCACAATGATTGGTGCTTTGCTCGGGCCAGCTTCCCGAAAGATAACTAGTGGTTGATTAGGCAGGGCACTTAGTGTGCCAGTAACCTGTGTCAAAAGATTGAATAAGAACATCATCTAAATACTAGGAGAATCGATTGAAGGGTAGTATACCTCGGTAGATGGAAGCGTTGGCGTGTCGATGACCGATTGGGTTGCTGCCGATTGTTGTGGGTCCACAAAGGTGATTTGTGCAGTCTAAAGTAAGATGAGTCAGTATAGGGATGGCAATCGATAGGATCGGACAACAAGTTTACCTGCATGGCCTCCACCAGTAATGATGCAGCGGCTGCCCCAGCTTGCGTGATGACTTGAGTATCTACTTCTCCAGCGGCTGGAAGGGGCGGTGCGGCCGAAGTTTCTACCGATGTGATCATAGGAGGATCAGTCGATTCTATACGAGCTCGTACTCGGCGACTGGTCTTCTTGGTAACCTTCTTCTGCGCCTGCTTCGATCGGCTGGCGATCACATCCACGGAAGGGGCATTGTAGCCGATAAGGGGGGAGGTGGTGTATGGATGATGGTCCTCTATCGGCCGGCCACTCCGCTGCGTGTTGGGGGAACGCGGTTTTCAGACTGAACCAACAGCAAGATGTTAGTGTACGCATTTAACCACATTAATAAAGGAATGAAAATCGGCTAGGGAAAAATACCTCGGCATTTGGATCGATGTTGGCCGGATCCAGGAGATTGCAGTATGTCGATGCGGAAGTGCAGAACAGATACTATTTCCATTCGGCCCACCATAGCTTAAATGGTTGGACAGCAAAGGGGGCTACTATCCAGTCATTCAGGTCTATGGTACTGGAGTCTGGGATCCGATCTCGCAGCCAACTATAGTCAAGACCCTTGGTGAGCTCATCTCTAAACTTTGCTCGGCCGGCGAAGTATGCCTGAATCGGCAGTTGACCCATGCCAAATTGCCGTGCTGCAGCGGAAGGGTTGTAGAACTCGTACGTAGGAGCATCTTTCCTCGAGAAGAAGTTGGCCGGTAAGATTCCCGGTTTAATTAGTTCATCTGTGAGATCTTCGTCGAATCGGCCGGTAGTCGAGTCGAAGCAAGAAGGGAGCTCAAAGATTGGGTCATCTCTCTGATAAGGGAACCAAACGGTTGCATCTCCATTAAAGCCGTTATAAAAACACCGGAAGTATTCGGCCACCTTGGTAGCAGAGTACAAGCAGCCGGAGAAGGCCGATGCCGCTTCGCCGAAAGACGTACACCGGAGTCGGACAGTGGGATTCTCTGCCGATTCGACGCTGGGAAATGTCATGTGTTCCACTCGCTGCTGAGAAATCTTGCTCATGTACAGGTTAAGCCATAAGTTAATAAACCACCAGGGTCCACCTGAGTTTCCAATCGACTCCCCTTGGGATAGTTTGATGCCGATTTGGTGAAGCATGTGGTAGGCTGCTCCCAGTAAGTGCTTTCCAAGAGGAATGGAGGTCCCTATCGATAATGCTTCAGCCAGAGCTTGGGTATTGGTAGATGGACCAGCTGCTCTCCCACAGAAGAAGTGCTTCTCCAGCCACATCATCAGGAAGGCCGTGTGCTCTCTATTCTCGACAGATGCGGCTCTTTTGTTGCATCTGATGAAACCTTTCCACCCGCCGATTCCCCTTGTGTCCAGCCGATGGGATGTTGGGGCTATAAGGCGGAAAGGGGTGTCCGGGGAAGAAATGTCCAGGCCGGTCAGCAAGACTACATCAGCCAGTGTGGCTATCCGCTGGTACCATTCTCTCCAGCCAGGAGTTTCATTCAGCCAAGACCTAAAGGTACCCAACCAGTGATCTAGGTCCATAGTTGATTGTTTGAAGGGGATCCTATGGGTTTCCAAATTGATTAAGTCGGTTGGATCTGGGTTTCCCATGGGTCCAAGGCAGATAAAGCCAGGGTTTTCTGTAAGACGAATGGTGATGCGATGCCTAACCGCCTAAAAAGGAAAAGGGGGTGCGAGGGTAAGAAATAGATCTAAAGTAAATGCATTACTGATAGGGAAAGTTTCGGTAATGACCTCCGGGATGAAGCTCCTCGTAATCGGCGGAATCGCCGGTGCAACTGCAGATGATGAAGCCGCCAATGGGATCTCGGATGAAGCTTCAATTTTTGCTGATGGAGCTCCGTCTTCCGTCGATGGAGCCACTGCTGTCGCTACTGGAACCTCCGCCGAAGGCACCGTTCCTGGAGCTTCGCACATTGGTGAGGTGCCTGAAGGTGCCGCCATTGGAGAAGTAGGAGGGAATGCGAAAGGGAGGAGGTGCCGGAGAGCTGGAGGACTAAGGAAAGTGTTGGAGGGAGAAGAAAGCCTGTGCGCTGAGGAAGAAGGACGTGAGCTCGTAAGGGGAGTACGGGATGTGCTGATATTTAAAGGAGGTCTGAGAAGGGGTAAAAGTGGAATTTTTACCGTGCCGGCGTTTCGAGTTTTTCGGGAGTAGTGGTTGTCGTGGGCGCCTGTTTCAAAAAGATTGCAATCATCAGGTTGGAAACCGCGAAACGGAAAGATATTTTCATTGCGTCTGTTTCGGAAGGGAAGTTGAAAAGAATTTCGAAGTAAAGACTATGTTTTACTCCGAAACTGGGGGGCATGTGTTGACGCCAGATTTCGACACGAGTAAAATCGGCGTTAGGAGAGGAAGAAATTAGAAGATGCGGCGAGATACAAGGGCGACGATTAGAAGTCGGCCGATTGGTGCTACGGTCAAGGATCGGTTGGTTGGTGCTACAGTCAAGGATCGGTTGATTGGTGCTACAGTCGAGGATCGGCCGATTGATGCTACAGTCGAGGATCGGCCGATTGACCCTTGGAGTTCCGCCTCGCCCGACCCCTGAGGTTTGGGATCGGGCGCGCCCGACCCTCCAAAGGAGGATCTCCGCCTCGCCCGACCTTAGTTTCCAGGGTCGGAGTAAGTTTGAGCCCTCGACATGTGGGTCCTGATCGGTTACCCCTTGCCGATGAGGTGATCGGCCGATTAGGAGGTTGGAATAGTTGGGCCGGTGTGGGCTTAAAAAGGATTATGAAGATGAAGAGGGAATCAGCCCATGAAGCGCGTGATAATCGACCTAGTACGAATCGTACTTGTAAATATTCATTTTCTGTTTAAATTTAGGGATAGAGTTCTAGTCGGATAAGAAGTCGTTTGCAACAGGCTATAAATAGCCACCCTTGTAGATCTGTAATCATCATTAAATCAATTCAACAAACTACTATTTCCTCGTACTTACTTTCAAGCAGGCGACTTCGCCAAATACTTTTCTTCTTTTCTCACGAGTTCGTACGGATTGGCGGGACTGCATCAACTTGACCTCCGGCCGATCTTGTAAGTTCCGTTTATCGAGTAAATTCTAAGCTTTAACTTCGGGTGCATCGCTGTCGTTTCGTTTAGATTTATTCATCAGTTATCGATATTTACTAGAATTCTAGGTTTTACCTATTGTTCTAGTTTTATCACCAGTTATCCAGCTAGGAAATGGCAATTTCGGCTTTTCTCGTACCTCGTCATTTAATTTACTTGTTTTGCGCATAGCCGATTAGATCTGTTCCTAGTGTTGCTACTATAGCGTTGTATAGATTGCTCCAGCAGTTTTTATTAACGCTGCCCGGTAAGCGGCTGCTTCATAGCCGATTTCTTTATTACGGCAAATCGGTCGATTCGCTGATAAGCTTTCTCGAGATCGGAACCTTAGCCGATCGCAACCTCTGGGATCTGACATGTCTTTTTCCTTGCCAATCAACAGGTCAGATTGGCTGGCACGCCGCGCGAACCGCACCAGGGCGATCACCCGAACAGGAGTTAAGCAGATTCTCCCGGGTCGTGTGTCAGATGCTCGGGATTCGGTCAGCCGATTTCTAGCGCCAACAACTAGATATCTTAAGATTCTCTTAACGGCCATAAGATGGCATTATTTAGGATTAGTTTGAAACCTTGCACACATGCACACGCTAAGCATAATATCGGGCCTAGATGCACAAAGATAAAGCAAAGAGCCAACCATGGACCGATATACCTTTTGATCCACACTCTTACCGTCTTCATTTAGATCAAGATGTCCATTTGTTGGCATAAGGGTCTTGATGGGTTTGGCATTCTCTATGTCAAACTTCTTGAGCATATCTTGTGTGTACTTGGTTTGACTAATGAAGGTACCATCCTTGAGTTGCTTGATTTGTAAACCTAAAAAGAACTTCAACTCTCCCATCATGGACATCTCGAACCTCTTGGTTATGATCCTACTAAACTCATCAACCCACACTTGATTAGTAGAGCCAAATATTATGTCATTGACATATATTTGGCAGACAAATATATCATTATCCTTTTTGCGAGTGAAGAGAGTATGATAGGCTTTGCCTATCTCAAAACCTTTCCTTAAGAGAAAATCCTCAAGGCATTCATACCATGCCCTTGGTGCTTGCTGTCACAGCCTGAGTAATTAAGAACCTAAATCAAATAATCAACAAGATGATTAAGAAGAAAATCAAAGCTAACTCCAAATTGCTGAGAGTTAAGATCCAAGAACACCTCAAATTTTGCCAAGTCTTAAGACTCCTTCCTGTTGATGATCACCTGGAGAGGCCAATAAAAACAATTCTTATATGAGAATTTAAATTTTGGCCATTGCGAAAGTGATGGATCCTTTGAAATTGAATACCCTCACCTTTAGCACTTCTTCTGACCTTGAGCGGAAAGACTTCCAAGAACTGAGTTGAAGGTTGGTCAAATTTCGAATCAATTCAAAAACGGCTTTGGCCGATGCTCTACCAAAGATCCCACCATCCAAATTCCAAATCCATCAAGTCTCACATGTGTCAGCTTTCATAAATGTTATATTATATCATACACCTTAACCTCCAACTTTCATTTTTTTTGGACATACAAGCACACATTTCACACTTGGTGAGAAAACATATGTTATACACGACACCTTCACCATGACATGCATCACAAGCATCTTTGTGCATTATTGAACATCAAGAATATCATTGTGCATATTTGAGGATCATGAACATCTATTTGTGCATAGTTGACCATCATGAGCATCATTTGTGCATAAATGAATGTTTTGGCCATGCATTGTAGAGTGCCTAGAAATTTGTTATTTATTGTTGAAAAATAAAATTTGTGAAGCAACCCCAACTTCTTCCTTACAACTGTGCCCCCAATTATTTTATTCATATACTATACACAATTTATTGATTTCAAATATTTTTACCCAATTTTTTAGAGATGTTTGCTTGGGTTAAAAATTCATTTAAAGTTCAATTTTAGCTATTTTGTTTTATCGATTGTGTGCAAACCATATCAGCTTTTGAGTTGATTCTTGTTGCATTAGATTCTTTGTGATTTTATCTTTCCAACGAGTATTTTTGGGGAATTTTTTATCACCTGTAGCTAGGTCGTTTAAGGGGTCAAAGTTGAACCATTCTATTTTTGTCGCGAGCCCACTATTCACACTCTTCTTCTTCCTTTAGGCCACCCGGGCATCTTCCACGTGCTCTCCCCCTCTCTCCCACACATCCTGTCGCCCCTGGATGGCCGGCGCTCCTCCTGGACAGCATGAGTGCCACCAGGAGTAACACCTCTAGTGTCGCCTCTCGCCGCCAATCCACGGCTCCCGTGCTGCGTCGATCTTATCTCCTCGCACCCATCCTCATCCTCTTGTGCCTGGCCCTTAAAACGCCCCCTCCCCAAGCCCCTGCTCCTCAAACAGAAACTTTTCCCCACCATAGCCATGCCCAGCCGAGCTCCATTCACCGGCGCAATACTCCCATCTCCCTCCGTCCCCCTCCGATTCCTCACGCCAGGAGCATCCTCAAGCCGCGGCACATCCATTTTGCCACTTCCCGGCATATCTCCCTCGACGGACTGGCCTCCCCATGGCGATCTCATTCCACACCACCTCCTCCAAGTGCTTGAATGTCCTGCTGGTGAGCCCCTCATGCTTAGGGCGCCGCCCCACAATTTCCCCCCTCCTGCGCCCTTTCCCCTTGCCGCCGTTGGCCTAGGGCCATGGCCGACCGAGTTCCTACCTGCCTGTGGCGTGATCTGTTCTATCTGGTGCAGGAGGGTCTGTGTTGGAGAAGAAGGGAAAAGAGAGGGGGGGGTATGGGAAAGATTACAGGGACCTTTGCGTGATTAAACCTTAGAACTGGGGGCTAGTTTGCAAGTTGACCTCGGTTTTCTTGATTTCCTAGATTTAAAAAGGCTGAAACTTTGAAAATGCATAAGTAAACATAGAAAAATGCTAAAACTATGATTCTTGTTGCGTTGGATTCCTTGCAAAGTCTAGTTTATTTTAGAGCTGAGTATGTGCATGTTGCTGCCATGTATTTTGTGCTATATTTTATTTTGTGTGAAGGCCATTAAATGCATTATAAAA
Organism: Setaria viridis; assembly: GCF_005286985.2. NCBI lineage: Eukaryota > Viridiplantae > Streptophyta > Magnoliopsida > Poales > Poaceae > Setaria > Setaria viridis. The sequence goes on from NC_048269.2 coordinate 4,947,258, forward strand.
CACGTAGTGCTCTAAAAAAATGGTGAAATCACTTTTCTTAGTTTACTTGTGACATGCATGTTCAAGATCTGAAAATTGTGCTAGTGGATTAGATGGTTTTCATGATGTTTTAGATTTAAAATGCTTATTGCCAGGTTGATATTACTAATTGCATGATGAATAGGGGAAAATTTATAAAATGATGAAACCAGCTCTAATAGCCTTTGTGTTACATCTAGAATCTAGGGAAAATGATGTGGGTACCTTTATGGTTGATTTACATACCTTTTTAGATTTAATATGTTAAATGGTAGTTTAACTTGTTTAAGCTATATCTACACATTAAAAATTGATTTTGAAATGAATCCACCTCACATAGTTTTGTGTTGCTGCCTCCTGCTAGTGAGATTTATTTCATGTTTATTTCTCAACAAAAGACTTGAATCTTACAAATTCGTGCTTGTTTAGCTTATTGTGCAAAATGGTTTCTTTCGTTGTTCTTGTGTGATTTCGTATTGTTGTTAGCAAGGTTGTTTTGTTACTCAGTGATTTCTTATTGTTTCTTTTATCATTCTATGCATTTCATGAGCATTTGCACTCATCAGCATCCTCTCTAATGCATACACACATTTCATTCCTTTAGAGAGCAAATTGTCGGAGAACATAAACCTTGAGCCAAGGCTGGCATAAAAATTGAGCTTGAACCCAAAAAGAACTAAGGCCAACCACTTAGCTTATGGTCGCTTACTGTTTAAAATGAAAGAGTAACTAGGCATCACTATGGGTTTCTTTTAAGTTATCTTAGCACTTTAGTAGAACTTATATTTTACTGTGATGACCTTCCTAGCCTTGCTGCCATACCTCATCACTTGAGTAGTGTGAGTTAGTAACTTAGTCTTGCAAATTTACTTACTCCTGGTTAGTCATAAAATGACCACTGGATAAAGGAAATGGCAGTAGGATAATCAACACTTTTTCTAATAAGGTTCTTCCTTAATGTGGTTTAATAAACTTAAAATATGATCAATAGTTAAAATGCTCAGTAAATGTTTACAGTAGCCTCTGTTAAGGCTCGGGAACCTTCTGTAAATCTGTAGATTCAGATTGTCCCTGAAATCTGAGTTAAAAAATAGATCCTTACAATCTGCCATTAGGTACTGTTCGAATTTTAATAATTTTTGTAGAAGTCCAATGAGTCCCAAATTTTTACAGTAACCCACTGATGACTTTAAGAAGCCTCTTAAAAATTGTCAGCCCCACATCACACTTTATGCAACCAGAAACACTTTTGAAGTTAAAGCTAGTTAAATGGAATAAAAACCAATATTAAATAAGAAGGGTAAGATAAGCAATGCTAATTTAAGTTGTTTAATAATTCAGAAATAGGATAACTTTCCAAATGAATGCCAAGCAACACTCAAATGACACCACCTTTCTTTTATAGTTTGTAAGTTATTAAAATCTTATATGTGTACACAATCACCATCCAAGTAAAGCATGAGTTTTAATCACGTCACACCGTGCTTTACAAGAAAAGACATAGTTATAACCTTGTCTAGTTAAGTGTGGCTAAAAGGAAAGAAATGTTATAAACTTGTCTAAGTAAATGTGGTCCCAAAATACACCTTATGCTTGTACAATAATTAACGTGATAAAACCTACACATAGAAACATTAACTTGAAATCTTGCATTTGCATTTCGTGTAGAGCTAACCTCGCCGATGGAACGTGCGAGCTCAGCCTAGAATGTGAAGCAGAAGGGTGCCTGCTGAGCTGAATGTGATCAAGGCAAATCAAGGCCCGAAATAAGTTTGGAAGAGCCCAAGGCTGAGTTAGTGCAAGAAGGCAAGCCCCGAAGCATAACCTAGTTTTGTAAATTTATACACTACTTATGCTAGTTATGTTTGTGCATTAAGTTTATAGGTGTTGTTTAAACCCTAGTTGCATGATCCTAGGTACCTATGTTCTGAATACTAGCATGATAGGTCATGTAGTTGCTATGCTAAATAGGAACTCGGTAGAAGTCGAGTGATTTCCTATCCCTCGCGAGTTATAGGAGTTGCCTATTTACTTATGTTGGAATCATAAGGATTGACGGGTGGGGCTAGGCTATATAAACTATTTTGGTGGATTGGTGGATTGCCCCGTCTGTCTAGAAGAAAGCTGCTAAGGTCATAATGTGTCGGCGTTCGTGGTCAAGTGTTTGAAAGTACTAAGCTCATACCTAGTATGGGATAGGGAAGCCTAGTACCTGATTGGTCCGGGATGTGGGCATACTCCCCACTCTCTCTGGAACTTGGTTCCCCTGCTGCAGCATGTGGGTACAAGTGCAGTCATGGTACGGTGTAGACCTGGACCGTGGGGCATTGTACGCCAAGGGAAGTGAGCCCTGGCCATGTGTCGGGGATTGATGGGGACGGCTAACATGTGTGGACCCAGTACGGTACACATATGTTGTGGGTTTATTCATCTTGCAAGGTTAAGAAACTCTATTCGAATCATCTTCCCCTCACAGTTTGAGACTACTTGATCACTGTGCTGCACTGAGTAAGAAGAGGAACAAAGGATGATGATTAATATGGATTGCTTGAATTAAATTGTTTGTTTACCATGCTTGTTTAGAATAGGTGCTTACCTAGAATAGTTAATCAACTAGAACCTGATGCTAAAACTTCAATGTAAGGACCTACTTTAGATGCTTTTGGCAAAACAAACCTCTCAGCCAAAAAGCCTTGCATGTCTAGGAGTCGGTGGAGTAGTTACCATCTAACGGGTAAGCCTTGTTAAGTATTAGTATACTCAGCCTTGCTTGTGGCTATCTTTTTCAGGTGTGGTTGCCGGTGTTGACTTGTTTGGGACTCATCCTTGGTCGGCAAGGATCGTGGTGTTTGATGTCATGGTTGGCTTCACCATGGAATTTGGTATCGATGTTAGACTATCGTTTACTTTTCCACTCCCTTTGAACTCTGAAATCTACTTTATGCTTTTGAACTCTTGAGTTGTAATAACTAAATGTGGGACCTATAATGAAGTACCTAGATTGTTGTAATCTCTGGACTCATCTTCGTGTGAGTATGCTTGTTTCGATTCGAGACAAGTGGTTTGATCGGGTGAAACCCGACGGACTGCCATTTTAACTTGATTAAAGTGTCTGCTCACATATGATGCGACGTTGAGTACACTTTAACCGGGTTAATCTGGGTAGTTCCGCCACACTTGCTTAAGCCCATAGAGCACCTTATGGAGCTTGTAAACGTAGTTGGGCAATTTTGGATCTTCAAAGCATGGTGGTTGCTCAACATAGACCACTTCGGAGATTGGGCCATTCAAAAATGCACTCTTGACATCCATTTGATACAATTTGAAGTCATGATAAGCGGCATAGGCTAAGAGTATCCGGATAGCTTCGAGTCTTGCCACCGGTGCATATGTTTCTCCAAAATCCAATCCCTCGATTTGAGTGAATCCTTGAGCAACCAACCTTGCCTTGTTTCTTGTCACTATGCCATTTTCATCTTGTTTGTTGCGAAACACCCATTTGGTTCCAATCACAGTTTACTTAGGGCGTTCCACTAAGGACTAGACTTTATTCCACGTGAAGTTGTTCAACTCCCCTTGCATGGCCATCACCCAATTTGGATCCTCCAGCGCCTCATCTACCTTAAGGGGTTCCAAAGAGGAAACAAACAAGTAATGTTCACAAAAATTTGCTAAATGAGAATGAGTAGTTACCCCTCTTCGGATGCTTCCCAAAATATTATCCACGGGATGATCCCGTTGGATACTTTGATGTACTCTTGGATGAGGGTTAGAAGCTTGCGGTTGAATGAAATCCTCATCATTGGCTTGATGTTGAGTACTTTCTTCAGAATTTTCGAAATCTCTGGAGTTTTGTCCGGAAATTTTTGGATTTCCAAAATTTTTCCAAAACATTTCCGGAATTTTCTGGAATTCTGAAGTTTCCGGAATTTCCTCCAGAGTTTCTGAAATTTGCAGCAGTTTCTTGATCTATTGGCCCATGAATTGTGACATCAACATCTTCTTTCCCTTCAGGCTTGACTTCTCCTATATCCATCTTCTCAATTTCTTGTGATGGAGGTTCTTCATTCCCTACAACATTTGAATCAACTTGCTCAACTTGAGAGCCATTAGATTCATCAAATGTCACGTCACATGCAACTTCAACACAACCGGCGGTTTTGTTGAAGACACGATAGCCGTGAGCATTTGAGGCATAACCAAGAAAAAATTCTTCATCAACTTTAGGTGCAAACTTAGAGCTTTTGGACTTCTTGTTGAGAATGAAGCACGTACTTCCAAAAACTCTAAAGTAATACACATTAGGCTTTTTACCGATTAGGAGTTCATAGGCGGTGTTGTGCAACATCTTGTGAAGATAGAGCCAGTTAATAGCATGACATACCGTATTGACCGCTTCCACCCAAAATTGATCCGAAGTCTTGTATTCATCAAGCATTGTCCTTGCCGCTTCGATGAGTGTCCTATTCTTCCTCTCCACAATCCCATTTTGTTGTGGAGTGTATGGGACGGAGAATTCATGACCAATGCCTTCCTTGTCAAGATACTCTTCAATGTTGGTGTTCTTGAATTTGGTGCCGTTGTCACTTCTTACTCTCTTGATCTTCACTTCATACTCATTTTGTGCTCTAGTTGCGAACTTCTTGAATATCTGTTGAACTTCACTCTTGTCATGCAAAAAGAACACCCATGTATATCAAGAGTAATCATCAATAATGACACATTTCATATTTGTTTCCCCAATACTAACATATGCCACCAGACCAAAGATATCCATATGCAATAACTCCAATGGTCTTGTGGTGGTGAGAATGCTTTTAGAAGGATGAGGGGCACCAACTTGCTTGCCGGCTTGACATGCACTACAAATTCTATTTTTCTCAAAATGAACATTTGTTAGTCCTAGGATGTGTTCGCCCTTTAGAAGCTTGTTGAGATTATTCATCCCAACATGAGCTAGCAAGCGATGCCAAAGCCAACTCATGCTAGAATTTGCCATTAAGCATGTATCAAGTTGAGCTTTATTAGAGGAAATATCCACTAGATAAAGCTTTCCCTTGAGTTCACCCTTAAAAGCAATGGAGTCATCACTTCTTCTAAAAACAGTCACAACCTCATTAGTGAACAAACAATTGTAACCCATCTCACAAAGTTGAGACACAGATAACAAATTGTAGTCCAATGATTCAACCAAATAAACATTAGAAATTGAATGCTCGGTTGAAATTGCAACTTTACCTAGACCAACAACCGTTCCTTCACTATTGTCCCCAAACACTATCTTCTCCCTTGGATTTTTTCTTCATCTCACATGTGGAGAACATCTTCTCGCCGTTCATATGATTGGTGCATCCACTATCAATCACCCATTTTGTCCCACCGGCGGAGTAAGCCTACAAAATAAATTAGGCTTGTGTTTTAGGTACCCAAATATATTTGGGTCCTAGGGCGTTAGTCACAACAACCTTGGGCACCCACACACTCCTTTTAAAAAAAAGTCCTTGGTGCGGTTGCCCACATACTTGGCGATCACTTTACCATTATGATCCCAAGTCAACACATAATCGGCATAAAATGTACTTTGTGATGCATATGGCTTGGGCTTCTTGACTTGCTGAGGTTGTGAGGTATTGGGCTTGTTAGGCATGGCATGGGGCTTCACTTGCCTTTGTTGAGAGTTGTGGAACTTGATGGGCTTGTTGTATTCTTGCTTACCAACAACTTTTGCCCCAAGTAGCTTCATGCCGTGCACCACTCTCCTTGCCCCCATGCCCGTGGTATGGTTATTCTTCATGAATGGAACGGGCTCAATTGAGCCTTGCTCAAACTTACCTAGCCCGTTTCCATCCTTGAAGCCATACTTCTTCATGTAGTTTGACCCGAAGCCCTTGGTTTGATTTTCAAACTCACCTCTTTTCGGTGTGTTCTTCTCGTCATTGAGAAGTGAGTTTGACAACCTAGTAGTCTCATTTTTCATAACATTTATCTGGGCAATGTTAGTAGCACAAGCATTTATATCAATGTTCTGATATCTTGCACAACCATTACCAGTAGAGGCACTAGAAGATATTGATGCATCATTAGAGCTAGATCATGTACTCTTCTTAAGGATATCATGTTGAGCTTCAAGTGCCATATGTTTAGCTTCCAAACTAGTGAGGTTCTCTTTAAGGTTAACATTTTCATCCTTAAGACTAGCACTAGTGTCCTTAACCAAAGAAAGCTCCTTAGCTAGTTCATCCACTTTCATCTTCTCTTTAGCTAGATATTTCTCAAGGCTTCGAATTTCATCAAGTTTAGTCTTGAGCAAGTCCTCTTGCACCTTTAATCCCTTCTTTTCATTTTCAAGGGACTTTTCAAGGGCAATGGTTTTCTCTCGCTCAAGTCTAAACATCTCTTCTTGCACCTCAAGAGTCTCATCCCTATGTTCTATTTCCATCATCAATTTCATTATTCTTTTAGATGCTTGTTTGCCTAAACCTTTTAAAGCATTTTCATCATCACTAGCATTACCATAATCATCATCATTATGAGAGGGGGTTTTGGAATCTACCTTTGGCCCTCTAGCCATGAGGCAAGTGTGGGGAAGCCATCTTCATCATCGGTGAGATTATCAAATAAGATGACTTGGAGATTGGGGCTTCAAATGCCATTGTTGCCACACCAAACCTCCTCATCAGAGTTTGAGCTTTCTTCATTTGAGTCCCATTCTTGACCCAAATGAGCTTCACCAACCTTCTTCTTGTACTTGCTCTTGTTACGCTTGGATGTGTCATTTCTCTTTATCTTAACATCCAGGCAATTAGCAATGAAATGGCCCTCTTTGCCACATCCAAAGCATGGCCTCTTTGACTTCCTTTTACTCTTATCTTTATCTTTGTTCTCTTCTCAGAAGCCACCCCTCTTCATCATTCTCTTTACTCTTTTCATGAATAAAGCCATTTCTTCCTCATCCATGCTCTCACTTTCACTATCATCATCACTTTTCTTGATGGTGACTTTTGATGATGAGCTTTCTTCGTTTTCTTTGTTCTTGTGGCTTGCCTTGAGTGCTACCCCATTGTTCTTCTCAATTTGCTTACGAATCATAGACATCTCCTGGGATAGCTTGGATTCTTTGACAGTGATAAGGTGTTCTTCAATTATTCCAATCACGTTCGCCGGCGTGAACTTCTTAAATCCTCTCTTCTCCCTAACCAAGATTGGGAGTTGAACATCTCTAGCCATATAGGCCAAGAGGATGTTGTCAACCACTTCTCTTCTTCCCCACTTGTCACTCCCAAGAGACCTTATCTTGTTAATTATTTTATTCAACCTATTGAACATCTCTTGGGGTGTTTTATCTTCCTCAATGATGAACTGATTTAGTTCACTTTCCAAGGCTCTAATTCTTCCTTCTCTAACTCTCTTTGTGCCTTGGTGGTTGATGAAGAGAGTGTCCCATACTTCTTTGGCGGATTGCAAACCATCCACCTTGTCAAATTCTTCGGCACACAAAGAGCTCTTGATGAGATGTAAAGCTTGATAATTTTGCTGAAGGTCAAAAGATTGATATTGTGTGAGAGTGGCATCTTTGGATGGGAAAATGATACCTACACTCATAACTTCCCAAAGTGCAGTGTTTACCGCCATCAAATAGTCCCTCATCGAGTTTTTCCACATGGAATAGCTTATCCTATCAAAATGAGGTAGCTTTCCCAAGTTGATTGACCTGGATGAGGTATTAGCATTTTAAACGGTTATAATTGAAAGGGATTTGATGATACTTCTTTTGTCGGTATTTTAGATCGGCAACCCGCCTAGGGGGTACCCTTAGGTGGTCTTTTATGCGGTAAGGGCTTTTGAGAAGCAAGGAGTCGATGGTGATGCAAGGAACACGATTTAGACAGGTTCAGGCTGCTAGATCGCGTAATACCCTACGTCCTGTGTGTTGGTTGTATTGATCTTAGATGAACTGAGTTGTTGTCTTTGAGAGGGTCCCTGCCCGCCCTTATATACTCGGGAGGGTAGGGTTACAAGTCTGAATCCTAGTCGAGTACAATTATAGAGTTCTACTCGGTGTGGTCCGAGTAGTTTCTATATGCATACTTAACTAGTCCGAGTGGGATACACCTATTGCTGCGTAGCCCCCTTGTCTTGGTCATGTCCGAGTGCGTCCCTTAGTGGGCCGTTCAGGGCCTACTTGTGGGCCTAGGGTGCATGCCCGACAAGCCAACGAGTACTTTGTAGTCGTGCATCACAGTCACGAGTACTACGGGCACTATCCGAGTAGTGGTGGTTGTCCAAAGTGCTCGAGTACTGTCGCGTGGCTGGAAGGTACTCTTCTTGTTCCTTTGAATTGCTTCTTGTTCCAAGGATTTTATATGGTAGTGTGATGACAATCGCACTCCATATGGAGTAGCCCCCGAGCCTTAGTTTGAGTTGAAGAGTCAGGCTTAGGGTCAATTCTTCTTCTTGGCTGTTTCACTCTGGTAATCTAAAAAAGAAAATTCTAACCATCGGGTACGGTACCCGCAGCCCCCGAGCACTTAGGCGATTTTGTCGACAAAGTGGTCAAAACCCGTTGATTGGAGTAGCCATTGGGTGTTATGGTAATAAATCTGTTTTACACCTGACTGTTGCGTAACTGATGCTTGGAATCCGGAGGTGAAGAGGATATAACAGGAAGGTCCCCTTTTTGGTTAGGGTTACATTTCATTGTAGCAGATCTGTTTTGCCCCTTTTCCCCATTTTGTTGTTCCTCTTTGCGCCGCCGCAAGTTTCCAGTGCCACCACCGCCATTGCTGTTGTTCTTTGAGAGAGATCTGAGGTTGATTCTTTTTTCCTTGCTGCGGCTGAGATTGTCTGATGCGCACCAAGAAGATGGGGAAAAACCCGAGAAAACTCAAGGCAAAGCTCCGGCGGCGGGTAAGGTGAAATCGAAGAAGGGAAAGGAGCTGGTGTTGCCGGCGCCGAAGGTTGGCCCGACGAACCAGACTGCGCCGTCACCGTCTGGAGTCACGTGGCAGAATTCCATGATGAAGGAGGCGGCCGTTCAGGCACTTGTTGATGCCAAGCTTCTGCAGCCGAAGGAGGTACTCGAGTGGAGGCCTACCTTTGCTAACGCGTGGCAGTTCGAGGAGCATCCAAATGAGACTGTCATGCTCGCGCACTTTGTGGAGAGAGGACTGGCAGTGCCCTCATCCGACTTCTTCAGAGGTATCCTCGAGTACTATAAGCTTCAGCTGGTTCACTTGAATCCCAATGGTGTGCTGCATATGTCCATTTTTGTACACCTGTGTGAGGTTTATCTAGGCGTTCCTCCTAGCCTTGAGCTATTTAGGAAATTGTTTCGTTGCAAGCCTCAGCCTTGTGCGATTAGGACAGAGGTTTTTGGAGGGGTCGGGTTCCAACTTAGGAACTCGGGCGCTTATCTTGATTATAACTTGACGGATTCCCATGGTGAGTGGAAGAGGAGGTGGTTCTACATCAGGAACCACAGCCCTCGCTTGCCAGTAGTTACTGGCTACGCCCCAAAGCATGCGGAGAACTGGGTGAGCGAGCCTGAAGATTCTCCTGAGATCGACAACTTGCTGACCCAGATTGCCGAGTTGAAGTCATTGGGTTTGACTGGTATTAACGTGGCTGCCAGCTTCCTTAAGAGAAGAGTTCAGCCTTTGCAAAAGCGGGCTCACTCGGGTGGGCAGGACTCAGGATTTAACGATCCGTCACGTATGTCTCCTGAAGATATATCTGACGATGATGTGGAGGTGCTGCTGACCAAGTTCTTCAGGAACTATCAAGGAGTACCGGTTATTCCTTCAGCTCTTCGTCAGTTTGATGCTTGGTATGGGTCACAAGAGGTATGTTTTTTGCTTGACTTGTACTTTTCGAGATGTTGGGACATTGTTTGAGTAACAACTTGTTCTGTAGTCCCGGATTCTCTCCGGCTATCTAGTGCATTCAGAGGAAGAGTTGGTTGTTGAAGAGTCAGAAGATGAGCCTTCTCCTCCTGCGAAGAAACACCGAGTAGTTTGCAAGAGGCCTGCTGCCAAGTCTGCCTCGACTTCGACTCCCGAGAAGTCACAGGGTACCAAGGTATGTAGTCGTGTATTCATTGGTAACTGGTAGAATTTATCTTGTAGTCTCTTGATGATTTTATTTGCCTGAAAAGGTTGTCGACGCGACCCTTGGTGGTGATGAGGCTACTTCTGATGAGGTAGTCGCGACCGCCAAGGATGTTGATGTTGCGGATGTTGGAGAAATGGCAGTGGAGGTGCCGCCAGCGGATGCTGAAGTAGCCCCCGGGCCAACAGTCCAGACCCCGTCGACTACTAAGTTGCCGGTCCCTGACCAGGCAATTTTGGGTTTGCCTGCTGGAGTGGTAGATGTTGCAAAGGGAGGATCGCCAGTAGTTGCTACTGGCTCTTTATTATCCAATGTGATCGCTAGTGGTGAGCTTTTCTTTCTGACTATTTTTGTTAGTCTTGAGTCTATTGCAGTCTTGACCCTATTTTTGAAGGACTTAGCGAAAAAATTGCACCTACAGCTGTTCCTATGGTGCCGAGTACTCGGCCACCTATTGCCGAGAAGAAACGCGTGCATTTGCCTCCATGGTCAACTCGGTGAGTTTTTGATTCTTGGTTTGTAATGTATCTTCGAGCTGAAAGTCATGTGGTGATGTTGTATTTTGATGCAGGGATGCGGAGGATACTATCCCTGTGGAAGCAGGAGTAGAGTCTTGTCCCTCGACTACTCTTTATGCTCCCGTGGATGATTTGTCCATTGATGATGTATCCGAGGTTGATACTAGTCGTCTTGGAGCCACCATGTCCATGCTTCAAGAACTGATCCGCTCGGTGGAGGAGCCTACAGTTGCTTCAGGTTCTGGTGGTGTACCCTCTTCGACGTCTACTGGCGGTGTTCTAGCTTTGGTTGATTTGACTAAGGCCAAAGAGACAACTGCGCCAGGTATGTAGTCGGGATACTGGTCTTGTAGTCATTGTTTTTTTTGACTAATGCTCATCACTTTAGGTACAGCCTTGGGTACAGCTCCAGATCCTCATGTTGTAAAGAGTGCTCAAGGTCCAATACTCGGGCTTCCGTCAGAGTTGGAGTTTCAGAGAGCTATGTAGAGCTTTCAGGTGTGTTGTTTCTCTTGTCTGACTATTTACTGCTAAGAAACTTGACCGTTTGCCTTATTTGCAGGATCTATATGACAGGACTCAAAGGAATGTCCGGACCCTTTATGAGCGAAATGAACAACTGGAGCAAGAGTGTAGCCGTCTTACTGAATCTTTGAGGGTTCATGAGGACGCTGCGAAATCCTTTGCCGTTGGGCGGTCGGATCACGCATTTTTGCAGGAGAAACATGAGAGCCGCTATAAGTCTTTGAATAAAAAGTATCAAAGTAAGTACTTTTCATTCTTTGAGTATGTCCAACTGTACTCGGTTGTTGAACTTGGTCGTTTTTGCAGAGCTCAAGAGGAAGGAGGCTGTTGTGAGTAGCCAGCTCCTTGATTGGAGGAACGCGCATGACCGAATAGCTGATGAGGCTAATCGTCTTCGGGCTTCGCTAGCTGAAGCACAGGCTGCCTGCGAGCATCAACGAGATAGGAAGAACCAGAATGGAGTGATGCTTGCTATGGCCATGGTAGCCTGTAGAGATCATGGCCAGACCATAGGAAGACTTCAAGGTAAGCTTCAAGAGTTGACTGATGCCGCTCAGGACTTAGTGAATGCCATTGCTCCGCTAGAAGAGGACGCAGGACCTCGTTCACTAGTCGAGCACTTGAAAGCTGCTCCGGGTAAGGTGGCTGGCCTCTGCAAGGCTATATGTAAACAAGTCCTTGTAGTGGTCAAGTCGTATTACCCAAGAGCGGATTTGACGGCGGCTGGTGACGGCGTTGCTCGCAACTATACAGAGGAGGCTTATACGCAGTACCTCGAGGAGGCCAAGCCAATTGCGTCGAAGATGTCTGAATTTGTATCTTTGGAGGAGCCTTAGGCCTTGTGTACTCGTGTAAGCTTCCAAGTACTTGAAACAATGTTTTGTTTCAAAAAATGAATATTTGTCCATCCTTTATTATTTGAAGCAGTTCTGAGTGCAGAGTTTGAGTAGTCGCGCTGTTGTCGAGTACTCTGCTTTTTACTCTCTAACGGGGGGTGCACGGGTGTACTGTGCTCTTTTGTCTTTTGTGGTGTGAATGCTTTCATGTGGGCGGAGTCAGAGAGCATCCTGACTCATCAGTCACGAGCGAATAGTAACTCCCGAGTGGTTGGTAGTTGAGACCTTTGCCTATAAATAGACTGCCGTGGAGGTCAACCGGGATCAGGCTAAGTAGCAATGGATTGCCTTCGGTTGCTGTTGTTTGAGTGTAGATATCCTTCAAAGAGTACTCCGGTGCTAAAAGATTCCTCGTAGGTTAGGGCCACCTTCCCTCCACAGACTCCAGCACTCGTAGGGATAGCCGCGATGCTAGAAGAATCCTCGTAGGAGCTTTCATCGCGCGCCTCATCTTGTAGCTCGTGATCCAACCGGGTACGTGTTGGAACTCGCGGGTGATGGGTGATGAGTGCTGTGGTCTTTATCCGGCTCTCTTAGAGGTGGAGGTGTGGCCGCAGTGTGGGACGGCTCGACAAGGCTAGCAAAAGAGCAGCCTTATTTTTTCTCCTTATGCAACATGTGGGATTCATCGTCCCCGCTATCGAGGAAGCAGCGATGCAGGAGTTCCTGGTGTTGCTTGGGAGAAGGACATGGATATGGCTGCGTTTTGTGCAGCTTCCTTGCATGCGGGCCCGTCCCTTTGTAGTCGGCAGACCTGAGTGGCCTTGTGATATTGTAAAAGCCTGAGGCTTAAATGCAGACCGCCAGTAGGCAATTGCTTGTAGTCTTTTGCTATGCTTGTTGTTGAGTACCCTTACTCTGTTGTGAGTAATTGTATGTAACTGTAAACTTTTCTGCTCGAGTCATACTCAGGTAAAAAATTGCTTTACCCTTTTGAGGTTTTGTACCAAGGCTGGAAACGCCTGCTGAGTTGATAGTCTTGTGTCAAGAGTAGAGTAGTTTGTAGTCAGTAGTTGAACTGTTGTCTTCGAGTAATGAGTTTTCGATTGAGGTGAAAACTTGAGTACATATGTCTACTATGAGTAGTAGCGACACAAATGTTCTATATTCCAAGAGTTGGTACTTGTTCACCTGAAAGTTCTTGTAGTCTGTAAGATCCGGGTCCTGTGACCTCGGATACAATGTAGGGACCTTCCCATGGTGAATTGAGTTTATGCAGTCCTGACGTGTCTTGAATTCGTTGGAGGACCATGTCGCCTAAGTTGAAAGACCGTTCTTTAACATTGCGGTCGTGGTATCATCTTAACCCGTCGAGGTATCTGGCTGATTGGACTAATGCTGCGCATCTCGTTTCTTCTAGACTGTCTAGATCCGTGTGTCTTGTTTCTTCTGCCATTTCTTCGTCGTATTGCTTGACTGTAGGAAATTGCCACATGACGTCTGCGGGTAAAATAGCTTCTGATCCATATACTAGGAAATAGGGGGAGAGCCCAGTAGTCTTGCATAGTTGGGTTCGTAGTCCCCACAGAGCATTAGGTAGTTCCTTGAGCCATTTGCCCCCTTTTCTATTGCCAACGTCGTGTAGTCTTTTCTTGAGAGCTTCGAGTATCATGCTGTTAGCACGCTCGACTTGTCCGTTTGCTCGTGGGTGAGCGACTGAGACGTAGCGGATATCAATTCCGCTATTCTCGTAGTACTCCCAGAAGTCGTGATTGTTGAAGTTGGATCCCAGGTCTGTGATGATTCTGTTTGGAAAACCGTAACGGTGTATGATTTCATCCAAGAAGTTGAGGACTTGGTCTGCCTTAGGGCAAGTGACTGGTTTGACCTCGATCCACTTGGTGAATTTGTCGATAGCCACGAGTACTTGGTTGAATCCTCCTGGCGCAGTTTGCAATGGCCCTATTATGTCCAGCCCCCAACAAGTGAAAGGCCACGTTGGGGGTATTGAGACTAGTTTGTAGGCAGGGACGTGTTGCTGTTTGGTGAAGAATTGACAGCCTTGGCATTTTCGAACTAATTGCTTTGCATCTGCCAAAGCCATGGGCCAGTAGAGGCCTGCTCAGAAAGCCTTGCCTACTATCTGTCATTGCCAAGATCAGCCGATCAAGACTTAGACTAGTAAATTTCTTTTATGCGCGTGAGCCTCAGATGGTTGCGCGGGAGACACGGATTTAGACTGGTTCGGGCAAGGGAAGCCCTACGTCCAGTATCCAGGATGCTCGTGTTGCCCACGCGGGGGTTCTGTAGTAGGGGGTTACAGATTGTCGAGAGAGGGACTGGTCCCAAGTCTCTTCGGTTTTTGTGCTCTTCGGAAGAGTGGTAGTGCACTCTGGTGTACCGGAGAAGAAGCTGATTCATCCGATCCCCCCTCTCCGGCTCTAGGTTCCTCCTTTTATATCGCAAGGGGACGGCCGGAGTTACAATTGGGATCGGGTAAAAAAGGTCCGTAAAGAGTAAAGAGTAAGATGGTAAAAAGTATGGCAGGAAGGAGGGGAGAGATCCTAGGCGCCCGATGTCCTGCCGACCCTAAACGCGTGCCGTCGTGCATGCTGAGGGGGAGGTTGCCGGATGCCAAGTGTTGCTGCTCCCGTAGGTAGCTACTTCGATGTTCGTAGGTACCAGGTCAGATCATGATGAGGCGGCTTCGTCGTTACCCCAGCGTCCGTAAGGGTGGACGGTGGATGCCGCTGCTCCGGTGATGGCTGTTGAGAGGAGAAGCTTTACATCTGTACTGCTGTTCACACGGGACCCGAGGGCGTGCGGGACCCGAGGACGGGCTGCTCCCTCCTTTGCTCCGGTCGCCGCAAGTCATGAGTACCCTGCGGCGAATGGGAGTCAGCCGCCGGCACTGTACCCCGCACAGGATGGTCGTGCACGGGTACTTGCGCCGGGTTGCGTGGGGAGCGCGGTCGCCCTGCCCTCTGCCAGAACTGCGGCGCATTTACGGCGAGTGTGACGGGGGGGACCCGCAGGATTTGTCTTGTCTTATGTGAACCGCATCCGAGGGGGTCTCCGGACTTGTGGGCCCTAGTGCGCCCGACCCCTCCGCTTAGGGTCGGGCGAGGCGGAGAACTTCGTGGCGAGGGGTCGGGCGCCCCCGACCCTGGGATCGCAGTTGGACGAGGCGGAAAATCTTGCGGGAGGGGGGTCGGGTTTTCCCGATCCTGACGCCCGGGTCGGGCGAGGCGAAAATTTGATCAGGCTTTGGTGGGCCTGGGCCTCCATGTTCGCTTCTTTGAGCAGCGTGTTAGGGGGTCGTTAATATTTCCCCCCAACACTATCGTTCATGACGATGCATGGTTGCCACAAATTCCTTTGTGAATTTCTTCTAGGATTTCTTGGCCATCTTCTCGGGTTACACACTTTATGAGTACCCCTGATGATGCACTCTTCCTGTAGAGCTTATCTCCGACTAGAACGTAGTTTTTTCCTCGTCAGGAAATTTGCTCAGCTTGATTTTTATCCGAAGGTAACTTGTGGTCTTTGATGTAGTCGATGAAGGGTGTCCTCCTGTCGACTTCTATCATCATGATTTCTCGAGTGACTTCTGTAGTCTTGACTACCGGTGGTGTGGATTGTTCTGGTATGGATAGTTTGTGGAGTTCGTGGACAAAAATTTCTGCTGGAACTTCTGCACGAGTTGAGCCCATTTTTGAAAGTACGTCGTCGGCTACATTGTTGTTGCAGATGATATGGTGGAATTCCAAGCCTGAGAACTTGTTTTCCAGTTTGCGGACTTCTTTGCAGTAAGCATCCATGTTGTCCTTGTTTCGATCCCATTCGTCATTGACTTGGTTTATAACGACTAGTGAATCGCCGTATACTAGTAGTCTTTTGATTCCGAGGGAGATTGCAAGACGAAGGTCGTGTAGCAGTGCTTCGTACTCGGCTTCGTTGTTTGAGGCTTCCCAGAAGATTTGCAATAAATACTTGAGTTGGTCTTCCTTTGGGGAGATGAGGAGTACGCCTGCACCGGCTCCTTCAAGTTTGAGGGAACCGTCGAAATACATTACCCAGTGCTCTGGCCTCTCGACTGGTGTTGGCACCTCATTTTCAGTCCATTCAGCCATGAAGTCGACTAAAGCCTTAGATTTGATAGCTGTCCTTGGTTTAAAGTCCAAGGTTAGAGCTATGAATTCTACTACCCATTTGGAGATTCTACCCGTGGCGTATCTATTGTGGAGAATTTCGTCGAGCGGGAAGTCAATGATGACTGTGATGCTGTGTTCTTGAAAGTAATGTTGCAGCTTTCGTGAAGTGAGCAGAATTGCATATAGGAGTTTTTGTATCGGCGAGTACCGAGTTTTGGAGTCCAAGAGTACTTCACTGACGAAGTATACAGGTCTTTGGACTTTGTAAACATGGCCTGGCTCAGACCGTTCGACTACTATTGCCGTGCTGATGACGTGAGTAGTAGCTTCTATGTATAGGAACAAGTCCTCGTTTGGAGATGGAGCAGTGAGGATTGGAGGTTTTGAAAAAAAGTCTTTGAGTTGCGTTAATACCTTGTGTTGGCGCTAAAAGTCAGCCGATTGACCCTCAGCGTCGGACACACGACCCGGGAGAATCTGCTTAGCTCCTGTTCGGGTGATCGCCCTGGTGCGGTTCGTGCGGCATGCCAGCCAATCTGACCTGTTGATTGGCAAGGAAGAAAACATGTCAAATTCCAGAGGTTCCGATCGACTAAGGTTCCGATCTCGAAAAGCGTATCAGCGAATCGGCCGATTTGCTATATAAACATAATCGGCTATGATACAGCCGACAATCACGTAGCGGTTGCGAAGAAAACTACTAGAGCAAACTAGACAAAGCTACGAAAGCAACACTTGAAATAGATCTAATCGGCTGTATGATAACGATGAATGAAAACAACAATAATAGAGCCGACAGTTCAAACCTCAAGCTGGATAACTGGTGATAAAACTAGAATAACAGATGAAAACTATAATTCTAGTAAATATCGGTAACTTGTGAATAAATCTAAATGAAACAACAGTGATGTGCGCGAAGTTAAAGCTTAGATATTACTCGATAAACAGAACTTACAGAATCGGCCGGAGATCGTGTTGATGCAGCCCTCCCAACCCGTACGAACTCGTGAAAGAAGAAAAGTATTGGCGAAGTCACCGACTTGAAAGTAAAGTGCGATGAAAAAAGAGAATTGTTGTATTGATTGATGTTGTTTTTACAAATCTCCAAAGATGGCTATTTATAGCCTGTTACAACCAATTTCCTAACCGACTAGGATTTATCTCTAATCTTAAATGAAAATGAATATTTACAAACACAACTCGTATCGGAGTTTGTTATTATACTCCCGCGGGCCAATCTTTCTCTATCTTCTTTCCCTGATTCACTTTAAGCCCATATTGGTGAATAAATCTAAATGAAACAACAGCGATGTGCCCGAAGTTAAAGCTTAGATATTACTCGATAAACAAAACTTACAAAATTGGCCGGAGATCGTGTTGATGCTGCCCTCCCAACCCGTACGAACTCGTGAAAGAAGAAAAGTATTGGCGAAGTCACCGACTTGAAAGTAAAGTGCGATGAAAAAGTAGATTTGTTGTATTGATTGATGTTGTTTTTACAAATCTCCAAAGATGGCTATTTATAGCCTGTTACAACCAATTTCTTAACTGACTAGGATTTATCTCTAATCTTAAACGAAAACGAATATTTACAAACACAACTCGTATCGGAGTTTGTTATTATACTCCCGCGGGCCAATCTTTCTCTATCTTCTTTCCCTGATTCACTTTAAGCCCATATTGGCCCAATCGCTCCAGCCTTCCAGTCGGCCGATCTCCACCAACTCCGTCCGCCAAAACACTGTAGTACCAATCGGTCGATTCCCAACCGTGACCTTTTAATCTGCCACATGGGCCAGCCCTTTCCTTCCTTGACGCCGATTCCATACGTGTCAAAATCTAGCGTCAACACCTTGTTTGCATCTTCTACCCATTTGAACTTGTCTTGTCGTTTGAGAAGCTTGAAGAAGGGTAGTCCTCGTTCTCCAAGTCTCGAGATAAACTGATTGAGGGCTACCATGCAGCCTGTGAGTTTCTGCACATCCTTGATGCTAGCTGGTGCGTGCATGTTTGTGATGGCAGATATTTTTTCCGGGTTGGCCTCAATGCTGCGGTGGCTAATGATGAACCTAAGTAGTTTGCCAGAAGGTACTCCGAAAACGCATTTGGTAGGATTGAGTTTCCATCGGAAAGCTCGTAGGCTTGAGAAGGTTTCCTCCAAATCGGCGATAAGGTCCTCCTGGTTTCTTGTTTTGACGACTACGTCGTCCACGTAAGCTTCAACATTACGATGTAATTGCTTTTCGAAGCACATCCGTATAGCTCGTTGATAAGTTGCCCCTGCGTTTTTTAGTCCAAATGACATTGTTTTGTAGCAGAAGGCCCCAAATGGGGTGATGAAAGTTGTTTTAACTTGATCTTCTTCTTTGAGGCTTATCTGATGATAGCCTGAGTAACAGTCGAGAAAGCATAGCAAAGGGCACCCAGCAGTAGAGTCGACTACTTGGTCGATCCTGGGTAATCCAAAAGGGTCTTTTGGACAGTGTTTGTTGAGATTCGTGTAATCGACGCACATTCTCCATTCATTGTTTTTCTTGCGAACGAGTACAGGATTGGCTTGCCAGTCAGGGTGAAAGACTTCTTTGATGAACCCTGTTGCGAGTAGTTTGGCTAATTCTTTTTTGATTGCTTCTCGTCTGTCTTGGGCAAACCTGCGGAGTTGCTGTCGTTTTGGAGTAGCTTTGGGATCAACGTTTAGAGAGTGCTCAATCAGTTCCTTGGGCACACCGGGCATGTCGGCTGGTTTCCAAGCAAAGATATCATGGTTAGCCCGAAGGAAACTGATGAGCGCAGTTTTCCTATTTAGGGTCTAGCCCTATTCCGATCAGAGCTATTTTAGAAGAGTCGCCCGTCTGGAGATCGACTGGTTTGAAGTCTTTCTGGCTTGCTGGTTTCACCTTTGTGGACCCCGACTTGTTTTCTGAGATCTCAAGTTCAGTTGGGTGAAGTTTCTTTAAAGCTGTGAAAACTTGTTGCATAGGGCTGGGTGCTTGAGAGGTTGCAGCAATCTCCACGGCTTCGGTGTCGCACTCGTAAGATCGCCGTAGATCTCCTCGTAGCGTTAGTTCTTCCTTGGGCGCTAGCATTTTGAGTACTAAGTAAACGTAGTGTGGTATGGCCATGAACTTGGCTAGTGTTGGCCTTCCGAGTATGGCGTGGTAAGATGTCTCGAAGTCGGCGACTTCAAATCTAATTTACTTGGTGCGGTAGTGCTCCTTAGTTCCAAAAGTAACTGGCAGGATGACTTGTCCTAATGGTATGTGTTGGAGGTATGCCCTAGAGGCAATCATAGAGATGATGATATTATATTTATATCGATGATTTATATATTGTGTTCATTGAATATCCATTAAAGGCTACTTGAATTGATTTGCAATTATGTGAATTGTATGTGAAACTCTTTACTTGTATGGTTATTCTAAAGTTGTCCCTAGTCGGAGTTCATGTGAGGACACACATTGATATTAGATTAGCACATGTATTAGTTGATAACTATGTTTCAAAAGTCATGGACATGGAGATGTTCAACTAATAATGTGGGCACATGTGGAGACATGTGCTAGGACTGACCCAACATGAGAGTAGTTCTCGCTTTACACAACAAGTACGCTTTATCCTTAGACCTGAGATTGTCGCATGTACTCGAGATGTGAATCGACTCACTTAGGGGCTATCAAACGCTACACCGTAACAAGGTAGTTATAAAGGTAGCTTTCGGGTTTGTCAGGAAGCATGCTGTGAGACATGGTCAATCAAGATGGGATTTGCCTATCTCTAATTGAAAGTGATATCTCTAGGCCCCTCGAGTGATCGGATTCGAAAATGCATGGCCATGCTACGTACGGTTAAGAGTTAACCTACAAAGGGATTCCGAATCACACGATCGAGAAAGAGCAGTCAGCTTGGAGCTAGACCAAATATCGTGAGACAAAAGGAATAGCATGTACATAATGTTGTGACGGTTCTTCTGATATGATCTTCGTGTGCGTATAGGAGTTGGCACGTCTTGCTAGAGGCAGCTACCAAATATTGGGCCGAGTAGGAGTACTCGGGCCATGTCTATACGTATCTGAACCCATAGGGTCACACACTTAAGGGGCTGGAAGCCCAATTCGGATGCGATCCGAGTTGGATTAGGTTTAGTCCTGCATTTGCATTCGTGTAGAGTTACATCTCGCTGACGGCACCTACGAGCTACATCCGGCGCCTAAAGATGGAGCTGTAGCAGAGCCGCCAATCCCAGAAGCCGAAGCAGCAACAGCTGAGTGTTCGGATACGAGGTAGCCTACGCTAGTGCAAATCAAAATTTTCTACCACATAAACCAGGAAAACTGCCATATAAGGATCACGAGATTACCACTTGACGCACTACTGGTGCGGAAGATGTAGATTCGCGTCGATGCAGCGAAGTCGATCAGCGTAGTCGTACATAGTCGATCACGTCGACGTCCAGCAGCTCCTCAGCAGCTCGTCCACATGCAGCAAGATCTCCCTCGTGCCGCGGCTCGTCGTCGGGTCGTCGTGGCTCGTCGGCGGCTCGTCCAACTGCTGCAGGCGCAACACCTCCAAGGTATCCACACGTGCAGGGAGGAAGCGTCGCAACCCGGACTGCTAGATCCATGAGTTGCAACAGGCGAGGGCGTGGGAGGCGCGACAGATGAGTTTCGCCAAAAAGGTGTAAACCCTAGGCCGCCCCCACCCCTCTATTTATAGAGGTTCCTAACGGGCCTCTGGGCCCGAGGCCCATTAGTACTTCTAAACCTAATCCAACTCGGATTACATCCAAATTGGGCTTCCAGCCCCTTAAGTGTGCAACCCTATGGGTTCGGATACGTATAGACATGGCCCGAGTACTCCTACTCGGCCCAATAGTCGGTAGCGGCCTCTAGCAAGACGTGCCAACTCCTATACGCACACGAAGATCATATCAGACGAACCATCACAACATTATATACATGCTATTCCCTTTGCCTCACGATATTTGGTCTAGCTTCAAGCCGACCGCTCTTTCTCGATCCTGTGATTCGGAATCCCTTAGTAGGTTAACTCTTAACCGTACGTAGCATGGCCATGCATTTTCGGATCCGATCACTCGAGGGGCCCAGAGATATCACTCTCAATCAGAGAGGGGCAAATC
The DNA here is from genome assembly GCF_005286985.2 of Setaria viridis. Lineage (NCBI taxonomy): Eukaryota > Viridiplantae > Streptophyta > Magnoliopsida > Poales > Poaceae > Setaria > Setaria viridis. The sequence continues at coordinate 4,968,553 of NC_048269.2, forward strand.
CCATCTTGATTGACCATGTATCATAGCATGCTTCTTGACAAACCCGAAAGCTACCTTTATAACTACCCTGTTACGGTGTAGCGTTTGATAGCCCCTAAGTAAGTCGATCCACATCTTGAATACATGCAACAATCTCAGGTATAAGGACAAAGCGTATATGTTGTTTAAAGAGAGAACTACTTCTCGTGTTGGGTAAGTTCTAGCACATGTCTCCACATGTGCCCACATTATTAGTTTAACATCTCCATGTCCATGACTTGTGAAACATAGTCATTAACTAATACATGTGCTAGTCTAATATTCATGTGTGTTCTCACATGAACTCTGACTAGGGACAACTTTAGAATAGCCATACAAGTAAAGAGTTTCACACACAATTCACATAATTGCAAATCAATTCAAGTAGCCTTTAATGGATATTCAAGGAACACAATATAAATCATGGATACAAATGGAATATCATCATCTCTATGATTGCCTCTAGGGCATACCTCCAACAGTCTCCCACTTGCACTAGAGTCAATCTAGAAGGTACCTAATACCCATAGCTCTTACATGCACATCATGCTTAGCCTGCGGGAGTGGTTTTGTCAATGGATCAGAAATGTTCAGATCCGTGTGTATTTTGCATATCTTGATCTCACCCCAGTTAACGAAGTCTCGAATGAGATGAAATCGCCGCATTACGTGTTTGTTCTTCTGGTGGTTCCTTAGCTCCTTTGCTTGTGCAATTGCCCCATTGTTATCACAGTAGAGATTCAATGGGCTGGACGCATTCGGGAACACACCAAGCTCAATGAGGAAATTCCTTATCCAAACACCCTCCTTCGCGGCTTCCGAAGCCACGATGTACTCGGCTTCTGTCGTAGAATCGGCCACCGTCTCCTGCTTGGAACTCTTCCAACTAATAGCACCACCATTTAGCGTGAACACAAATCCTGATTGTGACTTTGAATCATCTCTGTCGGTTTGGAAACTAGCATCGGTGTAACCTGTTACAACGAGCTCCTCCTCACCTCCATAGACGAGGAACATATCTTTAGTCCTTCTCAAGTACTTAAGAATGTTTTTCACCGCTGTCCAGTGACTCTCACCTGGATCAGATTGGTGTCTGCTTGTCATACTTAGCGCATATGAAATATCTAGGCGAGTACTTATCATTGCATACATGATAGATCCAATAGCCAAGGCATATGGCACTCTACTCATGCAATCCCGCTCATCAGCAGTCGAAGGACACTGAGTCTTGCTGAGATGTATGCCACGTGACATAGGCAAGAACCCTTTCTTTGCCTCTTCCATGCTGAACCGCTTCAACACTTTGTCAATGTAAGTATCTTGGCTTAAACCTATAAGCCTTCTCGATCAATCTCTATAGATCTTAATGCCCAGAATATATGCCACTTCCCCTAAGTCCTTCATCGAAAAACTATTTTTCAGTGAAGTCTTTACGGACTCAAGCATAGGAATGTTATTTCTAATCAGTAATATGTCATCCACATATAAGATTAGAAATACTACAGAGCTCCCACTAACCTTCTTGTAAACACAAGACTCTTCTTCATTTTTGGTGAAGTCAAACCCTTTGACCACTTCATCATAGTCAACTCCTTGAACTTGTCAAAAACCTTTTGCGACAAGTCGTGCTTTATAGATGTGAACATTTCCATCCATGTCCTTTTTTCTTCTTATAGATCCACTTGCACTCTATGGCTTTAACACCATCAGGCGGGTCAACCAGGTTCCAAACTTGATTGTCTCCCATGGACTCTATTTCGGATTGCATGGCACTCTGCCATTTTTCGAAGTCTGGGTCCATCATTGCTTCTGCATATGTCGCAGGCTCATTATTGTCCAACAATAATGTTTTCCGCATTTCGCGGAGCCTTGCCGACCTTCGTGGTTGTGGCGGTGCTTCTCTTGCCATGGGTATCTCAACTTGTTCTGCTACGTTAGCATCACTCATTGATTCTTGCCCGATCGGCTCATCTTGAACTTCTTCAAGATGCACTGTCTTTCCACTCTTTTCTCCTTTGAGAAACTCTTTCTCTAGGAAAACCCCATTCCGAGTGACAAACACTTTGCCCTCTGACCGGTTGTAGAAATAATATCCTAAAGTTTCCTTTGGATATCCCATGAAAATGCACTTATCCGACTTGGGTGTGATCTTGTCCGACTGAAGTCGCTTGACAAACACTTCACATCCCCAAATCTTTAGAAAAGACAAACTAGGAACCTTTCCAGTCCACATCTCATATGGTGTCTTAACTACGGATTTAGATGGTACACTATTAAGTGTGAAAGCTGCTGTTTCTAGAGCATATTCCCAAAATGACAACGGTAGGTCCGACTGGCTCATCATTGATCGAACCATATCTAACAAAGTTCGATTACGTCGCTCAGATACACCGTTTCTCTGAGGTGTTCCAGGCGGCGTAAGTTGTGGAACAATTCCGCAACTCTTTAGATGATTGCTAAACTCGTGGCTCAAATACTCGCCTCCACGATCAGATCGTAAGGCCTTAATTTTCTTGCCACGCTGATTTTCAACTTCATTCTGAAATTCCTTGAACTTTTCAAAGGTTTCAGACTTGTGCCTCATCAAGTAGACATAGCCATATCTACTAAAATCATCAGTGAAAGTTATGAAGTATTGGAATCCTCCTCTAGCCATCGTGCTCATTGGTCCGCATACATCACTATGTACGGTTCCAACAAGTCTACTGCTCTCTCAAGAAATCCTGTGAAAGGCGTCTTGGTCATCTTGCCTAGCAAGCAAGCCTCACATGTCTCGTATGATTCAAAATCAAACGAAGTTAGAAGTCCATCAGAATGGAGCTTCTTCATACGCTTTTCACTTATATGACCCAAATGACAATGCCACAAGTAGGTAGGACTCAATCATTAGGCCAAGGCCTTTTAGCACTTACATTACAGACAGGTGAACCATAAAACAAATAATCCATTCACAATGGGTGCAAAAGCCATAAACATATCATTCTTAGAGATCACACAACCATTGTTTTCACTCGCAAATGAATAACCATCCTTCATCAAGCATGAAGGAGATAAAATGTTTCGACTTAAACTAGGAACAAAATAACAATTATTCAACTCCATAATAAATTTTGACGGGAGGTGGAGTTGCATCATCCCGACGGTCAACGCAGCAACTCTTGCATTATTGCCCACACGGAAATCAACTTCTCCTCTTTCCACGCTTCTACTTCTTATCATTCCCTGCATCGAATTGCAAATATGAGCAACCGATCCGGTATCAAATACCCAAGAATTAATAATTGTATCAGCGAGAAAAATGTTGTCTATAACATTAACAACAAGCGTACCTGAGGTAGAAGTACTCTTAGTTCCGCCATTCTTCAACGAAGCTAGGTACTGCTTGCAGTTTCTCTTCCAGTGACCAGGTTCATGACAATAAAAACACTCTTTATCTGGAGCAGGTCCAGCTTTAGCCTTGGGCGCTGGGTTTGGCTTGGACACTCCACCCTTACCCTTCTTCTTCCAAGAATTGCCCTTCTTCTTGAAGGTAGGCTTGTTCTATACAGCCATCACATGGCTGGTACTAGCGCTTTTCTTAATGTCTACCTCTGCTATCTTGAGCATACCACACAGTTCATTCAGACCCTTCTCCGTCCTATGCATATGGTAGTTCGAGATGAAGTTCCCATAGCTAGGCGGAAGAGATGAAAGAATGAAGTCAGTGGCCAACTCTTTGCCCATTGGGAAGCCCAGCTTCTCCAATCGCTGAGTGTAACCAACCATCTTGATTACATGTGGTCCTACTACTACGCCTTCTGCTAGCTTGCACTCCAGAAAGGCTTTGGACACATTGAACCTTTCAGTCCTAGCTTCTGTCTGGAACATATCCTTGAGCGCCACGATCATATCATGTGCCTCATGATTTGTTTCGAACTGCATCTGCAGCTCGGGTTCCATGCAAGCAAGCATAAGGCAGCTTACCTCAAGATTAGCATCAAATACCTTCTTGTAAGTAGCCTTAACGGCAGCAGATGCATCATCAGCAGGTACTGGTGGTAGTAGGGTGTCTAGAACATTTTCCTTTTTATCGGCCCTGAGAACAATTCTCAGGTTACGAATCCAATCCGAGTAGTTTGTTCCATTCAACTTGTCCTTCTCAAGGACCAAACGCAAAGCAAATGGTGTGGTGTTGCTAGGTGCCATTTAATCTACAACAAAAGTAATGCAAAATACACTAAGACAAACGTATCCATGATAGAGCAAATCACATTAAACTATTTTAACAGAATCTACTCCCACTAAAATCAATATCCCTCTGTTGATACTCAGTGATTCAAGATCCACAACTAACAAGTCTACTAGTGAGCTTTAGCATCACCGCTAGCAAACAAGGTAGATCGGTAAGCAACTTTTGCTAATCATATCACATATGACTCCTGTTGTTGGGTGACATCTCCATGTCTCAGCGCCCAACCTTTATGCCCCAAGGTCCTTAACCGTTAAGTTAACCTTGTTAAGCAAACCAACCCTTATGCGTGTAAGTGTCCGACACAAACCCGTCTAATCAAGGAAAACTAGTGGCACCCTAATTTCATAGACCCACCACTAATTGTACAAGACATGGGACGGTGCAAGTTTTAGTTGGGAGGGCATACTAACTTAAACTTTGTGAGGGATCGTTCTACTTCTAACATCACAGCATGCAGAAAGTAAAACATAAACAGAATAGCATTCACACAGTTGTGACATAGTATGGCCCGTTTTCTTATGGTGATCTCCATCTCCATAGAACTTGTTCACCATGGTGATCTCCATCTCTATGTTCCCTGTTCACCATGGTGATCTCCATCTCCATGTTCCATGTGCGCCATCCTCCTGGTGATGAGTCCTCCAAGAACTAGAACATGCTATTACGCCTAATAGCTAGTAAAAAGCTAGTAATGAAGATTACATAGTTGCTTGGATCATCACAGATTGGTACGCAGACCATTAAATACATTAAAGTGACAACACATATGGCTCCTGTCGTGTTGCCGTACGCACGACACGTAGGTCACGAATGAGTTACACACATGCATCACATACACAAAGGGGCCATACTGATCACAAGATACATAGATCCTGCAAAACAGAGTTAAGCGTCCTAACGTTCCAAACTTCGGAGGCCCAAAACTCCATCTTCCAAGCCGAATTTGGGAAATCTAATTTCGCCAAAAATAGCAAAGCAGTTGAATTTCATGTGTAACTTTTTCTGTAGATCAATTTTCATATAAAATTCGTCCGGATCCGAGATCGTACCGAAAAGTTACGGCTGATTTACCGAAGCATACGCACACGGCAAAATCCCGACCCTGGCAGTAGATCCCATCTACTATTGCACATCTCATGCGCCTGGCGTATGAACCTAGATTTTTATTCGACCAATCACATTGATCTTCGCTCACTGCAACTGGAATTACGTGTATCACTTAACTCCGATGGTGGAAACCCGACCGGTAGGAGTATGTCGTTACACTACCATTGCCGCAAGAACACGAAACCAGGACATAGATCAAATTGAAAACTCGCATATCTCCATATGCACACATCCCGAATCCAAAACTAAACAGCTACGGCTCTAATACCACTGTTGGGATACAAGGTAGGCTACGCTAGCGCAAATCAAAATTTTCTACCACGTAAACTAGGAAAACTGCCGTATAAGGATCACGAGATTACCACTCGACGCACTACTGGTGCGGAAGATGTAGATTCGCGTCGATGCAGCGAAGTCGATCAGCGTAGTCGTACATAGTCGATCACGTCGACGTCCAGTAGCTCCTCAGCAGCTCGTCCACGTGCAGCAAGATCTCCCTCGTGCCGCGGCTCGTCGTCGGCTCGTCGTGGCTCCTCGGCGGCTCGTCCAAGTGCTGCAGGCGCAACACCTCCAAGGTATCCACATGTGCAGGGAGGAAGCGTCGCAACCCGGACTGCTAGATCCATGAGTTGCAACAGGCGAGGGCGTGGGAGGCGCGACAGATGAGTTTCGCCAAAAAGGTGTAAACCCTAGGCCGCCCCCACCCCTCTATTTATAGAGGTTCCTAACGGGCCTCTGGGCCCGAGGCCCATTAGTACTTCTAAACCTAATCCAACTCGGATTACATCCGAATTGGGCTTCCAGCCCCTTAAGTGTGCGACCCTATGGGTTCGGATACGTATAGACATGGCCCGAGTACTCCTACTCGGCCTAATAGTCGGTAGCGGCCTCTAGCAAGACATGCCAACTCCTATACGCACACGAAGATCATATCAGACGAACCATCACAACATTATATACATGCTATTCCCTTTGCCTCATGATATTTGGTCTAGCTTCAAGCCGACCGCTCTTTCTCGATCCTGTGATTCGGAATCCCTTAGTAGGTCAACTCTTAACCGTACGTAGCATGACCATGCATTTTCGGATCCGATCACTCGAGGGGCCCAGAGATATCACTCTCAATCAGAGAGGGGCAAATCCCATCTTGATTGACCATGTATCATAGCATGCTTCTTGACAAACCCAAAAGCTACCTTTATAACTACCCTGTTACGGTGTAGCGTTTGATAGCCCCTAAGTAAGTCGATCCACATCTTGAATACATGCGACAATCTCAGGTCTAAGGACAAAGCGTATATATTGTTTAAAGAGAGAACTACTTCTTGTGTTGGGTCAGTCCTAGCACATGTCTCCACATGTGCCCACATTATTAGTTTAACATCTCCATGTCCATGACTTGTGAAACATAGTCATCAACTAATACATGTGCTAGTCTAATATTCATGTGTGTTCTCACATGAACTCCGACTAGGGACAACTTTAGAATAACCATACAAGTAAAGAGTTTCACACATAATTCACATAATTGCAAATCAATTCAAGTAGCCTTTAATGGATATTCAAGGAACACAATATAAATCATGGATACAAATGGAATATCATCATCTCTATGATTGCCTCTAGGGCATACCTCCAACACTGAGGACCAGTTCCCCTCCACTCCGCTTGAAGGCAAGCCCCGGAGCATGCACCCAACTTTCTAAACTTGCACATGCCTTCCTTCTCTTGAATGTGCATTTACGTATAGGAGTTGTTTGCAACCCTAGATGCATGACATAGTTCCTTTGATCTGAACACTAGTCTTTTGGGTTCGAGTAGTGCCAATGCTTAATAGGACTCGGTAAAACTCGAGTGATTTCCTATCACTCGCGAGTTATAGGAGTTGGATGTTCTCTTTTGTTTACAACTATAAGGACAATGGATGGGGCAGGGTTTTGGTGAATTCTTTTGGTGGTCGGCTGATCGCCCCGTCTATTTACTCAATCTGTTAAGGCCCGATAGTGGTGGTGTTCATGATCAAGTGTTTGAAAGTACTAATCGCATACCCATTATGGGATGGGAAAGCCTAGTACCTCATTAAACCTAAACGTGAGCGGTTCGATCCACTGTCTCTGGACCGAAGTTCCCCTGCAGCCGCACGTGGTGGCTAGTGTGGTCACAGAACGGCAGAGGCCGGGTCTGTGGAACCTTGCACCAAGGAAAGTGGGCCCAACACGGGTTAGGGAATTGATGGGGAAGGCCGACACATGAAGCGACCTTCGGTGGTGCGCGGATGTCTTGAGGTTAGGTTCATCATGCATGGTTAAAGAACTCGAATCGATTCGTCTGCCTCTCACAGTTTGAGACTACTTGATCACTATGCTACACTGAGTAATAAAGGAGTCTGATGATGACATGGTCTTGATGATAAGCTTATATACATAATGTAGGAATCTATGCTTGTTTAGTGTAAGTTGCCAATGTAGACTGGTTAATGAACGTAGAATCTGAGCTAAAACCTTAAAAGTAAGGACCGGACATAGTTGCTTTTGGCACACAAACCCCTCAGCTAAAGAGCCTTGCATGTCTAGGAGTGGTGAAGTAGTTCTTCACCGGTCGGTTAAGTCTTGTTGAGCTTAGAAGCTCAGCCTTGTTTGTGGCATCTCTTTCAGGAGAAGTTGAACCTTCAGAGCTTGCTGCTGGCGCTTGGCCACCCCATCTTCGTCCTGGGTGGACGGTCGAGTGGGATCCTCCCTCGGATGGTGGGGAATGGGATCACTGATGTCTTGTCTGGCCTCACCAGGGACATCCGACCCCGACGATTAGCTTCCGCGATGTTTTTTTTGTCTTCTGTGGTTTCTTTCAAATCTTGTAAAACTCTGATTTCAACCAGTGCATAATGAATTGATTAAGCTACTTGTGGATCTATTGTATTCTCTCGAACCTTTCACCTGCGTGTGAGCTATGCTAACTCGGTCCTGTTAAGTGGTTAAATCGGATGAAATCCGACGGCACATCGAGTTAACTTGATTAAGGCATGAGTATCGCGTGTCAAGTGACTTAACCGTGCTTTAGTTAAGTTAATCCGAGGTGTTCCGCCATAGCTGGTACCAGAGCAGGTTTAGCAGGATAGAGAAAACAATGGGTCCCAAAAACACGTCTTTTTGAATAAAATTTGTAAGAAAAATGTTGAAAAATCTCGTACGATTGTTAAGGATGACTTTAGTACGAGAGACCCTAGGGGATTTCTGGGTTATTTTAGGTTGCTATTACTTATTGGTTATTTTGCTAACCCCCAGCACTTCGCCACGTGTATCATACGTGTGCCGAGTTCCGCATCACGAGTATGCGAGGGTTGAAAGGGAGTTCTATTCAAAAGACCCTATCATCACGGTTGTTTCGCCCACGTCTATCATACGTGCATAGGTTCCGTATGTTAATTCATACGAAGGGTGGTATGGTTGTTCGCCCACGTCTCTTATACGTGCGCTGATTCCCATCTCGAGTATGCGAAGGGTTATATGGTTCCATTCAAAGGGGACCTATTTCCATGGTTGTTTTGCTGTCCATGCAGCGTTAAACGCATGGGTGTCGTTTCTATAGTGAACGGTAATGCTTGGGAACACTTTCGTGGGTGCTGGCACAAAAAGTTCAGGTGGCTGTGTTTTCTGCAGGTACACAAACCGCGTTCGCTTAGGGAGACGCTGTTAGAAATCGACTAGCTACTATAGGAAAAGACGTACTGGTTGCCTTGCCACCGGCACTGACTGCGTAAGACCAGAAGTTTTTGGCAGTGTTTTGGTTGAGAGGACGAAGTAGGTCGTGCATGCGGCACGAACAAAAATCTGTGAAACCACCTCCCTAAAACAACCTTGCCATGGAAAAGCTCCTCTTCGCTTTAAGGATTTCTAGCTACCTTTCCAGTTTGCGCTCTGGTGAAAGTCCGAGTGCTTTTCCTGCCCGATTTGTTCTTCTTTTGGGGTTTCCATCTCACGCTTGTTTCGGTTCTTGGTTCCAGATGGCTGCTCCCGGGCACGTGTTTTACGGGACTGATGGCACTTCCTATTCTACGTGCCTACACTTTGAGGGTTTTCCTGCTATTTTGTGGGATACCTTGAGATGGTTTGGATACCAGTCCCCGCCTCTATATGTGGGACGGGAGTACCAGGAGCACGGAGTGCAGAGATGCAACGTGCAGGTGGTTGTACCTCCACCCCCTGTGCAGCCCGAGTGGCCCCCGCTCGAGGTCTTGACCTACGGTCACACTCTGGAAGACACCTGGGAGTCGGCTGCCCTGCAGGCCCTCACCCAGTTTTGACGGCTACACTCGCTTGAGGTCACTTTGGACCCAATCGGCTTGTTTCCCGCCAGGGATCGGCTGGACCTAGCCTAGCTTGACCACGTCAACAACATGGAGGTGTTGGCAACCTCCCACTCGTTGGTCACCCTCTCTACCACCACCAGGTGCATGTCAGCCTTGTACCGGCTGATTGAGCTTCAAGGGCGAGCTATAGCTGTCTTGGCTCAGATAGTCGTAGACACCCAAGGGCATTTCAACGCCGCCAAGAGAGACTTGGTGGAGCTGTCATATCAGCTCATCCAGAGAGGCATACAGATCCATGACATGCAGGCTAGGATTATTGAGCTGGAGGAAGAGGTGACAGCCATGGAAGATGACATGATCCAGCTTGCTGAAGAAAAGATGGAAGTTGAGATGGAGCTCGCAGTTGCTAATGCTCATTTGGACGAGCACCACGCCGAGCTCGATGCTATCCATGCCCTTGAGATGCAGCTGACGAACAAGAGGATTCTGAGGAGGTAGTAGGAGCGTCCAATATGGACGTTGAAGATGGCGATGCCCCTTGTCCGACTCATAGTGTTCCCTCAGTCGGCAACCTAGATAACTTTTAGGTTGAGAACTGTAGGAAGCTAATCTTTTGTTGTACTCCTCGGCAACCTAAGTTTTGGGTAGCAATGTAATAGGTTAGCCTTGAGTTGAGTATTCCTCCGGTGCTATGAGAACATCAATGAAATGGTCTTGATGAAATCACTTCTTGATTTAACTTTTGACCCTTTGTAACACGCCTTGGATGCCAAGTGGTGTGGGTTGTGGTGCTGTGACTGCACGGGAAAGTTCTGTGGGTCTGTCCCAAAGCTTGGCCGACCCCGAGTCGCAAGGTCGGATGCGCTCGACCCCTCGAGGTAGGTCTCCGCCTCGCATGACCCCTTGTTGCCCAGTTTCGCTTCGCCCGACCCGAGCGCCTAAGGTCGGATATAGTGGAACCCCCAGGATACGGTTTTGGTTCGCCCGAGGTTGTGTGCAGAACCAAGATAGTTGCTAACTGAGATGGCAAGAAGAAGTGTATATCTCCTTAATGAGAAATGCTGTTGCGTTGCACTATCGGCAAGAGTCGCATTTGAGGATTTAACGTGTACGTTCCCGCATGATTGGAACACTTTTGAGGTTTTGGAATTAATGGAACGTTGACTCTTCCAAATGGTGCACCACACCCGATCTGGCTCTGTGCCCAGCGGCAGCGAGCAGAGGCAGGACCTTCCTCCGCCTCCGGCCCCACCTTCGCTGGAAGCCATCTTGGCGGCTCAGACTAAGCTGCTAAGGCACATTGTACAAGGGCAACAGCAGCAGCCCCATGGAGGGAGGGCTCATCAGCAACCTCAAGTTGCTCGTTATGAAGACTTCTTGAGCACGCAGCCCCCGACTTTCCACGAGACTGAAGACCCGCTCGATGCCGATGCATGGGTTCGTACGATCGAATCCAAGTTCGAACTCCTCACCGCCCCGTGCCCCGACCAGAACAAGGCTCGGTTTGCGGCTCAACAGCTGCGTGGTTCCGCCCGGCTTTGGTGGGACCACTACCATGCCATGCTGCCGGCCAACCATGCTGTCAGCTGGAATGAGTTCAAGACCGCTTTCAAAGCGCATCACATTCCCGAAGGTGTTCTGGAACGCAAACTCAATGAGTTCTTGGCCCTTACCCAGGGAAGCCGAGACGTTCTACACTATGCACAAGCCTTCAACGACCTGTGCCGCTACGCCGGCTATCACGCGGACACCGACGAGAAGAAGAGGGACAGGTTCCGCAGAGGCTGGAGCCTAGAGCTCAAGGAGAGGTTGAATCCCATCAAGGTGGATACCTACAATGAGTTGGTGAATCTGGCCATCTCTCAAGAAGACTGCATGCAAGCTCTCAAGGCCGACCAGAAGCGGAAGGCCTCAGTGGCATTACCGAGCTCGCCCGCTCGAAGGTCCAGGATGGTTCCCCCTCAGGTGCCCCATAGGCCACAGCAATCGGGACGATGGATTGCTCGCCCTCCACCGCCCACGGCACCTCGTTTCCCCAATTTCCAACCGCAGGTGCCCCGGCCGACCTTACCGCCGCCGCCACGCCTTGTCAATGGCAACCGCTATTTCACCTGCGGAAATGAAGGGCACTTTGCCAAGGACTGCCCCAGGAACAAGAATCAGCAGCCTGGCCAAAACACCATGGCCAACAGGGGAAGAAGGCCCAAGGTGCAGGTTCGCCAAGCTCGGCTCAACTACACCAGCCTGACCGAGCTCCCCGAAGGTGCGCCAGTGATGACGAGTACCTTCCTTGGCCATAATCAAACTGTTGTTGTTTTGTTTGATTCGGGAGCATCCCATAGCTTCATCGGGAATAAGACTGGTGAGAGATGTAAGCTAAGCGTTGGCTGCACTAAAGGGTCATATGTGATCTCCACCCCGGGAAGGAAGATAGCCTCAGACAAGATAGTTAACCTTGTACCTATCCAGCTAGGCCAAACTCTTCTTAGGGAGAATCTCATCATCCTTGACCTGGAAGGAATAGATATCATCTTGGGGATGGATTGGATGACCCGACACCAAGTGGTGCTAGATGTAGCTGCCCGAGCTCTCCACATCAACTCACCCTTGCATGGCAGCTCTACCCTGTCCTTGACCCGCCCTGAGTACGCAACTCCTTGTGCGTATCCTGTATTAGAAGCCCAGATAGAAAACCTTCCTGTTGTCCGCGACTACCCGGATGTGTTCCCAGATGACTTACCCAGCATGCTGCCAGATAGAGATATCGAGTTCGCCATTGAACTGCAGCCCGGCACCGCTCCGATATCGAAGAGACCCTATCGGATGCCACCCGCCGAGCTGGCCGAGTTGAAAACCCAACTACATGATCTGTTGGAGAAAGGCTTCATCCGACCCAGTACTTCACCCTGGGGTTGCCCAGCCCTGTTCGTGAAGAAGAAGGATGAAATTCTACGCATGTGTGTGGACTACCGACCCCTCAATGCGGTGACTATCAAGAACAAGTATCCACTTCCCCGCATTGATGTTCTATTTGATCAATTAGCTCGGGCCAGAGTGTTCTCCAAGATTTATCTTCATTCCGGTTACCACCAAATCAAGATCAGATCCTGTGACATTTCCAAAACTGCTTTCTCCACAAGATATGGACTCTACGAGTACCTGGTTATGTCTTTTGGACTCACCAATGCACCCGTCTATTTCATGTATCTCATGAATTCGGTGTTCATGCCCGAACTGGACAAGTTCATGGTGGTGTTCATTGATGATATTCTGGTGTACTCAAAGAGTGAAGAATAACATGCCGAGCATCTTCATGTGACTCTTCAACGGTTGAGAGATCATGAGCTTTATGCCAAGTTCTCCAAGTGTGAATTCTGGTTGGAGAGTGTCAAGTTCTTGGGACACACCATCTCTCGGAATGGCATAGCAGTTGACCCCAGCAAGGTGCAGGAAGTCATGGACTGGAAGCCGCCCACTTCAGTTCACCAGGTCCGAAGTTTTCTTGGACTAGCAGGCTACTATCGGCGTTTCATCCCGGATTTCTCCAAGATAGCTAAGTCGATGACTGAGCTGCTGAAGAAGGAGGTCAAAATTGTGTGGAGCAACAAGTGTGAAGAAGCCTTCCACACCTTGAAACACTTGCTGACTTCAGCCCCCGTTCTAGCTCAACCCGACCCTTCCAGGCCGTTTGACGTATATTGCGACGCCTCTGGTACTGGACTTGGGTGTGTTCTTATGCAAGACCACCGAGTCATTGCCTATGCCTCGCGGGCGTTACGACCTCATGAGCTGAACTATCCGACCCATGATCTTGAGTTGGCAGCAGCGATTCATGCCTTAAAGATATGGAGACACTATCTGATAGGCACCCACTGCAACATCTACACCGATCACAAGAGCCTCAAGTACATCTTCACTTAGGCCGACCTCAACATGCGCCAAAGAAGATAGTTGGAGTTAAGAAAGGATTATGATTTGGAAGTGCATTATCACCCCGGCAAGGCCAACGTGGTGGCCGATGCTCTTAGCCGCAAGACTCATTGCCATTGCTTGACGGCAACCAACTTCATAGAGACCCTGTGCCAGGAAATGGGAAAGCTCAGTTTGGAAATCATTTCCCATGGAACCCTCAGCCATATATCCCTTGAGTCTGTTCTAGAGGACCAAATTGGGTCAGCACAGTTAGAGGATGAGGAAGTAAGGCGAATCAAAAGGAAGATTTCATGGAAGGATGAAGGGTACAAGCAATTCCGACAGGATGAGAATGGGAGAGTGTATTATGGAAATCGACTTGTTGTACCATCCGACCCCAATCTGAAAAAGCAAATCCTAGATGAAGCTCATCTCTCCAAATTCTCAATCCATCCTGGCAGCAATAAGATGTATCATGATCTCCGTCAAACTTTCTGGTGGAGTGGAATGAAGCCAGAGATTGCACGCTATGTTTCGGAATGTGACACTTGCCAACGTGTCAAGGCCAGCCATTTAAAGATAGCAGGTACCCTGTAGCCACTACCTATTCGCTCTTGGAAATGGGAAGACATCAGGATGGATTTCATTGTTGGACTGCCCCTTACATCGCAGCGACATGACTCCATCTGGGTTATTGTGGATCATCTTACCAAGTCTGCCCACTTTCTTCCTGTTCACACCACCTACCTAGCCAAGAAGTATGCGAAGTTGTATCTTGACCGCATTGTTTCCCTGCACGGTGTGCCTAGAACGATCATATCTGATTGAGGTGTTCAGTTTGTAGCGCGTTTTTGGGAACAGCTACAAGCATCGCTTGGCACCAAGCTCATTCGTAGCTCTACCTATCATCCTCAAACCGTTGGTCAGACCGAAAGAGTGAATCAGATCCTTGAAGACATGCTACGAGCCTGTGTCATCCATTATGACAAGAACTGGGATAAGTGCTTACCCTTGGGAGAGTTCTCCTATAACAATAGCTATTAGACTAGCTTGAAGATGGCACCGTTTGAAGCCCTATATGGTCAGAAATGTCGGACACTGTTGAATTGGTCACAAGTTGGCGAAAGATAGACCTATGGCCCTGATTTAGTAGTAGAAGCAGAAAAGCAAGTAAGGATAATCCAAGCCAATCTCAAGGCCGCCCAATCTCGACAGAAGAGTTACTCCGATAGGAGGAGGAGACCCTTGCAGTTTGACATTGGTGATCACGTATATCTTCGAGTCTCCCCGACCAAAGGAGTGCAATGGTTTGGAATAAAGGGAAAATTGGCTCCCCGTTACATTGGTCCTTATGAGATTGTGGAAATTTGTGGACCCGTTGCTTACCGGATCCAACTACCAGAACAACTTTCAGCCATTCATGATGTTTTCCATGTATCCCAACTGAAGAAGTGTGTCCAAGTTCCAACTGAGGTCTTGGAATAGGAGCAACTTCAAATTGAGCCCGACCTGACTTACACCGAGTATCCGACCAAGGTCCTCGACCGGAAGGAGAGACATACCCGACGGCGAAAAGTGAAAATGTACAAGATACTATGGAACAACCACACAGAGGAAGAAGCAACTTGGGAAACAGAAGAGTATCTAAACAAACACTTCTGAGGTTTTCTTTCCAACCAAGGAGGTAAGGACCGTACACCCCACTGGTCACCCTCACACCCAAATCTCGGGAGGAGATTCATTTTAAGGGGGTAGGCTGTAACGACCTTGGATAATCAGCCGAGTTAATCTTTGACCGAAGTCCCTAATCCCGCTGACTCAGCTTTCCGGAGCTTAAGCGCTCAAGGTCCCGTTTCTCAGTCCCGACCCCTGAAAACCCAACCCAAAACCGCCGGTTCTTTCTAAGTCCCAAGGCAGTGTTCCTTCCAATCTTGGAGCAGTGGAGAAACCGAGACCGACTGGTGGACCCACAATCTTTTCCCTGGTTCTCTCGAGAAAGACGCACCTGAGCAGCATGTGCCCGCTTCAGAACTCCCCCGCCGCGTGGCTTGATCTCTCCGACGCCCGCCGCCTCACCCAGTCGCCGGCCGCGACAGGATGGATCAGCGCGCCCTCCTCCCCAATCGCAGCAGAAGCCCCCTGCAACCCCTTCTGCCTCGCCTCATCTCGCTCGCGCCCTCGCCGGCCGCGCCAAGGTGCCCCGTCGCCGCCGTGGTAGAGTTTTGCCGCTGCTGCGTCAGACCGCCTCACGACCTGCGCCCATCATCTCGCCCAGATCCCCGGGTGCAAGCATCAATGCTTTCCAGTTTTTCCGCGTCTCCACAGTTGCACCACCCACGAGCTCACTCCATGACGATACCTCCCTCGCCAACCATGACTTCGGCAGGGACAACTCCTTTCCCGCCTCGCCAGTGATGTGCCGCGGCAAGGCGCTGTTTTGCGATCGCTCGCACCACCGCTCGCCCTGTCACTTCGCCGGCTGCAACCTCGCTTGCAACGCCTTCCTTCCTGTCACCCGCCAGTCAAATCCGCCGCTCGACGCGACCGGCCCACGCCCGCCTTCACCAAATCTAAATCCCGACAAAGCCGCGCCTGCGCCGGCCTTGTCTCCAGTGCCCAATAGCCGAAGACTCTGTCTCCAAGGTCCTGTTCCGCCGCTCAATCGCCGCCATGGCAGCGCACTTCATCCTTTTCTTCCCGGTCTTCGTGCTGCTCAAAAATCTCTCTCTTCCGCGCAGCTATAAAAAGGCATACCAGAGACCCACCGGAGTTTCCTTCGCGATCACTGTTTCACCGCTCATACTCTCAGCGCACTTGAGCACTCCCGCTGAGCTCTTGAGAAGTTCCTCTCTCCGCTCGAACTCGCTTCTCCCCAACCCACCAGCCGTCTGCTCCTCCGCGCTGTGCTAGAGCTTTCTTGTTGCCCACAAGAAGCATCGCCGTCGCCGGAGCACCGTCGAACCTCACCACCGCTCAAGCCTTAGCGCTTTCGTCTTTCCGCCCAAGTCTGTTCCTTCCCGACCCCAAAACCTTCACCAGTAGACCTGAAGGTAAGCTGCCGACCCCTTTCCGATTCGCCCGACCCCTTTCCGTCTCGCCCGACCCTGTCTGTTCCACCGACCCTTATCCTCCTTGCCTGAGGGCTCGGATGTACCTTTTCCTTGACCCGAGGGTATCTGTGTAAAATATCGGGGACTTCTATGTGTTAAGTCTGAGGACCCCGGCACAGTTATTCCTTAAGTTTAAGGGTCAGATCATAAGTTTATCCCCATCCGACCCTTTTATCCTATTCTCCACCAACTAAAGTTGAACTCCCCCACCTTTTTTGTAGCTTTGCTACAAGTGTCCGAGTTTCAACTTGCAAGTGTTGCTGAAATAACCGTCTATACGCTAACTCCTGCATTTGCATTCGTGTAGAGTTACACTCGCTGACAGCACCTACGAGCTACATCCGGTGCCTGAAGACGGAGTTGTAGCAGAGCCGCTAATCCCAGAAGTCAAAGCAGCACCAGCGGAGGACCAGTTCCCCTCCACTCCGCTTGAAGGCAAGCCTCGGAGCATGCACCCAACTTTCTAAACTTGCACATGCCTTCCTTCTCTTGAATGTGCATTTACGTATAGGAGTTGTTTGCAACCCTAGATGCATGACATAGTTCCTTTGATCTGAACACTAGTCTGATGGGTTCGAGTAGTGGCAATGCTTAATAGGACTCGGTAAAAGTCGAGTGATTTCCTATCACTCGCGAGTTATAGGAGTTGGATGTTCTCTTTTTTTACAACCATAAGAACAATGGACGGGCAGGGTTTTGGTGAACTCTTTTGGTGCTCGGCTGATCGCCCCGTCTGTTTACTCAATCTGTTAAGGCCCGACAGTGGTGGTGTTCATGATCAAGTATTTGAAAGTACTAATCTCATACCCATTATGGGATGGGGAAGCCTAGTACCTGATTAAACCTAAATGTGAGCGGTTCGATCCACTGTCTCTGGAACGAAGTTCCCCTGCGGCCGCACGTGGTGGCTAGTGTGGTCACAGAACGGCAGAGGCCGGGTCTGTGGAACCTTGCACCAAGGGAAGTGGGCCCGACATGGGTTAGGGAATTGATGGGGAAGGCCGACACATGAAGCGACCTTCGGTGGTGCGCGGATGTCTTGAGGTTAGGTTCACCATGCATGGTTAAAGAACTCGAATCGATTCGTCTGCCTCTCACAGTTTGAGACTGCTTGATCGCTATGGTACACTGAGTAATAAAGGAGTCTGATGATGACATGGTCTTGATGATAAGCTTATATACATAATGTAGGAATCTATGCTTGCTTAGTGTAAGTTGCCAATGTAGACTGGTTAATGAACGTAGAATCTGAGCTAAAACCTTAAAAGTAAGGACCGAACATAGTTGATTTTGGCACACAAACCCCTCAGCTAAAGAGCCTTGCATGTCTAGGAGTGGTGAAGTAGTTCTTCACAGGTCGGTTAAGTCTTGTTGAGCTTAGAAGCTCAGCCTTGTTTGTGGCATCTCTTTCAGGAGAAGTTGAACCTTCAGAGCTTGCTGCTGGCGCTTGGCCGCCCCATCTTCGTCCTGGGTGGACGGTCGAGTGGGATCCTCCCTCGGATGGTGGGGAATGGGATCACTCATGTCCTGTCTGGCCTCACCAGGGACATCCAACCCCGACGATTAGCTTCCACGATGTTTTTTTTGTCTTCTGTGGTTTCTTTCAAATCTTGTAAAACTCTGATTTCAACCAGTGCATAATGAATTAATTAAGCTACTTGTGGATCTGTTGTATTCTCTGGAACCACTCACCTGCGTGTGAGCTATGCTAACTCGGTCCTGTTAAGTGGTTAAATCGGATGAAATCCGACGGCACATCGACTTAACTTGATTAAGGCATGAGTATCACATGTCAAGTGACTTAACCGTGCTTTAGTTAAGTTAATCCGAGGTGTTCCACCACAGCTGGTACTAGAGCAGGTTTAGCAGGACAGAGAAAACAATGGGTCCCAAAAACACGTCTTTTTGAATAAAATTTGCAAGAAAAATGTTGAAAAATCTCGTACGATCGTTAAGGATGACTTTAGTACGAGAGACCCTAGGGGATTTTAGGGTTATTTTAGGTTGCTATTACTTATTGGTTATTTTCCTAACCCCAGCACTTCGCCACGTGTATCATACGTGTGCCGAGTTCCGCATCACGAGTATGCGAGGGTTGATAGAGAGTTCTATTCAAAAGACCCTATCATCGCAGTTGTTTCGCCCACGTCTATCATACGTGCGCAGGTTCCGTATGTTAATTCATACGAAGGGTGGTATGGTTCGATTCCAACGAGCCTATCATCACGGTTGTTCGCCCACGTCTCTTATACGTGCGCTGATTCCACGTTAACTTGATTAAGGCATGAGTATCGCGTGTCAAGCGACTTAACTGTGCTTTAATTAAGTTAATCTGAGGTGTTTCGCCACATCAGCGTGGCAAGAAAATTAAGGCCTTATGATCTGATCGTGGAGGCGAGTATTTAAGCCACTTGTTTAGCAATCATCTAAAGAGTTGTGGAATTGTTCCACAACTTACGCCGCCTGGAACTGAAAAACGGTGTATCCGAGCGACGTAATCGAACTTTGTTAGACATGGTTCGATCAATGATGAGCCAGTCGGACCTACTGTTGTCATTTTGGGGATACGCTCTAGAAACAGCAGCTTTCACACTTAATAGGGTACCATCTAAATCCGTAGTTAAGACACCATATGAGATGTGGACTGAAAAAGTTCCCAGTTTGTCTGTTGGGGATGTGAAGTGTTTGTCAAGCGACTTCAGTCAGACAAGATCACACCCAAGTCGGATAAGTGTATTTTTGTGGGATATCCAAAAGAAACTTTGGGATATTATTTCTACAACCGGTCAGAGGGCAAAGTGTTTGTCGCTCGGAACGGGGTTTTTTCCTAGAGCAAGAGTTTCTCAAAGGAGAAAAGAGTGGAAAGACAGTGCATCTTGAAGAAGTTCAAGATGAGCTGATCGGGCAAGAATCAATGAGTGATGCTAACGTAGCAGAACAAGTTGAGATACCCATGGCACCGCCACAACCACGAAGGTCGGCAAGGCTCCGCGAAATGCGGGAAATATTATTGTTGGACAATGATGAGCCTGTGACATATGCGGAAGCAATGATGGACCTAGACTACGAAAAATGGCAGAGTGCCATGCAATCCAAAATATAGTCCATGGGAGACAATCAAGTTTGGAAACTTGGTTGACCCGCCTGATGGTGTTAAAGCCATAGAGTGCAAGTGGATCTATAAGAAGAAAAAGGACATGAATGGAAATGTTCACATCTATAAAGCACGACTTGTCGCAAAAAGTTTTCAACAAGTTCAAGGAGTTGACTACGATCAGACCTTCTCGCCCGTAGTGATGCTTAAGTCCATTCGGATTATTCTAGCTATAGCTGCATATTTCGATTATGAGATATGGCAGATGGATGTCAAGACAGCTTTCCTGAATGGAAACCGAGCTGAGGATGTGTATATGATACAGCCCGAGGGTTTTGTTGATCTGAAAAATGCTGGAAAGGTATGCAAGCTTCAAAGATCCATTTATGGATTGAAGCAAGCATCTAGGAGTTGGAACATTCGTTTTGATGAAGTGGTCAAAGAGTTTGACTTCAGCAAGAACGAAGAAGAGTCTTGTGTTTACAAGAAGGTTAGTGGGAGCTCTGTAGTATTTCTAATCTTATATGTGGATGACATATTGCCGATTGGAAATAACATTCCTATGCTTGAGTCCGTAAAGACTTCACTGAAAAATAGTTTTTTGATGAAGGACTTAGGGGAAGCGGCATATATTCTGGGCATTAAGATCTATAGAGATAGATCGAGAAGGCTTATAGGATTAAGCTAAGATACTTACATTGACAAAGTGTTGAAGTGGTTCAGCAAGGAAGAGGCAAAGAAAGGGTTCTTGTCTATGTCACATGGCATACATCTCAGCAAGACTCAGTGTCCTTCGACTGCTGATGAGTGGGATCGCATGAGTAGAGTGCCATATAACTCGGCTATTGGATCTATCATGTATGCAATGATAAGTACTCACCTAGATGTTTCATATGCGCTAAGTATGACAAGCAGACACCAGTCTGATCCGGGTGAGAGTCACTGGACAACGGTGAAAAACATTCTTAAGTACTTGAGAAGGATTAAAGATATGTTCCTTGTCTATGGAGGTGAGGAGGAGCTCGTTGTAACAGGTTACACCGATACTAGCTTCCAAACCGACAGAGATGATTCAAAGTCACAATCAGGATTTGTGTTCACGCTAAATGGTGGTACTGTTAGTTGGAAGAGTTCCAAGCAGGAGACGGTGGCCGATTCTACGACAGAAGCTGAGTACATCGCGGCTTCGAAAGCCGCGAAGGAGGGTGTTTGGATAAGGAATTTCCTTATTGAGCTTGGTGTGTTCCCGAATGCATCCAGCCCATTGAATCTCTACTGCGATAACAATAGGGCAATTGCGCAAGCAAAGGAGCCAAGGAATCACTAGAAGAACAAACATGTAATGCGGCAATTTCATCTCATTCGAGACTTCGTTAACCAGGGTGAGATCAAGATATGCAAAATACACACGGATCTGAATATTTCTGATCCGTTAACAAAACCAAACCCGCAGGCTAAGCATGATGCGCATGTAAGAGCTATGGGTATTAGATACCTTCTAGATTGACTCTAGTGCAAGTGGGAGAGTGTTGGAGGTATGCCCTAGAGGCAATCATAGAGATGATGATATTACATTTGTATCCATAATTTATATATTGTGTTCATTGAATATCCATTAAAGGCTACTTGAATTGATTTGCAATTATGTGAATTGTATGTGAAACTCTTTACTTGTGTGGTTATTCTAAAGTTGTCCCTAGTCGGAGTTCATGTGAGGACACACATGGATATTAGATTAGCACATGTATTAGTTGATGATTATGTTTCACAAGTCATGGACATGGAGATGTTAAACTAATAATGTGGGCACATGTGGAGACATGTGCTAGGACTGACCCAACACGAGAGTAGTTCTCGCTTTACACAACAAGTACGCTTTATCCTTAGACCTGAGATTGTCGCATGTACTCGAGATGTGAATCAACTCACGTAGGGGCTATCAAACGCTACACCGTAACAGGGTAGTTATAAAGGTAGCTTTCGGGTTTGTCAGGAAGCATGGTGTGAGACATGGTCAATCAAGATAGGATTTGCCCCTCTCTAATTGAGAGTGATATCTCTGGCCCCTCGAGTGATCGGATCCGAAAATGCATGGCCATGCTACGTACGGTTAAGAGTTAACCTACAAAGGGATTCCGAATCACACGATCGAGAAAGAGTGGTAGGCTTGGAGCTAGACCAAATATCGTGAGGCAAAAGGAATAGCATGTACATAATGTTATGACGGTTCGTCTGATATGATCTTCGTGTGCGTATAGGAGTTGGCACGTCTTGCTAGAGGCCGCTACCAACTATTGGGCCGAGTAGGAGTACTCGGGCTATGTCTATACGTATCCGAAACCATAGGGTGACACACTTAAGGGGCTGGAAGCCTAATTCGGATGTGATCCAAGTTGGATTAGGTTTAGAAGTACTAGTGGGCCTCAGACCCAGAGCCCCGTCAGGAACCTCTATAAATACAGGGGTGGGGGCGCCCTAGGGTTTACACCTTTTTGGCAAAACACATATGCCGCGCCTCCCACGCCCTCGCCTATTGCAATTCGCGGATCTAGCAGTCTGGCTTGCGACGCTTCCTCCCTGCACGTGTGGATACCTTGGAGGTGTTGCGCCTGCAAGACTTGGATGAGCCACCGACGAGCTACGACGAGCCGACGACGAGCCGCGGCACGAGGCGATCTGGCTGCACGTGGACGAGCTGCTGGACGTCGACGTGATCGACTATGTACGACTACGCTGATCGACTTCTTCCCTGAGTTAGTCATGGAAGCAATGGTGTTGTCGGGTTTCCGTTTGCGATTTTGATTACTTGAAAAGTTGTTTCGAGTATCATTGTGTTGAGTTCTATCCTAGTCATTGTTGTTGTTGTCACATCCACGGTTGCGATGAGAGCCGGACCGTTCTCGCTCTTTGTCTTCTTCATCTGCCCACTGTTGCACCATGACTTTGAGGTCTTTGACATTAGCTGGTCGTCGTCTGCCGAAGTCTTGGTATGTTCGTCGATCGTAGAGTCCATT
This sequence comes from Setaria viridis, assembly GCF_005286985.2. NCBI lineage: Eukaryota > Viridiplantae > Streptophyta > Magnoliopsida > Poales > Poaceae > Setaria > Setaria viridis. The sequence goes on from NC_048269.2 coordinate 4,991,345, forward strand.
CTGGAAGAACTCGATGACGTCTGTTTCTGAAATGTCAACTACGGTAGCCTTCTTTTCGAAGAATCGTCGCAAGTAGTCGTGTAGTGTTTCGCCCTCTTTCTGTTTTACTTGACTCAGGTCGATTTTATTACCCGGTCTAGCCATGGAGCCGACATAGTTGTTGGTGAAAGCTTTTGTCAAGTCTGCCCAAGAGTCGATTGATCTGGGCTTGAGTGACTCAAGCCATGTCAGTGGTGCGGGTTCCATGCATATGGGAAAATGGATGACCTTGGTGTCGTTATTGCCCCCAGCTGCCTAGACCGCCAACGAGTAGCATCGTAGCCACTGAATTGGGTCTTGCTTGCCGTCATACTTGGTGATTCCTGTTGGTTTGAACTTTTCGGGTAATCTTGTCCTCATTACCCGATTTGTGAAAGTAGGAAAGTGGTTGTAATTGTCGACTTCTCGCTCACGCCGACTGTTGATTATTTCTCGTAGATCTTTGAAATTTGATACTTCATGATTTTTCCGAGTATGGCGAGGACTTTTTGCGGAATTGGTGCAGCTGACTTCTCCAACGTCCTTTTGGCGTACTGGAGCGTTGTGTTTACTCGGACCTTGGCTGTGTTGCCTTGGTTGATTGACTACTTCATTGTCGTTCCTTTGTACTTCGTTGAAGTTGTTGTTAGCTGCAACACCTCTACTGCCTTCTTGATGAGCTGTTATGCGGGGAATAGATGGGATTGGTGATTCCTTCTCGAGTAGCTTGTAAGCTTGTTCTGCGAGTTGTGCAATTAGTCTGTTGCCTCGCTGCGCGAGTTGAGCTGTGACTTTGTTGTCTCTGTCTCGAGGTATGAGCATGGATATAAGGTTGATCGAGGCGATTACCGCAAGCGGAGTGTTGTGTTCTTGAGCCTGTACTGCATCAAATGCTCTTTCAAGGTTTGTGATGGGAATGTTTGTAGCCAGCATTTGTCATCGTTCAGCCCGAGTATTATTGCGCATCCTTCTTCGGTTCCTTTGGTCGGAAGTTTCATCTTGTGGAGCGTTAGCCGTTGACTCGTCCTCTGAGACGTTGTCGAGTTGTGCTAGTCGCCGGGGGGTTCTCTGTTGGCTAGTACCCGCGTTGTTATTTTGGGTAATAACAAAGACTTCTCTATCTGGGTAGTACCTTCCAGAGCTTGATGTTACAATTTCTGTGGAACTTTCCTCGCGGCTTGAGGTAAGAGGGACGCCTTCCTAGTACGGGACATTGTCTATATGAGCGACAAGATGTGACTCGTAGTCGCGGGTGAGGAGGGATGGTCTCATTCCTGGCCAGTGAACGAATCTGCCTTGCGATGTTGAGGTTATTACTAGACCTTGGGCTGGTCCTGACAGCGGGATCTCAGGAATGTAATCTGAGTCGGAATCGTCGTCTTCATCCTTCCCGTGTTCGAGTTGTGTTCGGGTGATGAAACTTTAGTAGACTTCGGCTGCATTGCGGAGTCCGTATGGGAACCATTTTAGAGTCGAAGTCGATTTGGGAAGTGACTGGAACCGACTAGTCCGAACTGGGGTCGAGTCCGACGCATAGTTGAACTCGGGGTTGTTGACTTTGAAATTTTGGTTTTTTCTGGTCGAATCCTCTTATTTCTTCTGCTGGATGTTGATGATTTGGCGCTGAAACAAACCAGTGCTGTCGGTGATGCAGAGCCAGGATCCAAAATAAAGGTTGTGCCTGCCTCGAAGGTGAAAACAGGCTTGAAAACAACACGTGCCATCAAGCTCGCGCGGAGAAACTCGACGAGCTCCCCTACCTGGCACGCCAGCTGTCGGTGTTTTAGATCGGCAACCCGCTTAGGGGGTACCCTTAGGTGGTCTTTTATGCGGTAAGGGCCATCGAGAATTAAGGAGTCGATGGTGACGCAAGGAACACGATATAGACAGGTTCGGGCTGCTAGATCACCTAATACCCTACGTCCTGTGTGTTGGTTGTATTGATCTTAGATGAACTGAGTTGTTGTCTTTGAGGGGGTCCCTACCCACCCTTATATACTCGGGAGGGCAGGGTTACAAGTCTGAATCCTAGTCAAGTACAATTACAGAGTTCTACTCGGTGTGGTCCGAGTAGTTTCTATATGCATACTTAACTAGTCCGAGTGGGATACGCCTATTGCTGCATAGCCCCCTTGTCTTGATCGTGTCCGAGTACGTCCCTTAGTGGGCCGTTCAGGGCCTACTTGTGGGCCTGGGGTGCATGCCCAACACCCTTCGTGAACCACGACATCCGGATTGAATAGACCTTGCATCATCATACTCGGAGTCGTCATCGGGGGATTAGTCGCACTCATGACGCCTCCTCTCACTTGTGCTTGCTCCACCAACACCTCCGCCTTGAGCACTTGTTGGTGCTCCTTGTGGTACCATCGGAGGTTGGGTGGCGGTTGAGTTGGATACGTCACCTCCAATAGCCACATCTTGATTCCCCAAGGTCGACATCTTGATACTCCAAGCGGTTAGGCTTTAATCTGGAGATCAAAGCTCTGATACCAATTGAAAGGATCTAGAATGTCGACTAGAGGGAGGTGAATAGTTGAATCTGAAAATTTTATCACTTAGCACAAGCTTATCAAACAATTCCAGAAATTTCCGGAGATTGTTCCGGAAATTTCCAAAAATTTCAGAAATTTCTGGAGAAATCTTCAAATTTTTCCAAATTCCTACGAAAACAACTACAACCTTAAGATAGAGCTGTTAGAAATTAGATCAATGAAAATAGATTGTTCTACAGGTTGTTCTAAGTCTTTTCAGCAAGATATAACAACTTCAAACACACTGAAAAAGGAGAGCGAGCACAAACCCTAGATATGTGTTCTATGCAAGAATATGTATGATAGCAAGAACAACAAGCAAGATAGACACAAGGATATGTTCTCGGAGTTTAGCTTCACACCGCAAAGCCTACGTCTCCATTGAGGACCCACAAAGGCTGGGCTTATATCACCAAGCCATTTTTCTCCCTCTAGCGACCATAAAGATCAAGCTTCACTGAGGTAATACAAACTTCCCGGGACACCCACAAAGCTTGGATGCTCGTCCGGGTGATGCCTAGCCGGCTAGAAGCTTTAAGCTCCAAGAGTAACAAACACGAACCACCAGCTTGACGAAGAACGAAGGTGCTTAGGAGATGGAGTTGCAGCTTACTAGCACAATCCCTTGCCCACTCACCAATCTCTCCTCAAATCCCCACCAAATCTTACAAGGAAGTCAAAGGGGAGCAAGGAGGGAGCTTTAGAGTGTTTCTGCAAGTCAGAACAATAGAGAGGCAAGACAGGATGAAAGGGAGGGGGTGAGGGGGTATTTATACCCCTTCACTCCAAAACTAGCCGTTATAACAAAGATTCCGGAAATTTTCGGAACTTTCTTCGGAGATTTTCGGAACCTCCGCAATTTTCCAGAAAAACTTCCAAAAAAATACGGACTATTGGATACTGTCTGGAAACTCTCCTAGTCCAGAATATTCAATGAAAACTTCTGGAATATTTCGGATTTCTCTGGTTACACTTCTAAAAATCCTCCTGTGATGTGTAAGTGCAAATGGTGTCTCTCATAGGTTTTGTTAGGTCATCTTGAGCACCTTTTGTCATCATCAAGACCAGAGATCTCTTAATAGTGCGGCATTCCTAAACTCAAATTCAAATCGAAAATAAATTAAAACTATATAAGAAGCTGCTCAATATTTCATTTCCTTTTGAGGGATCCATCACAAGTGCTCCATGACCAATAGTCCATTTAAACCTGCTTATGCACTTGAAACTTTGTTAGTTACTTAAGCTTTTGTAATGAAATTACCAAAATCCACTTAGGGGGTCAAGATACTCTTCAGGGATTAAAAGGTTCAAAAAAATAAAAAAAAGAGCGCCGTTCGACTGCACGCGGCGGCCGCCGCTCGCCCGCCCGCGCCCTTCGCCGCTCGGCCGCCCGCCTGCCTCCCACCTTGGCTCCGCCGCCACCCGGCCGCCCGACCGCCCACGCCGGCCTGCTGCCACGGCTCCACCACCACCCGCCTGCGCCCACCACCACTCGCCTCATCTCCGCCACCACTCGTCTCCGCCCGCCACTGCCCGCCTTGGCTTTGCCTCCGCCCGTATCCGCTCGCGCCCGCTGCCGCCCGGCCATGCCAGCTCGCGGGGCCACCTCTGACTCGCTAGCGCTGCTTCCCCACACGCCACTACCCTGCCCTCACCCCGCTACTGCTCTTCACAGCCAATGAGGGGTGAGCAAAGGGGGAAGGGGAAGGGCAGCAGAGGGGGAGGGGGTGGTGGCAGTGAAGAGAGGAGAGAGGAGGATAGGAGGTGCCAGTGGAGGTCTGCGAGGATAAGGAAGGAGAGGAGTGCCTGCGAGGATAATTAATGTGAAGAGAGGGGGGGGCGCAGGGGAAGGGTGTTTTATCCTGGTTGGAGCCACCAACCGGGACTAAAACGTCCCCCCCTGAGTCCCGATTGGAATTACCAACCGGGACTAAAGCCCCCCCCCCCTTTAGTCCCGGTTGGTGGCTGCAACTGGGACAAAACAGCCCCTTGTCCCACTAGCACTTACAACCAGGACTAAAGGGGGGGGGGGCTTTAGTCCTAGTTGGTCTTTACAACCAAGACTAAAGCTCCCCCCGTCGGTGGCCTTCGGTGGCTCATTTTTAACTAGGGACTAAAGGCACTTTAGTTCCAGGTCCAAAATTAACCGGGATAAAAGCATCTGGATGGAAGGTCAGTTCTCCAGTAGTGATAGTTTTTAAAGCAACATACGAGTCCTATACTCGACACATACTTGACTGGTGGCCCTTAGGAATTTGGGGCTCGGGATGGCTGCCACTCTCACCCCTCCTCCCCTCAGGACCAGGCCTAACCACCACCTCCAGGAATGGACCTGGTGTCCCCATGGCAGTGCCCCCATTCTTCCACCTCACCCTCCTTTTGTGTCCGTGTGAAGGTGGGCCTCCCTTTGGTTGCAGTCTAGTAGTACTACAATTGTTGATGCCGTGGCACAATTGTGGCATCTTGGGTGAAGCCGCCATTAGAATAGATTTGCGTTAGAATACAGTGGCTGTAAATTTCATTTTATTGTTCCCAAAAGTGCCACATCAAGATAATAGAAATGAAGTCATAGATGAAACTTCCTGTAAATGCATGACTTAATTTTTGCTATTTCATAGACTTACTTGGAATTTAATTCTAAGACTCATTTAGAGTTGGAAACCATGTCCATATGGTTTTCATCCAGATGAAACTAGTTTCTTTTTGCTTCTTTACTTTTTTTGTCACATCATTAAACGAACCCTATGTGTTATGCAATTATATGAGAATAAAACTTCTATTGGGAGTGGCCTTAGGGCAAAAGGGATAAAAGGGATATGGGAATGTAATATTTTGCTCTTAAGTCTTAATCAATGCCCTTGTTCTTAGTGCAGAAGATAAGAAGGAAATAAAGAGATTACTTATTCACCTAATGGCTAATTTAGAATTTTCTAAAAAATTCTCTATGTGGTTAAGCATCTCATTAATTAGTTTTTAGAGATAAGCATCTCATTAGTATATACTAAATCATACACTACTATGGATATGCATCTAATTAATTCCTTCTTGACAGTGTGACCCTCCCCTGCTCGACCCACTATTTTAAATGCCATCGATGGAGCCTCTCACTTGTGATCATAAGCTAGATTGCAACAGAGAAACAAGGTGTTGACCTTGTTTTTGATTAAGCTACAAACTTGTACCAGCAGCCATGAGTTCCTCCTGTAGGCTCCTGCTCCTTATTGTCATCGTCCACGGCTCCACGCCTTGGCCACTCACACCGTGGCAATCCGCCATGATGTCTGGCAAAGAATCCGTCATGTCAATGTCCCGTTTCTTGAAGATCTTGGCAGGTGGGCAGTGAGTCTACACACCAGCCAGAAAAATGGCCTTCTCGCGTTCGACAAGCTAGTGAGTGCCCGAAAACAAAGAGATCACAAGGGGTCATACTACAATCTTACCATCAACGCATGGAACCGCACCAACAAAATCCACGAATACAGGGCATTGGTTCTCATTGAGGAACATACAAAGAAAACTGAGCTTCTGTCCTTTCATTCGGCCAGGCTTGGGTTGGCAGCCTGATGGCTGATAGGATCACATTAGTTGCAGTTGCAGTTGATTCTCTTTGAATAAAGAGTTCAAGGTGTGTTTTATACATGTTTAACTTAAGATGTTGATATTATCATAAGAAATAGGCATTTATATGTCTGTTCTCTTTGGTGGCTTTATGTGTCGTCTGTACAACAGGGACAGAACTTGGTAATACATGTCTATTCTTTTTGGCGGCTTCATGTGTGGTCTGTCCATTTTTTTTATAATGGAAGTTTTATTAATTTCAAGAACATTACATCGAGTGGATACAATGCCTTAAAACACTCCGATCTCTGCATAGCGGGATGCACACAACCTAAAAAAGAAAATGCAGGACATAACCTAAACACTCTATTGATAGTCAATCCTCAAACTAGACCACCACCCATGTGCCTAGTAAAAAGCTCCTTGGCCACCTGCGCCAATTGTAGTAATGCTGCAACAACCAAGTCCTGTGAAGCCAGCTTCTGTAATATAACCCATGTGCGGAGCAAATGTATAATCAAGAAAACAATCTGGAAGGGAGAAGAGTTATATTTTTTCCCAAAGATTATACCATTTTTGCATAGCCATAACGACCAACATGTAGCAGCTGCTCCTAGCAGAACTAGCAGCTTTAGATCTTTTTCAATACCCCATAGCCAACTTCCAAACATGTTAGAAACACTACAAGGCTAAGATAAACCTGACGCCGCATATATAATAGACCACGCAGCACAAGCAAAACGACATTCAAAGAAAAGATGTTTAATCGTTTCATCCTCGTGACAAAAGCAACAATTTTTGCTTCCATGCCAATTACGCTTTGCTAAGTTATCTTTTATTAACACTACTCCTCGCAAATACCACATAAATATCTTAATTTTTAAAGGAGCTTTTAATTTCCACAGGTCCTTATTGAAGTTCGGGACATCACTATGGATCATTGCCAGATAGTGAGATTTCACCGAGAACCGACCGCTTGGATGTAAATTCCATCGAAACTCGTCTGGTTCTTAGCTTAGCACAATGTTAGCAAGACGTGAAACTAAATTGTTCAGGTTGTTAACTTGTGACTAATGAGATCCCTCCTCCATGTTATGTTCAGTGGTGAGGCACTGAAGACTTCTGCCATATTATCTTGTTTGTGGCGGGCTATGTTGCACATACATGGATATTGTTCTCGCAGGGTTGAGTTTCCCAACTATGTGTCTTTCCAAAAACTAACATGTGTTCCATATTTGATTATAAATGTACCACAACGTAGGAACTCCCTTTTCACCTTCATCAAACTAGCCCAAATATGTGAGTTCCAATTTTTCCATTGGACCTATGAAAGTGGCTTAGAGTGAAGATATTTGTTACACAGTAATTGTTGCCAAGTCCCATCTGTAGCGAGAAGCTTGTAAAGTCATTTACAGAGCAATAAATCCTGAATTCTCAGGCCCCCTTATCCTTGGGTTGGCACAGAATGCTCCATTTGGCCAGGCGGTACTTTCGTTTCTGGTTATCACTTTGCTAAAAAATCTTGATCGAAAGTAGTCCAGTTTTTTAAGTACTCCTCTAGGGATCGCGAAGAAAGACATCATATACATGGGTAAACTACTAAGAACTAAATTTATCAGTGTTAGTCACCCCCTTTGGAAAGATGCTTACCTTTCGAGCTACTGAGTCTTTTCTCGAAGCATTACCCTTTTCCAATCTGCATTTGACGGCTTCCTATAGTGTATCGGAATACCCAAATACTTCAGTGGTAAATGTCCAAGATTACAGCCAAATAATTCAGTGTACTGATCCATTGATTCTTGTGCTTCACCAAAGTAGAATATTTCACTTTTATGAAAATTGATTTTAAGTCATGATAGTTGCTCGAAAGCACAAAGCAATAGCTTCATGCTATGTGCTTTCTCCAGGTCATGTTCCATAAATAGAACTGTATCATCAGCATATTACAAGATAGATAATCCCTCATCAACTAGATACGGAACCAATCCACTAATTTGACCATCTGCTTTGGCTCTATTTATTAGGATTGTTAGCATGTCAGCCACAATATTAAAAAGTAAGGGTGATAGAGGTCCCCCTGTCGAAGGCCTTTCCTAGTTTGGAAATATGACCCGACATCCTCATTAACATTGATCGCTACACTACCCCCAGAAATGAAAGATTCTACCTAGGAGATCCACTTGGGTGAGAAGCCTTTCATTCTTAGGGTTTGCATTAAGAATGGCCATCGCACTGTGTCATATGCTTTCTCGAAGTCAATTTTAAAAATAACCTACTCTGTTTTTTCCTATGTAACTCGTGTATGGTTTCATGTAAGATGGCTACACCCTCAAGGATGTTATGTCCTTGCATGAAAGCCATTTGAGTCAGGCTGACTATGTGATCCGCAACTGAATTAACTCTTACAGTGGTTGCTTTCGTAAAACTCTTAAAAGTCACATTTAGCAAATAGATCGGCCTGTCCTGTTGTATTCGATTTGCTTCTTGAACTTTAGGTATCAGTGTTATGACTCCAAAATTGAGGCTAAATAGTGGTAACGTACCAGCATGAAGTTTATGGAACATTTGCATTAAGTCCTCCTTGATGACGTCCCAAAATTTTTGATAAAACTCTGCTGGAAAACCATCAGGACCTCGTGCTTTATTGCGTTCCATGTCAAAAACCGCATCCCGTACCTCTTTGTCCATGGAGGGCGATGTGAGGAAGTTATTTTCTTCCTGAGTGACCTGAGATATGTTATCTTTCCTCGACTCATCCAAAGTGAAGGAATTTTCTTCAGGTGCACCAAAGAGGTTTTTGTAGAACCGAGTAATGTAGTTTTTCAAATTGGCTTGGCCCTCAATTTTCCCATTCTCATGATTTAGGGAAAAAAATCTTTTTTTCATATGTTTGCCATTGGCAACCATTTGGAAGTATCTAGTATTGTTATCCCCAAGCAGAATGTCTGTTGCTTTCACACGCTGATAATATTTGATTTCCTCCTCTCAAAGAAGTTTAGTCAAATTTTCTCGAGCCTGAAGGAGTTGATCGTGTTCTGATTCTGTCAAAGTACAAGTTTCCGCAGCAATGTCTAGTTCATTGATAGTATATTGTAGGTCTAATTTCCGTTGTTTATAAATTCCATTTGTATGAGAAGCCCATCCGCGAAGATGTTGTCGCAAAGCACTCATCTTCTTGTTCCATCGTTGTACTGAATTTTTCCCAGGAACATGCTTATTCCAAACCTCTACATCACGGTCGTAGAAATCCTCACGGGAGAACCAGCTGAGTTCTAATTTGAACTGCTTTCTGTTCCCTGTATAAGCAGGTGTCCCAGTATCTCAAAGAAATGGTGTGTGGTCGGATACACCTCTATCTAGAGCATGTGCCGTCACCAACGGGTATTTAAATTCCCATTCGGTAGTCATTAAGGCCCTGTCCAGCTTTTTCATATGTGGTCTGTTCATACCAGGGACCAATGGTGGACCCAGCTTTTGATAACGAATAGGGCCAAAATTCAGTGATCAAAACTACCATTCAACGACCCACTCATCCACACATAGAGTATTGGCAACATCAATTCCTACTGTTCCTTGTTCGAGAGGAGGCAAGGAACGAGGAGGAGCCGAGCTAAGGGGTGAGTTCGCGACCCTCAAGAGCTTCGGCAGCCAGCATCCGACGCACCAGGCGGAAGCAGCGATGACACCGAGTGTTCCAAGCAACGGTGGCGGCATCACGGCGTGTCGAGCATACGCGAGATAGACAAGGCAAGATGAGAACGATTGGGTTTGTTTTGCCCTATCGGTGGGACTGTGGGCATCAGTTTGTGGGCAAAAACTAAATGGGGATTGTAAAGAGTTTTGGACCATGGCCCCGGTGGCCCTAGACGCAGGTCCGCCCCCAGGAAACCTATATGGCTTTCGGAAGTTTTTTTCCTATCCAACTTTCATTATTTGAGATTCGTGCGAACAATTTCTTCCGTTGGATGCACTTCACCGTCTCAACCCTAGAGCCGCCCTTGTGCCTGCCGCCACCGTTGCGGCTTGCGCCTCTGCTCAACGCCAACCTTCAGGCCACCCCGCGTTAGCGCCGGTGCCGCCTGCCCCGCCCACCGGAGTCTCGCGGGCATACCGGCCGCCACTTCACCTCGTTCATCGTGGGCGCGTGCGCCAGCCGTGTTGCCACCTCCCGTGCTCGTGCGGGGCTCGCCGTGGCTGCGGTGCGAGCGGCCCACGCACCGCTGGCCATCCTGCCACCGCCGAGTGCGGCCCCTGAGCGCTGCCGCTGGCCGCTGAGCTTGAAGAAGAAGCTCCAATTTTTTTTCAAATGTCGAATGTTGTTTGTCAAGATGTTGAATTCAATTTGTCAAAATGTTGAAGTAGGCAATAAAAATTGTTGAATGTGCAAAATGTGTATCTGTATCTTAGAGAAATGTTGAATCTGATATTTTTGATGTTGATTTAACTTTTACAGAATGTTGAACCTGATTTGTTAAAATGTTAACTTTATTCTAAATGGGCCCGATGGGCTTTTAAGTTGTGTTTTTAAACCAGCTTCCGCAAGCTGTATAGGAGCCCCCGGTTCGCCCCTGCCAGGGACAACTAGGGGTGTGAGGGGGAAAATCGATGAAGGATACACAACGAATTACATACTCCATTACCCCTAAAAAAACGACATACTCCATCATTTTCAGATTTCGTAAGCAATAGCATTAGAATTAGAATAGGAAGAGGGTTTATTGCCCAATTAAAAGGAATACAACCCGCCAAGATTGCATGGGGAAAATAAGGAAAAAAATTTCCAATTGCCCTTACAATAACTTTATTCTTATTATAGAAGCAAATGTACTAAATTTGTCCCATCTAATTTTTTAAAATAGGAAGTTTTATTAATTTCTATATCGAGGTGATACAAAAACTGTGAAACTCTCGACCACTACATAAACAGCCTTGCAAAATGCTGGAAAAAAACTGACACACTAATAACTCGTAATTCATAGACAAGACTACCATTCATGTGTCCGAGTAAAGATGTCCTTGCCACCCACCAAGCATTGAGATGCCACCACAACCGAATCTATGCGATCCTGGTGCCTAAAGGATAGCCCAAGTACTAAGATAATGTATAACTGAGTAGATAAGAAGAAGACTGTCTTTTTCCAAAAACTCATTCATGCATAACCATAAGAACTAGCAAGTTGCCCTTACTAAGACCCTAAAGCCAAGATCCAGACATATTAGCCACACTTTGAGGTTGTGATAAACTCAAAGCCTCGTGAACGATAGACCAGACCGCATGGCAAAACAACATTCAAAAAACAAGTGCATAATTGTAGAGCGCTTAGCAAGATTATATTTTGTTAAAACAACACCTCCGTAGATAAAAAAGATATTTATTTTTAGCAAAGTTTTTAGTTTCTCGAGACATTTATTTATATTTGGTACATCATTGTGGATCAGAGCTGCATAGTGAGATTTAACCAAAAACTCCCCCATCTGGATGTAAGTTCTAGCGAAGCTCATCTCCATCTTGGCTCAAAACTAAATTAGCAATACGTGGAAGGATATTATTCCACATTAGTAACTTGTTCCCAAATAAGTATCTTCTACGTGAGAGATTAGGAGGTGAAATGCTTAGCACTGTTACAACAGTATCGTGCTTATGACACTCTGTCCGTGTACAGCGAAGCTAAGCGCCTTCGTGGAGGGGAGCTTCAAGAGACACGCCTTCGTGGAGGGGAGCTTAAAGTCCACGAGGGCTGAGTGCGTGCTACTAAAGTGGAGGATAATTTTTGCTGCCTTTTGCACTTGAGCTCGAGATCGTAAAACGTGATTATGTGCTAGTCTGTGTGTTATTATTGTCCCACATAATTATATAGACTAGAGATCATTTAGAATAACATCATAATCAACAAAGAGTTTCACGAACAAGTCACATTTTGATAATCAATGTAATTGATAGTTTATTCAAGAAACAAATAACACTTTATTCAATAGTACATAAATATAGCCATGACATGGAAAGTTTCCCACACACACTATAATCACTGATGTAAGTATCTCATACCCATAGATCTGGTGTGCGCTCATGCTTTAGTAATGGAAGAGGCCTCGCCAACGTCAACAGATCAACAACATTTAAATCCATGTGCACCTTGCAAATCTTCACATCACCTCGATCAATGATCTCACATATAAGGTGATAGCGTTGTAGTATATATTTGAATTTTTGGTGTGACCTAGGCTCGTTCGCTTGTGCAATAGAGATCCATTGGACTGAACACACTAGGGACAACACTTAACTCTGAAACAAATTTTCTGATCCAAATAGCTTCCTTTGTAGCTTCAGAAGCTGCAATATACTCAGCTCTCGTCATCGAAGCAGCTACCATTTCTTGCTTAGAACTCTTCTAGCTCACTGCCCCTCCATTAAGGCTGAATACAAAACTGGACTGCGATATGGAATCATCCTTGTGTGTTTGGAAGCTAGCATTAGTGTAACAGGGGATGTTCTTAACAACTGTCCAATGAGCATCACCAATAAATTCAGCTCAATAGCTAATAATAACAAAAAAAAATAGGGAAAAGAATGAAAAAAGCTATCATAAGCCATGCATATTATTGCTTATCTATCCATTCTTCACGAAATGATCTAAAGTGATGACCCAATGCTTTTCTCGTCATATGGACAGTTCATCTTGTGTCCTCATGCTGTAATAAATCGCAACCAATATATTTCCTTAAGATAGCCTCCAAAGTGACACCACCATGTAGGGATATGACGTTGAAAATGTCACCGCTGCTGCCATCTGGTAGAACCGAGGCCAAGTTCTGACTCGAAGGTATAAATGGTTGTGAGAAAGGAAAGCTCCACGACGATGCCCCCAAGAAAGTTTGCGGCATCCAAAGATGCCACCGTCGCCAGACCAAGTCAGCCATGGCTTTGGCCAAGCTCTCCCTGCACCAACCACACAATGCACACTCATCAATGGCTGTGATCAGCCACCAAAAGACAGATGCAGCCGCACATCCTGCATCGGGAATCGACGCACCCAGCCATAGATTGGGAGGTAACCTCCCAGCCAACATCTGCTGGCCTTCACAGAGAAACTTCTTATGGCCGGCCTGCCCCAGTGCGGCTGTCTTCGTACCAATATCCAGCGCCAGCCAATATGTGGTAAGCGCTGCTCATCGACCGGCACCCATTAGGAAACCACACCAGGAATATGAATTCGATAAGGACAACCATCTCCAGTGATGGCACAGTGTCACCAGGATGCAGCCGGAGACGCGCATATCCGTCCCTACACTGGTAGAGAATTGGCCTTTAGTCCCGGTTGGTAGGGTGCATATCTCTCGGATATCCATCCGGGATAAACCAACCGGGACAAAAGGGGGGGTCTTTAGTCCCGGGTCTTTTAACCGGGAGTAAAGGACCCCCTTTAGTCCCGGTTGGTGTCACCAACCGGGACTAAAGGGCCTGCCACGCCAGGCGCGGGACAGGCCCTTTAGTCCCGGTTGGTGACACCAACCGGGACTAAAGGGGGTCCCTTTAGTCCCGGTTGGATTTTCCAACCGGGACTAAAGGGGTCCCCTTTAGTCCCGGCTTGATTCCAACCGGGACTAAATGGCGCTTGCATGGCACTGCCGTGACGCCTGAATTTTTCATGCATGCATCACGTATACGTATAGTAGTACCGCGGCCCTTTTAATTTGTTAACCTTGTAGTTGAGATTTTTTTAGAACGAAATCAACTAGTATTTAAACGAATGGGATTTGTAATTATACAATTACTATATATATACACAATCCTTATACACAATTCATATACACAATTCAACTAGCTTAGTACAAATCGATCATAATTAGCGCATATTATATATACAAATAAATCAAAGTATCTTCCTACGATCTTCCCGTCGTGGTGTTGCTGATCGGAGTGTCTAATTGTCGTCCATCGTAATAAAATTCTCCTCTTGGATTTACCACCTCGTCCATTATGAATCCAATGAGACCTTCACATATTGTCGCTACTCTTTCTTCCTTCAAGAATCCTTGTTGAATATTTAACATCTATAATTTGTGAATGTTACATGAACAAATACATATAAGGAGCTAGAAAATAATTAACTAGTAATATATTTATTTTACGTACTTTAAAGTTGTGCGGCGTCATCTTCGGTCCCTTGGGTCCCAAAAAACTGTGCATGTGCTCACAGATGTAGTAGCCACATAGATTATTCCCGGGTTCCTGTCTTAAGCACTTCAGTGCGGAAAAAAATACGTTATGAAATATTCGTGTTATACAATGTAATAAATGTGCAGACTTCATACGTACTGGGAAGTCTGTGTTCCATGTAAGATTTTCTTTGAATGGACCTTTGTGTGTCCTTATGAATTGTTTCCATGCGCTGCGGATTAGAATAATGAATGACATAGTGTAACAGGGATAAAATTTAGGAAATAAATTTTTGCATAGAGATAAAGGTCCAGAATTATTACAAGCCTAGCATGTCTTGCAATTCTTGGTAGTCCACCGGATCTTTCCTTAACGAATCAAAGACAGTGACGTGGCTTGTTTCAGGCTCAATTATAATAAGGATCCAGTGGAAGCTGCGTGCGTAAAATGTTCATGCATATTAGAGCTAACTAACATGTAGAGATAAGGAAAAAGACATCGAAAGTAGACGGTATACACACACTTACTTGAAGTTGTATGGAAGTAGTATGAAATCCTTGAATGTTTGTTTGTGTAGGAAATTGTATATTTCCGCAAAGGTTTTTTCCGGCGCTAATTGTATCTGTTGTTGGTTAACTATAGATGGATCCATGAAGCCTACATGTAGGTACGCCTCTCGGCGGCATGTCTGAATTAGCATCCTACATGAAATGGAAGATGAAGTTAGTACGGTGACGCACGCCAAAATTTACATGTAGAGATAATAAACGGACACTTACAGAATCCAAGCGCTGATCAGAGAGACGTCCAGGGCATCATGATGGTACACTTCGTATATATCCTTGAAGTTAGTCACAGCACTTTCTCCCCTTCACCGTGAAAATCTATCAGTTTTACCTTCATGCCGATCATCTCCCTCGAGTTGGCGGATGCCATCATGTACCATTGATGGAATTCGTACATCTTTGTTGATAGCTTCCGTACCATTGAAGGCTTTACTAGAGATTTGCCTAGCTCATAAGTCCACTTCGGCTCAGGGGGCGGTGCAGTTGGCGTCTCGACTTGCCCTATGCATTCATCAAGTCCCAGACCTGTTTCTTCCATGAACTTCAATATATTTGCTTGTTGATCCAAGGGCATTGCTTTTACCCGTTGAGCATCTTTTTTTGATAAATGGCTGAGGTCGGGGACTGGACCGCTGGAGGATGATTTTCCTTTCCTTTTATCCTTTTCATCAGTCTTTACTAGAGCCCGTTCATAGTTTGACAAGAGTGGTATCCTTTTCTTGGCTCCTTCCTCCATCCTGATAAAAAAGTTTAAATCTCGCCGACTTACTGGCGGTGGCTCCATCTCCCTTGCCTTTTTTAATTCGGCTTGTTTCTTGAACCACTCACTGGCCTCTCGTTGGATTTCTGCCCACTGTTCTTCATGAGACATTGCCTCAAAGCATTCCTTGCGAGCCACTTCAGGGTCGACCTTTGTTTTCTTCTTTCTCTGTCTTTGCTTGGGAGGCGGTGCTCGTGACTTCTTGAGTGGTGCTGCAGGTTCCTTCGAGGGGGCCGCTCTTGGTGCCGGCGACGGTGATCGGGGAGGGGTGTTGTTATTGTCGTCGTCGCTCCCAGCACCAGGATGTGGTGGAGATGGAGACCTTGATATAGATGGAAGAGACGGTCCTGGAGTAGGAGATGCCGGTCTCGAGGTATGAGGAGAAGGTCGCTGCTGGGGATCTACGGGGAGCGGTCTTGAGGTCTGAGGAGATGGCTCCGTGCGGGGAATAATGATGTAGCGTTTCTTCCATAGAATGATCCCATGAAGCGCATCTGCCAATGTCTTTTCCTCGTCGCCTCCCGGGAAGTCGAGCTCTAGACCTTCATACTGGGGATCAACTATTTGCTCGACGCAGACGCTGGCGTAGCCTGTTGGAATGTCCAAGCCATGACTGCTCTGCCCTGCCAGGGTTGGTAACGCACTCCCGTACGCTACCTGTACATATAGCAGAAGTAAACAAGTTGAACTCCGATCTCGAGGCCTGGATCAATTGACAAGATTGCATAAATATTATGTATAAGTATACCTTAATAGTGAGGTTGCCGACCGGTGCATGCAGCTCACATGAGGTCCGTTGCGTGATGGCATCCACGGGGAACCGTTACTCCTCCACGGGTAACCTGGGCGTCTGCGCATCGGGGACCCCTGTAGAAGCACAACTGCTCCCGAGGCGTTGAGAAGGGCTTGCGGTGTGAGGATTCGGCATTGCTCCAGATTGCGCCAACTCCGCAACTGCGTCGGCCACCCGCCGATTGATTTCATCCATCATTCTTTGTTCTAGCATCTGCCGCCAGCTCTCCTCCATCTGTTCCTTTCTTCACTTCCGGCTTCTGTAAGAGGCGCTGTCGCCTCGGAAAGCGAACTTCCACGGAACCACCCCGAACCCCTGGCAACGTCCTGGGTGCTCTGGATTACCGAGGGCCAATGTGAGCTCATCATTTTCTCGGTCCACCCTCAACCTCCCAGCCTTGGAATCTTCAATGTTCTTCATGAGATGTTCGGCCTTCTCACGTATTGTGTCATTGAAAATCAGCGTCCCATCCTCTTGGCTTAGGGAGCCTCCATGAGCGTAGTACCAGTTCTTTGATCGTTCGGGCCATTCAATAGTTGCAGGTACGATTCCACGTTCGATCAGATCTTCTTCCATCTTCCTCCACTTGGGAATTGCTGAGCCATACCCACCTCGCCCCAAATGATGGTGGTAGCCCTTCTGACTAGCATTTGCTGTGTTGGTCGTGATCTTTTTCACACCTTCTTCACTCCTCTTGTATTCAACAAATGCATCCCAGTGGTCCCTCAACTTTGGCCACGCGTTGAAGTCTTGAGTTTTGCCCTTCTTGATGTAGTGGGTGTCCAGCATCTTCTTGAATGTCTGGAATTGAGTAGCCATCTTCTTAAGCGTCCACGCTTTGACATCCTTCTCGCTATATCCTTCGGGGAATGTGAAATGTCTCTTCACGTCTTCCCACAGCATATTCTTTTCTGTCTCTGGAAGGGCGTACGGATTATCGCTTCTGCCCTTCCATTCTCTGATGCTGATAGGCACGTTGTCCCGGACGATTGCCCCGATTTGACTCACGTACTTCTTTGCTACTTTCTCGGGAGCAACCGGCCTGCCCTCTTCTGTAACTTCGGTGATGACAAGCCTCCCTTCCATCACCTTTGTACGACCTCGGGTCTTCTGCCCTTGTGTCGATCCGGAGGGCTAACAGTTCAAGATTCGTTAATTAGTACGTAGTAGTAGCGGTGGCGTGAAACAATACAAGAATGGTTGTATATACCTCGCCGGAACCTTCCGCCACGGCAAGTTGTTGCTGCGGCTGTTGCTCTTCATTCCCATCGGCGGACATGTTGAGGAACATGTCCGCCTGGGTGCCCTCTTCATCCGTGTATGATAGTGGAACGTTGTCACCACTACCATCACCAGCGATTATCTGCTCCATGATATACCTTGCGGTCTCATCGTCTGCCATTTCAACTATTGATGGAAACATACATGGAATCATACATGACAGTCATAGAAATCGTCTTAATACAAATTTGTACAAAGTCCTACAAAGTCCGGAATCATACATGTATACAATGAAATCATAAAATAACATGAATCGTACAAAGTCCGGAATATTTATACAAATTTCTACGAATTTTGACGAATTTCTACGAATTTCTACGAATTTCTACGAATTTCTACGAATTTTGACGAATTTCTACGAATTTTGACGAATTTCTACGAATTTGTAACAATATCTACGTGCGGCGATCAGGGCGGCGGAGGCGAGACGGCGGCGGTCAGGGCGGCGGTACGGCGGAGGCGAAGACAGTTCACCGGAACCACGGGCGGTGCCTACTAGGTTGTGATGGGCGGCGGGACGGCGGCGATCACGGCGGCTACTCGGCGGCGATCACGGCGGCTACAAGGCGACGATCACGGCGGCTACTCGGCGGGACGGCGGCGATCACGGCGGCGATCACGGCGGCTACTCGGCGATCTCTGTCTAACTTAAGAAACTAACTAGAAATCTAAAAATCTAACTTAACAAAATTAGAAATCTAAAAATCTAACTTAACAAAATTACAAATCTATCTAAAAATAAAACTTAATTTTCTAATTAACTTAAAAAGAAAACCCTCCCGGCGCTGCCGGCCGGCGCGGCAGCGGACCTCTCACGCGCGGGGCGGCGGCCGGGTCGGCGGGACGGCGGCGGCCGGGGCGGCGGGACGGCGGCGGCCGGTGTAACAGCTGCCATTTTAATCATTTAAGTGACTTAGATGAATTGGAAGCAATTCAAGAAGAAAGGAGAAAGAGATTGACCGAAAATCAAATTCGGGTCAAATTTGGCCGAAATTTGAATTTTGAAGTTGAAATTCAGAAAAATTCGGCGAAAATATAAAGTGGAAGTGTAAAGATGATTAGAACTTAAGGGTCAAAAATTTGGAATAATATTTGATCCTAAACACTCAAAAGAAATCAGAGAAGGAAATGAAAAGCTACGTTTACTATTCACCGTCCGAAAACAAGAAATCAGAAAAACAGCTCAGAGTCCATTTTGGAAAGTGAATTCTGGTGAATTTCTCAAATAAGTAAATCAGGACAACTATACCATGTTAAAGTATGAACTTTGGACTCCAAAGTTTGGGTGTTGTTGATCAGGAATAGCAGAGGGAACCATTTCAAATGGAGGCCTAAAGTTGGCACTTTGTCACAATCGGCAGCTTTGCTGGAATTTGGTTAAGTCTGAAAATGACATTGAGTACATGACTTTAGAACCAATTTCTGGAGAAATTTCCTTAAAAGTGAGCAGATGTTTTTGGACATTCGTGTAATATGGACTATGGAGAATGTAAATGAATAGTTGTTGTCCAGAGAAAGTGGAAGGTTTGAATTCAAATTGGAGCCAAAAGTCAGCAATTAAGCAGATTTCGAGCTCCTTGCCGAATTAATTCTAAGTCTGGAAAACAGGATGAGTATCTATTTTTGAAACCGAATTCTGCCCAATTTTTCAAGTAAGTGAGCAAAGGCAACTAGACAGCGGTGAAGTATGATCCTTGGACATGTTTAATAAGGTGTTGTTGCTCAGAGATAGCAAAAGAATAAAATTTAAATCAAAGCTCAAAGTCAGCACTCTAGCTATTTCGGCCAACTCTCGAAGCTGCATAAAATCTAAGTCTGAAAACAGTGTTAACTAGCGATGTTTGGAGCGAATTTCAGAAAAATCCAGTGCAAAGGTTATATAGTTTCTGGTGCAAAATGGAATCCTTATTAGTTGTATAACACAAATAGGGAGTAGTTGTCCTATATGGAATACAATTGGACTACTGAAATTTGTGCCAAAGAAGGGTAAATAACCACAATTGCAGACTGTCGAACTGAATCGTAAATGTTCAGTTAACAGAAAACGTGACAGGAACTTGGAGCTCCGAAATCTCGACCATAGGATGCTCATCTCGGGTAAAGGCCCATCTATCAATTAAAGTGCTCAGATTAATCTGCAAGTTTGCTTAAAGGAGTTTTGCGAGTTGGGATCAAAAGGTTTGAATAATTGAGGCGTAAACATATCGGTTTGGAAGGAAAGAAAAAGAATAAAAGGAACAGAGCAGAGCGGCAGTGCCGTGCTGCCGCCGGCTCTCGCGCACGACCGGCCAGTACAACGGCCACGTCCGCGCTCGTTCAAGTTGTTGTGGTGGCACGCATGCACGATGGGTGGAAGATTACGACGTTGCTTCCCGCGCTTATCCGTCACCCCGCCGCTTTACATCACCAGGAACCCGACTCGCGCAAATCAGTGCCGTCGCCGGCCAATTCACCCACGTCGCCGCCCCTCGTTGCAATTCCACCCGCCCAAGGTTCCTTCAGCTCCTCCTCAACGCCCCACGCCGCTCCGTTGCTTAGTTTCCCGTCGTCGAGCTCAAGTTTCGGCCGCATCTCCTGTTTACCGCCGCTGCTACTGTCCACCGGTGAGCCCTCCGCGCCGCCTCTTCTTTCTCTCGTTTGGTCGAGTTTAGAGAGTGCTTGGGTCATGTGGATGCCGTAGAGTGCGCCGCCGGTCGTCCTCGCGCCGTCTCCATGCGCCGCCATGGCCGGCCGATGGCCAAGCCGCGGCCGCCCGTGGAGGGGCCGGCTCGGGCCGCCTCCCGGCGAGCGGGCGGCGGGCGCGGGTGCGCCTGACCTGGGGCGCCGCCACCTCGTCCCTCTCGGCCGCCGGCGAGCCGCCGTGGCCAGGACCCCGTCCTGTTTTGCCCCGCCGGCGTGCACCCCTGTTTTGGCGCAGGGAAGAAGACATGCGCCAGGAGTTCGGAAGGAGAAAGGGGAGGAAGAAACAGGCCGGTCGGTATACTGGGCCGTGATGCCAATGTGCGGTAGGAGAGGCCCAAGTGAGAATAGGGAAGAAGAAAAAGAAAGGAGGGGCCGCCATCCGTCGTGGGCCAAGGGGAGGTATCGGCCCAGCTAGCCGCGCGGGTAAAGGAAGAAGAGGGAGCCGGTGGGCTGTCCGTTGATCTAAAGGGATTATGGGCCGTGCGGCTCAGGTAGAAATGAAGATGGGCCGGCGGGTGAAAAGGAGACCCTGGGCCGGATTAGTAGGCTAGGTATCGAAGGGAGAAAGGAAATAAAAGGTGGGCCGTCCAGGGTTGAGAAAGAGAAAAGAAGGGGGAAGCCGGCCCAAGCAAGGAGCTGCCGTATAGAGGCCCATGCGTCACGGGTTAAAAATTGGCGGGCCACCTTTCGGCCCAAGGAAAAGTTTCGGCCGTGGGCCCCACTTGTCAAGGAAGAAAAGAAGAAGGAGAATAGAAAACCGGATGGGCCCTAGGTGGAAGTGATAGTGGGTAGAAGCGAGTTGGGTGAGAAAAGTTTGGGCCGGGGGTTTTTATTAAACCTTAGGTTTTCTTTTATTAGATAAATAGATTAAATGCTGTTTTCACCATTTAATTCACAGGAAATTCTAGAAGTATCCAAAATTAGTAAAACCAATTTTATTAGGATTGTTTTATTTTCCTTTATGCATTAAAATTCTTAAACCCTAGGAAAAATAATAAAAATTTAGGTATTTATTTAATGCCTTTTTGTTTAAGGTATTTAAATAAATGCTTAAGCTTTATTAAATGTATAAAACTTGAGTAATGCTTTATTATCCACAAATCATTATTAATTCATAGGAAGTAAGTTTTTGAGATTAGAAAATTATTATAATGCTTTTAAAAATAAATAAAAAGGTCTAAGATAGGATTAGTAAAGGAAATAAAAATGGTGGGTTAATCTTTAGGGTTTTTGAGTGTTGGCTTGCAACTTTATCATGATAAATTGTATAGTCCTTGTTGGCTTGCAACTTTATCATGAAGGAAAGTTGTATAATCTTGTATTCAAAAGTTTGCATCTCTAACTCTTGCATACTGAATCGTAGACGTCACAACTCCTGGAGTGGGAATTCATGGATTTCAGCTGGAGATGGACATCATTCGCGAATTGTGGAGTGCCTCTTTTAATAAAGAAGTTTTCTGAAGAACTAACCTTTGTTGATCCCAGGCAAGCCCCGGTGCATTTATACCTATCTATTTTGGAGTCGTTATTTCATGTGACTAGTTATAGGTTATTTGTTTATTGTATGCACTAAGTCTAGGAGTTGGATGAAACCTATTCTTGTGTATAATCATGCCTTGAATTAAGGACATCTTTGCCACTTGTTCAAATCCTAGAAACTACCCAAGTCTAGAATTGCTTACTTGCTCACATGCTTGGTTTACCAACCTTAAGGAAAACTCTTAAGTCATACATGTTGCTTATAAAGGATAGTTTGGAATATGGAACCAGACAGAAGCTAGAGATGTAGTTCTGTCTGCTAGATTAATCTGGTTAAGGACCGATCCGTGTCTTAACCATTGATCAAGTGATAAACATCTGATCACTTACTGGGTATGGGACCAGTAAAGCCCAGTAGATTAGTAAATTCTATGATCAGGAATGCTTCGTACCCGCATTTGACGTGCTGGAGATTGGCAGGGGTGTAGCCTGAAACTCACATGGAGATCAGGCTAGACGTGGGGTCCCATGTGGGGGTGCATCCCTGGGTCCGGGTAGTTGTATTCCTAATCATTGACTTTGCTAATCGAGAGGTTGTTAGTACGACCTGTACAGTCGTATATAGCTGGTGATCAGGGTCCTCTCCTGCAGGATGTAATTAGATCCGGATCGCCGCAATTCTCGGTTATGAATGCACTTGATCGTTGTTAAGCTTCGTAGCATGAACTCATGCGATATAAAATCTTCTGTTGCCAAGTACTGTATGATTTAACAGCTGTGATTGTTTTACTTCTGTTATCATCTAGAATGGTTAGGTAATAACTTAACTAAAATAAAAGATAAAACTAAGGCCTCACTCATAGTAAGCTTTTTCGGCAAAATTGTGTCAACCAAGCACACCCAAAGGCTGTCATGCATTCCAAAGAAAAACTATTATATTGGTTAGTCGGGTAAGACTTGCTGAGTACTTCGTACTCAGGGGATCCCTTGTTGTTGTTTTCAGAAAGCCAGCAGGGACTCACCGAAGAGGAAGCCCTGAAGACCTAGGGTATCTTATGAGTCTCATGATACTCTAGAATAAAACTTAAAGGTTTATTTTTCTTCCGGACTGGTTTTAAATTCTTAGAACCACGCTGACCTGCACTATTAAGTTTATTTCAAACTATGGTTGTAATATATCGTACCTAGGTTTTGTCTTTAAAAATGTAATATTTGTTGATATTATCCCATCGCGGATATTATCCTGATGTATGGCTATGAGACACATCGTGGATCCTTCGAGGAGTCCTAGGGACACTCGACGGACTACCGGACTTATGCTGTTTTAGGTGCGTTTCGGATAATTGCTGTTCTGACAGCGATTAGGCGCACTTAAGCCAGCTTAAGTTGGGCGGTTCCGCCACAGCC
The DNA here is from genome assembly GCF_005286985.2 of Setaria viridis. Lineage (NCBI taxonomy): Eukaryota > Viridiplantae > Streptophyta > Magnoliopsida > Poales > Poaceae > Setaria > Setaria viridis. The sequence continues at coordinate 5,014,581 of NC_048269.2, forward strand.
GGGGCGGCGACGAGGACAAAGACAACGACGGCGGGACGACGGCGGCCGAGGCGAAGACGACGACGGCGGCGTAGGCGGGACGGCGACGAGACGGCGACGAGGGGCGACGAGGATGGAGCCGGCGATGAGGATGTGGAGCCGGTGGCCGGAGGCGACGAGGTGGCCGGGGGCCGGGCGCGTCGACGGACGAGGAGGGGATCGAGGAGGGCCGGCCGGGGGACGACGACGGCGCAATGGGGGTCGTCGACGGCGCAATGGGGGACGACGACGGCGGCGGCCGCGGAGGGAGGCGGACGGGCGGCGACGGCGAAGAACGCGCGGGACTTGCGAAATTTTGGCTAAGTGTGTAACTGGCGGGGGGTAGAAGGGAGTACAGTGCCTTTTAACCCCCCCCCTTTTATCCCGGTTCGTAATGGGACCCGGGACAAAAGAGCCTTTTGTCCCGGGTCCCGTCACCAACCGGGATAAAAGGCGGGGTCCCGTCACCAACCGGGATAAAAGGCCCCCCCTTTTATCCCGGTTGGTGACGGGACCCGGGACAAAAGGGTGCCCCCGCCAGGTGGGGCTGGGAGCGTACCCTTTTATCCCGGGTCCCGTCACCAATCGGGATAAAAGGGGGGGCCTTTTATCCCGGTTGCAGTTGGCAACCGGGATAAAAGGGTACGTTCGGGCGGGAGACGAAACGTACCCTTTTATCCCGGTTGCCGTTTGCAACCGGGATAAAAGGGGGGCCTTTTGTCCCGGTTGCTGTTAGCACCCGGGACAAAAGGTCTTTTTTCCTATTTTTCTTTCCCGCCTGTTTTTTGGAAATGGATTTTATTTTACCTTTTCACTGCATTTCAGAATGAAAAACAAAACCTTCACAGATTTTGTACATGCAAAAATATATTTAATTAACTAGTAAATTGACAATAAGTATGAAGTAATCATTAATTCTATACCAACTCATGTAGCCTGTAAAATATTTATTTTACTGCATTGCTGTGATCAAGAAATTATTCAATTAAATTATTTGAATGCGTAGAAAAATCCATGTTAGTATGTGGTTAACAATGTTCATGTATATCTAAAAAATCTTCACCTAACAAATTTAATAACACATGAAATCATACATAGGGTAAATTAAAAATTGTATCAATTAATACACAAAGGTCATGTACATTTAACGCATTACAATACAACGTTGTAAAATTTCTTCTTCACGAAAGTTCCTTGATCATGATCGCGGCGTAAGTACGGAGCCTCTTCTTTGGATAGCAGGATGCTTGGATCAACTTCAACGGCGAATGGAGGCATGCCATCAAACTGATCATAATCATCTGATTGGTCTGTTTTATCCTCGACTCCCACGATTTTTCTTTTACCTGGAAGAACTATGTGGCACTTTGGCTCCCATGTCTCTTCTGGATTCCTCTTGGGTTTGCTGCACATGTCCTTCACATAGAACACCTGATGCACATCATTGGCAAGTACGAATGGGTCATCACTGTATCCAGTCTTGCTCAGATCTACTATTGTCATTCCGTACTGATCTTTGGTGACGGCAGTTAGCTTCACCCAATTGCAAAGAAATAGAGGGATGTACAGCGGTCCGTATTCGAGTTCCCATATCTCCTGTATGAAACCATAATACGACTCCTTGCTATTATTTCTGTCCATGGCATCTATGCGGACACCACTATTCTGGTTCATGCTTTTCTGGTCCTGGGCTCTCGTGTAAAATGTGTAACCATTTATCTCATAGCCTTGGAATTTGACGATTGTGGTAGCAGATCCCCTGGCTAACCAGGCAAGCTGTGGGTGAATCTCAGAGTTACCCATAAGTTGTTGGCGCAACCAGGAGGGAAAAGTTTCCATGTGATGACGGGTAAGCCAAGCATCGGATTTGGTCGGGTTTTTGGAAGCTACCATCTGCCTGTGCTGCTCGATATACGGAGACACAAAGGATGACTGTTGTAGAAGAGTGTAGTGTGCCTTGTCGAACAAATCAGTATCATTGCTCACACTTGATTTCCTTCCAAGGGTGCCCATTCCTCGGAGCCTCCCCTCGTGGCGTGAAGTTGGAACCCCAATCGAGTCAATTGAATCAATAAAATCAACACAAAACTCGATCACCTCCTCTGTTCCATATCCCCTGGCGATGCTTCCTTCTGGACGGGCACGATTACGAACATAGTTTTTTAGGACTGCCATGAACCTCTCGAAAGGCCACATATTGTGCAGGTATACAGGTCCGAGAATACCAATCTCTTTTACTAGGTGAACCAGTAAGTGCGTCATAATATTGAAGAAGGATGGTGGAAATAACAACTCAAAACTGATAAGACATTGCACCACATCGTTCTGTAGCTTTGATAGCTTGGATGGATCGATTGCCTTCTGCGAAATCGCATTGAGAAACACGCATAGCTTTACGAGCGGCAACCGGACATTTTCTGGTAGAACACCCCTCAGTGCAACCGGAAGCAACTGGGTCATCAACATGTGGCAGTCATGAGCCTTGAGATTTGTAAACTTCTTTTGTTTCATATTTATTATTCCCTTTATATTCGAGGAGTACCCAGACGGGACCTTCATACTATTCAAGCATTCAAACATGCTATCCTTCTCCTCCTTGCTGAGAGTGTAACTGGCAGGACGTAAGTAGTGCTGTCCATTATCTCTCTTTTCCGGATGTAGGTCATCTCGTTGCCCCATGACTTTCAGGTCCTGTCGTGCTTCCAATGTATCTTTTGAGGTTCCATAAACACCCATGAAGCCTAGCACGTTCACGCAAAGATTCTTCGTCAGGTGCATCACGTCTATTGTGTTGCGAACCTCTAGGATTTCCCAATAATGTAGCTCCCAAAATATTGATTTTTTCTTCCACATGGGTGCATGTCCGTTATCGTCGTTCGGAACAGGTTGGCTACCAAGTCCCTTTCCGAAGACTACATATACATCCTTCATCATCTCGAACACACGCTTTCCATTACGGTGTGCAGGTTTTTTACGATGGTCTGGCGTCCCTTTGAAATGCATCCCGCTCTTTCTCAGCTGGTGGTGAGCAGGGAGAAATCGACGATGACCCATATAGACGACCTTCTTACAGTGCTTCAAGTACATGCTGTCTGTGTCGTCTAAACAGTGGGTGCATGCCCGATATCCCTTATTTGTCTGTCCTGAAAGGTTACTCAATGCAGGCCAATCGTTGATGGTTACGAACAACAGTGCTCGTAGATTAAAGATCTCTTGTCTATCCTCATCCCACACACGTACACCTTCTTCCTTCCAGAGCTGTAAAAGGTCATCAACCAACGGCCTTAGGTACACGTCAATGTCGTTGCCGAGTTGTTTTGGGCCTTGGATAAGCGTCGGCATCATAATGAACTTCCGCTTCATGCACAGCCAAGGAGGAAGGTTGAACATACAAAGGGTCACAGGCCAAGTACTATGACCACTACTCAACTCACCGAATGGATTGAATCCATCAGTGCTTAAACCAAACCTTATGTTCCTTGCTTCACTTTTAAAGTCTGGGAATGTTCTATCAATTGATCTCCACTATGCCCCATCTGCGGGGTGTCTCAGCATCTCATCTTCCTTACGGTCTTCTTTGTGCCATCGCATCAACTTAGCATTCGCCTTGTTCCTGAACAAGCGTTTCAAGCGTGGTATTACAGGGAAATATCACATCACCTTCGCGAGAACTCTCTTCTTGGGAGACTGCCCCTCGACATCACCAGGATCATCTCGCCTGATCTTATACCGCAGGGCTTCGCAGACGGGACAAGCATCCAATTTCTCATATTCATCACCACGATAGAGGATACAGTCATTAGGGCATGCGTGTATCTTCTGAACATCCAATCCGAGAGGGCAAATAATCTGTTTAGCTTCATATGTTGTGGACGGTAATTCATTATTCTCGGGGAGAATCTTCTTGACAATGTTCAACATCCCCTGAAATGCCTTATCGGACACACCATTTTTTGCCTTCCATTGCACAAATTCTAGTGTCGTACCTAGTTTTTTATGGCCCTGCTAGCAACCTGGGTACAACAATTTTTGGTGATCATCTATCATGCGCTGCAACTTTGCTGCTTCCTTCTCAGTTTCGCAATCTCTGTATGCATCTCGTATCACCTGACCAAGGTCATCAGTAGGATCATTTTCTGCAAACTCATCTTCATCAGCCTCGCCCATTGTAGTACCTGCAAAAGCTTGGCCTGCAACCCAGTCCGGAATAGTGTCATCTTCCTCCTCCTCCTCGCCATCTTCCATTACAACCCCTAGTTCACCGTGCTTGGTCCAAACCAAATAGTTAGGCATGAAACCGTATTTAAACAAGTGGCTGTGAATAGTCCCCCAGGAATCCTTTGAATACTCCTTCCTGTTATTGCATTGGAAGCATGGACAACATACGAACCCATTCTCTGGCTTGTTCGCTTTTGCCACTTCGAGAAAATAATGCAAGCCATCAATAAACACCTTGCTCCGCCTATCTGCATTATACATCCATTGCCGGTCCATCTGCATCGTATTACGCATGAAAATGGATTACACTTGACAATGGATTACGCGTGAAAATCGATTAAAGATCCAAACAACATGGTACAATACAACAACATGAAGATCCAAATACACATATTTAAATTAAAGTCCCAAACAACATTATACAATACAACAAGCCATCCACTGGTTATTATCAAGGAGAGGACTTTAAGCATCCTTGGACGGTGAAGACGAAGGTTCCGCTGACCCAACCTCATCCTTAGGTTTATTTGTGCCGCCTGAAACGGTAGTACTAAGTGGACGTGAAACACCCGGGACTGAGGGTGGAGCATAACGACCACCAAAAGGAGGTTCCTGACCCGCGGCAACAGCTTCTTCATGACGTTGCTGCAAATAACGAAGCATTGCTTTTTCCAGCGCGCTCTTTTTCTTCGGCTTATGCTGAGGGCCAACTATGATTGGAACCTTGCCATAATAGGAACCACGATCGCCCCCACCATCGCCACTTCCTCCAGTAGCAGAAGCCATCTATGTACAAAAATTATTATCTTAACACTGCATAAGTTGTTCAACTTGAAGACCGTGATCATCTCGCGAGGATGTCCTCAACTGGGCGGCACCGCACTTCATCATTAAAGAGGTTAGATGCTACGGAAAAGGGGACACGGTCACGATGTCCGTATCCACTCTTTCTCGTAGAATCGAACCTCCTTCTTGACATACGTTGCTGCTCGGCGGAGAACATCCTCAGCGAGATGAACACGGTATGCAAGTTCAACAAGTAGCAGAAGTCATCTATGTACAAAAATTCTTTCCTTACCACTACAGAAGTTGTTGAACTTGAAGACCGTGTTCATTTCGCGAGGATGTCCTCAGCTGGGCGGCACCGCACTTCGTCATGAAAGAGGTTAGATGCTACGGAAAAGGGGACACGGTCACGATGTCCGTATCCACTCTTTCTCGTAGAATCGAACCTCCTTCTTGACATACGTTGCTACTCGGCGAAGAACATCGTCGCAGAAATGAACACGGTATGCAAGTTCAACAAGTAGCAGAAGTCATCTATGTACAAAAATTCTTTTTAATCTTTTTAATCGTCGCAGAAATGAACACGGCATCATTTTTAAACCACTGAAATAATGCATACTATATATGACACATCAATCTCCCTCAAATTCTAGCTCAAAATACCTCTCCATTTTTCTACTTCATCATCACATTGTAGCAAATAATCTTTCCATCTCCAAAGCATAAATCAAAGCATAACACGAGGATGAAGTAGCAAACCTTCGCAACACTTGTGTTGGCTGAGTCAAATTCCCACGAAAATGAGGGAAAAAACTTCGGGCAGCACCTCCCTTGCTTTGGCACCACCGGAGAGTAGGTGAAGCTCAGCTCTCTATCAATGTGCTGGACTGGCTCGGGCTGGAGGAAGAAGAAAGTCTCTGTCTCGGGATATAGTGGGGGATGAGTTTTTATCCCGGTTAAAAACTCCAACCGAGACAAAAGGAAACACCTTTTGTCCCGGTTGGACGGTTAGTCCCGGTTGGATCCTCCAACCGGGATAAAAGGGTTCACCTTTTATCCCGGTTGGAGGATCCAACCGGGATAAAAGGGTCCGGCCACCGACACCCCCCAGCTAGCCGTTGCAACCGGGACTAAAGGGGGGCCTTTAGTCCCGGTTGCAATTACCAACCGGGACTAATGCTCCCCTCCAAATTTCCGCACCCCGGCGCACCCCCTTTTGTCCCGGGCCAACTTTAAACCGGGATAAAAGGGGGCGGATCGAAAGTCAGTTCTCTACTAGTGCTAGCATGCCAATCGGATTGATGCAACAAACCATCCCTCACTGGCGGCGTGGGATGAACACGACGACTGCTGCAAAGGCCATCTCCAACGTTGCCTCCAGGATCTAGAGTTCCAGGCAGAATCAGGCCACGGGCTCACGGCATCGCTAGATCGTGCGCTGCCTTCCCAGAAATAATCCACCGTTGCTAGGTAATGCACGCACAGTGGGTATGAGCTTTTTACTGTACATAATATCACCAGGTGGTGGTATAGAGTACAAGCCATTTTTTGGTATGGGTAAATATGTAATTAGCGCAAATTATATTATTTGGATATCATGTTGTTTTTTCCCGCATGCCGCGCCCCTCCTCCCCATTTTTTTCGTCGGTCTCCCAGCACTCATTCCAGGGCACTGCCACTGCCACCTCGAGGGCCTTCCAGGCTGCCGCCGCCACCTCCTCCCTTTCGAGGCTGCCGCCACCGCTACCTCCTCCACAAGTTCGGTGTGCAGAACAGGTCCGCCAATGGCGCTGACAAAGAACAGTGCTGGCCTAAATAAGGCTAGCTTGATTTCCCTAGACTTCGCTGTCCGCTTCTTATCCAACTGATCCTATATTTTTGCTTTGCCACCCCATTGGCCATTGCTGGCTCTTTCCTGGGGTTGTTATAGGTGATATATAGCAAAATCTTATGCGGTTCCATCCATGATGCAGGACTGAGGCAAGAGGACCGATACTTTATGCCACTACTAGTTAGACATAATCACCTGCACTATAGGAAACAGGATGTTTACCGAGTGCCACACTTAGCATCGATTTTAACGGCAAAGTTTCTTTACCGAGTGTTTTTTGTCGGGCACTCGGCTAAAGCTTTGCCAAGTACTAGGTTGACACTCGGCAAAGCCCCAAAAACACTCGGCAAAAGCTTTTCTAAGTGTAACACTCAGCATCGATTTTAACGGCAAAGTTTCTTTACCGAGTGTTTTTTGTCGGGCACTCGGCTAAAGCTTTGCCAAGTGCTAGGTTGACACTCGGCAAAAAAAAAGTGATGGGGACGGCGAGAAGACGGTGATGGAGGCTTCGTCGAGTGCCACAATGGAAAAACACAGCGGCAAAAATCTAAGCTTTGCTGAGTGTCATAACTGGAAAACACTCGGCAAAAATCTAAACTTTGCCGAGTGTTACGAAGAAAGCACTCAGCAATATTTAAAATGTCGCCGAGTGTTAAGCCAAACAGCACTCGTCAATATTTAAATCTTTGTCGAGTGTCAACTCCAATACACTCAGCAAAGTACTATGTATAGGAAAGATTGTATTGTCTCTTTGCCGAGTGTTTCTCCAAGAACCTAGAGGATTCACACTTCACACATCACTTTGCTTCCGCATGTTCTTTCCTAAATAAGATGCATCCCTTCGGACAAGCATGTATCTGCTCGTATGGCATCTTAAGTGCACGAAGGAGTTTCTATACCTCATAAATGCTTTTTAGCATAATGTGATCATCTGGGAGCAGGCTCCCAAAAACTATCAGAATAACATCGAAGGCTTCTCGACTCCAGCTAAACTTGGACTTTACGGCCATTAGGCGTGCAATGGCATCCAGTTGAGAAACTTTGGTATGCCCGTGAAGGGGTTGCTGTGCCGTAGACAACATGCGGTAATATGTCTTTGCGGCTGCCTCTGGCTCCTTCTCCCTACGTCCTTCATCGAAGTGTGCTTTATGATAATCATTTAACATGTCTCCTACCGTGGCATCATCATCATAATCCTCGATGCGTTGTCTCACGACCTCCTCTCTCACACGATCAGCTTCACCATGCTAGATCCACCGGGTATAATGTGCCATAAATCAATTCTTGCAATGATGTTTACCCATGACCTCCTTTGTTTGTCAACCCATGTTTGCACAAATGCTGCAGGGACACCAAGTGAGACTCGCTCCTTTAACCTTGCCAAATGCTAGTTCCAAGAAAGCATCGATCTTGTCAATTCATTCATCGATCAACGAACTTTGACTAGAGTGGCCCGTGTACATCCACTCACGGTCATCCATCCTCTAACATATTAGCGAGTAAAATAAAAATCAATTGCATCTACAGTTTCCTATACTATCTAATAGGTGAAGATAGGTCCTAATCCCACCCGAGGATGTATAGATGGGATTAGTTTTCATGCTCTACTCGTATCTGAGATAGAATTTTGGCAGCACCTCCCCGCTGTTCTTCAAATACATTTCCTGGCAGGGAGATTGTGTATCCGAAGAAAAATAGGGTGATGCTGTCGAAACTATGTCTCGGATCGGAGTAGAGCATGGAAATTAAGCCCATCTACACATCCTCGGGTTGTCCAAAAAATGTAGATAATTCAAAATAGATACGGTTATAGATATGCAAGGATTTGCATATTGCCAACCGTATCTCTTTCGAACGGGAGATGCCTAGGGTACGTGATATACGAACATGATACGGCAAGAGGGGTCTTTTATGCCTCACCTTGCTGTCCTGCAAAGTGACGAGTTGAGGACGGTGCAATAGCCTCTCCTGCAAACCAAGGAACATAATAGTGTCAAATCTAAATTTCGACAGCACCTCCCCTGCACGGTGAGGTTTCCAAAACCTGCAACAAATAAAATGACACGATGGCTGACAACCACATACACACCAAACAAATGGCGTGATGACCGATAACCACATACACATCTTATACCTTGCAAAACCATGGCAAGTCAAAGATGTGGGGCAGCAGGAGGGCAAGGCGGACGACGGCGGCAGGACGGGGGCAGCGAGAGGTGGAGTCTGTTTTAACACATCAATTAGCAATAGAACCAGACCAATTACTAATTACTTATGGAAATGGAAAGTGGGAACTATTTTTATAAATGAATGGTGCTAACATGATCATGTGGTACACATGCAACATATACGAACATAAGAAATTAGTTAATCGGTACAAGCATAAATGATGTACAAAGTGAACAAAATGATTTAATTGAAGTACATGTTCTAGTTACTAGTTATAAGAAATTTGTTTGAAGAATGTTTACCACCCGGAGGGCAGGGGCGGCACAGGGGGCAAGGCGCGGGCTGTCGGGGAGCAGGGGTGGCGTAGGGAGAGCCGGCGGCAGGTCCCGAGGGGGCGCGGGCAGGAGTGGGGTAAGGCGAGTCGACGGCGGGGGTGGGGCATTGGGGGGTTGGTGAGGGCACTCGCAGGGCCGGCGGCGGCCGCGGGCAACCGGCGGCGGCGGGGGCAATGGAGGCCGGAGGCGGGGTGCGAGCACGGGAGGGAGGCAGGTGGCGTGGGCCGGTGGCGGGGCAAGGGGCGTCGGTGGCAGGGTGTGGGCACGGACGGCGGCGGTGGGGGGGGTGGCATGGGCCGATGGCGGGGCAAGGGGTGCCAGTGGGGTGGGGCGACTGTGTGTGTGAGTGCATGGGCGGCGTGGTGGTTGTGCTGAAAGTTTGCCGAGCGCCCTAGATCTAGCACTCGGCAAACCCCTTTTGTTTTTTTTGCCATTTTTTTCAAACGGTTAAGAGGGACTTTGCCGAGTGTCGTATAGGGGACACTCGGCAAACCCAGTTTATATTTCATGCATACTTTTTTCTTCTTTTCCTTAATGTATTTTACTAAATTTATTCCGATGTACTTTAGAAATACCTTACAAGTTCACTCTGCAATGCATATTTTATTTTTCTACGATTATTATTCCATTATTTCATGAAGTTATAGCTCAAATTCAATTTATATCAATTATAATTCTATAATTGCAGTTAATAAATTAAAATGATCAAATGGATCCAAAAAATTACCAAAATTTGACATGAACCAATCTATGTTGTATATTGCTTATACAGAAAGTTTTGAAGTCAAACCCTAATTCGACCGGTGACTCCAAATCTTACCGGATCCTTCTCAACGCTACGATTCTTCTTCGCAGATACTTCCGTTTGTAAGCATTGTGTGTGGCAAAATATGCAAAATTTTCTCAATTTTTTACCACAGCCTCCACATATGATATCATCAGGTCTTGACAAATCTCATGATTTTCAGACTTTGTTTGCTTTTTATAGAATTTAAAAACCATTCGGCCACACATTCGTGATCGTGTTTCCTGAACAAGATGTTCGAAATTTCCTTTCATTTCCCGGGTAAGGCCTCACATTGGACTCAAGAACATGAATATCATTTTCCCACTCATTTTATTCCATTATTTCAATCACTTGCAGTTCAAATTTAACTTATACCAAAAAATTCCTCTAAATGCAATAAATTAATTAAATATAGCAAATAGATTGAAAAATATACCAAATTTTAAAATATAGTAACACATATTGTATGAGGAGAGTAGGAAAAGTTTGGATGGCAGGAGGTGAAAAAAACTTATTATTTTGCCGAGTGCCTTGTAGGAACACTCGGTAAACATATGACTTTGCCGAGTGTTTCTATAAGACACTCGGCAAACAAGTGTCTTTACCGAGTGTCACTAACAGACACTCGGCAAAGTGCTAACGGTCGACACGCTGTCTAACGGCTATCGCACGTGGTGGTCACGTGGTGGTGTTTTGCCGAGTGTCCATTCTTTGCCGAGTGTTTTATTTCCGACACTCGGCAAATCTTTTGCCGAGTGTAATTTATATGCCGAGTGTTTTTAGCTCAGCACTCGGCAAAGGTGTTGTTTGCCGAGTGCCCGAAGGAATGCACTCGGCAAATATAAAAACACTCGGCAAATTCAAGGTTTCCATTAGTGCTGTCACCTGTTGTAAACCTGCAATGTTTGTCACATGTATGCTGAACTTCGAAGATGAAATCAATAAAATCAACCTAGTACCTGCACTTGGAGATCAGCTTCAGAAATTGTATTGCCTTGTGCTTAAATATATGATGTTTAAGAGAACCAAATTAGCTCATAAGAACTCGAGTACTACTCATGTAGTGTTCGGTCAGAATTTAATGACGCGTTTTGCCTTTGCCATCTGCTGAGAGTTCAGTTCTTTGTGCTGATTCGTCCTCTGCTTGAAACTTCTGATGCTTGCATTTACAGAAGTTACCGCTCACATGGGGTGAACAATTTGTACAATTGTACATATCGGTAAGTAGCACTTAAGTTCTCTTACATCAAAATGATTCCCAAAAGGAAAAGAAAAACTGAAAAAGGATTTGACATGAACTAATCCTCAATTGGCCGTCGATGGTTGGCACTTGGAGAAGTGCCAAAACCTAATCATATCAGTGATAGCTAGTGCGAGAGGAGAGCCTTGTGGCACTGGCAGCTGCGGCAGTGCGCGTTCTTGCCGCCGCCGTTTTTGGTGTCGAAGTAGCACCTGGCGATCGTGTCGAAGAGGATCCCTGCCCCGACACCGACGGCTAGGTCGATGTTGTAGTGTCCCCTGCACGCGAGCAGCTTGACCCCCTGGAGCAGGTTGAGCGCGTCGTAGAGCCACGCCAGCGCGACCCGGCTCTTGCGGCGCATGTTGGCCGCCACGATCACCGCACCGGCGACGTGGCCCGAGAAGAAGAGGAAGAAGGAGAAGTCCATCCCGGAGCCTAGGAACTCCGTCGGCAGCGGGAGCTGCATGGCGCAGCCGAGCACGCCACGGCTGGTGAACATCATGAGCACGGCGACGGCGGCGCGGGGACGCTGCTCCGTGAGGATGGCCCACAGGATGTACCTCGCCTGCATCACGATGAACACATGGAAGCATGCGTTGCCTCTGTTAGTGTCAGCGCTGAGCTGGTCACGTTCTCACATCGCGCTCGGCTAGGATTCCCGCGGTGGATATTTGTCGACGGGAACCATGAAGATGGTGGCGAGATGCAGAGTCTTATCAGGAAATCGGTGCCTCGATCTTGCGTGGGGCTGCGCGCCGCCGTCACGCAGTTGGCCGCGGCCCGCACGCGAAAGCCCTGCCCCAATCCGACCATACCAACCTGGGACGTGCCGCTCGCCGCCCTCCCCCAGCGCTCGCTCCTGCTCGGGTGGAGGCTGGGCCATATCGTCGTGTGGGGGCCGCGCATCGCCGTCCTGCAGTTGGCCGCGGGTGGCGCGAGGAGCCCTCTGCCGCACCGCCGCCACCGCCACCACGATGCCAGACGAGAGTGGATGAGGAAGAAATGAAGAGGGAGATGAAACGAATAGAGGGAATAAGAAATGAAATGAAAAATGAAATTAAGAAATGATATATTTCAATAATGTCACTGGCCATATTTACAATCGTACCCCTATACCATCTATACTGCTCATATATACTACCTATACTACATGGAAAGGTTTTAATAGTATTTCAACCGTTGGATCCTTCCATACTAGTTCTTTTCGAACACTGGTACATGGTACAGGATGGTATTGTGTAAAAAAAAGCTCCGTGGGTAGACGAATAGATCGCCGAAGGCCCGCGATGACCCGTAAATACATCAACGGGAAGGGGAGAGATGGAGTAGCCGTGCTGCCGCCACCTTCCTCAAACTGCGCAGCCTTCCGACAAGATTCTCCGGTAGCAGCACGATGTGTGCAGGAGGACGGAGGTTGTGCGAGGCGTCGCCGGTGGTCCGCCCATGTCATCCCGAGAGGTGACGCGGGCGCTGATCCGTTTTTTTTGCAAAAAAAAAAACAACTAATAATCTCAATATCAACGAGAGTTTCGTCCGTCAACGCACGGGCATATTTTTTTTCTAGTTAGTAGTAAAAATAATTCCGCATAGGGCATAGTCGGACCTATAGGTGATGTTGCGTGTATAGGGAATAGGGGTTATTGTTTATCAATTTTGCTGTGATCCTGTAACGCATGGGTGGGTGTATGCAAAACTGATATTGACGAGTTATATACTAGAGGCGTAACGCATTGAATAAAAAAAGATAATGCTGTTTAGCATATGAAGTGAGAAAGATAAGAACAATAGATCAGCTTGACTCAAACACAAATTATCATTGAAAAAATCCAAATTTAAATTAAAACATTATAACTTGAGTTCTCGCCCCTAACGAAGCATATAGGAAACTTCTTATCTAGTTATACGACCCCACATAACAAAACATCAAATGAGAACTCCATATATATTATGAGCTGCATTTCATCTGTTGCTGCTACAAGCTAGCCACTAATGTTCTTCTTGCCAAGGACCTCCTGGAGCATAGAATCGAGGGTTTCAAGCTTCATGGGTTTGGGCACAAACACATTAGCACCAGCTCCGATGAATGCCTCCATGCCACCAAAATCTGCTGAGACTCCAACGATCTTCACCTCAGTACCTCCCATGGCACGAATCTTGGTCACAGCCTAGAAAATGACCAGGGAAATTTTCGTCAGTGGAAGTGTAACTGGAGCTGGAAAAAGTCTATTGTAAGAATAAACAGAACCAGTTCGCTAGCTTCGTATAATCTGTAAGTATTTTAGGTAACTCCACAAATGAAATGATCAATAAGTATTGTTTGTAATTTGAAATACTACAACAGAAATTTTTTCTGCAACTTCTGGACAAATGTGTGGATGTGCAGAGAAACATTAAAGGAAATAATTATATACAAATCTAATAAGGAATTGAAGTACCTCAGAACCAGTCATTACAGGCATATCCTTGTCAAAGAAAACTATGTCAAATGTTTTCCCTTCAAGGAAAAGGTCAATAGCCTCTTTGCCATTATGAGCAACTGTAGCTTCACAGTTCAGTTTGTGCAGCATACGCAAGAGAATTACACAGTCAACTTTGATATCCTCAACGACTAGTGCCCTTGGAGCAGACCCTTGGTTCTTGGATGCCATGAGGAAACTGCTGCAACCAAAATAAAGATATCAATAATTTTTTAGATGCACCAAACAATTTCAAGGAGATTTCGTCTGGTAATATCATGAAGATTAAGCAAAACCGTAATATCACGAGAAATGTATATATCAATCAACTAGTTCACAATATAATGACACACTTCTGAAAAACTAGTTTATGATGCAAAAAAGGATAAACATAGAGGGAAGGAAGTCCATACCGACCTTTACATGAGATGATGTGCGTATCTTTCTTGCCACTCCACTGCCTCTTGGAGATCTGCCCAACAGGCCATTTTATAGCCGAAGCCAAGGGCAAAAGCTTTGCCTCGCCGAATCTGAGAGATTTTCCTCTGTGTGCTTGAAAATAAATGCGAATCCAAAATTTGATATGGTCAATTAATTCAATTCTTGTTCCAGATCAAAATGAGATCTCACATATCTTTGGCTCTGACACGTGTATGGATGGCGTTAAGTTATTTATGAGTTCAGTCTTGGCCATTGCATGTGAATCTACCATTGTATCCTTCTGGACGATGAGCAAGCCGTTTACAGCCTTTTTACAGATAGAAAATTTATTAATTTTGTGTTGGCCTATTGTCAGGGTATAGAAATCCTCCTTGGGTTCCAGTTGGAATTTCTAGTTGTGAAGAATCTTGTCTGATTTGTCATTAAAGATAGCACTGTATTTCTGAAGAAAATGGCTAGTGGAATTCCCAGGATATCAGAAAAGATTACATTTTATTCCCTCTGTTCCAAATTGTAGGTCGTTTTAACTTTTTTAAGCTAGATATAATGTAGTCTAGGTGCATAATAATATCTATAAACCTAGACAAATCAAAACGACCTGCATTTTGGAACAGAGGGAGTAGCAAACCTGCTTTGGATTCTAGTTGAAATTTATAGTTGTGGAAGAATCTAGTGAGATTTGTCATTAAAGATATCACTGTATTTGTGACGAAAACCGTTACTTGGATTCCAAGGATATCACAAGGGATTATATTTTTGCAAACATGCAGGTTTAATGTATCTGCAGCCATCATGCACTACTACAGAGTCATTAGTATACACTAGTAGAGAATTGGCTTTCGATGCGCCCCCTTTTGTCCCGGTTTAAAGTTGGCCCAGGACAAAAGGGGGTGCGTCATGGTAGGCAAAAATGGAGGGGGGAGTTAGTCCCGGTTAGTAATTGCAACCGGGACTAAAGGGGGGGCCTTAAGTCCCGTTTGCAACGGCTAGCTGGGGCGCGCCGGTGGCGGTACCATTTTATCCCGGTTGGAGCCTCCAACCGGGATACAAAGTTTAGTCCCGGTTGGAGCCTCCAACCGGGATAAAAGGGTGTTCCTTTTGTCCCGGTTGGAGCCTCCAACCAGGACTAAACTCTCAACCGGGACAAAAGGTGTTCCCTTTTGTCTTGGCTGAAGTTTTTAACCGGGATAAAAACTCATCCCCCATTATATCCCGAGACAGAGGACTTTCTTCCTCCTCCAGCCCGAGTCAGTCCAGCACATTGACAGAGAGCTGAGCTTCACCTACTCTCCGGTGGTGCCGAAGCAAGGGAGGTGCTGCCCGAAATTTTTTCCCTCATTTTCGTGGGAATTTGACTCAGCCAACACAAGTGTTGTGAAGGTTTGCTACTTCATCCTCGTGTTATGCTTTGATTTATGCTTTGGAGATGGAAAGATTATTTGCTAGAATGTGATGAAGTAGAAAATGGAGAGGTATTTTGAGGTAGAATGTGAGGGAGATTGATGTGTCATATATAGTATGCATTCTTGCAGTGGTTTAAGAATGATGCTACCTTGTCTAGACGGTTTATCTTATCAAATTCAATATGATTTTTCAAATCCATACTTGTTGAACTTGCATACTGTGGTCATATCTGCGAGGATGTTCTCTGCCGAGCAGCAACGTATGTCAAGAAGGAGGTTTGATTCTACGAGAAAGAGTGGATACGGACATCGTGACCGTGTCCCCTTTTCCATAGCATCTAACCTCTTTCATGACGAAGTGCGGTGCTGCCCAGTTGAGAACATGCTCGCGAGATGATCACGGTCTTCAAGTTCAACAACTTCTGCAGTGGTAAGGAAAGAATTTTTGTACATAGATGACTTCTGCTACTTGTTGAACTTATCAAATTCAATAAGGTTTTTCAAATCCATACTTATTGAACTTGCATACTGTGTTCATCTCTCCGAGGATGTTCTCCGCCGAGCAGCAACGTATGTCAAGAAGGAGGTTCGATTCTACGAGAAAGAGTGGATACGGACATCGTGACCGTGTCCCCTTTTCCGTAGAATTGAACCTCTTTCATGACGAAGTGCGGTGCTGCCCAGTTGAGGACATGCTCGCGAGATGATCACGGTCTTCAAGTTCAATAACTTATGCAGTGTTAAGATAATAATTTTTGTACATAGATGGCTTCTGCTACTGGAGGAAGTGGCGATGGTGGGGGCGATCGTGGTTCCTATTTCGGCAAGGGAAAAATCATAGTTGGCCCTCAGCATAAGCCGAAGAAAAAGAGCGCGTTGGAAAAAGCAATGCTTCGTTAATTGCAGCAACGTCATGAAGAGCTGTTGCCGCGGGTCAGAAACCTCCTTTTGGTGGTCGTTATGCTCCACCCTCAGTCCCGGGTATTTCACGTCCACTTATTACTACCGTTTCAGGCGGCACAAATAAACCTAAGGATGAGGCTAGGTCAGCGGAACCTTCGTCTTCACCGTCCAAGGATGTTTAAAGTCCTCCTAGATAATAACCAGTGGATGGCTTGTTGTATTGTATCATGTTGTTTGGATCTTTAATTTAAATATATGTATTTGGATCTTCATGTTGTTGTATTGTACCATGTTGTTTGGATCTTTAATCAATTTTCACGCGTAATCCATTATCAAGTGTAATCCATTTTCATGCGTAATACGATGCAGATGGACCGGCAATGGATGTATAATGCAGACAGGCGGAGCAAGGTATTTATTGATGGCTTGCATTATTTTCTCGAAGTGGCCAAAGTGAACAAGCCAGAGAATGGGTTCGTATGTTGTCCATGCTTCCAATGCAATAACAAGAAGGAATATTCAAAGGATTCCTGGGGGACTATTCACAGCCACTTGTTTAAATACGGTTTCATGCCTAACTCTTGGTTTGGACCAAGCACGATGAACTAGGGGTCGTAATGGAAGATGGCGAGGAGGAGGAAGAAGATGACACCATTCCGGACTGGGTTGCAGGCCAAGCTTTTGCAGGTACTACAATGGACGAGGCTGATGAAGATGAGTTTGCAGAAAATGGCCCTACTGATGACCTTGGTCAGGTGATACGAGATGCATACAGAGATTGCGAAACTGAGAAGGAAGCAGCAAAGTTGCAGCGCATGATAGATGATCACCAAAAATTGTTGTACCCAGGTTGCCAGTAGGGCCATAAAAAACTAGGTACGACACTAGAATTTGTGCAATGGAAGGCAAAAAATGGTGTGTCCGATAAGGCATTTCAGGGGATGTTGAACATTATCAAGAAGATTCTCCCCGAGAATAATAAATTACCGTCCACAACATATGAAGCTAAACAGATTATTTGCCCTCTCGGATTGGATGTTCAGAAGATACACGCATGCCGTAATGACTGTATCCTCTATCGTGGTGATGAATACGAGAAATTGGATGCTTGTCCCGTCTGCGAAGCCCTGCGGTATAAGATCAGGCGAGATGATCCTGGTGATGTCGAGGGGCAGTCTCCCAAGAAGAGAGTTCCCGCGAAGGTGATGTGGTATTTCCCTATAATACCACGCTTGAAGCGCTTGTTCAGGAACAAGGCGAATGCTAAGTTGATGCGATGGCACAGAGAAGACCGTAAGGAAGATGAGATGCTGAGACACCCCGCAGATGGGGTACAGTGGAGATCAATTGATAGAACATTCCCGGACTTTGAAAGTGAAGCAAGGAACATAAGGTTTGGTTTAAGTACTGATGGATTCAATCCATTCGGTGAGTTGAGTAGTAGCCATAGTACTTGGCCTGTGACCCTTTGTATGTTCAACCTTACTCCTTGGTTGTGCATGAAGCGGAAGTTCATTATGATGCCGGCGCTTATCCAAGGCCCAAAACAACCCGGCAACGACATTGACGTGTACCTAAGACCGTTGGTTGATGACCTTTTACAGCTCTGGAAGGAAGAAGGTGTACGTGTGTGGGATGAGGATAGACAAGAGATCTTTAATCTATGAGCATTGTTGTTCGTAACCATCAATGATTGGCCTGCATTGAGTAACCTTTCAGGACAGACAAATAAGGGATATCGGGCATGCACCCACTGTTTAGACGACACAGATAGCATATATTTGAAGCATTGTAAGAAGGTCGTCTATATGGGTCATCGTCGATTTCTCCCTGCTCACCACCAGCTGAGAAAGAGCAGGATGCATTTCAAAGGGGCGCCAGACCATCGTAAAAAACCTGCACACCGTAATGGAAAGCGTGTCTTCGAGATGATGAAGGATGTAAATGTAGTCTTTGGAAAGGGTCTTGGTAGCCAACCTGTTCTAAACGACGATAACGGGCATGCACCCATGTGGAAGAAAAAGTCAATATTTTGAGAGCTACCTTATTGGGAAATCCTAGAGGTTCGCAACGCAATAGACATGATGCACCTGACGAAGAATCTTTGCGTGAACGTGCTAGGCTTCATGGGTGTTTATGGGACCTCAAAAGATACATTGGAAGCACGATAGGACCTGAAAGCCATAGGGCAACGAGATGACCTACATCCGGAAAAGAGAGATAATGGACAACACTACTTACGTCCTACCAGTTACACTCTCAGCAAGGAAGAGAAGGATAGCATGTTTGAATGCTTGAATAGTATGAAGGTCCCGTCTGGGTACTCCTCGAATATAAAGGGAATAATAAATATGAAACAAAAGAAGTTTACAAATCTCAAGGCTCATGACTACCACATGTTGATGACCCAGTTGCTTCTGGTTGCACTGAGGGGTGTTCTACCAGAAAATGTCCGGTTGCCGCTCGTAAAGCTATGCGTGTTTCTCAATGCGATTTCGCAGAAGGCAATCGATCCATCCAACCTATCAAAGCTACAGAACGATGTGGTGCAATGTCTTGTCAGTTTTGAGTTATTATTTCCACCATCCTTCTTCAATATTATGACGCACTTAATGGTTCACCTAGTAAAAGATATTGTTATTCTCGGACATGTATACCTGCACAATATGTGGCCTTTCGAGAGGTTCATGGCAGTCCTAAAAAATTATGTTCTTAATCGTGCCCGTCCAGAAGGAAGCATCGCCAAGGGATATGGAACAGAGGAGGTGATCGAGTTTTGTGTTGATTTTATTGATTCAATTGACTCGATTGGGGTTCCAACTTCACGCCACGAGGGGAGGCTCCGAGGAATGGGCACCCTTGGAAGGAAATCAAGTTTGAGCAATGATACTGATTTGTTCGACAAGGCACACTACACTGTTCTACAACAGTCATCCTTTGTGTCTCCGTATATCGAGCAGCACAGGCAGATGGTAGTTTCCAAAACCCGACCAAATCCGATGCTTGGCTTACCCATCATCACATGGAAACTTTTCCCTCCTGGTTGCGCCAACAACTTATGGGTAACTCTGAGATTCACCCACAGCTTGGCTGGTTAGCCAGGGGACCTGCTAGCACAATCGTCAAATTCCAAGGCTATGAGATAAATGGTTATACATTTTACACGAGAGCCCAGGACCAGAAAAGCACGAACCAGAATAGTGGTGTCCGCATAGATGCCATGGACAGAAATAATAGCAAGGAGTTGTATTATGGTTTCATACAGGAGATATGGGAATTCGAATACAGACTGCTGTACATCCCTCTATTTCTTTGCAATTGGGTGAAGCTAACTACCGTAACCAAAGGTCAGTACAGAATGACAATAGTAGATCTGAGCAAGACTGGATACAGTGATGACCCATTCGTACTTGCCAATGATGTGCATCAGGTGTTCTATGTGAAGAACATGTGGAGCAAACCCAAGAGAAATCCAGAAGAGACATGGGAGCCAAAGTGCCACATAGTTCTTCCAGGTAAAAGAAAAATCGTGGGAGTCGAGGATAAAACAGACCAATCAGATGATTATGATCAGTTTGATGGCATGCCTCCATTCGCTGTTGAAGTTGATCCAAGCATCCTGCTATCCAAAGAAGAGGCTCCGTACTTACACCGCGATCATGATCAAGGAACTTTCGTGAAGAAGAAATTTTACAACGTTGTATTGTAATGCGCTAAATTTACATGACCTTTGTGTATTAATTGATACAATTTTCAATTTATCCTATGTATGATTTCATGTGTTCTTAAATTTGTTAGGTGAAGATTTTTTAGATAAACATGAACAATGTTAACCACATACATACATGGATTTTTCTGCGCATTGAAATTATTTAATTGAATAATTTCTTGATCACAGCGATGCAGTAAAATAAATATTTTAGAGGCTAAATGAACTGGTATAGAATTAATGACTAAATCACACTTATTGTTAATTTACTCGCTAATTAAATATATTTTTGCATGTACAAAATATGTGAAGGTTTTTGTTTTTCATCCTGAAATGTAGTGAAAAGATAAATAAAATCCATTTCCAAAAAACATGCGGGAGAAGAAAACTAGGAAAAAGACCTTTTGTCCCGGGTGCCAACAGCAACCGGGACAAAAGGCCCCCTTTTATCCTGGCTGCAAACTGCAATCGGCCTGGCTGCAAACTACAACTGGGATAAAAGGGTACTTTTCGACTCCCGCCTGGACGTACCCTTTTATCCCGGTTGCCAACTGCAACTGGGATAAAAGCCCCCCCCTTTTATCCCGGTTGGTGGTGGCACCCGGGATAAAAGGGTAGGCTCCCAGCCCCACCTGGCGGACACACCCTTTTGTCCCGGGTCCTGTCACCAACCGGGATAAAAGGGGGGGGGCCTTTTATCCCGGTTGGTGATGGGACCCTGGACAAAAGGCCCTTTAGTCCCGGGTGCCATTACGAACCGGGATAAAAGGGGGGGTTAAAAGGCACTGTAGCCCCTTCTACCGCCCACGCCAGTTACACTTAGCAAAATTTTCACCAAGTCCCACGCACGCTCTGCTCCGTCGCCGCCCGTCCGCCTCCCTCGCCGGCCGCCGCCGTCGTCGTCCCCCCTTGCCTCGGTTGTCATCGTCCCGCCGCCGACCGCGCCCCGAGATCCTCCTCCTCCATCGCCCCGGCCAGCCCGCCTCGATCCTCCTCCGTCGCGCCCGGCCCCTACCTCATCGCCGACGGCCACCAGCTCCATCGCGGGCATCGTCGCCACCTCCATCCTCATCGCCACCTCGTCGCCCCTCGTCACCGTCCCGCCTCCGCCGTCCCGCCGTCCCGCGCGCCTTCGCTCCGTCGTCGCCTCCGCCGTCCCGCCGCCCCCCGGCCGCTGCCGTCCCGTCGCCCCGGCCACCTCGTCGCCCCGGCCACCATCGACCACTAGCGCCGGGAGTACCGCCTTGCTGACGCAAGCCCACCGGAAATTAGGTAGTAATTAGGTAGAAATTCAATAGATTTTTCTATATGTGTTAGAAAATCAAATTAGTGTAAATTAGTAGTAATTAGGTTCGTCGCTCCACCTAGGTTAGAAATGAATCGTGTTTCGTCGTGGTTCCGTCCCCGCCTCCGCCGTTGTGGCGGAACCGCCCAACTTAAGCTGGTTTAAGTGCGCCTAATTGCTGTCGGAACAGCAATTATCCGAAACGCACCTAAAACAGCGTAAGTCCGGTAGTCCGTCGAGTGTCCCTAGGACTCCTCGAAGGATCCACGGCGTGTCTCATAACCATACATCAGGATAATATCCGCGATGGGATAATATCAACAAACATTATATTTTTACATACATAATTAAGAGGTACGAGTTATTACAAGACTTAAGTTGAGACAAACTTAGTGATGCAGA
Organism: Setaria viridis; assembly: GCF_005286985.2. Taxonomy (NCBI): domain Eukaryota; kingdom Viridiplantae; phylum Streptophyta; class Magnoliopsida; order Poales; family Poaceae; genus Setaria; species Setaria viridis. The sequence continues at coordinate 5,036,564 of NC_048269.2, forward strand.
GTTAGACAAGCTCTAAGATTAAACATAAACAGTTCCGGAGAAGACGCGTCGGTAAACAGTTTTCTAGAGTATTGAGAGACTCAGGTCAACACTCTAGATCTTCGGGGTTTCCTCCTCGGTAGCTTCCTGCGGAGCTTCTGAAAGATAACCACAAGGGGAAAACCCTGAGTACGGGGTACTCAGCAAGTCTTACCCGACTAACCAATATAATAGCTTTTCTTTGGAATGCATGACAGCCTTTGGGTGTGCTTGGTTGACACGGTTTTTTTTGCCGAAAAAGCTTACTACGAGTGAGGCCTTAGTTTTATCTTTTATTTTAGTTAAGTCATTACCTAACCATTCTAGATGATGACAGAAGTAAAACAATCACAGCTGTTGATTCATACAGTACTTGGCAACAGAAGATTTTATATCACATGAGTTCATGCTACGAAGCTTAACAGCGATCAAGTGCATTCATAACCGAGAATTGCAGCGATCCGGATCTAATTACATCCTGCAGGAGAGTACCCTGATCACCAGCATTATACGACTGTCCAGGTCGTACTAGCAACCTCTCGATTAGTAAAGTCAATGATTAGGAATACAACTACCCGGACCCAGGGATGCACCCCCACATGGGACCCCACGTCTGGCCTGATCTCCATGTGAGTTTTAGGCTACACCCCTGCCAATCTCCAGCACGTCAAATGCGGGTACGAAGCATTCCTGATCATAGAATTTACTAATTTACTGGGCTTTACTGGTCCCATACCCAGTAAGTGATAGATGTTATCACTTGATCAATGGTTAAGACACGAATCGGTCCTTAACTAGATTAATCTAGCAGACAGGACTACATCTCTAGCTTCTGTCTGGTTCCATGTTCCAAACTATCTTTCATAAGCAACATGTATGACTTAAGTGTTTGCCTTAAGGTTGGTAAACCAAATATGTAAGCAAGTAAGCAATTCTAGACTTGGGTAGTTTCTAAGATTTGAACAAGTGGCAAAGATGTCCTTAAATCAAGGCATGATCATACACAAGAATAGGTTTCATTCAACTCCTAGACTTAGTGCATACAATAAACAAATAACCTATAACTAGTCACATGAAATAACGACTCTAAAATAGATAGGTATAAATGCACCGGGGCTTGCCTTGATCGTTAAAAAGATTAGTAGAAGCCGACGGATTTGCTTCGCAAGGAACAAATTCAAACACCTCGTCGGACTCCAAGGGTCCTTCTGAAAATTCCCAGTAATCTTCTTCCGGTGCTTCTGAATCTACGGCATATATACATGCAGGGGTTAGAATGCAAACTTTTTTAAATAACAGACTATACAACTTTCCTTCATGATAAAGTTGCAAGCCAACAAGGACTATACGACTTATCATGATAAAGTTGTAAGCCAACACACAAAAATCTAAAAAGATTAACCTATACTTTTTATTTTCCTTATTTAACCCTTCCTATAGCTTTTCTTTTAATTTTTGAAAAGTGGTAATTATTTTCTAACTTGAAAATCTAATTTATTATGGGTTAAGGATTATTTGTGATTGATAAAGCATTATTCATATTTTATACATTTTATAAATATTAAGTATTTATTTAATTACCTTAAAAGGAAGGCATTAAATAAATACCCAAATTTTTATTATTTTCCTAGGGTGTAAAAATTTTAATGCATAAAGGAAAATAAAACAAGCCTAACAAAATTGGTTTCAGTAGTTTTGGACACTCCTACAAATTTCGGTGATTAAAATGGTGTAAAACAAATTTAAACGGATTATTTTGCTAAAGAAATCTAACTTTTCCCGAAATTCCCCCGGAAAAACTTTTCTTACTTACCCACGCTCTACCCTCTCTCACGAAACACCGGACCCCACAGCGCGGACCCCACTCTTCCTATTCACTTCTACCCGCCGGCCTTAAACTCCACTGCTAGGCCTACTGGGCCGATTCCTTCTTTCTTATCCCCCTTTAACCCGGTTCCAGCCCAAACGGCCTGCTGTCCCTTTTCTTCTTTTCGCGCAGCTTTCAGCCTGCCCCACTGGCCTACCGGCCTGCGGGACCTCACGGGCCCCCGGCCTACCAAACCAGGCCGATGACTCCGCACCGGCTACTGGGCCTACGCGACGCGCCGGCCCTTTTCTTTTTCCACTTATACACGCGCGCGCCACCATTGGGCCTCCGAACCGCGGCCCAGCAACCGACCGCGTCCGGCCGGCCTGCTTCCGCTTCCCCCCCTTTTTCTTCACTGACGTGCGGGCCCAGGCGCCCAGACTCTTCTTCCTCCTCCCGCCAAAAGCGTGACCGAGACAGGGGGCGGCGCGGCTCGCCGGCCGGCGCCCTCCCGGCGGCGGGACTAGGTTGCTACCCCAACCCTAGACCTACACGACCCCGTGCGCGGCAACAGCTTCCCCGGAGATGGCCGGAGCCATCCCCTCCACGGCGACGGGCGGCAACTCCCTCGGCCGGCCGTGGTTACTCGCGACAACCGCTTAACCGACTCAAACGACTACCCCGACACCATCCTAGGACCCTAAGGACTCGGCTACGACTACTCAAGAAGGAAGAGAGACAGCGTGAGGGGGTTCTCACCGTGAGCGGGCGGCGTGACGACGGCGGACAGAAGCGGCGGTGGTTCAAGGCGTGACGGCGAAGAAGCTGGGCAACAAGTTGGTAAGGTTGCTGGTGGGGTGTAGGCGGAGGTGTGAACGGAAGGAATCGACGGGAGCTGCGGTGTGGCGGTGGAATTTTGCTTGGCGGCGGTGCTCGGGCAGAGGAGAGCGGACGGCGGTAAAAAGGACGACGGTGAAACGGCGGCGCGGGAGCGGTAGATATTCAAGTGTTTCACCGCGCGCATGGGCGACACCGTGGCCTACCCGTAGGCTTATGTGGTGAGGAGGTGGCCTAGCTAGACGCGCTGGCGAGCGACCGACGACGGCGGCGGCGACACGTCTTGCAGCTCTGTCATCGTTCATCTGGCACCCGTGATCTTCAGAAGCGACTAACGGTTGATCCTTGAGCCGACGGCCTCTCGTGCTTTAACAGAACTTGGAGATAAACTCAAGGCCTCCATCTTTTATTTTGGCGTTGGCTTGAGATAAACACCGAATTTGATGGAATTTGGATTTGTTTTCTCAAGTTCTTCTGAATTGCAACTGAAACCTTCATTCAGTTTCGTCAGTCGTCGTCAGTGTCATGGAGCTCACTTAATGACTCGATTTCATGATCAAATCCTTCTGCCCTCAGTCCAACTTCACCTCAAACATGCTCTATATTGTCCCATTGTTCCATTTTGCTCATGAACGAGTACCTCTTTTGATTTAAATAGCCCTGAATTCAAGCTCCAAGTTATTGCCTTGCTGCTGTCCAGACTTAGAAAAATTCAGAGTTTCAGTCAAATTGTGAATTTGTGCTGACTTTGAGCTGGAATTTGACTCCCTTCCTTTTACTGTTCCTGGCCAACAACACATGATTATGGTAGTCCAAAGTCTATATTTCAACATGGCATAGTTGTTCTGGTGCACTTAGTTGCAAAACTTTTCCAGAAATGAATTTTGAAAACAGACTCTGCTGCTGTTTTCTGGACTGCTGTTTTTCGGACGGTGAACAGTAAACGGCAGTTTCTCTTTTTCTTTTTCTTTCTCTGATTCTTTTATAATATTTGGCACCAATTTAGCTCCAAATTTTTGATCCCTCAATTCCAAATAATATCATACTTGCATTCCCCATGTTGGACAAATTTTTCTGAATTTCAAATTTGAAATTCAAATTTCGGTCAAAATTTGGCCGAATTTGATCTTTTTGCCATTTTTCTTTCTTTTTATTTTGGATTTCTTTCTGAATTTTTCATGGTCACTATATTACTTCAAATGGCACTTATTACAGCCTCTCCCCCTTAACAGAATCTCGTCCCGAGATTCCCGGGGTTAAATTCTTGGTTTTTGGAATGGAAAGGAAACTGCGTCAGGTCATTTACTTTTTCTTTTTCTGTACAAGGATAGTGGGGTGGTGGTCCTTGTTCATCTGTCCCTGACGGTTTCAAATAACTCCGGATATTTAGACTCTAGGTCTTCCGCTTTTTCCCAAGTAGCTTCGTCCGGAGTATGATTTTTCCATTGCACCTTATAAAACGTGATACTCCGAGTTCGGGTATCGCGCGTCTTTTGATCTAAAATTTTAATAGGTTTCTCTTCATATGTTAAATCCGGTTCGAGCTCAATTTCTGGATCCTCTAAAATTTCTTCTGGGACTCTTAAGCACTTCTTGAGCTGGGATACATGAAATACATCATGTATAGAGGTAAGTTGATCAGGCAATGACAGCTTATATGCTACTGGACCCTTTCGTTCTAGAATTTCATAGGGACCAATATATCTCGGGGCTAGCTTACCTTTTACTCCAAAGCGCTGTACGCCTTTCATTGGGGATACCTTTAAGTATACAAAATCTCCGATAGAAAATTCCAAGAACCGTCTTCTTTTGTCGGAATAACTCTTTTGCCGGGATTGAGCTATTTCCAAGTGTTTGCGAATTTTCTGGATCTTTTCCTCGGTTTCCATAACCAAGTCCGATCCCAGATGTGTCCTTTCCCCTATTCCTGACCAATTTAGAGGAGTTCGGCATCTTCGACCGTACAAGGCTTCGAAAGGTGCCATTTTAATGCTAGCTTGATAGCTATTATTATAGGAGAACTCGGCTAGGGGTAAACATTCATCCCATAGCTTAGAGAAGGTAAGGACACATGCTCTTAACATGTCTTCTAAAATTTGATTGACCCTCTCTGTCTGTCCTCCAGTTTGAGGATGATAAGCAGAACTTCTAATGAGGGTAGTACCCATATCCTTTTGCAGTTGCTCCCAGAATCTGGAAACAAACTGGGAACCTCGATCGGAGATTATGGTTTTTGGCACTCCGTGCAAGGATACAATTCGGGCTATATAGAGTTTGGCATATGTCGACACCTGGTAAATCGTTTTGACTGGAATAAAGTGAGCCGACTTAGTAAGGCGGTCGACAATAACCCAAATGGAGTCATACCCCTTTGAAGTGGTAGGTAATCCAATTATGAAATCCATAGAAATATCTTCCCACTTCCAGACAGGAATTTCTGAGGGTTGTAACAATCCTGCTGACTTCTGTAGTATGGGTTTAACTCTTTGACAAGTGTCACATTCTGACACATATCGTGCAAGTTCAGGTTTCATTCTGGCCCACCAAAATCTTTGCTTTAAATCTTGGTACATTTTATTTGTTCCGGGATGAATGGAGAACTTGGATGAATGTGCTTCTTCTAGGATTAATCTTCTCAGGTTCTCATCTTCCGGAACTACTATCCTGTTCTTGAAATATAATCCTCCATCTTCTTCTTGATTAAGTTCAGGAATCTTTCCCTCGGCTTTTTGCTGATAAAGTGTTTTAATCCATGGGTCTTCTTTTTGGGCTGTTATGATTCTTTCTTTTAGGGTATCTTGAACCATAACATTCTGGAGGGTACCTTGTTTTACTATTTCCAAACTTAATTCTCCCATTTCTTCGCACAGGGTCTTCAAGTTAGACTGGATGGTAGTGCAGTGGCATTGGGCCTTTCTGCTCAAGGCGTCGGCCACCACGTTAGCTTTACCAGGATGGTAATGAATCTCTAGTTTATAGTCTTTAATCAGTTCTAGCCACCGCCTTTGCCTCATGTTTAAATCCATCTGAGTGAAGATATACTTCAAACTCTTGTGGTCGGTAAAGATACGACATTCACTACCTAAAAGATAGTGTCGCCATATCTTTAGTGCATGCACTACGGCAGCAAGCTCCAAGTCATGAGTAGGGTAATGCTCTTCATGACGCTTTAACTGACGAGAAGCATAAGCAATAACCCTGCCTTCTTGCATTAAAACACACCCGATGCCTGTTCCTGAGGCATCGCAGTATACATCAAAGGGTTTTTCTATGTCATGTTGAGCTAGTACTGGGGCTGTAGTTAATAATTTCTTCAAGGCTTGGAAGGATTCCTCACACTCAGGTTTCCATTCAAATTTCGTGTCCTTCTTTAATAACTCTGTGATTGGCTTAGAAACCTTTGAGAAATTGGGAATGAATCTACGGTAATAGCCAGCCATTCCCAAGAAACTCCTTACTTCATGAACAGAAGTTGGTGATTTCCAATTCAGTATATCCTTGACTTTTTCGGGATCTACTTCAATTCCTTTTTCGGACAATATGTGCCCAAGGAATGGAACTTTCTTTAACCAAAATTCACACTTACTGAATTTGGCATATAACTGGTGTTCCCGGAGTCTATTTAGGACAATGCGCAAGTGTTGCGCATGTTCCTCTTCATTTTTAGAAAAGACAAGGATATCGTCTATAAAGACAACTACAAATTTATCCAGTTCTGGCATGAATACTGAATTCATGAGATACATAAAATGCGTTGGGGCATTTGTCAATCCGAAAGACATAACCAAATACTCATATAGTCCATATCGGGTTGAAAAAGCTGTTTTTGGTATGTCCTCGGGTTTTATCTTAATCTGGTGGTACCTTGACCGAAGGTCGATTTTTGAAAAGACCTTAGCTCCGGACAACTGGTCGAACAACAAGTCAATCCGTGGCAGCGGATACTTGTTTTTGATGGTTACCGCATTCAAGGGACGGTAATCCACACATAGCCTTAAGGTACCATCCTTCTTCTTAACAAACAGGGCTGGGCAGCCCCATGGTGAAGTACTGGGTCGGACGAAACCCTTATCCAACAATTCTTGGAGTTGTGTTTTTAATTCTGCTAGCTCTTTAGGTGGCATTCGATATGGTCTTCTAGAGATAGGAGCGGTGCCGGGTTCTAATTCAATAGTGAATTCTACCGCTCTGTCAGGCGGTAGCCCAGGCAAATCTTCTGGAAATACATCTAGGAATTCATTAACGACAGGAATAGATTCTAGAGTCACTGCTCTAGTCTTTTTGACCATTTGGTCCAAATAAGGTTGAACGGGTAATTGGAGTTCGAAAGAGTGGCCTTGGTCATCCTTCAGGCTAACAACTCGTGTAACCACATTAATTTGAACTTCATGTGCTTTCATCCAATTTACCCCCAAAATAATATCTATTCCTTGATCTTCCAAAATTAAAGGATAAGCTCCCACTTTATTTCCTTCTAGGTTTAGAATCACATTGCGAGCTACTTGATTAGTATTCTGTGTGGCACCAGTAGCTTGAATAGCATATTTGACATCTAAGGTATGAACTTCTAGTTGATGTTGTGTCACAAACTCTTTACTTATAAAAGTATGCGATGCACCGGAATCAAACAAAACCATAGCAGGATAGTTATTAACTAGATACATACCTGCTAGTATTGGCTCCCCTTCTGGAATTTCTTCTATAGTCATATAGTGAGCTTGGCCCGTCTTGGTGTTGACAAACTTGCGACGGACGAACTTTTGTCCAGAGCCTTGGCCCGAGGTCTGAGCCTTTAAGTTCGCGTTTCCCCCAATTTTGGGAAAACGACAGTCTCGGGCGAAATGTCCTGGCTTCCCACAGTTGAAACAAACCTGTGGGGTTCCCGAAGGAGTAGGGTTACGAAACCCGAAAGATGGTGCAGTTCCAGGACGAGGGGCAGTACTGGGAGCTCTGTTATTCCAGGACTGGAAAGGCCGTTGCTGGAATGAAGGACGATACATGGGTCGAGGAGGACCTCTATATACCATCCTCATCCTCTGAGAAGCATTTCCAAAATTTCCAGAAGGAACAGCCTTCCTCTTTAATGCTTCTTCTTTCTTCAATGTTTCATCCAATGGTTTCATCTTTTCTTCTACGGTAATGGCTGTACTTACCGCGGAACTGTAATCAGCGAACGTGCAGGTGGATAGCTTTTCCTGCATTCTTGTATTAAGCCCCCGGAGATAACAATCCCTCTTTCTGGTTTCAGTATTAACATGCTCTGGAGCATATTGAGCTAAGTGATCGATCTCATTGGTATATGCTAGAATACTGCGAGTTCCTTGTTGTAGTCCCAAGAACTGTTCCAGCTTCATTCTCATGACGCCCTCGGGTATAAACTGCGTCCGAAAGGTTTCCTTAAAATCTTCCCATGTGACTTCCCTTCCTACTGGTTGCCTGGCCAAATAACTGGTCCACCAAGTTGCGGCGGGACCTTGAAGCTGAAGCCCCGCAAATTCGGCCTTCTGAACGGCAGTACATTGGGGAATTACTCGAAATTTCTGCTCCATGGCCTGAAGCCACTCATTAGCCTCCAAAGGATGCTCAGCTTTTAAGAAGACTGGGGGACGTGTTTCCAGAAATTGGGTGTAGGACACCCCCTGCTCCGGTTCTCTCCTACGTCCACCGTTGCCGGTGTTCTGTACTATCATCTGGAGTAAGCGGGCTTGCTCTGCCCCAGAATTCATTAAACTGGCTATTGTGTCAGCCAATGTAGGTGCTCTGGGTAAATCCTCTTCCTGTCCTCTGGAACCTGAAGCTCGGGGTTCCCTGGGATCCGTCATGCTGCCAAGAGTTAACAAAATATTAATATCTACGGTGCATTTTTATCAACAACTCTCTGCATACTAACATATCACACATCACAGCATGCTCACACACAAACCATACTTATGTACATACTTATTTATATTACATGCCTAGGAGTTAATATTTACAAAACCCCTTGGTGCCCCTTGTCCATCACCTATAGCTTACAAGAATATATTACAACATGCTCAAACCAAGTTCATGTCAACCGTCATAAGGGAAAATGCCCAGTTCTTCGGCATTTAATCCCAGTCGTGCCATGGCTTCTTGCAGAACGTCTTGGTCCACAGTCATCAGAGTTTGCCCTGGGGGAGCAACAGGTGGAGCTTGATTGACAGAATTTTCACTCCCGGACTCTGGTCCGTAGTCACTCCAAGTGCGAGAAGTGTCAGAGGTGCTAATTCCAGAATTTCCTTCCATCTCTTCTGGCTCCTCTTCTTCTTCGCCTTCCTGTTCTTCTTCTCCCCACTGCTGCATGGGACCATAGCCCTGAGGATCTAGCCCATCGCCGTTGGCATTGGCCCATGCAAACTGCTGATTACCCGCAGGGACTTCGCCCTGATCATCTTCCATGTCTACATCAAAGCCTTCCAGATTCTCATGAGCATATAAATCTATTTCAGGTTCTGGCGGTGGCACTGGATTTTCTTCCATTTCTATCACAGGTACTAGTTGATCTGCTTCCTCTGGGTTCTGTGGTTGAGGCTCTTCTGGTGGGGGAGGTGGTGGAACATTAACAATATTTTGCGCAGGTGCTTGAGCTTGCATTTCTTCTAGAGCTAGACGAAGTGATAAAATCTCGTCTAGCTGCTGAAATCTCTCCGCCTCCAGCCTATGGACATTGGATTCAGCTTCTTCTCTTGCTCTATCCGCCATGCTTCGACTTGCTTCGATGAACCCTTGCAGCGCCCGAAGTTTCTCTTCATAATCTTCAATCCGCCTGGACTACTCTCGCATTGCCTTCTCCATCTCGTGCTCCCTTGCCATTGCCGCCTTCTTGTACATTTCCTTGTCATACCGGGCACCCATCGCTTCCATTCTAGTATCTTCGTTCTTCTGTCTCTGATTATAATACTCTCGGATACAAGCTTGATGTAAGTTGTACATAGCGGTCATGTAATCAGAAGCAGCAGCCACCAACACATCGTGCTCCACACGAGATGTGTTCTTTAAGGCTTTAATCCTCCGCTTCCATATCCCGTCATCTTGATGCTTAATTGGATAGAATCGAGCAGAGCTCGACCCTATTTCCACCTTATGATTCTCACACAGCTCAGTAAGAGCCGTCATGGCTGCCCTTTCTATAGTATCATTGAATTCGAAACCCGATTCCATTACTTCCTCCAATCGCCAATTAGAGCGGGTATCATCATCTGGGATATGCACATACACCGTGCAATGCTGCTTATGGCCGGTATTTTCCTTTCTCCAATAGTACTCTGGGGGACTATGAAAACCCAACTCTTGCAGTGTCTTCCAGAGTAACTGCACGAACCCTAGTTTATCCAGATAACGACCACGGGTCCACCCATCCCTATCCGTATAACCTTCTTCAAACATCCTATATAAAAAGAAACGAGATCAGGTCTAGCGGCACTCACCAAACACAAAAGTTTTAAACATGCAATGCAATTATGATGCAACGATTCCTACGTACTTTCAGACTCATATACACACTCGTAGAAAAATTGGTGGCATCGTAATCTCTCTCTAATAATAAACTACTGAATACTAGCGACACGCAGCAAACAGTTAGCATCTGCAAAACAATCAACCAGTTAATACTACTGCCACCTATGCCTCTTGTTCTTATTATTTTAAAATAGAGTCTCAGCATTTTAAAAGGTAATATTTGTTGATTATCCCAACCTACGGCTCTGATACCAGCTGTGGCGGAACCGCCCAACTTAAGCTGGTTTAAATGCGCCTAATTGCTGTCGGAACAGCAATTATCCGAAACGCACCTAAAACAGCGTAAGTCCGGTAGTCCGTCGAGTGTCCCTAGGACTCCTCGAAGGATCCACGGCGTGTCTCATAACCATACATCAGGATAATATCCGCGATGGGATAATATCAACAAACATTATATTTTTACATACATAATTAAGAGGTACGAGTTATTACAAGACTTAAGTTGAGACAAACTTAGTGATGCAGAGTTAGACAAGCTCTAAGATTAAACATAAACAGTTCAGGAGAAGACGCGTCGGTAAACAGTTTTCTAGAGTATTGAGAGACTCAGGTCAACACTCTAGATCTTCGGGGTTTCCTCCTCGGTAGCTTCCTGCGGAGCTTCTGAAAGATAACCACAAGGGGAAAACCCTGAGTACGGGGTACTCAGCAAGTCTTACCCGACTAACCAATATAATAGCTTTTCTTTGGAATGCATGAAAGCCTTTGGGTGTGCTTGGTTGACACGGTTTTTTTTGCCGAAAAAGCTTACTACGAGTGAGGCCTTAGTTTTATCTTTTATTTTAGTTAAGTCATTACCTAACCATTCTAGATGATGACAGAAGTAAAACAATCACAGCTGTTGATTCATACAGTACTTGGCAACAGAAGATTTTATATCACATGAGTTCATGCTACGAAGCTTAACAGCGATCAAGTGCATTCACAACCGAGAATTGCGGCGATCCGGATCTAATTACATCCTGCAGGAGAGTACCCTGATCACCAGCATTATACGACTGTCCAGGTCGTACTAGCAACCTCTCGATTAGTAAAGTCAATGATTAGGAATACAACTACCCGGACCCAGGGATGCACCCCCACATGGGACCCCACGTCTGGCCTGATCTCCATGTGAGTTTCAGGCTACACCCCTGCCAATCTCCAGCACGTCAAATGCGGGTACGAAGCATTCCTGATCATAGAATTTACTAATTTACTGGGCTTTACTGGTCCCATACCCAGTAAGTGATCAGATGTTATCACTTGATCAATGGTTAAGACACGAATCGGTCCTTAACTAGATTAATCTAGCAGACAGGACTACATCTCTAGCTTCTGTCTGGTTCCATGTTCCAAACTATCTTTCATAAGCAACATGTATGACTTAAGTGTTTGCCTTAAGGTTGGTAAACCAAACATGTAAGCAAGTAAGCAATTCTAGACTTGGGTAGTTTCTAAGATTTGAACAAGTGGCAAAGATGTCCTTAAATCAAGGCATGATCATACACAAGAATAGGTTTCATTCAACTCCTAGACTTAGTGCATACAATAAACAAATAACCTATAACTAGTCACATGAAATAACGACTCTAAAATAGATAGGTATAAATGCACCGGGGCTTGCCTTGATCGTTAAAAAGATTAGTAGAAGCCGACGGATTTGCTTCGCAAGGAACAAATTCAAACACCTCGTCGGACTCCAAGGGTCCTTCTGAAAATTCCCAGTAATCTTCTTCCGGTGCTTCTGAATCTACGGCATATATACATGCAGGGGTTAGAATGCAAACTTTTTTAAATAACAGACTATACAACTTTCCTTCATGATAAAGTTGCAAGCCAACAAGGACTATACGACTTATCATGATAAAGTTGTAAGCCAACACACAAAAATCTAAAAAGATTAACCTATACTTTTTATTTTCCTTATTTAACCCTTCCTATAGCTTTTCTTTTAATTTTTGAAAAAGTGGTAATTATTTTCTAACTTGAAAATCTAATTTCTTATGGGTTAAGGATTATTTGTGATTGATAAAGCATTATTCATATTTTATACATTTTATAAATATTAAGTATTTATTTAATTACCTTAAAAGGAAGGCATTAAATAAATACCCAAATTTTTATTATTTTCCTAGGGTGTAAAAATTTTAATGCATAAAGGAAAATAAAACAAGCCTAACAAAATTGGTTTCAGTAGTTTTGGACACTCCTACAAATTTCGGTGATTAAAATGGTGTAAAACAAATTTAAACGGATTATTTTGCTAAAGAAATCTAACTTTTCCCGAAATTCCCCCGGAAAAACTTTTCTTACTTACCCACGCTCTACCCTCTCTCACGAAACACCGGACCCCACAGCGCGGACCCCACTCTTCCTATTCACTTCTACCCGCCGGCCTTAAACTCCACTGCTGGGCCTACTGGGCCGATTCCTTCTTTCTTATCCCCCTTTAACCCGGTTCCAGCCCAAACGGCCTGCTGTCCCTTTTCTTCTTTTCGCGCAGCTTTCAGCCTGCCCCACTGGCCTACCGGCCTGCGGGACCTCACGGGCCCCCGGCCTACCAAACCAGGCCGATGACTCCGCACCGGCTACTGGGCCTACGCGACGCGCCGGCCCTTTTCTTTTTCCACTTATACACGCGCGCGCCACCATTGGGCCTCCGAACCGCGGCCCAGCAACCGACCGCGTCCGGCCGGCCTGCTTCCGCTTCCCCCCCTTTTTCTTCACTGACGTGCGGGCCCAGGCGCCCAGACTCTTCTTCCTCCTCCCGCCAAAAGCGTGACCGAGACAGGGGGCGGCGCGGCTCGCCGGCCGGCGCCCTCCCGGCGGCGGGACTAGGTTGCTACCCCAACCCTAGACCTACACGACCCCGTGCGCGGCAACAGCTTCCCCGGAGATGGCCGGAGCCATCCCCTCCACGGCGATGGGCGGCAACTCCCTCGGCCGGCCGTGGTTACTCGCGACAACCGCTTAACCGACTCAAACGACTACCCCGACACCATCCTAGGACCCTAAGGACTCGGCTACGACTACTCAAGAAGGAAGAGAGACAGCGTGAGGGGGTTCTCACCGTGAGCGGGCGGCGCGACGACGGCGGACAGAAGCGGCGGTGGTTCAAGGCGTGACGGCGAAGAAGCTGGGCAACAAGTTGGTAAGGTTGCTGGTGGGGTGTAGGCGGAGGTGTGAACGGAAGGAATCGACGGGAGCTGCGGTGTGGCGGTGGAATTTTGCTTGGCGGCGGTGCTCGGGCAGAGGAGAGCGGGCGGCGGTAAAAAGGACGACGGTGAAACGGCGGCGCGGGAGCGGTAGATATTCAAGTGTTTCACCGCGCGCATGGGCGACACCGTGGCCTACCCATAGGCTTATGTGGTGAGGAGGTGGCCTAGCTAGACGCGCTGGCGAGCGACCGACGACGGCGGTGGCGACACGTCTTGCAGCTCTGTCATCGTTCATCTGGCACCCGTGATCTTCAGAAGCGACTAACGGTTGATCCTTGATCCGACGGCCTCTCGTGCTTTAACAGAACTTGGAGATAAACTCAAGGCCTCCATCTTTTATTTTGGCGTTGGCTTGAGATAAACACCGAATTTGATGGAATTTGGATTTGTTTTCTCAAGTTCTTCTGAATTGCAACTGAAACCTTCATTCAGTTTCGTCAGTCGTCGTCAGTGTCATGGAGCTCACTTAATGACTCGATTTCATGATCAAATCCTTCTGCCCTCAGTCCAACTTCACCTCAAACATGCTCTATATTGTCCCATTGTTCCATTTTGCTCATGAACGAGTACCTCTTTTGATTTAAATAGCCCTGAATTCAAGCTCCAAGTTATTGCCTTGCTGCTGTCCAGACTTAGAAAAATTCAGAGTTTCAGTCAAATTGTGAATTTGTGCTGACTTTGAGCTGGAATTTGACTCCCTTCCTTTTACTGTTCCTAGCCAACAACACATGATTATGGTAGTCCAAAGTCTATATTTCAACATGGTATAGTTGTTCTGGTGCACTTAGTTGCAAAATTTTTCCAGAAATGAATTTTGAAAACAGACTCTGCTGCTGTTTTCTGGACTGCTGTTTTTCGGACGGTGAACAGTAAACGGCAGTTTCTCTTTTTCTTTTTCTTTCTCTGATTCTTTTATAATATTTGGCACCAATTTAGCTCCAAATTTTTGATCCCTCAATTCCAAATAATCTCATACTTGCATTCCCCATGTTGGACAAATTTTTCTGAATTTCAAATTTGAAATTCAAATTTCGGTCAAAATTTGGCCGAATTTGATCTTTTTGCCATTTTCCTTTCTTTTTATTTTGGATTTCTTTCTGAATTTTTCATGGTCACTATATTACTTCAAATGGCACTTATTACAGCCGTCCCGCCGCCCTGACCGCCGCCGTCACAACCTAGGCACCGTCCGTGGTTCCGTCCCCGCCTCCGCCCTTCAGCCTCCGTCGCAAATTCATGTTATTGCTAGAAATTCCAATAAATATGGACAAATTAGTAGAAATTTGGTAGAAATTTGTTCCACCACCCCGGCCTCCGCAAATTCATGTTATTGCTAGAAAATCGTAAAAATTCATGTTACTGATAGAAAATCGTAAAAATTCATGTTATTGCTAGAAATTCGTACAAATTCATGTTATTGCTAGAAATTCGTAAAAATTCATGTTATTGCTAGAAACTCGTACAAAATTCATGTTATTGCTAAAAAATCATAAAAATTCATGTTATTGCTAGAAATTCGTAAAAATTCATGTTATTGCTAGAAATTTGTACAAATTCATGTTATTGCTAGAAATTCGTCACAAAGTACTACTAATTTGTAGAAATTTGTATAAATATTCCGGACTTTGTGGGATTCATGTTATTTTATGATTTCATTATATACCCTTATGTCCATATAAGTAAGGCGATTTCTATGACTGTCATGTATGATTCCATGTATGTTTCAATCAATAGTTGAAATGGCAGATGATGAGACCGCAAGGTATATCATGGAGCAGATAATCGCTGGTGATGGTAGTGGCGACAACCTTCCACTATCGTACACGGATGAAGAGGGCACCCAGGCGGACATGTTGGGAATGAAGAGCAACAGCCCCAGCAACACCTTGCCGTGGTGGAAGGTTCCGACGAGGTATATATAATGATTCTTGTATTGTTTCACGCCACCATTACTACTACGTACTAATTAACGAATCTTGAACTGTTAGCCCTCCGGATCGACGCAAGGGCAGAAGACCCGAGGTCGTACAAAGGTGATGGAAGGGAGGCTTGTCATCACGGAAGTGACAGAAGAGGGCAGGCCGGTTGCTCCCGAGAAAGTAGCAAAGAAGTACGTGAGTCAGATCGGGGCAATCGTCCGGGACAACATGCCTATCAGCATCAGAGAATGGAAGGGCAGAAGCACTAATCCGTACGCCCTCCCGGAGACAGAAAAGAATATGCTATGGGAAGACATCACGAGACATTTCACATTCCCCGAAGGATATATTGAGAAGGATGTGAAAGTGTGGACGCTTAAGAAGATGGCTACACAATTCCAGACATTCAAGAAGATGCTGGATATCCACTACATTAAGAAGGGCCGAACTCCAGACTTCAACGCGTGGCCAAAGTTGAGGGACCACTGGGATGCATTTGTTGAATATAAGAGAAGTGAAGACGGTGTGAAAAAGATCATGACCAACACAACAAATGCTAGTCAGAAGGGCTACCATCATCATCTGGGGCGAGGTGGGTATGGCTCAGCAATTCCCAAGTGGAGAAAGATGGAACAAGATCTGATCGAATGGGGAATCGTACCTGCAACTATTGAATGGCCCGAACGATCAAAAAATTGGTACTACGCTCATGGAGGCTCCTTGAGCCAAGAGGATGGGATGTTGATTTTCAATGACACAATACGTGAGAAGGCCGAACATCTTGTGAAGAACATTGAAGATTCTAAGGCTGGGAGGTTGAAGGTGGACCGAGAAAATGATGAGCTCATATTGGCCCTCGGTAATCCAGAGCACCCAAGACGTTGCCGAGGGTTCAGGGTCGTTCCGTGGAAGTTTGCTTTCCGAGGCGACAGCGCCTCGTACAGAAGCCGGAAGCGAAGAAAGGAACAGATCGAGGAGAGCTGGCGGCAGATGCTAGAATCTAAAGTGCAGGCACAAGAATAAAGAATGATGGAGGAAATCAATCGTCGAGTGGCCCACGCAGTTGCGGAGTTGGCCCAATCTGGAGCATTGCCGAATCCTAACACCGCCAGCCCTTCTCAACGCCTCTTGAGCAGTTGTGCTTCTACAGGGGTTCCCGATGCGCAGACGCCCAAGTTACCCGTGGAGGAGCAACGGTTCCCCGTGGATGCCATCACGCAACGGACCTCATGTGAGCTGCATGCACCGGTCGGCAACCTCACTATTAAGGTATACTTATACATAATATTTATGCAATCTTGTCAATTGATCCACGCCTCGAGATCGGAGTTCAACTTGTTTACTTCTGCTATATGTACAGGTAGCGTACGGGAGTGCGTTAGCAACCCTGGCGGGGCAGAGCAGTCATGGCATGGAGATTCCACCTGGCTACGCCAGCGTCCGCGTAGAGCAAATTGTTGATAGCCAATATGAAGGTCTAGAGCTCGACGTCCCGGGAGGTGACGGGGAAAAGACATTGGCAGATGCGCTTCATGGGATCATTCTTTGGCGAAAACACTACATCATTATTCCCAGCACGGAGCCATCTCCTCAGAGCTCAAGACCGCTCCCCGTAGATCCCCTACAGTGACCTTCTCCTCATACCTCGAGACCGTCATCTCCTGCTCCAGGACCGTCCCTTCCATCTATATCAAGGTCTCCATCTCCACCACATCCTGGTGGTGGGAGCGACGACGACAATAACAACACCCCTCCCCGATCACCGTCGCCGGCACCAAGAGCGCCCCCCATGAAGGAACCTGCACCACCACTAAAGAAGTCACGAGCACCGCCTCCCAAGCAAAGACAGAGAAAGAAGAAAATAAAGGAGCCTGAAGTGACTTGTAAGGAACGCTGGGAGACAATGTCTCATGCGGAACAGTGGGCAGAAATCCAACGAGAGGCCAGTGAGTGGTTCAAGAAACAAGCTGAAGAAAAAAAAGCAAGGAAGATGGAGCCACCACCAGTAAATCAAAGAGATTTAAACTTTTTTATCAGGATGGAAGAAGGAGCTAAGAAAAGGATACCACTCTTATCAAACTATGAACGGGCTTTAGTAAAGGCTGATGAAAAGGATAAAAGGAAAGGAAAGTCATCTTCCAGCGGTGCTGTCCCCGACCTCAGCCATTTATCAAAAAAAGACGCTCAACGGGTAAAAGCAATGCCCTTGGATCAACAAGCAGATGTATTGAAGTTTATGCAAGAAATAGGTCTGGGACTTGATGAATGCCTAGGGCAAGTTGAGACGCCAACTGCACCGCCCCCTGAGCCGAGATGGCCTTATGAGCTAGGCAAACCTCTAGTAAAGCCTTCATTGGTACGGAAGCTATCAACAAAAATGTACGCATTCCATCAATGGTACATGATGGCATCCGCCAACTCGAGGGAGATGCTCGGCCTGAAGGTAAAACCGATAGATTTTCACGGCGAAGGCGAGAAAGTGCTGTGGCTAGACTTCAAGGATATATACGAAGTGTACCATCATGATGCCCTGGACGTCTCTCTGATCAGCGCTTGGGTTCTGTAAGTGTCCGTTTATCTCTACATGTAAATTTTGGCGTGCGTCACCGTACTAACTTCGTCTTCCATTTCATGTAGGATGCTAATTCAGACATGCCGTCGAGAGGCGTACCTACATATAGGCTTCATGGATCCATCTGTAGTTAACCAACAACAGATACAATTAGCGCCGGAAAAAACCTTGGTGGAAGTATACAATTTCCTAGACAAACAAACATTCAAGGATTTCATACTACTTCCATACAACTTCAAGTAAGTGTGTGTATACCGTCTACTTTCGATGTCTTTTTCCTTATCTCTACATGTTAGTTAGCTCTAATATGCATGAACATTTTACGCACGCAGCTTCCACTGGATCCTTATTATAATTGAGCCTGAAAGAAGTCACGTCACTGTCTTCGATTCGTTGAGGAAAGATCCGGTGGAGTACCAAGAAATGCAAGACATGCTAGGCTTGTAATAATTCTGGACCTTTATCTCTATGCAAAAGTTTGTTTCCTAAATT
The DNA here is from genome assembly GCF_005286985.2 of Setaria viridis. Classification (NCBI taxonomy): domain Eukaryota; kingdom Viridiplantae; phylum Streptophyta; class Magnoliopsida; order Poales; family Poaceae; genus Setaria; species Setaria viridis. The sequence goes on from NC_048269.2 coordinate 5,054,948, forward strand.
TTATCCCTGTTACACTATATCATTCATTATTCTAATCCGCAGCGCATGGAAACAATTCATAAGGACACACAAAGGTCCATTCAAAGAAAAACTTACATAGAACACAGACTTCCCGGTACGTATGAAGTCTGCACATTTATTACATTGTATAATAAGAATATTTCATAACTTATTTTTTTCCGCACTGAAGTGCTTAAGACAGGAACCCGGGAATAATCTATGTGGCTACTACATCTGTGAGCACATGCACAGTTTTATGGGACCCAAGGGACTAAAGATGACGCCGCACAACTTTAAAGTACGTAAAATAAAACTATTACTAGTTAATTATTTTCTAGCTCCTTATATGTATTTGTTCGTGTAACATTCACAAATTTCCAAATTATAGATGTTAAATATTCAACAAGGACTCTTTGAAGGAAGAAAGAGTAGCGGCAATATGTGAAGGTCTCATTGGATTCCTAATGGACGAGGTGGTAGATCCAAAAGGAGAATTTTATTACGATGGACGACAATTAGACACTCCGATCAGCAACACCTAGACGGGAAGATTGTAGATAGATACTTTGATTTATTTATATATATAATACGCGCTAATTATAATCGATTTGTACTAGTTGAATTGTGTATAAGAATTGTGTATATATATAATAATTGTATAATTACAAATCCCATTCGTTTAAATACTAGTTGATTTCATTCTAAAAAAATCTCAACTACTAAAGGTTAACAAAAGGGCCGCGGTACTACGTACGTGATGCATGCATGAAAAATTCAGGCGCTAGGCAGTGCCATGCAGGGTGCCATTTAGTCCCGGTTGGAATCCAGCTGGGACTAAAGGGTGGGCACACTTTAGTCCCGGTTGCTTTTACCAACCGGGACTAAAGGGCCTGTCCCGCGCCTGACGTGGCAGGCCCTTTAGTCCCGGTTGGTGACACCAACCGGGACTAAAGGGGGACCATTACTCCCGGTTAAAAGACCCGGGACTAAAGACCCCCCCTTTTGTCCCGGTTGGTTTATCCCGGATGGATTTTCGGAAGATATGCACCCTACCAACCGGGACTAAAGGCCAATTCTCTACCAGTGATAGGCAGACGCTAGCGTGTTTAGTCTATTCGGACCGGTGCCTACAAGAGTCGACACGAATAAAGACATAAACTTGCTAGTGTTGTTCCACACCGCCATATTTACTTAAATGCACTGGTGCAATTACAAGCATGTATATTTCAATATTATAGCCAGTTTGAAAATCAACCAATTAGAATCGTGATTAAATGTAGCGGTTTGAATTTTGACCAATTGGGACGAACTTGAACGTTTACGCGTGCAATTGTTGAGAGAGAAGTTGAAGTGCTTAGTTTCTACTTGGATGATGAGCCGGGTGTGAAATCGAGGGAGAAGGAAGTTGCAGCGCTTCACCTTTCGATAATGGGGTGTGAAATCCAAACATTGATATAAATACCAGTTGTTTATGTGCTCATCCTTTTGTCAATAATTCTGATCATTATCTCACTCGCCATCATGTTTATACCACGCGCCCCTTGACTTCCTTTGATTCATCGAAGTCCTTTCTCCGAACACTACAAGAAATCTTCTGGTCTATGATGAACTAAAAAGTGTCATAAACCTGTTTTTTGCGTCATAAATCGTGATTTATAACTCTCGAGTAATGAAAACCCTTCGTCATTAGTCGAGCGTCATAATCCGCAACTAGTGATGTTCCTTATTTCGGTGAGTCACTAAGATAATGACGAATGAAAATTCGTCCCACAAGTCGTCATAAAACTATTTTGGAGGTTGTGCTATATTGGACAAGAATTCAACGTGCCTCCGACATGGCAGCAGAGTTATGATGATTTCGGTTCGTCACAAATCGAAGCCTTGTCCATGTAAAAGCTTTTATGACCCAATTTTGTTGGGCTATTTTTAGCCCATTTTAGGTTTCCGCGCTATTTTTGGACCAATTAATGTTTGTTGCATGCCATATTGGACCGTTTTTTATGGGCCCTAGCCCCTCTAATGAAGAGCCATTATTTGCATTTCGGAGTATGGCCTTTGTTTTCCTAGCCTAGCCCATTATTGCATTTCGCAACTTTGTCACTAAAATTGCTCGGATGTGAAACTTTATGACATTTTCAGCCAAAATATCATAGATTTGTGGCATGAACAAATATGTCATAAAATTTTCATCATAGATCGGAAGATTTCTTATAGTGAAAAGTGTAAGTTGTGATTGGGATCGAGATATTATATCTGAATTTCTTTTGTTAATTTCATAGCTAAATTATTTATGAATCTTACCCGGCTGAAAAGCTTGTAAGCCGGCTGAAAAGTTGAAATGGCTGATTTGTTGTGAGAGGAAAATACTGTTTGGTGGCTGATAAGCCGGCTGAATAAGCTGAGCGAACAGGCCTTAATTTGTATCCTTCAGATCGAGATATGGCTGGCCACGATGGCTTCCGGCACTAATTGATGAGTTGTTCGTCTCTTGCTGCGTGCTTCAACAACTTGGCGTCAGCCATGGCGATCAGTTGTGGTGGCATAGATCGTTTCAATCCCTTTGTCACCACCGCAATCTGCCTAGCCAAGAAGCTAGTCTACTACCATTTCAAGATCACCAAAGATGATGATGCTCAGGGATCGGAAGTCCATACCTTGTACACCAAGCTCGATTCGTCAGAAGACGTCAACAATATCCATAGACGCTACTGGTCCTACTGGGACGAGTACGTGGTCTTCTAACGAATCAAGAAGCTTAGTATTCTAGAGGCCTACGACGATATCGAGAGCGAATTATTTTGATGTTTTCCTGAATTTGTAATATATCATTAATGTGTGGATCGATAGTTATAGTTTTCTGTTAATTTTGATGTTTTTTCTAAAAGAATTGATGATGATCTTCTTTTGAATAAAAAGAAGTCTAACCACCAACTAGGGCCGGTTAGAATGCTAACTTGTTATAGCCATGTGAAGAAAAGTATTTTATCGCCTGTAACAGTGCATGGGCATTAAAGTATTTTATCGCCTGTAATAACGCATGGGCATTTAACTAAATTTTTAAAGATTTACTCTATACTGATACAATCTCTGCAAAATCCTGCAAGTTCGGTTAAAAAAATAGGAATGGAAACCATTTTGATTAACGTTCTAAAATTTCCCTTAGTGCCAATACCATCTTCGGACGTGGCCAATATAACGCCTCCAATGGGACAGCTTTGGGCACCGTCAGCCCGGATCCTTCAGTCATATCAACCTCCTCATCCCCAACCCTCCTCCACTCGAAGCACTGCACGAACGTGCCTAGCGCGAGGCTGACGACCCTCATGGCAAGACCCTCACCCGGGCACTGCCGCCGGCCCATCCCAAACGGCAGCATCCATTTTCCCTCGCTCTTCCCGCCCTCGAACCGCTCCGGTGAGAACCTTTCCGCGTCCTCTCCCCACACGCGCGCGTCCAGGTGCATCGTGTGCACGTTGAAGAGCAGCATCGTCCCCGCCGGAATGTCGTAGCCAGCGACAGAACAGTCGGCGGAGGACTCGTGCGGGGCGAGCATCGGGGCAATTGGGTGGAGGCGTAGGGTCTCCCTGACGACAAACTGGAGGTAAGGGAGGTTGGGCAGGTCGGACTCCTCCAGGATGCGCACCGTTCCGACGACCTCGTCGATCTCGGCTCTGGCCTTGGCCATGGCGGCAGGGTGGTTGAGCAGCAGCGCCATGGCCCATTCGATGGTGCCCGACGAGGTGTCCGTTCCGGTCTGCAAAATAGACTGTTTGCACCAAACATCGGACCAGTGAGTGAGGATCAATATGGCAGCAGATCATCATATATGCCCATGTACTGGGGACTTTTTTTTGCGAGTCCATGTACTGGGGACTTTGATCAATTATAAATTGACAGGCACAAGAATGCAAAGTATGAAATAGAATAATTTTATTCCTACTTTGTATGTGTCAAGACAAATAAAACCACTAATATCATCGATGTCTAAGTAAAAAAAGAGAAGCATATCATTGAAGGGTAATATAAACTTTTAATCTACATCCTTAATCTATCTGAAAAACTCTAGAACTAACTATATTCTGAGACGAAGGGAGTAGTAGCAACAAAATTCTAGTAAAAAGTAGTCACTAGCAAAGCATTAATTTACCGTGCTTTATGTGTGATCTAGCTGACTAATTAAGCAGATAGTATGTAACTCTAGTTCATTTCTCGTCCTAAACTAAATATATGAAATGCCATTACAGTTCTTTTTATTACGAACGAACGAGGTGGGTCATAAAAAATATAGAATGAATATAATAATTGAGGCCAGGGAATAAGTTGGTAAAATACTGTCTTCATTGATTAATATAATTTACGTCGTACGAACACCACGATGCCTTTGTCGATATGGAAAGCAGCTACCGTCCCAACCCATCCGTTAAACAATTTGGGCCATATCTCAAAGATTCGGTCATGATACTGAGCTCAGCTCATATGGCCAAGCTACACAGTGAATAGCTTACTAGTAACCCTTTGCTCCGACTGCAGTGCAAGAACTGCGGCAAACTAAATGTTGTCTAAGTACGTCCAGATTCGTGAGAGTGAAAGGGTGGTTGGATACGAGGTACTAAAATTTTTAGGAGGATCACATCAAATATTCGGACGCTAATTAGGAGGACTAAACATGACCTAATTATAAAACTAACTGCAGAAACCCTATACTAATTCACGAGATGAATCTATTAAGCCTAATTAATCCATAATTAGCAAATGGTTATTGTAGCAACACATTGTCAAATCATGGACTAATTAGGCTTAATAGATTCGTCTCGCGAATTAGACTCTATCTGTGCATTTAGTTTTGTAATTAGACTATATTTAATACTCCTAATTAGTATCCAAACAACCGATGTGACAGGTATTAAAGTTTAGGAGTGGGTTGCCAAACAGGACCTAATAAGTACTACTAAAACCATTACACACTCCTCACTTTTCCTTTGAATTATTAGGACAGGGTAAATTTCACTAGCTACCTATAGTAAGTTAATTTAGTTTTGTACTGAATCACATCTGATCCGTCCAACCCGTTGTGTACTTGCAGGGTTCGAGCAGGATCACTGTCTTCCTTCAAAATTCCTGTGAACGCTGTTGAAATTACACCATCTCTCGAACACAAAACGCGACCTACTAGTAATTACGGCATGTGTTCTTTCTCTAATATCCATGCAATTTGCAAATAGCAGCAGGCGCAGCAGCATTATCCACGAACATTTCGAGGAAATCAGTAAATCACGGTAGGCAATTATGCATGTAGAATAACTCACCAGGCACAGTGCTCTGATGACCTTGTCGCTGTACGCCTCCGGGTCAGACGCCTGCATCTCCAGCAAGTCACCAACCATCGTCTTCCCTTGCTCCCTCCCTGCTGCGGCGGCCGCCCGGTGCTCGTCGATGAGCCGCTGCGCCCACTCGTTCCGCGCCTTAGACAGCCTTATCGCGCGGTTATTCACACCGCCAATGTCCACCAGCGCGAGCACCGGCACGAAGTCCTGCAGGTTGGACGCCCCGTGCATCGCGAAGTACTCCCGGACCATGGCGCGGAACCGCTCCGCCTCCACCGACGAAGGCCCCGAGTCGTCTTCGTCGTCGCCGTAGTACCGCTTCCCGGCGATCATCCGCGCCACAGTGTTCAGTGCCAGCTCGAACGCGCGTGTCTTCACGTCGGCGCTCGCAGGCCTGGAGGCGTCAGCCCCGGCCGCGTCCTTGAAGAGCCGGCGCGCCATGTGCCGGACCTCGCCGGCGCGGATGCCGGTGGAGCGGAGGAGGCGGTGGGTGGAAAACACATCGACGGTGGCGATGCGGCGGAGGTTGCGCCAGTTTGGGCCGTAGCTAGAGGACCCAAGCGTGGTGTATCCGTTGGAGAGGTGGCGCGCCGAGGGGAGCTGCGGGCGGTTGGCGAAGGTGGCGTCGTGTGTGGTCAGGCACTCCTCGGCGGCGGCGGGGTGCGCGACGTGGACCACGCGACGGGAACCGAACCGGAGGAGGAGCACCGGGCCGTGCGCCGCCGCGAGCGCGGCCAGCGACCGGTGTAACGGCTTCTTGAAGAGGTGGAGATGCCCAATGATTGGGAGCGATGGCGGGCTGGGCGGGAGGCGACGGTGCCCCTGCTTGCTCTTGAGGCTGCGGATGTGGAGGAGAACAAGGAGGCCGGTGGCCAGTAAGAGAAACAGGAAGGACAGTGTGGTGGCGCTCGCCATGATTGGATCTTGGAGCTCGAGGATGGAAACGAAGGCCGTTGACAGTGGTTATGTCTTTGGTGCTTGTCTTGACATCTTCGGAGATTAGAAAATTGTGACACGCCCAGCGCCCAGCTCGTGGGTTGCACAAGGGAGGTATTTTTCCCACTCATAACGATTGCTGAACTGCCTGTGCCTAGTGCCTACAACCCATCTAGAAAGGGGATTCTATAACAGATTTCCTAATAGAGACTAGCACATGCCCTCCCCTACCTCCCAACCCCCTGTTGCGCCCACCGGCCACCGCGACAGCAGCCGCCACCACCACCCCAAACCCGTCCGCGCCTCAATCCATATAGCATATCTACTAGAGACTAAACTGCCACGTCGTACCTTGGGGGTTTTAGCATAAGTAGTTTTGCCTATTTGCCAGCAACAGGCTTGTTCGGGAAGAGAGGAGGAATTTTGACTTTATGGAACAAGAAGTAAACTCGTCGCAGTCTGGAACCGGGTGGGTTCGGATGGGCTTTCAGATCCTATCTGAACAGTTCGTTGCAGCGCCTCCGAATACACTGTAGTGTTGTTTCTCAGGCCATGGGGAAGTTGGGGCGAGATCCGATCTGATCTTCTTAGGAGCAAGCGCAAAGCTCATTTAGAAAGGGAGATGTAGTCGGCGATGTTGGTGTTTTTGCGGTCTAGCCCCACGATAAGGTTGGAGGGTGCGCTTCCGTGAGGAGGCGTAGGGGGGCCATTCCCATAGCCCGTTGAAGCATATCTGGTCCATGCTTGGTCGGTAGTGGCAGAGTTGTTATTAGAGTCGAGCGGCATGCTCCTGAAGCGGAGCTGGATAGGATGTCGAGGAAGGTCTTCTTGCTGTTAGGAAAGATGACGCCGGATTGAGATGCTATCGAGCTCGCTGGGGAGGATCTCCTGATCACCCCTACTTTGCACTCTAACTATCGGATTTCTAGTCTGGCAGTTCACCCGGGAGCTTCACATATTGTTAATTTGTAGGCAAAGGGCGATCGTGAAACCAATAACTCGAATGGTAACACATGGATGCAATGTTTATACAGGTTCGGGCCACCAAGGTGGTGTAATATCCTACGTCCTATGCTCTAGTGGGTTGTATTGATTTGCTCGTCAAAGCACTACTGCAGCAATGGCAAGGTATGTGTTTCATCGTCTTGTGGTGGTATTCCTGGCCACCTTATATGGGCTGATGGCCAAGGGTTGCAAGTTGGATAGGATTTAATCCTAGACGGTTGTTAGAAGAAAACTGATCTGTACCAATTACATCATATATTCCAAGTGAAATCTATCTGTTTGGCAATCAGCTTGCCACATACGCCGCCGTGCCATGCCCCGCACACCTGGATGCAGGCCTGAAGCCTGGTCGGTGGGGATACCCGGGTACCCATCTCGTCACATAGGTCCTTCCTATGGTTTATACTTCTTTCATATACAAAGCATGTTGAGGCTAGTCGATCTATGCCACCGCATCAGTTCCAATGATTTACATGGTTGCTCCGGCCTTAGCTCGTCCATCCGAACGGTGCGAGTCACAGGGGGCTGGGTGTATTATTCTTTAATGTAAGCTTGGTGCTTGGGTTAATTGGATGCCATTGGATGCGGGTGTGCCCCACATAATGTAGAGGTAGGCGGCAGGTAGTGACAGCCCTATTTGTCCTTCGTAATTCTCCACTTTTGGGTATGATGTTAGAGTTCGTAAATTGCCATAACCACACTGGCAGAACATCAGAGGACGGTCTCTTCGTAGGGCCTTGGCGCATAGAACTAAGTCCTAGTCATGTATAATGTGTGTATGTATACTAGTATAAGCTGTATAGTATATAAGAAGTACGATACAAACCTAGAGCTATCTCCTTGTCTTTCTTCCTAGCCTTAGCCTATCTTATCTTGAGTTTGGTTCTCTTGTGTGTCACACTACCCTGCTATTATCCTTATCCCTATTTGAACTTTGGTCTATTCAATTAGGATATATTCATAAACATAGTAACTCTTTTGACATACCCGCCTTCCTTTGGAAAATATGATACCCTAGAATACTCTTGGGTGAAATGCTACAATGGTATATCTGTGCGCTTGCGGATTTATTCGTAATTGTTAAATATACCAACAGGCGGACCGTGGGGGAGGTGTTGATATTTCTTAACGTTACGAATAAATCCTCAAGCGCACGGATATACCGTTGTAGCATTTCACCTGGAGAGTATTCAGGGTATCGTTATTTATATTTTCCCAAATGATGGCATTGGTGTAAAAGGATTTGTCGAGTACATATTCAGGACGATATGCTTAAGTAATAGACCAAAGTTCATACAAGGGTAAGCCATGATAGATATATGAGGGTAATGTGACACACACATAGCCAATCTCTATAATAAAGAATAAAAGAATAAGCCTAAGGTTAGCGGGTGCAAGGCATACAAGAGGTCCTAGTGGCATCTATCTATACTAGCAAGGGTCATACAAGCACATGATTAGAACTAACTCTAGGCATACAGCATTACGGGAAGAACACCCGGCCTTGGTCTACCAAGGCAAGATATCTTTCATAATTCCTACACTATAGCCGAACGTGGGGGACTACAAGGGATGGACAGGACTGTCACCACATGTCGCCTACCCCAACAGTCCGTGGGGTATAGTCATATTCGATGGATCCCAATGCACTCGAGCACCACACTCGTATACGTGACCATGATGATTGATAGGCATAGAACTAGAGCAAGACCGAAGGCAAAACGAACTAGACCATGCTCGTATCATTGCAGCAAGGAGCAAACTTGCCAACAACAACTTGATCGGAAATGCTTGTCCAAAAGGAATGGCAATTGAAATCGCAGACAACTTTGTTAAAGTCGACTATGCATTTTCTATGGAAACCAAGAAGCAGACTAAGGTTCATCCAAGAGAGTTTGTATTCCCTTTCGAAGAAACAAAAGGATATACCATCATCTTCTTCTTGTAAGGTGCATAGGAATTGGATGGCGATGAGGCAGGAACATTCCTCAGAAATGGGTATAAAATTATCACATCCAATTGTATGCCAAACAGTAGCAAAGTCGACTATTGACGGCTCTTAAGTACCAAATCTAGGACGTCAACTCCTGCATAAATACATAAAAGATAAGCATCAACAGTAGTGGTAGGGTTTATTACTAACCATTTCCACAAGTGTTAGTGAATATTTGTATGCATGTGACTTATCCTTATAAAGGAGGAGGAAACACACCCAAGAAGAAAAGAAACACAACTCCAACCAATCAGGAAAGAGCACACGGATCCATGGCCCACCCCAGGAGGTAAACACCTTAATTTGGCGTGGGCACCCTGGACCAACTTGAGCACCCACTAGGAAGCATCCCAGACGTAGGGCAGTGCGAGAGGTGGTGCCTAGGGTTTAGCCGAACCCATGCTTTGGCCAATTTAGCCCTAGCACCCCTCGAGCTCAACTTCCACGTGTCGACTCCTGGTGGCTTCCTAAAGGCGGTTATGACCGTTTCGCCAGGAGGTACCACCTCAAAGCCTTGGATCCTACTAGGTGGCACAAGGAGAAGAGTTGGAGGAGAATATTCCCTTAAGATTCCCTTGAGATACTTGGAGGAACTCCACCCTCCCAAGGCACCCCCCCTCTATAAATAGAAGGGGAAGGGGCTCATTTGAGGACACACCATCCAAGAGAGCTTAGAGCCTCATTCCAAAGGCAAAGCCTTGCCTAGCTTGTGCTTAGAGTAGGGTGAGAGTGAGGGGTGTTTGGGAGGAGTGCCGGAGTGTCGATACTCTCCTCCCAGCTTGTACCTCTACGAATGCTGCTACATTCTTCAGAGTTAAGTAAGCGTTCATGATTCCTTCTTGCAGTGTTATACTTGGTTGCACGAATAGCCTTATTCCCTTACTATGTTTGTATGCTTGGTTTATATGCTCGTATGCTAGTCATATACCCTTGCTATCATAGTATAGGTTTGAGTGCTCTCATGTATGTTTATAGTATACACTAGTAGCATTTATATTTGAATGAGATCAGTTCTCTTACTTTTGGGTTCATCACTCTATATTTATACGGAGTGCCATAGTTTGCTACAGGATATCAGACGTAGGTAGACTGTGATAGTAATCAGTAGCGTAAACGTGGTGTCTGGGCTAAGGGTTATCCTTTGTTTGCTTTACATCCCACGGGTTGCTAGAGGTAGGCCGTAGGTGGTGACAGCCCTATTGGTCATTTGTAATCCTCCACATTCGGACATAGTGTAGAGTTGGGTTCGTAGAACCGCTAGCCAGAGTCTCCTGATAGATTAGGGGTAAGTTGGTGCTCGAAGCAAGTTCCATCTGAGAGATCGACCTCTAACTCACATATAGTGCTATCCTTAGGAATCCTCTCTACCCTTGCTGCCTACCTTGGCATGTTCTTGGACCGACTAGTATAGAGTTAGTGCACACACGTTCACTTGGATTCGATACCCTTGGAATACTCTGAGGTGAAACCTACAACGGTATCCATGCGCTTGCGGTCGCTAAAATACCCAACAAGCTTTCTAGCGCTGTTGCGGGGGAACGGTTGCTGTATCTATGTTCATACCTATTCGTCCTCGTATCTTTTTCTTTTCTTTATTTCTACCTTTACCCCCAATACCCATGGAGAAGCCATCCTTTCAAAGCCTTTCTACCCGAAAGGGCGAGTTCTTAGAGCCATCACCCTCTTCACAACCAATCCTTACATCCGATTGTGAACTCTGCCCTAACATAATCACTAAGGTTTGGAACCTTTCCTTCTCTAGGTTAGATAGTGAGAGCCCATACCACCATCTGCATTAGTTTGAGCACCTGTGTTCATGTTTCACCATTGCAGGCATGGCACAATATATCCTCAAGTGGAAGTTGTTCCCCTACTCTCTTTTAGGGAAGGCTGAGCAATGGTACACGTATACTATAGGCAGCATGAACGGCAACTGGGATGAGCTTAGAGGCAAGTTTTGTCTTGAGTTCTTCCCCTATCCTGTTTCATCACTCTACGAAGGGATATCCATTGTTTTCAGTAGAGAGAGAATGAATCCATAGGTGTAGCTTGGGTTAGATTTTTTCTTTTAGTGAAATCTAGACATATCCTTTCAATGCCCAAGTCCTTGCTACTATGCAACTTTTATGAGGGCCTCGATAAGGATTCCGCCTATGATCTCAACGTCATCGCTGCAGGGTCATTTCTTCATAAGACTCCGGCTGAAGGTAGGAAAATCCTAGATCATATCACTGAGAACACCTCCTTTGTAGTCAAGTCTAAACCCCTCTGAGAAGGGTGTAAGTCGAGCCATGAGGATGTTCTAGCAGCCGAATTTGATCCTTCACCTTCCACATCCTTAGATTCAGCCATAGAACCCTCACCTGAACCAGGAACATTGGAGGGAGAAGAAATTCAACCTCCGATGTTCCCTTTCAACTTCGAGGATGATCCATCTAGAAACCATAGAAACACCTCAAATTTCTTCAATGCCCAACTAGGGAAGGAACCTTCTTCTGTCCATATCTCTCAATCTAGAAATCCCTTGACAGAACCTTCCCCCAGGCCTATGGTACCTCCTCCTCCCGATCCTCCTAACGAAGCATCCCTCAACGAGGCCATGAAGGAGGAATGGTCGAATGGAGTGTGACACTTTTCCGAAGCAATTTGGATTAGTTCACTCTCTACGATCATTCCTGGTTCTATAAGGGGAATTATCATAGAAGCCCATATTAACCCCATCATGGAGGTTAATATCATACCATGGCACTTAATGTACACTCTTTTGGGTAATGTTCCGCTAAGACCATTCGACAAGCTCCTCAAAAGTTGTCCTTTGGACACATCCTTGAATGTCGGGGGGCCGCAAGTGCCTTGCCGCTCACAATAGACAAAATTGAGGTCAACCTAGACTTCCACATCTTTGATATCCTCAATTTTGATCTTCACATCGGCTGCCCATTAGAAAAACTCCACCTAGACGGTGCATCTCTAGGGAGCCTAGATGAAAAGATTAGGGAAGCCACTTCCGCCACCGCTACCTCTTGCTTAGAAAATCCTATGCTGAAATCTCATCCCAAGCAAAACCTGCTCGAGAAGGTGATGCATGCATCTCCATTTGTATCATACGAGCCCGTGTTCTTTGTGGTCGCAGAACTTTCTGCCCCCGAATAGTATGACTCGGAAGAGACCCTTCAACTTTGTGAAGACGAACAATCACCATCACCCTCGATCGAGTTTGAGCCTCTTCCTGCTAGCCTGGAGTACGGCCTTGATCGAGATCCAACCATGATCTATCACAATAAATCTCTTGAGATGGAGAACCCTTGGGCCATGGAATTTTGTGAGGTGCCAACTCTGGAGGTCGAAGGAAAGGATTCCATAGATGACATTGGTAGCTTCATTCTTGAAATACCACAAGAACCATGCTTGTATAATGCCTCTCCAGAGTCAGCCACGCTTTGTGCCCTGCGCATGCACGAGGGCTTCCCTCTCTTACAAAAAGTTTAGAAGGTTTGTTGTAGATGCATATGTTTGTCATAAACATTGCAAATTTTGTGGATGCGCTGTGGCACTAACCTTGCAGCTAAAGCTTCAATGATACATCAGCAATTGGTGGTGAGAGGGGAACACATCACCAATGATATCTGCAAGAGGATGTTCCCATGGTCAAGCTTGTGACCGAAAACAAAGCACTGTTGGGAGATAGCCCGGATTATCATAGATTTCCCTTTCAAATAAAAGCAAGAACATTTTTTTAGGATAAGTTTTCCTTAGGGTATTTTTCGTCGCTGACCATTTCAGGTGGATATCAAGAAGAATGATGGATAGGTGATGCCTAAGAACATGGGAGCTACATCGACTACAACACCTCGGTAAGTTTTGTTGAGGGAACGATTTAGGAAGCTTGAACTCCACACACTTGAATTGTGTTGCCCAACAATCCAAACTCCAAGTGTGGGGGAGGTATGTGAGTATCTCGAGTAAAGTTCCTCCCGTGCCAAATCTAATCTTGGTTTGGAGATGGTGTTGGTTCTTGCATCTTGCCCCATAAAAAAAGAGGAGTTACCATGGCGACGATTCAAAATTATTCATCACCCAAACACCATGGTAAGTACCCTCAGGTACGTCCTGCTTTTGACTTTAAACAAAGCCCTTCCGAGAGGTAGCCCGAACTTCACCAATCTTATACTTATGTTTATCTACCTCTTGAATATAGCTTGATCATGCTTTCATGCTTCCTTTATCTATGTTTGTATGCTATGGTTTGAATGTATGTTTAGCTACGTTCATTCATAGGCCTTTTAAATTAATCATGGTGCTTAGGTTAAAAATGTCTTCTTCAATCAAACTAGACATGGTGTTGAGTTTGATTGATGAACCTTAGAGTTAATAATTTCATGGATATTGGTTGTATATGTGGACTAACCCATGCAGGAAAATCTTCAAATCCAAATGGGTAAGTCATTGAGCTTGATTCAAATGGGAAGATAAACCAAGGTGTTGGATTCATGTTGCACAAACATACAAAGGAGGTACATATCAATGGTCCACCGTAAGTATACCCTTGTTTGCTTATGTTGGTGCATTTTTAATTCAGCCTTGTTTTGAGTTAGGTCTCATGGTGAAAATAAAATAATAAAAAAATCCCAAAAATATTTGAGTTCAAATAAAGTAAGGCTCTCTTATTTTCGAACCAGCAAGAGCCCCTCTTTTGTTTCCATCTTTTTGTTTGAATAAAGCACCAGGTACAAGCACAAGTGTGGGGGAGATATCTCAAGGTCATCAACATACACACACACTCGAGATCTGCCATAAAGGTGTCGCACAACATCGACTATGCCAACATGGCAAGGGACAAGGCGATAGTACCATAGTGAGTTGGCCACTCCCATTGTTTAGCCGAACCACCACTGGTCCGCCTCAATCCCCATCTTCTTCGGGAGCGATGGTATGTGCACTCTACCTCTTTACTCCCTGGTTCATGAGTTTGAATGAATCTCATCTCTGATCATTAAAAATTAAACTCAGAATTAAAGTGAACCTTGGCTGAAAACATGCTCCTTATGGTTGGCATACATGTTCTATATTCCTTGCTTGCACCTGTTTGCTTGTGAACCTATATCTTTAGGAAAGCATGCTATCTAGGTTGTTGATGTTTGAGATATGGCATGATAAAATGAACCTTGCTCTATTCTATCCAAAAGTACTTTGGAAATTTATGTTGAAAAATAATGACCTAGCTAGCTCCTCAATGATATGCCTCCATTCTACCAAAACCATATGATGTTCATATTGAAAAACCTATACACATATGCTGCTTGCTATCATGTTGAGTTTTGCCAAATTCTTGTGACCCTTGTGGAATATTCGTCATACTTTCATGATCAAGATCACGTATACTCCACTTCCACATACTAGACTTCTTGATATACACCCGCTAGGGTTGATTCCCGATCTTTCGATGAGAGGCGTAGATAACTCAATTGGTGGATGGAGACGACGTTCACGGCCCGACTACAGCCTTCCAAGCTGCGCCTTAGCAACCGATACACCACCTCCAATGGCTGCCGCGATCTTGTGGAGCGTGTCACCCGGCCACTAGGGCACTCGTCCTGCAAGCAATCGAAGAACAAGCAAGAACAAGTATAACAAGCAACTCAATTGCAAATATAGAGATGAAAACCAATCTGAACTCACAAAGTTGGGGTTCCGAATCGAGTAGAACGGATGGTCTAGTCGACACACGCGTCTACAAGGAAGTAGCAATGGCTAAACTTACATCAAAACAAAACCCTATCTGTTTGTGGTGGCTCTAATCCTTATTAATATCTAGGAGGACGACCAGGGGGTTGTTGGGGTCGTGCTCCAACCCTAGGACATGTCCCTAATGGACCCAACTTGATACACGACCCATTGGGCCAAAATAAGACGACATGTTGGGGTAGAGCTGCAGTCCGAATCCAGCGCCAAAACGTGTTGGATTGGATCTCTTTCTTTCCTTGGGCCAAAAGTGACGTGGTGGCCTGGTGGAGGATGTTGGGAATACTTGGACTTAGCCCCAACCCCCTGGTCGTCCTCCTAGGTATTAATTAGGATTAGAGCCGCCACAAACAGATAGGATTTTATTTTGATGTAAGTTTAGCCATTGCTACTTCCTTGTAGACGCGTGTGTCGACTAGACCATCCGTTCTACTCGATTCGGAACCCCAACTTTGTGAGTTCATATTAGTTTCCATCTCTATATTTGCAATTGAGTTGCTTGTTATACTTGTTATACTTGTTCTTGCTTGTTCTTCGATTGCTTGCAGGACGAGTACCCTAGTGGCCAGGTGACGCGCTCCACAAGATCACGGCAGCCATTGGAGGTGGTGTATCGGTTGCTAAGGCGTAGCTTGGAAGGCTGTAGTCGGGCCGTGAATGTCGTCTCCATCCACCAATCGAGTTATCTACGCCTCTCATCGAAAGATCGGGAATCAACCCTAGCGGGTGCATATCAGTTGGTATCAGAGCAAGGTTTATCGGTGAGAGACTTCCAGTTCCTTGCTGTTTTTTAATTACCTATAGTCCAGAAAAGCACAAAAAAGATAGTAGATTAGTTTACCTGTAATCCTATAAACCCTTTGAGCCTTTGCTAGCATTGCTTAGTTAGGGCTTGTTGAGTTTTTGGTTGCATCGGTTGTGTCGAGTTGCTGGTCTTAGTGTCTATTCCTTTAGAGTTTTGAGTTCTATCACGTTTTGGTCACCACGAGACCCACCATCACCATATACATCATCGCATCATTTCTGCCACCACGGTTTCATGTGATATCCTCATCATTACTGATATGAACCCGCTAGGGTTGATTCCCGATCTTTCGATGAGAGGCGTGGGATAACTCGATTGGTGGATGGAGACGACGTTCACGGCCCGACTACAACCTTCCAAGCTGCGCCTTAGCAACCGATACACCACCTCCAATGGCTGCCGCGATCTTGTGGAGCGCGTCACCCGGCCACTAGGGCACTCGTCCTGCAAGCAATCGAAGAACTAGCAAGAACAAGTATAACAAGTACTGAATTTACTAGATGAAGATGAAGGTTTCCAACTCAATCTCAATACGGTGGGGTTCCGAAGACAGCAAGACGGGCGGCTGATCCAGCACGCGCGCTTACAAGCAAGTAGCGAGAGCTAAACTTGATCTAAACAAAATCCAATCTGTTTGTGGCAGCTCTAATCCTTATTAATACCTAGGAGGACGACCTGGGGGTTGTTGGGGTCGTGCTCCAACCCTAGGACATGTCCCTAATGGACCCAACTTGATACACGACCCATTGGGCCAAAATAAGATGACGTGTTGGGTTAGAGCTGCAGTCCGAATCCAGCGCCAAAATGTTGGATTGGATCTCTTTCTTTCCTTGGGCCAAAAGTGACGTGGTGGCCTGGTGGAGGACGTTGGGAATACTTGGACTTGGCCCCCAATCTACTTCTTTGGTCCTCCATGCCTTCCATGTGTGTTTAACACTATTTTTGATCCATGTATGTATTTCTGAAATTGATAACGAATACACATCATGGTGCAACATCAATTCATCAAATGTATCACATATAATTATGATAAAGAATTGTTTCACCTCGGAGTCAAAATATGCCAATATGGTTATATCCGAGCATGTGATGTCTCATCACTTCTACATTGGAATCTAGTAACATCCCATCCATCCATCCACCAAATAAAGCTCCACATGTGGTGTGACCTCTCTCTCCAAATGTATGTTTGCAAAAGAGACATGGGCTATGCAAAAAAAGGAAAAAATAAGAAATAAAGCCATGCTCAAAGCATGATGAAAACAAGAGAAAAAAGAGAGAGAAAAAGAAAGCCCGTGTCCAAAATAAAGAGAAAAGGGAGAGTGATGGAATCATACAAAAGGAGTCCGTACACCTTTCCACCATATTCCATCCACACACTTACACATCTTGATTAGATTGTATGACTTGTATTCTACTTGGAACGGGTCTTTGGCTTTGCAACATATGTGATGCAGGTATGCCTTGTCTTTATCCCGATCTTGAGCTCCACATAAGCCTTATTAGAAGTAGGGTGAAGAAAGGCAAGCTAATGCCTTGGTGAGGAACATACACATTGAGTGATATGAGAGAATCAATTGAGGAGCTAGGTAAGGTTTTCTTTTGAAAAACATTATTAAAAACCCAAGTTACTAAGACAGAAAGAGTGGAGGGGATTTGAATCAAGACCGTTCTAGTCATCAACCACCCAAGGTAACATGATAGACACTTCAAAAGTTCACAAGTACAGGTATGGCTTTGGATATCTTACATATTTGACCCTTACCATAAGAAGTAATGTTCCACCTTAGACTTTACCTTTCACTCGAGGACGAGCAAAGGATAAGTGTGGGGGTGTTGTTGATGGTTCTTAAGTACCAAATCTAGGTCGTCAACTCCTGCATAAACACATAAAAGATGAGCATCAACAGTAGTGGTAGATTTCCACAAGTGTTGGTGAATATTTGTATGCAGGTGACTTATCGAAAGGAGGAGAAAACTCACCTAAGAAGCAAAGAAACACAACTCCAGCCAATCAGGGAAGAGCACACGGATCCATGGGCCAACATCAGGGGGTAAACCACCTTAATTTGGCATAGGCACCCTGGACCGACTTGAGGGCCCACCAGGCAACGTCCTAGATGAAGGGCGGTGCAAGAGGCGGTGCCCACCCATGGTTCGGCAGAACTGGCCCTGGCACCCCTCGAGCTCAGCTTCCACATGTCGACTCCTAGTGGCTTCCTGAAGGTGGTTATGATCGTTTCACCGAGAGTTACCACCTCAAAGCCTCAAATCCTGCTAGGTAGCACAAGGAGAAGAGTTGGAGAAGAATATTCTCTTAAGATTCCCTTGAGATGCTTGGAGGAACTCCACTCTCCCAAGGCACCTACCCTCTATAAATAGAAGGAGAGGGGGCTCATTTGAGGACACACCATTCAAGAGAGCTTA
Source organism: Setaria viridis (assembly GCF_005286985.2). NCBI lineage: Eukaryota > Viridiplantae > Streptophyta > Magnoliopsida > Poales > Poaceae > Setaria > Setaria viridis. The sequence continues at coordinate 5,073,180 of NC_048269.2, forward strand.
GAGCCTCATTCCAAAGGCAAAGCCTTGCCTAGCTTGTGCTTAGAGTAGGGCAAGAGTGAGGGGTGTTTGGGAGGAGTGCTAGACTGTCGGCACTCTCCTCCCAGCTTGTACCTCTACGGATGCTGCTACATTATTCATAGTTAAGTAAGCGTTCGTGGTTCCTTCTTATAGTGTTATACTTGGTTGCACGAATATCCTTATTCCTTTACTATGTTTGTGTGCTTGGTTATGCTCATATGCTAGTCATATACCTTTGCTATCATAGCATAGGCTTGAGTGATCTCATGTATGTTTATAGTATACACTAGTAGCATTTATATTTGAGTGAGATCAGTTCTCTTACTTTCAGGTTCATCGCTTTGTATTTATACAGAGTGTCGTAGTTTGCTACAAGATTTCAGACGTAGTTAGACTGCAGTAGTAATCAGTAGCGTAGATGTGGTGTGTGGGCTAAGGTTTATCCTTCGTTTGCCTTATATCCCACGGGTTGCTAGAGGTAGGCCATAGGTGGTGACAACCCTATTGGTCCTTTGTAATCCTCCACCTTCAGATATAGCATAGAGCTGGGTTCGTAGAACTGCTGGCTGAAGTCTCCTGACAGATGAGGGGTAAGCCGGTGCCTAAAGCAAGTTCTATTTGAGAGATCAACCTCTAACTCACCTATAATGCTATGCTTAGGAATCCTCTCTACCCTCGCCACCTACCTTGATGTGTCCTTGGATCGACTATTACAGAGGTAGTGGACACACGTTCCCTTGGATTTGATACCCTTGGAATATTTTGAGGTGAAAGCTACAATGGTATCCGTGCGCTTGCTGATTTATTCGCTGTCGCTAAAATACCCAACAGAGATGTGGCTAGTGCCTTCTCAGAAGTTGGGGTCTGTATTTTGGCCACCAGGGTGTTGACTGGTGTTGACCTGATAGCATTCCTCTACCTTGGTTTGGAACCTGAATGTGGAGCCAGATTACTCCGGACCAGACATTGATCCATTGTTTTGACCGCGTGCAGGATTGGTCGCCCAAGGATGAGTGGCATCCCCAGGTCACTAGCCGTGTCAAGGACCACAAAGTCCACAATGGCATAGGAACCTTTGATCTCTACCGATATGTTGTGCAATATCCCCTCGGGGTAGCGGATCAACGAATCGGCTAGCTTCAAGCGGTTCATTGTAGGAAAGAGAATAGGGGCATTTAGTTTATCAAGCATAGTCTTTGGTGTGATGTTGACACTTGCACCAAGGTCGCAGATGGCTCGATCAACGTGGAACCCCCACATTGAGCAGCTGGTTGCCAGGTACCCTAGTTCTTAGTTCTTGACTGCTGGTTCCTCCCATGAGTTTCTTCATTGATGCCTAGGTCTCCCTGCATGGTTAGTAGTGGGCGGATACCGAGATGGGTTGCCCCATTTAACAGTGACTGCACTCACATTTTTGGGTTGTCCCGGGATTTTCCCAGGTTCAGAAATAGGAATAGCAGCAGCGATTTGAGCTAATTAGCTTTCGATCATTTTATTGAAGCTCACTTGATTTTTAAAAGCAGAGGAAAGACTTTCAATTTTGACATTGATGCTTTCCAGAGTTTTATCATTGGCGGCAAGCTTTTTAGAAAGAGATTCATTTATTTTAGCTTGGCCAAGAATAAAATCTTTTAGGGAAGGTTGGTTTGAATTGTAATTCAAATTAAAATTACCATTATTACCTTCCTGATATGGTGGGCGCGATTGATTCCACCATTGACCTTCCTAAGGATGGTACCCGTTGTTGTTGTTCATGCAAGCGACATCTTCTTAGCTCTTGGGGCAATCGTTCCCCGAGTGGCCTCCATTTCCGCAGACCTCGCACGTGAGGTGCGAGTCCAAGGCTTGAATGGGTTTGAGCATTAGTTCTTGGGGCTTCTCCTATTCTTCCATGCGCTTGAGAATAGATCTAGCTTAGCGGCTTGCATGTCTATCTCCTTCATGATGTGCATGCCTCGCATATGAGGTTGGAGTCATTCTTTGCTCCACCCCTGATTGGAGACCATCTTCTTGAGTTGAGCCGTTGCTCTGGTAATAGTGAGGTCAAGGAAGGCTCCTCTAGTAGCGGCATCAAGGTAGGCTTGTGCTGATGTGGTTAGCCCATTCTAGAAGCTTTGGAGGACGAGCCAGTCATCCATCCCGTGGTGTGGGCAAGTAAGGATGTATTCTTGCAGCATCTCCCATGCCTCTGGGATCGTCTCCATACTTGATTGTTGGAAGCTAGAAATCCTTCCAAGTAGGGAATTTTTTTTGCCCAACAGGAAGAATTTGGCGAGGAACACCGTGAAGCATTTAGCCCATGTGTTAACAACATCCTTGTCCTTGTAGAACCACTATTTCGCTCTCCCAAGGAGCGAGAACGGAAATAGGCGGAGTCTAATGGCGTCTTGAGTGACTCTCGTCATTGTGACCGTGTCACATAGGCGAAGAAAGTGTTGGACATGAGTATTTGCATCCTCGTTCAGCTTGCCATAGGAGGGGCTAGCCTCACTACAAGGATTTGACCTTTTTAGCACCACTTGTTTCCGCAATACCACACATTTGGTTGCAGTATTTGGTTCTATGGCAACCAACGGCACAATTGGTAGCAATATATAGGCCTTATGGCCACAAAAATTGTACGTTGCATTAGTCATAAGCTTAGTTGCAAGAGGGAGGCGCTAATGCTAAGGTGGAAAAGGTGGTTGCGAGTATGGGTTCCTATTGCTACGACTAGTGTTGAGTTGTGATAATATTGATTTTTTGTTGCGATAGCTAGGCATTGTTGCCACCATTGTAAAGTTGGTTGCAAGTAGCTGTGCATATGGCCACGGTGTAATTACATCGTCTCAATCTTGACCTACGTTGCAATAGTTGTTGCTATATTGCATCAAAAAAAGATTAGTTGCAAGTAGTTGTGAATATGGCCACCATGAAACTGTGTTGATTTAATCTTGTCCTGCGTTGCAAAAGATCTTATTATATTGCATCGAAAAAGTCATTTGTTGCATCCTTTGAGGTTCGACTGCCACCAACATCATATGCAGCCTTGAGTATATTTGGCTGTTAGAATATTTATATTGCCACTAAAATTTATTCGTTGGCATTGTATATCATTTACACTAGAGTCTGGAGTGCGCCCCTGGTGTGCTAATCTTTCGATCAATTATGTAAAATCTTCATTAAAAGGATTGATATTCGTGCACCAGTGTCAAGAATGTAATATATTTTGGGGAGGTGCGGCACCACGATAGGAAGGGAGGGGACGGTGGCACAAATAGATAGAGAAGGGAAGGGTGCGGCAGAGAAGGTAAGCGCGCGTGATTAACGGAGACGAAGTGCGGGTACACGCGGGCATGGTGACGAAAACAATGGAGAGATCTGCTGGCTTTTTTGTCACACCTTCAGCCTGACAGATGGACATGGCAGATGGACCCTCCATGAGGAATAAGGTGGGTCTAAATCAGGTGGGAATGATTTTCCATTGTTTTGGATCCTTATAGTATAATAATAATATAAATTGGGTGGAAAATATTTTCAATTGTTTTGAATCCTTATAGTATACTGGGATCATGTCCGTGCGTACGGGCGAAACAAATACTTTCCTTAACCATTCATTTTTATTGTATAAAATTTGTGTAATGGCATGTATAATAGAAGTATGCACTATGTTTTAACACAGAAGTACAAATCATTATCCATGAAAATAGAATGCCTACCTAGCTATTTGAACACTACATAACAGATTTTTCCCATTGCCGGTTTCATGTAATCTTTCTCTCGCTCAACTATCAGCCTACTTCCCTGGCAGAGCTCCGTGCTAGCATGCTGCTAGTACCTAGCGGCAACCTCCTGTAACCTCCTGTGCTGCCACTTCCCATCGTCAATGTCTCCATCAGCAGGACCAGCACCCTCACACTGCCGATTGATCATCCATCCAACCGGTCAATAATGCAACGGCTCAAGGAAAAGGAAACGATGTCAATATAAAATCACAGCTTAGTATAAGATGCCTCATCATATTACTACAGACCTTCAGTAAGACCTATTCATGAACAAGTACAATATGCTATGGATATTGGCAATTGGATGACACAAAACGTATTATATACTTATTTTAGTTTTCAAAAATACTAGACCTAGAATTTTTTATTTATAAAAGGAATTGGCAATTCATTTTCTTACCTACACGATCAAATAATATCCATGGTTTCAATAAAATCATTATCTAACAAGTTCATGTATCAATTTGCATGGTTTGCAACTTGTTGGACCAAAGTGATGCAATCCTACATGTTGTTGTATGGTGGATGCAATTTACTCTTTTGAACTGTAATAACCCGGTGCTTAAATGTGCAAGATGCAAGTCACTGCCACAAGTTGTTAGGCAGACTACAACCTACAGATCAGCATGTATCTCCAACCACCAAACGTGGCAAAGAATAACAGGAAGAAATAACTTGCAAAACTGTACCATGAGCTTTAGGCAATAGCAACATCAACAAGCTACCGTATGCAATCGAAGCCTAACGTACTACCAAGGTACAAATACCTACCTTTTGGATCGGAGCCTCGGCTTTCTCAGCATCTTCCTCGGTCGCATCATTGACCGTCTTAATCTTTGAGGTGGCCTCCTTGAGATTTTCATTGCTGGGGAACGTGTGGGTGACCTCACCAGCGACCTTTTCCATCGCCTCTGCCACCATGTCAATCACATTGAAGAAGAAGGATCCATATTGAGAGCAGTATGGCATAACTATGTTGTACCATCTTATAACAACTTAAGAATCTTATCAACTCACCTTCAGCACGTCAAGGACTCAAGGTACTTGCATGCTGCTGCATGCATAGCCCCCTAAGGCTCGAAAGAGCCAATGAAAACCCACATTTAGAAAACTTCAGTTTTGTAGCTAAGTTAAAATCTATCTAGGATTGCAGGAGCTCACAGGTTCAACAATGAATGTGGACATGGCTGCTTAGCAGCCATAGGAGTTCAGCTTCCCTGGCGTTGTACTGCTGGCATGACCACCAGAGAACTCTGTGTTGCCTGCACGTAGAGACTGTCCGCTATCGAAATATTTGCTACAGCTTTTGCGTCTCCCATCCATTTTTGCCTGTACAGCTGGTATTCAGTATTGAATGTGGACACGGTTGAGAAGAGCAAACATAAACAGAGCATTAGAGATATGGAGGAATATGTATATCCAGCAAATTAGTCATCATAGACATTGAAGTCCATGGATCAAATCTTGTATGCAGGGCTCAGCATGGTATATTGTGGCTGGCCTCAGTTCTGAAACTATCATGCCCAGTTGTATACTGTGGTGGGTACCTACGAAGGGAATTGATCACCAGATTTGAACATTGAAGATTACCTGAACAATGAATATTCAGTTAGCTGGCATTCTTCTTCATCCCCACTTCATGTCTGGAGCAATCTAATGTCACAACCTATAATTCCAAAAGAGGTTCAGAAATTGAAAAGTGGTATGTCAGAGAAAATACATAGCAGAAATTGGAAAGTGATATGTCAGAGAAAAGTGATTTGTCACACCCTATCATTTCAAATGCTCATATGCACAAAAGAACAGGAAATTTTGGCTCAAGATTCAAGTTTGCTACGAGATGGGTCATCTTCTATCTGGATCAGGAACGAAGATATGAGGGCCACACAATTATTGAGGCATCATTCAACACCCATATCTTCTGTTGATATCTTGTCTTGTGCAGTACATTAGTTGACACGTATGGTGGTAGGTACACAAGATTAAAGTGGAACAACATTATTTTGAACAACACATTTTAGCAGAAAGAGGGTATAGCCAAGCAAGCCTGGAAAATACCAAATCATGTTTCCTATAATCTCTACAAGCTACAGGGATTTTTGTCCACTGAAATTGCAGCTATATTCCCAGGTTTCTTGCTATGTTGTTCTTTTGAACATTTATACAAACATGTCGTGTGCAATGGCAAATAGCATAGCTCAGCAGATTGAGCACATCGATATCATATAGGAGTGTAGCGTGCTCTTCATTTTTCCCTCAAATTTCAAACTTCTATCTTCTCTCTGATCTCAGACTATGTTTGGAGCCTGCCTTCAAGAATTATTGCTCTATCAAAAGCAGCAACCTTGTCTTCTCTTTCAATTTCCAAATATCTTAGTCTGGCATTTTCTATCTGTAAGGATTTGCTTTGGTCTATGTAGAACTCGACCTTATTAATCTGATTAGTATAGTTGAAGTGAGAAAGAAATACCATTATAAGCTGCAATAAGCAAGCTCACAAAATGAATTTAGATAGGATAAACATCAATACACTATGAGCAAGGAAGAACTTAATGACCAGGGATCTGCAACTGTTAATCTCAATGGAACGCTCACATCAATTGCAAGTTGCAACCTATTTACATGCTAAGATTTCCAGATGCCTAATTGTCTAATCTACATCTACTATTCTGGGAGAGCACAGAGAAAAACCGACAGAGGAGATTGCATGGGAGGAGAGAGGACGTGAATCACCTCGGCTTGATGGACGGCAAGCAGGCTCTTCCTGGATGAGTGCAGAGGAATGAGGCCATGGGGCAGTGCACGGGATCTCCCTCACGCGTGATGCGGCGCCGTCGCTTCCAGGAGCACCAACCGCCGGTGGGGAACGGCTGAACGAGTGATGGCTGAACTCCTGGCCTTAGCACCGGCACCGGCGGTGATGCAGGGAGGGGTCGTCGGGGGGCCGGCGGTGACGCAGGGAGGAATTGGTGGCGGCCCGGCAGCGACGCAGGGGGGACGACGTTGGTGGGGCGCGGAGGAGGCGAGGAATGGGCAGAGGGAGGAGAGGTGGCTGCGGCTCGAGAAAAGAAGAACATGGGGGAGGGTACAGGATGACGGAGGGACAGAAAAAACGGAGGGTAGAGAAGTGAGCGGAGGCTAATGGAGCGATCTGACGGTAGGAATTAACCGAAGCGAGGATCACCGGGTGAGGCTCAAAAAGTCATCTCCTTGGTTTTTTTAAGTTGTGGAGATATAAAATAATAATAAGAATAAGAATAAATATGTGTATAATTGCTAATAAAACATAATTCATTTTACATTAAAAAAACATGTGAACTCAATGTTATATCAAATTGGCATTAAAAAGACAAAGATAACTAGTACTCATCACCTTAAATCATAGTGGAAGAAGGGTGTGATTATGGATATTTCAACAGCGTAGCTACCATTGCTTCTCCGGTGTGCCATCCTGCATCAGCGCCGCTCGCCATTGCCTCTCCCATGGCTTCTGACATCAGCACCACCCGCCATTTCCTTTGCAGTGTGGCATCATGCATCAGCGCCACGCACTATTGCCATGGTGGAGAGGGGATGCGAGGCGGCAGCTCAACAATCAACAGCGGTGGCAGATTCAATTCCAATTCCAAAGAGAGAGGGCAAGGTGTCAATGACCAATGAGTCCCCTTGATCAATTTTGGTCAATGATAGGGCAGCCATGGTGGAGGCCGCCTCCCTGGTAGGCTCGTGCCGGAGTGCGTGGGGCCCTTCCATGGCCGGCAGTGACGCACCTCCACGCTCGTCGCCCCTTTTTGTTCTTCTTGCACTTACACCAAACTCAGCCCTGCCAGGTGCGATTTTAGACCTACTGATTTCAGATTCAAGCACAATTACTGAACTCGATCTTTAGTGAGACTAGTATGGTTCCAAAGCATTGTTTCAGATCCTGTGATGTTTTGTGCGGAGGAATTTATTTAAAGGATTGTGCTTCGGCTCTTAATAGATACGAGAAGAATGAGGCCCCCTTTGGTAGAGCTTCTCAAAGTGCTTCTCCAACAGCTTTTGATGAAGGTCTACTAAAGGGGCAATTCAAAACGGCTCCACCACCGAAATCGGGGAGAAGCCACAAAACAGCTTATGCCAGAGAGGAGGAGCCAAAAAAAGTGGCTTCACCAGCTTCTTCTCTCTCTCGAGCATTAAGTGATCATAAAATTACCCATATTGCCATTGAGAAGCTGTTTTACCAAACATTTTGCAAAACGGCTTCAGCTCCACTAGAGAAGCTACTTCACCGAAGGAGCTAGAGCCGAAGCCATTTTGGAAGGAGTCGAAACTCTACCAAGCGGGACCTGAATCTCAATCACACCTACGAATGCTTAAAAAAATAGCTGAATTAATGTTCTGTTATATGTTGTGATTTTCTTCTAATTCATGATTGTGGTCCTGTTGGCATCTTTGTTTCATTATAAGTAACATGATTCCCGTGCGCAGTTCATGCCATTTTATTTTCTGAATTGATCTACAACCAGTACATGGTTTACTCAGATATTGCGATCAACCCATATTATCAGTTCTCTTTTCTCTACTCTTCTCTTCTCTACTCTAAAAAATAAAAAAGGTGAAAAAACATTCTTTCGCTCCGTCCCCGCACCCCCTCCGTTTTTTTTCCTCCCCTCGTTTCCCCACCTCTATATTATTACTTACCCCTATTTGTACCTTGGTCCCTCTATATTATTACTTACCCCTATTTGTACCTTGGTTTACTTAATTAGGATATATTCGTAAACATAGTAACTCTTTGACTGCCACCTTCCTCCGGAATAAAGTAAAGAGTAAAATACACTGTAGGCCTATCAACTTTACACATGGTGTCACTTAGGTCCATCAACTCTAAATGTGCATTTTTAGTCCATAAACTTTTCAAGTCATTCACCACAGGTAAATACACCTCCACGTCGACACCAAATGGTGATGGGGCATCTCCTCTCTCCTCTCTCTTCATCTTCATCTCTTCTCATGGTGTTTGGATGGAGAATTTTGTCAAGCATGTCGTGGGTGAGATGAGCTCTAGCGGATGCTTCTTGCTGCCATGCCCTACGCTACCTGTCTCTCCACAGCCCTGCTGTCCGCGCACCACAGGGACGCGACCTCACCTTCAGTAGGGCCCGCCCAACTATGGGAGAAGGAGAAAGTGTCAACCAGCGGGTGCGGTGAGTGTAAGAGGCACGGGCGGCACCGAGCATGGCAAGGAAGCAAGCGCGGGCCATGGTTGTTGGTGTCGTCTAAATGCTAGTCCAGGGCCACTATCCATCGGCGGCACCGCCGCTTTGGCAGCCAATCGCCATCCAAATCAACACATAGTGGCTAGAGTGGCCCTTGGATGCGTCCCTATCAAAATGCACGCGCCTGTCAGTTTCTCCCCTCAAGATAGCCAATCCCGCTAGCCAAATCCTCTGGTCGTGCTACACCAAAATCAAATCACTGCCACCCGAAGATCCTTGACCTCCTCTGCTATGCCATCGACCCCTCCTCTTCGATCTTGGTCCACGAGCGTGTACAAGCTGCCGTCATCCACATTACTGTTGGTCGGACATTTTTCAGCGCCTCCACCCCAACCAACTGTGCAACTTGAAAACTTTATGGATCCAAAAATACACTTTCGGAGTTGATGGATCTAAGTGACACCCCGTCAAAACTTGATGGAACCTTCGGTGCATTTTACTCTAAAATAAATAACGATACCCTTAATACTCATGGGTGAAATGCTACAATAGTATACCCGTGCGTTTCTGGATTTATTCGTGATCGTTAAATATACCAACAATATCTCTTGCATGTATTGTTAAAGTTCAATGCTTAGATTGCTTCCCTATTCTCTTTGGCTTTCAATATTGTAGTTGGATTGGGGAACATGGATTTGTTGTACCCTATTGGGAGAGTTGGAAAAAAAATAGTGCTCCAGCAAATCCTCTTTACTTTTAATTTTTTTCCAATAATTATTTTTGTGCCAAGCCAAATATTTTATGTGGTTTGTAATATGTAATAGATGAAATTGTGTCAGTTTGCACATATCTCAACCTATGCCACATGTTCTTATGCTTGTTTTTTTATCCGCTCGTAATTTATACTTAAACAAATGCATCAATTGAAGTTTGACAATATCATATTTCAACTAGACAGACGGTCAACATCCGTAGTCGCTCCTATTCAGTCTCATTCCATGGTTTTTTCCTTGTTTCCTTCGTTTAAATCCATTACAGGATCAAAGTCTTACTTCTGATCGTTCTATTGCTAGATTGGAGTTATCGAAGCAGTGCTAAATATTCCAAAATGAAAACCTCATGATTTTCCTGAGTATTAACGAAGCTCTACCAAATCCTTAAGCGGTGGTGTTGATCGAGGGCAACTTGAGGCTGATAAACAAGATGGGTACAACTTCGATAATGATTTCTCACTCACCAGCAAGAGTTAGCAAACTTGAAAAAGAAGGTAAAAGATTAAGATCAATTGCTAACTTGTGCAACAGGTTAAGATCAATGCTTTACTTTAAAAGATGAGCTTATGTCCCAGTTGCAGCTTTATTAAGCTCCGTTCTTTGTGATACTATTACCTTGTAATATTTTATGATTTTTGATGAACAATACGGTAGTGATTGTCTCAAGGAGAACAATAATTTGTTATGTTGTGTACATAAATATATGTGCTGCGTTTATTATTTATTTATATGTATCTATTTGGCCAACCAGATTGGAAATGAATTAAAATTCATTATTCCAGCACAATTTTATTACTAATGTGAAATTAGATTCAAATTTATGTAAGTGTAGCGCACATATAATTGGTCACAAAATATATTTCATTCATAAATCCAGATAAAAGGGCCAAAAGCAATATGGATAAATTTTGGGCTCCACCCAATAACAAAAGAGCCTATAATAAGTTGTGACGAAAATAAAATTTAGGTCTCCGTCCAACAATAATTGTGCCTAATTCAAATTGTGAAGAAAAAATTTATCACAAAGGTATTGCCACATTATATTCTGATCCATCTTGGCAAAACCATAAAAGCCACAATTTATCACAATGGTAATGCCACATCAGATTTTGATCCATCGTGGCAAAACCATAAAAGTCAATTTATGATGTTGTGTGGACGTTTCGTAGGTGTCATAGATTTAGTGACGCGTAGGAACATCATAAACCGCTGTTTATAACACTATTAGTGACAAACGTTGTTTGTCCTAGCAATGTCACAAATCACGATTTATGATGAAAAAAGGGGTTATGACATATATCAGTTCGTCATACATCAGAAGATCGCTTGGGAAACAAATAAATCCAACACTTGGAACATGATTAAATTAGATGCAAATAACTTTAAATAGAGCTCATATGGATAGGGTACATTTTTAGAAAAATTTGGATAATGGATTCATATTTTTAATTTAGCATAAATTATTTATGATTTTTTAGATTAAATCATTTTTTCCTAATTCCTAGAAAATAGAAAATCACCTTTGAAACTACCCAAAACAAACTTTGTACCGCTTCGATAGTTGGATGGTGCAGGTTTCCAGTTTTGTGGTTAAGACTTAAGAGTAAAAGATCGGACTTTTGTGATAGCTGTAGGGTGTAAATTGAACTTTTTCCAAAATCGAAAATAGTGAAAATGAAACAAATAAAAACTAGTTATAGAACTTGTCTTCGTTCGATTCCTTCATCAATGTAAAGAAAATGGCCTAATAAGAATTTTAATGCAAGTATGGAACAACGAACTATTGGAAATAAAAATACAACGATAATATAAAAACGAACTATAGGAAGGCAAGGCTGTAGCTTTGGTGATGTTTAGCTTTTCCCAAGAATAATAGTGGAAAGGTACGGTTGTTGAAAGTAATTGAGCAACCACAAGAGTAGGATATGTATTAAAAAATTCAATACAAGTCAGCTAGCACAGCACAGTACATTTAAGACTTGATTGGGCAACTAATTAAACATACCGGAGAGATTCCCACCAGCACCCGTGATGAACCCTGCCAACGCAACCCACTCCTCGAGTAGCTTCTCCTTAGATCCTTCCTTGCAAATTGGCGGAAAGAACAGCCAGAATGCTGCCCGTCACGAACACCACCACGAGCAGCGTGGCAACGTGTCGCGGGGGCCGTGGCCATCCCCTCCCCATCCACCACCGCTCGCCCAACTGCTCGGCCACGCAGCACGCGCCGTGCAGCAGGAAGAACGCCGTCATCTCACCAGTTGGTGACCGCAAGGTGATGTAGTACACCATGGCCTCGTGCATCAGCCCGGAGACGAGGAACGTGGCCATGGCGGCAGCCTCCTTCCCGGGGAGCGCTCGTACCGTCGTACGGGGCCGTACACCGACGGCCGGAGGATGGCGGACACCACGAGGTTCCACCGTCGCCCCCCAGAAATCGCGCAGGGACGACGCCAGGTACGGCCGGTCGAACTGTGGCTCCATCTCCATGCCGAGCGCACCACCGATGGCCGCGATGCAGGGGAGCAGGAGATCGAAGAAACAGTAGATGTGGACACCGTACAGAGCCAGGCGCATGTACAGATGCAGCCGGTCGATGAACTGGTAGGCATGGAGGACGGCTGCTAGAACTGCGACCTTGACTGCGCAAGAAACAAGGAACGCCAATTTGGGCTTGGGCGATGCTGCTGCGGCTTTGCTGTGACCGTGATGGCTGCTGCCATTTGTAAGCTTGACAGGTAGCGCTGCAATGAAGAGAAACTGGTGAACGGGGAGGTCAGGGTTGAGCGGGCCACGGCCGGCGGCCAGGAGTGCGACCTTGAAAACGCCGAGCCATGCGAGGAAGAATCGAAGATGACAAGTGCACCGGAGGGAAAGTGAGCTTCACGGGACCCCGTCCGTCTCCTGAGCTGCTCGCCCGCCGTACACCGCGAGCGTCTCCCTCCCCCGACGTCAACTCGCCTGCCACCGTCGCTCTAGCTGCTGCCTGCGGCGGTGGCAGGCTCTAGAGCCACAGCAGCGCCTTCAACTTGCTTTCCTCCTCCCTCTCTCTTCCCGTTTTGCTCCTTTGGTCCCAGATCTAGATCCAAAGCTTCCTAATTCTGGTGATGCTTCCTTGGTCTTCCCCGACGGCTTCTTCGCCTTGCCCTCCTACACTAGGACGCGCCTCTCCCCTCGGTCGTTGGCTCTCAGCTCCCCTGCGCTGCCCTCGTCGCTAGGCACCTTGCTGGCGATGTGACGGATGTGGGTGGCTGCTGGGTGGCACTGGCACCGGCTGGACCAAGACGGCGTCTTCCCCACGCCCCTGTATCACCCCTCGCCAGCAGCTTTGCTGAGGGCCCTTTGGCTTGGCTGTGGGGAGGCCCCTCCGGTAGACGTCGCTCCTTGTCCTATAGATGGTTCTGTCTCGCCGCCAAGGCCTTTGCGTGGAGCCTGGTTGCTCGGAGTTGGCTGGTTCCTCCAACCGGTGCCGCACCTTGGTGTTGTGCTATGGAGATCCCGTACTGCTGTTCATGTGACATCTGCGGCTTCCTCTTTGTCGCCGCGGCCATCTTCGGGCGCGCAACGAGAGTATCGCACCCGGTGTGCGGGGAGATTCTCCACCTCCGCACGGCCTAGGTTGTGTTGATGGTCTATGGTCTTTTGTGCCCTATATCCTGCAACAAAAGCGTCGCGCTTGTGCGTGGGGAGGCTCCTCTACCTCCGCATGGTTTGGTGACGGCCTTCATCAACATCAACCTCCTTGTTCAGCAAAGCAACATGCAGAGCTCTGTAGTATGGGATGTAAGCTGTCAATCCCTCTCTTCTTCTTCGGTGGTGGCTGCTGTGTCAATCCCTCTCTTCTTCTTTGGTGGTGGCTGCTGTGGTTTTGTGATAGTATCTTTTGCTCGTTAGTAGCTTGATGTCGTCTTCTCTGCTTGGTTGTCTTTCGTCACTAATTTTCGGCGGCCTCTGCTCCTCTGAGGCTTCCTTCCCATTGAGGGCGACTGAATTCGGTTGCAACCTGTGAAGCTAGTCCGTTGGCTTGATGCGGGTGACTGAAGGTAACCATAGATGTTGTGTTCCCCTTGGAGGCCTAGTTGTGCGTGAATGATTCGATTCAGGTAGGGTTTTGCCCCCCCCCCCCCCCCCCCCCCCCCCCTCTCCAACCTTCGTTGGTGCGAATTGGTCAACCTTCGGTGGTCAGCTTCTATTCGCGGATTGGTTGTTTTCAAGTGCCTGGTTGCTTAGCGGTGATACCTCCCTGATCCGTGCCTTGCCTCACCTTTGGGTTTCTTTGTTGTATGGTTGATCCTCTTCTGTAGCGAGTGTGTGTGCTGCGATAGTAATCCCTTGTGGCTCCCTATCTTGTTTCTTCTTTGTATCCTGATCACCAATCTTACGTATTGGTTGCCTGATCTTGTAATTTCTCTTTGAAGAAATGAAATGTTCAGGTTGGCTTTCTTAGCCCCATTGACTCTTAAAAAAATGCAAGGAAGAATCCCGCGAGGCCCCGGATGTTGGCAAAGGAGGTGAAAGCCAGGGGTGCCGCTGCGAGGAACGCAGCCACCGCGAGTAGCGTGAGTAGGCGGAGGAAGCCGGGGCGGACGCGACACGGCGCGCGTACAGCGCCGTGGCTGAGACAGCCAGGGACACCGTGGGGATGCTGTTCTGCAGGAGCTCCATGGCTGCGGCAGACCTCTCTCTCTGCCCCGGCGATGTGGCCGTTGAGGTCAACGATAGACTACAGCAGCAAACAACCGATCGATCTGGCGATAATAATCTAAGGCCCTCTTGCTAAGCATGCAACACTCTACAATGGGACAAGCGATATATAATGGTTGTTTTACCCTCACATTACCCCCTCCCACCATCATTCTCGTGTCCCGTCAAAGTTGGCTTGGTTACCGCCAAATTCACCACCGTGGTGGCGCACAACACCACCAACAATGAAGTGATGATGTTACAGAGGAATGGGTTTACTCAATCACTGGCCCCGAGGTGGCTGATGTAGCTAGTCGAGTGAGTTTGGGATTGCCTGAATGTTACATGAATGATTGCGTCTGCTTGAACGGTTGTCCTTGCTTTCGTCACGGTGTTTTGCTCAGCAGCAACTCTGGGAGATTTTGGGGACATCAGTGACCCGGAGGAAGGGAGGGACAATGAGAGCATTTTGACCTTTAGGAAATTAACTTGCTCATCATTCTAGACTCCATGGATGGCTTCAAGCTGAGTGCAGTATGTGAGGCAAACAAACTCAGAAGGCATGAACCTCATCACGCATCGAACTCAGATAGTTTCATTGCATCCAATTGTATCCAATCCCATGCTTGACAATTTGACAATTAAATGCTATGGCGTGTCTATGAAACCGTGGGAGGAAATTTTGCATTGGGATACATTGCTTCGTTCATGAACTCAAATCTTCTTAGATGACATGATGCTCTTGGAAAACCACGCAATAAAACAATGCACTGGGAATAGAGGACTGGCAAAAAATGACTGCACCATAAGTTATACATAAGGATTAGTTTTGGTTGGATATATTATAATAACAATGACGGATAATAATGAGTCTACTTCAACGAATTCACCAATCAATCAAACTAATCATGGTTGTTCAATACGCCTAGAATGCCTTATATTTGAGGAAAATTTTTAAATACCTAGATGTCTTATATTTCAAGATCGAGGGAATATAGGATACCACAAAAGGTGCTATTAAGACCTCAAGGATAGGTTGTTGTCGCAGAAAGATTAAGACCTCAAGGCGCCATGATTTTTGCTGCAAATGGCTCCAACTAACGTGGTGCCAAGAAAAGGGTCACTCTATATGGACGATCATTTATGGGCTAGATTTTGTTCACTTCGTAGTACTGGTGGAAGAAGCAAAGAGGCAAAAATCAAGAATTATGCTATTTATTAGATGAAAGATTTCTTTGGGAAAATATGTCAATTTCTTACCATATATTTTGATTGGAGATGCTTGCCTTTTTCTTAGGGAAAAGATTTTTCATCTTCTCCATATTTATTGTCAACAGTATCCTCTTCTTAATGATGGATATCAATATCCATCGTTGGTGAGCAACTCTTCTTTGGCAAGATATAGGATTGGGGGTTGGGGTTATTAACTTGGTTTCATGATGTGCAGTTCCCCCAACCCTAGAAGTCTAGAGGGAGGGGTTGGTGCACATGGGACAATTAGTGAAGGATCCAGGGCTTGAAGGAAGGAGGGGCTCATTCCCCCTTCTTCCTCCTTCCTCCTCTATTTCTCTTCTTCTTCCTCCTTTTCTTCTTCCCCCTCTTCATCCATAGTTGAAATTTTTAGGGGAGCTTTAGGGGGCTTCATGGGCTTCATGGGGGTAGGGGCTCCAGCCCCTATGGTGGATCCCCCTGAGGGAGGTTGTGACATCCCTGATGCAGAGGCAGCATAATGGATGAGGTAGTGGGCAAGCATAATGTTGGGATCGGAGATCCTGAACAGGTTAGAGAGATAAGACATACAACTTTTAAACAAATGGTCAAAAGTCCCCTCCTCCAAGTCCTATGTCTCTATTTATAGGTGGGGAGGATCTCTATTTATAGGGGGGAGGAGGTGGTTGTTTAAATTTATTCGATTGGTAGGGAAGAATATTATAAACAAGTCTCTGGTATTTACATTGAGGCCCTTGGATATTGCAATTAAATTACTAAGCCTCACAAATAAGCCCTCAGACCCCTATTTCAGACCTCTGTTACACACAAAGGGGTCCTAGCCTTGGGCCACCTAAGCCGCACCCCAACACACAACATAGGATAGTGGATTGGAGCTAGCAGAGCCAAATAGAGAGATAAAAAATGTTAGAGATAAGGTTATGAGGGGAGAGGGAAATCTAGCCCACTTATGCTACATCTAATCAAACAATATGGAGGATACGAAACATATAAGATAGACTCCTACTTGAACTGCCCAAATATAGTTGTAATTCGAGTAGATATCATACATTATAACCGACTAGTCGACATACCATGCAACCCTGCCCCTGTCGGTGTTTTATACCTGGCAACCTACCAAGGGAGTACCCGAGGTAGAGTTTTGGTTGGTGGGTGTCGCCGAAATCAAGAGCTCGATGGTGTACATAAGCACGCGATTTAGACAAGTTCGGGCCACTAGATCGCGTAATACCCTACGTCCTGTATGTTGTTTGCTTGTATTGGATTGAACTTGTTTTGAGGGGGTCCCTGCCCACCCTTATACACCGGGGGAGCAAGGTTACAGGGTAGTTGTCTTACAAGAGTACTAGTCGGATACGACTATAGAGTTCTATTCTAACTCGGAAGAGTAGTTTTCTTGTCCATGACTAGTCTCCTAATAGTCCATGTAGACTACGCCACCCTGTATCGTAGTGTCCATATCCTGGTATGTCTCGGTGTACTTCTCCTTGTATGGATCTGTACAAACCTTCTGGTGGGCCAATGGATGTATGCCCGACAAGCCCCCGAGTACTTTGTAGTCAAATGTAACAGCCTTAGGTACTTTTGCAGACATTGCTCGACTAGTTTCTAATGCTCTTTGAGTACTTTGGTCGTGGCCAAGTCTTCGAGTACTTGAGTACTGTCATGCGGATGGAAGGTACTCTAGCCTCATTTGATGTTGTTTTTGAGAAGTTTGTCTTCAAACCTTTATATGGAAGTGCGATGAAAACACACTCCAAAAGGAGTAGCCCCCGAGCCTTAGGTTGAATCGAAGAATCAGGTTGAGGGTCAATCTGCATTTGTTCCATCTTTGTCTTGATCTTTGAAGAAAAAGAAATTTTTATCCAATGGGCATGGTATACGCAGCCCCCGAGCCGTTACCCAACTAGTTCCAGGAGGTATAAGGGTCTTTTAATCTGTTACCATGACCTTTCAGCTTCTGCCAGTTTGGAAAAAACCTATCTTGCGTGGACAAGGCAGTAATTGCCGCTGATTAGCGAAAACATCGGGCCATTACCCCGGAGACTCCACCATGGTTATAAAAGTTATGGGAGAGATACCCCTACCCTTTACGCTGCCATTTTGCATTTGTCATTTGTCTTGGTCGAAAAACCCTAGCTCTTAGCGCCGCATCGATCTCATCTTAGATCGCTAGTGCCGCCATGCCTTTTGTCACCTACGACGCCTCCTCGAAGGCCCCGAGTGCATGTGCTTGAAGACCAAGGCAACAATCAGGATAGGGAGGAAGCTCGAAGGTTTGAAGAAGGGGTCCAAGGAGGATGTCAAGAAGGCACCCAAGGAGGGTTCCCTGAGGGGAACTTCCAGGAAGGAGAAGTAGCCCGAACTGCCGGCGCTGAAGTGTGGGGAAACCAACCAGATTGCGCTGCCCAATCAGGCGATGGCCTGGAAGTGATCCACCATGAAGGACGAGGAAATCCAAGAGCTGGTAGATGCCAAGCTGCTACAGAAGCAGGCGGTCGTGGGTTGGAGGTCCTCTTATGGCAATAGATGTTTGAAGCGCCCCCCAATGACACAGTAATATTTGCTCGGTTTGCGGAATGCAGATTTGCTATTCTGACTTCTGACTTCTTCCAGGGCATCTTGGAGTACTACTCATTGCAACTCATCCATCTCAATCCCAACAACATCTTGCATATCTCCATCTTTGTTCACTTGTGTGAATCATTTCTGGGGAATCCTCCCCATTTTAGTCTCCTTCGCAAGATTTTTCGTCAAAAGCCACAGCCTAGTTAGCAGAATATGCGGGTTATTGGAGGTGCCGGCTTCCAGATCCAAGAGCAGTACTCGGATCTGTATTTGAAGTATAAGCTGGTGGAATCTCATTGCAGTTGGAAGAAAAAATGGTTTTATATTGAAGATCACAAGCCGGCTCTGCCCAATGTTACTGGACATCATCCAAAGTACAGCAGCCGGTGGCTTGATGAGCCAACAACTGCTGAAAGTATTCAAGTACCCAATCTATTGACCAAGATTGCTGTGTTGAAGAAGTAGGGTTTGACAGGAGTAGTCGTAGCTGCCAACTTTCTGAAAAGATGTCTGCAGCCATTGTAGTTTCGGTAGACTCCTGCATGTGAGTACTCTGGGCCTGATGATCCCTCACAGATGTTGCCCGATGATATCTCTGATGAAGAGGTTGGGGCGTGACTGCACTGGATGTTCAAAGATCTTGAGAACGCACCCGGAGTGGTTGAAGAGTTTGACAACCGGAACAAGCCGAATGAAGTAAGTATTCATCATTGTTGTGCTTCGAGCACTTGTATTATTTTTATATGTTGTTTTCCGACTTATTTCTTCTTGTGCAGGCAGATGCACTGGTGTATTATTCACCTCCTCCTCCCCCCAATACGGATGTCGCAAAGAACGCAATGCTAGTGCATTCACTGCAATTGCCTGGGGATTCCTCAGAAGAGTAAGAGAAGGAGGGGGAGGATGAAGAGACTGATCCCATTGACAGCTCTGATTCTGATGATGAGGGTGGCTTTGTATTGCAGCCGCACGCCCCGAAGCGAGACAAGTCGTCTTCTATCATGTTGAGATGTCGTGCTGACGATGACATAGATGATGATTTGGTGCCGCCGCCAAAGAAGCAGCGAACTGCTGTGCCCAAGAGGCGCGCTAGGTGCGATCTTCACACCCCTTGATGCACCTTCGCCGGTAATAACTATTGCGGAAGGGTAAGGCCTTGAGGTGCGAGTACTCTTGTACTTGTTGTGTGTAGTTTTGACAACTTATCTTTAGGTTCTTTCTTCTGTAGGCTACTAGTGAAGTAGTCGAGACCGTAGAGGCAGCTGCTGATGAGGTTGTTGGTGCCGTGGAGACGGCTACCGATAATGCTGGCGAAGTTGTGGAAACAGCGGCCGACGACAGGACTGTTGTGGCGGACGCTGGTAATGTGACCATGGTTCCGCAGACAACTACTCCACGTGTGACCGTGGTGGCAACGGTGACTGCTGGCGGTGTAGCTGGATCAACAGAGATGGACATGAGTGAAGCAGTCAAGACGCCAGAGGCTGTATCTGATGCTACACTGTTCGAAATTTCCGGGGGCGGAGAGCACACGGGAACCAATGGCAATCACATGGCTGCCGCTGCCCAAGTAATTGCTACGGGTATTCGCGACAACCTTGAAGCTCCGCTGCCTGCCCCATCACATATGCCAATTCCTAATATCTTGCCAATGCCTTTGGTGGGGAAAGCTCCTCTAGTGCCTCATCAGTTGACCAGGTGAGTACCCTGGCACTGTGTTTGAGTACTGGATTTGTATCAAGTAGTTGCTCTCTGGTTCTTATACTTTGTTGTGTGTAGGGCATCTTCAAGTGTTGACCTTGGTGCGGCAGGCACAGGCCCAGCAGCTGATGATGAAAGCTACTCAACTATGAACCTAGCCCCCACACCTGTCATCGAATTAACGGAGGAGAACTTATTGCCGGCGGTGGGGGCAAACGCTACGTCCTTGGTCGCCGCGTTGTTGCAGGATGTGATCGGATCTCTCTAGGATGCAGCACTACTAGCCCCTCAGACTACTGCTCCTGGACCGCTTCCTGAGGCTGCATCAGTTGAAGAACTGTCTCTGTCAGACATCTTGGACGCCGTTCCTCTCAAATTTGCGGATACTAAAGCCCCCGAGCTCAAAGATGCGTGCACCCTTGGATCCGTTGCGGCGGCTGCAGGGACGTCGTCGGAGGCAGAGCTGCCATTTAGTCAGGAACTAGACTTGGTGCCCGGTGCAAAGACTGATTTAGCAGCTGAACATCCATCACCGTGGAGGGAAATCGAGGCTTTTGAGAGCCCCCTATTGGAACCGCAGGCCATATCCTCCATCTTGGAGATGAACCAACTTATCATGGCATATACTAAGGTGAGTTCAGCTCTTGTACTCTTCTTTCTTGATTTGAGTGACTAGTTTTCCATTGAGAGTACTAAGTTTTCTGTACTCAGGATCTGTTTGAGAAGTCTCGCCAAAATATCCAACTTTTGCGGGAGCAAATCGAGGCTGCGCGTCGCGTTGAGCTTCTAGAGAAGGAAATTAGTGAGGAGCATCGGTGGACTTTCCAGTTTCTGGATTAGTATGATAGCGCTGTTGCATTGTTCCAGGTGGAGCAGTGGGTGTTTGAAGGTGAACAGAGCCGCATTGTTGCACGCAACAAGTCCTTGCACCATAAAGTTGAGGGTGAGTACTTGTGCACATAGTCTTTGAATTGTCTATTGTATGTGGTCTATCCTCTAACTACCCGTTGCTATTTTGCAGAGTTGAAGATCCAGGAGATTGTGTTGAAGAACACAATTACTGATTGGAAGAATGCCTACTATAGGCTGACAGAGGAGCATGAAGAGCTCAAACGCCGGTTGGAGAAAGTGGAGCATGATCTCGAGTGGGAATCTAAGATGCGCCGAGACGGTGATGTCAGCCTAGTGAAGGCCATAACTACTATCAAGGCGCAACAAGAACTTCTCCAAGAGTGGTCTGATGCGGCGCAACTTGTTGCCGACATGGTGGAGCCTCCTGACGAAGGAGTAGAGCCGCGTCCCCTGCTGGAGAGGGTCAGGGATGCGTCGGTGAAAATTAATAGCCTAGTCCAAGGCATGGCCAAGTCGGTGTCCAAGCAACTGCTGGGATTCATGAAGTCGTTCTATCCCAAGGCTGACTTGTCTCCAGTGGCGGAAGGTGTTGCTACAGATTGCTCGAACGAGACTTATCAGTAATACTTGGAAGAATTGGACCCTATAGCTGAGGAAGTAGCCAAGTTCATCAACCTGCAGTAGTCCTCTAGGTTTCTTTTGGTTGTAACTACTCCTGAACTTTGTGTCTTTGAACAATGATCTTTTGGAGGAACTGAAACATTGTATTGTAGTTTCTGACTAGTGCGGCCGTGATGATCCTTAGTACTTTGAGCATTGTTTTTTGCTGACTGGGCAGGAGTCGTATCTGCGAGCTACTTGTGAGCTCGGCTGATGAGTAGTCTATAGTAGTTTACCACTCGTAGCCTCACAGTGGAAGTAGTCATCCTTTTTCTCTGCATTATTGCGAGCGTATCTGAGAGGACGGACGAGAGTACTATGCATACCTTGTCATTTTGCAATTAGGGCGGATCACATGCGAGCGTTTACTCTGGTCAGTTGGCTTTGCATGTGGGTACTGTACTTGTGCCAGGCGGTGGGGCAAGCTTTGCACTATGTAGTCATGGGTGTGTGGTGGTGACTCTTGGATGGTAGCTTGGCTTCCTGGCTATAAATAGAGCCCCATCTACCTCTGTGAAAGGTATGGCTCAGGTTATAGCAATAGTTGGCCTTAAGCTTCTTCTCTTTGATGGTGGCGAGATTCCAATGAGCGCCCTGGTGCTAGAAGATTCCTCGTATTGTGGTTCCACATTCCCTCCACAGATCCTCGAGTTGAGTCCGGTGGCTGCAATGCTAGAAGAATCCTCGTACGAGGAAGCACCGTGTGCCCCGACTTTTCCCTGCTCTCTAGATGAATTGACGCTGGAGCTCGCTGGTGGAGAAAGGCGAGCATCTTGGTTTTTATCCAGCTATGTGGTTGAGGACAGTGGTGTGGTTCTGACCGCTCCCTCTCTCCGAAGTTCCTCTGGGCAAAACTCAAGTACACAATGTGTACTCGTAGTCCTGCTCCGGGTGTTTGTGGAAGGGAGAGGGAGGTGATGCTAGATGAGAGGATGGGGGTGCTGTATGCCCCAGTCTACATCTAGGTCACCGTCGAGGGGAGGAGTAAGGCACAACTGCCTAGAGCGCAGCTTTCTTGCGTGCAATTCCTGCTCCTCAACGCTTCTTGCTTCTGATGTTGGAGTAGTCTCCAGGCTCATTCGCGTATATGTGATATTGTAAAAGTCTGGGACTTCTATTGTAATTGTCAGTAGGCAGTTGCTTGTAGTCGTTGTTGAGCACTTTTGTTGTACTCTTGAATTTCCGACTTCTTGAGGCGGAAGCATTGATGTATCCTACAAGATTCGTTAATATGAAAAATGCATATATGAGATAAGTAGTCGAAATGAGCAGTCTTGTGTACTCTTCTTGTCAGCTTGTTGGCTTCTTACGCCATTGGTCCACTTTTGCAAATCATTGGATGAGTTGAAATAACTTGTTTAGACTTATGAGTACAAGCCAAGTTGGGGTGTTCTGGCCTAGAGAGCTTACTAGCTCAAAGTTTGCTGCTAACCCGCCTTTGCGAGCCGCTGGGTAAGTTGAATAACTCGAGTGGACTTGTAACTACAAGTCGTATTAGGGCGCTGTGGCCCAGAAGCTGAATAGCTCATGGTTGCAGTTGACCCACCTTTGCGAGCCGCTATTTGAGGCGAGGACATGTACTCGACTACCGTGAAAAAATAATTGCATAAAAAAGGCTGAGGCCAGTGGCTTGTGTACAATGTCCCGTAGTCTATTGACTAGGGGTAGAAACGATAGAGATGCTTGATGTTCCACGAGTTCTTGACGTCTTCGCCGGAGAGATGCTGTAGCCTGTAGGATCCTGGGCTTGTGACCTTGGATACGATTGAGCTTGTGCAGCCCCTTGGTGTCTTGGATATGCTTGAGGACCATGTCACCAATATTGAAAGAACGTTCTTTGACGTTGCTGACTAGACATGTGCTGCACAGTGGGATTCCTTTAGGCTGTCTATGTCTAGACGGTTTGTTTCTTCTGTGGTGCCTTCGTCATAATGTTCGATTGTGGGAGATTTCCACATGATGTAGGCATGGAGTATGGCTTCTGATCCATAGACCAGAAAGTAGGGCAACTGCCCTGTAGGCTTGCATGGTTGAGTACATAGCTCCCAGAGAATGTTGGCTAGTTCTTTGAGCCACTTGCCTCCTTTGGTGTTGCCAATGTTGTGCAACCTTTTCTTCAGGGCATCAAGTGACATCCCGTTGGCGCGCTCAACTTAACCGTTGGCTCTTGGGTGAGCAACGGAGATGTAACCAACATTTATTCTGTTGTTTTCACAGTACTCCCAGAACTCATGATTGTTGAAATTGGAGCCTAAATCTGTGATGATCCGGTTTGGGAATCCATAGCAGTGGAGAATCTTATCGAGGAAGTCGAGTATCTTGTCTGCCTTGGGCCAGGTGACAGGCTTTACTTTGATCCATTTTGTGAACTTGTCGATTGCCATGAGTAGTCGATTGAATCCTCAGGGCGCTGTTGGAAGTGGCCCAATCATATCGAGTCCCCAACATGTGAAGGGCCATGTTGGAGGTATCGTGATAAGCTTGTAGGCAGGGACATGTTGTTGCTTTGCAAAGAACTGACAACCTTGGCATCGACAAACTAGTTTCCTTGCATCAGCTAATGCGGTAGGTGTAACACCCAGTGTTAATGACAACTTAAGTATGACATCAAGCAGTAAGGGTGAAATTTGGATTAAAGGAAGGTAATTTGAGCAAAAATCGAATTTGAGCCGAATTCGACCAAAATTGCAATTTGGAGAGTTAAATTCGGAAAAATTTGCCAAAAATATGAAGTCGACGCTTAGGAAAGTTTAGAACTTAAGGGAATAAATTTGGACATGAAATCAAGTCCCAAACTCCTCAAGAAAGGCATTTAAAAATCAAAGTCAAGAAAGTACTATTCATTATCCGAAAACAGGAAAATTCAGAAAAACATGATGAGTATCCATTTTGGAAATTGAATTCTGCCCAATTTTTCAAGTAAGTGGACAAAGGCAACTGAACAGCAGTGAAGTATGATCCTTGGACATGTCTAATAGGGTGTTGTTGCTCAGGAATAGTGAAAGAATAAAATTCAAATCAAGGCTCAAAGTCAGCACTCTGACCATTTCGCCCTAACTATCGAGCTGCAAATCCTAAGTCTGAAAACAGTGTTGACTAGCAATGTTTGGAGTGAATTTCAGAAAAATCCAGTGCAAAGGTTATATAGTTTCTTGTGCAAAATGGAATCCTTGTTAGTTGTAGAGCACAAATGGTTAGTGGTTGGACTATATGGAATACATTTGGGCTACTGAAATTAAGTCGAAAGAAGGGTAAATGACCACATATTAGGACTGTCGAAACTGAATCAATAAAGTTCAGTTAACAGTTAATGCTGAAAGAAACTTTGAGCTTCAAAATCTCGATCTTAGGGTGCTTATTTCGGTTGGAGGCCAAACTATCAAATGGAGTACTTGAACTACTCTACAAGTTCACTTAAAGGAGTTTTGCGAGTTGAGATCAAAAAGTTTGAGTAAGTGAGGCCTGAACATATCGGTTGGGAAGGGATAAAAGGAAAAAAAGAAAGAAAGAGCAGAACAGAGCAGGAGCCGTGCCGCCGCCGGCACTTCTGCCCGCCGGCCAGTGCGACAACCTCATCCGTGCCACGCGCGCCCGTGAACCGTCAAGGTGGCCATCATGCACGCGGTAGAAATTTGTATATAAACCGCTCCCGCCTCATCCGTTCACCCTGCCGCCTTTTTCACCCGAACAAGTAGAGCAGGGCAGTAGCGCCGCCGCCGGCCAATTCCACTGTGCCGCTGCTCCTCGCCGCAATTCCTTCCACCCGAAGCTCCGCTAGCACCTCGTCAACACCTCACAAACCTCCGTCTTCCTGTTTTCCACCGGCAAGCCCCGAGCCGCCGCACTTTTCGTCCGCCGGCCGCCACCACCTACTCCTCCGGTGAGCCTCCGCGCCGCCCCTTCTTCCACTCTTCTAGTCGGGTTTAGGGGCTTCGTGGGTCGTGTAGAAGCCGTAGGGCGCGCCACCGGTCGTCCTTGTGCCGCCTCCGTGCGTCGCCAGGGCCGACTGCAGGCCGAGCCGCGGCCGCCCGTGGCGGGGCCGGCTCGGGCCGCCTCCCGGAAAGCTGCCGCTGGGCGCAGGTGCGCCTTGCCTGGGCGCCGCCACCCGGCCGGCTCAGCCGCCATAGGGCCATGGTTGGCCGGGCCCGTCCCGCTTTTTCCCCACCGGCGTGTGCCGACCTTGGCCAGGGGAAGAAGAAGCCCCTGACCAAGGGGGCCCGCCCGTTAGTCGTAGGGGGGGGGGGGGGCGCCGGGTAGAAAAGAAAAAGGGGGGAAGGGCTGGTCCAAGGGGCCCACGAGTCAGTGAGGTTGGGTAGGAGAGGCTCGATAGGAAATTAATTTCGAGGGTTTTTTTCCGGATAAAGTTTGTTTTCCAGTTTTAAGAATCGATTTAAATAACAGCCAAACTATTTAATTCACTGTAAATTGTATAGGTACCCAAAAATAGTGAAATAAATTTCTTTAGGTTTGTTTTAATCTCCTTTACGCATTAAAATTGTTAAAAATTATTTTCTTATATAAACATTTTGGGTATTTATTTAAGTGCCTTTAATTAAGGATATTAAATAAATACTTAATAATTCCAAAATACATAAAATATGAATTAATGCTTTTCTAATTACAAATTAATCATAATCTATAGTAATTAGGAGATAAGGTTAGAAAATATGTTTAATACTTTTCAAAAATAAAAGAAAAGGCTTGCTTTTAAAAGATAAAGATTTAAGTATTTACTTAATACTTTTCCGTAAAATATTTAAATAAATGCTTAAACTTTATAAATAAATAAAATTCTGAATAATGTTTTAATTAATTCCAAGTAAATTTTAATCTATAGTTTTGCATTTTCTTTTACATTAAAAATTAATTCAAAAGCTTTTCAAAAATAGAAAAAGGGGGGGTCAGAGAGGGGTTTAGTAAGGGAGTTTAAATCGAGGGTTAGACGTTATGGGTAGAGTTTGTTGGCTTGCAACTTTATCATGAAAGAAGTTGTAAAGCCCTGTGCTTAAAAAGTTGCATCTCTGACTCATGCATACGCTTTATCGTAGGCACTGAAGCTTCCGAAGCGGAATTTCTGGAAATTTCTGAAGAACCTCCGGAGTTTGAGGAAATTGTTGAATTGATCCCTTGTGAAGCCGGACCGTTGGGCAACGCTAACATTTTTACAGATCAAGGCAAGCCCCGGTGCATCTATGCCTATCTATTTTGGAGTTATTATTTCATGTGTCCAACTATTGGTTAATTCCTTATGAATGCATTAGGTCTAGGAGTTGATTGAAACCTTACTTTTATGCACAATCCAACCTTATCATTAAGGACATCTTTGCCACTTGTTCAATAATTAGTAAGTAACCTCTGTTTAACCAAGCATAGTCGCGCTACCTTCACCATTCCTGAGTACCTATGGTACTCAGCAACCTAAGGTAACATTGTCATACATAGGTATAATAGAGAAATGACCTAGTTTGAAAGAGAGTGGACGGAAGGTTAGAGGGAATCAAGAAAGGAGTCTTGAGTTCCATAGTTCCGTCCACTCGATTAATTTGATTAAGGACCGATCGTTGTTTTAACCCGTGATCAAGTGATACTACCTGGTTGCTTACTGCTATATGGGAACCAGCAAGCCCGGTAGGTTAGTTGGCTCTCTGATCGGAAATATTTCGTACCCGTGCTTGGCGTGCAGTGGAAGGGCAGGGCGTAGCCTGAAACTCGCAATGGAGATCGCCAGACGTGGGGTTCCATGTGGGGGTGCGGCCCTGGGTTCGAGTAGTCATATTTCTGATCGTTGGGTACATCTAACCGAAAGGTCGTTATGTGCAACCCGGACAGTTGTACATGGCTGGTGGTCGGGTATCTCCTGCAGGATGTAAATCGATCTGGATCGCCGCAATTCTCGGATATGAATGCACTTGATCATTGCTTAAGCATCGTAGTGTAACAAAGAGAAGGGAACCACTGCTTTCGAATAAATATGTTGTATGACTTAGTTCCATCTGGTTGCTAAAATATTTTTCATCATCTAGACTGATCAGGTAACAAACTCAATCTGAAATAAAAGATAAAACTAAGGTTTTACTTATAGTAAGTTCTTTCTGCAAAAATGTGAGTCAGCCAGTACACCATAAAGCTATCATACAGGGTGTCAACATTATTTATATTGGTTAGACGGGTCAGACTTGCTGAGCACTTCGTACTCAGGGGATCCTTTGTTGTTGTTTTTAGAAACCCAGCAGGGACCTAGCAAGGAGGAAGCACCAAAGAACTAGGGTATCTTATGAGTCTCCTGATACCCTAGAATGAACTTAGATGTTTAATTACTTACCCCGGACTGTTTTATATTTTAAACTCTTAGCAATGGTTTAACTTGCATTGTTAAGTTTCTTCAATCTATGGTTTGTAATAAATCGTACCTCTGTTATGTATGTAAAAACGTAATGTTTGTTGATGCTATCCCATCGTGGAAGCGATCCTGATGTATGGCTATGGAACACACCATGGAGGTTTTCAAGGAGTTTTGTGAACAGAACCCTTGACGGACTACCGGACTTACACTGTTTTAAGTGTGTTATGAATAAATGTTGTTTTGACAGCAATTAGGCACACTTAAGCCAGTTTAAGTTGGGCGGTTCCGCCACAGTAGGCTAGTAAAATGTTGCTCTGAAAGCCTTGCCCACTATCATGCGCAAAGATGCGTGGTTGCCATAGATCCCTTTGTGTATTTCTTCCAATATGTCCTTGCCATCTTCTTGTGTGATGCACTTCATGAGTACTCTTGAAGATGTAGCTCTTCTGTATAACTTGTCTCTGACGAGTACGTAGCTTTTGCTTCATCGTAAGACTTGCTCTGCCTATGTCTTGTCTAAGGGTAGTTTGTGCTCTTTGATGTAGTCAATAAATGGTGTTCTCCAATCCACATCAATCATCATAACCTCCCGATCTGGTTCTACTAGGCCACGATCGGCGGTTGCTAAGGGTGCCTACTCCATGATGGATGGCTTACGAAGCTCGTGGACGAAGACTCCTGCTGGAACTTGAGCACGTGTTGAACCCATCATGGATAGGAGGTCCGCAGTGACATTGTTATGGCGCTAGAAATCGGTCAACCGAATCCCAGCGTCCGACACACGACCCGGGAGAATCTGCTTAACTCCTGTTCGGGTGATTGCCCTGGTGCAGTTCACGCGGCATGCCAGCCAATCTGACCTGTTGATTGGCAAGAAAGAATACGTGTTAGGTCCAGAAACCTCGATCGGCTACATTTCCGATCTTGAGAGAGCTTATCGGCGAATCGGCCGATTTGCCGTAAAGAAATCGGCTATAAAGCAATCGATCACTGTAGCCTTGTAGACAGAGAACTACTAGAGTAATCGATACAAAGCTATGATAACAACACTAGGAATAGATCTAATCGGCAATAGATGAATTTAATAGCAAAAATGTGAAAGAAGCCGAAACTACCGATTCCTAGCTGGATAACTGGTGATAAAACTAGAAAGGCAGGTAAAACCTATGATTCTAGCAGATATCAATAACTAGTGAATAAATCTAAACGAAACAACAGCGCTACGCCCGAAGTTAAAGCTTAGATATTACTCGATAAGCGGAACTTACAGAATCGGCCGGAGATCAAGCTGATGCAGCCCTGCCAACCCGCACGAACTCGTGAAAAAGAGGAAAGTATTGGCGAAGTCGCCTGCTTGAAAGTAAGTACGAGGAAAAAGTAGTTTGTTGTATTGATTGGTTGATGTTTACAGATTTACAAAGGTAGCTATTTATAGCCCCGTACAGATAACTTCTTAACCGACTAGAATTCTATCCCTAATTCAAACAGAAAACGAATATCTACAAGCACAATTCGTGCTAGGTTGGTTACTCCATGCTTCATGGGCTGATCTCCACCTCATCCCTTTATTCCTTTCCAAGCCCATGCAGGCCCAATTAACCCTTCCTCCTAATCGGCCGATTCCTCATCGGCAAAAGGCTACCGATTGGGACTTCGGCACGTTCGACCCGAAGCAAGACAGAAGTCACCGGCCGATTTCACACTGTAGCACCATTTGGCCGATTCCCAACTGTGCTTCTCCGATTCCTTCTCTTCTTGACGCCGATTTTACTAGTGACGAAATCTGGCGTCAACACACGGACAACGTGGTGGAATTCCAGGCCTGAAAATTTATTTTCCAACTTGTGGACTTCTTTGCAATATGCATCCATGTTCTCTTTGTTGCGGTCCCACTCATCATTGACTTGGTTGATGACTACTAGCGAGTCGCTGTAAACTAGTAATCTCTTGATCCCAGGGATACTGCTAGGTGTAACCCATGTAGTAGCGCTTCATACTCAGCTTCGTTATTGGACACCTCCCAAAATATCTGGAGAACATATTTGAGTTGTTCACCCTTGGGGGATATCAAGAGTACTCCTGCGCTGACACCTTCGAGTTTTAGTGACCCATCAAAGTACATGACCCAATGTTCTGGGTGTTCTGTTGGTGTTGGTAGTTGATTTTCTCTCCACTCTACCATGAAATCCACTAGAGCCTGAGACTTGATCACGGTTCTTGGCCTGAATTCTAGGGATAGCGCTCCGAGTTCTACTGCCCATTTGGAGATTCTGCTCGTGGTGTCTCGATTATGGAGAATTTCGCCTAGGGGGAAATCAATGACCATGGAGATCTTGTGTTCCTGGAAAAAGTGTAGCAATTTTGGCGAGGTGAGCAGTATAGCATTGAGTAGCTTCTGGACTGGTGGGTACTGGGTCTTGGAATCTGAGAGTACTTCACTGACGAAGTAGACTGGTCTCTAGACTTTGTATACGTAACTTGGTTCCAACCTTTTGACTACTATTGCCATGCTTACGACATGAGTAGTGGCAGCGATGTATAACAACAAGTCCTCGATTGGAGTTGGCGCTGTGAGGATTGGTGGCTTTGATAGAAAGTCTTTCAACTGTAGTAGAGCCTTATCCGCCTCCTCTGTCCATTGGAACTTGTCTTGCCGTTTGAGTAGTTTGAAGAAGGGGAGGCCTCGTTCTCCAAGCCTTGAAATGAATTTGTTGAGGACCTCCATGCATCCTATTAGCTTCTGGATGTCTTAAAACCAGACGGAGCTTGCATATTGGTGATGGCAGTTATTTTCTTAGGGTTTGCTTCAATGCCTCTTTGGCTGATGATGAACCCGAGTAGTTTTCCTGACAGTACGCCAAAGATGCACTTTGTAGGGTTGATTTTCCACCAGAATGCTCGCAGGCTGGTGAAGGTCTCTTCCAAGTCTGCGATGAGATCATCTGGATTTCTGGTCTTGACTAGCATGTCATCCACGTACACTTCCAAGTTGCGGTCGAGTTGTTTCTCAAAGCACATCTGGATGGCACATTGATACATTGCTCCTACGTTCTTCAACTCGAAGGATATTGTTTTTTAGTAGAAAGCTCCAAAAGGGGTGATAAACACAATTTCGACTTGGTCTTCTTCCTTGAGGGCTATATGGTGATATCCTGAGTAGCAATCCAGGAAACAGAGTAATGCGCATCCAGCTGTAGAATCGACAACTTGATCAATCCTTGGGAGTCAGAAATGATCATTAGGACAGTGCTTGTTGAGGTTTGTGTAATCCAGACACATCCTCCATTCATTGTTATTCTTCTTGCGGACCAGGACTGGGTTTGCGAGCCACTCAGGATGGAAGACTTCTTTCATGAAGCCTGCTGCGAGTAGTTTGCTAGCTCTTTCTTGATGGCTTCCCTCCTGTCCTGGGAGAATCTGCGTAGTCGCTGTCTCTATGGAGTAGCTTTAGGATCTACATTGAGTGAGTGCTTGATCAAGTCCTTGGGCACACCTGGCATATCTGCCGGTTTTCATGTGAAAATGTCTCAGTTTGCCTGAAGGAAGATGACGAGCACGCTTTCCTATTTGGCATCTAGTCCTATGCCAATCAGGGCTATCTTGGAGGAGTCTTCAGTCTCAAGGTCAATGGCTTTTATAGTCCACATCACTTGACGGCTTCACTTTAGTAGCTCCCTCCTTGTTCTCTGGGATTTTGAGTTCTGCCGGGGAGAGCTTCTTTGAAGTAGTGAAGACTTGTTGCATCAAGCTGGGTACTTGAGTAGTCGCTGCCAACTCAACAGCTTCTGTGTCATATTCGTATGACCTTCACAAGTCTCCATGGAGGGAGAGTACTCCCTTGGGTCCTGGCATCTTCAGGAGCAGGTAAACATAGTGTGGGATTGCCATGAATTTAGCTAGTGCTGGTCTTCCGAGGATAGCATGATAAGAAGTCTCGAAGTTTGCCACCTCGAACTGGATGTATTATGTCCAGTAGTGTTCTTTGGTTCCGAAGGTAACTGGTAGGACTACTTGTCCAAGCGGTATAGCTGCGTTGCTTAGGACGATCCCATAGAATGGAGAGTTCATTGCGGTGAGCATGTTAGTAATGTCGAGACCCATCTTCTTTAGAGTTGTGGTGAAAATGACATTGATGCCACTACTGCCATTGATGAGTACTTTGGTGAGTCTTGAGCCAGCAAACAACTGGGTCCAAGACAAGGGGGAACCATCCTGGTTCTGAGAAACTTGTCCATTGGTCTTTCCTGGAGAAGGTAATCTGCACCTTGGACCACTTGAGGGGTGTGGGAGTAGCGGGCTCAATGGACATGATCTCTCTGAGTACTAATTTCTGGGACTGCTTAGAGGAAGTGCCTGGGATCCCGCCAAAGATGACGTTGACAGTTTTGGATGGGGTTTGGAACTTGTTTTCGCCATCTTCGCCTTCATCTACCTTGCCTTTCCCCTTGTCATTGTTATTGTTCGGGGGTTCTGGTAAGTCTTTCATTACCCTGTGCAGGCTGTAACAATCTATTGCAGCGTGCTTGCTGTGCAGGTGCCATGGGCACTGCTTTTTCAGCAGCTCGCTGAATTCGGGCCTATCTTCATTTCTGTTAGACCCTTTCTTACTTGAGTTCATCATTGCTGCGACGGTATTGTGAGGCTTGCACTTGTGGTTTTTGTTGCTTTAGTAGATGTTTTGGTGGTTGCCGTTGCAGTTCTTGTCTTGCTCTTGGTTGTTGCCATGATTATTGTTGTTGTCACGACCGTGATTGTGATTTGAGTCAAACGTCTCGCGTTCTTTATCCTTCTCGTCTGCCCATGACTAGGACATGATCTTGAGTGCCTTGACATTCGTGGGATGACTCCTACCAAAGTCTTAGAACATGCGGCAATCATAGAGGCCGTTCTGGAAGCATTCTATCATGTCTGGTTATGAGATGTCCACAATTGTGGCCTTTTTGTCAAATAAACATGGTAGATAGCTGCGTAGTGTTTCATCTCATTGCTGCTTGGCTTGTGCCAAGTCGATCCTGTTACTGGGGTGTTGCATTGCCCCTGCATAGTTGCTAGTGAAAGTTTGCTTCAAATCTTGCCAGGAGTTGATGGAATTGGGCTTCAAGGATTCGAGCTAGGTCAGTGGCGCAGTTTCCTTGCATACATGAAAGTAGATGACCTTTGTGTCGTCAGTCCCCCTATAGCCTAGACCGCTAGCGAGTAGCACTGGAGCCACTGAACTAGATCTTGCTTGCCACCGTACATGGAGATACCCAAAGGTTTGAATTTCTCTGGTAAGATTGTGTTCCTAAACCATCTTGTAAAGGTGGGAAAGTGATCATTGTCATCACCCCTGTAGTCTTCTTCAAGTTTGTGCTCCCGTCGCCGGTTCTTGATGATGTTGCGTGCATCACGGTTGCTGTTGATTTTATTCCTGAGATCACCATCGATGAGAGAGGGTTTGGAGTTAGCTCTATGGTGGCGAGCGCCTCCCCTAGAAGCTGTTCGACTACCCTCAAGCGCACCTCTATGTTGTCTTGGGCTTTCGAGTACATCTTTGTTTTGCCTCAGAGCCCCAATTGCGCCCCCGTGTTGTCTGGCATCTTCGCGTGGTCTCGTTGAACATCCTGCGTGGTCTCTACTGCTGCCATGCTGACTATGTCCCGACGGCATGTGAGATACCGATGGAATTGGAGTTGTTCTTTCGAGTAGTTCATAGTCGTGTTTTGCCAATTGTGCTATCAGAGTACTGTACTTGTCTAGAGGCATAGCACGAGTGATGAGGTCGATGGAGGCAATAGTGGCGAGTGGCGTATTGTGTTGCCACGTTTGCATTGCTTTGAATGCACTATTGAGGTTCATAATTGGGAGCTGGGTGGCTAGTTGAAGACGCCGTTCTGCTCTCTGCGCGTTTCTTGCCCTCCGCCGAGTCCTTTGGCTTTCAGTTTCTTCAATAATGTTGGCAGATAATTCATCTTGTGAGACATCATCTGGGTGACACTCTCGTCGGGGGGGGGGGGGGGGGTTCTTGGGTGATGTTGTTCACCTTCTTTCCCATTTGTGATTAAAGCGAAGAGTTCTCTTTCCGGAGTATACCTACCAGAGCTTGAGGTGATGACTTATGTGGAGCCATCTGTGGCGGAACCGCTCGGATTAACTTAGCTAAAACACCATTTAGTCGCCTGACACGCGGTCTTATGCTTTAACCAAGTCAACTCTGTAGTCCGTCGGATTTTATCCGATAAAACCACTATACAGGACCGAAATAGCAGAGCTCACACGAGGGTGAGTGGTTCAAGAGAATACAACAGATCATCCGAAATTAGACAAGTGCATTAATTTCTCACAACATTGGTTCGAAATCAGAGTTTTACATAGTTCATAAGCAGCGGAAAAGATAAATCAGCGGAGCTAGCGCCAGGGTCGGATGTCACGGATGAGGCCGATCCTGACATCACTGGTCCCTATCCTCACCGTTCAAGGAGGGATCCCACTCAACCTTCCATCCAGGCGGGAGCTGGGGAGGCCAAGTGCCAACAGCAGCAAACTCAGGAGCTTCAACTTCACCTGAAAGATTTGCCACAAGCAAGGCTGAGCAACTATGCTTAACAAGACTTAACCGACCGATGGAAAACTACTCCACCAACTTCTAGACATGCAAGGCTCTTTAGCTGAGGGGTTTGTTTTGCCAAAAGCGACTACAGTATGTCCTTACTTTCAATATTTTAGCTCCCAGTTCTAAGTTTGTTTACCAGACTAGGTTAGCAGCTATGCTAAACAAGTAGAATTTTCCAAGCAATTTATGATAAGCATTCATATCATCAACACCATCAAGTTCCATTCTTACTCAGTGTAGCATAGTGATCAAGCAGTCCCAAACTGTGAGAGGCAGATGAATCGATTCAAATTTCTTAACCATGCATGGCGAGCCTAATCTCACGACATCCGCACACCACAGAGGGTCGCTTCCCTTGTCAGCCGTCCCCATCAATCCGCTGACCCATGTCGGGCCCACTTCTCTTGGTACAAGGCTCCACAGACCCGGCCTCTGTCGTTCTGTGAATGCACTTATCACCACATGCGGTCACAAGGGAAACTCTGTTCCAGAGATAGTGGATCGAACCGCTCACATCCTGGTTCAATCAGGTACTAGGCTTCCCCATCCCATACTAGGTATGAGATTAGTACTTTCAAACACTTGATCACGAACACCAACACTTTCCAACCTTAAACCAATTTCATGTAGACAGACGGGTGGATCGAACCGCTCACATCCTGGTTCAATCAAGTACTAGGCTTCCCCATCCCATACTAGGTATGAGATTAGTACTTTCAAACACTTGATCATGAACACCAACACTTTCCGACCTTAAACCAATTTCATGTAGACAGACGGGGCCATCCACCGACCACCAAAATAGTTCACAAGGCCCTACCCCATCCATCGTCCTCATAGTGGTGACAAAGGAGAACAAGCAACTCCTATAACTCGCGAGTGACAGGGAATCACTCAACTTTTGCCGAGTCCTGTTAAGCACTGCAACTACTCAGCCTATCATACTAGTGTTCAGATCAAGGGAACTAAGTCATGCACCTATGGTTTTAAAAAACTCCTGTAACGTAATGCACATACATACAAATGAAGGCATGCGCAAGTTTAGAAAGACTAGGTTATGCTCCGGGGCTTGCCTTCGAGCGGGGTAGAAGTGAACTGATCTTCGGCGCCCTCGGGTTCAGCTCCTGCAGGCAGCGACTCGGCTACAACTCCATCTTCTGGCACCGGGTGCAGCTCGTACGTGCCGTCAGCGAGGTTTAGCTCTACACGGAATGCAAATGCAAGGGTTAAAACACTTAGATGGTTATTTCAACAACACTTGCAAGGATTTAGCCCAGAAACTATAGCAAAACTACAGGAAAGGTGTGAAACCCATTTTATTGGATTCTACTCAGAAAGAGGATTCCAACCCAAGTGATTTCACATTTTTCTGATTTTTCCTCGATTTAAGATGAATTTCCCAAGCTTCGATTGATTTAGAGCAAGATAAAAGAGTCAGATTGGGAAAAACTTATGATCTGACCCTTAGACCTAAGGAATAACTGTACCGGGGTCCTCAGACTTGACACAGAAAAGTCCCCAAAATTTTACACAGATACCCTCGGTCAAAAGAAAAGGATACAGCCGAGCCCTCGGGTGAGGCGGATAGGGGTCGGGCGAAACAGACTGGGTCGGGCGAAACGGACAGGGGTCGAGCAAGCTAGAAGGGGTCGGCAGCTCACCTTTGGTCCTACTGATGAAAACTTGGGCTCGGGAAGAAGCAAGCTTAGGCAGAACGACGAAAGGCGCTGGCGGTGTTCCGGCGGTGGCGGCGCTTCTTGTGGACAACAAGCAAGCTCTAGCACAGCGCAAAGGAAAGCGGAATGGCTGGCGGGGTTGGCAAGGCACGGTGTTGGGCGGAAAGGGGAGCTCCACAGAGAGCTCAGGCAGCAGCACTTGCGTGTGAAGCAGAGGAGTGTGCGACGACAAGTGCGCTGGAGAAGAACAAGCAAGCAAGGGCGGCAAGGGCAAAGGTGGCAAAGGGAACTCTGGTAAGAGGCTTCGGTACCCCTTTTATAGCTACGTAGAAGTGAACGAGTTCGAGCGGCGTGAGGATAAGATCGAGAGAGAATGGAGTGCTCTGCCGAGGCGGCGATTGGTTGGCGTCTCCATTGGCCTTCGAAGCGGAGCTCCGGGGACATGATTCTTTGGTCAGTGGGCAAGGAAGACAGTGCTAGGCAAGCACGGTTTTGCCGGGCAGAAAGATTGGCGAGGTCGAGCGTGTGCCTGGTTGCGTCAAGCACCAGATTGGTTGCGGCGACTCGGTATCGGCGGACAGGAGGGAAGGAAGGGCACTGCAGGCGAGGGCGCTGTAGGCGAGGTGACAGGGCGAGCGATGCGTCACGAGCATGCGCGGACTAGCAGCTCTGCCGCAGCACATGACTGGCGAGGTGGGAGAAAAGGAGTTGTCACTGCCTGCGCGGTGGTTGGTGAAGGCGGTATTGTCACGGAGCGCGCGCATGGGCAGCACGACTGAGGTACGACGGAAAAGCCGGAAGGCGTTGGGGCGCGGCCGAGGGTCATGGTGAGGAGATGCGTGCAGGAGGCGAGGTGGACTGGCACGACAGCGGCCAATCTTCAGTCACAGCGGCGGCAAGGCCCCTGCCACGGTTGGCAAGGTCTCGGGCGAGACGAGACGGGGTGGAAAAGTCTGCAGGGCACTTCGACGCGCGATTGGGAAGAAGGCGCGCTGATCCATCATGTCGCGACCGACGACTGGGTGAGGCGGCGCTCGCCAGTGAGGTTATGCCATGCGGCGGAGGGGCTCTGAGACAAGGCGCACGTGCGCTCTGACGCGCTTGGTCCGATCGATCCGCGGGATCCTTTTCTGGGTCCATCTTCCAGCCTCTTGATCTCCCAATTTCTGAACTACACCACTTTGACTCCCTTAACAAAAGTTGTAGAACACCAGCCAAGGTCCAACTTTTGTAACTGGACCGAGCTCAAGGACGCAGTGGATTTGGGGATCTACAGCTCCAAAGTTATGAGGAACACTGGTTTCGGAACTTAGAGAAAAACGGCGGTTTGGCTGGTTTTCAAGGTCGGGGTTGATTTGAACTGCAGATTTGGGGATCTTCGAAGGTAAAATGGGATCAAGGTCCAATTAGCAAAGTTTAAGCATGGACTTCTTTCCCCAACTTCTATGAAAGGTTTTCTTGATGCTCAGCTCAACTTTCCAAAGAGAAACTCTCCCTAAGGCGCTAGGTTGGGCTGAAAACCATACTTAACCGGTATAGCTCTAGAAAGGCTGAGTCAACCAGATTAGGAGACTTGTCTTAAGATTAAGCTCAGCAGATTTAAATCTAGGTCGTTGCACCATCTTCTTCATAGATTAGTGACAAGGGTGTTCCTTCTTGGTATGGTAGGATCTCAAGGTTGGCGATCATCCATGACTCGTCATTCTTGTCAAGGAAGGACGGCTTCATGCCCGGCCAGTAGACGAATCTGCCTTGGGGTGTTGAAGTAATCACCAGACCCTGCTACAGACCTAATAAAGGAATTTCTTTGATGGAATCCGAGTAGAAGTCAAGGTTGTGGTCTTCAATTGTCTCTAATGCAGATTGTGGCTTGGATAAAGCTGCTTGATAAACCAAAATTGTGTTTCGTTGTCTAAACGGGAATTGACTCAGAGTTTGATTCGGTCCACACGATGGCTTGTTTGCCTGCTCGTGGGAGCCAGGCCGAGTTGTTGTAGAGCCTGAGTTGTACTCGAGCTTGCTGTTTGTCAGATTGAAAATTTTGCTGAATTTCTCGACGGAATCTTTCATGGCTTGTTGGCAAAAAGTGACGTCGAGTTGCTTCTTCTTCGACACCTCTACGATGTAGCGGTGGAAACCTCCAGTGCCATCAGCGATGCAAACCTAGGAGCCAAAGACGAACGTCACGCCCGCTTCGAACGCGATCGCAAGCTTGATGATGACTTGAGCCATCGAACTCGCCTGGAGAATTTTTGCAACTGCCCTAC
Source organism: Setaria viridis (assembly GCF_005286985.2). Taxonomy (NCBI): domain Eukaryota; kingdom Viridiplantae; phylum Streptophyta; class Magnoliopsida; order Poales; family Poaceae; genus Setaria; species Setaria viridis. The sequence continues at coordinate 5,111,508 of NC_048269.2, forward strand.
CTGGCGCACCAGCTATTGGTGTTTTATACCTAGGAACCTACCAAGGGAGTACTTGAGGTAGAGTTTTGGTTGGTGGGTGTCGCCGAAATCAGGAGCTCTATGGTGTACGGAGGCATGCAATTTAGATAGGTTCAGGCTGATAGATTGTGTGATACCCTACATCTTGTATGTTGTTTGCTTGTATTGGATTGAACTTGTTTTGAGGGCATCCCTGCCCACCCTTATATACCGGGGGAGCAAGGTTACAGGGTAGTCTTACAATAGTACTAGTCAGATACGACTATTGAGTTCTACTCTAACTCGGAAGAGTAGTTTTCTTATCCATGACTAGTTTCTTGGTAGTCCATGTAGACTACGCCACCTTGTAACATAGTCTCCATGTCCTAGTATGTCTCGGTGTACTTCTCCTTGTATGGTTCCATACAAACCTTCTGGTAGGCCATGGATATATGCCTGACAACCCCCAGATTATATAAACAAGACATGGTTGCCCTGAGAATGACTTCCATTGTTAATAAAAAGAGCGTAGGGTGTAAGCACTACAATTCACCAGAACATATTACAATATAAAGCATTGTATTGTGATACCATCAAGCTCTAGGTCCAGTATATAGCCCCATAATGTCTCATAGCACAGCCCTAGGCACTGAATTGACATCGCACCAAGCCAAGCCCCAGAACGGGGACGTTAAGCATGGGATGTTGAGACAAGCAGATCGAAGGAGGCAGCTATGTTAACAACTAAAATCCAAGGCCAGCATGTAGCCATAGTGCACCACACAGCCAGATTGTGCCCCTAGCAGGGTTCGATCCGGCCTAGGCCCGCATGTCTAAGCAGCCACAAGGCCTTTGGAGCAGGAAAGGAATTGTAGGGTGGGTTAAAATGGAATTGTAGAGGCGGATTCAAGGCTCGCCCAGCTTTTCGTAGATAAAAATGGCAATTTTGCAGGGGCAGTTGCTCACCCACCTCTACAAATTGATTTTTTTTTAAAAAAAGCAAAAAGGGTGTTGGCCCCCCAGAGGCACCTCTACTCGCCAGCCACACCTCATGCTAGGCTACCGATGGGAGGAGGCCTACTACTACTCGCTAGAGTGGGTCATGCCCCGCCGTTGCTCGTCCGCGTGGGCTCCTACCATCTTTCTCTACGTTGCTCGTAGGCTGGCCCGGGCGAAGAGGGCCCTCCCCGTGCTGCGCCACTCACCACTTAGCCATGGGAGAAGAGCCCGCCCTATGCTATGTCACTCCCATGTCAACCTAAAGGAGGGGGTTTCTCCGCGTGCCGCGCTGCTCATTCGCCGGCCGAGAGAGAAAAACCCACCCCTCGTGCTGTCCGTCGTGCCCTCCAGCTTACCGCCCACCAAGGTTGGCCGCTAGTACTTACACTGAGCAAAGAGAGAGGGAGAAGGAAGGATAAGGGAGAGAGGGAGATGGGAGGATAAGATAGAAGGAGATGAAAGGACTGGAGGGCCATGGAAGAGATAAGGAGAGAGATTGGTGTAGGTGGGCCCATGTGAAAAAATATTTTTTTAGCGCTGCGATCTGTAGGTCTAGACAATCCTATTGATGCGGTCCTATATCACAGGTACCTAAAAGGACTCACCAAAATATATGACTAGAAGCCCAATAAACGGCTTGAGCTGGAAGCAGCCAGACCATCCCAAGAGGAAAGGCCCCAACTGCCTTACAGTAAGGCTAGAGCTGGAAGCCGTCTTCGACTTCTGGAGGAAGGTCCAACAATGAAGGGGTTAGGCCCTTGACCTGGGCTGAGGTCAGATGATCCACTCAGCCACTAACCCGACCTATCGACAAGGTGGAGTCGGATGATCTTGTCTCCCCTCCATAGGCCCCGAGGACGTACTCACAAATGGATAGGCATGCGTAGGCCATTGTGGGGAAGGGCGAGGAAGTCAAAAGTATGATGTTAGGCCTTACCTCCCACTTTCCACCACGTGATCACCCCGAGGGCGCTATACTAGTGTGTGCTATTCTCCAAACCCACGATGTGGGTCTGAATAGCGTGGCCATGTCATCCATAATCTAGAGTCCAGCCTTGACATGATAGGATGCATTGGATACAAGAGACAAGGCGGACCCATCCGTAGGCGCTAACTTGAGTTCCCCTTCTCTTGATGTAACCCTACCTACCTTGCCATATAAAAACAAGGTAGGAACACTCTCTCGCACATTCGCATACACTTCACACGTGCACCCGTTTGTAACCACCTACTACTAACATTGAGCTCGGGAATACGAAACCGCCCTCCGACTTGACCTTATGCATGTTTCCTGAACCGGTATAACTCCTTAGTCCTTAAGCGCTAGGCCATCCAAATTACACATGTGACGTACATTTACAAGTCGGTGGTACGAAATGTTGACACCTATGGTCCGTGCCTGAAAATTATTTTGTAGGGCCGCGTCATGGGGCAACCGGTAGCTTGCCCCATGACCCACCGCTATAAATTGATTTCTAAGCACAGTGAATTGCTACTGTAGTCATGAACTTTTGTAGAGGTGGGGGAACTAGTGGTCCGAGCCTAAAAAAATTGGAAGCCACCTGCAAATCTTGGTGGCACCAAAATGTGTTGAAAAAGCTAGGAGGAGAGGCAAGGGTGCAAGAGAGCTACTGTGGCTCAAAGCCCACCACCACCGGTGGAACCATAGGCGACTCTGACAGTGACAAGGAGGAGCTTGCCGGTAGGGGCACGACTTCCATCACCTCATTAGTTGTCCCTTGGACCGGCTCAGGAGGCGGGGGCATACACAGGGGGCATAGGGCCCTATGCACCCCAAGCAAAGTAATTTTTCAATAAAAAACTAGATTTTAAAAATTTTATGTTCCTTCAAAGAAGATAAAATTTGAATTTCTGACTCTGCTGCTCTTAGGAGGTCGAGGCATTTTTTTTCACCTAGCACCCGTCATCAATGTGATACTATGATCGAGATCACTGTTTTAGTGCTTTTAAATGCGGTGACTGCAGCATCGCTCCTCTACATAGGTGTTTTTTTTCTAGCATCTGAGATCAATGTAATTAGCCCTGTTAATTAGGTTGGAACCCAAATTGTAACCCCACCAACCCATTCTCACAAGAAAATAAATTTAACCCACTCCAAATCGAACTACCACCGTCACACACCATACCACCCCGAACTTTTCAGTGCATAAGTTATACAAACTGCTTGCCAAATATGGTTACAACCCAATAAGAACCCATTAGATAGCTACTAGTAGTCCAACAAGTTGCAATATACTGTCAGCTAGCGGGTGGGTACAGGTTCATTGAGATATGACTATATGAAACAAGTTGCAACATGCGGCAGGTGCTGCTAAGAAGATCAACTACACTACATGAGAACTTCTTCTACTCAATTACCCAACATTCTTGGCTACTTCTAAAGCTCAATTACCTAGCATCCTTGGCTTAAACTCCTCAAAGCTCAAACGTCTATCACCATCCATGTTCGCCTCCCACATCATCTCCAACTGTACTGCAGACATATTGAGAAAGCTAGCTACTCAATTATCACAAGGGATATGCAAATCTAAATGAAGAAATATGCGGTGCATGAGCAACCTGAGCACAGGATACAGTACCAACAATTTTTGTTTATACCACCAGAGCAGATGAAAATGACAGGGAGGTCAATTGGTCAATTACATAAAGAATCTACCACCAAGCACGGTTACAGTTATATGCAGATTAGAGGCTATGGTGTCACAACCAAGCTAATATGCATCCATGAAAAGTAGTAGGCATGTACAAGGACTATTATCACCAAAAGAGCAAGATTGCGTGGAGGCAAAATAACCTTTGTGCTATTGTCACAAAGACTATTTCCATAAGTTAATATTTTTCAGAGAAAACTACTATGTAGACAAAGGAAGTTCAGTTACTTTTTTCAGAGAGAACATGTCAATATGACAAATCTACAATTGTATGCAAATGTGACAGACTTGTCTTGGAACTTATCATAGCAATAGGAAATAGCCGAACTACCGATAGATGAAGTAAATCAGATCATGCAGCAGAAGTAAATAGTAATAGATACAGAAAAAATGTCGATCAGTTGTATGGAAACAAAGAAGTCCATTCAATCAGATAGTTACTAGCAATCATTCAGGTTAACATAGTTAGCTAGTTGCAAAAACATACCTTTATAGGAATGCAGCAGCACCTTGACTGAGATCCTAACGTGGAATTGAGAGAGTTGTTGCGTGGAAGCAAAGAAGTCCATTCAATCAGATAGTTAGTAGCAATCATTAAGGTTAACATAGCTAGCTAGTTGCAAAAACATACCTTTATACGAATGCAGCAGCACATTGACTGAGATCCTGACGTGGAATTGAGAGAGTTGTACCTGATGAAAAAATGTTCATGTTCAATGGTGTTTAAATAGAAATAAAGCATTTTTAAATAGAAATAAAGCATGTTTAAAATAGGATGTATGTGTTGTGTAAAACCTGATGGAGTGACAAAGGTGACCATTTCACTAGTCTGGTCTTCACTAATTTCTTGACCTGCAACATGATGAGCATATAGTAAGGAAATGAACATGGAAATGTGCACACATGCCAAACTAGAATGAGGGTATACCTTCATTGTTTGCATCTTTTTCCTTGAATAACCAGTCTTTCCCACACACAAGGGCCTCTAACATCTCTGAAGTTAGTGAGCTTCTTGACTCCCCAAGAATCCTACCCTCCCACATCATCTCCAACTATACTGCAGACATATTGAGAAACCTAGCTATTCAATTATCACAAGGGATATGCAAAGCTAAATGAAGAAATATGCGGTACATGAGCCGACTGACCACAATATATAGTACCAACAATTTTTGTTTATACCACCAGAGCAAATGAAAACGATAGGGAGGTTAATTGGTCAATTACATACATAATCTACCTCCAAGCACGGTTATAGTTATATGCAGATTAGAGGCTATGGTGTCACAACCAAGCTAATATGCATCCATGAAAAGTACTAGCCATGTACAAGGACCATTATCACCAAAAGAGCAAGATTGTGTGGAGGCAAATTCTACTTTGCGCTATTGTCACAGGGACTGTTTCCATAAGCTAATATTTTTCAGAGAAAACTACTATGTAGACAAAGGAATTTCAGTTACTTTTTTCAGAGAGAACATGTGAATATGACCAATCTACAAATGTATGCAAATGTGACAGACTTGTCTTCGAACTTATCATAGCAATAGGAAATAGCCGAACTACCAATAGATGAAGTAAATCAGATCATGCAGCGGAAGTAAATAGTAATAGATAGAGAAAAAATATCGATCAGCTGTATGGAAACAAAGAAGTCCATTCAATCAGTTAGTTAGTAGCAATCATTCATGTTAACATAGTTAGCTAGGTGCAAAAACATACCTTTATAGGAATGCAGCAGCACCTTGACTGAGATCCTGACGTGGAATTGAGAGAGTTGTACCTGATGAAAATAAGTTCATGTTCAGTGGTGTTTAAACAGAAATGAACAATGCTTAAATAGAAATAAAGCATGTTTAAAATAGGATGTATGTGTTGTGTAAAACCTGATGGAGTGAGAAAGGTGACCATTTCACTAGTCTGGTCTTCACTAATTTCTTGACCTGCAACATAATGAGCATATAGTAAGTAAATGAACATGGAAATGTGCACACATGCCAAAACAGAATGAGGGTATACCTTCATTGTTTGCATCTTTTTTCTTGTATAACCAATCTTTCCCACACACAAGGGCTTCTACATCTCTGGAGTTAGTGAGCTTCTTGACTCCCCAAGAATCCTACCTCAAAGACTAAAGGCTGAGACGGAAGAAACGGTGCTATGAGGAATGGTGAGGAAATCGCATGCCATAACTGATAAGACCGGGGACTTCTCAGCATGTGGCTTCCATCAAGCCAAAATGTCAAAGTTTTCAATGTCTTCCACACAATCTTCTTGAAAGTAGATGTCAAATTCAGACTTTAGTGCACGAGTCTTTCTTCGACTTGACTTGAAGTTTGCAAATTCTGATCCTAGCTGCCTTTTCGCAAGCACCGGTGAGCCCACAGAAATGCTGCCCTCACTTGAATATGTAACAGAGTATGCACTAGCTCTCCTCAACCGTTGCTCATACTCCAGAAAGTATTTTTTCATCCAGACTAGACCAGCATTAACACTTGAATCAATCTGATCTATATTGCTACAAATCTTCTAGTAGAAGAACTATGCATATTCTGCTTTCCCCCTCAGATCTAACATTGTCGCAATAACAATTCCAAGGTTGACATCATAATCCTTTTTGTTTCTGCGAGCAATAGGCTGGTTTGACTCATCAAAATCTCTACCCTAGTACTTTTGAAACTTGATCCTCATGGTTGTAGCTAGATCTTTTAGTGCCACACTTGTCTGCCAAGCTGGGTTATCCAAGGCATCCCGAATTGAAACAATCAAAGGCAAGAACATGTATGAAGTTGGTTTCCTATCAGCTGATACCGCTTTTGTAGCCTCTTCAAAAGTTTTAAGAAACTTACAGATTGAATCAGCTATGCTCCATTCTTGTTCATTTGGAGAAATTTCTGCATGTTGATTTATATAGCTATTCAGACGGTCTTGTACTTGATTGCTTCTCCAATCATCTTGAAGGTGGAATTCAAACGGTTTGGTATGTCAAGAGCAATACCACATTTTGTTGGAAGACTACTCACCACTACAATTTCATTAAAAACTTGAATTCTTGAGGGCGAAGAGACAATGTGCTTTAAGAGCTCCCAAATCTTCTTTATCCCCTCATGAATAATTTTCATCCTATCTTGAACCAAAATATTCAGGATATGCGCACAACATCTCGCATGCAAATGTGCACCCTCAACGTTCAACTCATACTTGTGAGCATCTACCAACAGGTCACATGCAGTATTGTTGTTACTAGCATTGTCCACTGTGAGAGTAAACAACTTGTTTCATATGCCCCACTTAGTCAAGCAGCTCACAAGTGCTTCTTCGATAGCAAAACCTGAGTGTGGATACTTGACCTCTTTAAAACTTATTATCTTCCTTTTGATCTTGAAGTCATGAGTGATATAATGAGTTGTTATAACCATGTAGCCTAAGTTTTGAATCGATGTCCACAAATCCGACGTCAAGCACACATGGGAGTCTAGGCTTTCAAGTTCATTCTCAAGATCTTGCTTCATTCTCTAGTACTTCTTTAGACAATCATTGCGAATAGTTAGTTGTATCAGACCACTTAGAGTCGGCTACATGGACTGAACCCATGGTTTGAAGTATGGATCCTCAAACTTGTTGAATGGGATTTGAGCATGTATGACAAATTCTATCATATGCTTACGACTAAGTTGAGGGTCAAACACAAAGTTCTCTAGGGGCTTCTTTAAGGTTTCTATGAATCTATTCCTCTCGACTTCCCCAATTGCATGGCAATATCGAGAAATATGGGTTCTAAGGCTACTAGTTCTGGATTTGGTGCTTAACTGCATTCGACAATACTTGCAAACAGCTCTAAAACTATTATCCACTTCCACAAGATTCTGCTCAAAAGATTCCCAAACTTTGGACCTTTTTGCACGCGTTTTAGTTGAATTAGAGTCATCAGAGCTTTTCGATGTGTTACTAGACATGTTGAAGAATCTCTCGGTAATAACAACAAACTGCAAAGAACAGGAAGATTATTACTAGTTCACGCAAGCATAGAGGAAGAATAGTAGTTCACAGAAATATTAGGTAATAGAACTTACAAAAGAAATCCAACTAGCCAATGCAAGTGAATCAGAAGTACCTACATTTTTCTATGATGGTATTGATGACTGCAGCAAGTATTAATTCAACATTATTTATTTATAATTAACAATGACAAAAACAACATTCATTCAGATCCAAGGTTGATAGATTTTTCAATGATACAGTTAGTAACGAACAGCACAAAATGAAAAACAATCTCCCTAACAGGCCTAAAGCCTCACAGGTAGCCCAGGAGCTCACTCATAGAACACACACAGTGGTTTAGGCTACTACTAAGGACCAGATATTCTCCCAATTACTACAGGTATTAACCTCCTAATTACCTATTATTCTCCTTAACTCTTAGCTGAAAATCTGCTAACTAAAGACTCTGCATCTAGACTTAGCACGTATAGGATTCCTTCAACACTCATATCAGTGCTGCTCCAGGTATCTAAAACTGCTTGACATCAACCAGATAATGCTTGGGTATCAATGATACCATGACCGGGATTACTGTACTAAATGCGGTGACAACTCTGCAGCCATGTGCACAGCTGTTGGATGCTCGCGTCGCGTGCGTCCTACGCTAAAGCTGAGCTAGACCACGAGGACCATACAGCATCGCCGCATCGGTTGCCTGAGCTCGGCGACCGCCCCGCCTACCGCAACCATGGAGCTGCTGCGGGACAGCATCGCCATGGTGTCCCTGGCCGTCTTAGTGGCCGCGGTGTGCGCGCGCGCCGCGTCCTCGTGGCTCCGCCCCGGCTTCCCCCGCCTCGCCGCGTTGCTCCCGGTCGTCGCGTTCCTGGCCGCGACTCCCCTGGCCTTCACGTCTGCAATTGTAAGGGGACTCGCAGCCTTCTTCCTCACGTGGCTCGGCGTGTTCAAGGTCATTCTCCTCGCCGCTGGCAGCGGCCCGCTCGATCCCACTCTCCCGGTTCTCGTGTTCGTCTTCACCGCAGCGCTCCCTGTCAAGCTCAGATGCGGCGGCCCCGGCGCCGCCGGAGTAGCAGCATCCAAGGTCAAACCGGTCTCGCCCGTTTCTTGCGCGGTCAAGGTCGCCGTCATAGCCGCCATCCTCCATGTCTACCAGTACACGGACCAGCTGCATCTCTACATGCGCCTTGCTCTGTACGGCGTGCACATGTACTGCTTTTTGGACCTTCTGCTCCCCTGCATCGCGGCCGCCGGCGGCGCGCTCGGCATGGAGTTGGAGCCGCAGTTTGACAGGCCCTACCTGGCGTCGTCGCTGCGCGACTTCTGGGGCCGGCGGTGGAACCTCATGGTGTCGGCCATCCTCCGGCCATCGGTATACGACCCCGTGCGCGCGCGTGCCGGGAAGGCGGCGGCCACCATGGCCACGTTCCTCGTGTCCGGGCTGATGCACGAGGCACTGATATACTACCTCACCCTGCGGCCGCCCACCGGTGAGATGACGGCGTTCTTCCTGCTCCACGGCGCGTGCTGTGTGGCCGAGGAGTTGTGCGCACGGAGGTGGGCGGTGAAGGGGTGGCGGCCGCCGCCGCGGCCCGTGTCCACGCTGCTCGTGGTTGTGTTTGTGACGGAAACGGCGTTCTGGCTGTTCTTCCCGCCGATCTGCAGAGATGGAGGGGAGGAGGCGTTGCTGGAGGAGTGGGCAGCGGTGGCGTCGTTCTTCGAGGACGCCGGCAGAGAGCTGATCCGGTATGTTTAGCGCCTTAATTCAATCTTAGCAGTCGAGAATCCTGCCATGCTAGCTGACATGTATTGAAGTTGTCCAACATGTACCATTATTGTACTTCCTCTGGCTCCAAGGTGACAGATAAGGTCTCAAAGTCTATCTGATGAAACGTCACTGACTCATGCTGGTCCCTTGGCATGCAAATTTCAGGCACGCAAGCGATGTCGTCATGAACTCGAAAGTCGAAACATGTACGTTGTACTCGCTGACGTATCGGAAATTAACCATATATGACTGCCAACATGGTCATAACAATCCGGTTAACTATGTCACGATCGTTGTGTCGTATTACATTACTCCCTGCCTCAGTCCATAACGTTTTTTTTGTAAAGTGTTAACCGATACTTACTCTATTAATTTGTTACTAGCAAAATTGCCCGTACATTGCTAGTGGTGAATATGATATGTTCTCAATCTCGACGTCAGATGTGAATTTAGGAAGGAAACATCTTCTTTAAGCAAACTAATCTGATGGTTTATACATTGGGTTCGGCATTGCAATGGGAATAATACTCAGAGTGTTGTGTCGCAGTGCACGACGCTCTTCTTCTCGGTATCTCTTTGCCTGTTTTTCTCAGATGTCATGTTTGTGTAAAGCAACCTCTAGCTATCACATATTGTCTGCCTTTGCTCGGTGTTAAATTTGCAACAGGTGTCCTAGCATTTGCACGTATTGCTTCAATTTGCTCCATTCTTAATTCTTTTTTGTGAACACACTTCATATAGTAATTCAAGGTTTGAGTAGAGTCCATGATGCTTTTGTGGTCATGAATCTCTGCCGAGGTAGTTGCCGTGTGTTGTGGTTCTTCTTCCAAAAATCGCTTTGATTCTATTTGACCATGTTGTTGTACATTAACAAAGGTAGCTACCACTAGTAGAGAATTGGCCTTTAGTCCCGGTTGGTAGGGTGCAAATCTCCCGAAAATTCATCCGGGATAAACCAACCGGGACAAAAGGGGGGTCTTGGACAAAGAGGGGGTCTTTTGTCCCGGGTCAGTCAACCGGGACTAAAGACCCCCTTTTATCCCGGTTGTTAATACCAACCCGGATAAAATAGGTGACCATGCCATAAAATAGGTCACCATGCCGAGCGCTGCAAAAAAAAAGAAGAAATCCCGGAATATGCACGAAATATGCGCGTGCGCGCTGCGTGGGATTCGAACCACAACCTCCAGCCTCGCGCGTAGCTTCCTTGTCATCCTACCTACACACCATATCTGACTATATAGGGGATACTATCTTTTTGTATTAACTCGTGGGGACCCTTTTATCCCGGTTGGAAACACCAACCGGGATAAAAGACCCCCTTTTATCCCGGTTGGTCTTACAAACCGGGATAAAAGGGTTCGAGGGATATAGTCCTCTTTCAGTCACCTCGTTGGGGACCCTTTTATCCCGGTTTGAAACACCAACCGGGATAAATGACCCCCTTTTATCCAGGTTGGTATTACAAACCGGGATAAAAGGCTCTCGACCCTTTTATCCCGGTTGGTGTTTCAAACTGGGATAAAAGGCCTCTCAGGGTCTTTTTTTCCCACTAGCCTTTGCAACCGGGATAAAAGGTCCCGGTTGGTGAGCCCCCCACTAGTGACCGAGCTTTAGTCCCGGTTGGTGAACCTTTTATCCCGGGCTAACTTTAAACCGGGACAAAAGGGGGTGCATCGAAAGCCAATTCTCTACTTGGTGTACAATTTTCTTTTCCTGATGAGCTTCACAATGTTTTTTTAGTAATTCATCTTTTTGCAGGCAAGAAATATAGTTGCGTATGCCGATCCCTTTCTCGTTGCCTCTTGCAATCCTTGGGATCCACTGGTGAGAATGACTTTGCAATGGGAGTTGCGGACCCACTGACATTGCAAATGTTGTCTCCATGTGTGTTCAGAGTGTTGCTTAGGGCATTAATTGAATGGAGTGTGAACCTCGGATTGTTTCGGAGAGGCAATATATCAAGGTAATTAGGGGAGGACCAAGTGCTCGGGCCGGGAGGAGGTCCGCAAGCATCAACATATCAACACGCGATCTATGTATACTGGGATATTGTATGGAACTAAGATTAACGTATATAGGAACTTTGCATACTTTTATATAAGGATTAATAGCGAACCTGTTTGGTTTACAGTAACAACACTTCCTATTATGATTTTATTGTTATCCGGTGTCCCAGTCAGGTACAGCTAGTTTGTTTTGACCGTATGTAGGCCGGCCTTGATTTCCTATCTTGGAATCTGTTCATACGAGTTAATTAGCAATTGTGCTATTGTTGACGTAAAAACTGGACTTCAGGCTTCTGCGTTGAACAACACGGAGAACCTGAGAGATCTGCTTAACTCATGTAGGCTTCAAATTGGCTCGAGAAGGTGTAAGGCGTGTTAGTCAATTTGTCCTAAAAATTGATAAGGTAAACATTAAATTCCTAAGCTGATCGGTGGCGGAGCCTTTCGAACTCATAGCTAGGCGTTCTTAGAATAAAAACTACAATAGACAAGTATTGAATGTAATGTTACGGTGTAAATAAATAAAACATTAATGGCATGTGCCATCGGCTCTATGAGCTGATGGGCTAAGATAAGGCATTGTGAACAACAACCATAAAAGGAGCCTCTGCTAACCATGCACACATCAAATAAACTAACAGATCTAGTCAATGTCTTGATAAGTGTAACTGAACTTAGACAAGGTAACACGAATGACTTCATCATGTTTTTGTGAGATATGGATGATACCCAGCTGATGCATCGGCTCTCAACAAGTGCGTTCTGATATTAAAGATCCGACGGCTAGCAATACGAGGGGCAGGAGTAGAGCTCTATCGGACCTAACGTTCTGATGTTAAAGATCCGACGGCTAGCAATACGAGGGGCAGCGGTAAAGATCTATAGGACCTAGCATATGTAAAGCAATAAAAATATGCGAAATCGAGCCAGCCGATACGATCTGATAACTGGTGAACGCTTAAAAAAGGTTAAGGAGCCGATGAAGACAACCTAACCAGATCTAATGCATTCGATAATTGTGAGCACTTGATAAAACTAAGAGATCGATACGGTGCAACTTAATAAAGTCAAACAACTCAAACTGTGAGCAACGTCGAAGAGAAGCAGAATATCGGATAAAGCCTAGAAAGTTCTACTTGCAACCTAAGATAACTCGATAACTAGCCACACAACCGAATATTAGAATATAAGACTTAACTTAGAAAGTTCTGATAGGGGTCGTAATGACCGGGTGACGATACTTACAAGCTCGCCTGAGGTCGAAGCCGATGCAGCTGTGCGCGCAGGAAGGAACTCATTGAAACTACTCCACTTCTACTCAACCGAAAGGTTGTATTGATTGATTGATGATTATTCATTAAAAGGCACATGGGTTTATATTTATACCCTGGCGCAGCTAAAATTCTAGTCGATTACGACATGAACTATTACAAACTAATTAAAACTACTAAAGATACTCCTTCACGCTTTCCCTTATTTGGTGGAGTCGATTTCACTTCGGATCAGACCTCCTCCGATCTTCTATCAGCTTCTGAAATCCTAGTCATCCACGGCTAGTCTTGGTCAACGCGGGGTCATCAATGGCTCTTTTCTCTCTCCTTCATCAGCCATCAGAACCTTATCCATAGCGGTTGACTCTGGCCAAAACCCGCGTCAACACATGCCCCCCCCCCAATTTTGGAATATAATATTATGTTTCAAAATTCTCTTCTCTTGTTAGCACCCTCGCAAGTCCCGAGCCGATATTCTTCCAAAACTGAAAGAGTTGTTGCCGCAATCATGATTCCTTTCCTCAGCCTTTGTGATATCACGACCCTCGATTTTTAGGTTTCACTTGAGCAACAATACTATTATATAACTGCTCCGTCCTTTCTTCTTCTATCCCAAGCCAACCAAGCTCTCTACCGCTGCGAATCAAAACCGGACATCTGCACCAGCGATCATGTTCAACCTTCCTCTGCGGGCATCAAAGCTCTGAAATCAATCAATGGCGACTTCCATTTCCATTCCTGAGGTATTTGTATATCATCACCTTGTTTAAGTGCGTTTTAGATCTGAACTGCTTTTTCACTATATTCCTCATTCCTCCCCTTCTCGATTTTGATCCCTAGGTGCTTAGAGATCACGTTTTGATTCCACTTAGTGATGTGAATAGTGCATTCTTCCTTGGACCCATGGGTGATGAAGATCCCGCTAACTTCATCAATGCCGAAACTCAACGGATCCCTTATAGAACACCCTCTATGAATTTGGATGATTGGAAGGAAGGTTTCCGCTCATGGCCTTGGAACCCTCAAGGTTGGACGACATGGTACCATAGGATGTCAGCCGCTAAGAGGGTAGAATGGGACGAATTGTGCATCTGCCATTGCATAGAGCTCTCTCTGTCTGATATGGGAAAAAATGAACCTATGCTTGTTGCCACCTCATATTTCTGGTCCGATGCACAGAATGCCTTTATGTTTGGGGATGGCCCAATGGCTCCCAATTTGTTAGATGTTTATATGCTAACAGGCCTTGATATCACTTCACCTGTTACTCCATTCCACCTTTTGACCCTTACTAAGCATAGACTGGACACCAACGATATAATGAATTGGAGGTGATACATAGCAACCTACAACAAAGCTTCAGGATCTGTTAGTGATAGGGAGCATATGACTTTTTTGAACATGTGGCTAGAGAATTTTGTGTTTTGCGGATCAACTCTTATTCCATCACTAGATTCACAATGTTTCGTTGAAAGATTGTCCACTGCTGGGAAAATTCCTCTTGGACAGTATTTATTGGGAGTTGTGTACTCTTTGCTGCATCAAGTATCAGCTTAGTTAAGAGCTGGTTCTCCTATCGGCCCAATAAACGGTCCATCGTGGTTTGTCGAATTCTGGCTCAATTTTTATATTGCACCAAGATTCGAAAGAACCCTAACTACAAACTCTTTCCCATCCAACTATGCTGAAGGTGATAGAATCTTATGCCGTAGATGTACTTCCTTTGGTGAAGCAGTATTGGCTTTCCCTGGAGCTTCACTAATAGCCTCATCGGTAGCCGATCTATTTATGATCTTCTATAATGGATTTCTCCAGCCATCATCTCGCTAGTTTGCTTATGCTGACAAGAACAACAACTTTGAATTCCCAACTGATTTGGATTTGGACCAAGTAGGCATCGATGATCGCATTACATCCATCTTATTAGCAAGCATTTGTACCTATGTACTCCCAGTCGGCTTTGGTCAAGAAAAATCCCTAAAGCCTTCTTATGAATTTTATCACCCTTTGCCTGTCAATTGGGTTTTAGTCAAGTCCCAATTGGCCTATTCTTTATGGACAAAGTGAGAGCCATGGACCCTCTAAATGAACCCCTTGACTTTGACAGACTGATGAACTTAACTTCCTCGATGCCTTTTCCTACCGTTCTGGAATGGCAACACCTTTCGGGATTTGCATCAAGGCTCTTTGTTCGATGGTGGAATGAATGGCAGAATCATCTAGCCAATAAGTTGGATGTATATTATTGCAAGAAAATATTCCCATAATATGATTCAAATAATGAGGTAAAAGCTTTTACTCTCAATCATTTCTAGTGTTTTTGTTCTTGCTTCCTCTTATTTTCTTTGCCTCTTTGTGCTATCCAGGAAATAATCGATAATGAAAGTCCAGCTATGAGTAATTCTGGTCAGCCGATTGATTCTGGTCCACCAACTCCTGCTCCAATCCTTAGAGCTAATGCCCCCCTTGTGTCTGCTCTTCTCAAAGGCAGCTCATCTTTCAACAAACGCAAGTTGCCTACCATGGATACTCATCAAAGGAAGAAAAAGCAACTACACATTGGATCAGCATAAAGGGTATAACTTTTGCTTTCTTCAGTTCTTAGAATACCCCTTTTGCTAACTTTTCCTTTTGCTCTAGACACCACCAGATTCAACATCGGCTCCCCATTCAGAAAATGAAGATTTGCAGAAACAACACGATATGAACCAGCAGCAACCACTACCATTGATTCAGGTTAAACTTTTTGAACTGTCAATATGCATAGTTTCATCATATGTTAATTCACATCTTTCTTGCAAGAAGAAGCAGTTCATAAAGAACCATTAAACCAGCCAAGGGCTGCTTCGTCATCTTCTTTGTCACACAGGATCCTTGTTAACCCTTCAGGGTCTGCAGCCGATGAAGACAACACTCAAAGCGATGCCCATCTACAACAACAGACTCATGTCCAGGTGCCAATACTCTGCTCCTGACAAGAATTCCCTCCTCAATGAAATTTGTTCACATAAATCAATTTTACAGGTTGACAAGCCATCAAGTTCGGCCTTATTCTCCTTCAGCATTGATGAATATGTGGATAATGAAGAGATAAGCTCAAGTCTCAAAGCTCAGTCAATTCCTCTAGATATTAAAGATCAACTGTTGGCTATGTTGCAAATGTTTCGTCAGGATACAATGACTCTCATGAAAAATGTAGAGTCGATACATAAGTTATTTAGGCAAATCAGGACTCATTTAACACCAAAACAGACATCAGTGCTGACCCCGGCGGCCTTCATTGAGTCAAACTACATCCAAGTCCAATCAGTCCAAAAAAGCATAGCCGACAGGCAATCGAATCAACAAGTGAAAACTCAATTGGAAGCTAGTTGGCTAAAAGACAAGGAGGTCAAACAGCAATATAATGACTTAAGTGCATCCTCCTCTGCTGCAGAACAAAGTTTGAAAGAGTTGGAAACTAAACAACATCGGCTATTACAGGAGCTAAATTGAGTTGATCAAAAAATTATAGCATCCAAGCATCAGATCAACAATTTTCCTCTTGCCATTCAAGAGAAAAAAAAGAGCAGGCAACTTTCGTTAATCAAGCCCGTCACTAACACCAAATAATCAACAAGGTCTTAGGATCAGACAAAGAAGACATGAAGTTGATAGTCGACGTAGATCAGATCTGCCTGCGTGCGATTAGGCCCTTGAGAAAGCCTTGTAAAAACACTTTATTCCTTTCTTCATGTCAACTTCATACACTCTTATTGTACCTACCTTGCTTTTGATTTCTTGGTAGTAGATTCATGCATTAACCCAAATGCTCGGATAATATTTTTTCAAATATCTCCCATTTAAAGATTTTGCAAATACTTCTCCTTCAAGAGTTTCAAAAATGTATGCATTTCCAAGAACACAATGATTGAATCGATAGGGTCCTTCCCAATTAGGCGACAATTTTCCAAACTTGTTGTCCTTTGTCCCTATCTGCAATATCGTCTTCAAGACTAATTTCCCTTGTTGAAAATTCTTGGGTACCACCTTCTTATTATAATATTTGTGAACCTGAGCTTTATCGGCTTCAATTCGCTCCAACGTCACCATTCGACGATGAACTAAGTCTTCCAACTTATCTTTCATTAAACCATAATACTCATCAGCTAAAAGCTAATCTTGACTATCAATCCTTGTTGACCCAGTCTTGATTTCCTAGGGTGATACTGCTTCATATCTGTAAACCAGCTGATAGGGCAAAACTTTAATAACTCCATGATAAGCCATCCGATAGGCCCACAGTGCATCGTTTAATGTTGTATGCCATTTTCTGGGAGTTTCATCAATATTATGCTTTATCAACATGATCACACTTTTGTTAGAAGCATCTGTCTAACCATTAGCTTGAGCATAATAAGGTGAAGAATTTAACAGGTTAATCCCTAGCTCATTAGCAAATTCCTCAACCTTTCCAGATATAAACATTGATCCTTGATCCATTGTGACAATTTGAGGAATGCTGAATCTATGGATGATAAGCTCTTTAATAAAATCTATAACATTACTTGAATGTCATTCTTCAAAGGAATAGCTTCCACTCACTTCGTAAAATAATCAGTCGCCACAATTATAAATTTGCGATCTTTGCTTGATGATGGATAAATCTAGCCGATGAGATCAATTCCCCATCGTCTAAATAGCCAAGGTTTGATAAATGGATTCATAGCTGACGCTGGTGCTCTCTGAATATTACCAAATTGTTGACATTCTTGGCAACCCTTATAATATTTAAAATAATCTTTGAGCATTGTCTCAATATTACCCAATGCATTTTATGAGCCGATTGATGAGAACCACAAATTCGTCCATGCACTTCATCCACTGTAGACTTGGGTTCTTCTGAATTTAAACACTTCAAGAGGATTCCATCAATCGTTCGATAATACAAAGACTCGCCAAGCTGTACATACTTAGTAGCTTTGTAGCTTTGTATCGTAATTTCTTGGTAACCTTTTGAGAAGGATTCTTCAAAAAATCAATTATTTCTTTTTTCCACTCATCTGTTTGATCAGATTGATTAGTTTGGTCAGTTTGCTCATCCGTGATATCCATAATCTTATCTGTTGGTCAATATCCTGACGCCATCTGAGCTAACCGATTGGCATCGCCGTTCTGCTTTCGTGGAATATGATGCAATGATACAACCCCAAATTCTTCCAATATCTACATGCAATTATTGAAGTACTCTTGCAACAAGTCATCTTTGCATTCATAAATCCCAAGTAATTGATTAATAACTAATAATGAGTTGCCAAAAATTTCCACAACATCGACTCTTGATTCTCTTAGAATATGAAGCCATTTTAGCATCGCCTCATACTCAATTTGATTATTGGTCATCCCTTTCTTAAATGGAAGAGCAAACTCAAACGTTCCCCCCCCCGAGGCGACACAATGTATAAGCCGACACCGCATCCTTTATCACATAACCCATGGAACTAGCTCAATCATGTTTATTGAATCATCCCGATGTTGTACGATAAAATCAGCTATAACGTGTTTTGCCGATTCATACCGTAAATCAAACTCAGTTAGAGCCAAAATCCACTTGCCGATCCTTCCTTTTATGATAGGAGCCGATAGCATGTATTTGACCACTTCGGCTTACATAACACCGTGCACTCAGAAGTCAATGAATAATGTCGCAACTTCATGCATGAGAAGTACAAAGCACAAACAAAATTTTTCAATAGGTGGATATCTTGTTTCTGCATCTACAAGTCGTGTGCTTAAATAAAATACCACCTATTCCTTCCCATCAACTTTTTGAACCAGAACCGATCCGATCACCTGCTCATCAGCTGATAAGTACAATTTGAAAGGACGATTAGTTTGCGGTGCAATCAAAACTGGTGCCTTCAGATAAATGTTGATTTCATCCAGGACAGCTTGTTGCTTCTCCCCCAAAACAAACTCTTGATCAGGTTTTAACTTCAACAATGGCATGAATGGTTCAATATGCATTGATGAGTTAGATATGAACCTTCTGATAGAATTAACTTTCTTGGTTAGATACTGCATCTGTCTTATTTGTTGGTGGCATGATAGTATTGATGGCTTTGATGCTTCTCTAAAAAATTTCAATTCCTCTTTCATGCACCATGAAGCCCAAAAATTCTACAGCAGATATGCCAAAAGCACACTTGTTTGGATTCATCTTTAAACCATGTTTCCTCATGCATTCGAGTGTCTTGCGTAAATTGGCCAGATGTTCTTCAAGAGACTTTGATTTCACCACCACATCATCAATATAAATTTCCACAATCCTGCCGATGAGACTATGGAAAATATAATTCATAGCCCGTTGATAAGTTGCACCAGCATTCTTGAGACCAAAGGTCATAACTACCCACTCATAAAGTCCAAGAGCCCCAGAACATCGGAACGCAGTCTTTGGAATATCTCCTTTTCCCATCAATATCTGATTGTATCCTGCATTTCCATCCATGAAACACAAGATTTTATGACCTGACACTGCATCAGCCATTGTGTCTGCAACTGGCATTGGGTACTCATCCTTTGGTGTTACTTTATTCAAGTTGCAAAAATCCACACAAGCTCCCCACTTTCCATTCTTCTTGATGACAAGAACAATATTTGAAACCCACTTCGCGTATCGGTAGGGTCTGATAATTTTATCTTTATACAACAAGGTAATTTGGACCTTATTATCTTCCAACAGTTCTGCTGTGAATCTTCTAGCTGGTTGTTTGAATGGCCAATAACCTGGTTTAATAGATAGCCGATGTTCCACAATGGTACGGCTTAATCCTGGCATTTCATAGTATTCCCATGCAAAACAATCTCGATATTCTTTCAATAATGATATTAGTCTTTGTTTAAACTCAGGAGGCAACTTGGAACTTATAAACGTGGACCTCGGCCTATCACCTGGTCCTATGACAATCTCTTCTAACAGGTCAGTTGATGTAAAACCTTGTTTCAATTTGCCTTCCATATCATAGTTGTAGCATCCATTGAAGCTTCCGACTATTTGTATCGGCTTTAGTATTTAACGATCTTGACCCACTAGGCGTGCCAATAGTGTGCTCACGAAAAAATTGGACTTCAGGCTTCTGCGTTGAACAATATGGAGGACCTGCAAGATCTTCTTAACTCTAGTGCAGGCTACAAATCGGCTCACAAATGTGCAAGGCGCACTAGTCATTTTGACTTGAAAATTCACAAGGTAAACATTAAATTCCAGAGCCGATCCGTGGAGAAGCCTTTCGAACTCATAGGTAGGCGTTCTTGGAATAAACACCACAATAGAAAAGTATTAAATGTAATCTTGTGGTGTAAATAAATAAAATATTAATGACATGTTCCATCGGCTATATGAGCCGACGAGCTAAGATAAAGCATTGTGAACAACAGCCATAAAAGGAGCCCCTGCTAACCATGTGCACATCAAATAAACTAATAGATCTAGTCAATGTCTTGTCAAGTATAATTGAACTTAGATAAGTTAACACAAATGCGAGGGCATTGACATCAATCTATTAATCTAAAAGATTAGAACACAGCAAACAAGGACCTCTTACCTATCGCTTACAAGCTGATTAAGCTAACGGATCTAATCAATGTCATGATAAGTGTATTGAACCTAGAAAAGGTAACACGAATGAAAGGACATTAACTTTGGCCCTTTAACTTAACAGACACGCTTGCGGCAGCAAGGCCTTGTACGTGCGCCTATCGGCTCAATGACTTCATCATGCTTCTATGAGATACGAATGATACCCAATCGATGCATCAGCTCTCAACAGGTGCGTTCTGATGTTAAAGTTCCGACAGCTAGCAATACAAGGGGTAGGATAAAGATCTATTGGACCTAGCATATGTAAAACAATAAAAGCATGTGAGATCCAGCCAGCCGATACAATCAGATAACTGGTGAACGCTTAAACAAGATTAAGGAGCCGATGAAGACAACCTAACCAGATCTAAGCCGTTCGATAACTGCGAGCACTTGATAAAACTAAGAGATCGAAATGACGCAACTTAATAAAACCAAACAACTCAATACCTATGAGCAACGTCGAAGACAAGCAGAATATTGGACAAAGTCTCGAAAGTTTTACTTGCAATCTAATACAACTCGATAACTAGCCACACAACGGAATATCAGAATATAAGACTTAACTTAGAAAGTTCTGATAGGGTGACGGTACTAACAAGCTCGCCTGAGATTGAAGCTGATGCAATTGTGCATGTAGGAAGGAACTCATCGAAACTACTTTACTCTTACTCCTACGGTTTTGGCGGGGTGGTGCCGAAAGTTTGGATTGATTGATTGATGATTATTCATTACAAGGCTCATGGGTTTATATTTATACCCTGGCGCAAGCTAAAATCCTCGTCGATTACAACATGAACTATTACAAACTAATTAAAACTACTAACGATACTCCTCCACGCTTTCCCTTATTTGGTGGAGTTGATTTCACTTAGGATCGAACCTCCTCCGGTCTTATATCGGCTTCTAGAATCCTGGTCCTCCATGGCTAGTCTTGGTCAACGCAAGGTCCTGAACGGTCCCTTTGTCTTTTCTTTATCGGCTATCAGAACCTTATCCATAGCGGTTGACTCTGGCCAAAAACCGGCGTCAACAGCTATAACAAGGCGTGATATAACAATGTGGCTGACAATGCGAAATTGGCCTGCATGGGATGATGGGGCTGACAATGAGGTAAATCAAGAAGATAACCAGGAGGAACAACAACCTAGCATTCCACAACATCCAGCTCAATCACAAGACACAATATCTTTTGATCAATCTGGTTCGACTGCAGAGTATTTGAGAGATCAAGGTCCTGACATTCATTTGTCAGTGGAGATGATATTACAGGGACAAGAGGATAGTACATCATCCTCTTCCATTGAGGTGGAATCAGCCAATCCAATGGTCTCTAACAACGAACAAGTTATAGTGCAGTTGGCTCCCTGGTTCTCTGCAATTTGCAGAGCTACTTTGGTGATCATTGATACTTCCTGCTCCAACCTACCAAGTGACCTGCCACTTCTTGGTCGTATAAAGAGATCCTGGAGTATGGCTTTTGACCCAATTGCGAAAAGCAGAACTGATGATGAAATTGAGGTTTTATCCAAGGCAACTGTCCCCTACAAGCCAGTGTTTTACTCAGTCTTGCTACAGATATGGGCACAGAAAGTGGATGACAATAAAAGCACTCAGGTAACTGAGGATATTCATCAGTCTGCAGATATGGAAGGTTTGTCAAATCAAGAGTATATGGATGTTGAAAACAGCTTCGTGTTGGCCGATGGTTTGCTGCCATCTAAAAATTGTAAGTCATCTACCGCTGAATCTTTGTCTGCTGTGGATATCTTAGCACAACAGGAGCCTTTAGCTAAGAAGTCATTGATATCACGGTTTGATGGTGTTGCTAGTGGATGCGGTAGGCAAGAGGTGCATACTGGCCTACCCCCAAGGCCGCTGAAGGCTATGGTCAGTTGCCAGTGACAAAGTCTTCATCAAAAACTGCCACTCCTTTGGTTACCAGCTCAGTGGAGAAGCCCGAGACTGAACAAGGCTGCAGATGGATATCAGCACTGTCAGCTTTAGGACACTCCTAGGAAACGGAGGAAGAATAACAAGGGTGTGCAAGCTTTATCATTGGATGATGTTCCAAATTCGCAGGGAGAAGTTCCAGGGCCAAATACCTATAGATATCCTTCAGGGGTGGGGTATCGAGTGTGGCATATCTCCTAGTGAGATAGCAGGAGAGCAGATTCTTCAAAAGCAACAACCAATGGTTTCCAGTGGAGATACACCCAACTCGAGCTAAGCTAACGGTGCCAGCAGGACCCAAAGATTGTCAATGGTGATCTCTTTTGTTTTCTCATGTCCTGAACTCACGAGTCAGACTATTTCTTTCCTGTCTGTTGTCTGCAACTTCTGAACTTTCTGTCGTTGGTACTGCTACTTTGTTTGCTATGGTCAATTATGCTTTGCTCTCTTTCTGTGGACCTGGTCCTATCCAGATCTGTTATTTGGCTTTCATTGTGATGTTCATAGTGTATCTTATATCCAACTCCAACACATTTCCCAATGACTAATCGCGCCTGGAACATCTTATGTTGGAATATTAGAGGCATAAACAAAATAGATAAATGGGATGCGGTCAAAAACGAAGTTGAGGAAAGTGCCTACTCCATAATTTGCTTGCATGAGACCAAACGAGAATTCTTTGACACGCCCTATATCCGAAAGTTTGCTCCAAAGCGCTTTGATAAGTTTGATGACATCCCATCAGTAGGTGCTTCTGGGGGACTTCTCTTGATTTGGAATAGTTCGTGCTTTCTGGGGCATATTCTGAAGATGAAATCCTTTGCTATAACAATTCAATTCACCTCGGTACATAACATGGATACATGGAAGCTTACCACAGTGTATGGCCCGTGCCAGGAACCGAGGAGGTCTGAATTTGTTTCGTGGATAAAGGATCACCATCCTTGATGAAGAGGACTAGATCTTTTTGGGTGATTTCAACTTCTACCGTTCCCTAGAGGATAGAAATAAACCTGGAGGAAATTTGCAGGACATTCTCACCTTCTATGATATTATTGGACACCTCAGACTCCTTTAACTACCTATAAAAGGTAGGGCATACACATGGAGTAACATGCATGAATATCCCCTTCTAGAGCATCTTGATTGGTTCTTTACTTCAGTGAATTGGACCCTGCATTATCCAAATACGATGATACTTCCTCTCGGCAAGATAACATCATATCACATTCCTTGTAAAGTCTCTATTAGCACAAGGATTCCAAGCTGCAATATCTTTCGTTTTGAAAATTTTTGGCCAGAACACCGAGATTTCTATGAGGCAGTTCAAAGTGGATGGGAGAAGCAGGTCAGGAATCAGAGGGATGCAGCCTCAAGTCTAGCAAGTAACCTGAAGAATGTTAGGTATGAGCTCAAGAACAAGAGCAGGAATCTTTAAAATCTTAGTCTGTTGTTCTCCAACTGCAATAAAGTAATTCTGTACCTAGACAATTTAGAGGAATGCAGGTCACTTCTAAGCTATGAATGGAACTTCAGAAATATTGCCAATCAACATATCCTTTAGCTACTCAGATACAAAAACATCTACTGGAGAAAGAGGTACGCCATTAACCGAGTCAAATTTCGTGATGAATGTACAAAATTCTTCCATGCGATGACTACAGCCTCTTTCAAGAAGAACTGCATCTCTCAGCTCAGTGATGACAATGGTCAAGTAATAAGTGACCATGATGGTAAAGCAGCTCTGCTTTGGATGGCTTATAAAACCAGAATGCATGTCACCTCTGGCCCAAACATGAATTTTGACCTATCTCAGCTCATAAACATGCAAGTAGATCTGAGCAGCCTAGTGGATCCCTTTACTAAAAGTGAAATAGACAGAATTATTAGAATTATCCGTCCTGACACAGCTCCTGGACTGGATGGTTTCAATGGTCTTTTCCTGAAGAAGTGCTGGCCTCTGATCAAATAGGATTTCTATTATCTCTGCATGGAATTCTTTAATGGAGAGTTAAACCTAGAGAGTATTAACTACTCCTACATCACCTTGGTTCCTAAGATAAACAACCCAGAGGGTGTAAATGATTATCGACCAATTTCCCTGCTCAACATCAGTCTGAAAATCCTAACCAAGATCTTAGCAGAAAGATTACAACTCCTCATACTGAAAATTGTACATGCCAACCAGTATGGTTTTATAAGGAGTAGAACAATACAGGATTGTCTGGCTTGGAGCTTTGAATATGTGCATCAGTGTCAACAGAGTAAAAGGGAGATTATCATACTTAAATTGGACTTTGCCAAAGCTTTTGATGCTGTGGAACATGAATCAATTCTGCAAATGATGAGACACATGGGGTTTCCCAACCGCTAGCTGAACTGGATATCAAGTATTTTTTTCTTCTGGTATCTCATCAGTATTGCTCAATGGTGTGCCAGGCAAACAATTCAAATGCAAACGTGGTGTTAGGCGGGGGATCCTCTATCTCCCCTTCTCTTTGTCTTGGCAGCCAAGCTCCTACAATATGTGATCAATGATGCATGCTCCAATGGTCTAGTTATAGCTCCCATACCACAACCAACAAGAGACTTCCCTATTGTTCAATACGTAGATGACACACTATTGTTTATGCAAGCAGATGCTGGGCAACTAGAATGTCTCAAAGGTCTTCTGACCATGTTCTCAAAATCCACTGGCCTCAAAGTAAATTATCAGAAGTCTCTCGTAACTTCGATAAATGTTCCTGAAAGCAAAATGGTGACGTTGGCAGCTGTCCTGGGGTGTCGAATTGGTTCTATGCCTTTTACCTATCTAGAACTGCCAATGGGTACCACTAAACCTAAATTTGAGGATCTGACACCCATCATGGACAGGATTGAAAGAAGACTCACAGCATGCTCCTCTTTGCTTTAATATTCAGGAAGACTACAGATGGTCTTAACCCCGATAGCAACGTTTGCCATGTGCACCATCAAACTACCAGTGGGTTTTATAGAGGCCATTGATAGGGCATGAAAGCAATATATTTGGCGCGGCAATGATGTGTCTAGAAAAGGAGGAAATCTAGCGGCATGGTCAATGGTCCAGAAACCAAAAGAAAAGGGTGGGTTGGGAGTCCTAAACCTAAGACTACAAAATGATGCCCTGCTGATCAAACAACTACATAAATTCTATTCTACGGCTGAAATCCCATGGGTACAGTTGATTTGGTCTAGATACTATAGTCAAAAAGTACCTCATGGTGCAAGAGAAGTAGGGTCCTTATGGTGGAAGGATATCCTATGACTTAATGTTCTCTATAGAGGAATAGCTACGTGTAAAATTTGGGATGGATCTACGGTGCCGTTTTGGGAAGATCTTTGGTCAGGAGGCATACTCTCAACCCAATACCCAAGATTGTACTCTTTTGCTCACAATCCGAATATTTCAGTTAAGCAAATCATGGAGTTAGATGATCTGGTATCCATTTTCTATTTACCGCTGTTGATAGAAGCAATGGGAAAATATCATATATTGCAAGAACAAATACAAACAGTGGAGTATCAGCCGTGTGAGCAGACCAATAGAGCTTTATATGGGGCTCTCAGGTATATATATCGAGAAAATTCTATCAGCTGGCCTTTAAACACTTGCAAGTTCCTGCAACCTTTTCCTGGGTCTAGAAGTCCAAATGCACACCCAGGCTAAAGTTCATTGCTTGGTTAATGCTAGTGGACCGCTTGGATACGAAGACAATGTTGCATCGACGAAATTTCAATGTTCAGCCGGATGCCAAATGTGTGATGTGTAGCAACCAGTGTGTTGAAGACATAACACACCTTTTCTTTGATTGTCCATTTGCCATGTCGTGCTGGCACAAATTGGGGTTTGTCTGGCATCAGTCTCCATGCATACATAACCATTTTTCCATAGCATGAAATACGATGAGACTGCCTTTTTTCATGGAGATATTCATTATTGCGACATGAGAGCTATGGAATCTAAGGAATGGTAAAATATTTGAAGACAACAGTACAACCTTAGGGCTTTGGACTGTGAGGTTCAAGGAACAAATCATCCTACACATGCATCGTGTCAAGGACGATCTTAGACCAACAGTTTCACAATGGCTAGATAGCTTGATGTAACTCTCCCACCCTTTCTCTCTCCCCCTATGTAAGTATCCCTGTACATATACCACCCTTTTGATTAATGAAATGCTGTGGGGAACTCCTCCATAGCTTACATGGTAAAAAAAAAGACGTGATATAACATGGTACAGTCTCCTAAATTATGCTTTGACCATTCATTTATTTTATATTATATTATTTATGGTTATAAACTTATAATCATTTACAAATCCAACGTTTCAAGCATACATTAAGAAATAAAAAATTATGGGCTAAATTATTTGTCAAAGATGACAAAATTTGAATCTTGATAGCCTTATAAACATAAAGGAAGGAAGTAGGATTTTATTGTCAGCCAGTGTCCCAGTCGGAAAAACTAGATCCAACTTAGGAGGAACTAGGCAGTTTTTCATTAAGAAGAAGAAAATAGGCACCCGAATTCAAGCTAGGGGGGACTCAAACCTAGGTGGTTAGGATATACAACCACACCTCCTACCCTAACCAATTGAGCTAGTCTCACTTTCTTCTGGTGTCCCGGTCGGATACAGCCTGTTTGTGTTTGCCCGTATGCAGGCCGGCGTTGGTTTTCTATCTTGGAATCCGTTTGTCTGATGTTATTAGCAATTGTGATACACAAATTGGAATATGACGGACGAACCGACCAACCAAGGCAGAATATGGCCGAAGACTCTTTGCTTGCTTTATTTAGTTGGTGGGCATACTTCCAGGTGCCCATGAGCGATTCTGTCAGGGAGAACTTGTGCCCGCCGCCGCCCCAGCAGCGAATTCACATTGTTTGCTGTATAATTAGCAATTGATTGAAACCGTTGGTTTCTAAACCGCAAATGGATCAGCTCCCTCACGGCCTAGGTTGGTATTTAACCAGAAACCGGGACCGGGACCGTGTACAGGGCTACCTATATATGTACAGAACTGATGAGCCCATGGCTCAAATTATTTCAGCTGTTCCATGCTACGACTTACTTAACTGTGCAGCTTGGTTCGTTGTATTTTGATGTGAACCGAAGCAATACGAAGGAAGGAGTTATATCCACTGCAGCCACTTTTCCAAAGAAGCTAATATTTAAATGAGATAATTTTCTCAAGAAAATAGAAGAGAATAAGGGAAGTAAAACAATATATTTGTGCTGGCCGCATGCAAGTTGAGATCACACAGGAGGCACCAAGTTGATGGACTGGGCGTGCTGGACTGCATTGTGCAAATAAAAAAGTATTTGGTAACGTTGCCGGCTTAATTTAATCAAAATTAATCACTTGTATTCTTGCCGGATTATTATATATATTACTTCCATGCATTCCTAGCCAGGTCTTTTAATTAGCAAGTCTATAGAGTCCGGTGCATTTGTGCCCGCGTCCACAGGTTTTTGGTCGAACCAGGTTGCGGCGTTGTGGCCGAATTCAGGTCCATGCCTGCGCGCATATATTAGGGAGTCCTTGCTCCTTGTGAAGGTTAGACTGGTTTTTATTTGTGAGTTTTCTTGTCGAAAGATAGAACCCTAGGGGCCATCCCCTCACTACTATAGAAAGTGTCATCACTGCCAGCTCATCACCGCCGGTTTTGGGTGGGCCGGTAGTGATGTGTCTTCACCGCCGGACCTAATGGCTACGTGCAGGAGTGCGCGTGGCAAAGTCTAAAACTAGCGGTGATGCTCCCCTTCACCGCCGGCTCTTAGTTCAAACTGGCGGTGAAGGTATCACCGTCGGTTTTTTAAACCGATCGGTGGTGAAGCGCCCCATCACCGCTGGCTCGTAATAAGAGCCGGCGGTGATAGACCTGCACAGTACAAAATCCCTTTCTCCCTCCTCCTCCTTCCACCCGACGCCATGCTCTCCTTCCTCCATTGTTGTGACCATTTTTCTTCCAATTGCTCAACAAATTTCCCATTTTTTAAGGATACATGTTAACATCTTATTTTGACATTGGTAACTAGCAATCCTTTAAATTCTTAGCTTGTTTCTTTAGCTAGTTTTTGAAATTTAGCATGAATTTGCTGGAGAGGCTCTCTTGCTTCTTTTTAGAGCTCATTTGTGGTGGAATTTCAATGGAGCTCATTTTTTAGTGGAAAACCAGCGGTGATGGTGCCCATCATCACCGCCGGGTTGGCTCGGTGATGATGGAGTCATCACCGCTGGTTCTGGAACTGGTGGAACTGGTGGTGATGGGGTACCCTAGCATTGGCGAAAGTGAAATGACAGTTTCCAAATCGGCGGTGAAGGCCGGTTTGGAGCTGGCAGTGATGTAGGTCTGTGCAGTCACTAGTAGAGAACTGACCTTCCATCCACCCGTTTTGTCTCGGTTAACATTGGACCCGTGACTAAAGTGGTGTACCACCGAAGGCCAGCGCGGGGGGTGGGGGGGGTGGGTGGGGGGAGGGGGGAGCTTTAGTCCTGAATGTAATAGTCGGAAAAATCGCACTGACACCGCTCCCCTTTGTCCCTTCCAACCGGGACAAAATCTCCTACCCTATAAAACTGCCAGATAGAAAGCTCTTCATCCTCCTTCAACCCGAGCCACTCCACTCCATCGGCCTCCTCTCCATGGCGACGAAGCAACCTAGGGGAGGTGGTGCCCGAATTTTTTTTCTTATTTTCATGGGGATTTCACTCATCCAAAGTGTTATGAAGGTTAGCTACTTCATCCTCCCTTCATTTATTATTATTATTATGCTTTATTATATGCTTTAGAGAGGGAGAAAAATGAGTTTTTTAGAATGAGGGAGAATGGAGAGGATTTTATTTATACATATTTTTGAGCTAGAATTTGATGGATAGCTTGCTTGTTATATACTATTCATATTAGTTAAAAGAACTTGATTAATATTAGGTATGAGAAAAAAAATACGATTCGTATTAGTTAAAAGAACATGATCAATATTAGGTATGAGAAAAAATAGAGTCAGCGTGTTTTTAATATTTAGTCATTGCAATAAAATTAAGGTAAATAAATTGTAGGTGTAAAAAATAGAATTTGTTCATTGCTACAATTTTTCATGTCACTGTGATTTAACAATAATTGTATTTCTTTGACCAATAATTTATTTATCTCATGTTTAATGCAAGAACTAAATATTATAAACAATAATCCTATACAAAATCCTATGTTCAATTTTTCACGTAATACGATGCATATGGACCGGTAATGAATATACCACCTCCGTTCTTCCAATCCCAGTTAATAGTGTCTACACATGGCATAAATGTGTTTACACTATTCTCTACACATAACTCAATCTTCTCCGAAGTCTATGCAGAGTCACCTCCACTCCTCCAGTAAAAAAATAATGATAGAACAGAAGAGCATATGTATCTTTATTTTAGGATAATTGACTATGTGAAGTCCACTATGGAGTGTCTGTAATCTTTAGTGCATATGTATGTTTATTGTCTTGTTATGAGTGTAATCTTTATATGTATCTTTACTGATTCTAATAAATGTTGAATGGTGTAATTTTCATATGAATTGTTTCAATCCATTATGAAGCTTGATTGGTGTAATTATGAATATTGATCAAGTTCTTTATCTAATACAAAGACCTATATCCATTTCTCATGTAATAATTTATTTATCTAATATTTTTTTGCAAGACCTAAATATTATAATCACATTAACTTTATATGTCCATTTCTCACATAATACGATGCAGATGGACCGACAGTGGATGTATAATGTGGACAGACGGACCAAGGAGTTTGCTGATGACCTGCATTATTTTTTTGAAGTGGCCAAAGCGAACAAGCTAGAGAATGGGTTCATATGTTGTCCATACTTCAAATGTAGTAACAAGAAGGACTACTTTCCTTGGAGACTGTTCACAGCCACTTGTTTAAATACGATTTCATGCCTAACTATTTGGTTTGGACCAAGCACGGTAAAAGAAGGGTTGTAATGGAAGATGGAGAAGAAGGGGAGGATGATAACAACATTCCAGACTAGGCTGCTGGCTAAGCTTTTGCAGATACAAAATGGGCGAGGCTGATGAAGATGAGTTTGCAGAAGATGGCGCTACTGATGATCTTGATCAGGTGCTACGGGATGCACATAGAGATTGCGAAACTAAAAGGAATTAGAAAAGTTGCAGCGCATGATAGATGATCACAAAAAATTGTTGTACCCAGATTGCAAGCAGTGCCATAAAAAACTGGGTACCAAACTAGAATTTCTGCAACGGAAGGCAAAAAATGGTGTGTCTGATAAGACATTTTAGGGGATATTGAAAATTGTCAAGAACATGCTTCCCAAAAATAATGAATTGCCATCCACAACATATGAAGCTAAACAGATTGTTTGCCCTATAGGATTGGAGGTTCAGAAGATACACGCATGCCTTAATGATTGTATCCTCTATCGTGGTGATGAATACGAGAAATTGGATATTTGTCCTGTGTGCGGAGCTCTACGGTATAAGATCAGGCAAGATGATACTGGTGATGTCGAGGAGTGGCCTCCCAAGAAGAGAGTTCCCGCGAAGGTGATGTGGTATTTCCCTATAATACCATGTTTGAAGCGTTTGTTCAGAAACAAGGCAAATGCTAAGTTGATGCGATGGCACAAAGAATAACATAAGTAAGATGAGATGCTGACACACCCCGCACATGAGGCCTAGTGGAGATCAATTGATAGAGCATTCCCGGAATTTGAAAGTGATGCAAGGAAGATAAGGTATAGTTTAAGTACTAATGGATTCAATCCATTTAGTGAGTTGAGTAGTGGTCATAGTACTTGGCTTGTGACCCTATGTATGTTCAGTCTTCCTCCTTGGTTGTGTATGAAGGGGAAGTTCACTATGATGCCAGTGCTTATCCAAGGCATAAACAACCCGGGAACGACATTGACGTGTACCTAAGACCGTTGGTTGATGAACTTTTACTGCTCTGGAAGGAAAAAGGTGTACGTGTGTGGGATGAGGATAAACAAAAGAGCTTGACCTATGGGCATTGTAACCATCAATGATTAGCCTGCGTGAGTAACCTTTCAGGACAGACAAACAAGGGATATCAGGCTTATACCCACTGTTGAGACGACACAGATAGCATGTATGTAAAACATTGTAGGAAGGTCGTATATATGAGCCATCGTCGATTTCTCCTTGCTAACCACCCATTAAGAAAGAAAGGGATGCATTACAAAGGGGTGCTAGACCATCGTAAAAAATCTACACACCGTAATGGAAAGCGTGTCTTTGAGATGATAAAGGATGTAAGGGTAGTCTTTGGAAAAGGTCTTGGTAGCAAACCTGTTCCGAACGACGATAATGGACGTGCACCCATGTGGAAGAAGAATTCAATATTTTGGGATCTACCTTATTGGGAAATCCTAGAGGTCTGCAACGCAATAGACGTGATGCACCTGACGAAGAATCTTTGAGTGAACATGCTAGGCTTTATGGGTGTTTATGGGAACTTAAAAGATAAATTGGAAGCATGACAGGACCTAAAACGTATGAAGCAACAAGATGACCTACATCCGAAAAAGAGAGATAATGGACAACACTACTTACATCCTACCAGTTACACTCTCAGCAAGGAAGAGAAGGATAGCATGTTTGAATGCATGAATAGTATCAAGGTTCCATCTGGGTACTCCTCGAATACAAAGGGAATAATAAATATGAAAGAAAAGAAGTTCACAAATCTCAAGACCCATAACTGTCACATGTTGATGACCTAGTTGCTTCCGGTTGCACTGAGGGGTATTCTACCGGAGAATGTTCGATTAGTGCTCGTAAAGTTATGCACGTTTGTCAATGCAATTTCGCAGAAGGCAATCGATCCAACCAAGCTAGTAAAGCTACCACGATGTGGTACAATGTCTTGTCAGCTTTGAGTTGGTATTTCCACCATCCTTCTTCAATATTATGACGCACCTCCTGGTTCATCTAGTCAAAGAGATTACTATTCTCGGTACAGTATTCCTGCATGATATGTGGCCTTTTGAGAGGTTCATGTCTGTCCTAAAAAACTATATTCTTAATCGTGCCCATCCAGAAGGAAGCATCACCAAGGGATATGGAACAGAGGAGGTCATTAAGTTTTGTGTTAATTTTATTGACTCAATTAATTTGATTTGAGTTCGAACTTCACGCCATGAGGGGAATCTACCGGGAATGGGCACCCTTGGAAGGAAATCAAGTTTGAGCAATGATACTGATTTGTTCCAAAAAGCACACTTCACTGTTCTGCAAGAATCATCCTTTCTGGCTCCGTAATCGAGGAACACAAGAAGATTCTATTGTCCCAATACTTGACAAAATCCTATGCCTAGATTATACATCATCACATGGATACTTTTCCCTCTTGGTTGCGTCAACACCTTATGGGTAACACCGTGATTCATGAACAACTCGCTTGGTTAGCCAGGGGACCTTGTAGCACAATTGTGAAATTTTAAGGTTACGAGATAAATGATTATACATTTTACACAAGAGCCCAAGACCAGACAAGAACGAACCAGAATAGTGGTATCCGCATAGATGCCATAGATAGCAACAGAAGAAAGGACTCATATTATGGTTTCATAGAGGAGATATGGGAACTCAAATACGAACCGCTGAACATCCCTCTATTTCATGTCAGTGCGTGAAGCTAACTGGAGATGGTGTAACGAAATATCAGTATGGAATGACAATAGTGGACCTGACCAAGACTAGATACAATGATGAACCATTCATCCTTGCCAATGATGTGCATCAGGTTTTATATGTGAAGGACATATCTAGCAAACCCAAGAAAAATTCAGAAGAGCCATGGGAGCCAAAGCACCACATAGTTTTTCCAAGAATAAGAAAAATCATGGGAGTCGAGGACAAAACAGACCAGCAGATGATTATGATCAATTTGATGGCATGCCTCCATTCACTATCGACGTTGACCCAAGCATCATGCTAGCCAAAGAAGAGGCTCCGTACTTACATCGCCATCATGACCAAAGAACATTCATCAAGTAGAAGTTTTTTAATGTTACATTGTAATGCATTAAATATGGTTTACCTTTATGTGATGCTCTATGGCCATCGGAACCTTTGACTTATATTGTAATGCTCTATGGTGAATTATATTATAATGTTCTATGATTTCATGTTTATAGATTAATTGTACTACTTAATACAATTTTTAATTTAAGGTATCTATGATTTCATGTGTGTTTAAATTAGTTGAGGTGAAGATTTATTCAATCAATATAAACAATGCTAACCACATACATCAATTGAATTTTTTGTGCATTCAAATTATTTAATTGAACAGTTTGTTGATGATAGTGATACATTAAAATAATTATTTTAGAAACTTAAACAGCTAGTATAGAATTAATGACTAATTCAATCTTATTTTAAACATACTTGCTAATTTAAAATATTTTTGCATGTTTAAAATATGCAAAGTTTTTATTTTTTCTTTAAAAAACCAGTGGAAAACATATATAAATTTGTGTGTTTAAATTAGTTGATGTGAAGATTTATTCGATCAATATAAACAATGTTAACCACATACATCAAAGGAATATTTTGCGCTTTCAAATTATTTAATTGAATAGTTTGTTGATAATAGTGATGCATCAAAATAATTATTTTAGAAACTAAAACAACTAGTATAGAACTAATGACTTATTCAAACTTATTTTAAATATACTTGCTAATTTAATATATTTTTGCATGTTCAAAATATGTAAAGTTCTTATTTTTTCTTCCTAAAAACCAGTGGAAAATATATATAAAATCTATTTGCAAAATAGGCGGGAAACGAAAAATCCCAAAAAGGGCCTCTAGTCCCGATTGAAAATTCCAACCGGGACTACAGTTGCTATTTGCAATCGGGACTAAATGGTGCTTTTCGCCTCCCGCGCGAAATGCACCCTTTAGTCCCGATTGCAAATTCCAACCGAGACTAAAGAGGGAGCCTTTAGTCCTGGGTGGACTTTGCAATCAGGACTAAAGGCCCTTTAGTGCCGGTTGCAAAGTCAACCAGGGACTTAAAGGCGGGGGGGGGGGGGGGGGGGTTAAAAGGTTCCCCCTGTCGGTGTTTTAACCTGGCAACCTATCAAGGGAGTACCCGAGATAGTGTTTTGCTTGGTGAATGTCGCCAAAATTAAGGAGTCGATTGTGACGCAGGAACACGATTTAGACAGGTTCAAGCCGCTACATTGCATAATACCCTACGTCCTGTGTGTTGTATGCTTGTATTCGATTGAACTTGTTTGGAGGGGGTCCTTATCCGCCCTTATATATCGGGGGAGCAAGGTTACAGGGTAGTCTTTTGTACAAGAGTACTAGTCGGATGCGACTAGAGAGTCCTACTCTAACTCGATAGAGTAGTCCTACTGCCTTCCGACTAGTTCTTCAAGAGTTCATGTAGTCTACGTTGCCTGTGTAGTTGTCTTCATGTCCTGATACGTGACCGAGTATGTCCTTTGTGTGAGTCCGTAAAGGGCTCCTCATGGGCCCGGGATGTATGGCTAACAAGCCCCCGAGTACTTTGTAGTTAAATGAAGTAGTCCCGAGTACTCTGCAGGCATTGCTCGACTAGTGTTTGGTGCTTGTTGAGTACTCTTGTCGCGACTAGCCTTCAAGTACTCAAGTACTGACATGCGGCTGGAAGGTACACTTGCAACATTTTGACATTGCTTTTGAGTACTTTGTCTTCAAGTATTTATATGGAAGTGCGATGAAAATCGCACTCCATATGGAGTAGCCCCCGAGCCTTAGGTTGAACCGAAGAATCAGGCTGAGGGTCTGTTGATGCAAAAATCAGACGGTTGACTCCTGTGTACTAACACACGAAACCCGGGAGAATCTGCTTAGCTCCTGTTTGGGTTGTACGCCTTCTGATCCGCAGCCTACCAGTCAATCTGACCTGCTGATTGATAAGGATAGGTAAAACGTCAAATATGAGAGCAAATCGCCTGGTGTTCCGAATCGCTCCACAGGATGTATCGGCAGGACAACCGACACGGGCGAAGGACAATCGGCTAGATCAGTCGATGTGGTTGTAGTAGATGCAAAGGAAGCGTAAAACACAACCTAAACAGTACTATGCGAACAACATTCGAAACAGATCTAATCGGCTGTGTGACAGTAGATTGATAAGAAAAATAAGGTAAAAGCTGACCAGAACATGTTTCGAGTTGGATAACTGTGATAAATGCTAAAACAACAAGATTTAACGAATAAAGCTTGCAGATCTAGCAAATATCGATAACTTTGAATAAATCTAGACGAAACAACAGCGATGCGCCCCGAAGTTAAAGCCTAGGAAGTATTCGGTAAACACGGAACTTACAGTCTAGCTGGAGATTGAAGCGATGCAGCCCAACTAACTTGAAAGAACTCGTGAAGAAAAGAAAACAATGGCAAAGTCGCCAACTTGAAAGTAAATTTCGAAGAATAGTAGATTTGTATTGATTATGATGTGTATGTCCTTCCAGACCATGCAGGGCCTCTATTTATACCCTAAACATCAAGATTCGTAGTCCTAGTCGATTACGACAAAACATAAGATCTATCTCTAAAGAAACAAACTTTCTAAACAAAACAAAATAAAAACGACTGGTACGAGAGTTGAAAACAAACTTGGCCTCCATCGGCTAAAATCCTGCTCTTCATCGGCCGAACCTCCAACATCTCCAATTGGCTGGAATCCTTCTGCTGGCATCGGCTAACCCATCAGCTATGCCCCTGTCATCCTCCATTGGCTAGGCCTCTGTCTTCCTCTATCGGCAAGGCTTTCACCATCATCGGCCGATCTCTCATAGCTTCATCGGCTGAGCCCTTTGCAACCCTATCGGCCGATTCCATTAGCCGTTGTATTTCCGCTATGCATCGGCATCTCTGCTTCCTTTTAACGCCATCTTTGACATATGTCAAAAAATGGTGTCAACACATGCCCCCTAGTTTCGAAGTGAAACATATCTTTTGCTCCGAAATTGTCTCAACCATGATTTTCACCTTCCTTGGAAAACGCTGATGCTTACCAATCACCAAGTAACAAGATCTTTTCTGTTCCAAAATCTCCTCAGTCATGATTGCCTGAAAAAGCATCTAGGGGTAACAGCTCTTCTGGTTTCGCACAGGTAGCGAATGAGATACCACATTTACCCTTTTGGGTGAGTTTATAAATTTACAGCCGTCATCTTCTTCTTCCCCACCAGTTCATCTTCTCGTACCGCCACACCTTGCCTCCACTTTCCTCTGAGCGAAAGGCAACCTTCAACGACTCCCGGCGACCATCAGCAGTCTCCAGTGACCATCGGTGATTCATTTGCTAATCACTTCAAACTCCAAAACTCAGGCAACCAGCAACATGGCCACTCTTACCACCATCCCCGAGGTACACCTCTCTACCTTCATCATTTTCCTCGTGCTTCTATCTCCCTTTCCTTACATAGCCATTTTTGCATTTCTCAAGAGCTTAGACACAGAATCACCATCCCCACAGCTGACACCCCTGGGTTCATCTCCTTAGGCCCCATAGGAGACCCTGATCCAACAGATCTGATTAATTTGGAGACCAATAGAATCCCTTTTAAATCTGGCCGATTGGGATCACGCCCTTAGATCTTGGCCCAACCGCACACACGGATGGAAAAATTGGTATCTTAGGATGGCCAACTCCAAAAGGGTCTTCAGGCAAGAGCACTGCATCAGTCAATGCATTACCCTTTCTCTGTCAGATATGACTAGAAACGAACCCATGCTCATAGCCGCATCATATTTCTGGTCGGACTCCTTAAATATCTTCTTATTCAATCACGGGCTGATGACCCCAACGTTAGCCGATGTCCTGATGCTGACGGGCTTGGATATTACTTCCTCCAATTTTCCATTTCACTTCCCGGCTAAAGGTTCTCGTCGGCTAGAGACAAAATCCATCGGTGGATGGAAAGGTTACATTGATCATCACATCAAAACCGGAACTGTTGAGGAAAAGGAGCATGTGGCCTTTTTGAATATGTGGTTGGACAAATTTGTGTTCTGCGGGAGATCGGCCAGCCCAACCACTAATCTGCAACCTTTGGCTGAAGCATTGGCAACATGATCCTCAATTTCCCTAGGAAAACATCTTCTTGGATCGGCCTATCACTTACTGCATCAAGGATCCAGCAAACTATTGGCTGGAGAACTCATCGGCAATCTAGGCGGCCCTTGGTGGTTCATCAATCTTTGGCTCAATCTTCATTTGCAACGTGCCTACAAGTACGAGATCAAGAGTATGTCCTTTCCCAGAGATCAGCCACAGGAAGAACCAGCTGCAACCCACCGATGCATGTCTTATGTTGAAGCAGTATCAGCTGTTCCTAGCAGTAAACTCACCCTTTCCGCGGCAGCCAAGGCCTTCAAGTGTTGTTACAACAGACTCACCAAAGGGGCTACCGTTTGGTATGCTTATCACAGTGAAGTACCCATCTTTGAGCTGCCAGATTGTTTCGACTCCATCACGTGCACCTTTAATGGAGAAGTTTTAGAGGCAATCATCAAGCCTGGAATCCTCCTAGCTAACTTCTTCGCCGGTAAAGGTCAATATCCAACCTACAAATTTCATCACCCATCGGCAGCAGCTCGTCAACTCGGCTTCGGACAATTGTTGATAAGACCTTATTTCGCCGATCTTGTGAAGCGTCGTGAGAAACTTTCTAGCGGTCTTGAATATATCAGACTCAGCAACTTGGTCCCGGATGCCAACACCATCAACTTAGAATCATGGATAGCTGCCACCTTCACTGTTAAACAACTCAAGTTGTGGTGGAAAGAATGGAAGAATCATCTCTTCTGCATGGCGACAGGGATATACTGCAGGAGGTTTGACCCAGACTTCGATGATCCTGACGAAGGGGCAATTACTGCTGATTTCACCAAGTCTTCTTTTGTCATAGATATTTTCTTCTTACTAATACCTCTCCCCTTTGCAGGGTATTGAATTTACACCTCCAACCGTTAGCCAAAGCAACAAGCCGATTGCCTAAGCCCCTCCATCAGCTGATCCTTTCATCGGCTATGGTGCGCCATCCTTAATGGACATAGCCACAGGCTGAAAGCGTAAAGTCTCCGGCCTCGAGAAGACTACCCGCAAGAAGTGCCTTCAAAAGGGCTCAACATCGGCTCAGGCAATTGATCCGCCAGTAGCAACGTCAGCCCAGGAGACTGATCCGACGGCAACAGCGGCACCTCGAACGGCCGTTTTGACGGAAGTAGCATCGGTGGTAGCATCACTCTGGATAGAGGCTATCCAGGTAATCTCATTGCTTTCAAACTCATTATATACCTTACCGATGCTAACTTTGCTTCTTTCAATCATCTACACAATCCGCACAGGAGCAACCTGTACCCGCATCAGCCGATCCCCATGCCGAGGACATTCTAGAGACCACACCTATCACAACTCCACCAACCGAGGTAACCAAGTATGTTTTGCTTTAATCTTCGTAACCTTCATTGTTGAATTCTGCCGATCCTCTATATAGGCTAACCCAGATGCATCAAGCGACCTTCCTGAACCATCAATTTGATTGGCTTCAGAGGTAAAAGATCATCTGCCATTCTTTTAGCTCAATCCACTTTATTTTATCGAAAACACCCTTTTTTTAGGAAATCGTTCCGAACCCAACATCGACAACCCTTTACAAGCCAATAATTACTAGAGACTCTTCAACTGGTGCGATTCTAGAGAACGAACTGCCCTCCGATGAGCCGACTCATCAAGAACCTCCATCGGATGCAGCAGAACCATCGGCATAGACCAGAGAAATCCAACTGCAGCAAGTAAGCACCTTTCATGTTTAGCCGATTTCTATTTTAACATCATCAGCTTATATTCTGTTTAGTTTGTATAGGCTCAAGACAGCCTCGACAACAATCTCTTCTCCTTCCAGGTTGGAGGGCTTAATGAGGAAGAAGAGATCTTGACGCACTCGCCGGCTACTAAATCCTTGTTTGATGACGTGAAAATTAAGCTTCAAAGCATGCAGGACTTCCTCCAGTAGAATATTGGCCAGTTGGTGGAAGATGTAGAGCCGATACACAAAATCCTCTACGAGCTCAAAGGCCAGGTCCCCAAAGACATGTAAGAAGCTCTATTTCCTGTAGCATACATAGAGAGCATGCGGATTCTGGTGTCATGGGCTTTACAGCGCATAACCGATCGTGCCAAGCGGGAGCAGTTGCACCAAGAGAAAGAATTTCACAGGCTCCGTGCCGATGAACTTCATCACATAATCAGCTTCCTCTACAATTCTCGACCGAACATCATCAGCGAAATAGATCGGCTTAAAGCACGGCGGGTAGCACTCGCAAAGGAAATGAAGATCGTCAATGACACCATCACTGCAGAGGAAAGCAAGCTTGCTCAACTCCCAATCATCCTCGAGCATTTAGAGGAGTAGAAGCAAACTCATGCTCGTCAAGCTATTCGTCTTCATCGAAGCATACCAGACATCCCCGGCTCAGCCGATGATGACCATAGAATAATAGAGGTGGCCGATCAGATTCGCCTGCGTGCGATAAATGCTATCCAAACCCTTCTAGAATAGTTGTAATGGAACATTATCAGCCTCCATGTATCTTTCTTTTGTGATATCATCATTCACTGTCCGCCTTGAATGTGAATTGGCTAATTCTTCGCAGCTTTCTCTAACTCGCCAACAGCTATTTTATTCAACGCGCCTCTTTTGGCCGACCGTTGCTTAACGTCCAAATCCTTCGATGTCGTTCTATAAATAGGAGCAGCAATTGTTCCCCTTAGACACATTCGCTCAATCGCACTAGCCTTCACCTCTGTAAGCACTTGATTCGAACCGAAACCCTTATGTCCAAGATGTTGTCTTCTTCCTCGGTCAATTAGGTATCATTATTGTGAATCAATCCTTGACTCTTCATTCTTTTTAGCCAAATCAAGTGGATGAACAGCTTGAACGAGTCATCCAGATCCTCCATTCCAATGAGCCTCTCACCCAAACAGACAAAGCTTTGATCCAAGCTCATCGTGATCGAATCAGAGACCATCTGCCTACAAACGTCAAATCGATCTTGTCCTCAATCGAAGCTACAGGCTCAAGCCAGTAGGCACAATAGCCAACCCTTCGAAGCCATCAACCTCCCCCTCGCGTATTGCTTGAAGACAAGTTGACTAGTTTGGAAGCAAGGGGGATCCAACTTCTACTAGAACTGGGCCGAGTCGATAGGGAAATCGGCACTACTGAGACCCAACTAGGATGCCTCCCAAGCATATCTCGCCAAAGGGAGTAGATATTTGCCGATACCAATACAGAGCCAGATAGATTTGCCTACGATAAAATATCTTGGCCATGATACGACAATGACTTTAATGTAATAACCTTCTGTATTCCAAATGTTGCAAGTATTATTTGTTCTAAGGGCGACTTGTATTGCGTCGGCTATATCACAGCCGATTTCATCGGCTATCCATATGTCTGCCTTTTTTTCCTTCCTTCCTTTTGAGCTAAAGGCTATTACCCCAGTATCGGCTATGTCAACCTGAAGCATTACGCCATTGACTACACTTCTACCCATATACTAGGGTAGTATTTCTTCAATTATTTTCTATTTAAAGCCCTTGTGAACTTTTCCCCTTCAATTACTTCTCCAAAATATATGCGTTGCCTGGAGCACACCGGTTTATCCGATACGGTCCCTCCCACGTAGGTGACCATTTTCAAAATTTAGGATCTTTAGACCTAATTGGCAATACTAGTTTCCAGACTAGATCTCCTTGGGAAAACTCTTCGACCTTGACCTTTTTGTCGTACCATCTAGCCACCCTTTTCTTATTTTCCTTGATGCTGATCAAAGCCCTTAGCCGATGACCTGCTAAGTCTTCTAACTCCCCTTTCATCAAGACAGAGTATTCCTCGACTGTTAACTGATCTTGCAACGACACACGTCTAGACCCAGTCTTTAACTCCCAAGGTAGCACTGCATCATGCCCATAAACCAACTGATAAGGGGATACTTTTTTGGCTCCATGGCAAGCCATCCAATATGCCCATACGGACTCGTTCAACATAGTATGCTAGCGCCTTGGCTGCTCTTCGATCTTTCTCTTAATTAATTTAATGATCCCCTTGTTAGATGATTCGGCTTGAACATTTGCCTGGGCATAATACGGAGAAGAATTCAACAATTTAATCCCCATATTAGTAGCAAATTCTTCGAACTCTCCCGAAGTGAACATTGTCTCTTGATCGGTCGTGATAGTTTCAGCAATACCAAATCGATAGATGATGTGTTCTTTGACAAAATCAACCATGCTCGCCAAGGTCACATTCTTCAGGCGAATTGCTTCGAC
This sequence comes from Setaria viridis, assembly GCF_005286985.2. Lineage (NCBI taxonomy): Eukaryota > Viridiplantae > Streptophyta > Magnoliopsida > Poales > Poaceae > Setaria > Setaria viridis. The sequence goes on from NC_048269.2 coordinate 5,153,216, forward strand.
CCACTTGGTAAAATAATTCGTTGCTACCAATATGAACTTATGACCCTTACTTGAAGGTGGATAAATCTGGCCGATCAAATCAATACCCAACCCCTAAACGGCCACGGCTTTATTATAGGATTCATAGCCGATGCTGGGGCTCTTTGCACATTGCCAAACTTCTGACAATCTTGACAACCCTTATTGTATTTAAAGCAATCTTCAAGTATCGTTGACCAATAGTATTCATTGTTTCTAATCATCCATTTCATCTTAAAAGCTGATTGATGAGCTCCACAAACCCCTTCATGGATTTCACCCATCAAATTATTTGCTTCTTCAATGCCGAGGCATTTAAGCAGGACCCCATCAACCGTCCGATAATAAAGGTCATCTTCAAGCAATACATATTTCAAAGCCTGAAATCGAACTCGCCTATCAAATTTCTTTGAAGGATCCTTTAAGTAATCGGCTATTTCTTTCCTCCAATCATCTGCCATCAACTCTAAGGTCATAGCACCACAAATCGGCCGACAACCAGAGGCATGCTAAGCGAGTTTGTTAGCATCCTCATTGTAATCTCTAGGAATATGCTCAATAATAATGCTCATGAACTCTTTGAGTAACTGAAGGCACTGCTCATAGTAAATTCTCAAAATATCATCTCTACATTCACATCCTCCAGTCATCTGATTGATAATAAGCATAGAGTCTCCAAAATATCTCAACGACATCAGCTTTGATTTCTCTCAACAATTGGATTCTCTTCAAAATGGCTCGATACTCAGCCTAATTGTTGGTAGCAGAAGCCTCAATCGGCAGCGAGAACTCATAGCTTGCCCCCTGAGGCGATATGAGAATTATGCTGATTCCCGATCCAGTCCCACATGAAGATCCATCAAAGAATAAAGTCCATGGGGCTACTTCAACAATAGCAACCTCTGGCCCACAATGCTGAGCAACGAAATCGGCCATGACTTGCCCTTTGACAGCTTTAGTTGATTCGTACTTTAGATCAAACTCCGACAGAGCCAGAATCCACTTCCCAATCCTTCCATTTAAAACTGGCAATGACAACATGTATTTGATCACATCATCTTTGCATACCACAATTCACTCGGCTGATAATAAATAATGTCTAAGCTTAGTGCAGAAGAAATATAAGTACAGACACAACCTTTTGACTGGAGAATACCTGGTCTCAGCATCCAATAGTCTTCGGCTCATATAATAGATTACTCGTTCCTTCCCTTCAAATTCTTGGACAAGAGCCGACCTGATAGCACGCTCATCGGCTGACCGGTACAACCTGAACAGCTTGTTAGCTTGTGGAGGAACCAACATAGGCGGTGACACCTGGTATTGTTTGATATCATCCAACACTTTTTGCTGCTTTGCCCCCCAAACAAACTCTTGATCGGCTTTCAGTTTAAGCAACAGGCTAAAAGATTGAATTCTTCCAGACAGGTTTGATATGAATCTTCGGATAAAATTGATCTTGCCGATCAATGACTGCAACTCAATGTTATTTTGCGAAGCACGACCTTGTTAATAGCACTAATGATCTTCTGATTAATTTCAATGCCACATTCATGGACCATGAACCCGAAGAACTGTCCAACCGACACGCCAAAAGCACATTTATTTGAGTTCATTTTCAACCCATGTTTCCTTGTGCATTCCAAGACTCTACGCAAATTGGCTAAGTACTCCCGGTACCCTTTTGATTTAACTACAACATCGTCAATATAAATTTCCATTAGGATGCCGATAAGTTTATGAAAGATGTAATTCATAGCCCGCTGATATGTAGCCCCAGCATTTTTCAATCCAAAGGTCATGACCACCCATTCGAACAAGCCGATGTGCCCAGGACACCTGAAAGCCGTCTTGGAAATATCTTCTTCGGCCATTAATACTTGGTTATATCCAGCGTTGCCATCCATAAAACTGATGATTTTGTGTCCTGCAGCATCTATCAACACATCGGTTGTTGGCATCGGATAACCATCCATCGGCGTGGCTTGATTGAGATTCCAAAAATCGATACAAATGCGCAACTTTCCGGTCTTCTTGTACACAGGAACCACATTAGAAATCCACTCAGCATATCGACACTGCCGAATAAACTCTGCTTCAATTAATCTTGTAATCTCAGCCTTAATATCAGGTAATATCTTCGGATTACAACGCTGCGCAGGCTGCTGATACGGCTGATATCGTGGCTTTATTGGCAACCGGTGTTCAACGATAGATTGGTCTAAACCGGGCATTTCATGATACTTCCAAGCAAAGCAATCTTTGAATTCTTTTAACAACCCAATTAATTTGCAATTATACTTAGGATCTAAATTAGCACAAATATACATCGGCCTTGGCTTGCTCCCATCTCTAAGATCTACCATCTCTGATAGAGTTGGAGTGCCCGATCTTTCGGTGAGTGGAGATAAATTTGACTTGGTGGAAGTAGACCCTCACGATCCAACTACGACGAGCGAACCCGAAGCGCCAATGCAATCGCTGAACAAACTTCCTGTGGTTACCAACCTTGCCAGCGCAAGATCAGCCTGATCACGAAGATCGATTCCTGTCCGCAATCGAAGAACGAACAAGAAAAGGAGGCGAGCAATCTAAATATCACTCGAAGGTGAAGTTCTGAATCACACAAGGACAGCGCGTATTTGCACGCGTTCGAGAGTAGCTAAAGCTAGATGTAAAACAAAACTCAAGTCGTAAACAAAAGGGACTCCGACTAAATAAAGGGGGCGCAGCCCCTGGAGTCCGGAGGAGGCGCCACGGCAGGAGGGGGGGGGGCGTTACCAGGGGGAGGCCGCGGCTCCCAACCCTAGGCGCCCCACCTGGGCTGCCCTGTTGGGCCATCTTCTTATTCCGCTGGGCCTTCGTTCCTTAACAGCATGATGAAGTTTAATTCTCTCGCACGAGCCCGAGTGATTGGCCCAACTGGATGATCAACTGTAGGCACCTGAGGTGGAGGAGCAACTGGAGGTGCCTGAGGTGCTGCTGGTGTAGATGTACTCATGGTGTCCTCATCATCCTCCCCTTCTTGAACTGAAGTCGTCCTCAACGGCAACTCCTCATCGTCGCCCGCATACGGTTTCAAATCTGCAACATTAAAACTCGTGGAAACACCAAACTCCGCAGGCAGGTCAAGGATATAAGCATTATCATTAATCTTGGTTAGCACTTTAAAAGGACCAGCAGCACGTGGCATCAATTTAGAACGATGTAAAGTAGGAAAACGATCTTTTCTCAAATGCAACCAAACCAGATCACCTGGTTCAAAAGTAACATGTTTTCTCCCTTTACTACCCGCAACCTGATATTTAGCATTAGCAGCAGCAATGTTTTGTTGAGTTTGCTCATGCAAGCTAATCATTTGATGAACATGTGCAGCGGCATCTATGTGTGGGGCGTCCTCGGCATCAAGCGCAAACAAATCAATAGGCGCCCGAGGAATATAACCATAAACAACCTAAAAGGGACACATCTTTGTAGAAGAATGCGTTGCATGATTATAAGCAAACTCAACATGAGGCAAGCAATCTTCCCAACGTTTCAAGTGTTTATCTAAAATAGCCCTAAGCATGGTGGACAAGGTTCGATTAACCACCTCAGTTTGTCCATCAGTCTGAGGGTGACAAGTGGTGCTAAACAGCAATTTAGTTCCCATTTTATTCCACAGTGATCTCCAAAAATGACTGAGAAACTTAGCATCACGATCAGAGACTATTGTATTTGGAATACCATGCAAATGAATAATCTCGCGAAAGAACAATTCAGCAACATTGCTAGCATCATCAGTCTTATGACAAGGTATAAAATGAGCCATTTTGGAGAAACGATCGACAACCACAAAAATACTGTCCCTCCCCTTCTTAGTTCTAGGCAATCCCAAAACAAAGTCCATAGAAATATCAAGCCAAGGGGCAGTAGGAACAGGCAAAGGCATGTACAAACCATGGTTGTTCAATCATGACTTAGCTTTCTGGCAAGTAGTGCAGCGTGCAACAAGGCGCTCAACATCAACGCGCATCCGGGGCCAAAAGAAGTGGGCAGCCAGCACTTCATGCGTCTTGTAAATGCCAAAGTGCCCCATGAGACCGCCTCCATGCGCTTCCTGTAACAACAAACGACGAACCGAGCTAGCTGGAACACACAGCTTGTTAGCGCGAAACAGGAACCCGTCCTGTATATGAAATTTGCCCCATGGTTTGCCATGAATACAATGGGCGAAAGCATCTTTAAAATCAGCATCATCCACATATTGATCCTTCACAGTTTGCAAGCCAAAGATTTTAAAATCTAATTGTGACAGCATGGTATAGCGACGAGACAAAGCATCAGCAATGACATTTTCCTTCCCGCTCTTGTGTTTAATAATGTAAGGGAAAGACTCAATGAATTCTACCCATTTAGCATGACGATGGTTCAGGTTTGTTTGGGTACAAATATGTTTTAAAGCCTCATCATCAGAATGAATTATAAACTCGCGATGCCAAAGGTAGTGCCGCCAAGTATGCAAAGTACGCACTAAAGCATAAAGCTCCTTATCATAAGTAGAATAATTCAAGCTAGCACCACTTAATTTCTCGCTAAAGTAAGCAACCGGTTTTCCTTCTTGTAACAAAACAGCACCTAGCCCAATACCGCTAGCATCGCATTCAAGCTCAAACACTTTAGTAAAATCAGGCAACTGCAAGAGAGGAGCATTGGTTAACTTATCTTTCAAGGTGTTGAACGCAACCTCTTGCGAATCACTCCAAGCAAAGGGAACATCCTTCTTTGTAAGCTCATGTAGAGGCGCTGCAATGGAGCTAAAATCACGAACAAACCGGCGGTAGAAACCTGCAAGGCCAAGAAAGCTTCGAATTTGTGTGACCGTCGTCGGTGTAGGCCACGCCCGAATGGCATCGATCTTGCTGCTATCCACCTCAATGCCCTGTGGAGTAACAACATAGGCAAGAAACGAGACACGTTGTGTGCAAAACATGCATTTTTCGAGGTTAGCAAATAAATGGGCCGCACGCAACGCATCAAAAACAGGACGCAAATGATCTAAATGCTCTTCCATAGACTTGCTGTAAATGAGGATATCATCAAAATAGACAACTACAAACAATCCTATGAAGGGCCTCAGAACTTCATTCATCAAACGCATAAATGTGCTGGGAGCATTTGTCAAACCAAATGGCATAACCAACCATTCATATAACCCAAATTTCGTTTTAAAAGCCGTTTTCCATTCATCACCTAATTTCATGCAAATCTGATGGTAGCCACTACGCAAATCAATCTTAGTGAAAATAATGGCACCACTAAGCTCATCTAGCATATCATCAAGGCGTGGTATAGGGTATCGGTAGCGAATGGTAATCTTATTAATAGCACGACAGTCTACACACATACACCATGAGCCATCTTTCTTTGGAACAAGTAACACGGGAACGGAGCAAGGGCTAAGAGACTCACGAATATAACCCTTGTCAAGCAACGCCTGTACCTGGCGCTGGATTTCCTTCGTCTCATCCGGATTTGTACGGTACGGTGCGCGGTTCGGAAACTGTGCGCCGGGAATGAGGTCGATCTAGTGCTCAATGCCACGAAGTGGTGGGAGTCCCGGTGGCAAATCTTTTGGAAAGACATCAGCGTACTCCTGCAAAATGTTAGCAACCGCAGGGGGAATATCCAAAGATGGTGCATCATTAAGTGAAACGAGCACACTAGAGCATATAAGGGCATAGCATGGCAAAGGAGCATCGCGTAACTCATCAAAATCAGCACGTGTAGCAAGCAAAACAGGAGCATTCAACTTGATTTCAGAATTAACAGAGGTCGATGGTTCAAGTTGCTTAGCAGTTTTAGCAGCTCTATCAAGATCATCTTTAAGAATTTGTTCAGGTGTCATTGGATGTATAATTATTTTCTGACCCTTAAACATGAAAGAATAGTGATTTGAACGACCATGATGCAAGCTATCAGTATCATATTGCCAAGGTCGCCCAAGTAACAGAGAGCATGCTTCCATGGGAATAACATCACAATCGACAAAATCAGAATAAGCACCCATGGAGAAAGGAACACGGACGGATCGAGTAATTCTAATTTTCCCACCATCATTAAGCCATTGAATGTGATATGGATTTGGATGCTTACGAGTAGGTAAAGACAACTTTTCAACCAGCGTGGTACTCGCCAAATTGTTGCAGCTGCTGCTATCGATGATGATGCGAATCGACCGCTCTTGCACAACGCCCTTGGTATGGAAAAGAGTGTGTCACTGATTCTTCTCGGACGGAGCGACCTGTGTACTAAGAACACGCTGCACAACAAGACTTTCATACCTATCGGCGTCACCCGGGTTGACATGGACCTCCATAGCTGCATGGTCAGTGGCAAGCATCGCATGTTGAGTATCTTCAGAATCACTAGCGGAAGAGTACTCACCATCGTCACGAAGAAGCAAAGTGCGCTTGTTCGGACAGTCCTGAAACACGTGGCCAAATCCTTTGCAACGATGACACTGAATATCCCGTGTATGGCCTGTGGGAGGGGCGGCACTTGTGGAAGGGGCAGCGCTTGCAGGTTTGGCCGTTCTCTCGCGCGGTGTAGTGGTGGGCGTGGGTGGCGCAGGGAGAGCGGGTGCGGAGTTGGATGTCGAGCTTCTTCCTGCAAAAGTGTTAGAATATGTCTTCGAGCGGCGTCCATGCACTTGACGTTCAGCTTTGCAAGCATATTCAAATAATGTTGTCATATCTGTGTAGTCCTTATATCAAGTATATCCTGAATTTTGCGGTTCAAACCACCACGAAAACGTGCCATAGCAGCATCGTTTTCCTCCAATAACCCACAACGAATCATGCCTATTTGTAATTCCTGGAAATATTCCTCAACAGATTTGGAACCTTGCTGAAAACGTTGCATTTTATTAAGCAAATCTCGGGCATAATAAGAACGCACAAATCTGTGGCGCATAGCAGCTTTTAATTGATCCCAAGTGGTTGGAATGGTATTGGGATGTTTGTGTTTATATTCACGCCACCAAATTAAAGCAAAATCAGTAAATTCACTAATAGCAGCTTTAACTTGAGAATTAGCAAGAATATCATGGCATGAAAATTTCTGTTCAACTTCTAATTCCCAATCAAGATATGCAGATCATATTTGCCATTAAAAGGTGGAATTTTAAATTTAATCTTGGAAAAGGAATCATTACCGGGACGGCGTGGCACGGGGCGGGCACGGCCTCGGCGGTCGCCATCGTCCTGGTCCGAGTCACCACCATAACCCTGCTGCAACTCTGTGACTGTTGTGTGCAATGCATCGAGTCGTGCCACAACTGTGTCGAGTGTGGCCTTAGCGGCCGTCTGTGCAAGGTCTAGCTGATTGCACCGCTCGGTCGTCGAGGAGATCGTCGAGTCCAGCCGTTCATGAATTGTCTGAATGTCGGCGACAAGCACTTCAACTTGTGCCCGTATGCCCTGCAGGTGGTTATCCCCCGCGTCGACATCATCTGCCATGGTTAGCGCAAATACAAGAACAAAACCGATGACAAAACAGGGGTGTAACGGCTCACAAGGCGCTCACACTAGTGTTGTTATCAAATTCTTATCCGTTCTTACCACGCACACAGGGGCGAACTGCAACCAACCGGTGGAACTCGCGAAAGATTGGAGGAGCGATTACCTAGAGAAACAAAATATGCTCATCGTAGAACTATGTGGAGTTCTGGGAAGGCTGCACTCAATTGAAGGATTAGCACAATCAAACAATAATGCAAAGTTGAATTATAGTGCCAAACACGTAACAAAAGTTGCTGGTAACAAGGGAAACCAAAAGGAATAGAGGCAAAGAAACGGCCAAGGTGGAGAGGGCGCACCTCTATTGTTTTTCTATTTTGATTTTTTTTTCAGGGTGCCCAAAACTGAGAAATAGGGGTAAAATGACTCGGAAACAACAAGGCACCACACACACTTTTACTCTCTCACTCTCTCTCTCTCTAGAGTAGGATGGTGCGCACGGCGTACCCGCGTGATCGGATCGGAGTCCTTCTCCCGTGCGGACTGGTCTCTTTCTTTCTTTCTTTTTTTTTGATTGTTGTCTTTCCTTTTTTTTTGGACTTGCCAAACACACAAGGCAGGGAGGAGAAGGCGATCAGGTGGATACGGCGCGACTGCCTTGCGATTCGGGAAAGGGCGGTGGCATGCTAGGGTTCAAGACAACGGAAGGGAAAAATAAAAGAGGAGAAAAACACAAAGTAACCAGCAACAATTGATTCGGAAAGCACACAAATTCAACAATGCAAATTATTGAAAGAAGGTGCATTGCTCAAAAAGGGTTGCTGGGACAAAGATCTAACCTGAAAAGAAATTTTTGTTTGGTTTTTTTGGACTGTAGGAAGGGGAAAAACACTCGATAAACTCACCGATCAACCTGGAAAACTGATACCACTTGATAGAGTCGGAGTGCCCGATCTTTCGGTGAGTGGAGATAAATTCGACTTGGTGGAAGTAGACGCTCACGATCCGACTACGATGAGCGAACCTGAAGCGCCAATGCAATCGCTGAACCAACTTCCTGTGGTTACCAACCTTGCTAGCGCAAGATCAGCCTGATCACGAAGATCGATTCCTGTCCGCAATCGAAGAACGAACAAGAAAAAGAGGCGAGCAATCTAAATATCACTCGAAGGTGGAGTTCTGAATCACACAAGGACAGTGCATATTTGCGCGTGTTCGAGAGTAGCTAAAGCTAGATGTAAAACAAAACTCAAGTCGTAAACAAAAGGGACTCTGACTAAATAAAGGGGGTGCAGCCCCTGGAGTCCGGAGGAGGCGCCATGGCAGGAGGGGGGGGGGCACGCGCGACCAAGGGGAGGCCGTGGCTCCCAACCCTAGGCGCCCCACCTGGGCTGCCCTGTTGGGCCATCTTCTTATTCCGCTGGGCCTTCGTTCCTTAACAGCATGATGAAGTTTAATTCTCTCGCACGGGCCCGAGTGATTGGCCCAACTGGATGATCAACTGTAGGCGCCTGAGGTGGAGGAGCAACTGGAGGCGCCTGAGGTGCTGCTGGTGTAGATGTACTCGTGGTGTCCTCATCAATCTCTAACTCATCGGCCGACGTAAATCCGTGCCCCAGCTTCCCGTCATCTTGGATGAACTCATCCATCAAGATGATTCTTTAGAGTTGACTGCTTGGATCGGCTGTAGCCCGAAATTAGACATCTTCAGGAAGTCTGTGTCCTAGACTCTGCCAGATATGCAGCTAACTTGTTCATAGTTCCATTATTGTGCATTGGCTGTGGCAATGCTGAAGCAAGAATCAGCGGTGACCACTTCAACCGAGTCGCCAATCCATTGGACGAGACATTGATGCATTGTAGACGGGATGCAGTAGTTGGTGCGAATCCAATCTCATCCTAGAAGCATGTTGTAGAACCCTTTACCATTAATGACAAAGAAAGTAGAAGGTAGGGTCTTACTACCGATGGTGAGGTCGATGCAGAGTGCCCCCTGGGCCAGGGAGACATTTCCTTTGAAGTCCTTCAGCATTATGTCTGTTTTGATCAGGTCTTCTTCACCTTTACCAAGTTTGCAGAACATGGCATACGGCATGATGTTCATGGCTGCACCTCCATCCACCAAAAACTTGGTAACCAGCCTCCTGTCGACTTGCCCCTTGAGGAAGGGAACTTTCAGGTGCCGACGTTTTTTGTCTTTGGATTTTTCAAAGGTGGCTGACATCAGCTCCAAGGCTAACTGTGCCATCTGTTGCTCTTCTTTTGTTGCTTCGTGGTTGGCTAGAGCCATGAACTCCATCGGCAAGATGAAGACCATATTGACATCCGCAGCTGATCCGGGATTGTCATCTTTGTCATTGGCTTTGTCTTTGACGCGCCACACTTGGGATTTGACCCATTTTCTTTCCAAAGCACACCTTTGTTCCTCTTCCTGCTGCTCCCATTGTCGTAGGCATTGGACCCTCCTCTTCTGGGACTTACTCAAACCTACTAGGCACCATCTAGGATGTTCTATAGCTTTGTCTTGTGATGCACGCCGCCGCTCCGGTTCACAGCATAGAGGCTCTTCGTCGAGGACCCTTGCATTGGCCCTTTCATCTAGTCTGCTTGGTACATTAAACCTGCCCTCCAGCCGATCTTGTACACTGACCCTGCCCCCAGGCGATCACGCACTGGGATGCACCTGTCATCATGGTGAGACCTATCCTTGCTGATCGGCTTTTGATTCATGTCATCAAAGCATGGCCTTTTGCATGATCGGTTGTCTTGGTATGACCCATTGCACTCTGGGCAGTTATCAATCAATGGTAGCTTGATTCCCTCCTCCCAATAGTAAATGAAGAATGGGCATCTCTAGTGGTCTTCATGGTGGCGTATCATCTCTTCCCTATGCCTTGCCTGTTCTTGCTGCCTCTAGAACTTGTTGAGCAACTCTTCGAGGGGATCGGCCGGTGAGGCCTTTCAGAGCTTTCCCCTTCTTGTAACTGACTCTTTCCTTCGACGTTGTTGGCTCCACTCTTCTTCGTTGATTCTGAAGTCAACACTTTCTTCTGTGGTGCGCTCTTGTCGCCAACCTCTACCATGTTAGTTGGGAAGGGATGTTGATCAATCTTCATCAGCCTTGCTGGCGTCGAGGGAACTTCAAACTTGAGCCTCCCTTGCTCAATAGTCGATTGGATATGCTGGCGAAAGACCTTGCACTCGTTGGTGTCATGAGATGTGGCATTGTGCCACTTGTAGTACTTGATCTTCTTAAGTTCTTCGGCCGACGGGATCCTATGGTATGGTGAGAGCTTGATTTGCCCTTCTTGCAGTAGCAAGTTGAAGATCTTATCGACCTTAGAGACATGGAACCCGAATTTCTTAGGTTCTTTCTTGCCATATGGGCATGAGATTAGCTTTTTGGTCTTAACACATTCTGCCAAGCCGATCTCTGCCTCTTCCTCTAAGTCCAAACACTCTACGTATGCCACTTTCTTCTGGAAATTCTTCCTCTAATCAAATAGGAGCACGTCTTGGTTCGATAGCCTATGTACAATCTGGCTCAGACTCTCGAATTCCTACGAAGCATATTTTTCTTTGATGTGCGGCAGGAGCCCCTGAAAAGCTACGTCGGCTAGTTGGCTGTCACTCAAGACCAAGTTGTAGCACTTGTTCCTGACTTCTCTGAATCGCTGGATGAAACTGGTCACCAACTCATCACTCCTCTGCCTGAGACTGGTCAAATTCGTCAGCTTCATCTCATGAACTTCAGCAAAGAAGTACTTGTGGAACTGTTTTTCCATATCGGCCCAAGTGATGATGGAGTTAGGTAGTAGCGTCGTGAACCACTGGAAGGCCGACCCGGACAGGGATAATGAGAATAGCTGAACTCTCAAAGCATCTTGCGCAGTTGCTTCCCCACACTGAATGATGAACCTATTGATGTGCTCCACCATAGATGTGTCGTATTGACCTGAGAACTTGGTGAAATTGGACACCTTGTACCAGTGAGGAAACGGCAATATATCATAGGCCGGTGGGTATAGCGTCTTGTACATGTAGGTCTGCAGTTTAGGTTTTAGCCCGAACTGATCTTGCATCACCTCGGCTATCCTTGCGGCCCAATCAACCTGTTGCGGCTGTTACTGGACAATAGGTTGGACCATCAGCTGGATTGTTGGTACCTGCTGCTGAATCTGTGGCACCACGATCGACTGCTGGATAGTCGATGTATGTTGCAGAGGCTGCGGCTGGATCATTGGTTGAGGAGGCAACTTTTGCTGATGAGGAGGATCAATGTGCCGTAACACGCCAGTTGTCTCATCGTACACCACTATTGGTGACCCATCTCTGTGAAGATCCGAAACACCTTCCTCCCTGCTGACTTCTGGTGGATTCTGCTGATAACACTGGACCATTGGCTGAGGAGTTGATGGTGATGGTGATTGTACTGGAGACCTCATGGCTGGAACAAATGATCCTGGAAGCATCCCATATCCAATGGCCGGATGCCATCCGAATGACATCCCTGTTGCCCCCCATGGCGTCGATGCTGGCAAAGGCGATGACACGGAGTATGCTAGAGCAGGTTGGTTTGCCATCTGAGTGAGCAAGGATGGTGCAACGTTGGTGTTCTGAAGTAGTGCAGCACTGTAACCCCCACTTGACATCTGGATCAGCTGAGAAGTCGATTGACGCACAGCAGGTGCAGTCACCACGGTTCTGACTGGTACGCTCTTAGGTGGCCCGTATGCTGGACCGTGAAACCCCTGAGAGCTTCCACCATAGAGAGTGCTGAGGACGGCATTGTGCACAGTGTTGGTCATTACTGCAGCTTGGTTGATCAACGTGTGATTGAGAGCCTTGTCGATCATCTCCTGCATCTTCCCTAGGTCTTCAGCAATGGTGATCTGGCGAGGAGTTGGAAGGGCATGCTTCTTGGTAGGTTCCCCTCTCCTAGTACGGCTGAAGGACTTCAAGCACAGCAATCTGAACTCTTCCACAGCCCTTACCACTTCGCTCTTCTGATCATCTTGGAGCTCATTCTCAGTAACCTCGATGATGTTGTCGTCCGAAGTCTTCAGTGCAGACATGTTGAGGCTTTGTATAGTCCCATTGGGCATGCCAAAAGTGTGTTCACGCAATAATCGAATGGTTGACCCCTGCGTACTAACACACAAAACCTGGGAGAATCTGCTTAGCTCCTGTTCGAGTTGTAGCCCTTCCAATCCGCGACGTGCCAGTCAATCTGACCTGCTGATTGACAAGGATAGGTAAAACGTATACGAGAGCAAATCAGCTGGTGTTCCGAATCACTCCACAGGATGTATCGGCAGGATAGCCGACACAGGCAAAGGACAATCGGCTAGATCAGCCGATGTGGATGGAGTAGATGCAAAGGAAGCGTAAAACACAACCGAAATAGTACTATGCGAACAACATTCGAAACAGATCTAATCAGCTATGTGACAGTAGATTGATAAGAAAAATAAGGTAAAGGCTGACCAGAACGTGTTCCGAGTTGGATAACTGTGATAAATGCTAAAACAACAAGATTTAACACATAAAGCTTGTAGATCTAGCAAATATCGATAACTTTGAATAAATCTAGACGAAACGACAGTCATGCGCCCGAAGTTAAAGCCTAGGAAGTATTCGGTACATGCAGAACTTACAGTCTAGCTGGAGATCGAAGCGATGCAGCCCAACTAGCTTGAAAGAACTGGTGAAGAAAGGAAAACAATGGCGAAGTCGCCAACTTGAAAGTAAATTGCGAAGAATATTAGATTTGTATTGATATAATGTGTATGTCCTTCCAGACCTTGCAGGGCCTCTATTTATACCGTAAACATCAAGATTCCTAGTCCTAGTCGATTACGATAAATCATAAGATCTATCTTTAAAGAAACAAACTTTCTAAACAAAACAAAACAAAAACGACTCGTACAGGAGTTGGAAATGAACTTGGCCTCCATCGGCTAAAAACCTGCCCTTCATCGGCCGAACCTCCAACATCTCCAATCGGCTGGAATCCTTCTGCTCGCATTGGCTAACCCATCGTCTATGCCCCTGTCATCTTCCATCGACTGCACCCTTGTGATTCCATCAGCTAGGTCTCTGTCTTCCTCTATCGGCAAGGCTTTCACCATCATCAGCCGATCTCTTATAGCTTCATTGGCTGAGCCCTTTGCAACCCTATTGGAAAGGGTGTTGATGGTGGGTAGCGGGACTGGAGTGCGTGGAGCCCCAGTCTCCATCTATGCCATCGTCGAGGGGAGGAGAAGGGCACAACTGCCTAGAGCGCAACTTCCTTGCGTGCACTTCTCGCCTCTTGGTGTTTCTTGCTCTTGATCTGTGAGTAGTCACTAGGCTCAAGTGTACCCTTGTGATATAATAAAAGCCTGTGACTTCTGTTGTGACTGCAAGCAGGCAGTTGCTTGTTGTCCTTGTTGAGCACTTATGTTGTACTCTAAACACTCCGACTTCTTAAAGTGGAGTTATCTATTGTAATGCTGCAAAATTTTGTTAATACAAAGATTGCATGTATGAAAAGAGATGAGTAGTTTTGTGTACTCTTTGTCTGTCTATTGTGACAAACTGGTGCCTGCGGAACTGAGTAGTTCATGCAGACTTGTTGGCCAAGTAGCTCAGATTGCAGCTGTAAGCCACCGTATGAGTTGTAGAGAACTCATATACACTTGTGTTGACAAGTCGAAGGCAGAGCGCTAGGGCTCGTGGAGCTGAATAGCTCAAGTTGCAGCTGACTCGCCTTTGCGAATTGCTAGACTTGTTGGAATAAGTTGGGAAAAAGAGCGCCGAGGCTCGTGGAGCTGAATAGCTCGAGTTGCAGCTGACCCGCCTTTGGGAGCCGCTAGACTTGTTGAAATAAGTCAAAGTCAGAGCGCAGAGGCTCGTAGAGCTGAGTAGCTCAAGTTGTAGCTGGCTTGCTTTTGCAAGCCGCTAGAGTTGTTATTACAAGTCGAAATCAGAGCGCAAAGGCTCATAGAGCTGAGTAGCTCAAGTTGCAACTGGCTTGCCTTTGCAAGCCACCAATTGTAGGCAAAGACGAGTAGTTGGGAAATTTATTGATCATAAATGAAAGGTTGAGGCTGATGGCCTGAGTACAGTACCGCTTAGTCTGCTAACTATGGGTAGTAGAGACATAGGTGCTCAATGTTCTAGGAGTTTGCGACTTCTTCACTGGAGAGTTGTTGTAGCCTGTACCATCCTAGTCCTGTAACTTTTGATATGATGTAAGGCCCTTTCCATGGCGAGTTGAGTTTGTGCAACCCCGTTGTTTACATTGTGATCATGGTAACAGCGTAGTCCTTCAAGGTATCTTGCTGACTGTGCGAGTGCCACGCATTGTGACTCTTCCAAGCTGTCAAGGTCTAAGTGCCTTGTTTCCTCTGATGCCCCTTCGTCGTATTGCTCGACCGCAGAGGATCTCCACATGACATCAGCTGGGAGTATGGCTTCTGATCCGTAGACGAGGAAGTTGGACGACTGCTTTGTAGGCTTGCACGGTTGAGTATGTAGCCCCTAGAGAACGTTGGGTAGTTCTTTGAGCCCCTTGCCTCCTTTAGTGTTACCAATGTCGTGCAGCCTTTTCTTAAGAGCTTCAAGTAACATATTGTTGGCACGCTCAACCTGGCCATTGGTCTCTTGGGTCAGCGATGGAGACGTAGCGAACGTCAATTCCGCTGTTCTCGCAGTATTCCTAGAACTCGTGATTATTGAAATTTGAGCCTAGGTCTATGATGATTCTGTTTGGGAAACCGTAGTGGTTAACTATTTCATCCAGGAAGTCAAGAACTTTGTCAGCCTTGGGGTAGGTGACTGGCTTCACCTCAATCCATTTGGTGAACTTATCAATGGCGACGAGTACTCGATTGAATCCTCCTGGGGCTGTTGGGAGCAGACCAATCTTGTTGAGCCCCCAGCATGCGAAAGGCCATGTTGGAGGTATGGTGATGAGTTTGTAGGCAAGGACATGTTGTTGCTTGGCAAAAAAACTGGCAGCCTTGACATCTGCGGACTAGTTCCTCTACATCTGCCAGCGCATTTGGCCAATAAAATCCTACTCTGAAAGCTTTGCCTACTATTATTCTTGAGGATGTGTGATTCTCGCAGATTCCTTTATGTATTTCCTCCAAGATGTCCTTGCCGTCCTCGCGAGTGACACACTTCATGAGTACTCCTGAGGACGCTCATCGTCTATAGAGTTTATCTCTGACTAGAATGTAGCTTTTGCCTCGCCGTGAGTCTTGTTCTGCCTGTGTCTTGTCAGAAGGTAGCTTGTGCTCTTTAATGTAGTCGATAAGAGGAGTCCTCCAGTCTACCTCGATCATCATGATCTCCCGATCAGGTTCTGGTAGACCCTTACTAGTGGTTGCTGGAGTTGCTTGTTCTGTTATGGACGGCTTGTGAAGTCCGTGAACAAAGATGCCTTCTGGGACTTCCGCGCATGTTGAACCCATTTTGGATAAAACGTCGACAGCAACGTTGTTGTCACGGACCACATGGTGAAATTCGAGGCCTGAGAACTTGTTCTCTAGTTTGCGAACTTCCCTATGTATGCGTCCATGTTTTCCTTGTTGCGGTCCCACTCGTCGTTGACTTGGTTGATGACTACTAATGAGTCACCACAGACTAGTAATCTTTTGATACCCAGTGAGATTGCTAGGCGAAGACCGTGTAGTAGTGCTTCGAACTCAGCTTCGTTATTTGACACTTCCCGAAAGATTTGAAGAATGTACTTGAGTTGTTTGCCTTTTGGGGATATTAAGAATACTCCTGCGCTGGCTCCCTCAAGCTTGAGAGATCCATCAAAGTACATGACCCAGTGTTCAGGGCGTTCTACCGGTGTAGGCAATTGATTTTTCCTCCACTCAGTCATGAAGTCAACTAGAGCTTGGGACTTAATTGTTGTTCTGGGTTTGAATTCCAAGGACAATGCTCCGAGTTCCACTGCCCACTTTGAGATTCTACCCATGGCGTCCCGATTGTGGAGAATTTCACCGAGAGGAAAGTCAGTGATGACAGATATGTTGTGTTCCTAGAAGTAGTATCGCAGTTTCCGCGAAGTGAGTAGTATGGCATAGAGTAGCTTCTAGATCGGCGGGTACCGTGTCTTGGAGTCCGAGAGTACTTTGCTGACAAAGTATACTAGTCTCTGGACTTTGTCGACGTGGTCTGGTTCAAACCTTTTGACTACTATTGCTGTGCTAACAACGTGAGTGGTTGCATTGATGTACAAGAGCAAGTCTTCATTTGGTGTTGGAGCTGTGAGGATCGGTGGCTTTGATAGGAAGTCTTTCAGCTGTAACAGAGCCTTATCCGCCTCCTCTATCCATTGAAACTTGTCTTGTCGCTTGAGTAGTTTTAAGAAGGGTAGACCCCATTCTCCAAGTCTTGAGATGAATCTGTTTAGGGCCGCCATGCAGCCTGTAAGCTTCTGCACATCTTTTATGCCGGATGGGGCCTGCATATTGGTGATGGTGGAGATTTTCTCAGGGTTTGCCTCGATGCCTCGATGAATGATGATGAACCCGAGTAGTTTCCCCGATGGTACGCCGAAAATGCATTTGGTAGGATTGAGTTTCTAGCAAAAATCTTGCAGGCTTGTGAAAGTTTGCTCCAAGTGTGCGATCAGGTCATCTGGATTCCTTGTTCTGATTACCACGTCATCCACGTATGTTTCTACGTTGCGATGTAGTTATTTTTCAAAGCACATCTCAATTGGGCGTTGATAAGTTGCTCTTGCATTCTTCAGCCCAAAGGACATTGTCTTGTAGCAGAATGCTTCGAAAGGGGTGATGAACACCATCTTGGCTTGATCTTCTTCCTTGAGTGCTAACTGGTGATATCCCGAGTAGCAATCAAGGAAATAGAGTAGTGTGCACCAAGCTGTGGAGTCAACTACTTGGTCAATTCTGGGGAGCCCAAAGGGATCTTTGGGATAATGCTTCTTAAGGTCTGTGTAGTCAACACACATCCTCCACTTGTTGTTGCTCTTCTTTCGAACTAAAACTGCGTTGGCTAGCCAATCAGGATGGAAAACTTTCTTTATGAAACCTACCGTGAGTAATTTGACTAGCTCTTTCTTAATTGCGTCTCTTCTGTCTTGAGCGAATCTTCGTAGTCGCTGTCTTTCTAGAGTGGCTTTAGGATCGACATTGAGTGAGTGCTCGATCAGTTCCTTGGGTAACCCGGCATGTCAGCCGGTTTTCATGCAAAAATGTCTCAGTTTGCCCGAAGGAAACTGACGAGCGCGCTTTCCTATTTAGGTTCTAGCCCTATTCCAATTAGGGCTATTCTGGATGAGTCGCCAGTCTCGAGGTCAACGGCTTTGAAGTCCTTGTTGTTTGCTACCTTGACTTTAGTGGCTCCTGAATTTTTCTCTAGAATTTTGAGTTCTACTGGGGTGAGCTTCTTTGACGTGGTGAAGACTTGTTGCATGGAGCTGGGTATTTGAGTAGTCGCGGCTATCTCAACAGCTTCCGTGTCGCAGTCCTAGGATCATCTCAGGTCTCCACGAAGAAATAGCTCTCCTTTTGGTCCTGGCATTTTTAGTAAGAGGTACACGTGTATGGCCATGAATTTGGCCAAGGCTGGCCTACCAAGGATGGCGTGATAAGAAGTCTCAAAGTTGGCCACCTCAAATCGGATGTATTCTGTGCGGTAATACTCTTTGGTGCCGAAAGTGACCGGTAGGACAACTTGTCCTAATGGGATAGCTGCATTGACTGGGACGATTTTGTAGAAAGGAGAGTCCGTTGGAGTAAGAACTTCGGTGATGCCGAGGCCCATCTTTCGTAAAGTCTTAGCGAAGATGATGTTGAGTTGGTGCCGCCATCGATGAGTACTTTGGTTAGTCTTGAGCCTGCAACAGCTGGGTCTAGTACCAGAGGGAAACGACCTAGTTTCGGGAAGTTAGTCCAATGATCCTTTCTGCTGAAGGTAATGGGTACCTCAGACCATTTGAGAGGTGTAGGGGTGTCTAGTTCGATAGCCATGATTTCTTTGAGTACTAATTTGTTGGATCGCTTAGATGCAGTGCTTGGAATTCTGTCGAAAATGACGTTGACAGTTTTAGACGTTGTCTGGAACTTTTCTTTGCCATCTTCAGTTGTATCCATCTTGCGCTTGCCTTTGTTCTTATTGTTGTTAGTGCTATTGTTGTTGGGAGGTTCTGGCAACTCTTGCATTACTCTACAAAGGATGTAGCAGTCTATTGTAGCGTGCTTGCTGTGTGGGTGCCATAGGCATTATTTCTTGAGTAGTTCGTTGGATGAAGGGCCATTGTTTCATTTGTTTGGTCCTTTCTTGCTTGAGTTTGACATTGCTGCAACGGTATTGTCTGGTTTGCGCTTGCAATTCTAATTGCTCGAGTAGTTGTTTTGGTGATCGTCGTTGCTGTTTGTGTCTTGTTCTTGGTTGTTAGCATGGTTGTTGTTGTCACGCCCACGATTGCGGTGTGAGTCGAACCTTTCGCGTTCCTTATCTTGTTTGTCTGCCCATGACTGAGCCATAATTTTGAGTTCTTTGACATCCGCTGGACGGCATCTGCCAAAGTCTTGGAACATACGTTGGTCCCAAAGGCCATTTTGAAAGCATTCTATGACATCTGCCTCTAAGATGTCGACAATTGTAGCCTTTTTGTCGAAAAAGCGGCGTAGGTAGCTGCGTAGGGATTCATCCTTTTGCTGCTTAATCTGAGCCAAGTCAATTTTGTTGTCAAGGTGCTGCATAGCTCTCGCATAGTTGCTTGTAAAAGCTTTCTTTAGATCAGACCATCAGTCGATGGAGTTAGGCTTCAAAGATTTGAGCTAGGTTAGTGGCGCGGGTTCCATGCATACGGGGAAGTGGATGACCTTTGTATCATCACTTCCGCCAGCAGCTTGGACTGCTAGTGAGTAGCAGCGGAGCCATTGAACTGGGTCTTGTTTGCCATCATACTTGGTGATGCCCATTGCTTTGAATTTCTCTGGTAGAGTAGTCTTCATGATTCATCTTGTGAAAGCGGGGAAGTGGTCATTGTCATCACCCTCAGCTTCAAATTCAGGGCGGCGATTGTTGATTATATCTTGAGCATCACGATTGTGGTTTAGTCTTTCCCTGAGATTGCTGATATGCGAGGGTTCTGTATTAGCTCTGCGGTGAAGTGGGCCTTTCGCGGAGGCTGTACGACTACCTTCAGCTTCATCTCTGTTTCATCTTGGAGCTTCACGTGCATCTCTGCTTTGCCTTGGGCCTTCGAGTATGCCCCTATGTTGTCTCGGTTCTTCGTGTGGTTGGTTTGAATGTCTTGCATGGTCTCTGGTGCTGCCACGTTGAATTGGGTTGCAGGGCACGAATGGGATTGATGTTTCCTTGTCGAGGAGTTTGTATGCGTGTTCTGCCAAGTATGACAGGAGATCGCTGTACTTGTCTGGAGGCATTGAACGGGTGATAAGGTTGATAGAGGCAATAGTGGGGAGTGGCATGTTGTGTTCTCATGTTTGAACTGCTTCGAGTGCTCTGTCAAGGTTCACGATGGGAAGTCTTGTGGCTAGAAGTCGACGACGTTCCGCTCTCTGAGTGTTTCTTGCTCTTCTTTGAGTTCTCTGGCTGCTAGTTTCTCCCTCCGGGACGTCAGCTAATAATTCATCTTTGGAGACTTCTTCAACTTGGCATTCCCGACAAGAAGTTCTCTGATGTTGGTGTTGATCATTGGTTACTGTTCCATCAGTTGGCGAAACAATAACAAAGAGTTCTCTATCCGGAGAGTAGCTTCCAGAGCTGGATGTTATGACCACCATGGAGCCATCTTCTTCACGGATTGGTGAGAGTGGAGTACCCTCTTGGTATGGGAGGATGTCCAAGTGTGCGATGAGGCGTGACTCGTTGTCCTGGGCAAGGAAGGATGGCTTTATGCTCGGCTAAGGTTTTCGAATGTTTTCAATAAAACCTTCTCGATAGTAGACAAATCTGCCTTGCGGTGTTGATGTGATTACCAGGCCCTGCTGCGGACCTGATAGGTGAGTTCTTCAAGAGAGTCTGAGTCGTAGTCGTGGTCCTCAATTGACTCCAGTCCGGATTGGACATTCGATAGAGCTTTTGGATGAACCATGACCGTGTTTCGGAGTTCGAACAAGAATCAGCTTGGAGTTGTATCCGGTCCACACGATGGCTGAATTGCCTACTCGTGCGGACTAGTCTGAGTTGTGGTTGAGTCCGAGTTGTGGTCGAACCTGGTGTTGTTCAGATCCAAAAATTCGAATTTCTCGATGAAATCTTCTGCCTCATGTCGATGAGAGTTTCTGCCATGATGCTTCTTCTTCGTTTCTTTGATGGTGCAGTGTTGGAAACCTCCACTGCCGTCAGTGATGTAGAGCCAGGAGCTGAAAATGAACGTTGCGACCGCTTCAAACACGAACACAGGCTTGATGATGACTAATGCCATCGACCTCATGTGGAGAATTTCACCGACTTCCCCTACCTGGCGCGCCAACTATCGGTGTTTTAACTCGGCAACCTATCAAGGGAGTACCTGAGATAGTGTTTTGGGTCGGTGGGTGTCGCCGAAATTAAGGAGTTTATGGTGACGCAGGAACACGATTTAGACAGGTTCGGGCCGCTATATCGCATAATACCCTACGTCCTGTGTATTGTATGCTTGTATTCTATTGAACTTGTTTGGACGGGGTCCTTGCCTGCCCTTATATATCAGGGGAGCAAGGTTACAGGGTAGTCTTTTGTACAAGAGTACTAGCCGGATGCGACTAGAGAGTCCTACTCTAACTCGGCAGGGTAGTCCTACTACCTTCCGACTAGTTCTTCAGTAGTCCATGTAGTCTATGTTCCTTGTGTAGTTGTCTTCATTTCCTGATACGTGACCGAGCACGTCCTTTGTGTGAGTCTATACAGGGCTCCTCGTGGACCCGGGGATGTAAGGCCAACACCCCCGTCTTCTCCCCTTCCTCGGTTCCAACACTTAGGCAATTTTCAAGATCCCGCCGCACGTCATCTCCTCCATCCGTAGCACCGTCGCCACCCGCGCCCTGGCCGCTGTCGCCCACTTCGGCCACGGTTGCCTGACACTCGCTCCGACCGCTGCCTCCGTTGCCTGTCGCCTCGATCGCCCGTCGCCCACCCCGGCCGTCGTAGCATGACTTCCACCCCATCCGCCGCCTCCAACGCCCCTCGCCTGCCACCTGTCGCCTTCGTCACCCATCCCCCACCCCGGCCGCCATCGCCCGACTTCCGCCCCACCCGCCGTCGCCCGACTTCCGACCTGGCCGCTGCCTCCATCGCCTGACGCCCACCGCCCGTCGCCCCAGCCGGTGTCCGCATTGCCGCCGGCGGCCTCCGCCGCCTCGCCGTCGCCCACCACCCTGCCCCGCCAGACCCTCTGCCGGTATGGGCAGCCGCGGCGTCGCCCCCCTCCCCACGGCCAGGACCCTTGTTGATGCAAGGGCCCCCTTTTTTTACTTTTTTAGTTAGAAATGATTCGAAAATGACTAGAAATTTGTAGGAATGCTACGAAAATCAGTAGAATTTAGTATAAATGCTTAGTATTATTTAGTATAAATGCTTAGTATAATTTTGTATACATTTAGTATAATGTGTAGTACATTACTATGATTTACAATAAATGCTTCAAAAATTAGTAGAAATTAATAAAAATGCTTAAAATTATTTAGTATAAATGCTTAGTATAATTTAGTATTCATTTAGTCTAATTTTTAATACATTAGTATAGTTTAGTATAAATGCTTTGAAAATTAGTAGAAATTTGGTACAAAATCTTAGAAATTAGTAGAAATTTTGTAGAAATTCTTAAAAATTAGTAGAAATTCTTAGGAATTAGTAGAAATTTGTAGAAATTAGTAGAAATTTGTAGAAATTCTTTGACAATTAGTATAATATAGTAGAAATTTAGTAGAGGTGTTGTATATAATTGCGTGATTCTTTTTAACGTTAAATTTTTTTGTAAGTTTTCATGTAAGTTTCATTCAAGACATTAATGTAAATTTCATGTAATAAATTTGTTAGAGGTGTTGTATATATAATTTAATGTATGGTTTCATGTGTATATTTCAATTAGTTTGTTTTATTTCATGGTTGTTCTATGATTTCATGTATATACCTTAATTGTACTACTTGATACAATTTTTAATTGAATGTATCTATGATTTGATATGTGTTTAAAGTAGTTGAGGTGGCAGCAGACGAAGAGAATGCAAGGTATTTAATGGAGCAGATTATTGTTGGTGGTAGTGGCTCCAACGTTCCGGTAACGTGCACTGACGAAGAGGGTAGCCAAGCGGACATGTTCCTCAAAATGTTCGGTAATGGCAATGAAGAGCCTGAGCCCGAGCAAAACCTTGCCGTGGCGAAAGGTTCCGGCGAGGTATATATCATTTCCATTGTTTTACCCCATCTATAATTTCATATTCATTATTACTATGAGCTAATTAATAAATCTTAAACTATTAGCCCTCAGGATCGACGAACTGAAATAAGCCCCAAGGTCGTACAAAGATAATGGAGGGAAGACTTCACATCACGGAAGTGACAGAAGAGGGCAAGCTGATTGCTCCCGAACATGTGGCAAGAAAGTACGTGAGTCAGATCGGGGCAATCGTAAGGGGCAACATGCCCATCAACATTAGGGAATGGAAGGGTAAAAAAAATGATCCATACGCGCTCCCGCCGACACAAAAGGATATGTTGTGGGCAGATGTCAAGAAACACTTCACACTTCCCGAAGGTATCGTTGAAAAAGATGTGAAAGAGTGGACGCTGAAGAAGATGGCAACCCAATTCCAGACATTCAAAAAGATGCTGGATGCCAACTTTATCAAGAAGGGCAGAACTCCGGATTTCAATGAGTGGCCAAAGTTAAGGGACCACTGGGACTCATTTGTCGAATATAAGATGAGCGAAGGCAGTGCGAGTAAGGTTCGTGTCAACATTGCCAATGCTAGCAAGGAGGAGTACCATCATCATCTAGGGCGAGGTGGTTACATCACTGCAATTGCCAAATAGCGCAAGATGGAACAAGACCTGATCGATCGAGGTATCACACCAGCAACTATTAACTGGCCCGATCGATTGAAAAAATAGTATTACGCTCATGGAGGCAACCTGAGCCAAGAGGATGGGACACTTATCTTCAATGAAACAATATGTCAGAAGGTCGAAAGGCTTATCAAGAACATTGAAGATGCTAAAGCTGGAAAGTTGAAGTGGGATAGAGAGAATGATGAGCTCACGTTGGTGCTCGGGAATCCTGAGCTCCTAGGATGTTGCTGAGGCTACAGGGTCATTCCATGGAAGTACGCTTTCCGAAGGGACATCGACTCGTACATAAGCCGCAAGCGAGGAAAGGGACAACAAGAGGAGAGCTAGCGGCGCATGTTAGAAGCCAAAGTGTATTCACAACAAGTAAGAATGCAGGAGGAAATAAATCGTCGAGTGGCCCTAGCAGTTACCGAGATGGCCCAATCTCGAGCACTGCTGGATCCAAATGTTGTTAGCCTTCTCAACGCCAAAGCAGCTATGCTTCCACAGGGGTCCCCGATGAGCAGATGCCATTACCCGTAGACGACCAACAGTACCCTGTGGATGACATCATGCAACGCACCTCATATGAGCTACATAGACCGTTCGGCAACATCACTATTAAGGTATACTTATACATAATTTATGCAATCTTCTCAATCAATCCACGCCTCAGGAGTTTAATAACTTCTTTATTTCTGCTATTTGTATAGGTGGTGTACGGGAGTGCCTTACCAATCCTGCCAGAATAGACAAGCCATGGCATGGAGACTCCACTTGGCTACGCCAGCGTCAGCCTAGAGCAGCTTGTTGATAGTCAATATGAAGGCCTAGAGCTCGACCTCCTGGGAGGTGACGGGGGAAGGACACTAGGAGATGTGCTTCACAGGATCATTCTATGGCGCAAACGCTACATCATCATCCCTGGCACAGAGGCATCACTGATCCGCGTAGATCCCCCGCAGCGACCATCTCCTCAAAGCTCAAGACCTTCATCTCCAACACATCCTCCTCCAGGACTGTCGTCACCACTGGGACCATCGCTTCCTGCTCGATCATCGTTTGCATTTCCATCAAGTCCTAGTGGTGCGAGCGACAATAATAACAACACCCCTCTCCGATCACCGTTGCCGGGACTAAGATCCGCATCGAGCAAGGAACCTGCAGCACCATTGAAAAAGTCGTGACCATTGCCTTCCAAGCCAAGCCGGCAAAAGAAGAAAACAAAGAAGCCTGAACCCACTGAGAAGCTGACAATCAATATGACTAATGAGGAAAGCTGGAAGGTAGCCAAAGCAGAATTTAGAGAGTGGTTCAGAAAAAGGGATGAAGAAAAGCAAAGGAGATGGAGCTAAAGCTAGTAGATCCAGCAAAATTACTATTTTTTATGAAGATGTCAAAAGTAACCAGGAAGACTGTTCCACTACTATCAAACTACGACCAGGCGTTAGTTAAGGCTAATGAGAAGAAAAAAGGGAAAGGAAAGTCATCTTCAAGTCATATTGTCCCCCAGCTCGGGGATCTACCAGATGAAGACGCTCAAAAGATAGCAGCAATGCCCTTAGAACAACAAATAAATGTCGTAAAATTCATGCAAGAAATAGGTATGACACCTTGCTGAAGTTTTACGGCAAGTTGATCTGCCATCTCCAGAGCCAGTTGTACCTATACCTTTGAGCTTGGCAAGCCTTTAGTAAGGCCTGAGTTGGTACAAAAGCTATCCACGAAGATGTACAAACTCCATGAATGGTACATGAAGCAGTCTACTGACAAGAGGCAAATGTTTGGTCTTCGGGTTAAACCGTACATTTTTTTGGCGAAGGTGACAAAGTCCTATGGATGGAATTTAAGGATATATATGAAGTGTGCCATCAGGATACCCTTGACGTCTCTCTCATCAGCGCTTGATTATGTAAGTGTCTCTTTATCTATATGTTAATTTTGGTTCATAACATTATTTTTTGTGCGTCCGTTGTCCTACTAACTTTGTCTTCCATTTTATGTAGGATGCTAATTCAAATGTGCCTCAGAGAATCATACTTTCATGTTGGCTTCATGTATCCATCGCTCGTTAACCAAAAGAAGATACGAGATCAGCCAAAAAAAACATTTGAGGCGATATACAATTTCTTGGACAAACAACATTACAAGAGTTACATACTACTGCCATACAACTTTGAGTAAGTGTGGGTACCATCTATTTTCGTCTTCGCTTTTCTTACCTAATTAATGTTAGTTAGCTCTAATATGAATATTTACATACGTAGTTTCCACTAGATCCTCGTAATAATTGAGATTGATAGAAGCCACGTCACTGTGTTCGATTCGTTGAGGAATCCACCGAAGGACTACCAAAACATTCAAGAAATGCAAAACTTGTAATAATTTTGGACCTTTATCTCTATGCAAAAGTTTGTTTCCTAAATTTTCACGTAGCACTATATCATTCATTATTTTAATCCGTAGCACATGGAAACATTTCCTCAAGAATCACCAAGGTCCATTCAAAGAAAAACTTACGTTCTAAATAGATTTCCCGGTACGTACGAAGTTTGCACATTTTCTACATTCTATAATGCGAATATTTCATAACTTATTTTTTTCCACTAAAGTGCTTAAGGCTGGAAGCCGGGAATAATCTATGTGGATACTACGTCTGTGAGCACCTGTACAATTTTGTGGGAACCAAGGTGCTGACGTCACATGATATGAAAGTACGTAAAATAAAACTATTAATAGTTAATTGTTTCCTAGCTCCTTATATTTAATTGTTCGTGTAACATTCACATATTGCCAAATTATAGATATGGAGTATTCAACATAGCATCTTGGAGAAGGAGAGAATAGGGGTAATATGTGAAGGTCCCATAGGATTCCTGGTGGACGAGGTAATAAATTCTGAGGGAGAATTTTATTATGGTGGACGTTCAGTAGACACACCATGACGAGAGGATCCTAGGAATGAAGTGGACAAATTTTTATGTATATAGTAATTATATAAGTATTAGTTTGATTTGTATAATATACTAAAAATTATATAATATACTAAGAATTATATATATAGTAAGTGTATAAATACTAGTTTGATTTCATCACTAAAAAAAGTCTTAAGCACTAAAGGGTACGTACAGGCGTGTATGCAGGCACATGCATGGATACCCTTTAGTCCTGGTTGGTAAAACTAACCAGGATTAAAGGGGCCCGTGCTGCGCCTGGCGTGGCCGCCCATTTAGTCCCGGTTGATTTTACCAACCGGGACTAAAGACCCTTTAGTCCCGGTTGAATGACCCGGGACTAAAGATCCCCTTTCATCTTGAAAATTTTATCTCGAATGCATTTTCGAGAGATTTAAGACTTACCAACCGGGACTAATACTCAGTTTTCTACCTCCTCCATCTCGAGAAGAGAATTATCATCGGATCCTGCGAGGATTTGTGTTGGTGTTTGATCAGGGATTCAATTCTCCTGGCGCATCTGATTTCTGTGCAAATATCCATCTTCTGATCGTGCTTTGAAGTACGGGTGGAAGAGTTATTTAGGGCTTGGTTTGCATCATACCTGAGTAAGCCGATTCCTTTATACTATCATTCTATTTCTGTTGCTTGTGATTGGTCAAAAGAGATCGTTAGTCCTTCGGGTACAGTTGTTAGTTTGGTCTGATTGGTTCTTGGTTTGACCCGTCGTGATTTTACCCCTGCTATCCTGTTCCTTGCTGGTTGGTATTGGCGTGAGATTATATATATTATATATATCAGCTGTCCTGTGATTGGTTGGGAAGATAGGTATTGGCGTGAGATTATATATATTATATATATCAGCTGTCCTGTGATTGGTTGGGAAGATAAAGTAATCTCTATTCTATTACTCGTGAGAACACAACTGCTGTTTGGATTCTTCTGTGGGTTGATAGCTGCTGGCCGAGGGATGATCTAGTACTGTTTCTTGTGTTATATTATAAACTGTTGATCAATACTAAGCATTGCTACTGTACCAAAACAAAAGAAAGGACAGTGTTTCACAGATAATAAAAAGAGATAAGAGATAAACTTATTTGCTTGCCATTCGTACCGTGAAAGATTGGGACGATTCTCGGACACAGAAAGCGTGTCCTTATCAAGAACTATTCACTGGCATAATCAATCTATTATCCTACATAAACCTTGTATCTCAAAAAGTCTCGTAGTACTGAATCAAAGAAAGAAAGAGTGAATCATCCATGCAATATATTAATCTTTCTTTCGCAAACAAAAACACATTAATCTTTCTGCTGCATATCGTATACTTATCAAATAGTATTCTATGAGTTGCAGCAGGCGCAGGCAATGCAAGAATCGGCTGGCACTTGCCGCGAGGCCGCGAGGGTAGCTCAGGCTCTTGCAACAGCTGTCACAGTGGCCCGGCCTCAAGCACACTGCCGCACAGTGTCGGTATGGATTGATGTTGCACGCCGCTTGAACGACGCTCACCCCCATGTTCTCCTCTGCAAATCACAGTCGTTTGTTAGTCAGTTGCGCGGGATGATAGGTATCGTAACCCAAAAGAGGGCCAAAGACGACTTACGGGAGGCGGCGAGGATGATCAGCAGGAGAATCAACGAGATCGTCTTCATCATCCTTGTTTTGCCCATCTTCGTAATATCCATTCGATTGGCGACTGCGATGGATATGCGACAGAGCACGTGTGCTAGATATCTATCATAGGAATCCATCCTCTGCATCTACTTATATACACTATGTGTGCATCCAATAAAGCTATATGAATCGGGGCAACACTAATTTTTATTTATTAACCCACAAATATAATGGATCCTTAATTATTCTTAAGCAAGTAATAGTGAGGATCCCAATAGATGGACCTGTTTGGTGAAAAGTTACGCATAATTAAAAGATAAATTAAATGTCAGCATGCAGGCATGGTTTCCGGCGCTCAACTACAAGGGATGGTTCCTATGCTAGCTAGCACTTTTCCAAGACAATGACATCGCACCGGATCTTGAAAGGATTGTCCTTGATGGAACTCGACCTATCAAGGTCGTCGTGCATGACAAAACACCAAGCCACAGATGCATGTGTGTACCTCCGTGGAAGGTGCGTGAGATGCACGCTGACGTGAAATGGACTCCGCTGGCCTGTTCAACCATCATGAACTGGTACCGCGCCTGGACAGCTTCGCCATTGCCGTCCTCTGTACAGTGTAGTTTCATGTTGCAGTAAGTGAATCCATCGAGATATGCAAGCACTATCTTTCAAATGGTGCTCAAATGTTTACTTAGTATCATTGTTCACATTGATACAATGCTTTTCAACTCATTTTAAAACTATCTCCACACATAATATAGATTCAACTCATCTTATCTTAATTAACTAGTTGTGCATATGCTTTGCCATCACTATAAAAATCTTCTGATGTCATAAACACGTTTTTTATGTCATATGTGATAAACACGATGTTCATCATTAATCGAGCGTCACAAACCGTGACTAGTGATGTTCCTTATTTTGGTACGTCACTAAGATTATGGCGCATGGAAATTTGTTCCACATTCATAAAAATATTTCTAAGGTTGCGCCACGTTGTCCAACGTGACTCCGATATGCAGTTATGTTATGACAATTTCGGTTTGTAACAAATTGAAGCCCGATCCATGCAAGAACCTTTATGACCCAATTTTGTTGGGCTATTTTTAGCCCAATTTAGATTTCCGTGCTATTTTTTAGGTTGAAAAATGTTTGTTGCATGTCATATTGGCCTTTTTCTAAGCTCTAGCCCATCGAACGAATATTAATTATTTTAAAATTGTATTATAAATATGTACAAATAGAGCATTATTGCATTTGTAGATAGATGGATATATTCAATTTTGGCTGCTGATCACCATCACAATCATACATAGATATAAAAAGAACTCATTATCATAGATATTTTAATATTGTTCACATCACAATCAATCAAAAGTTCACCAGCAACAATGCAATATAGAACAAGTTTAATTTGTAGATAGATGGATATAGCGAACTTGCACATCTCACAAAATACCAGAAGTGCTTCCCAACATCAATGTCTCACAGAACATCAATACTCAGTGCAAAGAACATCAATACTCAGTGCAAAGCATGGGCTTCAGTTGAGGGAAGGATTTACCTGGCTTTGACTGGTGCTGAAATTATCAGGCTAGAAATCAGAGAATGCAACTGTTGTGTGGTGTTTTTCAAAGCATTAGGCTCTTCTAACTAAGCCTTCATTGTTGTTTCTTGTGTTTCAGCCCTTGCTCTTAGTGCACCCATCTTTGACTCCTGTTCATCAATCTTTTGCCGAAGTTGTGCCCCATTGTTTCTTAGTCTCAAGATGATCTTGGATTTGTTCTACATGCAGAGCAGTACCAACCCTAGTCCTTTTCTTCGAGGGTGGGTGAATGCTAACAACTTCCCAATATGTCCTAGCTTAGACAACTTCTGAAACTGCTTCAGCAGCAGGTCATCTCCAGGATGGGTGACGATTTGTTCTATTCAAGCCTAATAAAAGAAAGAAACTGAAAGGTCTCACAAAAGTACTCACAAATGTTTGAAGTGTTATTGTTACAAAAAAAGAAGGCAAAGGAAGTAAGTACTTACAATGGCAGCTTGTACTGGAGCGGTGAAGCCATTTTTGCTGCAATGGAAGTTTTTGAAAAAATCTATTGCAGTTGGCTCTCCATCATGCTTCTTCCTCTAATATGATGTGAAAATAGGCATAATCGTTTAGCTTGGAACAATGAGCATTGATGACGGCTCTTAAGTACCAAATCTAAACCGTCAACTCTTACATAAATACATAAAAGATGAACATCAACAGTAGTGGTAGGAGTTATTACTAATGAATTCCACAAGTGTTGGTGAATAATTGTATGCAGGTCCATTAAGGGAGAAAACACACCTCAATGAGTAAGGAAACACACTCTCAACAAAATCAGGAGCAAGCACAAGGATTGGAGGGCCCACAAATGGGAGTACAATGACAAGATTTACCGCAAAGCACCTCGTACTCAGGTGAGGACCCACCTGGCAGCCACCTAGCCAAAGGCGGTTGCAAGAGGCGGTCACTAGGGGTCGGCTGAACCCCTGGTGGGCCTGCTTGCATCCAACCGCCATGTGTCGCTAGATACCGACCTTGCAATGGCGGTTAGGAAAGATTCCCTGAATATTTCCCTCGGGAACTGTGGCAGAACCACCCAAGTTAACTCAGCTAAAGTGTTCTCAACATCACCTTAAGTGCGAATAGACACTTTAATCGAATTAAATGGTAGTTTGTCCAAAGATTACAACAATTAAGATAAATTATTACATGTCCCAATTTAAGTTATTACAACTCAAGAGTTCAAAACATAAAGATTGTTCAGAGTTTCGAGCAGCAGAAAAAGAAAATGATAGTCTACGTCGATACAAGATACCATGGTGAAGCCTGCCATGATATCAGTCACCAGCCGACCGAGGATGAGTCCCAGTCGACAGTCCAACCGTGAGGGAGTTGGGTTAGCCAAGTCAAATTATCAACCAAGTCATATACATCCATAAAACCTGAAAATAGAGCCACAAGTAAGGCTGAGTATAATAATACTCAACAAGGCTTACCCGTCAGGTGGTATCTAATTGACGGACTCCTAGACGTGCAAGGCTTTTGCGCTAAGGGGTTTGTTTTGCCAAAAGCTTCTAAAGTGGATCCTTACATTCAAGTTTTAGCATCAAGTTCTAGTTGGTTAACCATTCTAGGTAAGCACCTATTCTAAGCAAGCATGGTAGAACAAGCAATTTAATCAAGCATCAATATTAAGCATCGTATTGTTCATCTTCTTACTCAATGTAGGAAAAGAGGTCAAGCAGTCCCAAATTGTGAGAAGCAGACGATTCGAATCAAATTTCTTAACCTTGCAAGATGGACCTAAACACACGACATTTGCTACTACCGTGACGGGTTCGCATGTATCAACAGTTCCTGTCAATTCGCTGTGTTTGTCAAGAGTCCACTTCCATTGGATATAATGCCCCACGATCTCGGAACAATGTCAAACTGTGGCTGCACTTGTACCCACATGAGGCCCCATGGGAACCTAGTTACAGAGAGAGCGGGGTAAAGGTCCATGCCGGTTCAATCAAGTACTAGGTTTACTTATTCCCCATACTCTCAGCATGTGTTTAGTACGTTCAGAAACTTGACCAAGACTCCCACACGTTTCGACCTTATCAATTTTTCCTCTAAACAGACGGGGCTTCAATAATTGCAGAACATAGTACCAAGCCTTGCCTATCAACCTTATGATTGCAACATAACTAAATAGGCAACTCCTATAGCTTGCGAGTGACAAGAAATCACTCGACTTTTATCGTGTCCCTATTTAGAATAGCATCTACTCGACTTAACATGCTAGTATTCAAGTCATGGGTACTAGTAGCCTGCAACTAAGGTTTCAAGCAACTCCTATGAACTTAATGCACAAACATAAGTAACATAAGTATTGCATAATTTGGAAACTAGGGTTATGCTTTGGGGCTTGCCTTTTTGTCCTACGTTAGCCTGGGACTCTTCCAAACTTTGGTTCGGGCCTTGGTTTGCCTCGATCAGGTTCAGCTCTCCCACTTTCTATCCTTCTTCACTATCCGGTATGACCTTGTATGTCCCGTCAGCGAGGTTAGCTTCTACACGAGATGCATATGCATAAGATTTTGTTCATAAACTTTCATAACATAGGTTTTATCTCATTAATTATTGCACAAGCATAGGGTGTATTCTGGACCACATTTTCTTAGACAAGTTTATAAACAATTCTTTCCTTTTAGCCACATTTTCCTAGACAAGGTTATAACCATTTCTTTTCTTGTAAAGTAAGGTGTGACATGATTAAAACTCGTACTTTACTTTGATGGTGATTGTGTACACATATAAGATTTTACAACTTCAAATTTACCAAAGAAAGGTGGGGTCATTTTGGGGTTGCTCAACATTCATTTGGAAAATTATCCTGTTTCTGAATTTTAAACAAACACAACTTAGCATTTTAGCATTTGGACTTAAAACAGTATGAATATCAGGGATTCCAGTAGCACAACTTACAGGCCCAGAACATGCATGTCAAAAGGAAGCTAACAAAAGTGGCTTCGCATTTGTTAGAGCATTCTATGATTTACTATGCATTTAAAAGGCTTTTATTTAAACACAGAATAGTAACATGTATATGAGTATTTTTAAAAGAAACTAGACATCAACAGGAACCTAGCAAAACAAGTTTCATATTTTTTCCATTTTTCTACACATTTCTATGCATTTCTAAAGTTCTTAGCTTATATAAAAGAAAAAAAATACTCAACTAGCTTCGCATCAAGGTCCCCAAGAAACTTTTTCTTTCACAGACCTACCCTTCCTTTCTCATCTAACCCCCTGCATCTA
The DNA here is from genome assembly GCF_005286985.2 of Setaria viridis. Lineage (NCBI taxonomy): Eukaryota > Viridiplantae > Streptophyta > Magnoliopsida > Poales > Poaceae > Setaria > Setaria viridis. The sequence goes on from NC_048269.2 coordinate 5,186,182, forward strand.
GCACTTAGGTCCCTTGAACAAATCCTACCTTACTCTTAAATCCTGAAACTTTCCCTGTAACCCCTAGCATTTCTATTTCTCTCGCAAGCACACCCCGCCCTTCTTCTTCCTTGGGACAGACAGGCATGCACACACGCATGGATTGCACGGCACTTGGGCCGATGGCGGCGCGGCTGTGCCAGCACGGCCATGGCTCTTCCCTCAATGGCGACTACCCCAAAACGTTCCCCAAGATCTAGTACTCCTCCCCCTGCTCTCATATCCCTACAATCCTAACCCTAGCCTACCCGTTGACGACCAGTGGTGCACGGCCGGTAGCGGGCGCCTGAACGCGTGGGGAAACTCGATTAAAGCGGGGAACGGGCACGAGCATGAGCACCAGGGCCTCACCGGGATTCCGTTTGTGCGGTCGGTTGAGGATGAGGAAGGCCGAAGGATGGCGCTCCACGGTGGGGTAGTGGCGGCGGGTGGAAGTTTCTTCAGATGGGGAAAAGCCTGATCCCCGACGGCTCGTTGGGCGGCGGGCGACGAGGAGGGGTTGAGGGCGTAGCTGAGGGAGTGGAGGAGCTTATGGCGCAGGCTATTGGAGAGAGATGGACGGGGCACGGAGGAATTGACTGGCGATCGGAGCTTGGTCAGGCACAACCATGGTGGGGGGGAGTCTCGGTTGGGAGGTAGGAGGCTTGGGTAAGGGGCCGATTTAAGGCCGAGGTGAGAGGATAAGGACGACACGGCATTGAGAGCACGCTGCTCGGGCATTGGCGGTGAGGGAGGGTCGCCGAGTATGATGGCCGCGTGGTGACGTTGGCGTGTTGGTCGGGCCCCTTCCAACTGGTGGCGAGGAGGAGTGTGGCATGGACAGGATTCATGTAGGCAACGACCTGATGGCCAACCGACAGTGGGGAGCCCTATTGGCGTGCCAGAGCTGCCCAACGGTGTTCCTTAGCGTCTGTGCGGGCCAATGGCATGCATGTAGTGGAGAGAGAGGAGGAAGAAGAGGTGGCTGACGTGTGGGCCCGCGAAGATTAAACTAGTTCAACTTTCTCCCCTCAATTAACCCAGCTACACTCTGTTGGCGCTAGAAATCGGTCAACCGAATCCTAGCGGCCGACACACGACCCGGGAGAATCTGCTTAGCTCCTGTTCGGGTGAATGCCCTGGTGCGGTTCGCGCGGCGTGCCAGCCAATCTGACCTGTTGATGGGCAAGGAAGAACACGTGTCAAATTCAGTAACTACGATCGGCTAAGTTTCCGATCGAGAGAGCTTATCGGCAGATCGGCCGATTTACTGTGGTAAAGAAATCGGCTACAAGACAGCGCGATCCCTGTAGCCTTGTAGATAGAAAAATACTAAAGTAATCGGCACAAGGTACGAAGTAACAGTACTAGGAAAAGATCTAATCGGCAACAGATGGATCTGGCAACAGAAAGTAATGAAAGCCGATGCTACCGATTCCTAGTAGGATAACTGGTGATAAAAACTAGGAAAACAGGCAAAAACCTATGAATCTAGTTGATATCGATAACTGATGAATAAATCTAAACGAAACAACAGCGATGCGCCGGAAGTTAAGGCTTAGATATTACTCGATAAACGGAACTTACAGAATCGGCCGGAGATCAAGATGATGCAGCCCTGCCAACCCGTACGAACTCGTAAGAAGGAAAAGTGATGGCGAAGTCGCCTGCTCGGAAGTAAGTACGAAGAATAAAGTAACTTGTTGTATTGATTGATTGTTGTCTTTACAGATTTACAAAGGTAGCTATTTATAGCCCCGTACAAATAATCTTCTTAACCGACTAGAACTCTATCTCTAATTCAAACAGGAAACAAATATCTACAAACACGATCCGTGCTTAACTAATTACCCCACGCTTCGTGGGCTGAACTCCACCTTATCCTTCCATCTTTCCAAGCCCATACAGGCCCACCTTAGTCCACTTTCCCGATCGGCCGATCCCTTATCAGCAAAGGTTTGCCGATTGAGAACCTGGCGCATTTACCCGGAAGCGGAGTAAAAGCTACTGACCGATTCCGTACTGTAGCACCTTTTGGCCGATTTCCATCCGTACTTCCTCGCCTTTTTCCCTCTTTGGTGCCGATTCTACTGATGACGAAATCCGGCGTCAACACATGCCCCCCAGTTTCGGAGTAAAACATAGTCTTTACTTCGAAATTCTTTACAACCCCCTCTCCGAAACGGCCGCAGTGAAAATATCCTTCCGTTTCGCGATCTCCCGGCTGATCATTGCAATTTTTTGAAACGGGCGCCCACGACAGCCACTACCCCGAAAAACTCGATGCGCTGGCGCGGTAAAAATTCCATCTTTACCCTTTCTTTAGGCACCCTATAAATACCATTTCACCGCAACTCATCTTCAAGCTCGCATCTCCTTTTCCAGCGCGCGCACCTCCTTCTTTCTTCAATCTTGCCATCGAAGTCTCCCAGTTTCAGCTCCAATCACTCCTTCCCCTTTCCCTTCAATGGCGCCCCCTTCCGGTAACTCCCCAGCACGCGATGCTTCAGGGATAAGGCCCCCGGTGGAGGTAGCGACGGCCGTCACTTCTTCAACAGATGTAAGGGCTTCATCAGAAATCCCAATGGCGGTTCCCTTCACAGCCCCATCATCTGCGCCAACGTCAGCGGCCACGCCGATTACTCAGAACTTTATCCCGGAGGTAAATACCGAATCCCCTCCTTATCGGCAATATTTTAGATCTACTCCTTACATTCCTATGCCCCTTTTCCCTTTTTAGGCGGTTAGGGATAGAATTACTATTCACCTCACGGGCAGTCCTGGCCTTGTTTGCCTTGGTCCCATGGGAGACCCAGATCCGGCGATTCTTATAGATTTGGAAACTGATCGAATACCTTTCAAACGGTCCGATATGAACTTAGATCAATGGGCAAGCACTTTTAGATCCTGGCCGAACGAAACCCCAGGTTGGAGGGAATGGTACCAACGAGTGTCCGCGTCAAGGGGCGTCTCATGGGATGAGCTCAAAATCGGCCAATGTATCAACCTTTCCCTGTCGCAAATGGAGAAAAATGAGCCGCTAGTGATGGCAGCTTCCTATTTTTGGTCTGACGCGCTCAATGCGTTCTTATTTGGTCATGGTCCTATGACCCCCACTCTGGCCGATGTGGTCCTCTTGACCGGCCTGGATGTATCCTCCCCTGACACACCCTTCCAACTTCTGACCGTACCGTCGCATCGGCTGGACACAAGAAGAATCGGCGGCTGGAAGGGTTTCATTAATGATAATAAGAAAACCGGTACTGTTGATAACAGAGAGCACACCGCTTTCCTGATGATGTGGCTCGAAAAACACCTCTTCTGTGGAAGAGCCGCCGGCCCAACAACCAACACCCAATCCTTAGCTGAAGCACTGTCGAAAGGAGACCGCGTCCCTCTCGGGAAACATCTTCTGGGTGCCGTGTACCATATGCTCCATCAAATCGGCACAAAACTCTCCAAGGGAGAACCAATCGGCAACCCAGGTGGGCCTTGGTGGTTCGTCAATCTATGGTTGAATCTTTACATGAACAAGATCACCCGGCAGCCAGTGGACCACATGAGGTTTCCTAATGTCGAATCGGCGGAAGATCCTACCGAGCGTCGCCGATGCATGTCTTATGGTGAAGCAGCGTCAGCTTTTCCAGGCTGTGCGTATTCCGCCACAAAGGTAGCCGAGTACTTTCGGTGCTTCTATAATGGATTTAATGAGGATGCAACTATTTGGTTTCCATACCAACGAGACATCCCAGTCTTCGAACTCCCCTCCTGCTTTGATTCGACCTCCGGCCGATTTGATGAAAACCTTTATGAAGAATTGATCAAACCAGGACTTTTACCGGCCAACTTCTTTTCGGGGAAAGATGCTCCTACATATGAGTTCTATAACCCGTCTGCTGCTGCACGACAATTCGGCATGGGTCAATTGCCGATACGAGTGTATTTTGCTGGCCGAATCAAGTTCAGAGAAGCGCTTAAAACTGGCTTGGATTATTGTCGGCTGCGAGACCGAATTCCGGACTCCAGTACGATTAATTTGAATGAATGGCTATTATATCCATTTGCTATCCAGCCGTTCAAGCTTTGGTGGGCTGAATGGAAGCAATTCTTATTCTGCAACTCAGCATCGGCATACTGCAACCTCCTAGACCCAGCCAACATTGATCCCAACGCCGAGGTATTTCCGATTACCGATTTTTATTCCTCTCAACATAGTTGGGCACTAATGATTTCACTGTCTCTTTAGGTCGAGAGTCAAGCCCCTCCAACACACAGCCGCAGTGGTCGGCTAATGGAGAGCTATCCGTACACCACTTATCCTCTTATCGGCTACGATGCTCCGTCAGTTGACATGATTGCTGGCCGATCGAAGAAGGTTCACAAGAAGGTCGTCAAGAAAACCAGTCGCCGAGTCCGGGCTCGTACGGCATCGGCGGACCCTCCTGTACCCGCATCGGCAGAAGTCTTGACTGCACCGCCCCCGGCCACACAAAGTGCTGATACTCAAGCCATTACACAAACCGGAGCGGCTGCCGCCTCACTATTGCTGGAAGCTTTACAAGTGAGTTCAAGCTTTATCACTACCGATTTGTTAACTCGGTATTAACTCTTGTTGACTTTGTGCTTCTCAGGGTTCTTCTATGGAAATATCACAGTCAGTGACAACTCGCCCGGATGCCAACACGCCCCTGCCTTCATCCGTTGAGGTACGGTACTTGTCTTATGGACTCCCTTCGGGTATTTGCATAACATATTTAACCGATCCCTCGATGCAGACCATCGGCACACCAAGCGTTCCTCGACAACCGATTCCTTCCCAGGGAGCCGGTCCGAGCACCGTGCCAATTGTCGTAGAGTCTTCTTCATCGGATGAACCCATGACTCAGGCCATCGAACAAGATACAACGGCTCTACAAGCGCAGCATGAGGAAATCCGTTTTAAGATGGTAAGTTCCTGAACCAGCCTCACCAGCCGATTTACTCTGTTCCCCTGCCGATTTACCCTTTTTTCTTTATTCTCTTCAGGAACAGGACTCTCCCAACAACAGTCTCTTCTCTTTCGCAGTCGCTCTCTCTGATGATGAGGAGACTTCTTCTCGCCAAGTTGCCTTAAGCTCCGTCCCTGACGACGTCCGGGCTAAGCTTACCAATATCCGATCCCTCCTTCAAGGGGATATCGGCCGATTGGTAGAGGATGCTTCGCCGATTCGGCAACTTTTTAGCGACGTCAGCGGACGAGTACCAGAGGAAGCGGAAGAGGCGTTGGCACCGGCGGCTTTTATTGAGTCCATGAGGATTCCCGTTTTTAGAGCCCTTCGTCATATGGCCGACCGCGCGAAACTGGCCAAGATCCGTGAAGATGAAAATGCTTTCAAGCACCAGGCTCAAGAAGCGAATCGGCGGATCCATGTCTTGGAAGATTCACGGCCGGCGATCATTAGTGAAATAGATCGCCTCAAACGACGGAGGGCGGACCTTGCCAAAGAGATGGAACAAGTGACCAAGGCCATCAGCGCCGAAGAGAGCAGACTTCAAGAATTACCTTCGGCTATTGCCGATTTGACACGGGAGAGGCAGCGTCTTGCTCAGGAGGCTCTGAGACTCCACCGCACCGCATCGGAAGTCCCTGGATTGGCAGAAGAAGACCAACGGGTTCTTGACTCTGCCGATCAGATCCGGCGTCGGGCCATCACGGCTATCGATACCCTTTTGGGTAATCTGTAAAACACTGACCGTTTTGTACGAACATTCACTACCGTCTTTGACTGACCTTTCGTGATGCCTTCTATTTACTGCCTCCCTTATTACCGATGGGACGTGGCCTCATCAAATTTCACTGTATTTCCCCATAAATATCGACCCCGGCGCTTCCTCCCGATAACATTGATTTGGCTCCCATCTCATTTTTCCTCTTCCTCTCATCGGCGCAACCACTTTGTTATGGCTTCGTCGTCGTCCTCTTCCGTCAACCAGGTGACGCTTCGCCTTCTCCTTTCAGATCTTAGGAAATGAATGCGCCAACTTATTCCCTTTCTGTTTCAGCCTCAACGCCTTAGTTCGGAGCTTGTGCGCGCTATCGAGTGCCTACATTCTGAGGACCCTCTGACCCCGGAGGACAAAGTTCTGATTTTAGCTCATCAGGCGGAGCTCCAAGACCATATCACCGCAGATGCTCGAGTAGTCCTGGACGCCGTGGTGAACGAACACCGCCATATGTCTCGAGCCATGAGGGGTCATCGCCGCAACGTTCCTGGTGGTGACATCACTTCGTCGACCTGCACGATCCTGGATTTCCTGGAAAGGAACGGCAACTCGCGGCTTCCTGCCGATAGGGCTCGTCCGCTTCTTCGGAACCTGCGGCCTTCCACTGATGGGGTCCGCATGCTTCCTCGGCCCGTCATTCTGGCGGCGGCGGAGGCCTCGCGCCTTCCCGTAGATCTCCCCCGTCAAGTCGAAGCGGAGAGTTCAATGAAGGCCATAGAAGAAGAATACATTCGACTCATGATAGAGTTAGGTCGGGCTGAGAGGGAGCGTAAGAAAAAGAATAATTAGTTGCTGTATTTTTTATTCTAAGGGCGACTTAGTGTTTTATCGGCCATGTAATCGGTCGCCCGTACCGAACGAATGTAATCGGCCCGAATAAATGTAATCGGCCATTATGAATATAATCGGCCGTTCCGGTCGATTTCACATGCGTCTTAAAACCGAGTTGTGTCGGTCATTTTTGACTGTGTTTATCCCTTTAGGCCCCGACCCATATACTCGGGTAGTATCTTTTTAAGTACCTCCCATTCAGAGCCCTAGTGAATTCTTCCCCCTCTGTTGTTTCCAAAATATACGCATTCCCTGGAGCGCATCTGCCGATTTTATACGGCCCTTCCCAGGTAGGAGACCATTTGCCGAATTTAGGATCTTTCGACCCGATCGGTAGTACCAACTTCCATACCAAATCTCCAGGGGAGAACTGTTTGACTTTGACCTTTTTATCGTACCACCTGGCTATTCTCTTTTTATTTTCTTCGATGCTTATTAGAGCTCTCAGTCGTTGGCCGGCCAAGTCATCAAGTTCTTCCTTCATCAGAGCCGAGTAGTCATCGGCCGACAACTGGTCCTGAAGTGAAATGCGCCTTGATCCTGCCCTTGACTCCCATGGAAGTACTGCATCGTGACCGTATACCAACTGATAGGGGGATAACTTGGTCGCCCCATGACAGGCCATTCTGTATGCCCACAGGGCTTCGGTCAAACATAGGTGCCACTTCTTCGGGCATTCTTCAATCTTCCTTTTGATCAACTTGATTATTCCTTTGTTGGAGGATTCTGCTTGACCATTGGCTTGAGCGTAATATGGAGAAGAATTTAGCAATTTGATGCCCATATCGGTCGTGAATTCCTCAAATTCTCCCGATGTGAACATTGTTCCTTGATCGGTTGTTATAGTTTGAGGGATACCGAATCGGTAGACGATGTGATCCCTTACGAAATCGGCCATGATAGCCGACGTCACGGTCCTTAGTGGGATTGCCTCCACCCATTTGGTGAAATAATCAGTGGCAACCAGGATAAACTTGTGCCCCTTGCTTGATGGTGGATAAATTTGGCCGATGAGGTCTATTCCCCACCCTCTGAATGGCCATGGTTTGATGATGGGATTCATGGCCGATGCGGGTGCACGCTGGATATTTCCAAACTTTTGACATTCCTGACAACCCTTATAGTATTTGAAGCAATCTTCGAGGATCGTGGGCCAATGGTACCCGTTGTTTCTGATCATCCACTTCATCTTGTGTGCTGATTGGTGAGCTCCGCATACCCCTTCATGGATTTCTCCCATCAGAGTCTTGGCTTCTTCTGTCCCAAGGCATTTAAGAAGAACACCATCGATCGTTCGGTAGAACAGATCATCTTCGAGCAACACGTACTTGGTAGCATGAAAACGCACTCGTCGCTCAACCTTTTTGGACGGATCTTTTAGGTAATCGGCAATTTCCTTACGCCAATCATCAGCTGCAAGCTCTAAGGCCATGGCGCCTGGAATCGGCCGATACCCGGATGCGTGTTGAGCGAGTTTGTTTGCTTCCTCGTTGTGGTCTCTTGGGACGTGCTCGATTACTGCCGATCTGAATTCTTTCAAAAGCTGTAAGCAATCTTCGTGATGGATTCGCAATATGTCATCTTTGCACTCAGCTCTTCCGGTTAGTTGATCCACAATCAGCATCGAATCTCCGAAGACCTCAACAGAATCGGCCTTGACTTCCCTCAATAATCGTAAGCCTTTTAATACAGCTCTGTATTCTGCTTGATTGTTTGTGGCGGCGTTTTCTATCGGCAGAGCAAAATCATATCTTGCCCCGCGAGGCGATATGAGGACGATGCCGATTCCCGATCCGACTCCGCATGAGGACCCATCAAAAAATAGCTGCCAAGGCGCTAGATCTACGAAGGCGATCTCCGGCCCACAGTGCTGTGCGACGAAATCGGCCATGACTTGACCTTTGAAGGCTTTTGCCGATTCGTACCGTAGGTCAAATTCTGATAAAGCTAAAATCCATTTACCGATTCGCCCTTTCAATATCGGCAGTGACAGCATGTATTTCACTACATCATCTTTGCACACGACTATACATTCTGCCGACAGTAGATAGTGTCTGAGTTTGGTGCACGAGAAATAGAGACACAAACACAAACGCTCTACTGGAGGATATCTTGTTTCGGCATCCAGGAGTCTTCTACTAACGTAATAAATCACCCGTTCTTTGCCTTCAAACTCTTGGACTAGAGCCGACCCAATAGCTTTTTCATCGGCTGATAAATATAGTTTAAACGGCTTACCCGTTTGAGGGGGAACCAGGACTGGGGGCGAGACCAAGTATCGCTTGATGTCTTCTAACGCCTTGCGCTGTTCTTCTCCCCAAATAAATTCTTGGTCCGGCTTCAACTTCAGAAGTGGTGTGAACGCCTGGATCCGTCCAGATAGATTAGATATAAATCTTCTGATGAAGTTTACCTTGCCGATTAGAGACTGTAGCTCAGTTTTGTTCTGTGGGGCGACGACTTTGTTGATAGCCGCTATGGTCTTCTGATTGACTTCAATGCCTCGTTCGTGCACCATGAATCCTAAGAACTGTCCGGCGGAGACGCCGAAAGCGCATTTATTGGGATTCATCTTGAGACCATGTTTTTTGGTACACTCTAGGACCCTTCGCAAATCGGCTAAGTGTTCTTCGTGGCTTTTGGACTTAACCACAACGTCGTCGATGTAGATCTCCACCAGGAGGCCGATGAGTTTGTGGAAAATATAGTTCATGGCCCTCTGATACGTAGCACCCGCATTCTTCAAACCGAAAGTCATCACCACCCACTCGAATAGACCAAGATGGCCTGGACATCTGAAAGCCGTTTTGGGTATATCCTCTTCGGCCATAAGTATTTGATTGTATCCGGCGTTCCCATCCATGAAGCTAATAATTTTGTGCCCCGCGGCAGCGTCGATCAGTACATCGGCCGTAGGCATGGGGTAGCCATCCATCGGTGTGGCCTGATTAAGATTTCTGAAATCGACGCAAACGCGTAGCTTCCCGTTTTTCTTATACACCGGTACGATATTAGAAATCCACTCGGCGTAACGACATTGCCGAATAAATTTTGCTTCAATTAGCCGAGTTATTTCGGCTTTTATGTCAGGTAGAATTTTAGGATTGCATCGCCGTGCGGGTTGTTGGTACGGCCGATACCCTGGTTTTATGGGTAGCCGATGTTCAACAATAGATCGATCTAATCCAGGCATCTCGTGATACTCCCACGCAAAACAATCCTTGAATTCTCTTAATAAATTTGTCAATTTACACTTGTACTCTGGATCTAAATTTGCACTAATAAAAGTCGGCCTTGGTTTGGTCCCGTCACCTAAATCTACCATCTCTAATGAATCGGCCGACGTGAAACCGTGTCCCAGCTTCCCGTCTTCTCGGGCGAACTGATCCATTTATTGCGCTTCTTCGGAGCCGACTGCTCGGATCGGCTGTAGGCCAAAGTCGGTGACCTTCAGGAAATCAGTTTCCCACACCCTACCTGATATGCACCTGACGGTTTCGCAGCTCCATTGCTGTGCGTCGGCTGCTGCGATGCTATACGCGGAGTCGGCTTTGACCACCTCGATGTTGTCGCCGACCCATTGTACCAGGCATTGATGCATAGTTGACGGTATGCAGCAGTTTGCGTGTATCCAGTCCCGTCCAAGAAGCATATTATAGGACCCTTTGCCATTAATGACGAAAAACGTGGTAGGGAGGGTCTTACTGCCGATGGTGAGGTCGACGCAGAGGGCACCGCGAGCGTTTGACACCTTGCCTTCGAAGTCCTTGAGCATCATGTCCATCCTGGTCAGGTCGTCGTCGCTCTTTCCCAGCTTTCGGAGGACGGCATATGGCATAATGTTGACAGCAGCTCCCCCGTCGACCATCAATTTAGTGAGGGGGCGACCGTCAACATGCCCTTTCAGGAACAACGCCTTCATATGTTGCCGTTCGTCGTCTTCGGGCTTTTCGAACGTGGCCATCATTGGTTCTAAAGTCAACCGTGCTGTTTGTTCCTCTATCGCCGACACATCCTGTTGATCGGCAGGGGTCATAAACTCCATCGGCAATATGAAAACCATACCGATTTCGGCTGCCGATTCGTCGCCCGCCGACTCATCGTCGCCCTTGACGTTTCTTTTGGGGCGCCACACCCGAGGCCCTTCTTGCTTTTTGCCCATCGTGCCCTCTTCTTCTTGCTGCTCCCATTGGCGGAGGCGTTGGATTCTCCGTTTTTGTGATTTGGTTAAACCGTCGGGGCACCATCTGGGGTTTATTGGCCTCCTTTCTTTCCCGGCGCGTTCCCATTCTGGTACGCGTCCTAACGGGTTCTCGTCTGTTACCCGAGCATCGGCCATGTCTTCGAGCCGGCTGTGAACGCTGGCTTTGCTATTTGATTGACCGTGTTGATCGGTCCTGCCCCCCTGCCTATTATAGCTTCTGCCTTCTGACCGATCATATCGGTCACTTCTGCCCCCCAGCCGATCACGCATGGACGGGCGCTGATCATCTGGGTTACGCCGATTCCTGCTGATCGGTTCTGGCCTTCCGTCTCTGGAGCGAGACCTTGTGAACGGCCGATTGCTTCGATAAGGACCGTTGCACTCTGGGCAAGTATCGGCTGATGGAAGTCTGAGGTTATTTTCCCAACAATGGATGAAGAATGGGCATCTCCAGTGTTCCTCGTGCCGACGCATTGCTTCCTCACGGGACCTCGATCGTTCATGTTGGCGTTGGTATTTTTGGAGCAGGAACTGGGAAGTAATACGTGGTCCTTCTGACTCACCGTCGTCGACCTCCATCCGTCGCTTCCCCTTGATGTCTTCAGACGTAACTTGATTCCTGGGATCGACGGCGCCACTCCTTTTTGCCGATTCGGATGTCAGCACTTTTGTCTGGAGGGGATTCTTACCCGTATCCACCATGTTGGTAGGAAAAGGATGTTGATCGATCTTCATTGGTTTGGCCGGTTTTGCCGGCACTTCAAATTTGAGTCTGCCCTGCTCAATGGCCGACTGTATTTGTTGTCTGAAGATTTTGCACTCATTGGTATCGTGTGACGTGGCATTGTGCCATTTGCAATACTTCATCTTCTTCAACTGTTCGGCAGAGGGTATCGTGTGGTAAGGCGAGAGTTTAATCTGTCCTTCCTGGAGTAGAAGGTCAAATATTTTGTCAGCTTTAGTAGTATCGAAACCGAATGCCTCTGGCTCCTTTTTGCCGAACGGGCATGATATTGGCTTCTTTCCCTTAATCCACTCTGCAAGTCCGATTTCGGCGTCTTCCTCATCCTCTACTTCTTCCAGGAATGCTACTTTCTTCTGGAAATTCCTCCTTGGATCAAATGGACGCATCTCTTGCCCGGACAATCGGTGGACGATTTGGCTCAAGCTCTCAAATTCGTGTGAAGCATATTTCTCCTTAATGTGTGGCAGCAGGCCTTGGAAAGCTATATCGGCCAACTGTGCATCGGTTAGAGCCAGGGAGTAGCATTTGTTTCTAATTTCCCGAAACCTCTGTATGTACGAGGGTATCGGCTCATCACTTCGTTGCCGGAGGCTGGTTAAATCAGACAACTTCATCTCGTGGACTCCAGCATAGAAGTACTTGTGGAACTGCTTCTCTAAATCGGCCCATGTGATAATCGAGTTTGGTGGCAAAGTGGTAAACCATTGGAAAGCCGATCCAGACAAAGATGACGAGAACAACCGTACCCGCAGGGCATCTTGCGTAGCTTCTTCTCCGCATTGGATGATGAATCTATTCACATGTTCCACGGTAGAAGTATCATCCATTCCGGAAAATTTAGTGAAATCCGGAACTTTGTACCGATGGGGAAACGGCAACAAGTCGTACGTAGATGGGTATGGTGTCCTGTAGGTATAAGTTTGCACCTTCGGCTTTAGGCCGAATTGTTCTTGCATCACCTCCGCGATTTGCGCCGTCCAATCTGGTTGTTGTTGGGGAATAATTGGCGGCGGAATCGGCACATGTTGATAAATCGGAGGTTGAATAAAAGGAGGTTGATGAAAAGGTGGTATCTGAGTATAAGCCGGCGGTGTAGTAAAGGACGGCTGCTTGTAGGCACCACTCGTTTCATCATATAGCATGAGCTCTGATGTCTTATTGACCTCCGGAGCGATAGGTTGGTATGGTGGTATGATCGGCCGAGTGGCCGTTTGGGAGGGTGTCTGGAACGGAGGATTTCCTTGGTTGACCGATTGGTTCAAACCGGTCGTGTTTAAAGGTGCCCCCCAGGGTAAGGGGATGACTGGAGGGAGTGGTGCAGTGGACGGCTGGATGGAGCCGTATCCCAAAGGAGTTGATGACGTAGAAGCACCAGATCCTCCGACAGAGGATTGGATCGGCTGTGAAGCCTGATAAGCCTGATTTGGTGGAATCGGCTGAAAATACGTAGGCCCCTTGTACCCCTGTGGTATACCTCCGGCGAAGGAGTTGACAACAGCATTGTGTACCATGTTTGAAAGTACCGGGGACTGGTTGATGAAGGCGTGATGAAGAGATTGCTGAATCATATCGGACATTTTGTCCGAATCTTCTGAAATCGTAATCTGGCGGGGAGTAGGGAAAGGAGACTTTTTAACAGTTTCCCCGCTCCTGGAACGACTGAAGGATTTCAAGCAAGTTTTCCGGACTTGCTCCAAATACTGATTGAGATCTTCTTTTTGGTCGTCCTTTAGATCTGCTTCCGTCACTTCGATGACGTTATCTTCGGAGACTTCAGCAGCTTTCGACATGACAGCGGTTGTAATGGTCCCACCGGGCGTGCCAAAAGTGTGTTGGCGCTAGAAATCGGTCAACCGAATCCTAGCGGCCGACACACGACCCGGGAGAATCTGCTTAGCTCCTGTTCGGGTGAATGCCCTGGTGCGGTTCGCGCGGCGTGCCAGCCAATCTGACCTGTTGATTGGCAAGGAAGAACACGTGTCAAATTCAGTAACTACGATCGGCTAAGTTTCCGATCGAGAGAGCTTATCGGCAGATCGGCCGATTTACTGTGGTAAAGAAATCGGCTACAAGACAGCGCGATCCCTGTAGCCTTGTAGATAGAAAAATACTAAAGTAATCGGCACAAGGTACGAAGTAACAGTACTAGGAAAAGATCTAATCGGCAACAGATGGATCTGGCAACAGAAAGTAATGAAAGCCGATGCTACCGATTCCTAGTAGGATAACTGGTGATAAAAACTAGGAAAACAGGCAAAAACCTATGAATCTAGTTGATATCGATAACTGATGAATAAATCTAAACGAAACAACAGCGATGCGCCGGAAGTTAAGGCTTAGATATTACTCGATAAACGGAACTTACAGAATCGGCCGGAGATCAAGATGATGCAGCCCTGCCAACCCGTACGAACTCGTAAGAAGGAAAAGTGATGGCGAAGTCGCCTGCTCGGAAGTAAGTACGAAGAATAAAGTAACTTGTTGTATTGATTGATTGTTGTCTTTACAGATTTACAAAGGTAGCTATTTATAGCCCCGTACAAATAATCTTCTTAACCGACTAGAACTCTATCTCTAATTCAAACAGGAAACAAATATCTACAAACACGATCCGTGCTTAACTAATTACCCCACGCTTCGTGGGCTGAACTCCACCTTATCCTTCCATCTTTCCAAGCCCATACAGGCCCACCTTAGTCCACTTTCCCGATCGGCCGATCCCTTATCAGCAAAGGTTTGCCGATTGAGAACCTGGCGCATTTACCCGGAAGCGGAGTAAAAGCTACTGACCGATTCCGTACTGTAGCACCTTTTGGCCGATTTCCATCCGTACTTCCTCGCCTTTTTCCCTCTTTGGTGCCGATTCTACTGATGACGAAATCCGGCGTCAACACACTCGTACAAAAATTGCCCAAAAATACTGGCTTGAAAGATAAAAATGAAAAGAACACAATGTAGTGAAAATGAACTCAAGAGATCCTCAGGTTTTCACGCAATTAACAAAAGAAAACAGCCAAAATTGAACTTTAAATGAATTGAACTTTAAATGAATTTTTAACACAAGCAAACACCACTGAAAATTTATGTGAAATATTGTAAAATCATCAAATTGTATCTAGTATTTAAATAAAATAATAGGAGGCACAGTTGCATAGCAAAAGTTTGAGTTGCTTCACAAGTTTGAATTTTGACAATAAACAATAATTATGTGATCTAAACAATGCATAACTTCTACTAAATTTTTAAACACCTTCCACTCAAAATCAAAGAAAGCTGAAATAACAAAAGTTGCTTCTTTATTGGCCCAAAGTTAAGTTCTTATGTAAAATTTTGTTTTTAATTCCAGCCCAATGAAAGTGTTTTTTACTAGTGCTTTCAACACTTAGTCATTTAGAGTTAGCTTTGATTTATTCCTTAATCACTTTGATGTTTCTTTAATTTAGTCTCTTAAATACTAGGAATTTGACAGCCTACTCCCCTTAAAAAGAATCTCGTCCCGAAATTCAGGTGATTAAAAACTGGTATGGATGTGCGTGTACCTTTCTGGTTGAATAGAAAACCGCGGAAGTTTTTGTTGAGATATTCTTCAGTTTCCTACATTGTGTCATCTTCTGTATGATGGCTCCACTGAACTTTGAACATTTTTACCACTTGCCTCCTAGTTCTCCTTTCCTTGTGATCAAGAATCTTAATTGGAAACTCCACATAGGAAAGATCCGGTTCTACCCATACTTCTTCTTGTTCAATAATCTCGGTTGGGACTCGAACACATTTCTTGAGTTGAGAAACATGGAACATATCATGGATAGCTGAGAGTCTAGGTGGAAGTTTCACTCGATAGGCAACGGGTCCACATATTTCCGTGATTTCGTGTGGCCGAATATATCGAGGAGGTAGTTTTCCTTTTACTCCGAAGCTTTGCACACCCTTGGTTGGTGAAACCCGAAGGTATGCATGGTCACCAACTTCAAATTGTAGGGGTTTCCTCCTCTTGTCGAAATAGCTCTTTTGCCTTGATTGGGAAGCTTTGAGGTTTTCTCTTATTATTCTCACTTTCTCTTTCGCCTCAATTACCAAATCTAGCCCATACACCTTTCGTTCTCCAGCTTGGGACCAACTCAACGGAGTTCGACACCTCTGACCATACAAGGCCTCAAATGGTGCCATCTTCAAACTAGCTTGATAGCTATTGTTATAAGAAAATTTCACGAAAGGCAAACATTTATCCCAGTTTTTATCATAATGAATGACGCAAGCTCGAAGCATGTCTTCATGGATTTGATTCACCTTTTCCATTTGTCCATCTATCTGAGGTTGATGAGTCAAGCTTTGAATTAACTTAGTGCCGACAGAAGCCTGCAATTGTTCCCAGAAGCGTACCACGAACTGAGTACCTCGATTTGAGATGATCATTTTGGGCACTCCATGTAGGTAAATAATGCAGTCAAGATGCAGTTAGGCACATCTCTTGGTTGTGTAGGTTGTTTGAACTGGAATAAAATGTGCGGTTTTGGTCAGTCTATCAACTATAACTCATATGGAATCATGCTTCTATGAGGTGTGGGGCAAACCAACAATGAAATCCATGCTTATATCCTCCCATTTCCATGAGGGTATAGGTAGCGGTTGAAGAGTACCAGCTACCTTTAGGTGGCTGGCTTTTACTCTTTGGCATGTGTTGCATTCCGACACATACTTAGCAATCTCTGGTTTCATCCCAGTCCCCACCAAAAATTTTGCTTCAGGTCTTGGTATATTTTGGTACTACCCGGGTGAATAGAGAATGTGGAAAGATGCGCCTCATCCATTATTTGCTTTCGGAGATCGGGATTTACTGGAATAATTAATCGGTCCTCATACCATACAACTCCTTTCCAGTCTTGATGAAAATGCTTATATCCCTTATCCCTTTGTGAAAGCTTTTTCTTAATGAGCTTTTGTGGTGGAACCGCCAAACTTAAACTGGCTTAAGTGTGCCTGATTGCTGTCAGAACAACAATTAACCAAAACGCACTTAAAACAGTGTAAGTCCGGTAGTTCGTCAAGGGTTCTGTTCACAGAACTCCTTGAAAACCTCCACGGAGTGTTCCATAGCCATACATCAGGATCGCTTCCACGATGGGATAGCATCAACAAATATTACATTTTTACATACATACCAGAGGTACGATTTATTACAAACCATAGGTTGAAAGAAACTTAACAGTGCAATTTAAACCATTACTAAGAGTTTTAAATATAAACCAGTCCGGGGCAAGTAATTAAAACTCTAAGTTCATTCTGGGGTATCATGAGACTCATCAGATACCCTAGTTCTTCGGAGCTTCCTCCTCGGTGGGTTCCTGCTGGGTTTCTGAAAACAACAACAAAGGATCCCCTGAGTACGAAGTACTCAACAAGTCTGACCCGTCTAACCAATATAAATACTTTTTGTATACTGTATGATAGCTTTATGGTGTATTGGCTGACTCACATTTTGCAGAAAGAGCTTACTATATGTGAAACCTTAGTTTTATCTTTTACTTCAGTTTGAGTTCATTACCTGACCAGTCTAGATGACAAAAAATATTTTAGCAACCAGATGGAACTAAGTCATACAACATATTTATTCAAAGCAAACGGTTCCCTTCGCTTCGTTACTCTACGATGCTCAAACAATGATCAAGTGCATTCATATGTATGACAAAACAGGTCATTTCCTTGATATACATATGTATGACAAGTTACCTTAGGTTGCTGAATACCATAGGTACTCAGAAAGGATAAAGGTAGCGTGACTATGCTTTGCTCAGCATGAGATACTTACTAATTATTTGGAATAGGTGGCAAAGATGTCCTTAATAACAAGGTTGGATTATGCACAAAAGTAAGTTTTCATTCAACTCCTAGACTTAATGCATTCATAAAGAAATAACCAATAGTTGGACACATGAAATAATAACTCCAAAAGTAGATAGGTTTAAATGCACCGGGGCTTGCCTTGATCCATAAAAAAGTTAGCGTCTTCAGACGATCCTGCTTCACAAGGGACCAACTCGACAACCTCCTCAAACTCTGGAGGTTCTTCAGATATTTCCAGAAATTCCACTTCTGGAGCTTCAGTGTCTACGATAAAGTGCATGCATGAGTCAGAGATGCAACTTTTTAAGCACAAGACTATACAACTTCCTTCATGATAAAGTTGCAAGCCAACAATGACTTAGGCAACTTAACTTCTTGATAAAGTTGCAGGCCATCAAAACTCTACCCATAACGACTAACCCACGATTTAAACATCCTTTATTTATCCCATTTTAGAATTTTCTTTTTTTTGAAAAGCATTTGAATTAATTTCTAATGTAAAAGAAAACACAAAACTATAGATTAAAATTTGTTTGGAATTAATCAAAACATTATTCAGAATTTTATTTATTTATAAACCTTAAGCATTTACTTAAATATTTTAAGGAAAAGAATTAAATAAATACTTAATCTTTATCTTTTTATTTAAATACGTAAGCCTTTTGTTTTATTGTTGAAAAGCATCATAATTATTTTCTAATCTTAAACTCTTAATTACTATAGATTATGGTTAATTTGTAATTAGAAAAGCATTAGTTCATATTTTATGTATTTTGGAATTATTAAGTATTTATTTAGTACCTTTAATTAAAGGCACTAAATAAACACCCAAAATTTTTCTATATACAAATAAGTTTTAACAATTTTAATGTGTAAAGGAGATTAAAACAAACCTAGAAAAATTTATTTTACCATTTTTGGGTACTTATACAATTTACAGTGAATTAAATGGGTTGGCAGTTATTTAAATCTATTTTTAAAACCAAAAATCCTCAACCTTACCCAAAAACCCCCCTGGAAAAATTCTTTTTACACCCACCCCTATTCTACCCCTCCTCACTAGCGCATGGGGCCCCTTGGCCAGACACCCAGCCCGACCCAAGTTAGGGCGCCCGGCGAGTAGCTCCGGCGGCTCGCCGCCGGCGGCCTTGCCGGTGACGGGGCTCTGCCAGGGAGCACCCCCAGGCCCCGACGCTCCTGATCCAGAATTTTCATGGGCCTTTCTTCATAAGTTAGATCTGGTTCTAGTTCCATTTCCAGATCTTCCAATACTTCTTCTTCTGGGATTCTCAAGCATTTCTTGAGTTGAGATACATGAAATACGTCATGTATTGAGGCAAGTTGGTCTGGTAATAAAAGTTTATATGCAACTGGACCTTTTCGTTCAAGAATTTCATAAGGACCAATATATCTCGGAGCTAATTTTCCTTTAACTCCGAATCGGTGCACTCCTTTCATTGGAGATACTTTGAGATATACAAAGTCTCCAACACAAAACTCTAAAGATCTTCTTCTTTTATCCGAATAACTTTTTTGTCGGGACTGAGCTATTTCAAGACTCTTACGAATTTTCCAAACTTTTTCCTCAGCTTCAATGACCAGATCTGGTCCCAAATGTGCTCTTTCTCCTGGTTCCAACCAATTTAAAGGTGTTCTACACCTGTGGCCATACAATGCTTCATACGGTGCCATTTGTATACTAGCTTGGTAACTATTGTTGTAAGAGAATTCTGCTAGAGGCAAACATTCATCCCATTTCTTTGAGAAGGTAAGAGCACATGCTCGAAGCATATCTTCTAAGGTTTGGTTTATCCTTTCTGTCTGACCATCAGTCTGTGGATGGTAAGCGGAGCTCCTAATAAGGGTAGTTCCCATTGTCTCATGCAATTGTTCCCAGAATCTAGAGACAAATTAGGAACCTCGATCAGAGACAATTGTCTTGGGTACTCCATGTAAAGATACTACCCAAGACATGTAGAGTTCCACATAAGCTGGCATACGGTAAGTGGTCTTGACAGGAATGAAATGAGCTGACTTAGTGAGTCGATCTATGATAACCGATATGGAATCATACCCTTTTGAGGTAGTAGGCAATCCTACTATAAAATCCATGGGTAGGTTCCATAATGATTGATCATCCAGGGTGTTACATTAACACTGGGTAGGAATCCATGGGTAGGTTCCATAATGATTGATCATCCAGGGTTCCATAATGATAAATCCATGGGTAGGAATCATACCCTTTTGAGGTAGTAGGCAATCATTAACACTGGGTGTTACATCTTTATCTCTTCGTCCCCTAGTTGTGCCATAATGATTGATCATCCAGGGTAGGTTCGATAGCGATATGGCTCAAGGTGCCTTGAGGAATAATTTCCAAGTTTAGCTTCCTCATCTCATGACACAAGGTTTCTGTATAGTTCTCTGCGAAAAGGCAATTGCAATGGGCCTTGCGGCTTAATGCGTCTGCAACCACATTTGCTTTTCCGGGGTGATAGTGCACCTCTAGATCATAATCCTTTATCAATTCCAACCATCTTCTTTGACACATGTTCAGATCGGCTTGAGTGAACATGTACTTGAGACTTTTATGATCGGTGTAAATATTACAATGAGCACCCATCAAATAATGTCTCCAAATCTTCAGAGCATGAATCGCCGCTGCTAACTCAAGGTCATGTGTCGGGTAATTCTGCTTGTGAGGCCGTAGTGCACGTGAAGCATAGGCAATGACTCGATTGTCTTGCATAAGAACACATCCGAGTCTAGTGCCAGAAGCATCACAGTAGACATCAAATGATTTGGTGTTGTTTGGTTGGGCTAAGATTGGTGCGGAGGTCAATAACTTTCGCAAAGTGTGGAAAGCTTGTTCACACTTCTTGTTCCATACAAACTTGACCCCTTTCTTTAACAACTCAGTCATTGGCTTCGCTATCTTTGAGAAGTCTGGAATGAAACACCTTTAATAGCCTGCTAGACCAAGAAAGCTTCTGATTTGATGAACTGAAGTGGGTGGCTTCCAGTCCATCACTTCCTGCACTTTGCTTGGATCAACTGCTATGCCTTCGCTGGATATAGTGTGCCCCAAGAATTTCAAACTATCCAGCCAGAATTCGCACTTGGAGAACTTGGCATAAATGCGGAGGTGCTTAGCATGCTCTTCTTCATTCTTGGAATATACAAGGATGTCGTCAATGAAGACAATGACAAACTTGTCAAGCTCGGGCATAAACACCAAATTCATGAGATACATGAAATAGGCTAGAGCATTTGTGAGCCCGAAGGACATGACTAAGTACTCATATAATCCATATCACGTAGAGAAGGCGGTCTTAGGGATGTCACTCGGCCGGATTTTTATTTGATGATAGCCAGAGCGAAGATCAATCTTGGAGAATACCCTAGCTTTGGCGAGTTGATCAAAAAGGACATCAATACTGGGTAGTGGATACTTATTCTTGATAGTCACCACATTGAGAGGTTGGTAGTCTACACACATCCTTAAACTATCGTCCTTCTTCTTCACAAAGAGAGCTTGGCAGCCCCAAGGTGATGTACTTGGGTGAATGAAACCCTTCTCTAATAGCTCTTGAAGCTGGGTTTTCATCTCTACTAGTTCCACAGGCGGCATTCGATAAGGTGTCTTTCATATCGGTGCCATGCCTGGTTGCAGCTTAATGGCAAATTGAATGTCCCTATCCGGTGGCACTCCTGGCAAGTCATCTGGAAAAACATCAGCATACTCCCATACCATGGGAATATCTTCTAGTCGGGACTCTAAAAGCTGAGGGGTTCTCTAAGGAACTCGAGGTGGAGCATTCTGCACCAGCCGGAACTTCAGATTTGGTGCACTGGCTAATGGCATTGGAGCCTTCCTCTTCTTCTCTGCATGATGAGCTAAGATACAGTCCTATTGGGAGATCACCAAGCTCACCAGCTCATTATAATTGTTCACCTTGATGGGATTTGGTCATTCCCTGAGCTTGGTGTTGAGACTTGTACGAAAACAGTCTCTCTTCTTCTCATCTGTGTCAGCATGATAGCCCACGTACTGACACAAGTTATTGAAGGTCTGAGCATATTGGAGCACATTACACATGCCTTGAGTTAGTGTCAGAAACTCATTCAACTTTCTCTCCATCAAGCCCTCTGGAATATGATGACCCCTGAAGGCAGCTGTGAATTCATCCAAGAAACCACATGATCAGCCGGGAGCATGGCATGATAATGGTCCCACCATAGACGTGCTAAGCCTTAAATTTTTTGTGCAGCAAACTTCGGTTTGTTGTCATCAGGACAAGATGCCGTGAGTAGCGAAAATTTGGATTCGATAATGCGAACCCAAGCGTCCGCATCCAAGGGCTCCTCTATTTTCTGAAACAAAGCAGGCTGTGTGCCTAGGAAGTCCTCGTAACTTGCGACTCGGGGCTGCTGGACGTTCCGCCCACCCTGAGGCAGCAGCTGCTGCTGAACAAGATGCCGCAGCAATTCCGTTTACGCAGCCAGTATTGCCTCCATAGAAGGCGGGGGTGGTGGTGGTGTTTGCTGCCTGCTGCCACTAGGTGCAAAACCACCAGGGTTCTGATGCATTCCCTACACCATCTGCAAGGGTGAACTATTCCATTAGTCACATAATTCTCAAACTTGCTCACAAAAAGATGAACAAGGTAAACTATGTGCGGAATGTTAAAGTTCAAAATGCAGTTAAACAATGTGGGCAGACAACTATCACATAGGAGAAAATTCATATCTCCAGACTGAAGTGCTCATAAATTCTCATATTTGGTCAGTAAGTATGAAATTTAGTGTGCTACAACCTTGGTAGTCAACTCAGAGACCAATTCAAGTGTTATCTAGGCCGAAAAATTCTGTCTTTGCATCTCTATCCTGGCTTTTTTCAGCAGGCCGAGCTGTGATGTTTTGCTCATAACTCAAGAAGTACCCATCTAAAAATTTCCAAATATTACCAGAATGTTCCTCAGATACTTTTCTACAACTTTGTTATTCAGAACGTTTTCTCAAACAGCCTCTAAGATGGTTCTAAACTCAGATTTTCCTACTGTGGTGTAGTCTGAAATTTTCTGCAACCGTGCATCACAAATCTGTCCATAGCTCTTAAGATACTCATCCAAAAGTCATGAAATTTTACCAGAAGGTTCTCTGCTATGTAACTTTTATTTTATTAGACTGGACAAATGGATCCAAAGGAGGTTGAAAAATTCAATCTCTGTCTGCTGTGCATTCAGAAATTTTCAGCAAACAATAGGTTATTAATTTGACCATAACTTGAGTTCCACTTGGCCAATTTTTATGAAATTTTTACAGCATAAAACTTGCTAAATTTGGAACATATGTCTTATAGGATATTTCTGAACCAATTTTCATTTGATTGTTGGAAAATTTCCAACAGTAGGTAGTTGCAGTTTGTTGACAGCTAGAAATTTTGCTTAGGTGACTGGCAAGAATTTTTGTGAGAGCTTCATTAGTTTAACATGTCAACCATATAAAAGTTGTTCAAATTTCTGTTCACCAGAAAGAAAATCCATAGGTTCATTAGGTTAACATGTTATCCCGCAAAGGTTGTTCCAATTTCCAATTTGCAAGTTTTTATCATGATGCATGCACGACCTATGCGTCCTCACAAATCAAACAACTATCAATTACTTGGACTTACGGGGTTAGTGCCGGTGGCAAGGCAACAATTTATGGCTCTCCCTATAATAGCTACTCGATTCTCTAACCATTCGTTAACTTAATGTAATCGCGGTTAGTGTACCTGCAGAAGATTCACATGTACAAACTGAACCTTTTGTGCCGGCACTCATGAAAGCATCCACATTCATTACCGTTCACTATAGAAATGACATCCGCACGATTTCCTCTGTACGGACAATGTTCATACGCTGAGATAGCGTATTCACTTTTTATGTGCTGCCATCATATTTTCATATGATGATGTGGGTATGTTACAGCAATCGCCGTACCCCTGCGCCAACCATTATTTTTGGGTACTGCCACCATATTTGCATATGGTGCCGTGGGTACGTTACGGCAATCGCCGTACCCCTGCACCAACCGTTGTGCAAGAAAGTAAGTTTTGATAGAAAGTAAATATGCTGGGAGTCAGTATACAATAACTAATAAGTTAGTTAGCCACCTGATCAACCCATGTCCCCTAGGACTTCTCGTACTAACTTTTATCCTTAACCAACTTACACATTTTCCAAACACAAATTTCTTGCAAGTTTTATTGAAAAAGGTGTTTAGGGATTGTTGCTTTCTCTGTTAACTCGGCTAAAGTGTTCTCAACATCACCTTAAATGCGAATAGACACTTTAATTGAATTAAAATGGCAATCTGTCGGGTTTCACCCGATGCAACCACATGTCTTGGATTGAAACAAAGCATACTCGCATGAAGACGAGTCCAGAGATTACAACAATCCAGATAAATTATTACAGGTCCCAATTTAAGTTATTACAATTCAAGGGTTCAAAACATAAAGATTGTTCAGAGTTTTGAGCATCGGAAAAAGAAAACGATAGTCTATGTCGATACAAGATATCATGGTGAAGCCTGCCATGATCTCAGTCACCACATTCCTCTTGCCGATTGGGGACGGGTCCCACTCAACAGTCCAACCCAGAGGGAGTTGGGTTGGCCAAGTCAAACTGGCAACAAAGTCATGTACATCTATAAACCCTGAAAACAGAGCCACAAGCAAGGCTGAGTATACTAATACTCAACAAGGCTTACCCGTCAGGTGGTATCTAATCCACCGAATCCTAGACATGCAAGGCTTTTTGGCTGAGGGGTTTGTTTTGCCAAAAGCTTCTAAAATGGATCCTTACTTTCAAGTTTTAGCATCAAGTTCTAGTTGGTTAACCGTTCTAGGTAAGCACCTATTCTAATCAAGCATGGTAAAACAAGCAATTTAATCAAGCATCAATATTAAGCATCATCATTGTTCATCTTCTTACTCAATGTAGGAAAAGAGGTCAAGCAATCCCAAACTGTGAGAAGCAGACGATTTGAATCGAATTTCTTAACCTTGCAAGGTGGACCTAAACACACGACATATGCTACCACCACGATGGGTTTGGATATATCAACGATTCCTGTCAATTCGTGGCATTTGTCCAGAGCCCACTTCCCTTGGATAAAATGCCCCACATACCTGGAATGATGAGGTACCGTGGCTGCACTTGTACCCACATGAGGCCGCATGGGAACCCAATTCCAGAGAGAGCGGGGTAAAGGTCCATGCTGGTTCAATCAGGTACTAGGTTTACCGATTCCCCATATTCTCAGCATGTGTTTAGTACATTCAGAAAGTTGACCAAGACTCCCACACGTTTTGACCTTAGCAGTTTTTCCTCTATACAGACGGGGCATCAATAATTGCAGAACATAGTAGCAAGCTCCGCCCGTCAACCTTATGATTGCAACATAAGTAAACAAACAACTTCTATAGCTTGCGAGTGACAGGAAATCACTCGACTTTTACCGTGTCCCTATTTAGCGTAGCATCTACTCAACTTAAGATGCTAGTATTCAAGTCATGGGTACTAGGAGCATGCAACGAAGGTTTCAAGCAACTCCTATGAAATTAATGCACAAATATAAGTAACATAAGTATTGCATAATTTGGAAATCAGGGTTATGCTTCGAGGCTTGCCATCTTGTCCTACGTTAGCCTAGGGCTCTTCCGAACTCTGGTTCGGGCCTTGGTTTGCCTCGATCAGGTTTAGCTTTCCCACTTGCTGTCCTTCTTCGTTGTCTGGTATGAGCTCGTATGTCCTGTCAGCGAGGTTAGTTTCTACACGAGATGCATATGATATGATTTTGTTCATAAACTTTCATAACATAGGTTTTATCTCGTTAATTATTGCACATGCATGGGGTGTATTTTGGACCACATTTACTTAGACAAGTTTATAAACAATTCTTTCCTTTTAGCCACATTCACCTAGACATGGTTATAACCATTTCTTTTCTTATAAAGTAAGGTGTGACGTGATTCAAACTCGTGCTTTACTTTGATGGTGATTGTGTACACATATAAGATTTTACAACATCAAATTTTTGAAAGAAAGGTGGGGGTCATTTTGCAGTTGCTCAACATTTGCAAAGTTATCCTATTTCTGAATTTTAAACAAACACAACATAGCATTTAAGCATTTGGACTTCAAATAATATGAACATCAGGGATTCCAGTAGCACAACTTACGAACCCAGAATATGCATGTCAAAAGGAAGCTAACAAAAGTGGTTTCAAATTTTTTAGAGCATTCTATGATTTACTATGCATGTAAAAGGCTTTTATTTAAATAAATTCTAGTGCTAAATATAGTACAGTAACATGCATATGAGTATTTTTAAAAGAAGCTAGACATCAACACAAACCTAGCAAAACAAGCTTTATATTTTTCCCATTATTATACACATTTCTATGCATTTCTAAAGTTCTCAGCTTATATAAAAGAAAAAAATGACTCAATTAGCTTCGCATCTAGGCCCCCGATAAACTTTTTCTTTCACAGACCTACCCTTCCTTTCTTATCCAACCCCCTCCATCTAGCGCTTAGGTCCCTAGAACAAATCCCACCTTACTCTTAAATCCTGAAACTTTCCCTGTAACCCCTTGTGTTTCTATTTCTCTTGCAAGCACACCCCCGCCCTTCTTCTTCCTTGGGACAGACAGGCACAAACATAGGCATGGCATGCACAGCACTTGGGCCGGCGGCGGCGCGGCTGTGCCGGTGCGGCCGTGGCTCTTCCCTCGCCGGCAACTATCCCAAAATGTTCCCTAAGATCTAGTGCTCCTCCCCCTGCTCTCATATCCCTGCAATTCTAACCCTAGCCTACCCGTTGATGACCGTGGCGCACGGCCGGCGGCAAGCGCCGGAAGGCGCGGGGAAACTCGATTAAAATGGGGAACAAGCATGAGGATGAGCACCAGGGCTTCACCAGGATTTCGTTTGTGTGGTCTGGTGAGGACGAGGAAGGTCGGAGGATGGCGCTTTACAGTGGGTAGTGGCCGCGGGTGGAAGTTTCTAGCGGCTGGCGAAAAGCCCGATTCCCGATGGCTCCATGTATGGCGGGCGACAAGGAGGGGTTGAGGGCGTAGCTGAGGGAGTGGAGGTGCTTATAGTGCAGGCTATTGGAGGGAGATGGCTAGGGCGCGGAGGAATCGACTAGCGACTGGAGCTTGGTCAGGCACGGCCATGTGGGGGGGAGTCTCGGTTGGGAGGCAGGAGGCTTAGGTAAGGGGCCGATTTAAGGCTGGGGCAAGAGGATAAGGACGACACGGCGTCGAGAGCACGCTGCTCGGGTGTTGGCGGTAAGGGAGGGTTGCCAGGGATGATGGCCTCATGGTGGCGTTGGTGTGCTGGTCGGGGCCCTGTCCAACCGGTGGCGAGGAGGAGCGTGGCATAGACAGGATTCACGTGGGCGACGACCTGATAGCCAACCGGCGGTGCGGAGCCCTTTTGGCATGCTGGAGGTGCCCAACGACGTTCCTTGGCATCTGTGCGGGCCAATGGCGTGCGTGTAGTAGAGAGAGGAGGAAGAAGAGGTGGCTGACATGTGGGCCAGCGAAGATTAAACTAGTTCAACTTTCTCCCCTCAATTGACCCAGCTATTGTCGGTGTTTTAGACCGGCAACCCACCCAGGGGGTATCCTAGGTGGTCTTTTGTGCGGTAAGGAGAGTTACAAGTCTGAGTCCTAGTCGAGTAGAATTATAGAGTTCTACTCGGTAAGGCCCGAGTAGTTTTCCATATGCATACTTGACTAGTCCGGGTGGGATATGCCTATCCCTTGTCCTGATCATATCCGAGTATGCCCCTTAGTGGACCGTCAAAGGTCTACTCGTGGGCCTGGGGTGCATGCCCGACAAGCCCCCGATACTTTGTAGTTGTGCGCCACAGTCTTGGGCACTACAGGCGCTATCCAAGTAGTTCGTCGTAGAGGTTGTGGACCAAAGTGCTCGAGTACTGTCGCGTGGCTGGAAGGTACTCTTCTTGTTCCTTCGAGTTGTTTCTGTTCGAGAATTTTTATATGGTAGTGCGATGTCAATCGCACTCCATATGGAGTAGCCCCCGAGCCTTAGGTTGAGTCGAAGAGTCAAGCTTAGGGTGAATTCAGCTTTTTGTCTGTTCTACCTTTGGAAATCTTGAAAAAGAAAAAACTGACCATTGGGTACGGTACCCGTAGCCCCCGAGCACTTAGGCAATCTCTGTCGTTGAAGTGGTCAGCAGTCCATTGAAAAGAGTAGCCGTTGAGTGTTTAAGGCGATTAATCTGCAATTAATCTGTTTAAAATCTGTCCATTGCGTAACTGACGCGTGGAAACCGGAGCCGTCGGAGATAAAACTGAAGGGCCCCCTTTTGGTTAGATTTACGCCGTATGGTAATCAGATCTGTTTTTCTTCCTCCCCTGCTCTACTGCTCCACATTTGCGCCATTGCAGGTGCCACCCCCGCCATAACTGCCCCTTGAAAGAGATCCGAGGGTGAGTGCCGTTTTATCTTGAGGTTGAGTCCATCGGATGCGCACCAAGAACATGGGCAAGAAACCCGAGAAGATCCAGGGTGAGGCTCCGGCGATGGGCAAGGTGAAGTCCAAGGAGGGGGAAAGAACTAGTGCTGCCGGCGCTGAAGGTGGGGCCGACGAACCAGACTGCGTCGCCGCCGCCTGGAGCAACGTGGCAACATTCAGTGATGAAGGAGGAAGCCGTGCAAGCACTGGTTGATGCGAAGCTTCTGCAGCCGAAGGCAATTCTTGTGTGGTGCCCCGCATTTCCAAATGCGTGGCTATTTGAGGAACATCCAGACGAGACAGTGATGCTCGCACACTTTATGGAGAGGGGGTTGGCAGTGCCCACCTCCTACTTCTTCAGAGGTATTCTCGACTACTATAAGCTTCAACTTGTGCATTTGAACCCCAATGGTGTACTGCATATGTCGATTTTTGTACACCTCTGCAAAGTGTATTTGGGAGTTCCTCCAAGTCTTGTGTTGTTTAGGAAGTTGTTCTGCTGTAAGCCACAACAAAGTGTCCATAGAACAGAAGTCTTTGGAGGCGTCGGGTTCCAACTCAGGAACTCGGGCGCATACATTGAGTACAACTGGACTGACTCCCACGGGGAGTGGAAGAAGAGTAGGTTCTACATTGGGAACCATAATCCTCGCTTACCTGTGGTGATTGGTCACGCGCCCAAGCATGCAGAAAACTGGGTGAGCGAGCTCGAAGACACCCCCGAGCTCGATCATCTGATGCAGCAGATTATCGAGTGGAAGGTACTCAGTCTAACTGGAATCAATGTGGCAGCCAGCTTTCTGAAGAGAAGAGTCCAGCCGCTTCAAAAATGTGCTTACTCGGGAAGTGAGTACACAGGTCTTAGGGATCCATCGCGTATGTCCGATGAGGATATATCCGATGATGATGTAGAGGCGCTGCTGGCCAAGTTCTTCAGGAACTATCAGGGAGTACTAGTAATCCCTGTGGCTCTTCGTCAGTACGACGCCTGGTTTGAGCCAGAAGTGGTATGTCCTTGCACCTGACTTGTTCTTGATGGCTTGTGATATTTTTTTGTTAATATCGACTTGTTTTTTTTGTAGTCTCGAGTTCTTGCCGGCTACTTGGTGCAGTCGGAAGAAGAGTCAGAAACTGTTGCTGAGGAGTCAGAGGACGAACCCTCTCCTCTTGTGAAGAAACGCAGAGTAGTCTGCAAGATGTTTGCGGCTAAGTCTGCTTCAACCCCTGAGAAGTCTCGGGGTACCAAGGTATGTAGTCGTGAACTCATCTGTAGCTGATGAATTTCAACTTGCTATTGTTGTGACTAAATTGTCTGGTTCATAAAGCCTGTTGACACGGCCCTTGGTGATGATGAGGCTGCTTCTGAAGAAGTAGTTGTGACCGAGCTGGACGTCAGTAATGTATCTGTTGACATGGTGCCAGAGAAGGTGCCATCAACAGAAGTTGGAGTAGCCCCCGAGCTATCCGCACCGGCTCCGTCGGCTGCCACGCTGCCCGTTACTGACCAGGCGGTCCTGGGGTTGCCCGCTGGAGCAGCGGGTGTTGCAAAGGAGGTGTCGCCAGAACTCGCTACTGGTTCTTTGTTGTCCAGTGTGATCGCCAGTGGTAAGCATTCTGCCCCGACTAGTTTCGTTTGTCTGAGTTGAATTGTAGTCTTGACTTTTGCTTTACAGGTCTTGGCGAGAAGACAGAGCTAGCGGCTGTTCCTGCGGCGCCAACTACTCGACCACCTGTTGTCGAGAAGAAACGTGTGCGATTTCCACCACGCTCAACTCAGTGAGGTTGCTTAGCCGGTGTATATCTTTAAGTTGTCTTGGAGTCGTATAATGATGTCTCTTGATGCAGGGATGCGGAGGAAACTATCCCTGTGGAGACAGGGGTAGAGTCGGATCCCCCGACTACATTTTTAGCTCCCTTGGAGGATTTAATTGTTGAGGAAGTACCCGAAGTCGACATCGGTCGCCTTGGAGCTACTATGTCCATGCTCCAAGACGTCATCCGTTCGGTGGAAGTTCCCGCCGCCGCGTCGGGTTCGGGAAGTGCTGCCTTATCAACATCCACTAGTGGATCGCTGGCTGTAGTGGGTGTCAAAAAAGCCAAAGAGGCAACTGCTCCAGGTATGTTTGTGTAGTCTTGTTATTGTAGTCGTAGCAAGCAGATGACTGATGATAAATGTTGTAGGTGCCACCTTGCGTACAACTCCTCATCTTGCGGAGAGTACTCAAAGACCAGTGCTCAGCCTACCATCTGACTTGGAGTTCCAGAGGGCCGTCGATGTTTTCTGGAGCTTCCAGGTGAATTTCCTTTGAGTTGCCACATAGATCGAGTAGTTGTGAGGCTATTAACTGATCGTGTTGCCTTGCATACTCAAACCCTTCAGGAACGAAGTCATCAATTGGAGCAGGAATGTGCTCGATTGACAAAAGCTCTCAGGGTTCACGAGGTTGGAGCGAAGTCTTTTGCTATGGAACGTACAGATCACGCAGTCCTACAGCAAAACCTGGAGAGCCGCTACAAGTCGCTGAACAAAAAGTATCAAGGTGAGTACTTTGCATGCTCCGAGTATGTCTAATTGTAGTCGGCTGTGGTTGAACTTGTTTGTCTTGTAGAGCTCAAGAAGCAAGAGGTGGCCGCAAGGAGCCAAGTCCTCAGCTGGAGAAACGCGCACGATCGAGTAGAGGATGAGGCTGAACGTCTTCGGGCCGCGCTGACGGAAGCACAGGCTGCTTGCAAGCATCAGCAGGATAGGAAGATGCAGAATGGCGTGATGCTCACCATGGCCATGGTGGCATGCAGGGATCATGCCCAGACCCTGGGAAGACTCCGAGGTGAACTCCAGGAGCTAATTGTAGCAGCTGAAGACTTGGTAAACGCCATAGCCCCCGTGGAAGAAAGCATAGGGCCGCAATCACTAGTCGAGTGATTGAAGGCTGCCCCGAGTAAAGTGGTGAGACTCTGCAAAGCTGTTTCCAAACAGGTCCTTGCAGTCGTGAAGTCCTACTACCCGAGGGCAGACTTGGCGGCGGCTGGTGACGGCATGGCTCGCAGCTGCACAGAAGAAGCATATGCGCAGTACCTCGAGGAGCTGGAGCCTATCGCGTCGAAGATGTTGGAGTTTGTCTCTCCAGAAGAGCCTTGAGCGTTTTTATGTACTCTTGAATCTGTGTTGAGTACTTTGAACAATAATTTGACAAATGAATGTTTGCCCATTGTCTTGTTGCATGAAGTTATTGTCTTCTAAAGAGTAGTTTTACTCTGTCTTGTCCGACCCATAGTCCCGGGGTCAGCTAAGCTCGACCCTTTGGGGGAGGAGCTCCGCCTCGCCCGACCCTAAGTCCTGGGGTCGGCTAAGCCCGACCATTTGGGAGAGGAGCTCCGCCTCGCCCGACCCTGACTCCTAGGGTCGGCTAAGCCCGACCCTTTGGGGGAGGAGCTCCGCCTCGCCCGACCCTGAGTCTTGGGGTCGGGTGCGCCCGACTCCTGAGCAGAGGGTCGGAGTATTCCAAGCCCCCGAGATAATGATGTAGGTCATGCTTAGCTTAGAGTAGACCTTAGTTTCGAGTAGTTGCAATGTTGTTGAGTACTGTGCTTTTGAGGGACACAGGTGTACTGTACTCCTTTGTCCTTTTGTGGATGCATGGGTGTACTATTCTCTTTTGTCCTTTGTATCATAAGTGCCTTCACGTGGGCAGAGTCAGGAGTCGTCAGACTGCATTGATCACGGGCGCATAGTAACTCTTGGGTAGGTGGTAGTTGCAGCTCTCGGCTATAAATAGATCCATCTCGATATCGACCCAAACCAAGTTTCTGAGTAGCAATGGATTGTCTTCGGTTGCTGTTGTTTGAGTGTAGAGAGCCATCAAAGAGTGCACCGATGCTAGAAGGTTCCTCGTAGATTGAGGCCACCTTCCCTCTACAGACTCCTGCGCTCGTAGGGATAGCCGCGATGCTAGAAGAATCCTCGTAGGAGGTTTCATCGCGCGCCTCATCTTGCAGCTCGTGATCCAGTGGAGTACGCGCTGGAACTCGCGGGTGATGGGTGATGAGTGCCGCGGTCTTTATCCCGCTCCCTTAGAGGTGGAGGTGTGGCCGTAGAGTGGATTGGTTCCGCAAGGCTAGCAAAAGAGCAGCCTTGGTTCCCTCTAGGCGCGTCGCGCCGGATTCATCATTGCTGCTGTCAAGGCAGTGGTGATGCAGGAGTTCCTGGCGTTGCCTTGGGTAGAGGACCTGGATATGGCTGCGTTTTGCGTAGCTTCCTTGCGTGTAGGCCCTTCCCATTGTAGTCGGCAGACCTGAGTGGCCTTGTGATATAGTAAAAGCTTGAGGCTTAAATGCAGCCCGCTAGTAGGAAGTTACTTGTAGTTCTTGTGTATTCCGAGTACTTAATCAAGGTTTCGACGAGGTATATAACATTTTCATTGTTTTACTCCATCTATAACTTCATATTCATTATTACTATGTACTAATTAATGAATCTTGAACCTTTAGCTCTCTGGATCAATGAACCGAAAGAAGCCGCGAGGTCGTACAAAGATAATGGAGGAAAGGCTTCACATCACCGAAGTGATAGAAGAGAGCTAGCCAATTACTCCCAGAAAAGTCACTAGAAAGTTCATGAGTCAATGCGGGGCTATTGTAATGGACAACATGCACATCAACATTTGAGAATGGAATTGTAAAAAAGATGATCCATATGTGCTCCTGCAGACATAGAAAGATATGTTGTGGGAAGATGTCAAGAAACACTTTACACTTCCTGACGGCGTCGATGAAAAAGTTGGGAAAGACTGCACGCTCAAGAAGATGGCAACCCAATCTAGACCTTCAAGAAAAATCTGGATGCCAACTATATCAAGAAGGGTCGAACTCCAGATTTTAATGACTGGTCAAAGTTAAGAGATCACTGGAACTCATTTCTGGAATACAAGAGGAGTGAAGGTAGTGCGAACAAGGTTGGTGTGAACTCAGGCAATGCCTAGAAGAAGGAGTACCATCATCGTCTAGGGCGAGGTGGTTACATGAGTGAAATTCCCAAATGGAGAAAGATGGAACAAGACCTAATCGATTAAGGTATCGTACCAATGACTATTGACTGGCCTGATCCATCGAAGAATTGGTATTATGCTCATGGAGGCACCCTTAGCCCTGAGGTTGGCACACTTATTTTCAACGAAACAATACATCAGAAGGCCCTCAGGGTTATCAAAAATATTAAAGATTCTAAAGCCGGAAAGTTCAAGCCTGATAGAGAGAACGATGAGCTGTCTTTGGCGCTCGGGAATCCCGAACACCCAAGATGTTGCCGAGGCTTTGGGGTGGTTCCATGGAAGTTTGCTTTCCATAGGGATATCGACACGTGCAGAAGCTGGAAGAGAAGAAAGGAACAGCAAGAGGAGAGGTGGCGGCGCATGTTAGAAGCTAAAGTGCATGAATAAGATGTAAGAATGCAGGAAGAAATTAATCTGTGAGTGGCCCTAGCAATTACTGAGATGGCCCAATTTGGAGCACTACCGGATCCCAACGTCATCGTTAGCCCTTCTCAACGCTGAAGCAGATGTGCTTCCACAGGGGT
Source organism: Setaria viridis (assembly GCF_005286985.2). NCBI lineage: Eukaryota > Viridiplantae > Streptophyta > Magnoliopsida > Poales > Poaceae > Setaria > Setaria viridis. Next base: position 5,219,695 of record NC_048269.2, read on the forward strand.
CCCCGATGAGAACATGCCAAGCTTACCCATGGTTGCGAAGGGCAACCAACGGTACCCTGTGGATGACATCACTCAGCGCACCTCATGTGAGTTGTACAGACCATTTGGCAACCTCACTATTAAGGTATATATATATATATAATTTATACAATTATCTCAATTGATCCATACCTCGGGAGTTTAATAACTTCTTTATTTCTCCTATATGTACTGGTGGCGTACGAAAGTGCTTTATCAATCCTACCAGGGTAGACAAGCCATGGCATGGAGATTCCACCTGGCTACTCTAGCGTTGGGGTGGAGCAGATTTGCGATAGTAAATATGAAGGCCTAGAGCTCGACTTCCCAGGAGGTGATTGGGAAAGTACACTAGGAGATGCACTTCATGGTATCATTCTATGGCGCAAATGCTACATCATCATCCCTAGCAAGGAGGCATCATTTCTACCCTTAGAGCCCCCACATCCACCATCTCTTCAGAACTAAAGACCGTCATCTCCAACACATCCACCTCCAGCACCGTCATGACCACTGGGACCGTCGGATCCTGCTCGATCACTGTCTCTAGCACTATCGAATCCTGGAGGTGCGAGCGATGACAACCAAAACACCCCTCCCCAATCACTGTCTAGAGCGCTGGGACTAAAGTCTGGTGCGAGCAAGGAACCTGCAGCACCTAACAAGAAGTCGCAACCCCCGAGGAAGAAAACAAAGAAGTTTGAACCTATTAAGAAGCTAGCAAGCGATATGACTCCTAAGGAATTGGGGGAGGCATCACAAGCATATGTAAGGGAGTGGTTTGAAAAAATAGGTGCAGAAAGAAAAGCGAAGGAGATGGAGCCTAAGCCAGTAGATCCAGCCAAATTAAAGTTTTTTATTAGCATGAAAAAAGAAGTCAAGAAGACATTACTATCGAACTACGATCATTCATTAGTTAACTCTTATAAGAAGAAAAAACAAGGAAAGTCATCGTCCACTCATACTATCCCCACTAGATTCTCCTTGTAATTATGATTGATAAAAGCAACCTTATTGTGTTTGATTCGTTTAGGAAACTAAAGGACGAGTACCAACACATTCAAGACATGCTAAACGTGTAAAATTCTAGACCTTTATCTCTATGCAAAAGTTTGTTTCTTAAAGTTTCACCTAACACTGTATCATTCATTATTTTAATTCGCAGCGTATGGAAACGATTACGTAAGACTCACCGTGGTGAATTCAAAGAAAAACTTACGTTCAGTACAACATTCTTGGTACGTATGAAGTTTGCACATTTTGTACATTCTATAACACAAATATTTCATAACTTATTTTTTCTCACTAAAGTGCTTGAGACAGGAACAAGGGAATAATTTATGAGGATACCACGTCTGTGAGCATATTTACCATTTCGCGAGGGACAAGGTGATATCGGACAATATAATTGTACGTAAAATAAACCTATTAATAATTAATTATTTTCTAGCTCCTTATATTTAATTGTTGGTGTAACATTCACATATTTCCAAACTATAGATGTTGCAGATTAGAGAAGAACTCTTGGAGAAAGAGAGACTTTTAGCAATCCAAGATGCTCTCATGGGATTTTTAGTGGATGAGGTGATAAATCCTAAAGGGGAATTTTATTACGATGCATATTCAATAGCTGAACCGAGCAACACCACAACGGGAGGATCCTAAGAATGAAGTGGATAATTATTGCATATATAGTAATTGTATAAATACTTGTCTGATGCGTATAATATACTAAGAATTGTATATATAGTAGTTATAATTAATATTATGCATATACTATCATGAAATATATGTACGACATGCATACAATACGAGCATATACGTGTAAGTAGTGTATGCTAAGGATGTATATGTATATGTACATATATATGTGAAGCAACAATTAGCATTAATATGGAACAAACTTTAGGGTAGAAAGAAAAAAACATCTTTAGTCCCAGTTGGTATCATCAACCAGGACTAAAGGAGGTCTTTAGTCCCGGTTGGTTTTCCGAGATATACAAGGCTTACCAACCGGGACTAATGCTCAGTTTTTCCACCACTGTAGGCTTATATGCTCGTATGCTAGTCTTATACCCTTGCTATCATACTATAGGAGTACCTGGTGTTCCGGTTGTTAGGGGGAGGGACTAGGGTACAACTGCCTATTGCGCAACTTCCTCATGTGCAGGTCCTGCCTTTTAACGCTGCTTGCACCTTGGTAGTCGAGCAGTCACAAGGCTTGTGTATCCTTGTGATATAGTAAAAGCCTGGGACTTCTGTTCTAACTGCCAGTAGGTAGTTGCTTGCAGTCGTTGTTGTGCAATTGTGTTGTATTTTGTATACCCCGACTTCATTGGGTAGTTGATTGTAATCCTGTGGAGTTTCGTTAAAAGATGCAAGTATGAAGTGAGTTTGATTACTCCTTGACTGATGGTTGTGGCAATTTTGTGCCTTTGGAGAACAAGTGACTAGCACCGTAGTCGTGGTTTGTTGTCATAAGCGTTGTAGCCCAGTAAGTGAAATGACTTGAGTCATGGCTTTGTGAAGCCGCTTAGTCTTGTAGAGACGAGTTGGCGAAAGAGTGTTTGAAACTTGTAGGGCTGAAAAGCTTGAGTGGTTGTGAATAGCCGATGAGTTGTGATAACTCGAAGAGACTTGATGAAAACAAGTCGAGGGCGGAGCGCTGGGGCTCGCAGAGCTGAAGAGCTTGAGTGGCTGTGAATAGCCGACGAGTTGTGATAACTCGAAGAGACTTGATGAAAACAAGTCGAGGGCGGAGCGCTGGGATTCGTAGAGCTGAAGAGCTCGAGTGGCTGTGAATAGCCGACGAGTTGTGATAACTCGAAGAGACTTGATGAAAACAAGTCGAGGGCGGAGCGCTAGGGCTTGCAGAGCTGAAGAACTCGAGTGGCTGGGAATAGTTGACGAGTTGTGATAACACGAAGAAACTTGATGGAATCAAGTCGAGAGCGGAGCGTTGGGGCTCGCAGAGATGAAGAGCTTGGGTGGCTGTGAATAGCCGAGCAGAGGCAAGGATAGTGTTTGGCAAAGAACTTTGTTTAATAAACTATGGGTGAAGACCCGAGGACATGTCTTGTAGTTTGCTACGGGTACTCTATATTCCAAGAGTTTGGTACTTCTTCTCCTGAGAGTTCCTGTAGTCGGTATGATCCAGGCCCTGTGACCTTGGATATGACGTAGGGAACTTCCCATGGCGAGTTGAGTTTGTGCAGCCCTAATGTGTCTCGAATGCATTTGAGGACCATGTGACCCACATAAAAGGAACGTTCCTTGACATTGCGGTCATGATAGCATTGTAGCGCATCGAGATATCTGGCTGACTGAACCAGTGCTGCACATCTTGTTTCTTCCAGATTGTCCAGGTCTAGGCACCTTGTTTCTTCTGATACTCCTTCATCATACTGCTCAACCGCGGGAGATTGCCACATGACGCACTACTAGATTTTTGGTCTAATGCAACGGCAGAAAAATGTTGCAATATGCCCAAAATCGATGCAATATCTAGCAATTGCAACGGCGACTGGTTGGTTGGCAGGCATGGCAAGTACTGGCGTGGCAATAGCTCTTTGCAACATTTTTTTGTGGGCTGTTGTAACTTATGGTAATTGCCACACACATTTTCATTGCATTATAGAGTATGGCAACGGAGGATTTCGTTGCATTAGCATGTATTGCAACGCAAGCAGTCATTGCTATAGTACGTAGTTGCAACGTACAAACTATGTTGTAATATGGTATTTCGCAATGATTTACATGGTGGTAATAGAATATATTGCCACGGAAATTTGACGTTGTGACATATCCTATGGCAACTAAATTTCTTTCGTGGAAATAAACTATATTGCAACAGAACCATTTTCGATGGCAATAATTAGTTTTGCAACGGAAACTATTACGTGGGGACTGTTTCTATGGCCACACAACTGCTTTCGTGGTAATAACTTATATTGCCACGGAAATATGTTTGGTGGCGATAATTCGGTTTGCAACGGAAAATATTACGTTGTGACAGATCATATGGCAACACAATTGGTTTCGTCCAAATAAACTATATTGCCATGGAAACATATGTTGTGGCAATAACTCATTTTGCAATGGACAATATTACGTTATCACAGATTCTATGGCAACACAATTTGTATCAAACCAAATCCAATGTAGCAAAAATTGAATTTTTCAAATTCGTCTCTGGTAGAGATAATACAATATAGCAAACATCTAATAGATCGACAATACAATATAGCCAAATATCTATCGGATCAACAACCTTTACTGCCTATGCCACAAACAATATGGTCCAGCATCCATTCATGTTAGCATGAACATCATCTACCAAAAACAGCATCCATTCATGTTTGCATAACCTGAAGAGGCAATCCTAGCTCCCCGGACAGTCATCGTCTTGTCCATGAGATTCAGGCCCGTCATCTGCAAGCTGTTCTGCTCCTTCCCATCATCTCCCATGTACTTAACCTACAGAGGAACGAGATAACATGTGATCGGCATATAGCAGTTATATACAGGCATATAGTTGCATATTACCTTTCATCGGCATATAACATGTGATCGCAACGACACCATGATGCGTGCATGAGCTGGTTCATCCCATTTTTTCATCTCCTTACTTCCACAGGAGCGTCGCAAACAAGCGTTGGAACGCTTGCCTTTGTGTTGTGCACGCTATTGATGCGTGACTTGCAAGGCTAGCTACGCATAGGGCTGAATGATATGTATTCCTGCCCCAAGAAGTAAAAAAAAAGATGTCTTTACCCATTGTGAATTACCACAGCTCGTTATTACGTACCAAGAAATACATAAAAAATACTACTGTAGTAGAACTAGAAGGTAGTGGACTATAATTTACGTTATCGAAAAAAGACAGAATAGAATAGTAGAACGATTGGTAGGAGGGGTGAATCTTAAGGAAACTGATCTGTCAATTTGCAATTCCATTGAAGCCTGCCTAATTTAATGACAACCATTAGCATTAATCTCCTTTCCACCTTTACAAAGTGTTAGGTGCACACTAATAGCAGCATGACCAGCTGTTCCTATTAAGTGATGTTAGGAGTTAGGACCAATTGTAGACAGGGATACTTAAGCAACAGCTATGAATGTTGCTGGTCTACTTTTACATGTTTGATAAACCTAATGATATGAAGTTCTTGTTCAGCTAGAGTAGAGCATGGAAATATAATTAGCAAAAATCAGTATGAAACAACTTCTGCATGACAAACAAAAAATATTACTACCTAGAGTTATACAAAAAGCATATTAAATATTTCTATTTAGTTGAACAACATGGAGACAACTCAGCTGAACAAACCATATGCATTATGCCTCACCTAGACTAGATCAATTGTTTAAAAGATACTAGGATCGTGCCCGTGCGTTGCCACGAGCAGCAAAATATTTATATTACAAAACAGTATTTAATAAGATAATAAAAGTGTGAAAATAAATTTAAAGACATATTTAATCTAAAAACGTAGTCACTGTATTAAACAAAGCTAGACGGCACGAAGGGCAAGCAGTGTTATCCAATAACCTTTGAAAGAATGCACACCACATCCGAATTGGATCAGCCAAAAAGTAATTTTATAAAAACTTTGAAAAAATGCACATCACATACTGTTTGGATCAGCCAGAAAGTAAAGTTTAAACAAAAACCCTTTGAAAGAATGCACATCACATCACATTTGGTTAATGGTCATTTGCTCTTGTCCAAACATTTCATTAATCACATGTTCTGCAAATAATCATATGAATCAGGACAACAGAATTCAATCATATTTTATTTGCAATCCTTAAAAGTCTAGTAATAATGTAAAAATGTCCCATCAAACAGAAAGAGGGCAGGGAATATGTCAAGGATTGTAACTCAACTAAAATATTGCAAAAATTAGCATATTCATTTTTTATACTGCGAAGAAACAAGTGTAAGTAAAAGCAAAGATAATGAGCTAATAAAAGTTCAAGCTACCTGCACAAATCAAAGAGGAAATACGAAGTATATGGGATGGGGATAGCCAAGTTGAATGTCAGGTAGGCAGCACCGGTCATTGGTCGGCAAAGAAGCCTATACATGTGCATGACCTGTTGTTGAGCACTCCATCATCATGGGCCTGCCTGCCTAGACACATTGCTTCTTAACAAGCTGCAAAAAGATGTATGGAGCAATGTTTTAGAATCTTCCTTAATGCAACCATAATATGTAACCATGGTTTCATTTCTAAAACCAGTACACAAGATCAAGTAAACATGTGTATCATGCATGGTTGTTCGGTAGAAAAATGGCTAGTCATATTTACATGGAGGGTAAAAGAATGTAAGAACCAATAAGAGATAGAAATTAGCTAATGATTTCTTAGTGATTCCTAGAGTTTCATTAGAATGTTTCTTTTTCTGATGCAAATACATTTCTTAGTGAGCAGAAAAAATGACATAGTTGGACAATGATCCATTTCCCCAGGTAGATAGATCACTGTTGCTTCTTCTGAAAACTGAATAACCATTTTGCATGATGATCCATGGTAGTCTAAGAAGGAATACCGCAGCTGCAAAAGAAGAGATATGTGCATACTAAAATTGTAGATTCTAAAAAAAGGAAGAATTATAAAAAATATTTGGATAAGCAGACATGATAACATTTTTTTGTCGAAGTTGCTATCTCCCAATTTCCACTCCATGGCTTCACCCATGCTTGACAGAACAAATAAATTGGCAAACTGCATGAATCTGCCAAGGGAATAAACAAGGGAGATATACCTCAAAGAATTTTTCCCATAATCTTTCAAATGGCGATGTCCCTAGAGTCAAGAACATGAAAGCTATTTTCAAATAGATCGAATAGGAGGTGTTGTTCGAATTTGTCTAAAAACAACACGTGAGGCTCTTTCTTCGTCAGTCAATTCCCTGGAGTTAGCAAATAGATCAGATGGAGCTAAGTCAACTCACAAGCATATGCAAGTAAGATGAGCAGATGGAGCTAGCAAAAAGTTCAGAGCATAAGAAGGATTCATGTTCATATAATCAGATCATTGCAGTTGCAGACCTTCATATAATCAGATCTTTACAAAGCAGTAGGAAACATGACACAACTAGTACTGACTTCATTTGAAATTGAATACCACAAACTAGAAGATCCAATACCAATTATGTTTTGAGTTCAGTTATCTCAATTGCCCCATCGACGAATTCCAAAATTTGCAAAAAGAAGTTAGAAACCTTGGCAGGATGTCCAACTAACAGCTATCAGTTGAAGCCACAAACATCTACATCAAATTTCTTACAACTATGATATTCTGCAACCAGCAAGATTTTAGACCACACATCTCCTGATATGTTCTATCAAAATCAGTGTTTAACAACTCCATGCAAAGAAACTAAAATTATCTAAAATAATCTATTAGTCCACCTGGTCAGATTGAGTATATAAGGCCCGAAAATAAATGCCAAACCTCTCAGGAATCAAAAGAGAGATTAGCCCTAATTAGCAAACCAAATCAAGTAGCTGTGCAGGCAGGAGGAAACAAACAAATATGACCTTATCAGTACCTGATGGTTGGTCATGCCGACATCCTGGCCTCCTTGCCGCTGCAGGTGGTCTTGACTTTCTGGCCTCCTTGCCCTGGCAGGGGATCCTGACCTTCCGGGGTTCCTGGGCTACGATGGTTCCCATTGCACGACCTCGGTGTGTCCCTCATCCCACCGGTGACCAAGCGGCTGGCCTGCAGGGATTACGGCAACGGCGCCATGGCGGAGCCGTCGGAGATTTGTAGGAGCCGCCGGGCGGGGCGGCGGACGGTGCGCCGGCGCCGCGAGCACCGAGAGGCCGCGCGGGTGGAGCCGTGGAGGGGTCTGGCGCCTGGCGGCGGCTGGGATCTCGCCCAACGTGCCGCGGCGGTGGGGCCGCGGGCGGCCTCGGGTGGGGCAGCAGATGGCGCGCGGGCGCCGCAAGCGCTGTGGAGGGGGCGGCAGTGGGGTGTGGCTTAGAGGGCGGCGGCAGATCTGAGGAAGGGAGGCGTCGGGGCCGACGGTGGGGGCGGAGGGCTGGGGCCGGGGCCAGGGGCGGGGTGGTGCGGGACGGCGTGGCTGGGGCCTCGGTGAAGGAAGAAGGATTTCAGCTTATAACCTAGGGTTGTACTCGTGTGACATGAGAACCGTTGCATCCGAGATGGACGGCTACAAGGAGTTGGGCCGTTGAAGGAATTATAGGCTGAGCATAGTCATGGGTTCATTTTGTGGCTTACGCCCATTGCTGTCTTGTGTTACATTTATTTTAAATTACATTTATTATTGTAATTAATTTTGTAAATTATTAATGAATTCGAATGGAAAAATTGTCTGATACAAATTTTTAAAAATCATCGATATCTACAACTTGTGTTTTAGCCATTTCTCCATCCAACTTTGTTTTAATAATTCAAAATTTGAATTTCAAAATGTGAAAACTTCAAACAATATTATGAGAAAGTAAATGATTCAAATAAAAAATCTGTCAAAAACAAAGTTGTAGAAACCAACGAGGTCTACAATTTTTTTTGGTAATCTCTCTATCCGACTTTGTTTGAACAATTCAAAATTTGAATTTCAAAATATCACAACTTCAAACAATATTTTGAGATAGTAAATGATTTCACATGAAAAAGTTGTAAACAATAATGTTATGGAAACCAATGCCTTGGAGATAGATGAAAAATTCAATTGTCTTCTAGGGATAATTCAAACTTCTATCTTCAAATTACCACATAATAATTACAATAATATCTAAATTTGGTCACAAAATTCTACAAATTTACATGACAACATATTTTGGGTCTATAAGCTTGACATAAAAGTTTCATAATATTTTAAAAAGATTGGAGTGTATGTTGTTCACAAAATGGATAGACCTCTCACATTGTTTCACATAACTCAAATCAAACTTTGAGATTTGAATAGCTCGTATTATGTTTGAACTCGTATGCACCTCAAATTTGGACACAAACTTACCTTTACCCTGTTGTTGACATTTGTGAATTTACATTGCCACTTGTTGTAAAAAAAGTTTTTTTTCTATTTTTTAACTAACTAATTAATACACCCTTGTGAAGTAACTTGCAAAATAATTATTTTATATACCCCTAATTATATTTTTACATGTAATAGAAAACATCTAAGTTGTCATGTAGGAGTTTCAAGAATTTTTTAATAGATTTAGTATTTTCTATCATTTAAATAAATTTCTACGTGCTTATCGAAAGTAATTCCAACTTGAAGTATGTGTACCACCAATAAGATTCAAAAAATGCACAAAAATTATATTTAAGCTTGTATGTTAGATTCTAGCCCATACCTTAGAGATAGATGAAAAATTCAATTATCTTCTTAGGATAATTCAAACTTCTATCTCCAAATCACCACATAATAATTGCAGCACATAGGATCCATGACAGTTACACTGAAATGCTAATATCTCATAGAAATTATGTTTATTCAATCTATTTCAATAGTAATTTTTTCCCTTTCTTCAACCTCAATGATGCTGCGTTTGAGCTCTCCAATAGGATGGGCACTAAAAAACTCAGTAGTTAACCTACACTATAGATACATTGCTGTAACTAACATAGAATTTATTTCTTTTACTTCGACTCCTATCCATCATCCAACAATTGCGTAACGTGGTGGTGAGGTACTCGAGTCTAAACTCTGGAGATCCTGGTTCGATTCCCCATTGCGCATCTTTTAATTTTTCCGAAATAAAACATGAGAAAATGAACATATAAAATATAGAATACCATACTTCGTCTCAAGTGTTGGTGTAGTGCAGTGGTAAGGTGTTGGAGTGTGGTCTCTAAAACCAGGGTTCAAAACCCATGCTTGCTGATTTTTCTGAAGACCCTGGTTCAATTCCCTCATTGCGCATCTTTTAATTTTTCCAAAATAAAACTCGCAACAATTTTTCAACTCATGGTGACAACACCTATGTGGCGGAACCGCTCGGATTAACTTAATTAAAGCACAGTTAAGTCGCCTGACATGCGATCACATGCTTTAATCAAGTTAACTTCGGCAGTCCGTCGGATTTCATTCGCTTTTATTTCGCAACCATTTTTCAACTCGTGGCGACAACACCTATGTGGCGGAACCGCTCGGATTAACTTAACTAAAGCACGGTTAAGTCACCTGACATGCGATCACATGCTTTAATCAAGTTAACTTTGGCAGTCCGTCGGATTTCATCCGCTAGAACCACTGTACAGGACCGGATTAGCAGCACTCACACGAAGGTGAGTGGTTCCAGAGAATACAACAGACCATACAAATTAAACAAGTACATTTATTTCTTTCAACACTGGTTTGGAAATCAAAGTTTTACAAAGTTCATGAACAGTGGAAAAGATAAAACAGCGGAAGCTAGCGCCGGGTTCGGATGTCCCTGATGAGGCCGATCAGGACATCACTGGTCCCTATCCTCGCCGTCCGAGGAGGGATCCCAATCAACCGTCCACCCAGGAGGAAGCTGGGAAGGCCAAGTGCCAACAACGGCGAACTCAGGAGCTTCAACATCACCTAAAAGATATGCCACAAGCAAGGTTGAGCTACTAAGCTCAACAAGACTTAACCGATCGGTGGGGAAAACTACTCCACCAACTTCTAGACATGCAAGGCTCCTGGCTGAGGGGTTTGTTTTGCCAAAAAGCAACTACAGTAGGTCCTTACTTTCAATGTTTTAGCTCCGATTCTAAGTTCATTAACCAGTCTACATTTTTAACTCATGCTAAGCAAATATATTTTCCAAACAATTTAAAGAACAAGCATCAAGGTTCACCTCATCATCATGTTCCATCTTTACTCAGTGTAGCATAGCGATCAAGCAGCCTCAAACTGTGATAGGCAGACAAATCGATTTGAATTTCTTAACCATGCATGGCGAACCTAATCTCACGACATCCGCGCACCACAGAGGGTCACTTCCTGTGTCGGCTGTCCCCATAAATTCCCAGGCACGTGTCAGGTCCAAACTTCCCTTGGCATGCAAGGCTCCACAGTCCCGACCTCTTGCCGTACTGTGACCGCACTTGCACCCACATGATGCACCATGGGATCCTCATTCCAGGGACAACAGGGGTATAAGCCACGCCCTAGTTCAATCAGGTACTAGGCTTCCCCATCCCATACTAGGTATGAGATTAGTACTTTCAAACACTTGATCACGAACACCAACACTTTCCGACCTTAAGCAGTTTCATATAGACAGACGGGGCAATCCACCAACCACCAAAAAGAGTTCACAAGGCCCTGCCCCGTCCACCGTCCTTATAGTTATAACCCGAAGGAGAGCAAGCAACTCCTATAACTCGTGAGTGACAAGGAATCACTCAACTTTTATCGAGTCCTGTTAAGCACTGCAACTACTCGGACTTATCATGCTAGTGTTCAGATCAAGGGAACTGAGTCATGCATCTAAGGTTTCAAACAACTCCTATAACGTAAATGCACATACATACAAATGAAGGCATGCGCAAGTTTAGAAAGATTGGGTTATGCTCCGGGGCTTGCCTTCAAGCGGAGTAGAGGCAAACTGATCTTCAACGCACTCGGCTTCAGCTCTTGTAGTCGGCAGCTCAGCTACCGCTCCATCTTCTGGCATCGGGTGCAGCTCGTATGTGCCATCGGCGAGGTTTAGTTCTACATGGAATGCAAATGCAGGGGTTAAAACACTTAGACGGTTATTTCAGCAACACTTGCAAGAGGTAGCCCCAAAACTATAGCAAAACTACAAGAAAGGTGTGAAATCCCATTTTATTGGATTCTACTCAGAAAGAGGTCTCCAACCCAAGTGATTTCACACTTTTCAGATTTTTCCTCGATTTAAGATGAATTTCTCAAGCTTGGTCGATTCAGAACAAGAACAAGGAGTCGGATCAGGAAAACTTTATGATCTGACCCTTAGACCTAAGGAATAACTGTACCAGGGTCCTTAGACTTAACACAGAGAAGTCCCCGAAATTTTACACAGATACCCTTGGTAAAAAGAAAAAGATACAGCCGAGCCCTCGGGCGAGGCGGACAAGGGTCGGGCGAAACAGACAGGGTCGGGCGAGACGGAAAAGGGGTCGGGCGAAACGGAAAAGGGGTCGGGCGAAATGGAGAGGGGTCGGGCGAGACGGAAAGGGGTCAGGCGAAACAGACAAGGGGTCAGCAGCTGACCTTTGGGCCTACTGACAAAGTTTTGGGGTCGGAAAGAAGCAAGATCAGGTGGAACGACTAAGGCGCTAAGGCTTGGGCAGTGGCGAGGTCCGGCGGTGCTCCGGCGGCGGCGGTGCTTCTTGTGGACAACAAGTAAGCTCTAGCTCAGCGCGGAGGAAGCAAGCGGCTGGTGGGTTAGGAAAGGCGAGTGTTGAGCGGAGAGGGGGAGTTCCTCAAAGAGCTTATGCGGTAGCGCTTGAGCACGAAACAGAGGAAGGTGCGGCAAGGTAGCGATGGCGAAGGGAACTGCGGTAGAGGCTCTGGTACCCTTTTTATAGCTGCGGGGAACAGAAGGAGTTCGGGTAGCGCGAGGATAAGGTTGAAGAGGATGGAGTGCTCTGCCGTGGTGGCGATTGGTCGACATCTCCATTGGCCGGCAAAGCGGAGCTTCGGGGATAGGATCTTACGGTATTGGGCACAGAGGATAGAGCTATGCAGGCGTGGTTTTGCCAGAGGGAAGGATTGGCGAGGGTGAGCGCGGGTCTGGTGCGCGTCAAGCGCCGGATTGGGTGCGGCAGCTCAGCTAGCGTGTGGCAGGAAGGAAGGAAGGAAGGGCACTGCACGCGAGGGCGCTACAGGCGAGGTGACAAGGCAAGCGGCGATGCTAGCAAGCGCAGAACCAGCGGTTTTGCCATGGCACGCTACTGGCGAGGCGGGGGGAGTTGTCACTGCCGGCGCAGGGGTTGGGGAAAGCGGTATCATCGCGGGGCGCGCGCGTGGGCAGCGCGACTGTGGAATTACGGGAAAGCCGGAAGGCGTTGGGGCGCGCGGTCGGGGATCCTGGTGAGGAGATACGCGCAGGAGGCGAGCCGGACTGGCGCGGCAGTGGCCAATCTTCGGTCGCAGCGGCGGCAGGGCTCTTGGCGCGGCCGGCGAGATCTCGGGCGTGATGAGACGGGGCAGAAAAGGGCTGCAGGGCGCTTCTGCGCGCGATTGGGAAGGAGGCGCGCTGATCGATCTTGTCGCGGCCGGCGACTGGGCGAGACGGCGCTCGTTGGGGAGGTTAAGCCATGCGGCGGAGAGGCTCTGAGACAGGACGCACGCTTGCTCTAGCGCGCTTGACCCGAGAGATCCATGGGATTTGTTTCTGGGTCAATCTTCCAGTCTCTAGTTCTCCCAAAATCCAAACTGCACCACTTCTGCTGCCTTAACAAAAGTTGTAGAACTCAGGCCAAGGTCCAACTCTTGAAATTGGACCGAGTCCAAAAACGCAGTGGATTTGGGGATCCAAAGCTCCAAAGTTTGGAGAAACACTTGTTTCAGGACTTAGAGAAAAATGGCAGTATGCTAGGTTTCAGGGGTTGGGGCTGATTTGAGCTGCAGATTTGGGAACCTTCGGAGATGAAAAGGATTAAGGTCCAACTAACAAAGTTGTAGCAGGGACTTCGTTCTCCAACTTTCATAAAGGAATTTCTTGGCATCCTGCTCAACTTTCCAAAGATAACCCTCCCTAAGGAGCTAGGTTGGGCTGAAAACCAGATTTTAGCCGATATAGCTCAAGAAGACTGATTCAACCAGATTAGGGGCTTGTCTTAAGATTAAGCTCGGTCGATTTAAATCTAGGTCGTTACAGCCTACCCCCCTTAAAAAGAATTCCGTCCCGAGATTCGGGTGTAAGGACAACTAGTGGGGGTGTGCGGTTCTTAGCTCCTTGGCTGAACAGAAAGCCTCTGAAGTGCTTGTTCAGATATTCCTCTTTTTCCCATGTTGCTTCATCTTCCATGCGGTTACTCCATAGAATCTTGTACATTTTCACAACTTGTCGTCGGGTGTATCTTTCCTTACGGTCGAGGACTTTGGCAGGATATTTGGCATAGGTCAGGTCGGGTTCAATTTGAAGTTGCTCCTGTTCCAAGATCTCAGTCGGGACTTGGAAACATTTCTTCAGTTGGGAGACATGGAAGACATCATGAATGGTTGAGAGCTGTTCAGGTAGTTGGATCCGGTAAGCAACGGGTCCACAGATTTCCACAATCTCATAAGGGCCAATGTAACGGGGAGCCAACTTTCCCTTTACTCCAAACTGTTGCAATCCTTTGGCCGGGGAGACTCGAAGGTATACGTGATCACCAATGTCAAACTGCAGGGGTCTCCTCCTCTTGTCGTAGTAGCTTTTCTGTCAATATTGGGCGGCCTTGATATTGGCTTGAATTACCCTAACTTGCTCTTCAGCTTCTACTACTAGATCGGGGCCATACGTTTGTCTTTCTCCCACTTGTGACCAATTCAATGGTGTCCGACACCTCCGACTATATAAGGCTTCAAATGGTGCCATCCTCAAGCTAGCCTGGTAGCTGTTGTTGTAAGAAAACTCCGCCAATGGTAAGCACTTGTTCCAATTCTTGTCATAATGGATGACACAAGCTCGTAGCATGTCTTTAAGGATCTGATTTACTCTCTCGGTCTAACCATCGGTTTGAGGATGATATGTTGAGCTACAGATGAGCTTGGTGCCAAGTGAAGCTTGTAATTGTTCCCACAAACATGCTATAAACTAAACACCTCGATCAGATATGATCGTCCTTGGCACACCGTGCAGGGAAACAATGCGGTCGAGATACAAATCTGCATACTTCTTGGCCGTGTAGGTGGTGTGGATAGGAAGAAAGTGTGCAGACTTGGTGAGGCAGTCCACTATAACCCAAATGGAATCATGTCGCTGAGATGTAGGGGGTAATCCAACAATGAAATCCATGCTGATGTCTTCCTATTTCCATGACGGAATAGGTAGCAGTTGCAAGCCACCTGCTACCTTCAAATGGCTGGCCCTGACACGTTGACACGTGTCACACTCCGAGAGGGTTTAGGGTGCAATTTCTGGCTTCATTCCACTCCACCAAAAAGTTTGCTGGAGATCATGATACATCTTATTACTGCTAGGATGGATTGAGAATCTGGAGAGATGTGCTTCATCTAGGATTTGCTTCTTAAGACCGGGGTTGGATGGGATAACAAGTCGGTTCTCATAGTACACTCTCCCATTTTCATCCTGTTGAAAATTCTTGTACCCTTCATCCTTCTGTGCAATTTTCCTTTTAATTAGCCTTAATTCCTCGTCCCCTAACTGTGCTGACCCAATTTGGTCTTCCAAAGCAGATTCAAGAGAAACATGACCGAGGGTTCCATGGGAAATCATCTCCAAACTAAGTTTTCCCATCTCATGACACAAAGTTTCTGTGAAGTTGGTTGCCGACAAGCAATTGCAATGGGTCTTGCGGCTAAGAGCATCTGCTACTACGTTGGCTTTGCCGGGGTGATAATGCACTTCCAAATCATAATCCTTGATTAACTCCAACCATCTTCTTTGTCGCATGTTGAGGTCAGCTTGAGTGAAGATGTACTTGAGGCTCTTGTGATCAGTGTAGATGTTGCAGTGAGTGCCCATTAGATAATGTCTCCATATTTTTAGGGTGTGAATCACTGCTGCCAACTCAAGATCATGGGTCGGGTAGTTCAGCTCATGAGGTCGTAACGCCCATGAGGCATAGGCAATGACCCGGTTGTCTTGCATAAGAACACACCCAAGTTTAGTGCCAGAGGTGTCACAGTATACGTCAAACGGCCTAGAAGAGTCGGGTTGAGCTAAGATTGGGGCAGAAGTCAACAATTGTTTCAAGGTATGGAAGGCTTCTTCACATTTGTCGCTCCACACAAACTTAACTTCCTTCTTCAGCAGCTCAGTCATCGGTTTAGCTATCTTGGAGAAATCCGGGATGAATCACCGATAATAGCCTGCTAGCCCAAGAAAACTGCAGATCTAGTAAACTGATGTGGGTGGCTTCCAATCTATGACCTCCTGTACCTTGCTAGGGTCCACTGCTATGCCATTCTGAGAGATTGTGTCCCCCAAGAATTTGACACTCTCTAACCAGAACTCACACTTGGAGAACTTGGCATAAAGCTGATGATCCCTTAATCACTGAAGAACCACATGAAGATGATCGGCATGTTCTTCATCGTTCTTCGAGTATACCAGAATATCATTAATGAACACCACGACGAACTTGTCCAACTCGGGTATGAATACCAAATTCATGAGGTACATGAAGTAAGCGGGCGCATTGGTGAGTCCAAAAGACATAACCAGGTACCCATATCTTGTGGAGAAGGCAGTCTTGGGAATGTCACATGGTCGGATCTTGATTTGGTGGTAACCGGAGCGAAGGTCAATCTTGGAAAACACTCTAGGTCCAGCTAACTGATCAAACAGAACATCAATGCGGGGAAGAGGATACTTGTTCTTGATAGTCACCGCATTGAGGGGTCGGTAGTCCACACACATGCGTAGACTCTCATCCTTCTTCTTCACAAACAGGGTTGGGCAACCCCACGGTGAAGTACTGGGTCGGATAAAACCTTTCTCCAACAACTCATGTAGTTGGGTTTTTAACTCAGCCAACTCTACCGGTGGCATCCGATAAGATCTCTTGGAAATAGGGGCTGTGCCGGGGATCAACTCTATAGAAAACTCCACATCTCTATCGGGCGGCATGCCCGGCAAGTCATTGGGAAACACGTCGGGGTACTCACAGACTACCGGGATGTCCTCCAGTCGGGTTTCAACTGCGGGATACGCACAAGAATTTACATCTTCTCGGCGAGGCAAATGGACAACAGAGTGGCCTTGGTGGGGTGAGTTGACATGGATAGCTCAAGCTAGGATGTCTAGCATAACTTGGTGCCTAGTCATCAATTCCATACTCAGGATGACATCAATCCCCTCTAGATCGAGGATAATAAGATTCTCCTTAAAGAGGGTTCGGCCTAGCTGGATAGGCACATTGACACTCATCCTATCTAATGTGATTACCCCACCCGGGGTGGATATCCTAAAAGACCCTTTTGTTTGGCACTCTTTTAACCCATACTTGTCACTAGTTTTTCTTCCAATAAAACTATGTGATGCTCCCGAGTCAAACAAAATCAAAGCTGAACGACTGTGGATAAGAAAGGTACCCGTCATTATTGGTGCACCTTCGGGAAGCTCTGCTGCGTTGGTGAAGTTCAGCTCACCTTGGCGAACTTGCATCTTGGGCTTCTTCCCCTTATTGAGTATCGCATTGCTCTGCCCTAGGCGCTGATTCTGATTTCTGGGGCAGTCCTTGGCGAAATGCCCCACGTTGCTGCAGGTGAAGTAGCGGTTACCATTTGTAGGACGCGGTGGCGGCGGTAGGGTCGGCCGCGGTGCCTGAGTTTGAAATCCCGAAAAACGAAGTGCTACCATTGGTGGGGGTTGGGCAACCCATCTTCCCGACTGCTGGGGTTGGCTGGGCGCCTGTGGAGGAGCCATCCTGTATCTCTGTGCAGGTGGGCTGGGCGTCAGCAGTGGAGCCTTCCTCTTCCTCTCGACTGCCAGAGCCTTCATGCAGTCTTCCTGTGAGATGGCCAGGTTGACCAACTCATTGTACGTATTCACCCTTATCAGGTTCAATCTTTCCCGGAGCTCCAAGCTTAATCCTCTGCGGAACCTGTCCTGCTTCTTCTCATCTGTGTCCGCATGATATCCGGCATAACGGCACAGATCGTTGAAAGCCTGCGCATAATGCAGGACATCACGACTTCCCTGGGTAAGAGCCAGGAACTCGTTGAGCTTGCGTTCTAGGAGACCTTCAGGGATATGATGGCTCCTAAACGCCATCTTCAACTCCTCCCAGCTGACGACGTGGTCGGTCGACTGCATGGCGTGGTAGTGATCCCACCATAGGAGGGCAGAACCACGCAGTTGCTGCGCGGCGAACCGAGCCTTGTTCTCCTCCGGGCAATGGGCGGTGAGGAGGGAGAACTTGGATTCGATGGCACGAATCCAGGCGTCGGTGTCGAGTAGGTCTTGTGTCTTGTGGAACAGAGGGGGATGCATTCCCAAGAAGTCCTCATAGCGAGCAACATGAGGTTGCTGATGAGCCCTCCCTCCATGGGGTTGCTGCTGTTGCCCTTGGGCAATATGTTTCAGTAGCTCAGTTTGAGCAGCCAAGATCGCCTCTAGTGAAGGCGGAGGCAGGGGCGGGTGAAGATCCTGCCTCTACTCACTGCCACTGGGAACAGAGCCAGAGCGGGTGTGGTGCGCCATCAGCAAGAGTCAGCGTTCCATTAGTCACATAATCCCCAAAAGTTTTCCCATCATGAAGGAACTTACGTGCTGAATCTTTAAATGCTACTCTTGCCGATAGTGCAACACAACAACATCTTTTATTAAGGAGGTGCACATCTCCCTTTGCCATCGTAATTAGAACTTAGCTCACTTCTGCACCCAGCTACTGTCGTTTTACTCTTGCTAACCGAATGGAAAGGTATTAAGATCCACGCTCGGTAGGGCCCACAAGATCCGTGTTCTCATCAGCTGGTCTGCACACATCCTCAGGTGAGTCAAAACTTTATCCCGTGGGTCCCGCTATGTTTGACCCTTAGTGCCCGGGTCGGGCGAGGCGGAGCCTTGCAACAAGGGGTCGGGCGAGGCGGAGACCTGCCACGAGGGGTCGGGCGCATCCAACCTCGTGACCCTGGGTCGGCCAAGTTTTGGACAGACCCAAAAGAGCAAAAACTTTGCGTGCGGTCACAGCGCAAATTTTCACACCTCTTTGACATTCCAGACGTGTCCCAAAGGGTCAAAAGTGGGGTCAAGACCGAGGGGGAAAAACAGGAACTGATTTCACCAAGATCATTTCATTGCTGGTCTCTTAACACAGAAGGAGTACTCAACTCAAGGCTAACCTATTACACCACTACCCAAATATATAGGTTGCCGAGGAGTACAACAAAAGACCAACTTCCTATAGCCTTCAACCTAAAAGTCATCCAGGTTGCCTACTGAGGAAACACTATGCATTGGAGAAGGGGCGTCGCCATCTTCAATGTCCATACTTGAGACTCCCTCTACCTTCTCGGGGTCTTCCTCCTCCTCCTCCTGAACCATAGGCTCATCTAGCTGCATCTCCAAGGCGTGGATAGCATCAAGCTCAGCATGGTGCTTAGTTAAGTGTGCATTAGCAACCGCGAGCTCCATCTCAACCCCTAGCTTTTCCTCTATGAGCAGCACCATATCATGCTCCATGTCCGTCACTTCTTCCTCTAGCTCAGTAATCCTGGTCTACATGTCGGAGACCTGTATGCCCCTCTGGATAAGATGATACGACTGTTCCACCAAATCTCTCTTGGCGGTGTTGAAATGCTCCTGGGTGTCTACAGCTATCCGTGCCAAGACAGCCATAGCCCTTCCCTGAAGCTCAACCAGTCGGTACAAAGCAGACATGCACCTTGTCGTGGTAGAAACGGAGCGAGTGTGAGGTTGCCAACACCTCCATGTTATTTACTCGGTCAAGCCGAGCCGGGTCCATCCGATCCCTGGCGGGGAACAAACCCATCGAGTCCAAAAGGACCTCAAATGGGTGTAGCCGGCAAAACTGAGTGAGAGCCTGCAAGGCAGCTGACTCCCAGGTGTCCTCAAGAGTGTGACCGTAGGTCAAAACCTCGAGCTGGGGCCACTCGGGCTGCACAGGGGGTGGAGGTACAACTACTTGCACGTTGCACCGCTGTACTCCGTGCTCTTGGTACTCACATCCCGCGTAAAGAGGCGGCGACTGGTACCCAAACCACCTCAAGGTGTCCCACAAAATAGTAGGAAAGCCCTCGAAGTGTAGGCATGTTGAGTGGGAGGTACCATCGGCGCCACGAAACACGTGTCCGGGAGCGGCCATCTGGAACCAAAAACTGAAAGAAGCATGAGATAGAAGTCGTGATTGTTGAAGTTGGATCCTAAATCAGTGATGACTCTGTTGGGGAAGCCGTAGCGATGTACGATCTCATCCAGGAAGTTGAGGACTCGGTTTGCCTTGGGGCAAGTGACGGGTTTGACTTCAATCCACTTGGTGAACTTGTCAATGGCTATAAGTACTTGATTGAACCCTCCTGGCGCAGTTAGGAGTGGACCAATCATGTCAAACCCCCATAATGCAAAGGGCCATGTTGGAGGTATTGTGATGAGTTTATAGGCGGGGACATGCTGTTGCTTGGTAAAGAATTGGCAGCCTTGGCATCTGCGGACTAGCTGTTTTGCGTCGGCCAGTGCCATGGGCCAGTAGAAGCCGGCTCTGAAAGCTTTGCCTACGATTGTTCATGAAGAGGCATGATTTCCACATATTCCTTTGTGTATTTCTTGCAAGATTTCTTGACCTTCTTCTCGGGTGACACATTTCATGAGTACTCCTGAAGATGCGCTTCTTCTGTAGAGCTTGTCTCCAACTAGAACATAGCTCTTTCCTTGTTGTGAGACTTGTTCAGCTTGATTCTTGTCAGATGGTATCCTTTGTTCTTTGATGTAGTCGATGAACGGTGATCTCCAGTCAACTTCGATCATCATGATCTCTCGGTTGGATTTTGGAGGTTTGGTGTTGGTAGTTGCTGGAGTACCTTGTTCTGGTATGGAAGGCTTGCGAAGCTCGTGTACAAAAATGCCTACTGGAACTTCTGCACGAGTTGAGCCCATTTTTGATAACACATCAGCAGCTACATTGTTGTCGTAGACGACATGGTGAAACTCCAAGCCTGAGAACTTGTTCTCTAGCTTGCGGACTTCCTTGCAGTAGGCATCCATGTTTTCCTTGTTGCGATCCCACTCATCATCGACTTGGTTAATGACAACTAGTGAGTCACCATATACTAGTAGTCGTTTGATACCGAGTGATATTGCGAGACGAAGGCCATGTAGAAGTGCTTCATACTCGGCTTCATTATTTGAGACTTCCCAAAAGATTTGGAGAACATATTTGAGTTGTTCACCTTTTGGAGAGATCAAGAGTACTCCTGCATGGCGCCTTCAAGGTTGAGGGAGCCATCAAAGTACATAACCCAATGCTCTGGCCTTTCAACTGGTGTTGGTACTCGGTTTTCCCTCCACTCCGCCATGAAGTCGACCAGAGCTTGGGATTTGATAGCTGTTCTGGGTTTGAAATCTAGAGACAGAGCTCTGAGTTCTACTGCCCACTTGGAGATTCTACCCATTGCATCCCTGTTATGAAGGATTTCACCGAGCGGGAAGTCGGTGATGACGGATATGCTGTGTTCTTGAAAGTAGTGTTGTAGTTTTCGTGAAGTAAGCAGGATTGCGTAGAGTAGCTTCTGCACTGGTGGGTACTGAGTTTTGGAGTCCGAGAGTACTTTGCTGATGAAGTAGATGGGTCTCTGGACTTTGTAGATGTGGCCTAGTTCAGACCTTTCGACTACTACTGTTGTACTGACAACATGAGTAGTAGTGGCTATGTATAGGAGCAAGTCCTCGTTTGGAGTTGGAGCTGTGAGGATTGGTGGTTTTGATAGGAAGTCCTTGAGCTGTGTCAAGGCTCTGCCTACCTCCTCTGCCCATTGGAACTTGTCTTGTCATTTGAGTAGCTTGAAGAAGGGTAATCCGCGTTCTCCAAGTCTTCAGATGAATCGATTGAGGGCTGCCATGCAGCCTGTAACCCTCAAGCTTCTGCACATCCTTGATGCCGGTTAGAGCTTGCATATTTGTGATGGCAGAGATTTTCTCCGGGTTGGCCTCAATGCCATGGTGGCTAATGATGAACCCAAGTAATTTTTGCGAAGGTACACCGAAAATGCATTTTGTAGGGTTGAGTTTCCACCGGAATGCTCGTAGACTTGCAAAGGTTTCTTCTAAGTCTGCGACTAGATCATCTAGATTTCTTGTTTTGACAACTACGTCGTCTACATAAGCTTCTATGTTGCGGTGTAGTTGCTTTTTGAAACACATTTGGATGGCGCGTTGATAGGTCGCCCCTGCATTTTTTAGCCCAAAAGATATTGTTTTGTAGCAAAATGCTCCAAACGGGGTGATGAAAGCTGTTTTGGCTTGATCTTCTTCCTTGAGAGCTATTTGATGATAGCGTGAGTAGCAGTCGAGAAAGCAGAGCAAAGCACACCCAGCTGTGGAGTTGACTACTTGGTCGATTCTGGGTAGTCCAAAGGGGTCCTTTGGGCAATGCTTGTTGAGGTATGTGTAGTTGACGCACATCCTCCACTCATTGCTCTTCTTGCGAACGAGTACAGAGCTGGCTAGCCAATCAGGGTGGAAAACCTCTTTGATAAACCCTGTTGCTTTTTGGGGTAGCTTTGGGGTCGACATTTAATGAATGCTCAATCAGCTCCTTGGGCACACCGAGCATGTCAGCTGGCTTCCACGTAAAGATGTCGTGGTTAGCCTAAAGAAAACTGACGAGCGTGCTTTCCTATTTAGGGTCTAGCCCTGTTCCAATCAGGACTATCTTGGATGAGTCACCAGTTTGGAGATCGATGGCTTTGAAGTCCTTCTCGCTTGCTGGTTTCACCTTAGTCGATCCCAACTTGTTTTCTTGGATCTCGAGTTCTGTGGGGCTGAGTTTCTTTGATGCTGTGAAGAATTGTTTGCATGGGATTGGGTGCTTGAGAAGTCGCTGCGATTTCTAGAGCTTCCGTGTTGCACTCGTACGATCGCCCGAAGTCTCCACGTAGTGTCAACTCACCCTTAGGTCCTGGCATCTTGAGTACCAGGTAGACGTAATATGGTATAGCCATAAATTTGGCTAGAGCTAGTCTTCCGAGTATGGCATGGTAAGAAGTTTCAAAGTCAGCAACCTTAAACCTGATGTACTCGGTTCAATAATGTTCCTTGGTGCTGGAGGTTGTCTATGTGAGCGACAAGGCGCGACTCGTAATCTTGGGCAAGGAACGATGGCTTCATCCCAGGCCAATAAACAAATCTGCCTTGCGGAGTCGAAGTAATTACCAAGCCTTGAGCTGGGCCTGACAAAGGGATCTCTTGGATGGAGTCCGAATCATAGTCGTAGTCCTTAGCTGACTCTAGTCCGGATTGGACTCGAGTAAGGAATTCTTGGTGGACCAAGGCTGCATTGCGAAGTCCATGCGGGAATTGACTTCGAGTTGAAGTCGACTTGCGGGATGACTTGGACGTCAGCCTGTGCGGGCTAGTCCAAATTGAGATCAACTCCGAGCCATAGTCAAACTCAATGTTGTTGATGTTGAAATTTTGGATTTTTTTGACGAGATTCTCTGCTTCTTGATGAAGAAAGTTTTCATCAAGGCACTTCTTTTCCTGGTTGCCGATGATGCAGCATTGAAAGAATCCAGCTCCGTGAGCGATGAAAAGCCAGGAGCTGAAGACGAAGGTTGCGCCCGCCTCAAAGGCGAAAGTAGGCTTGATGATGACTGGTGCCATCGATCTCGCGTGGAGAAACTCGGCGACTTCCCCTACCTGGCGCGCCAGCTGTCCGTGTTTTAGAC
The DNA here is from genome assembly GCF_005286985.2 of Setaria viridis. Taxonomy (NCBI): domain Eukaryota; kingdom Viridiplantae; phylum Streptophyta; class Magnoliopsida; order Poales; family Poaceae; genus Setaria; species Setaria viridis. Next base: position 5,243,218 of record NC_048269.2, read on the forward strand.
CGGCAACCCGCCTAGGAAGTACCCAAGGTGGTCTTTTGTGCAGTGGGTGTCGTCGAGAATCAAGAAGTCGATGGTGACACAAGAAACACGATTTAGATAGGTTCGGGCCGCTATATCGTAATACCCTACGTCCTATGTGTGGACTGTATTGATCTTGTTCTCTGTTGTTTGAGGGGTCCCTGCCCGCCCTTATATAGTCAGGGGGTAGGGTTACAGGGCGGATTGTGTACAGGAGTCCTAGTTGAGCAAAGAGAGGAGGGGGAGAGAGAATGGATAAGGGGAGACAGAAGGAGAGGGAAGGGATAAGGGGAGAGGGAGATGGTCAGAGAAGGTTGAGCCAACAGGAGGGCTCAGTTTTGGAGGCATCGACTGATGACATCGTAGGATATGTTTGTTTCATGACTTATAACAATTTTTTGGACCACTAAAAAATCTCTAATAAAAAAATTCTGAAATGAAAAGCTTGAATTCTCGTTGAGCTTTACAACTTTCATATAAAGTTCATCTTCATCTAAAACTATATGAAAAAGATAGAAATTCATTTACAATTTATTTACTAATTTCACGTATAGTCACACATATAGTCATACACATACTCGTGCTTTCATGTATAGTCAGACATTCACATATACTCACGCATATAGATTTATATATAATCATACATATATACTAATACATATAATCATAAATTCACATATACATATACATTCCTTTTTACTTTGAAAATATTAACATATATGTACATATATGCATTCACATCCACATTCACGTATACTTGTAGGTTCATACATACTATAGAGTCCAATACATATACTAAATAGTCCGTTTCAAATGAAAATTTTATGGAACTACAAAATTTTAGATCTCGTTCAGTGGTACAACTTTGATATAGAGCTTCTCTATAGCCGAAGTCATTTGAAAAATTCAAAAATTCTACATTTGAAAACTAGAGAACTTATAATGATACTTTATAATGATACTTTGGAGTGTCAAACAATCTGAAATGAAACCTTGTAAGCTACAAAGTTTTAGGTCTCATCGAGCTCTATAATTTTGATATAAAGTTTATCTTCATTCGAGGTCATATGAAGAAGACACGAATTTATTTTTATGAGATAATTTCTAGGGCGGCGGGCCATGTTGTCACTAGCCTCTAGAAATTATTTTCAAGAGATTTTCGAGAGTGGATGATGGGGTGACCCATCCCTGAAAATGATCGTTTCTAGGGGCAAAAAACGGACCTATTTTCAGAGGTGGCTCTGTTGACAATAATCCTTGCCTGCGTAATACTAGTGATTTACTTTCCTTAGATTACTAGCTATGTTTAGGAAAATTAGCTATAGTATAATCGGCCTGATTGGAGGCCATTTCTTCTTGCCATGTAATTGTCCATTTAAGCAAAGGAATAGACACAGGAAAAGCTGCCAATTCAATAGCACCAAAATAAGATCGTGTCCAGAGTGTTCGCGTGAGTATTCTTGGGTTTGTGTGTTTGGCCGTGATCCTGCCGGCAACGTGTGCGTTGTCTCTCCGGCGTGGTTCTAATAAGTGGCATCAAGAGCCATTAGTACCTACCTGGGACCATGGGAGACTCGAAGAAGGTCACCAATGGCACCTCCAAGGACGGCGCCGTAATTCATCAGGTGATTCGTGAGGTGAGTAGCGGGAGTAGCTACCCCATCCTCACCAAGACCAATTACTCCGAGTGGGCACTCCTGATGGAGGTCAAGCTAAAGGCAAGAGCCCTTTGGAGCGTGATCCAGGAGGGTGGCTATAACGACCGACCCCAAATCTCTCGAGTTAAATCTTAATCTGAGTCCCTAATCCCCTATCTCAGTTTTACCGAGTTTAAGTGCTCAACCTCCAGTCCGGTCCCGACCCCTGAGGTCCGACCCCTCTCCGCTGGTTTCCAGTTCCGACCCTGCCATCCCCAACCCATACCGCCGGATCCTTCGAAGTCTCCCAGCAGTCTCCCTTCAATCTGAGCAGTGGACCAACCGAGACTGACCGGTGGACCCACAAAAATCTTTTCCCCAGATCTCCCGCGGCAGACGCACTCGAGTAAGCATGCCTGCCTCAGAGCTTCTCTGCCGTGTGGCACAACTTCTCCAACACCCGGCGCTCCACCCCGTCGCCGGCCGTGACCGGATGGATATCCGCGCCGCCTTCCCCAATCGCAGCGGAAGCCCTCTTCAACCATTTCTGCAGCACCTCGCAGCCTGCGCCCATCATCACCTCGCCGGACCCTCGGCTGCAAGACCAATGCCGCCTGTCTTTTCCGCCGCCTCTCCACCATTGCGCCACCCCAGATGCGCTACGCGACGATTCCTTCTTCACCAACCCCGACCTCGGCTGCGACAGCTCCTTTCCCGCCTTGCTAGAGATACGCCCCGACAGTCTGTTGCTTCGCGCTCACCCGCGCAGCCGCAGCCCGCCTGTCTTCTCACCTGTGCGCCCTCGCTTCTAGCGCCATTCCCCCTATCACATCCATCATATCCGCCGCACGACGACGCCCACCTCCGCCAAATCTCCACCACCGGCAAAACCGCGCCTGCGCCGCCCTGTCTCTGATGCCCAATGACCGACAGTGTCGTCCCCGAAGTCCTGCTCCGCCGCCCAGCTGCTCAATCGCCGCCCCAGCAGCGCACCCCATTCGCTTCTTTCTGGTCTTCGTGCTGCTCCAGCTCTCTCTCTTCCTGCGCAGCTATAAAAGGGAACGCCAGAGTCCCCGCCGGAGTCCCCTTCGCCATCGCTGCCCTCCCACCTTGCTCTCTGTTTCGTGCTCGAGCGCTATCGCCTAAGTTCCTAAGAAACTCTCCTCTCCGCTCAACAACCGCCTTTCCCAATCCACCCAGCCGCTTGCTCCCCGCGCCACGCAAGAGCTTGCTTGTGTCCACAAGAAGCACCGCCGCCGCCGGAGCACCCCGGACATCGCCTTTTCCCAAGCCTTTGTGCTTCCATCCTTCCGCCCAAGTCTGCTCCTTCCCGACCCCAAGTTTCACCTGCGAGCCGAAGGTAGGCTGCCGACCCCTTGTCCGCCTCGTCCGACCCTGTCTGTTCACCTGACCCTATCTGTTTCGCCGACCCTTTCTTCGCCTCGCCCGAGGGCTCGGCTGTATCCTTTTTCCTTGACCCGAGGGTATATGTGTAAAAATCGGGGACTTATCTGCGTTAAGTCTGAGGACCCCAGCACAGCTATTCCTCTAGTCTAAGGGTCCGATCATAAGTTCCTTCCCATCCGACCCTTATATCTTGACCTCCACCAACCGAAGTACACTTCCCCACCTTTTTCCATAGCTTTGCTACCAGTTTCTGGGCTAAAACTTGCAAGTGTTGCTGTTGAAATAACCGTCTAAAGTGCTAACCCTTACATGGCTTTCGTGTAGAGCTGCATCTCGCCGACGGTTTCTACAAGTTGTACCCGGCGCCAGAAGACGAAGCTGTAGCCGAGCTCCCGCTTCCAGAAGCCGAAGCCGCCCAAGCAGAAGAGCAGCTCCCCTCCTCCTCGTTTGAAGGCAAGCCCCGGAGCATGAACCCAGTTTTCTCCAAACTTGCGCATGGCTTCTTCATCTTGTTTGTGCATTTACGTATAGGAGTTGTTTGCAACCATAGATACATAACTTAGATCCCTTGATCTGAACACTAGCTGTTGGACCGAGTAGATGCTTTGCTTAAATAGGAAGCGGTAAAAGTCGAGTGATTCCCTGTCACTCGCGAGTTGTAGGAGTTGGTTGTTTTCCTCCTGTCACAATTATAAGGACGATGGACGGGGCAGGGTTCTGGTTGACTTTTTTGTGGTCGGCTGATCGCCCCGTCTATCTATGGAACTTGCTAAGGCCCGACAGTGGTGGTGTTCGTGATCAAGTGTTTGAAAGTACTAACCTCATACTCAGTATGGGATGAGGAAGCCTAGTACCGGATTGAACCTAGACGTGAGCGATCGCCCCATTGCCCTTGGAACGAAGTTTCCCCTGCAGCCGCACGTGGTGGCAAGCGTGGTCACAGAACGGCAGAGGCCGGGTCTGTGGAACCTTGCACCAAAGGAAATGGGCCCGACACGGGTTAGGGAATTGATGGGGAAGGCCGACACAGGAAGCGACCTCGGTGGTGCGCGGATGTCGTGAGGTTAGGTTCACCATGCATGGTTAAAGAACTCGAATCGATTCGTCTGCCTCTCACAGTTTGAGACTACTTGATCGCTATGCTACCCTGAGTAATAAAGGAATCTGATGATGACATGGTCTTGATGATGCTTATCTACCCTTTGGTTGGTTCTATGTTTGCTTAGAGTAAGTTGCTAACTTAGACCGGATAATGAACTTAGAATCTGAGCTAAAACTTGAATATAAGGATCTACTTAGTGCTTCTTGGCAAACAAACCCCTCAGCCAAAGAGCCTTCCAGTCTAGAAGTGGTGGAGTAGCTTCCTCCTGTCGGTTAAGTCTTGTTGAGCTTAGTAGCTCAGCCTTGTTGTGACTTTTTCTTTTTCAGGTGAAGTTGCTGCTCCCGAGCCTTCTTCTGTTGGCACTTGGCCGCCCCAACTCCCTCCGGCTTGGACGGTCGAGTGGGATCCCTCCTCGGATGGCGAGGAGAGGGATCACTGACATCCTGGCTGGCCTCACCAGGGATGCCCGACCGTGACGGCGTAGCTTCCGTTTGTTGTTTACCTTCTGTCGTTTCCTTTTGAACCATGTAAAACTCTGATTTCGTTTTGTTGTTCAACTAAGTGGTCAAATTTGTTTAACTCAGTGGACTCGTTGTATTCTCTGGAACCGCTCACCTTCGTGTGAGTTTGCTAATTCGGTCCTATTCAAGTGGTTAAATCGGATGAAATCCGACGGCACTTTGAGTTAACTTGGCTAAGGCATGAGTGTCGCGTATTAGGCGACTTAACCATGTTTAATCAAGCTAATCCGAGGTGGATCCGCCACAGCTGGTATCAGAGCCGGTTTAGCAAGACAGAGAATACAATATGCCCTAAACACTTCTTTTTAAATAAAAGTTGCGAAGAAAATTTTTCGAAAATCTCGTACGATCGTTAAGGATGACCCTAGTACGGGAGGTCCTAGGGGATTTTGGGGTTGTTTTTAGGTGGCTAATACTTATTTGGTTATCTTGTTAACCTTCCAGCACTTCACCACGTGTATCATACGTGTGCTGATTTCTGTATCACGAGTATGCGAGGGTTGATAGGGAGTTCTATTCAAAGGATCCTATCATCGCGGTTGTTTCGCCCACGTTTATCATACGTGCGCAGGTTCCATGTGTTGATTCATACGAAGGGTGGTATGGTTCAATTCCAACGAGCCTATTATCACGGTTGTTCGCCCACGTCTATTATACGTGCGCTGATTCCGCATCACGAGTATGCGAAGGGTTATATGGTTCCATTCCAAGGGGATCTATTTCCACGGTTGTTGTGCTGTCCATGCAGCCTTGAACGCATGGGTGCCGTTCCTATAGTGAACGGTAATGTTTGGGGACACTTTCGTGGGTGCTGGCACGAAAGGTTCAAGTGGCTGTGTTTTTCTGCAGGTACACTAACCGCGTTCGCTTAGAAGACGCTACTAGAACCCGACTAGATATTATAGGGAGAGACGTACTGGTTGCCTAGCCACCGGCACTAACTGCGTAAGTCCAAGTTTGGCAGTTGTTTTGGTTGAGAGACGAGGTAGGCCGTGCATGCGTCATGAACTAAAACATGTGAAACCACCCTCCCAAAAGCGACCTTGCCTTGGAAAGGCTCTTCTTTGGTTCTAAGGATTTCTAGTTTTCTTCCAGCTTGTGCTCGGTCAAATCTGAATGCTTTCTGTCCGACCCCTTCTTCTTAGAGTTCTATCTCATGTTGTTTTAGTTCTTGGTTCCAGATGGCCGCCCCTGGACATGTTCTATACGGCGCCAATGGCATCTCCCACTCGACGTGCTTACACTTTGAAGGTTTTCCCGCTATTCTGTGGGACACCTTGAGGTGGTTCGGGTATCAGTCCCCGCCTTTGTACGTGGGATGGATGTACCTGGAGCACGGCGTCCAGAGGTTCAATGTGCAGGCAGTGGTACCTCCACCTTCTGTGCGGCTCGAGTGGCCCCCGTTCGGAATCTCGACATACGGACACGCCTTGGAAGATATGTCGGAGTCAGCTGCTCTACAACTCCTCACCCAGTTCTGTCAGCTGCACCCGCTGGAGGTCACCCTGGACCCAATCGGCCTGTTCCCTGCCAGGGATCGACTAGAACCGGCGTAGCTGGATCGTGTCAACAACATAGAGGTGCTGGCCACATCCCACTTGATGGTCACCATCTCCACCAACATCAGATGCATGTCCGCCTTATATCGGCTGATGGAGCTTCAAGGTCGGGCCATGGCTGTCTTGGCTCGGATTGCCGTGGACACTCAGGGACACCTCAACGCCGCCAAAAGAGATATGGTGGGACAAACCTATCAACTCATCCAGAGAGGCATCCAAATCCACGACATGCAAGACCGAATCTCCGAACTCGAGGGAGAAGTGGACGATCTGGTGGATGGCATGATTGAGCTGTCCGAAGAAAAGATGGAGATAGAGATGGAGCTAGTAGTTGCTAATGCTCATCTGGACGAGCATCACGCCGAGCTCGACGACATGCATGCCCTTCAGATGCAGTTGGAAGAGCAAGAAGAACCTGAAGAGGTTGTGGGAGCGTCCAGCATGGACATTGAGGATTGCGATGCCCCTTCTCCAACCTACAGTGTTCCCCCGTAGATGGAGAGTTGTAGGGAACAAATTCTTTTGTTGTACTCCTCGGCAGCCTAAATTTTGGATAGTCCTGTAATAGGTTAGCCTTGAGTTGAGTATTCCCTGTGTTTTGGGAACAACCATGTAATGATCTCAGTTGAAATCAGGTCTTAGCTTGACCTTTGACTCTTTTGCAACACGTCTGGGATGCCAGACTGTGTGAGTTTGCACTGTGACCACGCACCAGTTTTCTGTGGGTCTGTCCAAAGTTTGGCCGACCCCGGGTCGCAAAGTCGGACGCGCCCGACCCCTAGAGGCGCTTCTCCACCTCGCCCGACCCCTTCTTGTGCGGTTCGTTTCACCCGACCCTTTCTGGGCAGATCGCTTCGCCCGACCCCTCTTGTGCTGTTTCGCTTAAGTCCGACCCCTTAGCCTATGATCGGACATAATGGAACTCCTGAGATATGGTTATGGTTCGCCCGAAGCCGTGTGCAGAACTAAGATAGTGGTTAACTGAGATGGCAGAGGAAGGGTGTATCTCCTTTATAAGGCTGTGTTGTGTTGCATTATGGCAAAGTCGCAATTGAGGATTTAACATGCGCATTCCCATCTGTTTGGAATACTTCTGAGCTTATGGACTTGATGGAACTTGACTCTTGCAGATGGCGCATCGCACCAGGTCCAGCTCTGTGCCCAGCAGCAGTGAGCAAAGGCAGGATCTTCCCCCGCCCCCGCCCCCGTCTCCACTAGAGGCGATCTTAGCGGCTCAAACCGAGCTACTGAGGCATCTTGTACAAGGACAACAGCAGCAGCCCCATGGGGGAAGGGCCTAGCAGCAGCCTCATGTTGCTCGCTATGAGGACTTCTTGGGGACGCAGCCCCCTTTGTTCCAGAAGACGCAAGACCCGCTCGATGCCGACGCCTGGGTTCGCACCATCGAATCCAAGTTTGAGCTTCTCACCGCCCCGTGCCCCGACTATAGCAAGGCCCGGTTTGCAGCTGAACAGCTGCGTGGCTCCGCCAAGCTTTGGTGGGATCACTACCATGCTATGTTGCCAGCCGACCATGTCGTCAGCTGGAACGAGTTCAAGACCGCGTTCAAAGGGCATCACATTCCGGAAGGTCTCCTGGAGCGTAAGCTCAATGAGTTCTGGCTCTTACCCAAGGAAACCGAGATGTCCTGCACTACGCCCAAGCTTTCAATGACTTGTGCCGTTATGCCGGCTATCATGCGGACACAGACAAGAAGAAGCGGGACAGATTCCGCCGAGGACTAAGTTTGGAGCTCAGAGAGAGGTTAAACCCCATTAAGGTGGATACCTACAACGAGTTGGTCAACTTGGCCATCTCACAAGAGGATTGCATGCAGGCTCTCAAAGCCGACCAGAAGAGAAAGGCCTCCGTGGCATTTCCGAGCCCGCCCACTCGAAGGTTCAGGATGGTTCCTCCACAAGTGCCCAGCCGACCCCAGCATTCGGGAAGATGGGTTTCTCGACCCCCGCCAGCGGCAGCACCTCGTTTTCTTGGATTCCAACCACAGGTGCCCCGGCCGACCCTACCACCACCACCGCGCCCTACAACTGGTAACCGCTGTTTCACCTGCGGTAATGAAGGGCATTTCGCTAAGGACTGCCCCAGGAATAGGAATCCGCAGCCTGGCCAGAACTCCCTGGCGAGCAGAGGAAGAAGGCCCAAGGTGCAAGTTCGCCAAGGACGGCTCAACTACACCAGCTTGACCGAACTCCCCGAAGGTGCGCCAGTGATGATGGGTACTTTCCTTGTCTTAAATCAAACTGTTGTTGTCTTGTTCGATTCGGGAGCATCCCATAGCTTCATCGGGAGTACGACTAGAGAAAGATGTGAGCTTAGTGTCGCTCACACTAAAGGATCATATGTGATCTCCACTCCTGGGAGGAAGATAGCCTCAGACCAAATCGTTACCCTTGTACCTATCCAGCTAGGCCAAACTCTTTTTAAGGAAAATCTCATCATCCTTGACCTGGAAGGAATAGATATCATCCTTGGGATGGATTGTATGACCAGACACCAAGTGGTTCTAGATGCAGCTGCCCGAACCCTCCACATCAACTCACCCTTTCATGGCAGTTCTACCCTACCCTTGAAACACCCTTAGTGCGCACTTCCTTGTGCGTACCCCCTATCGGAAGCCCAGACAGAAAGCCTCCCTGTTGTCTGTGAGTACCCGGATGTGTTTCCAAAAGACTTGCTCGGCATGCTGCCCGATTGAGATGTGGAGTTTTCCATAGAGTTGATCCCCGGCACTGCTCCGATATCCAAGAGACCCTATCGGATGCCACCTGCTGAGCTGGTCGAGTTGAAGACCCAGTTGCATGACCTGTTAGAAAAAGGCTTCATCCGACCCAGTACATCACCCTGGGGTTGCCCAACCCTGTTTGTGAAGAAGAAAGACGGGAGTCTACGCATGTGTGTGGACTACCGACCCCTCAATGCAATGACTGTCAAGAACAAGTACCCACTTCCCCGCATTGATGTTTTGTTTGATCAGTTAGCCGGAGCAAGAGTGTTCTCCAAGATCGATCTTTGTTCCGGTTATCACCAAATCAAGATCCGACCCTGCGACATCCCTAAGACTGCTTTCTCCACAAGATATGGACTCTACGAGTACCTAGTCATGTCTTTTGGACTCACCAATGCACCCGCCTATTTCATGTATCTCATGAACTCAGTATTCATGCCCGAGTTGGACAAGTTTGTGTTGGTGTTCATTGATGATATCCTAGTGTACTCGAAGGACGAAGAAGAACACGCCAATCATCTCCATGTGGTTCTCCAACAGTTGAGAGATCATCAGCTCTACGCCAAGTTCTCCAAGTATGAATTCTGGTTAGATAGTGTCAAGTTCTTGGGACACACTATCTCCCGGAATGGCATAGCAGTCGACCCCGGCAAGGTATAGGAAGTCATGGACTGGAAGCCTCCCGCCTCAGTGCACCAAATTCGAAGTTTTCTTGGACTAGCAGGCTACTATCGGTGTTTCATACCGGATTTCTCCAAGGTAGCCAAGCCGATGACTGAGCTGCTGATGAAAGAGGTCAGATTTGTGTGGAATGACAAGTGTGAAGAAGCCTTCAAGACCCTAAAACACTTGCTGACCTCAGCCCCAGTTTTGGCTCAACCCGACCCCTCTAGGCCGTTTGACGTGTACTGTGACGCCTCTGGCACTGGACTTGGGTGTGTTCTTATGCAAGACAACTGAGCCATTGCCTACCTCACGGGCGTTACGACCTCATGAGTTGAACTACCCGACCCATGATCTTGAGTTGGCAGCAGCGATTCATGCCTTAAAGATATGGAGACACTATCTGATGGGCACCCACTGCAACATCTACGCCGACCACAAGAGCCTCAAGTACATCTTCACCCAAGCCGACCTCAACATGCGCCAAAGAAGATGGTTGGAGTTGATAAAGGACTATGATTTGGAAGTGCATTATCACCCCGGCAAGGCCAACGTGGTGGCCGATGCTCTTAGCCGCAAGACCTTTTGTAACTGCTTGTCGGCAACCACCTTCACCGAAACCCTGTGTCATGAGACGGGAAAACTCAAATTGGAAATTGTTTCCCCTAGAACCCTCGGCCACATGTCTCTTGAGTCTGTTTTGGAAGACCGAATTGGGTCAGCCCAGTTAGAGGATGAGGAAGTAAGGCGGATTACAAGGAAGATTTCATTGAAAGATGAAGGGTATAAGCAATTCCGACAGGATGAGACTGGGAAAGTATATTATGGAACCCGACTGGTTGTACCGTCTGACCCCAATCTGAGAAAGCAGATCCTAGATGAAGCCCATCTCTCCAAGTTCTCAATCCATCCTGGCAGCAATAAGATGTACCATGATCTCCGTCAAACCTTCTGGTGGAATGGAATGAAGCCAGAAATTGCCCGGTATGTTTTAGAATGTGACACCTGCCAACGCATCAAGGCCAGCCATCTGAAGGTAGCAGGTACCCTGCAGCCCCTGCCTATTCCCTCTTGGAAATGGGAAGACATCAGCATGGACTTCATTGTTGGACTACCCCTTATATCGCAGCGACATGATTCCATCTGGGTAATTGTGGACCGCCTGACCAAGTCTGCCCACTTCCTTCCTGTCCACACCACCCACATGGCCAAGAAGTATGCGGAGATGTACCTTGACCGCATTGTTTCCCTACACGGTGTGCCTAGGACGATCATCTCTGATCGAGGAGTTCAGTTTGTAGCACGCTTCTAGGAACAGCTACAAGCATCCATGGGCACCAAGCTCATTCATAGCTCAACTTATCATCCCCAAACCGATGGTCAGACCGAAAGAGTTAATCAGATCCTTGAGGACATGTTAAGAGCTTGTGTCATCCATTATGACAAAAATTGGGACAAGTGCTTGCCCTTGGCAGAATTCTCCTACAACAATAGCTACCAGACTAGCTTGAAGATGGCACCATTTGAAGCCCTATACGGTCGGAGATGTCGGACGCCGCTGAACTCGTCACAAGCTAGAGAAAGACAAACCTATGGCCCTGACTTAGTGGTAGAAGCCGAAGAGCAAGTAAAGGTAATTCAAGCAAATCTCAAGGCTGCCCAATCCCGACAGAAGAGTTACTCCGACAGAAGAAGAAGACCCGTGCAATTTGATGTTGGTGATCATGTGTATCTTCGAGTCTCCCCAACCAAAGGAGTGCAATGGTTTGGAGTAAAGGGAAAATTGGCTCCCCGTTACATTGGCCCTTATGAGATTGAGGAAATTTGTGGACCCGTTGCCTATCGGATCCGACTCCGAGAACAGCTTTCGGCCATACATGATGTTTTCCATGTGTCTCAACTGAAGAGATGTGTCCAAGTCCCAACCGAGATAGTAGAGCAAGGACAACTCCAGATCGAGCCCGACCTGACCTATACTGAATACCCAGCCAAAGTCCTTGACCGTAAGGAGAGGCGCACCCGACGCCAAGTGGTAAAAATGTACAAGATCCTATGGAACAACCACACCGAGGATGAAGCAACATGGGAAACAGAAGAGTATCTAAACAAGCACTTCAAAGGTTTTCTTCCCAACCGAGGAGATAAGGACTGCACACCCCCACTGGTTACTTCTACACCTGAATCTCGGGACGAGATTCCTTTAAGGGGGGTAGGCTGTAACGACCGACCCCAAATCTCTCGAGTTAAATCTTAATCTGAGTCTCTAATCCCCTATCTCAGTTTTACCGAGTTTAAGTGCTCAACCTCCGGTCCCGACCCCTGAGGTCCGACCCCTCTCCGCTGGTTTCCAGTTCCGACCCTGCCGACCCCAACCCATACCGCCGGATCCTTCGAAGTCTCCCAGCAGTCTCCCTTCAATCTGAGCAGTGGACCAACCGAGACTGACCGGTGGACCCACAAAAATCTTTTCCCCAGATCTCCCGCGGCAGACGCACTCGAGTAAGCATGCCTGCCTCAGAGCTTCTCTGCCGCCTGGCTCAACTTCTTCGACACCCGCCGCTCCGCCCCGTCGCCGGCCGTGACCGGATGGATATCCGCGCCCCCTTCCCCAATCGCAGCGGAAGCCCTCTGCAACCTTTTCTGCAGCACCTCGCAGCCCGCGCCCATCATCACCTCGCCGGACCCCCGGCTGCAAGACCAATGCCGCCCGTCTTTTCCGCCGCCTCTCCACCGTCGCGCCACCCCAGATGCGCTACGCGATGATTCCTTCTTCACCAACCCCGACCTCGGCCGCGACAGCTCCTTTCCCGCCTTGCCAGAGATACGCCCCGACAGTCTGTTGCTTCGCGCTCGCCCACGCAGCCGCAGCCCGCCTGTCTTCTCACCTGCGCGCCCTCGCTTCTAGCGTCATTTCCCTTGTCACATCCATCATATTCGCCGCACGACGACGCCCACCTCCGCCAAATCTCCACCACCGGCAAAACCGCGCCTGCGCCGCCCTGTCTCTGACACCCAATGACCGACGGTGTCATCCCCGAAGTCCTGCTCCGCCGCCCAGCTGCTCAATCGCCGCCCCAGCAGCGCACTCCATTCGCTTCTTTCCGGTCTTCGTGCTGCTCCAGCTCTCTCTCTTCCCGTGCAGCTATAAAAGGGAATGCTAGAGTCCCCGCCGGAGTCCCCTTCGCCATCGCTACCCTCCCGCCTTGCTCTCTGTTTCGTGCTCGAGCGCTATCGCCTAAGTTCCTGAGAAACTCTCCTCTCCGCTCAACAACCGCCTTTCCCAATCCACCGAGCTGCTTGCTCCCCGCGCCGCGCAAGAGCTTGCTTGTGTCCACAAGAAGCACCGCCGCCACCGGAGCATCGCCGGACATCGCCTTTGCCCAAGCCTTTCTGCTTCCATCCTTCCACCCAAGTCCGCTCCTTCCCGACCTCAAGTTTCACTTGCGAGCCGAAGGTAGGCTGCCGACCCCTTGTCCACCTCGTCCGACCCTGTCTGTTCACCGGACCCTATCTATTTCGCCGACCCTTTCTCCGCCTCGCCCGAGGGCTCGGCTGTATCCTTTTTCCTTGGCCCGAGGGTATATGTGTAAAAACCGGGGACTTCTCTGTGTTAAGTCTGAGGACCCCAGCACAGCTATTCCTCTAGTCTAAGGGTCCGATCATAAGTTCCTTCCCATCCGACTCTTATATCTTGACCTCCACCAACCCAAGTACACTTCCCCACCTTTTTCCGTGGCTTTGCTACCAGTTTCTGGGCTAAAACTTGCAAGTGTTGCTATTGAAATAACCGTCTAAAGTGCTAACCCTTGCATGGCTTTTGTGTAGAGCTGCATCTCGCCGTCGGTTTCTACGAGTTGTACCCGGCGCCAGAAGACGAAGCTGTAGCCGAGCTCCCGCTTCCAGAAGCCGAAGACGCCCAAGTAGAAGAGCAGCTCCCCTCCTCCTCGTTTGAAGGCAAGCCCCGGAGCATGAACCCAGTTTTCTCCAAACTTGTGTATGCCTTCTTCATCTTGTTTGTGCATTTACGTATAGGTGTTGTTTGCAACCATAGATACATAACTTAGATCCCTTGATCTGAACACTAGCTGTTGGACCGAGTAGATGCTTTGCTTAAATAGGAAGCGGTAAAAGTCGAGTGATTCCCTGTCACTCGCGAGTAGTAGGAGTTGGTTGTTTTCCTCCTGTCACAACTATAAGGACGATGGACGGGGCAGGGTTCTGGTTAACTTTTGGTGGTCGGCTGGCGTCTGTCTATGGAACTTGCTAAGGGCCGACAGTGGTGGTGTTTGTGATCAAGTGTTTGAAAGTACTAACCTCATACTCAGTATGGGATGAGGAAGCCTAGTACCGGATTGAACCTAGACGTGAGCGGTCGCCCCATTGCCCTTGGAACGGAGTTTCCCCGACAGCCGCACGTGGTGGCAAGCGTGGTCACAGAACGGCAGAGGCCGGGTCTGTGGAACCTTGCACCAAAGGAAATGGGCCCGACATGGGTTAGGGAATTGATGGGGAAGGCCGACACAGGAAGCGACCTCGGTGGTGCACGGATGTCGTGAGGTTAGGTTCACCATGCATGGTTAAAGAACTCGAATTGATTCGTCTGCCTCTCACAGTTTGAGACTACTTGATCGCTATGCTACCCTGAGTAATAAAGGAATCTGATGATGACATGGTCTTGATGATGCTTATCTACCCTTTGGTTGGTTCTATGTTTGCTTAGAGTAAGTTGCTAACTTAGACCGGATAATGAACTTAGAATCTGAGCTAAAACTTGAATATAAGGATCTACTTAGTGCTTCTTGGCAAACAAACCCCTCAGCCAAAGAGCCTTCCAGTCTAGAAGTGGTGGAGTAGCTTCCTCCTGTCGGTTAAGTCTTGTTGAGCTTAGTAGCTCAGCCTTGTTCTGGCTTTTTCTTTTTTAGGTGAAGTTGCTGCTCCCAAGCCTTCTTCTGTTGGCACTTGGCTGCCCCAACTCCCTCCGGGTTGGACGGTCGAGTGGGATCCCTCCTCGGACGGTGAGGAGAGGGATCACTAACATCCTGGCTGGCCTCACCAGGGATGCCCGACCCCAACGGCGTAGCTTCCGCTTGTTGTTTACCTTCTGTCGTTTCCTTTTGAACCGTGTAAAACTCTGATTTCGTTTTGTTGTTCAACTAAGTGGTCAAATTTGTTTAACTCAGTGGACTCGTTGTATTCTCTGGAACCGCTCACCTTCGTGTGAGTTTGCTAATTCGGTCCTGTTCAAGTGGTTAAATCAGATGAAATCCGACGGCACTTCGAGTTAACTTGGCTAAGGCATGAGTGTCGCGTATTAGGCGACTTAACCATGTTTAATCAAGCTAATCCGAGGTAGATCCGCCACAGCGGCGCTGACCTGCAAGAAGAGATGATGGCGCTCGACGCTTTGTGCGGCGCGGTGCCACCAGAAATGGTGTCGACGATCGGCAAGAAAGCTACGGCGAAGGAGGCCTGGAGCACGATTGCGACCATGAGGGTCGGCGACGATCGCGTGAAGAAGGCGACAGTGCAGCATCTGCGCCGGAAGTTCGATCTCGCCACGTTCGAAGACGGCGAGTCTGTAGAGGACTATGCGCTGCGCCTTAACAACATGGCGGCGCATCTCGCCACATTGGATGAAGAATTGAAGGATGCTGATATCGTCGTGAAGATGCTCCGCAGCCTCCCACCCCGTTTCAAGCAGATCACGATCGCCATTAAGACACTCCTCGATGTGTCGACGATGTCGGTAGCCGATCTGACGGGCCGGCTGAAGGAGGCGGAGGAGGCATTTGAGGAAGTGCCGGCGTCGTTGTAGCACGAGCGAAAGCTATACCTCACGGAGGAGGAATGGGACGCACGGCGGAAGAAGCGCGAGGCGGACAACCACTCCGGCGGCGGCGCTAGAGGTGGTGGCGGCGACATGAACAGAGGAGGAGGAAGACACTGGCGCGGTCATGGGTGTGGTGGCTCGGGTGGGCCGTCAAACTCAGGCCAGCCCACTGGTGACGAATGCAAGCGCTGCAGGAAAATAGGCCATTGGGCCTGTGAGTGCAGGTCGAAGCCTAGAAGAGAGCAGGTTCACGTCGTACAAGACGATGAGGAGGCCTCACTTCTACTCGTGAAGCTGTCCCCAACTCTGACCTCAACATCGCCACCGCAATCCACCAGCAAACCGTCGACCGGGTCGCCGGCGCCTCCCCCACCACCGGCCGGGTCGCCGGCGCCTCCCCCACCACCGGCCGGGTCGCCGGCGCCTCCCCCATCGACGGCCGGGTCGTCGGCGCCTCCCCCATCGACGGCCGCTCCACTTCCCAGGGCCAATCCGACGTCGCAAGGAGCCGGCCAGGAGCATGGCGGTGACGGATCTAGGGTGACGGCATCAGGATCGCACGCCCAGATCAAGATCAGAGCGGAGAAGGTGTTTGCTCACCTTGGAGAAGAGAAGGAGCGGGAGGCGGAAACCTGGGTCCTGGATACCGGCGCCACCAACCACATGTCCGGATCCAGGGCCGCCTTCTCAAAGCTGGACACGGCGGTGCTTGGCACCGTGCGGTTCGGCGACGACTCGGTGGTGCAAATCGAGGGCCGGGGCAGCGTCGCGTTCGTCTGCAAGAACGACGAGCTTTGGTCGTTCTCTGGGGTCTACTTCATCCCTCAGCTAATGACGAACATCGTCAGCATCGGCCAGCTCGACGAGGATGGCTATAAGGTCGACATCGACGTCGGGGTGATAAGGATCTGGGAGTCCAGTGGCCAGTTACTGGTGAAGGTGACGCGTGCGACCAATCGGTTGTATGTACTTTGCATCAAGATGGCAACGCTGTCGTGCTTGGCGGTGCACGGACGCGACGGTGAGGCAGCGTGGCGCTGGCACGAGCGTTTCGGCCATGTCAACATGGCGGCGTTGAGGAAGCTGGCAAGGGAGGAGCTGGTGCACGGCCTGCCGGAAATCGGGCAGGTCGACCAACTGTGCGAGGCTTGCCAGGCCGGCAAGTAGAGGCGGAATCCCTTCCCGGCGCAGGCGGAATACCGTGCACGGCAGCGTCTCGAGCTGGTGTATGGTGACCTGTGCGGCCCTATCTTGCCGGAGACTCCTAGAGGTAACAAGTACTTCTTGCTGGTAGTGGATGATCTCAGCAAATACATGTGGGTAGCCACGATCCCATCAAAGGATCGTGCTGCGGCTGCCATCAAGGAGTTTCAGGCACGGGCGGAAAGAGAGTCCAGCATCAAGCTCAAGGCACTCCGGACTGACTGTGGAGGAGAGTTCACCGCTGCCGAGTTTGCGGAGTACTGCACGGCTGAGGGCGTGCATCGTCAGCATACCGTGCCCTACAGCCCGCAGCAGAACGGCGTCGTCGAGCATCGGAATGGCACAGTGGTGGCGACGGCGAGGAGTATGCTCAAGGCCAAGGGCCTGCCTGGCTGGTTCTGGGGTGAGGCAGTGAGCACCACTGTGTGCTGAACCGGTGTCCGACGAAGAGCGTGGATGGGATGACCCCGTTCGAGGCGTGGCACGGGAAGAAGCCGGCTGTACATCACCTCAAGACATTCGGCTGCATCACCTACGTCCGGAACACGACACCGCACCTGAATAAGCTCGACGACTGCGGCCGCAAGATGATCTTCGTCGGCTATGAGCGCGGCACCAAGGCATACCGCGCCTACGACCCCATCAGGAAGCGCATCCACATGACACGAGACGTGGTGTTCGACGAACAAGCCTAGTGGGACTGGGGCACTGGAGGCAACAACAGCGAGCCGAGCAACGGAGATGACGTCTTCACGGTGGAGTACGCGACCACAAGCAACGTCGTCGAGGCTCCTGGAGAAGGTGTGCTGGGAGAGCAGTTGCCGCTCCTCGGCGTGGGCAGGGGCGAAATAGAACCTGGTGCACCGGACGGCATCGACAACGACAACCTTGACGCCGATCACGACGACGACGTACCTCTCCGGTTCCGAAACATCGACGACATTATCGGGCCAGCCTCACCACGTGGCTTAGCGCCGCGCGCACTGATGTTAGAAGAGGTGCACATGGTGAGCGCTGACGAGCCTGCCTCATTCGTCAAGGTAGAATGTAGCCCCTGCTGGAGGAAGGCAATGATGGAGGAAATGGATTCCATCGAGGAGAACGGCACATGGTGCCTTGCCGACCTCCCACCCGGCCGCAAGGCGATCGGGGTGAAATGGGTGTTCAAAGTGAAGAGGGACGAGCACGGGGCGGTGTCCAAGCACAAGGCGCACCTTGTGGTGAAGGGTTATGCACAGCGGCACGGCATCAACTATGATGAGGTGTTCGCACCGGTGGCCAGGTTCGACTCAGTGCGCCTGCTCATCACCCTCGCGGCACACGAGGGGTGGAAGGTGCACCACATGGATGTCAAGTCGGCGTTCCTGAACGGCAACCTACAGGAGGAAGTCTACGTCGAGCAGCCAGCAGGCTTCATCATCGCCGGCAAGGAGCACAAGGTACTCAAACTGCGAAAAGCGTTGTCCGGCCTGCATCAAGCCCCGTGCGTTTGGAACGCAAAACTTGACGACACTTTGTTGTCGCTCGGTTTCAGGAGGAGTCCAACAGAACACGCCATCTACGTCAGGCGGATTGGCGGTGCTCAGCTGGTGCTCGGGGTCTATGTCGATGACCTTGTGATCACCGGTTCAAGCCCTAGTGACATAAGGGCGTTCAAGAAGGAGATGGCGGCCGCGTTCAAAATGAGTGACCTCGGTCTGCTTCACTACTACCTCGGCATTGAAGTGAAGCAGAGTGAAAAGGGGGTCTCGCTGAGTCAAGGCGCCTACGCCGGCAAGATCCTGGAGAGGAGCAGCATGGCCAGGTGCAATCCCTGCCAGGTGCCTATGGAGGCACGCCTCAAGCTAAGCAAGCACAGTTCAAAGCCACCGGTCGACGTGACGATGTACAGGAGCATCGTCGGGAGTCTGAGGTACCTGGTTAACACCCGCCCTGATTTAGCTTTTGCTGTTGGGTATGTTAGCCGGTTCCTGGAAGATCCACGGGAGGACCACCTTGCTGCTGTGAAGCACATCCTGCGCTATGTGGCATGGACCCAAAACTGGGGACTCTGGTTTGACAGGAAAAAGGGAGATCAGGTACTGTTGACAGGGTTCAGCGATGCTGATTTTGCAGGAGATATTGATGCAAGGAAAAGCACAACCGGGGTCATTTTCTTCTTGGCCAGCAGCCCAATTACCTGGCAGTCCACAAAGCAGAGAGTGGTGGCTCAATCCAGCTGTGAATCAGAGTATATCGCAGCAGCTAATGCGGCCTGTCAAGCACTATGGCTCGCTCGAGTGCTAGCAGAAGTGCAGGGGTTTGCGCCGAGTGTGCCACTGCTGAGGGTGGACAACAAGTCTGCTATTGCGTTAATCAAGAATCCGGTACTCCACGGACAGAGCAAACACATTGAGGTGAAGTACCATCTAGTCCGGGAGTCCGCTGAAAAGGGCCTGATCGAAGTGAAGTTCATCAGGAGCGAAGAACAACTGAGTGATATTCTGACAAAGCCACTGGGCAGAGTCAAGTTTCATGAGCTTCGCACAAAGATTGGCATGTTCCATATTGATAGCAAGCACGGCAAGGCTTAGGAGGAGATTGTTGACAATAATCCTTGCCTGCGTAATACTAGTGATTTACTTTCCTTAGATTACTAGCTATGTTTAGGAAAATTAGTTGTAGTGTAATCGGCCTGATTGGAGGCCATTTCTTCTTGCCATGTAATTGTCCATTTAAGCAAAGGAATAGACACAGGAAAAGCTGCCAATTCAGTAGCACCAAAATAAGATCGTGTCCAGAGTGTTCGCGTGAGTATTCTTGGGTTTGTGTGTTTGGCCGTGATCCTGCCGGCAACGTGTGCGTTGTCTCTCCGGCAAGGTTCTAACAGGCTCGTCCCATGATCTAGCCCTTAAAATGCTTCTCTAGGAGCATGTTAGAGGCTACAGTAACCGTCCCATTTTGTATGAGCAGATGAAAAGTCGGTCCACCTTAAAAAAAGAGACGCTCCTACAAATCATTTCTGTAGTAGTGTGGGGAGAGTAAAATTACAACATCTAGTGTTTCGGTGGAAAAGTTCTATGGAACATGTATACAGGACTTGAGCACAGTTGCTTGGATCCACATGTTATTAGCTTCAAATTTACATGTCCATTAACTATTCCAGTAACTGATTACCCCCTGCTAACAAAGTTTTAGCACAAATCCAGTATGATCGATCAGATGGCTCTGAAATGGGTGCCCGGCAAGTATTTACCAAATTGTTGCGTCTATGGCATGTGGTGTTCCTCTGTGATTAAATGTGCGCTTAATGCATGTAAAAAAGAAAAAAATATGAGCCACTGCTGGCGCAAAGAGAGCCATGAGAGGTAAAAAAGAGTCTTTCCAGCTGTCTAATAACATTGTTACTCCCTCTATTCTTTTTTGATAGGGATATTCCACATTGGTACAATGACCAAGAAAAATAACCCTATTTATCATCTAATAAATGCAAACAAGCTTTTTCTCATTAGCTAATGCAAACAAGCTTTTTCTCATTAGCCCTCCAATATTTGCCTCAATGACTCCTTATCATCTATGCAATTTATTGCCGCGGCCCACATCAATAGCATATAGGACTGCCATTTGTGAAAACTGATTTTTTAAACTATCCCTATCAATTTATGTCAGGACCGGCAAGACTATCAAAGAGTATTATATAGTAAGACAGAAATTTTTTTCAGAACCATAAAGAGAGTCAAGTCAATTTCTAGTGTTAAATAAGGAAATTTCTCCATTTCAATTGAGCATGTATATGCTATGTTACAAGTTTATAGATGCGTCGACGATAGCATCGCCCGTGCCACGGCAACCATCTACAGAACAGCGGCTGCGACAAAACATCCGTACACCGGGATGGCACGGAAGAATACGGCAGCCAGTGGTACTGGCACCAAGAACACCGGAGCAGGAGGTGGTGAGCCCTGGCCGCTCTGCTCTGCCGCCACCGCGGCGAGCGCCTCGAATCCGCTATCAGCTTGGACCGCACAGGTTGCAGTCGCGCCACATGCTGTATACTCCGCCGCAGAGCTCTGCGCCGCCGCGATCCCTGACGGTGCGTCGAATCCGCCGCCATCAGCACGACCACAAGGAGGAGCAGTACCACTTCCTGACGATGTCAACGACGAAGAGGCTGCGTACCCCGTCGTTGAGCGCTGCGCCGCTGCGATCTCTGCCAGCGCCTCGAATCCGGGATTAACGTGGCCTGCCGCCGAGGCGTCACCACCTTGCGACGTCACAGGTGTAGCGGCGGGCGCGTAGAGTGCGATGGCGCTCTGCGACCTTGTGAGCGTCGCTTCCGCCGTCTCCACGTTAGACCTATCCAGCAGCAACGGCGACGACGCCCTCCGCCTAATCCGATCCGGCGCGAGCGGCGGCGGCGCGTCGACCGGGGACAGGAAGGCCCGGACGCGCCCGTCCCTGGCGGCGAGGCCGTTGCAGCAGCATAGGCGCGTCACCAGCACCCACAGGTCGTGCTCGTCCGCCACGTCGTGGAGGCTGTCCAGGCCGTCCCCGCCTGGTCCTGCCAGCGCGTACCGGATGCGGACGCCGGAGTAGCGGGCGAGCGCCGCCAGCCGCGCGCGGAGCTCGCCCAGGCGCTCGGACATGCCGATCCTGACGATCCGGTTCTCGCCGCCGGCGTACCTGGCCTTGCCGGTGTAGGGGCAGCGCACGATCTCCCCGCCGTAGCTGACGACCATCTTCACCCCGGAGCGACCGTCGGCGGCCATGTGGAGAACCATCGGTTCCGACCTCGCGAGTGGTCTTGCTGCCGATGAGGGAGAGACCGTACGGGAGTCTGTTGATCGATGTCCTGTTAGGTTCATGGCCTGTGGCTGTGCCTGCCCCTTTTATCGAGAGCCGTTACGATGCCGACTCCTAGCGGGCACGCGTCGCTAACCTCGGAGTTCGACTAGGTCTAGGATTGCTAATCTATCTCGTGTCAGATACTAATCGGATTCAGCCGGTGCTACGCTGTCAGAATGATATAGTTGCCTGCCAAACAAATCCGAATCAAGCGGGAAAGGGACTGCAACCGTGTTCCTCTTCAATTGCAGCTGATTTTTTTTGGACCGATAGGAACATGGCTATTGTTTAGCAAACCCCCATTAAGAAAAGACTAATTCTTTTATTTATTTACCTATATATATATAAAATATTAGAGCGAGTAATGCTTCTGCCAGTTTTTTTCGTCCGTCGTGATCATTTTGCAAAAAAGTCTCTCAACTTTAATGATATCAACCCACAGTCCAAATTCTGAGAAGAGGGGGGCTCGGGTGGAAAAAGGAGGGAAGGGAGGAGGGTTAAAGGGGAAAAATCTTCTCCCCAGCCTCGGCCCCAGCCGGCTGCGCCGCCTGGCCTGCGCCCGCCGCCCGCCTCAGCCGGGGGAGAGGAAGGACGAGCTGGGGGAGAGGAAGTGGGAGCCGGCCGAATCCGGTGGAGGAGAAGGAGAGGGAGGGGGGAGTGGGGACGGGCGCCCCTAGTCCACAGCGGCGCGGGAGGGGGAGGGCTGGCCGCCGCTGCTGCTGAGGCTAAGGCGGCTTCCACTGCGATGGTCGTCCACCGAGTCCCCGAGCAACTCCACCACGCGAGCGAGAATTGGCTTGCTTGCTGACAACAAAAAGAAATCATGCGGCCGCAAATCCCCACTGCTGGACAAACACGTCGCCCGCTCGGCCCGTGTCGCGCCACTCCTCCGGCATGCTCCTTGCTTCTCTGCCAGCTGAACATGTCGCCCACACTGACCGCTCTGTTGGCGGTATGCGCCGTCCCGTTCCCGCTGAATTCTGCTAGGCCGACTGACCGCTTGACCGGCTCTGCTTTGTTAAGCCTGGTACTGGTGCGAGTGAGGATGCCGCGTGGCCGCAACACTGATGCGTGCGAGCTACGGTGAAGCTCTCCGTGCATAGCTGCCGTGCGTCGCTTGGCCCAACATTGGATCTGTGCAGGAGCTGCGCTCGCAGCGGTGCCACCACCGTTGCTCGCAGCCACGCCGCTACGCTCGCTTGGTTTGAGAAGCCGAGAGAGAAAGATGCCCTATGAGACAATGAGAAAATCAGAAGAAGAGAAGATGCCCCATGAGACCATGAGAAGATAAGAAGAAGAGAAGGAGGAAGAGAAGCTACCTCATTTCCCTCTCAATGTCATGCTCAAGCTCACCGGTGGCGCCCGGGAGTGTTGACAGGTGATCCGGGCCACCACCTCCTCACAAGAAGCACTTGCTTTGCTAGCACTCGGGTCCGAGGGAAAAATTAAGCAACGGTGAAAAGAGGAAGAAATGAGTAGGATGAGAGAAATGAGGAGAGGAGGTGGTCTGTGCGAGATAAGCTCTAGCACTTGGGTCCCGCAATGTCAGTTGGAAAGAAATGGGCAAGCACTTTGAGCTTGCTCAAAACATAATCTCTATCTCTAACTAATATTAAAGAAAGTAAGGCTAGGAGGAAGCTGGGGAGGGCAAGTGCCTCAAGCAGTAGACTCAGGAGCTTCAACATTACCTGAAAGAAATTGCCACAACAAGGCTGAGCGACTACGCTCAACAAGACTTAACCGACCGGTGGGAACTACTCCACCAACTTCTAGACATGCCAGGTGTCGGGCATACACCCCAGGTCCACGAGTAGGCCTTGAACGGCCCACAAAGGGACGTACTCGGACAAGATCAGAACAAGGATGGGCGTATCCTTCTCGGATTAGTCTTGTATGTTTATGGAAAACTACTCGGGCCAATACCGAGTAGAACTCTGTAATAGTACCCGACTAGGAGTTAGACTTCTAACCCTGCCCTCCCGTGTATATAAGGCCGGGCAGGGACCCCCCCTCAACATCTCAAGACCCAACATACCTCAATACAAACCAACACAGAGGACGTAGGGTATTACGCGATCTAGCGGCCCGAACCTGTCTAAATCGTGTTCCTTGCGTCACCATTGATTCCCTGATTCTCCACGACCCTTACCGCATAAAAGACCACCTAGGGTACCTCCTAGGCGGGTTGCCGGTCTAAAACACCGACAGCTGGCGCGCTAGGTAGGGGCACTCATCGAGTTTCTCAGCGCGAACTCAATGGCAAAGGTCATCATCAGGCCCGTCTTCTTCATCGAAGCCGGCGCCACCTTCGTTTTTGGATCCTGGCTTTGCGTCGCCGAAGGCTCGGGATCGTTCCGGCGCCAGATCGTCGACGTTCAGGAGAAGAAACCAGAAAATCTGACCAGAAAAAACCAAGATTTCAAAGTCAACGAGTTCGAGTTCGACTACGCGTCGGATTCAACTTCGCCTCGGACTACTCCGACCCTCCGCTCAGGGGTCGGGCGCACCCGACCCCAGGACTCAGGGTCAGGCGAGGCGGAGTTTCACTCGGGGTCGGGCGAGACGGAGCTACTCCCCCAAAGGGTCGGGCTCAGCCGACCCCTGGACTCAGGGTCGGACTCGCTTCGGACTCGACGGTCCCAGCCAGTGTCCAAGTCGGTTTCGATTTTAAAGCGGTTCCCACACGGACTCCGCAACGCAACCAAAGTCTACCAAGGTTTTCTCGCTCGAACCGATCCGAACTCGGGCATGACGAAGACGTCGACTCCGACTCATCCTATTCACCAGAGATACCATTATCTGGTCTAGCCCAAGGGTTGGTAATAACTTCGACATCACAAGGCAGATTCATCCACTAGCTGGGATTGCGACCATCTCTTCTCGACCATGACTATGACTCGCGCCTTGTCACCCATATAGACAACCTACCATATCAAGAAGGTGTTCCACTCACTTCCAACCGAGAAGAAAGTTACACAGAGATTGCAACATCAAGCTCCAGAAGCTACTACCCGGACAGGGAGATACTTGTTATCACTCAGAATAACAACCCGGGTACTAGCCAGAACAGAACCCCCAGGCGATTAGCACAAATCGACAACATCTCCGAAGATGAGTCTACAGCTGACGCCCCTCACGGTGAAACTTCCCAGAAGCGCAACCAACGAAGGGCGCGCAATGCCACTCGAGCTGAGTGACAACAGTCGATGGCTACAAATATTCCTATTACAAATCTTGAAATGGCTTTCAACGCAGTCCAGGCTCAGGAGCACAATACTCCACTCGCGGCTATCGCCTCAATCAACCTTTTGACGACATTGATACCTCAGGATAAGGATAACGCAGCCACAGCTCAACTCATGCAACGCGGCAACGGACTGATCGCACAACTCGCGGAGCAAGCTTACAAGCTACTCGACAAAGAATCACCAATCCTGTCTGTTCCTCGTATCACATCTCATCAAGAAGGTAGCAGGGGAGCTGCAGACAAAAATGCCGCCCCACGAAACGATGATGCAGTCAACCAACCTCGGCAACACAGCCAACGTCCAAGAAAGCATAAAGCTCCTACTCGACATAAGGATGTTGGTGAGGTCAGCTACACCAACTCGGTTAAAAGCATCCGCCCTACTCGAAAGATCCACGAAATGTCCAACTTCAGCGATCTGCGAGAAATTCTCAACAGTTGGCGCGAACGAGAAGTTGACAGCTACAACCATTTTCCTGCTTTCACAAACCGGGTAATGAAAACCAAATTACCTGATAAGTTCAAGCCAATCGGAATTACCAAGTACGACGGCAAGCAAGACCCAGTTCAATGGCTACGCTGTTACTCTCTAGCCGTCCAAGCAGCCGGGGGCAATAACGACACCAAAGTCATCCATTTCCCCATATGCATGGAACCCGCACCACTGACCTGGCTCGAGTCACTCAAACCCAAGTCTATTGATTCTTGGGCAGACTTGACAAAGGATTTCACCAACAACTTCTCCGGCTCCATGGCTAGACCAAGCAACAAGATCGACTTAAGACAAATTAAGCAAAAAGAAGGCGAGACCTTACGCGACTATCTGCGACGGTTCTTCGAAAAGAAGGCTACCATAGTTGACATCTCCGAAATAGACGTCATTGAGTGCTTCCAAAATGGACTCTATGATCAACGAACACACCAAGAATTTGGTCGCCGACGACCAGCTGGTGTCAAAGAACTCAAAGTCATGGTGCAACAGTGGGCCGATGAAGAAGGCAAAGAGCGAGAACGGTTCGGTTCCCACCGTAACTGCGGACGCGACAACAACCACAACAATGAACCAGATAGAACTCGGCATAACGATGCTTGGAACTCCTATCCGAGTAACCACAGTCGCAATAGGAAGCCCGACAACACCGTTGCCGCCATGACCAACTCCGGAAAAAAGGGACACCTCAGAAACGACGAAGGGACAACCTTCACAGAGCTACTCAAAAAGCAGTGCCCATGGCATGCGACTAGCAAGCACTCGGCGATAGACTGCTACAGCATGCGCCGAGTCATGCAAGACTTGCCCGCACCACCACCCCCTGAAGAGTACACCAAGAACAGAGATAAGGGTAAAAATAAAGCCCGCAACGACGAAGATGAGGAAGACGACTTCCAAACAGCTTCAAAAACCGTCAACGTCATTTTCGGCGGTATCCCAGGCACTGCATCCAAGCGAGCCAACAAACTTGTACTCAGGGAGATCATGGCCATCGAGCCAACGGACCCCACACCGTTAAAATGGTCCGAAGTTCCAATTTCTTTCAGCAGAAAAGATCAATGGACAAAATTTTCAGAACCAGGCCGTTTCCCACTAGTCCTGGATCCAGTCATAGCAGGATCAAAGTTAACCAAAGTACTCATTGACGGTGGAAGCGGCCTCAACGTTATCTTCGCCAAAACATTAAGAAAGATGTGCCTTGACGTCACTGAAATTCTTACCCCAACGGATTCACCTTTCTACGGCATCGTGCCCGGAAACGCAGCCATACCACTAGGACAAGTTGTCCTTCCGGTCACCTTCGGGACTAAGGAACATTACTGTACCGAGTACATCAGATTCGAGGTCGCCGACTTCAAAACATCTTATCATGCTATACTCGGACGGCTAGCACTCGCCAAGTTCATGGCCATACCACACTATGTCTACCTGGTACTCAAAATGCTAGGCCCCAAGGGGGAGCTCACGCTAGGAGGAGATCTCCAAAGATCCTACGAATGCGACACCGAAGCCATGGAAATTGCTGCGACTACTCAATCTCCTAGTCCCATGCAGCAAGTTTTCACAGCTTCAAAGAAGCTCCATCCAGCTGAACTAGAGATCCCAGAAAACAAGTCAGGGTCCACAAAGGTGAAACCCACCAGTGAGCAAAACTTCAAATCAGTCGACCTCCAGACCGGTGATCCTTCCAAGACAGCCCTGATCGGAACAGGGCTAGATCCTAAATAGGAATTCGCGCTCGTCAGTTTCCTACGGGCTAACCATGATATCTTCGCTTGGAAGCCGGCTGACATGCCAGGTGTGCCCAAGGAACTGATCAAGCATTCTCTCAACGTCGATCCCAAAGCTACTCCAAAACGGCAACGATTGCATCGGTTCGCTCAGGACAGACGAGAAGCAATCAAAAAAGAGTTAGACAAGCTACTCGCGGCAGGGTTCATCAAAGAAGCCTTTCATCCTGACTGGCTCGCCAATCCTGTGCTTGTTCGTAAGAAAAACAACGAATGGAAAATGTGTGTTGACTACACTGACCTCAACAAACACTGCCCGAAAGATCCTTTCGGGCTACCCAGGATCGATCAAGTGGTTGACTCCACCGTTGGGTGCGCTTTGCTATGCTTTCTCGACTGCTACTCCGGCTATCACCAGATAAGCCTCAAAGAAGAAGATCAAGCCAAAACAGCGTTCATCACGCCCTTTGGAGCTTTCTGCTACAAGACAATGTCCTTCGGACTAAAAAATGCAGGAGCAACTTATCAAAGGGCCATACAGATGTGCTTCGAAAGGCAACTTCACCGCAATATTGAAGCTGATGTCGATGACGTCGTCGTCAAAACAAGAAACCGGGAGGAACTCATCGCAGATTTGGAGGAAACTTTCTCTAGTCTCCGTGCTTTCCGATGGAAACTCAATCCTACTAAGTGCGTCTTTGGAGTACCTTCCGGTAAACTACTCGGGTTCATCATTAGCCATCGCGGCATTGAGGCCAACCCAGAAAAAATATCTGCCATCACAAACATGCAGGCACCAGCCAGCATTAAGGATGTGCAGAATCTCACAGGCTGCATGGCCGCTCTCAACCGGTTCATCTTGAGACTTGGAGAACGGGGACTACCCTTCTTCAAGCTTCTCAAACATCAGGACAAGTTCAAATGGACGGAAGAGGCAGATGAGGCATTAACACAACTCAAAGACTTTTTGTCAAAGCCTCCTGTACTCACCGCTCCTTCTCCGAATGAAAACTTGCTCCTATACATCTCCGCTACTACTCATGTCGTCAGCACGGCAATAGTAGTCGAACGCTCTGAACCGGGCCACGCTTACAAGGTCCAACGACGTGTCTACTTCGTCAGCGAAGTACTCTCGGACTCCAAAACTCGGTATTCATCGATACAAAAGCTCTTATACGCTATTTTGCTCACCTCCCAGAAGCTGCGCCATTACTTCCAAGAACACAATATCACAGTCATCTCCGATTTCCTGCTCGGCGAAATTCTCCATAACAGAGATGCCACGGGTAGAATTTCCAAATGGGCAGTTGAACTCGGAGCCCTCACTTTGAACTTCAAGCCAAGGACAGCCATCAAGTCTCAGGCTTTGGTCGACTTCATAGCTGAGTGGACTGAAAATCAAGTTCCAACGCCAGTCGAACGACCAGAACATTGGGTAATGTACTTCGATGGATCCCTCAAACTTGAAGGAGCCGGCGCAGGTGTCTTACTCATCTCTCCCAAGGGAGACCAACTCAAGTACGTGCTGCAGATATTCTGGGAAGCATCTAATAACGAAGCCGAGTACAAAGCACTGCTACACGGCCTTCGCCTCGCAATCTCCCTCGGCATCAAACGACTACTGGTGTACGGCGACTCCCTAGTCGTTATAAACCAGGTCAATGATGAGTGGGACCGAAACAAGGACAACATGGACGCTTATTGCAAAGAAGTCCATAAACTGGAAAACAAATTCTCAGGCTTGGAGTTTCATCACATCGTCCGCGACAACAACGTTGCCGCCGACGTTTTATCCAAAATGGGCTCAACTCATGCAGAAGTTCCAGCAGGAATTTTTGTACACGAACTGCGCAAGCCGTCCATACCTGAACAAGTCACACCACCAGTAGTCTCGGCTACTGACGTCTCTCGAGAAATCATGATGATAGAAGTCGACTGGAGGACACCCTTCATCGACTACATCAAAGATCACCATTTACCATCCGACAAGAATAAAGCTGAGCAAATCTCCCGACGAGTAAAGAACTACGTTCTAGTCGGAGATAAGCTCTACAGGAAAGGTGCATCATCTGGAGTACTCATGAAGTGCGTCACCAGAGAAGATGGCCAAGAAATCCTAAAAGAGATCCACAGAGGAATCTGCGGCAACCACGCCTCTTCGAGGACACTAGTTGGCAAGGCTTTCAGAGCAGGCTTCTACTGGCCAATGGCTCTAGCCGACGCCAAACAACTAGTTCAGAAATGCAAAGGTTGTCAATTCTTTACCAAACAGCAACATGCACCGGCCTACAAGCTAGTCACAATACCTCCAACGTGGCCGTTTGCCTGCTGGGGGCTCGACATGATAGGCCCGTTACCAACTGCGCTAGGAGGATTCAACAGAGTACTCGTGGCAATCGACAAATTCACCAAATGGATCGAGATCAAACCGGTCACTTGCCCCAAGGCAGACCGGGTCCTCGACTTCTTGGATGAAATCGTACACTGCTACGGTTTTCCCAACAAGATTATCACAGACCTAGGGTCAAACTTCAATAATCACGACTTTTGGGAATATTGCGAGAACAGCGGCATTGACGTCCGCTATGTCTCAGTTGCTCACCTGCGAGCCAACTGACAAGTCGAGCGTGCTAATGGCATGATACTCGACACTCTGAAGAAACGACTACATGACGTTGGCAACACCAAAGGTGGCAGATGGCTCAAAGAGTTACCCAATGCCTTGTGGGGCCTACGTACCCAACCGTGCAAGACTATGGGGCTATCACCCTATTTTCTAGTATATGGCTCGGAAGCCATACTACCCGCCGACATCATGTGGCAATCACCACCCGTTGAACAATACGACGAAGAACTTGCAACAGAAACACGGCGAACAGATATAGACAGTTTAGAAGAAACAAGATGCACATCACTAGTGCAATCTGCCAGATACCTTGACGGTTTAAGGCGTTACCACGACCGCAACGTCAAGGAAAGATCTTTCAACTCGGGTGATATGGTCCTTAAGCGTATTCAAGACACGTCAGGATTGCATAAACTCAATTCACCGTGGGAACGTCCTTACATCGTATCAAAGGTTACAGGACCCGGATCTTACAGACTCCAAGAGCTCTCAGGGGAACAAGTGCCAAACTCCTGGAATATCAAACATCTCTGTCGCTATTACCCATAGCAGCACCCGAGTAATCGCTTCAAGGCAACTACTCGGGCCAACTGCCCGACTACCGACTTCAAGCAATCTCAGCTTTCAGCGCAACAAGGATCATTGCCCTGGTACAAAATCTCTGTATCAATATATCTTTACTGAAACAAGAGTACATCAGGTTACATACGAGTACAAGTACTTGGAATACACGAAGACTACAAGCAACTGCCTACTGGCGGGCTGCATTTAAGCCTCAGGCTTTTACTATATCACAAGGCCACTCAGGTCTGCCGACCACAAGAGGAAGAGCCCACACGCAAGGAAGCTGCGCAAAACGCAGCCATGCCCAGGTACCCTACCCAAGGCAATGCCAGGAACTCCAGCATCGCCACTGCCTTGACAGCGGCAACGATGAAACCGGCACGACGCGCCTAGAGGGAACCAAGGCTGCTCTTTTGCTAGCCTTGTGGAGCCCATCTACTCTACGGCCGCACCTCCACCTCTCTCAGAGCGGGATAAAGACCGCGGCACTCGTCACCCATCACTCACTAGTTCCAGCGCGTACCCCACTAGATCACGAGCTGCAAGATGAGGCGTGCGACGAAACCTCCTATGAGGATTCTTCTAGCATCGCGACTATCCTTACGAGCGCAGGAGTCTGTGGAGGGAAGGTGGCCTCAATCTACGAGGAATCTTCTAGCACCGGTGCACTCTTTAATGGCTCTCTACACTCAAACAAAAGCAACCGAACGCAATCCATCGCTACTCAGGAACTTGAGTTGGTTCGCTCACTAGATGGCCCTATTTATAGCCGAAAGCCACAACTACCACTTGCCCAAGAGTTCCTATGCACCCGTGATCAATGAGTCTGATGACTCCTGACTCTGCACACGTGACCGCACTTATGCCACAACGGACAAAAGAGTGCAGTACACCTGTGCATCTGTTGGAGGTATGCCCTAGAGGCAATCATAGAGATGATGATATTCCATTTGTATCCATGATTTGTATATTGTGTTCATTGAATATCCATTAAAGGCTACTTGAATTGATTTGCAATTATGTGAATTGTATGTGAAACTCTTTACTTGTATGGTTATTCTAAAGTTGTCCCTAGTCGGAGTTCATGTGAGGACACACATGAATATTAGACTAGCACATGTATTAGTTGATGACTATGTTTCACAAGTCATGGACATGGAGATGTTGAACTAATAATGTGGACACATAAGGAGACATGTGCTAGGACTGACCCAACACGAGAAGTAGTTCTCTCTTTAAACAACATATACGCTTTGTCCTTAGACCTGAGATTATCGCATGTATTCAAGATGTGGATCGACCTACTCAGGGGCTATCAAACGCTACGCCGTAACAGGGTAGTTATAAAGGTAGCTTTCGGGTTTGTCAAGAAGCATGCTATGAGACATGGTCAATCAAGATGGGATTTGCCCCTCTCTGATTGAGAGTGATATCTCTAGGCCCCTCGAGTGATCGGATCCGAAAATGCATGGCCATGCTACGTACGGTTAAGAGTTAACCTACAAAGGGATTCCGAATCACAGGATCGAGAAAGAGCGGTCGGCTTGAGGCTAGACCAAATATCATGAGGAAAAGGGAATAGCATGTATATTATGTTGTGATGGTTCGTCTGACATGATCTTCGTGTGCGTATAGGAGTTGGCACGTCTTGCTAGAGGTCGCTACCGACTATTGGGCCGAGTAGGAGTACTCGGGCCATGTCTATACGTATCCGAACCCATAGGGTCACACACTTAAGGGGCTGGAAGCCCAATTCGGATGTGATCCGAGTTGGATTAGGTTTAGAAGTACTAATGGGTCTTGGACCCAGAGGCCCGTTAGGAACCTCTATAAATAGAGGGGTGGGGGCGCCCTAGGGTTTACACCTTTTTGGCGAAACACATCTGCCGCGCCTCCCACGCCCTCGCCTGTTGCAACTCGCGGATCTAGCAGTCCGGCTTGCGACGCTTCCTCCCTGCACGTGTGGATACCTTCGAGGTGTTGCGCCTGCAGCACTTGGACGAGCCACGACGAGCCGCCGACGAGCCACGACGAGCCGACGACGAGCCGCGGCACGAGGGCGATCTTGCTGTACGTGGATGAGCTGCTGAGGAGCTGCTGGATGTTGACGTGATTGACTACGTACAACTACGTTGATCGACTACGTATGACTACGTTGATCGTCTTCGCTGCATCGACGCAAATCTACATCTTCTGCACCAGTAGTGCGTCGAGTGGTAATCCCATGATCCTTATACGGCAGTTCTTCCTGGTTTTACGCGGTAGAAATTTTGTTTTACGCTAGTGTAGCCTACCTCATATCCCAACAGCATCCACAAAGAACAAAGGAGTACAGTACACCCGTGTCCCTCAAAAGACAAGTACTCAACAGCATTACGACTACTCGACACTCGGGACTACTACAAGCCAAGCATGGCCTACATCTCGGGGGCTTGGACTACTCCGACCCCAGGACCCAGGGTCGGGCGAGGTGGAGTTTTCACCCTCGAAGGGGTCAGGCTTAGCCGACCCCAAGACTCAAGGTCGGCCGAGACAAAGCTTCTCCCCTAGAGGGTCCGGACCAGCCGACTAAAGCACTTTGGGTTGGATAAGATGGAGTAAAACTACTCTTCGCAAGATAACAAACTCAGACAACAAATCCAAAGGCTTGATATTCAAAAGTATTAACGTACTCGACACAAATACAAGAGTACACACAAAAGCTCAAAGCTCTTCTAAGGAGACAAACTCCGACACCTTGGATGCAATAGGCTCCGCCTCCTCGAGGTACTGCGCAGATGCTTCGTCTGTGCAGTTGCGAGCCACACCATCACCAGCTGCCGCCAAGTCTGCCCTCGGGTAGTAGGACTTCACAACCGCAAGAACCTGTTTGCAAACAGTCTTGCAAAGTCCCGCCACTTTACTCGGGGAAGCTCTTAGTCGCTCGACTAGCGATTGCGGCCCTGCGCCTTCCTCCACGGGGACTATGGCATTCACCAAGTCTTCGGCCACTCCAGACAGCTCTTGGAGTTCGCTCCGAAGTCTTCCCAAGGTCTAGGCATGATCTCTGCATGCCACCATGGCCATGGCAAGCATCACGCCATTCTGCATCTTTCGGTCCCGCTGATGATCGCAAGCAGCCTGTGCTTTCATCAGCGCGGCCCGAAGATGTTCAGCTTCATCTGCCACTCGGTCATGAGCGTTTCTTCAGTCGATGACTTGGCTCCTTGCAGGCGCTTCCTGCTTCTTGAGCTCTACAAAACAAAGAACTCAGGACACAACCAACTACAGTTGAACACACCCAGAGTAGTTGAAATGCTTACCTTGATACTTCTTGTTCAAGGACTTGTAGCGGCTCTCCAGTTTTTCCTGCAGAACCGCATGATCCGCGCATTCCACGGCAAAGGACTTCGCCCCGACTTCATGAACCCGCAAAGCTTCTGTCAGTCGGGCACATTCCTGCTCCAGTTGATGGCTTCTTTCCTGAAAAAAATCCAAGTGTGGTGTGGTGAGTTTCAAGCCTCACAACTACTCGGGTCATGCAACAAACTCAACAAGGAAATCTACCTGGAAGCCCCGAAAAACATTGATGGCTCTCTGGACCTCCAAATCAGAGGGCAGGCTAAGTACTGGTCTTTGGGTACTCTCCACAAGATGAGGAATTGTATCCAGAGTAGCACCTACAACATTTATCATATCAGCTACCGGCCACGACTACAATAAAAAGACTACAGAGAAATACCTGGAGCAGTCGCTTGTTTGGTTTTGTCAACATCCACTACGGCCAGCGATCCGCCAGTAGATGATGATAAGGCAGCACCTCTTGAGCCCGATGCAGTGGCGGGAACCTCCACCGAACGAATTACGTCTTGAAGCATCGACATAGTAGCTCCAAGACGACCGGCGTCAACCTCGGGTACCTCTTCAACAGTCAAGTCCTCCAAAGGAACACATATTGTAGTCGAGGGATCCGGTACTACCCCTGTCTCTACAGGGATAGTCTCCTTTGCATCTCTGCACCAAAAATCGTCACTACATGATTTCAAGACAACCCAACGTCATTCAATCGGACAAGAAAGCTCACCGGGTTGAACGTGGCGGCAGTCGCACACGCTTCTTCTCGGCGACAGGCGGCCGAGTACTAGGCGCCGCGGGAATAGCCACCGGTGCTGTCTTCTCGCCAAGGCCTACAAAACCGAAGTCAAGACTACAGTACTACTCAAACGAATACAATCGGAAGGGACAATGCTTACCACTGGCGATTACATTGGACAGCAAAGTACCAGTAGCAAGTACTGGCGACACCTCCTTCGCTGCACCCGCTACTCTAGCAGGCAGCCCCAGGACCGCCTGGTCAGCAATGGGCGGCATGGCAGCTAATGGAGTTGGCGCGGGTAACTCGGGGGCTACCCCAGTTTCTATTGATGGCACCCTCTCCGGCACCGTGTCAACAGCCAGATCACCGACTTCTGGGTCGGTCACGGCCATTTCTTCAGAAACAGCTTCATCTCCACCAAGCGCCGTATCTACAGCCTTTACGAACAAAGACAAAATTTGTCGCATCAGTAACAAGTTCAAATCCATCAGTAACAGACAAGTTCACATACCTTGGTACCCCGAGACTTCTTAGGGGTTGAAGCAGACTTAGCCGGAGACATCTTGCGGACTACTCTGCGTCTCTTAACAGGAGGAGAAGCCTCGTCCTCCGACTCCTTGACGACAGCTTCTGACTCTTCTTCCGACTGCGCCAAGTAGCCGGCAAGAACTCGAGACTACAAACAAACAAGTCGGTATTAACGGCATATCACATAAATCAAAAAAGAACAAGTCAAGAGCAAAAGACATACCACTTCTGGCTCATACCAGGCGTCATACTGACGAAGGGCTGCAGGGATTACTGGTACTCCCTGATAGTTCCTAAAAAACTTAGCCAGCAGCGCCTCTACATCATCATCGGATATGTCCTCATCGGACATACGCGATGGATCCTTCAGACCTGCGTACTCACTTCCCCAGTGAGCACGTTTTTGAAGTAGTTGGACCCTTCTCTTCAGGAAGCTAGCCGCCACGTTGATTCCAGTCAAACCGAGTGCCTTCAACTCAGTGATCTGCTGCATCAGGTGATCGAGCTCATGGGTGTCCTCAGGCTCGCTCACCCAGTTTCCCGCATGCTTGGGCGCGTGACCAATCACCACAGGCAAGCGAGGTTCGTGGTTCCCGATGTAGAACCACCTTTTCTTCCACTCCCCATGGGAGTCGGTCAGATTATACTCAATATACACGCCCGAGTTCCTGAGTTGGAACCCGGCGCCTCCAAAGACTTCCGTCCGTTGGGCACTCGGCTGAGGTTTACAACGGAACAGCTTCCTAAACAACTCGAGGCTTGGAGGAACTCCCAGATAAACTTCGCAAAGGTGTACGAAGATAGACATGTGCAGTACACCATTGGGATTCAAGTGGACGAGCTGAAGTTTATAATACTCGAGAATACCTCTGAAAAAGTTGGAGGTGGGCACCGCCAACCCCCTTTCCACAAAATGCGTGAGCATCACCGTCTCGCCTGGATGTTCCTCAAACTGCCACGCATTGGGAAACGCGGGGCGCCACTCCAGAATCTCCTTCGGCTGAAGGAGCTTTGCATCGACTAGCGCTTGGACCGCTTCCTCCTTCATCACCGAGTGTTGCCAGGTTGCCCCAGGCAGCGGCGGTGCAGTTTGGTTCGTCGGCCCCACCTTCGGCGCCGGCAGCACCAGCTCCTTCCCTTTCTTGGATTTCACCTTGCCCATCGCCGGAGCCTTGCCCTGGATCTTCTCGACTTTCTTGCCCATTTTCTTGGTGCGCATTCAACGGACTCAACCTCAAGTTAGAAGGAGCTCACACTCGGATCTTTCTCAAAAGGCGGCAATAGCGGCGGCAGCGGCACTGGCGGCGGCGAAACGCAGAGCGGAGGTGCAAAGGAGGAAGAAAAAGAGATCTGATTGCCGTACGGCGTAATAGCAACCGAAAGGGGGCCTTCCAGTTTTATCTCCGCCAGCTCCGGTTTCCACGCATCAGTTGCGCAACGGACAGATTAATTGCATATTAATCGCCTTGAACACCCAACGGCTACTCTATTCAACAAGACTGCTGACCACTCCAACGACAAAGATCGCCTAAGTGCTCGGGGGCTGCGGGTACCGTACCCGTTGATTAGTTTTTTCTTTTCCCAAGATCTCCAAAGGTAAAATGGACAAAAGCTGATTTGACCCTAAGCCTGACTCTTCGACTCAACCTAAGGCTCGGGGGCTACTCCATATGGAGTGCAATTGACATCGCACCACCATATAAAATTACTTGGGACAGAAACGACTCGAAGGAGCAGAAAGAGTACCTTCCAGCCATGCGACAGTACTCGAGCACTTCAGTCTACAACCTCTACGACTAAGCTACTCGGATAGTGCCCGCAGTGCCCAAGACTGTGGTGCACGACTACAAAGTACTCGGGGGCTTGTCGGGCATACACCCCAGGTCCACGAGTAGGCCTCGGACGGCCCACGAAGGGACGTACTCGGACAAGATCAGAACAAGGATGGGCGTATCCTTCTCGGATTAGTCTTGTATGTTGATGGAAAACTACTCAGGCCAATACCGAGTAGAACTCTGTAATAGTACCCGACTAGGACTCGGACTTGTAACCCTGCCCTCCCGTGTATATAAGGCCGGGCAGGGAATCCCCCCCTCAACATCTCAAGACCCAACATACCTCAATACAAACCAACACACAGGACGTAGGGTATTACGCGATCTAGCGGCCCGAACCTGTCTAAATCGTGTTCCTTGCGTCACCATTGATTCCCTGATTCTCGACGACCCTTACCGCATAAAAGACCACCTAGGGTACCTCCTAGGCGGGTTGCCGGTCTAAAACACCGACACCAGGCTCTTTGGCTGAGGGGTTTGTTTTGCCAAAAGCGACTACAGTAGGTCCTTACTTTCAATATTTTAGCTCAGGTTCTAAGTTCATTAACCAGTCTACATTAGCAACTTATGCTAAACAAACATAGTTTCCAAACAATTTAAAGAACAAGCATCAAGGTTCACATCATTATCATGTTCCATCTTTACTCAGTGTAGCATAGCGATCAAGCAGTCCCAATCTATGAGAGGCAGACGAATCGATTCGAATTTCTTAACCATGCATGGCGAACCTAATCTCACGACATCTGCGCACCACAGAGAGTCGCTTCCCTTGTCGGTCGTCCCCATCAATCCCCTAACCCGTGTCGGGCCCACTTCTCTTGGTACAAGGCTCCACAGACCCGGCCTCTACCGTTCTATGACCGCGCTTGCCACCACATGCGGCTGCATGGGAAAACTCTGTTGCAGAGATAGTGGATCGAACCGCTAACGTCCTGGTTCAATCAGGACATGGAAAACATCATGAATGGCTGAGAGCTGTTTGGGTAGCTGGATTCGGTAAGCAACGGGTCCGCAGATTTCCACAATATCATAAGGGCCAATGTCCAATTTCCCCTTTACTCCAAACCGTTGCACTCCTTTGGTCGGGGAGACTCGGAGGTATACATGATCACCAATGTCAAACTGTAGGGGTCTCCTCCTCTTGTCGGAGTAGCTTTTCTGTCGAGATTGGGCTGCCTTGAGATTTGCTTGAATCACCTTAACTTGTTTTTCGGCTTCTACTACTAAATCAGGACCATAGGTTTGCCTTTCTCCTACGTGCGACCAGTTTAATGGTGTCCGACACCTCCGACCATATAAGGCTTCAAATGGTGCCATCTTCAAGCTAGCCTGGTAGCTATTGTTGTAGGAGAACTCTGCCAACGGTAAGCACTTATCCCAATTCTTGTCATAATGGATGACACAAGCTCGTAGCATATCTTCTAAGATTTGATTCACTCTCTCTGTCTGGCCATCTGTCTGAGGGTGATATGTTGAGCTACGGATTAGCTTGGTGCCAAGTGAAGCTTGTAACTGTTCCCAAAAATGTGCTACAAACTGAACACCTCGATCAGATATGATCGTCCTTGGTACACCGTGCAGGGAAACAATGCGGTCGAGATACAACTCTACATATTTCTTGTTCGTGTAGGTGGTGTGAACAGGAAGAAAATGTGCAGACTTAGTGAGGCGGTCCACTATAACCCAAATGGAATCATGTCGCTGAGATGTAGGGGGCAATCCAACAATAAAATCCATGCTGATGTCTTCCCGTTTCCATGACAGAATAGGTAGCGGTTGCAAGTTACCGGCTACCTTCAAATGGCTTGCCTTGACACATTGACACGTGTCACACTCCGAGACATAGTGTGCAATTTCTGGTTTCATTCCACTCCACCAAAACGTTTGACGGAGGTCATGATACATCTTATTACTACCAGGATGAATTGAGAATTTGGAGAGATGGGCTTCATCTAGGATTTGCTTCTTAAGATCGGGGTTGGATGGGATAACAAGTCGGTAAATAGTACACTCTCCCATTCTCATCTTGTCAGAAATGCTTATACCCTTCATCCTTCCATGCAATTTTCCACTTAATTAGCCTTATTTCCTCATCTTCTAACTGTGCAGACCCAATTTGTTCTTCCAAGGCAGATTCAAGGGAAACATGACGGAGGGTGCCATGGGAAATGATCTCCAAACAAAGTTTTCCCATCTCATGACAGAGTTTCTGTGAAGTTGGTTGCCGACAAGCAATTGCAATGGGTCTTGCGGCTAAGAGCATCTGCTACTACGTTAGCTTTGCCGGGGTGATAATGCACTTCCAAATCGTAATCCTTGATCAGCTCTAACCATCTTCTTTGGCGCATATTAAGGTTGGCCTAGGTAAAAATGTACTTGAGGCTCTTGTGATCGGTGTAGATATTGCAGTGAGTGCCCATCAGATAGTGTCTCCATATTTTTAAGGCATGAATCACTGCTGCCAACTAAAGATCATGGGTCGGGTAGTTCAGCTCCTGAGGCTGTAAAGCGCGTGAGGCATAGGCAATGACTCGGTTGTCTTGCATAAGAACACATCCAAGTCCAGTGCTAGAGGCGTCACAGTACACGTCAAACGGCCTAGAAGAGTCAGACTGTGCTAAGACTGGGGCAGAAGTCAATAACTGTTTCAAGGTGTGGAAAGCTTCTTCACATTTGTCGCTCTACACAAACTTAACTCCCTTCTTCAGCAGCTCAGTCGTGGGCTTAGCTATTTTTGAGAAGTCGGGGATGAACTGACGGTAGTAGCCTGCTAAACCAAGAAAACTGCGGATGTGATGGACTGAGGTGGGTGGCTTCCAGTCCATGACCTCTTGAACTTTGCCTGGGTCTACTGCTATGCAATTCCGAGAGATTGTGTGCCCCAAGAATTTAACACTCTCTAACCAGAAATCACACTTGGAGAACTTAGCATAAAGCTGATGATCCCTCAATCGCTGAAGAACCACATGAAGATGCTCGGCATGTTTTTCTTCGTTCTTCGAGTACACCAAGATATCGTCGATGAATACCATGATGAACTTATCAAGTTCAGGCATAAACACCCAATTCATGAGATACATGAAGTAAGCGGGTGCATTGGTGAGTCCAAAAGACATAACCAGGTACTCATAGAGTCCATATCTTGTGGAGAAGGCAGTCTTGGGAATGTCACATGGTCGGATCTTGATTTGGTGATAACCGGAGCAAAGATCAATCTTGGAAAACACTCTAGCTCGAGCTAGCTGATCAAACAGGACATCAATGTAGGGAAGAGGATACTTGTTCTTGATAGTCACCACATTGAGGGGTCGGTAGTCCACACACATGCGTAGACTCTCATCCTTTTTCTTCACAAACAGGGCTGGGCAACCCCATGGTGAAGTACTGGGTCGGATAAAACCCTTTTCCAACCGGTGGTGGAGGACGAGCAACCCATCGTCCTGACTGCGGTGGCCTGTGAGGCGCCGAAGGGGGAACCATTCTGAATTTCCGAGCGGGTTCGCTTGGCAATGCCATTGGGGCTTTCCGCTTCAGGTCGGCCTTGAGGGCCTGCATACAGTCTTCTTGAGAAATGGCCAGATTCACCAGCTCATTATAGGTATCCACCTTGATAGGGTTCAACCTCTCCTTGAGCTCCAGGCTCAATCCCCTGCAGAACCTATGCCTCTTCTTCTCGTCGATATCCGTGTGATAGCTGGTGTAGCAGCACAGGTCGTTGAAGGCCTGCGCGTAGTGCAGAACATCGCGGCTTCCCTGGGTAAGAGCAAGGAACTCATTGAGCTTACGCTCCAGTAGACCTTCTGGGATATGATGGCCCCTGAAGGCGGTCTTGAACTCGTTCCAGGTGACAACATGGTCGGCCGGCAGCATGGCGTGATAGTGGTCCCACCAAAGTCAGGTGAAACCACACAGTTGTTGTGCTGCGAACCGGGCCTTGTTCTGGTCGGGGCACGGGGCAGTGAGGAGCTCGAATTTGGATTCGATCGTACGAACCCATGCATCGGCGTCGAGGGGGTCCTCTGTATTGTGAAAGGTTGGGGGCTGCGTGCCCAG
Organism: Setaria viridis; assembly: GCF_005286985.2. NCBI lineage: Eukaryota > Viridiplantae > Streptophyta > Magnoliopsida > Poales > Poaceae > Setaria > Setaria viridis. The sequence continues at coordinate 5,283,879 of NC_048269.2, forward strand.
AATGTCCTCATACCGTGCGACCTGAGAGGGCGGGGGACCTCGTCCTCGCTGCTGTGGGTGTTGCGGCTGCTGATGTTGCCCCTGGACCAAGGGTCGCAGGAGTTCGGTTTGGGCAGCCAGGACATCCGCGAGCGATGGCGGAAGGGGCAGTGGGGGTGAGGGTGCCTGATTATCCCCACTGCCACTCGGGGCTGATCCGGATCGGGTTAGGCACACCATCTGCAAGGGTATACTTTCCATTAGCCACTCAATCTGAAACTTGCTCAATCGTAAGGAACAACATTATATGCAAAACCATAAGCATCCATTTTGCCAATAGGTTAGCAATATTATCCTTTATCAAGCAGGTGCATAACTCTTTTTTTACAACTTAGTCAGCACTCGTATTGCTTTCGACATTTTTCACTTTTATTCTTGTTGACCAATATTGAGAGCAGCGTGATCGATGGGGTGCCGCAAGATCCATGTCCTGGTCGGTGGGTCCGCGCACTTCCTCAGGCGAGGCGAAGCTCTGCCCCGGGGGTCCGGGTATGTCTGACCCTTAACGCTCGGGTTGGGCGAGGCGAAGCCTTGCAACAAGGGGTCACGCGAGGTGAAGACCTACCACGAGGGGTCGGGCGCATCCGACCCTGTGACCCTTGGTCGGGCCAAGTTTTGACAGACCCCAAAAGAGCGGAAACCTTGCATGCGGCTGCAGCACAAACTTTCACACAGCTTCGACATTCAAGCGTGTCCCAAAGGTGACAGAAGTGGAGTCAAGAGCGAGGTGGGAAACAGGAACTGATTTCACCAAGATCATTTCATTACCGGTTTCTTAACACAAGAAAAGTACTCAACTCAAGGCTAAGCTATCACATCACTATCCAAAATTATAGGTTACCGAGGAGTACAACAAAGACCAACTTACTACAGCCTCAACCTAAAAGTCATTCAGGTTGCCTATGGAGGAAACACTATGCGTCGGAGAAGGGGCATCACCAACTTCAATGTCCATGCTTGAGACTCCCTCTACCTTCTCGGGGTCTTTCTCCTCCTTCTCCTAAACCATAGGCTCATCCAGCTGCATCTCCAAAGCATGGATAGCATCAGGCTCAGCGTGGTGTCAGCCAAGTGCGCATTAGCAATCGCGAGCTCCATCTCAACTTCCAATTTTTCTTCAGCAAGCTGCATCATATCTTGCTCCATGTCAGTCACGTCTTCCTCTAGCTCGGTAATCCGGGTCTGCGTATCGGAGACCTGTATGCCCCTCTAGATAAGCTGATATGACTGTCCCACCAAATCTCTCTTGGCGGTGTTGAAATGCTCCTGGGTGTCTACAGCTATCCGTGCCAAGACAGCCATAGCTCTTCCCTGAAGCTCAACTAGTCGGTACAAAGCGGTCATGCACCGTGTCGTGGTGGAAACGGTGATCAACGGGTGTGAGGCTGCCAATACCTCCATGTTATTTATTCGGTCAAGCCAAGCTTCGTCCATCCGATCCCTGGCGGGGAACAAGCCAATCGGGTCCAAAAGGACCTCAAATGGGTGTAGCCAGCAAAACTGAGTGAGAGCCTGCAAGGCAGCGGACTCCCAAGTATCCTCAAGAGTGTGACCATAGGTCGAAACCTTGAGGTGGGGCCACTCGGGCTGCACTGGGGGTGGAGGTACAACCACTTGCACGCTGCACTGCTGTACTCCGTGCTCTTGGTACTCACGTTCCGCGTAAAGAGGCTGCGACTGGTACCCAAACCACCTCAAGGTGTCCCACAAAATAGCAGGAAAACCCTCGAAGTGTAGGCATGTGGAGTGGGAGGTGCCATCGGCGCCACGAAACACATGCCCCGGTGTGGCGGAGCTCCTCGAATTAACTTAGCTAAAGCACGGTCAAGTCGCCTAACACGCGAATCCCATGCTTTAATCAAGTTAACTCGACAATCCGTCAGATTTCATCCGATAAAACCACTTAGACAGGACCGAGTTAGCATAGCTCACGCGAATGTGAGTGATTCCAGAGAATACAACATGTCAAGCAAGTTAAACAAGTTCAACAATTCATTACACACTGGTTCAAAAATCAGAGTTTTACAAGATTCAAAGCAGCGGAAAGACGAAATAGCGAAAACTAGCACCGAGGGTCGGATGTTCCTGATGAGGCCGATCAGTACATCACTGATCCCTCTCCTCGCCTTCCGAGGAGGGATCCCACTTGACCGTCCACCCAGGAGGAAGCTGGGGTGGCCAAGTGCCACCATCGGCACACTCAGAAGCTTCAGCTTCACCTGAAAAGAGATGCCACAATAAGGCTGAGCTTCTAAGCTCAACAAGACTTAACTGACCGGTGGCAAAACTACCCCACCACTTCTAGACATGCAAGGCTCTTTGGCTGAGGGGTTTGTTTTGCCAAAGAAACTATAGTAGGTCCTTACTTTCAATGTTTTAGCTCCGGTTCTAAGTTCATTATCCAGTCTACATTGGCACTTCTGCTAAGCAAACACAAATCCAAACAATATGTGTATATGTATAGCTCAAGCGTCAAATTCATATCATCATCACGTTCCATCTTTACTCAGTGTAGCATAGCGATCAAGGAGTCTCAAACTGTGAGAGGCAGACGAATCGATTCGGGTTCCTTAACCATGCATGGCGAACCTAATCTCATGACATCCGCGCACCACCAAGGGTCGCTTCCTGTGTCGACCGTCCCCATCAATCTCCTGACCCGTGTCGGGCCCACTTCTCTTGGTGCAAGGTTCCACAGACCCAGCCTCTGCCATTATGTGACCACACTTGCCACCACATGCGGCTGCAGGGGAAACTCTGTTCCAGAGACAGTGGATCGAACCGCTCACGTCCAGGTTCAATCAGGTACTAGGCTTCCCCATCGCATACTGGGTATGAGTTTAGTACTTTCAAACACTTGATCACAAACACCACCACTGTCGGACCTTAAACAAATTGAAGTAGACAGACGGGGTGATCCACCGACCACCAAAGAGTTCACCAGGCCCTGCCCCGTCCACCATCCTTATAGTTGTAACCAGAAGGAGAACAACCAACTCCTATAACTCGCGAGTGACAGGAAATCACTCGACTTTTACCGAGCCCTATTAAGCATTGCAACTACTCAGACTTATCAGGCTAGTGTTCAGATCAAGGGAACTAAGTCATGCATCTATGGTTCCAAACAACTCCTATAATGTAAATGCACATACATACGAAGGAAGGCATGTGCAAGTTTAGAAAGTTGGGGTCATGCTCCGGGGCTTGCCTTCGAGTGGGGTGGAGGCGAACTGGTCCTCTATGAGTTCTGCCTCAGGTCCTGCGGTCGGCGGCTCAGCTACTGCTCCGTCTTCTAGCACCGGATGCAGGTCGTAGGTGCCGTCGGCGAGATTTAGTTCTACACGGAAATGCAAATGCATGGGTTAAACATTTACTCGGTTATTTCAACAACACTTGCACACTTTAGCTCAGAAACTTGTAGCAAAGCTACAGGAAAAGGGTGGAGTCCAAGCTTCAGTTGATGGAGAACGAGACGAAAGGGTCGGGTTGGGATAAACTTATAAACTGACTCTCAGACCTAAGGAATAACTGTACCAGGGTACAGCCGAGCCCTCGGGCAAGGCGGACAAGGGTTGGCAAAACAGACAGGGTCGGGCGAGACGAAAAAGGGGTCGGTCGAACCAGAAGGGGTCAGCAGCTTACCTTTAGGCCTACTGGTGAAGTCTTGGGGTCGGGAAGGAACAGAATTAGGCGGAAGGACTAAGGTGCTAAGGCTTGGATGGCGGCAAGGTTCGGCAGTGCTCCGGCGGCGGCGGTGCTTCTCGTGGACAACAAGCAAGCTCTAGCACCGTGCGGAGGAAAATAGACGACTGGTGGGTTGGGAAAAGCAGGTTTGAGCGGAGAGAGGAAGTTCCTTAAGAGCTTAAGCGGTAGCGCTCAAGTGCGAGCAGAGTAAGGTGCGGCGAGGCAGCGATGGTGAAGGAAACTCCGGTAAGGGCTCTGGTACTCCCTTTTGTAGCTACGCGGAAGAGAGAGAGTTCGAGCAGCGCGAAGATCAGGTCGAAAAGGATGGAGTGCTCTGCCATGGCAGCGATTGGGCGGTGCCTCCATTGGCCGGCAAAGTGGAGCTTCGGGGATAGGGTCTTTGGCCATTGGGCACGGAAGACAAAGTTGGCGCAGGCGTGGTTTTGCCGGGATGAAGAGTTGGCAAGGGCGAGCACGGTCTGGTTGTGTCAAGCGGTGGATTGTGGGTGGCGACTTGACTAGCGTGTGATAGGAAGGAAAAGCACTACAAGCGAGGTCGCTGCAGACGAGGTGACAGGGTGAGCGGCGACGCTTGCAAGCGCAGATCAGCGGCTTGCCGGGGCACGTTATTGGCGAGGCGGGAAAAGGAGCTGTCTCTTCCGGAGCCGTGGTTGGCAAGGGCAGTATCGTCGTGTACTGCGCGTGTGGGCAGTGCAACTGCGGGGGAGACGGAAAAGCTGGAAGGCATCGAGGCGCGCGGCTGGGGATCCGGGAGAGGTGATGGGTGCGCGATGCGAGGCGGTCTGGCGCTGCAGTGGCAAATCCTATGTCGCGGTGGTGACAGGGCGCCTTGGCACGGCCAGCGAGGGTGCCAGCGAGATGAGGCAAGGCGGAAAGGACTGCAGGGGCTTCCGTGCATGATTGGGAAGGAGGCGCGCTGATCTATCTTGTCGCGGTCGGCGACTCGGTGAAGCAGCGCTCGTCTGGGAGGTTGAGCCACGCGGCAGAGAAGCTCTGAAGCGGGGCGCACGTGGCTCTGGCACATCTGACCCGAGAGATTCGTGGGATCTGGTTTTGGGTCCACCATCCAGTCTCTGGCTCTCCCACAGCTCTAAGATTTGGAGGAAAACGGGTTTCGGGTCGTAGAGAAGAGCTGCCGTTTGCTGGGTTGGTGCGATTTTGCTAGGTTTTCAGGGGTCGGACCGATGGAGACTGCAGATTTGGGATTCGTCTTGAGATTAACTTGGCTAATTAAACCAAGGTCGTTACAGCCTACCCCTCTTAAAAAGAATCTCATCCCGAGATTCGGGTGTAAGAGCAACCGGTGGGGGTGTGCAATTCTCACCTTCTTGGCTGAAAAGAAAACCTCTGAAGTGCTTGTTCAGATACTCCTCTGTTTCCCAGGTTGCTTCCTCCTCCGTGTGGTTGCTCCATAGTATCTTGTACATTTTCACAACTTGCCATCGGGTGTGTCTCTCCTTATGGTCGAGGACTTTGGCCGGGTACTCGGAGTAAGTCAGGTCGGGCTCGATTTGAAGTTGCTCCTGTTCCAAGGCCTCAGCTGGGACTCGGACACATTTCTTCAATTGGGAGACATGGAAAACATCATGAATGGCCGAAAGCTGTTCTGGGAGTTGCATCTGGTAAGCAACGGGTCCACAAAGTTCCACAATTTCATACGGGCCAATGTAACGGGGAGCTAATTTCCCCTTTACTCCAAATCATTGCACTCCTTTGGTTGGGGAGACTCGAAGATATACGTGATCACCAAGGTTAAACCGCAGGGGTCTTCTTCTCTTGTCAGAGTAACTCTTCTGTCGGGATTGGGCTGCCTTGAGATTTGCCTGAATCACCCTAACTTGTTCTTCAGCTTCTACTATTAGATCAGGACCATAGGTTTGTCTTTCTCCAACTTGTGACCAACTCAATGGCGTCCGACACCTCCGACCATATAAGGCTTCAAACGGTGCCATCTTCAAGCTAGCCTGGTAGCTATTGTTGTAGGAGAACTCTACCAACGGTAAGCACTTATCCTAATTCTTGTCATAATGGATGACACAAGCTCGTAGCATGTCTTCAAGGATCTGATTTACTCTCTCGGTCTGACCATCGGTTTGAGGATGATAGGTTGAGCTACGAATGAGCTTGGTGCCAAGTGATGCTTGTAGCTGTTCCCAAAAACGTGCTACAAACTGAACACCTCGATCGGATATGATCGTCCTAGGCACACCGTGCAGAGAAACAATGCGGTCAAGATACAGCTCTGCATATTTCTTGGCCGGGTAGGTGGTATGAATAGGAAGAAAGTGCGCAGACTTGGTGAGGCGGTCCACGATAACCCAAATGGAGTCATGTCGTTGAGATGTAGGGGGCATAGCAACAATGAAATCCATGCTGATGTCTTCCCATTTCTAAGATGGGATAGGTAGCGGTTGCAGGGTACCTGCTACCTTCAAATGGCTGGCCTTGACACGTTGGCAGGTGTCACATTCCGAGACGTAGCATGCAATTTCTGGCTTCATTCCACTCCACCAAAAAGTTTGACGGAGATCATGATACATCTTATTGCTGCCGGGGTGGATGGAGAATTTGGAGAGATGAGCTTCATCTAGGAGTTGCTTCTTAAGAGTGGGGTCAGATGGGACAACAAGTCGGTTCCCATAGTACACTCTCCCATTCTCATCCTGCCGGAACTGCTTGTACCCTTCATCCTTCCATGAAATCTTTCTTTTAATTCGCCTTAATTCCTCATCCTCTAACTGTGCTGACCCAATTTGGTCCTCCAAAGCAGACTCAAGGGAAAAATAACCGAGGGTTCCATGGGAAACAATTTCCAAACTATGTTTTCCCATCTTATGACACAGAGTTTCTGTGAAGTTGATTACCGACAAGCAATTGGAATGGGCCTTGCGGCTGAGAGTGTCTGCTACTATGTTGGCTTTGCCGGGGTGATAATGTACTTCCAAATCATAATCCTTGATCAACTCCAACCATCTTCTTTGGTGCATGTTGAGGACGGCTTGAGTGAAGATGTACTTGAGGCTCTTGTGATCGGTGTAGATGTTGCAGTGGGTGCCCATCAGATAGTGTCTCCATATCCTTAAGGCATGAATGACTGCTGCTAACTCAAGATCATGGGTCGGATAGTTCAGCTCATGCGGTCGCAACGCCCGAGAGGCATAGGCAATGACTCAGTTGTCTTGCATAAGAACACACCCAAGTCCAGTGCTAGAGGCGTCACAGTACACGTCAAACGGCCTGGAAGGGTCGGGTTGAGCTAAAACTGGGGCAGAAGTTAGCAAATGGTTCAAGGTGTGGAAAGCTTCTTCGCACTTGTGGCTCCACACAAACTTGACTTCCTTTTTCAGTAGCTTGGTCATCGGCTTAGCTATCTTTGAGAAATCCGGAATGGAACACCGATAGTAGCCTGCTAGTCCAAGAAAACTGCGGATCTGCTAAACCGAAGTGGGTGGCTTCCAGTCCATGACCTCCTGTACCTTGCTGGGATCCACTACTATGCCGTTCCGAGAGATTGTGTGTCCCAAGAACTTGACACTCTCCAACCAGAATTCACACTTGGAGAACTTGGCATAAAGCTGATGATCCCTCAACCGCTGAAGAACCACATGAAGATGCTCGGCATGTTCTCCTTCACTCTTCGAGTACACCAGAATATATTCGAGTACACCAGAATATCATCAATGAACACCACTACGAACTTGTCCAGCTCGAGCATGAACACCGAATTCATCAGATACATGAAATAAGCGGGTGCATTGGTGAGTCCGAAAGGACATAACCAGGTACTCGTAGAGTCTATATCTTGTGGAGAAGGCAGTTTTGGGAATGTCACAGGGTCTGATCTTGATTTGGTGATAACCGGAACGAAGATCAATCTTGGAGAACACTTTAGCTCTAGCTAACTAGTCGAACAGAACATCAATGCGGGGAAGAGGATACTTGTTCTTGATGGTCACCGCATTAAGGGGTCGGTAGTCCACACATATGCGTAGACTCTCATCCTTTTTCTTCACAAACAGGGCCGGGCAACCCCAAGGTGAAGTGCTGGGTCGGATAAAGCCTTTCTCCAACAGGTCATGCAATTGGGTTTTCAACTCAGCCAACTTGGCGGGTGGCATCCGATAGGGTCTTTTTGATATTGGGGCGGTGCCTAGCTGTAGTTCAATGGCAAACTCGATGTCCCTATCTGGCGGCATACTGGGTAAATCATCCGGAAACACATCGAGGTACTCATGGACAATAGGAAGGTCTTCTATTCGAGCTTCTGTTATAGGATACGCACAAGGATTTGTGTACTCAGGGTGGGTCAAGTGTAGGGTAGAGTTGCCATGCAGAGGTGAGGTTATGTGGATAGCTCGGGCAGATACGTCCAGAACCACCTGATGTCGGGTCATCCAATCCATCCCCAAGATGATATCTATCCCTTCTAGATCAAGGATGATGAGATTTTCCCTAAAAAGAATCTGGCCTAACTTGATAGGCACAAGGTTAACTATCTTGTCTGAAGCTATTTTCCCTCCCGGGGTGGAGATCATATATGACCCTTTTGTCTGACCAACGCTCAGCTTACATCTCTCACCAGTCTTATTCCCAATGAAGCTATGGGATGCTCCCGAATCAAACCAAACAATAACAGTTTGATTATGGACAAGGAAGGTACCCATCATCACTAGCGTACCTTCGGGGAGCTCGGTTAGGCTGGTGTAGTTGAGCCGACCTTGGCGAACCTGCACCTTGGGCTTTCTTCCCCTGTTGGATATGGGTTTTGACCGGGCCGCTGATTCTTGTTTCTGGGGCAGTCCTTGGCAAAATGCCCTTCGTTGCCGCAGGTGAAGCAACGATTACCATTCACAGGGAGCGGCGGCGGGGATAAGGTTGGCCGGGGCGCCTGCGGGTGGAAATCGGGGAAACGAGGTGCTGCTGGTGGTGGAGGGCGAGCAACCCATCATCCCAACTATTGTGGTCTGTGGGGCGCCTGAGGGGGAACCATTCTGAATCTCCGAGCGGGCGGGCTCGGCAATGCGATTGAGGCCTTCCGCTTCTGGTCGGCCTTGAGGGTCTGCATACAGTCCTCTTGAGAGATGGCCAGATTCACCAGCTCATTATAGGTATCCACCTTGATAGGCAACCTCTCCTTGAGCTCCAGGCTTAAACCTCTGCGGAACCTATCCCTCTTCTTCTCGTCGGCATCCGCATGATAGCCGGTGTAGCGGCATAGGTCGTTGAAGGCCTGCGCGTAGTGCAGAAGGTCGCGGCTTCCCTGGGTAAGAGCCAGGAACTCGTTGAGCTTGCGCTCTAGGAGGCTTTTTGGAATATGGTGCCCTCTGAAGGCAGTCTTGAACTCATTCTAGCTGACAACATGGTCGGCCGACAACATGGTGTGGTAGTGGTCCCACCAAGCCGGGCGGAACCACACAATTGCTGAGCTGCGAACCGGGCCTTGTTCTGGTCGGGGCACGGGGTGGTGAGGAGTTAAAATTTTATTCGATCATGCGGACCCATGCGTCAGCATCAAGAGGGTCCTCTGTCTTGTGGAAGGTCGGGGGCTGTGTGCCTAGAAAGTCTTCATAGCGAGCAACCTGAGGTTGCTGATGAGCCCTCCCTCCATGGGGCTGTTGTTGTTGTCTTTGGGCAATGTGCCTCAGCAGCTCGGTTTGAGCCGCCAAGATGGCCTCCAACGAAGGTGGGGGCAGAGGCGGGGAAAGGTCCTGCCTCTACTCACTGCCACTGGGAACAGAGCTGGAACAGGTGCGGTGCGCAGAGCCGGAACGGGTGCGGTGCGCCATCTGCAAGAGTCAACGTTCCATTAGTTCCATAATCCTAGGAGTATTCCAATCATGCGGGAACTTTATGTGCTGAATCCTTAAATGTGACTCTTGCCGATAGTGCAACACAACAACATATCTTTTATTAAGGAGGTGCACATCTCTCTTTGCCATCTTAGTTAGCAACTAGCTTGTTTTCTGCACGGTCGTCTTATTTTTGCTAACCGAATGGAAAGGTGTTTTGATCCACGCTCAGTGGGGTCCACAAGATCCATGTTCTTCGTCGGCGGGTCTGCACACAACCTCGGGCGAGTCAAAACCTTATCCCATGGGTTCCACTATGTCCGAGGATAAGTGTCCGGGTCGGCGAAACGGAACCGTGCAACAAGGGATCGGGCGAAGCGGAGACCTGCCACGAGGGGTCGGGCGCATCCGACCTCGTGACCCTGGGTTGGCCACGCTTTGGGATAGACCCAAAGGAACGGAAACTTATGTGCGGTCACAGCACAAGAACTCACACAACTTTGGCATCCAAGACGTGTCCCAAAAAGAACTAATTTCACCAAGATCATTACATTGCTGGTCCTTTATCACAGAGGGAGTACTCAACTCAAGGCTAACCCATTACATCACTACCCAAAATCTAGGTTGCTGAGGAGTACAACAAAGGATTAGCTCCCTACAACGTTCAACCTAAAAGTTATCTAGGTTGCCTACTGAGGGAACACTATGTGTCGGAGAAGGGGCGTCGCCATCTTCAATGTCCATACTGGAGACTCCCACTACCTCCTCAGGGTCTTCCTCCTCCTCCGAGGCCATTTGGTCATCCAGCTGCATTTCCAAGGCATGGATGGCATCGAGCTCAGCGTGGTGCTCGTCCAAGTGTGCGTTAGCGACCGCGAGCTCCATCTCAACCTCCAACTTTTCTTCAGCAAGCTGAGTCATGTCATGCTCCATGTCCGTCACTTCTTCTTCGAGCTCGGAAATCCTAGCCTGCATGTCGGAGACCTGTATGCTCCTCTAGATAAGCTGATACGACTGTTCCACCAAGTCTCTCTTGGCGGTGTTGAAATGCTCCTGGGTGTCTACAGCTATCCAAGCCAAGATAGCCATAGCCCGTCCTTGAAGCTCAATCAGTCGGTACAAGGCTAACATGCACCTTGTTGTGGTAGAGAGGGTGACCAACGAGTGTGAGGCTCCCAACACCTCCATGTTGTTGATGCGGTCCAGCCAAGCTGGGTCCAGCCGATCCCTGGCGGGAAACAAACCGATTGGGTCCAAAAGGACCTCAAGCGGGTGTAGCCGGCAAAACTGGGTGAGAGCTTGCAGGGCAGCTGACTCCCAGGTGTCCTCAAGAGTGTGGCCATAGGTCGAGACCTCGAGCTAGGGCCACTCAGGCTATACAGGGGGTGGAGGTACAACCACTTGCACGTTGCACCGCTGCACCCCGTGCTCCTGGTACTCCCGCCCCGCGTAAAGAGGCGGTGACTGGTAATCAAACCACCTCAAGGTATCCCAAAAAATAGCAGGAAAGCCCTCGAAGTGTAGGCACGTGGAGTGGGAAGTGCCATCAGTGCCGCGAAACACATGTCCGAGAGCAGCCATCTGGAACCAAGAACCAAAGCAAGCGTGAGATAGAAACCCCAAAGAGAACAGATCGGCAGGGAAAAGCACTCGAGTTTCTAACCACAGTGCAAACCGAGAAGGTAACTAGAAATCCTTAAAGCGAAGAAGAGCCTTAAACTAGGGCAAGGTTGTTTTACGGAGGTAGCTTTACAGGTTTTAATTCATGACGCATGCACGACCAACCTCGTCCTCTCAACCAGAATAACTGCCAAAAGCTTTGGTGTTACGTTGTTAGTGCCAGTGGCAAGGCAACAAGTATGTCGCTCCCTATAGTAGCTAGTCGGTTTCTAGCATCGTTCCCTAAGCGAACACGGTTAGTGTACCTGCAGAAAACACAACCACATGAACCTTTCGTGCCAGCACTCACGAAAGCGTCCCCAAGCATTACGGTTCACTATAGAAACGGTACCCACGCGTTTAACGCTGCATGGACAGCACAACAACCGTGGAAATAGGCCCTCTTTGAATGGAACCATATGACCCTTCGCATACTCGCGATGCGGAATCTGCGCATGTATAATAGACATGGGCGAACAACCGTGATGATAGGCTTGTTGGAATCAAGCCATACCACCCTTCACATGAATTAATCATGCAAAACCCGTGCACGTATGATAAACATGAGTGAAACAACCGCGATGATAGGGTCCTTTGAATAGAACTCCCTATCAACCCTCGCATACACGCGATGCGGAACTCGGCACACGTATGATACACGTGGCGAAGTGTTGGAGGTTAGCAAAATAACCAATAAGTAATAGCCACCTAAAATAACCCCAAAATCCCCTAGGGCCTCTCGTACTAAGGTCATCCTTAACGATCGTACGAGATTTTTAAACACCTTTCTTGCAAATTTTATTTAAAAGGAAGTGTTTTAGGACCCATTGTGTTCTCTGTCCTGCTAAACCAGCTCTGGTACCAGCTGTGGCAGAGCTCCTCGAATTAACTTAGCTAAAGCACGGTCAAGTCGCCTAACACGCGAATCCCATGCTTTAATCAAGTTAACTCGACGATCCGTCAGATTTCATCTGATAAAACCACTTAGACAGGATCGAGTTAGCATAGCTCACATGAAGGTGAGTGATTCCAGAGAATACAACAGGTCAACCAAGTTAAATAAGTTCAACAATTCATTACACACTGGTTCGAAAATAAGAGTTTTACAAGATTCAAAGCTGCGGAAAGACGAAATAGCGGAAACTAGCACCGGGGGTCGGATGTTCCTGAAGAGGCCGATTAGTACATCAACTATCCATTTCCTCGCCATTCGAGAAGGGATCCCACTCGACCGTCCACCCAGGAGGAAGCTGGGGTGGCCAAGTGCCACCATCGGCACACTCAGAAGCTTTAGCTTCACCTGAAAAGAGATGCCACAATAAGGGTGAGCTTCTAAGCTCAACAAGACTTAACCGACCGGTGGGAAAACTACCCCACCACTTCTAGACATGCAAGGCTCTTTGGCTGAGGGGTTTGTTTTGCCAAAGCAACTATAGTAGGTCCTTACTTTCAATGTTTTAGCTCTGGTTCTAAGTTCATTATCCAGTCCACATTGGCACTTATGCTAAGCAAACACAAATCCAAAAAATATGTGTATATGTATAGCTCAAGCGTCAAGTTCATATCATCATCACGTTCCATCTTTACTCAGTGTAGCATAGCGATCAAGGAGTCTCAAACTGTGAGAGGCAGACGAATCGATTCGGGTTCCTTAACCATGCATGGCGAACCTAATCTCACGACATCCGCGCACCACCAAGGGTCGCTTCCTGCATCGACCGTCCCCATCAATCTCCTGACCCGTGTTGGGCCCACTTCTCTTGGTGCAAGGTTCCACAGACCCGGCCTCTGCCGTTCTGTGACCACACTTGCCACCACATGCGGCCGCAGGGGAAACTCTGTTCCAGAGACAGTAGATCGAATCGCTCACGTCCAGGTTCAATCAGGTACTAGGCTTCCCCATCCCATACTAGGTATGAGATTAGTACTTTCAAACACTTAATCATGAACACCACCACTGTCGGACCTTAAACAGATTCAAGTAGACAGACGGGGCGATCCACTGACCACTAAAGAGTTCACCAGGCCCTGCCCCGTCCACCGTCCTTATAGTTGTAACCAGAAGGAGAACAACCAACTCCTATAACTCACGAGTGACAGGAAATCACTTGACTTTTACTGAGCCCTATTAAGCATTGCAACTACTCGGAATTATCAGGCTAGTGTTCAGGTCAAGGGAACTAAGTCATGCATCTATGGTTCCAAACAACTCCTATAACGTAAATGCACATACATATGAATGAAGGCATGCGCAAGTTTAGAAAGTTGGGGTCATACTCCGGGGCTTGCCTTCGAGCGGGGTGGAGGCGAACTGGTCCTCTGCGAGTTCTGCCTCAGCTCCTGCGGTCAGCGGCTCAGCTACTATTCCGTCTTCTAGCACCGGATGCAGCTCGTAGGTGCTGTCGGTGAGATTTGGTTCTACACGGAAATGCAAATGCAGGGGTAAACATTTAGTCGGTTATTTCAACAACACTTGCACACTTTAGCTCAGAAACTTGTAGCAAAGCTACAGGAAAAGGGGTGGAGTCCAAGCTTTAGTTGATGGAGAACAAGACGAAAGGGTCGGGTTGTGATAAACTTATAAACTAACACTCAGACCTAAGGAATAAATGTAGCGGGGTCCTCAGACTTAACACAGAGAAGTCCCCGAAATTTTACACAGATACCCTCGGGTCAAAGTAAAAGGTACAGCCGAGCCCTCGGGCAAGGCGGACAAGGGTCGGCGAAACAGACAGGGTCGGGCGAGATGGAAAAGGGGTCGGGCAAACCGGAAGGAGTCAGCAGCTTACCTTTAGGCCTACTAGTGAAGTCTTGGGGTCGGGAAGGAACAAACCTAGGCGGAAGGACTAAGGCGCTAAGGCTTGGATGGCGGCGAGGTTCGGCAGTGCTCCGGCGGCGGCGGTGCTTCTCGTGGACAACAAGCAAGCTCTAGCACCGTGCGGAGGAAAACAGGCGACTGGTGGGTTGGGAAAAGTGGGTTTGAGTAGAGAGGGGAAGTTCCTTAAGAGCTTAAGCGGCAGCGCTCAAGTGCGAGCAGAGTAAGGTGCGGCGAGGCAGCGATGGCGAAGGAAACTCCGGTAAGGGCTCTGGTACTCCCTTTTATAGCTGCGCGGAAGAGAGAGAGTTCGAGCAGCGCGAAGATCAGGTTGAAAAAGATGGAGTGCTCTGCTGTGGCGGTGATTGGGCGGTGCCTCCATTGGCCGGTGAAGCGGAGCTTCGGGGATAGGGTCTTTGGCCATTGGGCACGGAAGACAAAGTCAGCGCAGGCGCGGTTTTACCGGGATGAAGAGTTGGCAAGGGCGAGCACGGTCTGGTCATGTCAAGCGGTGGATTGTGGGCGGCAACTTGACTAGCGTGTGACAGGAAGGAAAGGCACTGCAAACGAGGTCGCTGCAGATGACGTGACAGGGCGAGCGGCGACCCTTGCAAGCATAGATCAGCGGCTTCCCAGGGCACGTTACTGGCGAGGCGGGAAAAGGAGCTGTCTCTTCTGGAGCCGTGGTTGGCAAGGGCAGTATCGTCGTGTACTGCGCGCGTGGGCAGCGCGATTGCGGGGGAGACGGAAAAGCTGGAAGGCATCAAGGCGCGCGGCCGGGGATCCGGGCGAGGTGATGGGTGCGGGATGCGAGGCGGTCTGGCGCTGTAGCGGCAAATCCTATGTCGCGGCGGTGACAGGGCGCCTTGGCATGGCCGGTGAGGGTGCGAGCGAGACGAGGTGAGGCGGAAAGGACTGCAGGGGCTTCTGCGCATGATTGGGAAGGAGGAGCGCTGATCTATCTTGTCGCGACCGGCGACTGGGCGAGGCGGTGCTCGTCGGGGAGGTTGAGCCACGTGGCGGAGAAGCTCTGAAGCGGGGCGCACGCGGCTCTAGCGCGTCTGAACTGAGAGATCTGTGGGATCTAGTTTTGGGTCCATCATCCAGTCTCTGGCTCTCCCACAGCTCTAAGATTTGGAGGAAAACGGGTTTCGGGACGTAGAGAAGAGCTGCCGTTTGCTGGGTTTATGCGATTTTGCTGGGTTTTCAGGGGTCGGACCGATGGAGACTGCAGATTTGGGATTCGTCTTGAGATTAACTTGGCTAATTAAACCAAGGTCGTTACACCGGGAGCAGCCATCTAGAACCAAGAACCGAAAGAAGCGTGAGATTGAAACCCCAAAGGAGAAACAGATTTTGGGAGGCTAGAAAAAATCAAAACTCAACAAGGGTTCATCCAAAACTCCCAATTTACTACCAACATTCTCTCCTGATATCTAGTGACAAGTCTGATACTGGAAGTGGAGTGAAAACGGATCGGACAGGGTGAAACACTCGAATTTCTGACCAGAGCACATGCTGAAAAGGTAGCTAGAAATCCTTAAAGCGAGGAAGAGCTTAGAACCAGGGCAAGGTTGTTTTAGGGGTGTGGGTTTACAGATTTTAGCTCATGACGCATGCACGACCTACATCGTCCTCTCAACCAATGATAACTACCAAAATCCTTGGACTTACGTAGTTAGTGCTGGTGGCAAGGCAACAATTATGTCACTCCCTATAGTATCTAGTCGGTTTCTAATATCGTTTCTCTTATGCGAACGCAGTTAGTGTACCTGCAGAGAAATACAACCACATGAACCTTTCGTGCCAGCACTCACGAAAGCGTCCCCAATCATTACCGTTCCTATAGAAACGGCAACCATGCGTTTAACGCTACATGGATAGCGCAACAACCATGGAAATAGGTCCCCTTTGAATAGGACCATATAACCCTTCGCATACTCGTGATGCGGAATCATGCGCACGTGTCATAGACGTGGGCGATCAACCATGATGATAGGCCCGTTGGAATCGAACCATACCATCCTTCGTATGAGTTAACATACGGAACCTGCGCACGTATAATAAATGTGGGTGAAAACAACCGCGATGATAGGGTCCTTTGAATAGAACTCCCTATCAACCCTCGCATACTCGTGATGTGGAACTCAGCACACGTATGATACACGTGGTGAAGTGCTGGAGGTTAGCAAAATAACCAATAGGTAGTAGCCACCTGAAATAACCCCAAAATTCCCCTAGGGCCTCTCGTACTAAGTCCATCCTTAATGATCGTATGAGATTTTTCAAACATGTTTCTTGCAAGTTTTACTTTTAGAAAAGGTGTTTAGGACCTATTGTCTTGTCTGTCCAGCTAACCTGCTCTGGTACTAGCTGTGGCGGAACCGCCCGGATTAACTTAGCTAAAGCACAATTAAGTCGCCTGACACGTGATCATATGCTTTAATCAAGTTAACTCGGCAGTTCGTCAGATTTTATCTGATAAAACCACTATACAGGACCGAAGTAGCAGAGCTCACACAAAGGTGAGTGGTTCTAGAGAATACAACAGACCATCCAAAATTAAAAAAGTTCAATAATTTATTACAACACTGTTTCGAAAATCAGAGTTTTACATAGTTCTTAAGCAGCGGAAAAAGATGAACTACGAAAGCTAGCGTCGGGGTCGGATGTCACAGATGAGGCTGATCAGGACATCACTGATCCCTATCCTCGCCATCCGAGGAGGGATCCCACTCGACCGTCCACCCAGGAGGAAGCTGGGGAGGCCAAGTGCCACAAGCAGCAGACTCAGGAGCTTCAACATTACCTGAAAGAAATTGCCACAACAAGGCTGAGCGACTACGCACAACAAGACTTAACCGACCGGTGGGAACTACTCCACCAACTTCTAGACATGCCAGGCTCTTTGGCTGAGGGGTTTGTTTTGCCAAAAGTGACTACAGTAGGTCCTTACTTTCAATATTTTAGCTTAGGTTCTAAGTTCATTAACCAGTCTACATTAGCAACTTATGCTAAACAAACATAGTTTCTAAACAATTTAAAGAACAAGCATCAAGGTTCACATCATCATCATGTTCCATCTTTACTCAGTGTAGCATACCGATTAAGCAGTCCCTATCTGTGAGAGGCAGATGAATCGATTCGAATTTCTTAACCATGCATGGTGAACCTAATCTCACGACATCCGCGCACCAAAGAGAGTTGCTTCCCTTGTCGGTCGTCCCCATCAATCCCCTGACCCGTGTCGGGCCCACTTCTCTTGGTACAAGGCTCCACAGACCCGGCCTCTGCCGTTCTTTGACCAAGCTTGTCATCACATGCGGCCACAAGGGAAAACTCTGTTCCAGAGACAATGGATCGAATCGCTCACGTCCTGGTTCAATCAGGTACTAGGCTTCCCCATCCCATACTAGGTATGAGATTAGTACTTTCAAACACTTAATCACGAACACCAATAGTTTCCAACCTGAACCAATTTCATGTAGACAGACGAGGCAATCCACCGACCACCAAAATAGTTCACAGAGCCCTACCCCGTCCATCATCCTTATAGTTATAGCAAAAAGGAGAACAAGCAGCTCCTATAACTCGCGAGTGACAGGAGATCACTCGACTTTTACCGACTCCTGTTAAGCACTGCAACTACTCAGCCTATCATACTAGTGTTCGGATCAAAGGAACTAAGTCATGCATCTATGGTTGCAAACAATTCCTGTAACGTAAATGCACATACATACAAATGAAGGCATGCGCAAATTTAGAAAGACTAGGTTATGCTCCAGGGCTTGCCTTCAAGTGGGGTGGAAGCGAAATGATCTTCGGTGCTCTCAGGTTCAGCTCCTGCAGGCGGTAGCTGGGCTACAACTCCGTCTTCTGGCACCGGGTGCGGCTCGTAGGTGCCGTCAGCGAGGTTTAGCTCTACACGAAATGCAGATGCAAGGGTCAACACTTAGACGGTTATTTCAACAACACTTGCAAGATGTAGCCCAAAAACTGTAGCAAAACTACAGGGAAGATGTGAAACCCATTTTATTGGATTCTACTCAGAAAGAGGATTCCAACCCAAGTGATTTCACATTTTTCTGAGTTTTCCTCGATTTAAGATGAATTTCCCAAGCTTCGGTTGATTGAGAACAAGAATAAAGAGTCGGAACGGGAAAAACTTACGTTTTGACCCTTAGACCTAAGGAATAACTGTTCCGGGGTCCTCAGACTTAACACAGAGAAGTCCCCGAAATTTTACACAGATACCCTTGGTCAAAAGAAAAAGATACAGCTGAGCCCTCGGGCGAGGCGGACAAGGGTCGGGCGAAACAGGCAGGGTCAGGCGAGACGGACAAGGGTCGGGCGAAACAGGTAGGGTCGGGCGAGACGGACAAGGGTCGGGCGAAATAGGCAGGGTCGGGCGAGACGGAGAAGGGTCGGCAGCTTACCTTTGGGCCTACTAACAAAGTCTTGGGGTCGGGAGGAAGCAAGCTCAGGTGGAAGGATGAAAGGCGCTGAGGCTCGGGCGGCGGCGAGGTCTGGCGGTGCTCTGGTGGCGGCGGTGCTTCTTGTGGACAACAAGTAAGTTCTAGCACAGCTTGAAGGAAACAAGCGGCTGGTGGGGTTGGAAAAGCGAGTGTTAAGTGAAGAGGGGGAGTTCCTCAAAGAGCTCAGTCGGCGGCACTTGCGCGTGAAGTAGAGGAGTGTGCAGCAGTGAGTGCGCTAGAGAAGAACGAGCAATCAAGGGCGGTGGTGGCAAAGGGAACTCCGGTAAGAGTCTTTGGTACCCTTTTTATAGCTGCACGGAAGTGAAAGAGTTCGAGCGGCGCGAGGATAAGATCGAGATAGAAAGAGTGCTCTGCCTCAGCGGCGATAGGTGGGCGCTCCATTGGCCGGCGAAGTGGAGCTCTGGGGACAGGATATTACGGCATTGGGCGAGGAAGACAGTGCTAGGCAGGCGTGGTTTTGCCGGACGGAAGGACTGGTGAGGGCGAGCGTGTGTCTAGTCGCGTCAAGCGCCAGATTGGTTGTGGCGGCTCGGTATTGGCGTACAGGATGGAGAGATGGGGCACTGTAGGCAAGGGCGCTGTAGGTGAGGCGATAGGGCGAGCGATGCGACGCTAGCAAGCGCGGGACTAGTGGCTTGGCTGAGGCATGCTACTGGCGAGGCGGGGAAAAAAGGAGTTGTCACTGCCTGCGCGGTGGTTGGCGATGGCGGTATCGTCGTGCGGCGCACGCATGGGCAGCGCAACTGAGGTACGATGGAAAAGCCAGAAGGCATTGGGACGCGGCCGGGGATTCTGGTGAGGAGATGCACGCGGGAGGCGAGACGGACTGGCGCGGCAGTGGCCAATCCTCGGTTGCAGCAGCGGCAGGGCACCGGGCGCGTCTGGCAAGGTCTCGGGCGAGACGAGACGGGGCGAAAAGGTCTGCAGGGTGCTTTGGCGCGCGATTGGGAAGGAGGCGCGCTGATCCATTGTGTCACGGCCGGCGACTAGGCGAGGCCGCACTCGCCGGTGTGGTAACGCTATGCGGTGGCAGGGCTCTAAAACAGGGCGCACACACGCTCTGGCGCTCTTTACCCGATAGATCCGCGAGATCCTTTCCTGGGTCCATCTTCAAGTCTCTTGCTCTCCCAATCTCGGAACTCCACCACTTCGACTGCCTTAACAAGAGTTGTATAACTCAGGCCAAGGCCCAATTCTTGTAATTGGACCGAGTCCAAAAACGCAGTGGATTCGGAGATCCAAAGCTCCAAAGTTTGGAGGAACACTGGTTTCGGGACTTAGAGAAAAATGGCGGTTTGCTGGGTTTCAGAGGTCGGGGATGATTTGAACTGCAGATTTGGGAAGTTCCGTAGATGAATTGGACCAAGGTCCAATTAACAAAGTTGTAGCAGGGACTTCGTTCTCCAACTTCCATAAAGGAATTTCTGGACGTTCAGCTCAACTTACCAAGGATAAGTCCGCCCTAAGGCGTGAGATCAGACTGATTTTCCAGACTTAGCCATAATGGCTAAAGAAGTTTGAGTTGACCAGATCAGGGAACTTGTCTTAAGATTAAACTCAGCTGATTTAAATCTAGGTCGTTACACCGCGCTGCTCCGGCTGAGCCGGGCGGCGGGCACAGGCCGGGCAGCGTGGTGCAGGCGGCTGGGGTCGGAGAGGCAGCTCTGGCGCAGCCGAGGTGGCTCGTGCGTGGACGGGCAGTGTCATTAGTTTGGAAAGCATAATTGATCTTTTACCGTAGCAACGCACGTTAATTTTGCTAGTATAATTATAAGCCAAGCTATGCTTCTGCCCACTAATCTCATTCGTGCACAGTAGAATCGGTAAAACAACCACGTGAACCAGCGTATGGGCTACAAAACCGAGTTAAAAATGCGTAAACCAACGCACGAGGTATTAAACAGAAAAATCGCTGCCCACCCCATGAGCTGGGAAACTGAAACCCCCTAGAAAACAGCCGCACATGGGCTAAACACGTCAATAAAAGGGCATGCAACCAAAGTTCTTAGGAAGAAAAAAGTGGCCAACCAGCCCCCGCATCGTCCGTACGGGTGACTCGGGCGGAACCAGAGTCCAGTGCTGACACCATCCCTTCCTCCCATCATCTGCTTTGCTGCTGCTGGAGCCAGCGGCTGGAAGTCCGGTTGGCCGCAAGGATGGGGTAGCGGGTCATCTGCACCTTGGCTTCATCTTTAATGGGCACCTGCTTGCCGTGGGTACAGCGTGCTTGAACAAGGGAGAGGGCTGGCCATGGGGTCAACGGTGCCTGGATCCGGTACCCTGGTTGACGAATCTGGCAGCCCTCAAAGGAAGGGAGAGCATATCCAGCTCACAGCGGGTAGGGGCATCTCGGCCTTTGCAGTTGCATGGGAAGATGGGCAGTTGGCGAGTTGTGGCACTGCCGTGGCTGTGTGGGGATGTTGCGAGCGGAGGTGGCTGGGCGACAGTGGCATGAGGTGCGAGTGAGGAGGCAGCAGCAGCAGCTGTGCTTAGGAGTGGGCAGCACGGATCGATCTGCGATCACGCTTCGGAGCGGTGGCGGCTTGGAGGGGGATGGCATTGGCCTGGCAGCAACTTCGTGCAGGCAGCACGGTGGAGGTGGAAGGATGGTGGAGTGGTGTTGGGTTTGCCCAGCGATGGCCGCGACTGATCAGAGAGACGTTCAGGGCATCATGATGGTACACTTCGTATATATCCTGGAAGTCTTGCCACAGAACTTTCTCGCCTTCGCCGTAAAAATCTATCAGTTTTACCTTAAGGCCCAACATCTCCCTCGAGTCGGCGGACACCTTCATGTACCATTGATGGAATTCGTAAATCTTTGTTGATAGCTTCCGTAACAACTCAGGCCTTACTAGAGATTTGCCTAGCTCAAAAGTCCATCTCGGTTGAACTGGCGGTGCAGCTGGCGGCTCAACTTGCCCTAAACATTCATCAAGTCCCATACCGGTTTCTTCCATGAATTTCAATACTTGTGCTTGTTGATCCAAGGGCATTGCTACTACCCTTTGAGCGTCTTTTTTTTTATAAATGCCTGAGGTCGGGGACAGCACCACTGGAAGATGACTTTCCTTTCCTTTTGTCCCTCTCATCAGCCTTTACTAAAGCCCGTTTGTAGTTTGATAGTAGTGGTATCCTTATCTTGGCTCCTTCTTCCATCCTGATAAAAAAGTTTAAATCTCTTCGATTTACTAGCGGTGGCTCCATCTCCCTTGCGTTTTTTTCTTCGGCTTGTTTCTGGAACCATGCACTGGCCTCTGCTTGGATTTCTGCCCACTGTTCTGCATGACTCATTGCCGCCCAACGTTCCTTACGAGTCACTTCAAGCTCCTTTGTTTTCTTATTTCTCTATCTTTGCTTGGGAGGCGGTGCTCGTGACTTCTTTAGTGATGCTGCAGGTTCCTTCATCAGGGCTTCTCTTAGTCCCGGCGACCGTGATCGGGGAGGGGTGTTGTTATTGTCGTCGTCGCTCCCACCACCAGGATGTGGTGGAGATGGAGACCTTGATAGAGAAGGAAGCGACGGTCTTGGAGCAGGTTGTGCAGGAGATGACGGTCTTGAGCTATGAGGAGAAGGTTGATGCTTGGGATCTACGGGGAGCGGTCTTGAGCTCTGAGGAGATGGCTCCATGCCGGGAATGATGATATAGCGTTTGCACCATAGAATGATCCCATGAAGTGCATTTGCCAGTGTCCTTTCCCCATCACCTCCTGGGAGGTCGAGCTCTAGGCCTTCATATTGGCTATCAACAAGCTGCTCTACGTGGACACAGGCGTAGCCAGGTGGAATCTCCATGCCATGACTGCTCTGCCCTGCCAGGATTGGTAACGCACTTCCGTACGCCACCTGTACATATAGCAGAAGTAAACAAGTTTTTAACCTCCAATCTCGAGGCGTGGATCAATTGACAAGATTGCATAAATATTATGTATAAGTATACCTTAATACTGAGGTTGCCGACTAGTGCATGCAGCTCACATGTGGTGCGTTGCGTGATGGCATCCACAGCGAACCGTAGCTCCTCTACGGGTAACCTAGGCGTCTGCGCATCGGGAGCCCTGTAGAAGCACAACTGCTCAAGAGGCGTTGAGAAGGGCTGGCGTAGTTTGGATTCGGCAATGCTCCAGATTAGGCCAACTCCGCAACTGCGTGGGCCACTCGATGATTGATTTCCACCAACATTCTTTCTTCTTTTGACTACACTTTGGATTCTAGCATCTACCGCCAGCTCTCCTCAATCTATTCCTTTCTTCTCTTGCGCTTCTGTACGATGCGCTGTCGCCTCGGAAAGCAAACTTCCACAGAATGACCTCGAACCCTCTGCAATATCCTGGGTGCTCGGGATTACCGAGGGCCAATGTGAGCTCATCATTCTCTCGGTCCACCTTAAACCTCCTAGCTTTAGAATCTTTAATGTTCTTCATAAGACTTTTGGCCTTCTGACGTATTGTCTCATTGAATATCAACGTCCCATCGTCTTGGCTCGGGGAGCCTCCATGAGCGTAATACCAATTTTTCAATCATTCGGGTCATTCAATAGTTGCAGGTACGATACCCTGTTCGATCAGATCTTGTTCCATCTTCTTCCATTTGGAAATTGCTGTGCCATAACCACCTCGCCCTAGATGATGATGGTACCCTTTCTGACCAGAATTTGTAGTGTTGGTCTGGATCTTTTTCACACCATTTTCACTCCTCTTATATTCAACAAATGCCTCCCAGTAGTCCCTCAACTTTGGCCACACATTGAAATCTGGAGTTCGGCCCTTCTTAATGTAGTTGGCATCCAACATCTTCTTGAATGTCTGGAATTGTGTAGCCATCTTCTTCAGTGTCCACGCTTTCACATCCTTTTCAATATATCCTTTAGGAAATGTGAAATGTCTCTTAACATCTTCCCACAGCATATTCTTTTGTGTCTCCGGGAGCGCGTACGGATTAGTGTTTTTGCCCTTCCATTCTCTGATGCTGATAGGCACGTTGTCCCTTACAATTGCCCCGATCTGACTCACGTACTTCTTTGCTACTTTTTCGGGAGCAACCAACCTGCCCTCTTCTATCACTTCCGTGATGACAAGCCTCCCTTCCATCACCTTTGTACGACCTCAGGTCTTCTGCCCTTTCGTCGATCCAGAAGGCTAACAGTTCAAGATTCGTTAATTAGTACGTAGTATTAATGGTGGTGTCAAATAATAGAAATTATATATACCTCGCTGGAACCTTTCGCCAAGGCAAGGTGTTGCTGGGGCTTAGGCTCTTCATTCCCATTGCTGAACATGTTGAGGAACATGTCTGCCTGGGTGCCCTCTTCATCAGTGTATGATATTGGAAGGTTGTCGCCACTACCATCACTAGCAATAATCTGCTCCATGAGATACCTTGCGGTCTCGTCGTCTGGCATTTCAACTACTGATTGAAACATACATGGAACCATACATTACAGTCATGAATCATAGAACTCGATCATGAAATAGGAACCTCACACGAAATGAAACGTACATGAAATCACCTTAGTTACATGTACGTAAGGGTATCAACATGAAATCATACAATAACATGAATCCGACAAAGTCTGGAATGTTTATACAAATTTCAACAAATTAGTAGTACTTTGTAAGAATTTCTACCAAATTTCTACTAATTTCTACATATTTATTGGAATTTCTACAAAATTTCTACTAATGCCTAATAATTTTACAATAACATGAATCCCACAAAGTCCAGAATATTTATACAAATTTCAACAAATTAGTAGTACTTTTGTAAGAATTTCTACCAAATTTCTACTAATTTCTACATATTTATTGGAATTTCTACAAAATTTCTACTAGTGCCTAATAATTTTGCAATAACATGAATCCCACAAAGTGTGGAATGTTTATACAAATTTCAACAAATTAGTAGTATTTTGTAAGAATTTCTACCAAATTTCTACTAATTTCTACATATTTCTTGGAATTTCTAGCAAATTACTACTGATTCCTACTAATTTGAATTAATTTCTACAAAATTTATCAACTGATTTTCTAACTAATCTAAAAATATCTATTGATTTTCTAACTAATCTACTAATATCTATTGATTTTCTAACTAATCTACTAATATCTATTCATTTTCTAACTAAAAAATAAAAAAGGCCCTTGCTAACGCAAGCCGGTGGGCTTGCGTCAGCAAGAGCCATTCGTTCCCGGTGCTAGTGCCGGCGGACCTCGCGCGGTGCCTAGCTGGGCGACGAGGTGGCCGGGGCGGTGGGACAGCGGCGGCCGAGGCGGCGGGACGGTGGAGGCGGGGACGGAGCGAGGTAGCCATAGCAACAACAGGCACAGGTGGCCGGCGACGAGGGACGGAGGCGGCGCGCGACAAAGGCGTCCACGAGGCGCGGCGACGGACGAGGGCGCGGCGGCGATAGAGGATGTGGCGTTGATCGAGGCGGTGATGAGGCCCCGCGATGGAGGCGGCCGGCGGCGACGAGGTCGAGGGGCACGATGGAGAAGGATCAGAGGCAGGCCAGGGCGATGGAGGAGGAGGCAGTCCGGGCGCGGGCGAGGCGGTCGGGCGGCGAGACAACGATGGACGGGACGATGGGCGACGAGGACGACGGTGGCCGGCGATGGAGGCGGATAGGCGGTGACGGAGTAGGCGGGAGGGCACAGGATCTTGGCGGTGGTGAAAATTTGGCTAAGTGTCGTAACTGGCGTGCGGTGGGGGTAGAAGAGGCTACAGTGGGTTTTATCCCCTTCCCTTTTATCCCGGTTCGTAATTGAACCTGGGACTAAAGGCCCTTTTTTCCCAGGTGCCAACACCAACCCGGACAAAAGGCCCCCCCCTTTATCCCGGTTGCTAACTATAACCAGGATAAAAGGGTACGTCCTCGGCGGAAAACGAAAACTACCCTTTTATCCTGGTTGCAGTTGTCAACCGGGATAAAAGGGGGGCCTTTTGTCCCGATTGGGGTTGGCACCCGAGACAAAAGGGACGGCCTTTGATCCCGGTTGCTTTTGGCAACAGGGATAAAAGGTCCTTTTGTCCCGGTTTCTATTAGCACCTGGGATAAAAGGGCCTTTTCCCACACTTTCATCTCCCGCCTGTTTTTTTTGGAAAAGGATTTTATTTATGTTTTCACTGCATTTCAGGATGAAAAAATAAAAAACTTCACATATTTTGAACATGCAAAATTATATTTCATTAGCAAGTATATTGACAATAAGTGTGAATTAGTCATTAATTCTATACCAGTTCATTTAGCCTCTAAAATAATTATTTTACTGCATCGCTATGATCAAGAAATTATTCAATTAAATAATTTCAACGCGCAAAAAAAATCCATGTATGTATGTGGTTAACATTGTTCATGTTTATCTAATAAATCTTCACCTCAACAAATTTAAGAACACATGAAATCATACATAGGTTAAATTAAAAATTGTATCAAATACTACACAAAGGTCAAGTAAATTTAGCGCATTACAATACAACGTTATAAAATTTCTTCTTCATGAAAGTTCCTTGATCATGATCGCGGCGTAAGTACGGACCCTCTTCTTTGGATAGCAGGATGCTTGGGTCAACTTTAACAGCGAATGGAGGCATGCCATAAACTGATCATAATCATCTGATTGGTCTGTTTTATCCTCAACTGCCACGATTTTTCTTTCACCTGGAAGAACTATGTGGCACTTTGGCTCCCATGTCTCTTCTGGATTTCTCTTGGGTTTGCTAGACATGTCCTTCACATAGAAAACCTGATGCACATCATTGGCAAGTGCGAATGGTTCATCACTGTATCCAGTCTTGCTCAGATCTACTATTGTCATTCCGTACTGATCTTTGGTTCCGGCAGTTAGCTTCACCCAATTGCAAAGAAATAGAGGGATGTACAGCGGTCCGTATTCGAGTTCCCATATCTCCTGTATAAAACCATAATACGACTCCTTGCTATTATTTCTATCTATGGCATCTATGCGGACACCACTATTCTGGTTCGTGCTTTTCTGGTCCTCGGCTCTCGTGTAAAATGTATAACCATTCATCTCATAGCCTTGGAATTTCACGATTGTGCTAGCAGGTCCCCTAGCTAACCAAGCGAGCTGTGGGTGAATCTCAGAGTTGCCCATAAGTTGTTGGCGCAACCAGGAGGGAAAAGTTTCCATTTGATGATGTGTAAGCCAAGCATCGGATTTCGTCAGGTTTTTGGAAATTACCATCTGCCTGTGCTGCTCGATACACGGAGACACAAAGGATGACTGTTGCAGAACAGTGTAGTGTGCCTTGTCGAACAAATCAGTATCATTGCTCAAATTTGATTTCCTTCCAAGAGTGCCCATTCCCTGGAGCCTCCCCTCGTGGCGTGAAATTGGAACCCCAATCGAGTCAATTGAGTCAATAAAACCAACACAAAACTCGATCACCTCCTCAGTGCAACCGGACATTTTCTGGTAGAACACCCCTCAGTGCAACCGGAAGCAACTGGGTCATCAACATGTGGCAGTCATGAGCCTTGAGATTTGTAAACTTCTTTTGTTTCATATTTATTATTCCCTTTATATTCGAGGAGTACCCAGATGGGACCTTCATACTATTCAAGCATTCAAACATGGTATCCTTCTCTTCCTTACTGAGAGTGTAACTAGTAGGATGTAAGTAGTGTTGTCCATTATCACTCCTTTCCGGATGTAGGTCATCTCATTGCCCCATGACTTTCAGGTCCTGTCGTTCTCCCAATGTATCTTTCGAGGTCCCATAAACACCCATGAAGCCTAGCATGTTCACGCAAAGATACTTCATCAGGTGCATCACGTCTATCGCGTTGTGAACCTCTAGGATTTCCGAATAAGGTAGCTCCCAAACAAATTGACTTTTTCTTCCATATGGCTGCACATCCATTATCGTTGTTCAAAAAAGGTTGCCTACCATGACCCTTTCCAAAGACTACATTTACATCCTTTATCATCTCGAAGACACGCTTTCCAGTACAGTGTGCAGATTTTTTATGATGGTCTGGCGCCCCTTTGAAATGCATCCCGCTCTTTCTCAGTTTGTGGTGAGCAGGGAGAAATCAACGATGACCCATATAAATGACCTTCTTACAGTGCTTCAAATACATGCTGTCTGTGTCGTCTAAACAGTGGGTGCAGGCCCAGTATCCCTTATTTGTCTGTCCTGAAAGGTTACTCAGTGCAGGCCAATCATTGATGGTTACGAACAACAATGCTCGTAGATTAAAGATCTGTTGTCTATCCTCATCTCACACATGTACACCTTCTTCCTTCCAGAGCTATAAAAGTTCATCAACCAACGGTCTTAGGTACACGACAATGTTGTTGCCAGGTTGTTTTGGGCCTTGGATAAGCGTCGGCATCATAATGAACTTCCACTTCATGCACAGCCAAGGAGGAAGGTTGAACATACATAGGGTCACAGGCCAAGTACTATGGCCACTACTCAACTCACCGAATAGATTGAATCCATCAGTACTTAAACCTAACCTTATGTTCCTTGCTTCACTTTCAAAGTCTGAGAATGCTCTATCAATTGATCTCCACTAGGCCCCATCTGCGGGGTGTCTTAGCATCTCATCTTCCATACGTTCTTCTTTGTGCCATCGCGTCAACTTAGCATTCGCCTTGTTCCTAAACAAACGCTTCAAGCGTGGTATTATAGGGAAATACCACATCACCTTCGCGGGAAGTCTCTTCTTGGAAGACTGCCCCTTGACATCACTAGGATCATCTCGCCTGATCTTATACCGCAGCGCTTCGCAGACGGGACAAGCATCAATTTTCTCGTATTCATCACCACGATAGAGGATACAATCATTAGGGCATGCGTGTATCTTCTGAACATCCAATCCGAGAGGGCACATAATCTGTTTAGCTTCATATGTTGTGGATGGTAATTCATTATTCTCGGGAAGAATCTTCTTGACAATGTTTAACATCCCCTGAAATGCCTTATCGGACACACCATTTTTTGCCTTCCATTGCACAAATTCTAGTGTCGTACCTAGTTTTTTATGGCCCTGCTGGCAATCTGAGTAGAACAATTTTTGGTGATCATCTATCATGCGCTGCAACTTTGCTGCTTCCTTCTCAGTTTCACAATCTCTGTGTGCATCTCATAGCACCTGACCAAGGTCATCAGTAGGGCCATTTTCTACAAACTCATCTTCATCAGCCTCACCCATTGTATTATCTGCAAAAGTTTGGCCTGCAACCTAGTCCGGAATGTTGTCATCATCCTCCTCCTCTTCGCCGTCTTCCATTACAACCCCTCTTTCACCATGTTTGGTCCAAACCAAATAGTTAGGCATGAAACCGTATCTAAACAAGTGGCTGTGAATAGTCCCCCAGGAATCTTTTGAATAGTCCTTGTTATTGCATTGGAAGCATGGACAACATATGAACCCATTCTATTGCATGTTCGCTTTGGCCACTTCGAGAAAATAATGCAAGCCATCAATAAACATCTTGCTCCGTTTGTCTGCATTATACGTCCATTGTTGGTCCATGTGCATCGTATTACGCATGAAAATGGATTACACTTGAAAATGGATTACATGTGAAAATTGATTATGCATGAACAAGGATTACACTTGAAAATGGATTCACGACTGAAAGCATGCCAAATGTTGTAGTGCACATAATGCTGAACGTTTAGATATAGATACAAATACACATATTTAAATTAAAGATCCAAACAACATGATACAATATGACAAGCCATCCACTGGTTATTATCTAGAACGACTTTAAGCATCCTTGGGCAGTCAAGACGAAGGTTCCGCTGACCCAGCCTCATGCTGTGGATTATTTGTGCCGCCTGAAACGGTAGTACTATGTGAACGTGAAACACCCGGGACTGAGGGTGGAGCATAACGACCACCAAAAGGAGGTTCCTGACCCGCGGCAGCAGCTTCTTCATGATGTTTCTGCAAATAACGAAGCATTGCTTTCTCCAACGCGCTCATTTTC
Organism: Setaria viridis; assembly: GCF_005286985.2. NCBI lineage: Eukaryota > Viridiplantae > Streptophyta > Magnoliopsida > Poales > Poaceae > Setaria > Setaria viridis. The sequence goes on from NC_048269.2 coordinate 5,313,352, forward strand.
TTCGGCTTATCCTGAGGGCCAACTATCATTTTCCCCTTGCCGAAAGAGGAACGACGATCGCCCCCACCATCGCCAGTTCCTCCAGTAGCAGAAGCCATCTATGTACAAAAATTCTTACCTTAACACTGCAGAACTTGTTGAACTTGAAGACCGTGATCATCTCGGTGAGCATGTTCTCAACTGGGTGGCACCGTACTTCGTCATGGAAGAGGTTCGATTTTATGAGAAAGGGGACATAGTCTTCCACGATGTCTATTGCCACTCTTTCTCGTAAAATCGAACCTCCTCCTTGATGTTCGTTGCTTCTCCATGGAGAACATGCTTACCGAGATGTGCCTGCAGAACTTGTTGAACTTGAAGACCGTGATCATCTGGCGAGCATGTTCTCAACTGGGTGGCACTGCACTTTGTCATGGAAGAGGTTCGATTCTACAAAAAAGGGGACACAGTCACGATGTTTGTATCCACTCTTTCTTGTAGACTCGGACCTCCTCCTTGACATACGTTGCTGCTCGGCGGAGAACATTCTCGCCAAGATGAACACGGTATGCAAGTTCAACAAGTATGGATTTCAAAAACCATATTGAATTTGACAAGATAAATCATCTAGACAAGATAGCATCATTCTTAAACCACTGCAAGAATACATACTATATATGACACATCAATCTCCCTCACATTCTAGCTCAAAATACCTCTCCATTTTCTACTTCATCACATTCTAGCAAATAAACTATCCATCTCCAAAGCATAAATCAAAGCGTAACACGAGGATGAAGTAGCAAACCTTCACAACACTTGTATTGGATGAATGAAATTCCCATGAAAATGAGAGAAAAAAATTCAGGCAGCACCTCCCTTGCTTTGGCACCACCGGAGAGTAGGTGAAGCTCAGCTCTCTGTCTTTGTGGTGGGCTGGCTCGGGCTGGAGGAGGAAGAAAGGCCTCTATCTTGGTATATAATGGGGATGAGTTTTTATCCCGGTTAAAACCTCCAACCAAGATAAAAAGGAACACATTTTGTCCTGGTTGAAAGTTTACTCCCGGTTGGAGGCTCCAACCGGGACAAAAGGGTGGTTGGAACCTCCACACTTTTGTCCCGGTTGGAGGCTCCAACCAGGACAAAAGGGTAAACCCACCAACGCCCCGGAACTAGCCGTTACAACTGGGACCAAAGGGGGCCTTTAGTCCCAGATGCAAATACCAACCGGGAGTAAATCTCCCCTCCATTTTTGCCTACCGTGGCGCCCCCTTTTCTCCCGGACCTACTTTAAACCGGGACAAAAGGGGATGCATCGAAAGTCAGTTCTCTACTAGTGTCATCTACTTTTTAATATAATCAGCAGCTCTCATGCTTGATTTGTTTCAAAAAAGAGAGCACAAACCTGGGTCCTTTAACTTGTCAGGAACAGCACCAACCACTTCAGCTACATTTCATTTGTAGTACAACAGCATATTTTGTTTATATATATCAACAAAAAAAAACACCACTAACTCCGCACAAACTAAAAAATCCAATGGAAGAGTGTGGAAATGGGTTCGAAACCAAGTCTCCAGCGTCCAAGGAGGAGTGCCAACCAATTGGGCTACATTTTGTTTATGTAGCATGAGCATATTTCATCAATCGGGAGTGCCCGCATCTTAGCAGCATCAGTAGTGTAGTAGAATACCTGAGGCACGATGTATCCGTACACAAAATGTAAAAACAAAAGATCTATTAGCTGCTCAGGTGAAGATCGTCACCACGTACATGGGTTGACAAGAGCTTTATTATCTCTATAGTGTTGCATGTATTATCTTCTCAGTTTACAGTACATGGTCCGCGACCGTATGTATGCGGCACAAGGCAAACAAAAGAAGTAGAAGTAAGCCTACACTAGAGAAGAAACATTCCATCCAACGTTTTTATCCCAATCGTTTTTGGATCTGCGACTAAAGGGCCTTTAGTCCCAGGTTAAACGGCCACCGACGACGGGAGCTTTAGTCCGGTTGGTAATATCAACCGGGACTAAAGGGACCCTTTAGTCCCGATTGTAACGGCTAATGGGACGAGAGAATCTAGCGATGCATTTAGTCTCAGTTGAAAACACAACCGGGACTAAAGGGCCCCCTTTGGTTCCGGTTGGAGAGACGCATAGGTCTTGAAAATCCAATCAGGACTAATCTGTCAAGACTAAACGCCCCCGTCTTTAGCCCCGCGTATTTCACCCGGGACTAAAGATCTCCTTTAGTCCTGGTTAGTGTTGCCAACTGATACTAAAAAGGTTCCAATAAAAATAAAAAAATGGCCCGCCCGCGCCGATCACCCGCGCCGCACGCCGGGAGCCTGCCGGAGGCTGGCTCGCGCCGCTCGTGCCCCCAGCCTCTCCGCCTGGAAGAAAGGGAGAGGAGTAGGAGAGAAGATAAGGAATAAATACTGCATGCGCGAGATAAGGGACAGGAGAGGAGGAGAGAAGATAAGGTGGAGGGAGAGAGGGGAACTAGAGGCCACGAGGAGGCGTTTAGTCCCGGTTGAAAACACCAACCGGGACTAAGGTAGTCTCGGTTGGAATTCCAACCGGGACTAAGGGGGCTGTTGGCGCTAAAAATCGGCCGATGACCTTCAGCGTCAGACACACGACCCGAGAGATAACCGGCTATGATACAACCGATAATCACGTAGCGATTGTGAAGAAACTACTAGAATAATTTAAACGACGCTACAAATGCAGCACTTGAAACAGATCTAATCGGTTATGTGATAATAAATAAAAATAACAATGATAAAGCCGACAGTTCGAATCTCAAGCTGGATAACTGGTGATAAAACTAGAGCAATAGATAAAACCTATAATTCTAGTTAATATCGATAACCGGTGAATAAATCTAAACGAAACGACAAACGATGCGCCCGAAGTTAAAGCTTAGATATTACTCGACAAACGGAACTTACAAATCGGCCGAACATCGTGTCAATGCAGCCCTGTCAATCCGTACGAACTCGTGAAAATAAAAAGTTTTTGGCGAAGTCGCCGACTTGAAAGTAAAGTACGAGGAATAAGTAGATTTGCTGTATTGATTGATGTTGTTCTACAAATCTCTAGAGACGGCTATAATAGCTGTTACAACCAATTTCCTAACCGTCTAGGATCTATCTCTAATTTCAAATGATAATAAATATTTACAAATACAACTCGTATCAGAGTTGGTTATCATACTCCCACGGGCCAATCTCTTTCTTCAACTATCTTCTTCTCTAGCCCACCTTAAGCCCATATTGGCCCAGCTGCTCCAGCCTTCCAATCGGCCGACCTTCATCAACTCCGCTCGTCAATCGGCCGAAACACTGTAGCGCCAATCGGCCGATTCCCAACTGTAGCTTTTAGCCTGCCGCGTCAGTCAATCTTTTCCTCCCTTGACGCCGATTCAAAACACGTGTCAAAATCCGGCGTCAACACATGCCCCCCAGTTTTGGAGTAAAACATAACTTTTACTTCGAAACTCTTTTTAACTTTCTCTCCGAGACAAGCGCGGCAAAAACTCCTTTCTGTTTTGCAGTCTTCTACCTGATGATTGCAATCTTTTCGAACTGAGCACCTAAGACAACTGCTCCTCTGAAATTCGTGTAGACGGTGCGGTAAAAATCCCGCCTTTACCCTTTCTCTCGAACCGTCCTTAAATACCAGCACTCTCCGCTGCTTCTTCTCCACGAGCTCAGAAATTTCTCTCCCCTTGGCGAATCATATTCCATCTCCTCTCCGGTGCCCTCTCACCTCCTGGTCGCATCTTTCCGGCGATCTTTCTTTTGTCTTCATCCCGCTTTACTTTCTCCAATGGCGGCTCCATCAGCGACCTTGAGCTTCATCCCAGAGGTAAACATCATGAAACTTTACTTTTTACCACTCATGCGTCTTTTAGATCCACTCTTAGTTTTCTCCCTTTTTATTTTCTTTAGGCGATTAGGCAGTGAATCACCATCCCTTTCTCAAACGCTCCTGGTCTCATCGGCCTTGGCTCTATGGGAAACTCAGATCCAACCGACCTCATCAATATGGAAACCCACAAAATTCCTTTCAAGCAATCAACCATGGATCTGGATCAGTGGGCGGGCGCATTTAGATCTTGGCCGAACAAGACCTCTGGTTGGAAGGAATGGTATCAAAGGATGGCCGATTTGAAGAGGGTCCTTGGGATGAACAGAAAATTGGCCATTGCATAAACTTATCCTTATCTCAGATGGAGAAGAACGAGCCCCTGGTCATGGCAGCGTCTTATTTCTGGTATGATGCTCTCAACGCATTCCTCTTTGGTCAGGGGCCCATGACTCCAACTCTGGCCGACATCGTGATGCTGACCGGCCTTGACATTTCTTTGCCTGACAGACCCTTTGACTTCCAGATCAAGCCCACCCATCGCCTGGAAACGAAAGAATCGGCGGATGGAAAGGCTATATCGAAAGGAACATGAAGACCGAAACCATCAGCGACACAGAGCACACAGCCTTCCTGATGATGTGGCTAGAAAAACATTTCTTCTGTGGCCGAGCAGTCGGCCCGTCGTCGAACACGCAAACCTTGGCTGAAGCCTTAGCGAGGGGCTCCAATGTTCCATATGCTGCATTTATTGGGATCGGTCTACCATATACTGCATCAGATTGCCATAAAGTTGTCGGCTGGAGAGCCGATTGGAAACCCCGACGACCCTTGGTGGTTCATTACCCTTTGGCTCAATATGTATATGATCAAAGTTTCTCGGGTGCGAATTTAAACTCAAACGTTTCCCAATATTGAATCAAGGGAAAATCCAAAAGTTCGCTGGCGCTGCACCTCCTTCAGCGAAGCGGCATCAACACTCCCTGGCAGCAAATTCACCCCCACCAAGACTGCCGAGTACTTCAGGTGCTTTCTACGCCGGCGTCAACGATGAAACCATAAGCTGGTATCCATATCAAAGAACTGAGCCACTTTTTGAAAACCTTGCCTGCTTCAATTCAACCACCAATTCTTTTGATAATGAGCTCATGGACATTTTGATCAAGCCTGGGATTCTGCCGGTGAACTTCTTCTCAGGGAAAGATTCTCCGACTTATGAATTCTACAACCCATCAGTGGCGCCACGCCAATTCGACCTCGGCCAGCTACCGATTGGGATTTACTTTGTCAGCCGCGTGAAGTTTAGGGATGAACTTTCCACGGGGATCAAATATAATCGGCTGAGCAGTTTGGTACCAAATTCTGACACCATTGATTTGACCAACTGGGTGGTGGCCCCATTCGCCGTCCAACAATTCAAGTTATGGTGGGGCGAATGGAAACAACACCTCTTCTGCGTGTCCCCCGCGATGTACTGCAACGAATTAGACCCCACCAACATTGATCCAAATGCAGTGGTATTACTCCTTTTCAGCCGATTTTCTTTCCCTTTTTCTGCAGTTGGGAAGTCATCTCCCCCCAACACGCAGCCGCAGTGGAAGGCCGATAGATAATCGTCACCATTATACTTCATTTCCAATTATCGGTTTCTAGGCTCCGTCCATCAAAGATATTTCTACCGGTCAATTGAAACAGAAGTTGAAGCTAACTTCTTCAAAGAAAATGAGCCGCCAAGTGGGCGCCCGTATAGAATTGGCCGGTCAATCGGCGGCGGCATCGGCTGAATCCTTAGCTACACCGACTCCGCCGATTGTCGAAGAAGTCAACCCTCAGGCCACTACAGAAGTTGGAGCAGCAGCCGTGTCATTGTTGCTAGAGGCTGTCCAGGTAACCTCATACACCCCGTATTTTCTAAATATACCGTCAGTATTAACTCCTTTTTGTTAGGCTGCGCAGATCATCACAGAGCAATCTTCGCAACAATCGGCCATGCTCCAGGCGAAAACCGAGTGTGGCGGAACCGCTCGGATTAACTTAGCTAAAGCACAATTAAGTCGCCTGACACGCGATCATATGCTTTAATCAAGTTAACTTGGCAGTCCGTCAGATTTCATTCGATAAGACCACTACACAGGACCGAGATAGCAGAGCTCACACAAAGGTGAGTGGTTCCAGAGAATACAACAGATCATCCGAGAATAAACAAGTACATTAATTTCTTACAACACTGGTTCGAAATTCAATCAGTTTGTAAAGTTCACAAGCAGCGGAAAGATAAACCACGGAAGCTAGCGCTGGGGTCGGATGTCACTGATGAGGCCGATCATGACATCCCTGATCCCTATCCTCGCCGTTCGAGGAGGGATCCCACTCGACCGTCCACCCAGGCGGGAGCTGGGGAGGACAAGTGCAACAGCAGCAAACTCAGGAACTTTGACATCACCTGAAAGATGTGCCACAAGCAAGGCTGAGCGACTACGCTCAACAAGACTTAACCGACCGGTGGGAAAACTACTCCACCACCTTCTAGACATGCAAGGCTCTTTGGCTGAGGGGTTTGTTTTGCCAAAAGTGACTACAGTATGTCCTTACTTTCAATATTTTAGCTCAGATTCTAAGTTTATTAACCAGTCTACTTTAGCAACTTATGCTAAGCAAACATAGTTTCCAAGCAATTTAAAGAACTAGCATTAAGATTAATATCGTCATCCTATTCCATCTTTACTCAGTGTAGCATAGCGATCAAGCAGTCCCAAACTGTGAGAGGTAGACGAATGTAACACCCCGTCCTCCAAAGCCGCACCGCCCAGCCCTTCCGAGGGGCGGGCACGCGTACACATAGCACCCTGCTTACACTTTCGTCCTCGCTTCATGTAAAAGGGTTAACCCGAAGGTGCTATGGCTGGTTGACGAAGGCTTATAAGTTGCCTCCACCCTTGCTAAACTAGCAATGTGGTACTAAACATGCGCACCTGCGCTAATGGGCCACACTGGGCCAACCAAATTGGGCCGGGTGTCACATTCACCCCCCCTCAAAGAACCCGACGTCCTCGTCGGTCCAACTCACCCACGCATGGGCAAATGTCCAGGAACGTTCCCTTTAAGCGCACGACCGTACGTCCAGTGCCGGCGCTATATGCCATGCCGTGTGTCCCATCGCAGGCCCACACGCGTCATGCGTCATATGCCCGCACACTGACCCGTACGCGCAACCGCGAGGGTCGGCTCTGATACCATTTGTAACACCCCGTCCTCCAAAGCCGCACCGCCCAGCCCTTCCGAGGGGCGGGCACGCGTACACATAGCACCCTGCTTACACTTTCGTCCTCGCTTCGTGTAAAAGGGTTAACCCGAAGGTGCTATGGCTGGTTGACGAAGGCTTATAAGTTGCCTCCACCCTTGCTAAACTAGCAATGTGGTACTAAACATGCGCACCTGCGCTAATGGGCCACACTGGGCCAACCAAATTGGGCCGGGTGTCACAACGAATCAATTCAAATTTCTTAACCATGCATGGTGAACCTAATCTCACGACATCCGCATACCACGAAGGTCGCTTCCTGTGTCGGCCGTCCCCATCAATTCCCAGGCGCGTGTCAGGTCCAAACTTCCCTTGGCATGCAATGCTCCACAGTCTCGACCTCTTGCCGTATTATGACCGCACTTGCACCCACATGATGCACCATGGGAACCTCGTTTTAGGGACAGCAGGGGTATAAACCACGCCCTAGTTCAATCAGGTACTAGGCTTCCCCATCCCATACTAGGTATGAGATTAGTACTTTCAAACACTTGATCACAAACACCAACACTTTAAGACCTTAAACAATTTCAAGTAGACACACGGGGCCATCCACTGACCACCAAAATAGTTCACAAGGCCCTGCCCCCTCCATCGTCCTTCTAGTGGTGACAAAGGAGAACAAGCAACTCCTATAACTCGCGAGTGACAGGGAATCACTCGACTTTTACCAAGTCCTGTTAAGCACTGCAACTACTCGGCCTATCATACTAGTATTCAAATCAAAGGAACTAAGTCATGCATCTATGGTTTCAAGCAACTCCTGTAACGTAATGCACATATATACAAATGAAGGCATGAGCAAGTTTAGAAAGACTAGGTTATGCTCCGGGGCTTGCCTTCGAGCGGGGTGGAAGCGAACTGGTCTTCGGCGCTCTCGGCTTCAGCTCCTGCTAGTGGCAGCTCGGCTACAACTTTGTCTTTTGGCATTGGGTGCAACTCGTACGTGCCGTCAGCAAGGTTTAGCTCTACACGAAATGCAAATGGAAGGGTTAAAACACTTATACGGTTATTTCATCAACACTTGCAAGGATTTGGCCCAAAAACTGTAGCAAAACTACAAGAAAGGGTGTGAAACCCACTTTATTTGATTCTACTCAGAAAGAGGATTCCAACCCAAGTGATTTCATATTTTTCTGATTTTTCCTCGATTTAAGATGAATTTCCCAAGCTTCTGTTGATTTAGAGAAAGATAAAAGAGTCGGATCAGGAAAAACTTATGATCTGACCCTTAAACCTAAGGAATAATTGTAGCAGGGTCCTCAAACTTAACACAGAGAAGTCCCTAAAATTTTACACAAATACCCTCAGTCAAAAGAAAAAGATACAGCCGAGCCCTAGGGCGAGGCGGATAGGGGTTGGGCAAAATAGATAGGGTCGGGCGAAATGGACAAAGGTCGGGCGAAACGAACAAAGGTCGGGCGAAACAGATAGGGTCGGGTGAAATGGATAGGGGTCGGGCGAAACGGACAGGGGTCGGCAGCTTACCTTTGGTCCTACTGCCAAAGTCTTGGGGTCGGGAAGAAGCAAGCTCAGGCGAAACGACGAAAGGTGCTAAGTTTCGGGCGGCGGCGAGGTCCGGCGGTGTTCCGATGGCAGCGGCGCTTCTTGTGGACAACAAGCAAGCTCTAGCACAGTGCGAAGGAAAGCGAAATGGCTAGCGGGGTTGGCAAGGCACGGCGTTGGGCAGAAGGGGAGCTCCACAGAGAGCTCAGGCGGCGGCACTTGCTCGTGAAGCAGAGGAGTGTGAGGCAATGAGTGCGCTGGAGAAGAACAAGCAAGCAAGGACGGCAAGGGTGGTGGTGGCAAAGGGAACTCCGATAAGAGGCTTCGGTACCCCTTTTATAGCTGCGCGGAAGTGAACGAGTTCGAGCGGCGCGAGGATAAGATCGAGAGAGAATGGAGTGCTCTGCCGTGGTGGCGATTGGTTGGTGTCTCCATGGGCCGGCGAAGCGGAGCTCCGGGGAAAGGATTCTTCGGTCATTGGGCAAGGAAGACAGCGCTAGGCAAGCGCGGTTTTGCCGGGCAGAAGGATTGGTGAGGTCGAGCGCGTGTCTGGTCGTGTCAAGCGCCAGATTGGTTGTGGCGACTCGGTATTGGCGGACAGGAGGGAGGGAGGGGCACTGTAGGCGAGGGCGCTACAGGCAATGTGACAGGGCGAGCAACGCGACGTGAGCATGCATGGACTAGCGGCTCTGCCACGGCACAGGACTGGCGAGGCGGGGGAAAAGGAGTTGTCACTGCCTGCATGGTGGTTGGCGAAGGCAGTATCATTGCGGGGCGCGCGCGTGGGCAGCGCGACTGAGGTATGGCGGAAAGGCTGCAAGGCGTTGGGGCGCACGGCCGGAGATCCTGGCGAGGCGATACGCGCAGGAGGCGAGGTGGCACTGGCGCGGCAGCGGCCAATCTTTGGTCGTAGCGGCGGCAGGGCACCTGGCGCGGCCGGCGAGGTCTCGGGCGAGATGAGACAGGGCGGAAAAGTCTGCAGGGCGCTTCTGCGTGTGAATGGGAAAGAGGCGCTCTGATCCATCTTGTCACGGCCGGCGACTGGGCGAGGCGGCACTCGCCGGTGAGGTTATGCCACGCAGTGGCGGGGCTTTGAAACAGGGCACACGCGCGCTCTGGCGCGCTTGGTCCGAGAGATCCGCGGGATCCTTTTTCTGGGTCCATTTTCCAGCCTCTTGATCTCCCAATTTCAAATCTTCACCACTTTGACTCCCATAACAAGAGTTGTAGTACTCAGGCCAAGGTCCAACTCTTGTAGTCGGACCGAGTCCAAAAATGCAGTGGATTTGGAGATCCAAGGCTCTAAAATTCAGAGGAACACTGGTTTCGGGACTTAGAGAAAACGGCGGTTTGCTGGGTTTCAGGGGTCAGGGCTGATTTGAGCTACAGATTTGGGGATCTTCGGAGGCGAATTGAATTAAGGTCCAACTAACAAAGTTAGAGCAGGAACTTCGTTCTCCAACTTCTATAAAGAGTTTTCTTGGCGTCCTGCTCAACTTTCCAAGGATAAACCCTCCCTAAGGCGCTAGGTTGGGCTGAAAACCAGACTTAGCCGGTATAGCTCTAGAAAAGCTGAGTCAACCAGATTAGGGGACTTGTCTTAAGATGAAACTCGGCTGATTAAGTCTAGGTCGTTACACTGAGATGCCAGCAATCCCTCCACTGAGGTAGAGAATATTTTTCTTAATCAAATCTCTTAACCCTTAATCAAAATCTAACCGGCTTCTAATGCAGGCTATTTTGGGCACATCGATCGTGCCTTTCCAACAGCCATCGAGCGGACGACTTGCTGAGGTTGAGTAGTTATTACCCATCACTAGATTTAACCATTGCTCCCTGCTTATGGAAATCTATTTTTTGTGACCTTCCAGGAAGCTGGCCCGAGTACGGCGCCGATAGTCGTCGAGTCTTCTTCTTCCGACAAACCGGCTGCGCCGATTCCCGAAATGAGGGTAGCACTTCCACCAACACAAGCAGAAGAAACCCTCTTTAAAGAGGTAAAAAGACTCAATACTCAAATCAGCCGATTTCCTATTACCGTCGGCTAATCCGTATCTTTATTATTTGTTCTTTCTCAGGAGCAGGATACTCCCAACAATAGTCTCTTTTCCTTTGCGGTTGCACTTTTTGATGACGAAGAGGTCGCTTCGCACCAAGTTGCTCTAGGTTCAATCCCTGATGAAGTTCGTACCAAACTCCAGAGCATATGGATCCTCCTCCAAGATGATATCGGCCGACTGGTGAAAGATGCCTCGCCGATTCGGCAGCTTTTTAACAAAATCAGAGGTCGAGTTCTAGAAGAGGCAGAAGAAGCTCTAGCACCCGTAGCATATATCGAGTCAATGTGGATTCTGGTGTTCAGGGCTTTACGACACATGGCCGATCGTGCCAAATTAGCAAAAGCACGTGAAGAGGAGGACTCCTACAAACACCGAGCTCAAGAAGTGCACCAATGAATCAGCGTCCTCGAAAACTCTCGCCCGGATATTGTTGGCGCCATAGACCATCTCAAACGGCGAAGGGCAGAGCTCGCCAAGGCTATAGCCGTCGAAGAGAAGAAACTCCAAGACCTCCCATCTGTCATCGCCGATCTGAAGTAGGAGAGGCAAAACCTTGCCCACGAAGTGATCAGACTCCACCACAACATGCCAGAAGTCCCTGGATTGGCCGACGATGACCAAAGAACATTAGATTTGGCCGATCAGGTTCGGCAGCAAGCGATTGCGGCCATTAATGCTCTCCTCGGGTGAATTGTAAAAACACTGAATGCTCTGTACAAACATTTAATGTTCTTTTGCCGTTGACGTGCGAATTCAAACTTGGGCCCTCCTCTGTTGCAGTTTTTCATTTAATAGTCCTTTCCCTCTATAAGTATGAGACCCCTATATCACTTTCTAAAGGCATTCACATCTCACCCAGCCTCCCTTCCTTAAGTAGTCTGATTTCCATACTCTTAGACCAGGCACCGAGATGTCTTCTTCTTCTTTCTCCGTTGATCAGGTACGAAATCTCCCTCTATTCCTCCATTTAACGTTTCAATCAATCTGACGACGGGTGGTTGTTTGCTACTTTTTAGTCGAGACACCTTAGCCCTGGCTTGGAACAAGCCATCGAGATTATGCACTCCGATGAACCGCTGATGCAGGAGGATAGAGATCTGATCAAGGCTCACCACGAAGAACTCAAAGATCATATCCCTGCTCATATCCAGAAGATCCTGGATCACATGGACGCCAACTGTTCCAGGCGGCCACCAACCAAGAAGAGTCACCTGCTTCCTCGTCAGGTCACCCTCGAGGATGCCACGCATCCCAACCGCCTCTCAACAGAAGCCACCAACTCCCTCGTCAAGTTGCGGTTGAAGCCGCCATGGAGGATCTGGAGGAAAAGAGCATCCGCCTCTTAATAGAACTAGGTCAGGTCGAGAGAGAGATGAATAAGAACAAAGCTCAGCTGAAACATGGTCAATGAATGTATTGGTACTTTTGGTCTAAGGGCGACTTGTACCATGTCGGTCATGTATCCCATTGCTCTACCGAATAATGAATTGGCTCAGGTCAAAAGTTTCATCCTTAAGGCGATTTTTCTTTGCATCGGCTGTATGGGCACGAGTCAATAGGAGTCAGCCACGTCGTCACGACATGCCATATCGTCAGCTACGCATCCACCCATATGCTGGGATAGTATCTCTTCAAATACCTTCCATTTAAGGCTCTTGTGAATTCCTCTCCTTCAATATTCTCTAATATGTACGCATTTCCCGGAGCGCATCGGCTGATTCTATACGGCCCTTCCCAAGTAGGTGACCATTTACCGAATTTGGGATCTTTAGACCCTATCGGCTGTTGGAATACGAGGTAGGCTACACTAGCGCAAATCAAAATTTTCTACCGCGTAAACCAAGAAAAACTACCATATAAGGATCACGGGATTACCACTCGATGCACTAATGCGGAAGATGTAGATTCGCATCGATGCAGCGAAGTCGATCAGCGTAGTCGAACGTAGTTGATCATGTCGACGTCCAGCAGCTCCTCAGCAGCTCGTCCACGTGCAGCAAGATCGCCCTTGTACCGCGGCTCATCGGCGGCTTGTCGTAGCTCGTCAGTGGCTCGTCGTAGCTCGTCCAAGTGCTGAAGGCGCAACACCTCCAAGGTATCCACACGTGCAGGGAGGAAGCGTCACAAGCTGGACTGCTAGATCCGCGAGTTGCAACAGGTGAGGGCGTGGGAGGCGCAGCAGATGTGTTTCGCCAAAAGGTGTAAACCCTAGGGTGCCCCCACCCCTCTATTTCTAGAGGTTCCTAACGGGCCTCTGGGTCCGAGGCTCATTAGTACTTCTAAACCTAATCCAACTCTGATCACATCCGAATTGGGCTTCCAGCCCCTTAAGTGTGTGACCCTATGGGTTTGGATACGTAAAGACATGGCCCGAGTACTCCTACTCGGCCCAATAGTCGGTAGCGGCCTCTAGCAAGATGTGCCAACTCCTATACGCACACGACAATCATATCAAACGAACCGTCACAACATTATGTACATGCTATTCCCTTTGCCTCATGATATTTGGTGTAGCTCCAAGCCGACCGCTCTTTCTCGATCCTATGATTCGGAATCCCTTTGTAGGTTAACTCTTAACCGTACGTAGCATGGCCATGCATTTTCGGATCCGATCACTCGAGGGGCCCAGAGATATCACTCTCAATCAGAGAGGGGCAAATCCCATCTTAATTGACCATGCCTCACAACTTGCTTCCTGACAAACCCGAAAGCTACCTTTATAACTACCCTGTTATGGTGTAGCGTTTGATAGCCCCTAAGTCGATCCACATATTGAGTACATGCGACAATCTTAGGTCTAAGGACAAAGCGTACATGTTGTGTAAAGAGAGAACTACTTCTCGTGTTGGGTCAGTCCTAGCTTATATCTCCACATGTGCCCACATTATTAGTTTAACATCTCCATGTCCATAACTCGTGAAACATAGTTATCAACTAATACATGTGCTAGTGTAATATTCATGTGTGTCCTCACATGAACTCTGACTAGGGACAACTTTAGCATAACCATACAAGTAAAGAGTTTCACATACAATTCACGTAATTGCAAATCAATTCAAGTAGCCTTTAATGGATATTCAAGGAACACAATATAAATCATGGATACAAATGGAATATCATCATATCTAATATTGCCTCTAGGGCATACCTCCAACAATCTCCCACTTGCACTAGATTCAACCTAGAAGATATCTAATACCCATAGCTCTTACATGCGCATCATGCTTAGCCTGTAGGAGTGATTTTGTCAACGGATCAGAAATGTTCAGATCCGTGTCTATTTTGCATATCTTGATCTCACCCCGGTTAACGAAGTCTCGAATGAGATGAAATCGCCGCATTACATGTTTGTTCTTCTGGTGATTCCTTGGCTCCTTTGCTTGCACAATTGCCCCATTGTTATCACAATAGAGATTTAATGGGCTGGACACATTCGGGAACACACCAAGCTCAATAAGGAAATTCCTTATCCAAACACCCTCCTTCGCGGCTTCTGAAGCCACGATGTACTCAGCTTCTATCGTAGAATCGGCCACCGTCTCCTGCTTGGAACTCTTCCAACTAACAGCACCACCATTTAGCGTGAACACAAATCCTGATTGTGACTTTGAATCATCTCTGTCGGTTTGGAAACTAGCATCGGTGTAACCTGTTACAACGAGCTCCTCCTCACCTCCATAGACGAGGAACATATCTTTAGTCCTTCTCAAGTACTTAAGAATGTTTTTCACCATTGTCCAGTGACTCTCACCTGGATCAGACTGGTGTCTGCTTGTCATACTTAGCACATATGAAACATCTGGGCGAGTACTTATCATTGCATACATGATAGATCCAATAGCCGAGGCATATGGCACTCTACTCATGCGATCCCGCTCATCAGCAGTTGAAGGACACTGAGTCTTGCTGAGATGTATGCCATGTGACATAGGAAAGAACCCTTTCTTTGCCTCTTCCATGCTGAACCGCTTCAACACTTTGTCAATGTAAGTATCTTGGCTTAAACCTATAAGCCTTCTCGATCTATCTCTATAGATCTTAATGCCTAGAATATATGCCGCTTCCCCTAAGTCCTTCATCGAAAAACTATTTTTCAGTGAAGTATTTACGGACTCAAGCATAGGAATGTTATTTCCAATCAGTAATATGTCATCCACATATAAGATTAGAAATACTACAGAGCTCCCACTAACCTTCTTGTAAACACAAGACTCTTCTTCGTTCTTGGTGAAGTCAAACCCTTTGACCACTTCATCAAAATGAATGTTCCAACTCCTAGATGCTTGCTTCAATCCATAAATGGATCTCTGAAGCTTGCATACTTTTCCAGCATTTTTCGGATCAACAAAACCCTCGGGCTGTATCATATACACGTCCTCAGCTAGGTTTCCATTCAGGAAAGCTGTCTTGACGTCCATCTGCCATATCTCATAATCGAAATATGCAGCTATAGCTAGAATCATCCAAATGGACTTAAGCATCACCACAGGCGAGAAGGTCTTATTGTAGCCAACTCCTTGAACTTGTCGAAAACCTTTTGCGACAAGTCGTGCTTTGTAGATGTGAACATTTCCATCCATGTCCTTTTTCTTCTTATAGATCCACTTGCACTCTATGGCTTTAACACCATCAAGCGGGTAAACCAAGTTCCAAACTTGATTGTCTCCCATGGACTCTATTTCGGATTGCATGGCAGTCTGCCATTTTTCGGAGTCTGGGTCCATCATTGCTTCTGCATATGTCGCAGGCTCATCATTGTCCAACAATAATATTTTCCGCATTTCGCGGAGCCTTGCCTACCTTCGTGGTTGTGGTGGTGCTTCTCTTGCCATGGGTATCTCAACTTGTTCTGCTACGTTAGCATCACTCATTGATTTTTGCCCGATCGGCTCATCTTGAACTTCTTCAAGATGCACTGTCTTTCCACTCTTTTCTCCTTTGAGAAACTCTTTCTCTAGGAAAACCCCGTTCCGAGCGACAAACACTTTGCCCTCTGACCGATTGTGGAAATAATATCCCAAAGTTTCCTTTGGATATCCCATGAAAATGCACTTATCCGACTTGGATGTGATCTTGTCCGACTGAAGTCACTTGACAAACACTTCACATCCCCAAATATTTAGAAAATACAAACTGGGAACTTTTCCAGTCCACATCTCATATGGTGTCTTAACTATGGATTTAGATGGTACCCTATTAAGTGTGAAAGCTTCTGTTTCTAGAGCATATCCCCAAAATGACAACGGTAGGTCCGACTAGCTCATCATTGATCGAACCATGTCTAACAGGGTTCGATTACGTCGCTCGGATACACTGTTTCTCTGAGGTGTTCCAGGCGGCGTAAGTTGTGGAACAATTCTGCAACTCTTTAGATGATTGCTAAACTTGTGGCTTAAATACTCGCCTCCACGATCAGATGGTAAGGCCTTAATTTTCTTGCCACGCTAATTTTCAACTTCATTCTGAAATTCCTTGAACTTTTCAAAGGTTTTAGACTTATGCCTCATTAAGTAGACATAGCCATATCTACTAAAATCATCAGTGAAAGTTATGAAGTATTGGAATCCTCCTCTAGCCATCGTGCTCATTGGTCCGCATACATCGCTATGTACGAGTACCAACAAGTCTACTGCTCTCTCAGGAAAACCTGTGAAAGGCATCTTCGTCATCTTGCCTAGCAAGCAAGCCTCACATGTCTCGTATGATTCAAAATCAAATGAAGTTAGAAGTCCATCAGAATGGAGCTTCTTCATGCGCTTTTCACTTATATGACCCAAACGATAATGCCACAAGTAGGTAGGACTCAAATCATTAGGCCGAGGCCTTTTAGCACTTACGTTACAGATAGGTGAACCATCAAGACTCAAAACAAACAATCCATTCACAATGGGTGCAAAAGCCATAAACATATCATTCTTAGAGATCACACAACCATTGTTTTCACTCGCAAATGAATAACCATCCTTCATCAAACATGAAGAAGACATAATGTTTCGACTTAAACTAGGAACAAAATAACATTTATGCAATTCCATGATAAATCCTGACAGGAGGTGGAGTTGCATCGTCCCAACGGTCAACGCAGCAACTCTTGCATTATTGCCCACGCGGAAATCAACTTCTCCCTTCTCAACGCTTCTACTTCTTATCATTCCCTGCATCGAATTGCAAATATGAGCAACCGATCCGGTATCAAATACCCAAGAATTAATAATTGTATCAGCGAGAAATATGTTGTCTATAACATTAACAACAAGCGTACCTGAGGTGGAAGTACTCTTACTTCCGCCATTCTTCAACGAAGCTAGGTACTGCTTGCAGTTTCTCTTCCAGTGACCAGGTTCATGACAATAAAACCACTCTTTATCTGGAGCAGGTCCAGCTTTAGCCTTGGGCACTGGGTTTGGCTTGGACACTCCAGCCTTACCCTTCTTCTTCCAAGAATTGCCTTTCTTCTTGAAGGTAGGCTTGTTCTGTATAGCCATCACATGGCTGCTACTAGCGCTTTTCTTGATGTCAACTTCTGCTATCTTAAGCATACCACACAATTCATTCAGACCCTTCTCCGTCCCATGCATATGGTAGTTCGAGATGAAGTTCCCATAGCTAGGTGGAAGAGATGAAAGAATGAAGTTAGTGGCCAACTCTTTGCCCATTGGGAAGCCCAGCTTCTCCAATTGCTGAGTGTAACCAACCATATTGATTACATGTGGTCCTACTGCTGCGCCTTCTGCTAGCTTGCACTCCAGAAAGGCTTTGGACACATTGAACCTTTCAGTCCTAGCCTGTGTCTGGAACATGTCCTTGAGCGCCACGATCATATCGTGTGCCTCATGATTTGTTTCGAACTGCATCTGCAGCTCGGGTTCAATGCAAGCAAGCATAAGGCAGCTTACCTCAAGATTAGCATCAAATGCCTTCTTGTAAGCAGCCTTAACGGCAGCAGATGCATCATCAGCAGGTACTGGTGGTACTGGGGTGTCTAGAACATCTTCCTTTTTATCGGCCCTGAGAACAATTCTCAGGTTACGGATCCAATCCAAGTAGTTTGTTCCATTCAACTTGTCCTTCTCAAGGACCGAACGCAAAGCAAACGGTGTGGTGTTGCTAGGTGCCATTTAATCTACAACAAAAGTAATGCAAAATACACTAAGACAAACGTATCCATGATAGAGCAAATCACATTAAACTATTTAACAAAATCTACTCCCACTAAAATCAATATCCCTCTATTGATACTTAGTGATTCAGGATTCACAACTAACAAGTCTACTAGTGAGCTTTAGCATCACTGCTAGCAAACAAGGTAGATCAGTAAGCAACTCTTTGGTAATGATATCACATATGACTCCGTGTTGTTGGGTGACATCTCCATGTCTCGGCTCCCAACCTTTATGCCCCAAGGTTCTTAACCGTTAAGATAACCTTGTTAAGCAAACCAACCCTTGTGCGTGTAAGTGTCCGACACAAACCCGTCTAGTCAAGGAAAACTAGTGGCACCCTAATTTCATAGACCCACCACTAATTTTACAAGACATGGGACGGTGCAAGTTTTAGTTGGGAGGGCATACTAACTTAAACTTTGTGAGGGATCGTTCTACTTCTAACATCACAGCATGCAGAAAGTAAAACATAAACAGAATAGCATTCACACAGTTGTGACACAGTATGACCCGTTTTCTTATGGTGATCTCCATCTCCATAGAACTTGTTCATCATGGTGATCTCCATCTCCATGTTCCATGTGCGCCATCCTCCTGGTGATGAGTCCTCCAAGAACTAGAACATGCTATTACGTCTAATAGCTAGCAAAGAAGCTAGTAATGAAGATTACATAGTTGCTTGGATCATCACAGATTGGTACGCAGACCATTAAATACATTAAAGTGACAACACATATGGCTCCAGCCGTGTTGCCGTATGCGTGACACGCAGGTCACGAATGAGTTACACATATGCATCACATACACAAGGGGGCCATACTGATCACAAGATACATACATCCTGCAAAAATAAAGTTAGGTGTTCTAACGTTCCAAACTTTAGAGGCATGAAACTCCATCTTCCAAGCCGAATTTGGGAAATATAATTTCGCCATAAACGGCGAAGATGTTGAATTTCATGTGTAACTTTTTCTGTAGATCAATTTTCATATAAAATTCGCCCCGATCCGAGATCGTACCGAAAAGTTACAGCTGTTTTACCGAAGCATACGCACATGGCAAAATTCCGACCCGGTAGTAGATCCAATCTACTATTGCACATCTCATGTGCTTGGCGTATGAACCTGGATCTCGATTCGACCAATCACATTGATCTTCGCTCACTGCAACTGGCATTACATGTATCACTTAACTCCGATGCCGGAAACCCGACCGGTAGGAGTATGTCGTTACACAACCATTGCAGCAAGAACACAAAATTAGGACATAGATCAAACTGAAAACTCGCATATCTCCATATGCACACATCTCGAATCCAAAACTAAATAGCTACGGCTCTGATACCACTATTGAGATACGAGGTAGGCTACACTAGCGCAAATCAAAATTTTCTACCGCGTAAACCAAGAAAAACTGTTGTATAAGGATCACGGGATTACCACTCGACGCACTAATGCGGAAGATGTAGATTCGCGTTGATGCAGCGAAGTTGATCAGCGTAGTCGAACGTAGTCGATCACGTCGACGTCCAGCAGCTCCTCAGCAGCTCGTCCACGTGCAGGAAGATCGCCCTTGCGCCTCGGCTCATTGTCGGCTCGTCGTGGCTCGTTGGCGGCTCGTTGTAGCTCGTTGGTGGCTCGTCCAAGTGCTGCAGGTGCAACACCTCCAAGGTATCCACACGTGCAGGGAGGAAGCGTCGCAAGACGGACAGCTAGATCCGCGAGTTGCAACAGGCGAGGGTGTGGGAGGAACGGCAGATGTGTTTCGCCAAAAGGTGTAAACCCTAGGGCGCCCCCACCCCTCTATTTATAGAGGTTCCTGACGGGCCTCTGGGTCCGAGACCAATTAGTACTTCTAAACCTAATCCAACTTGGATCACATCCGAATTTGGCTTCCAGCCCCTTAAGTGTGTGACCCTATGGTTTCGGATACGTATAGACATGGCCCAAGTACTCCTACTCGGCCCAATAGTCGGTAGCGGCCTCTAGCAAGATGTAACAACTCCTATACGCACATGAAGATCATATCAGACAAAGCGTCACAACATTATGTACATGCTATTCCCTTTGCCTCATGATATTTGGTGTAGCTCCAAGCCGACCGCTCTTTCTTGATCCTATGATTCGAAATCCCTTTGTAGGTTAACTCTTAACCGTACATAGCATGGCCATGCATTTTCGGATCCGATCACTCGAGGGGCCCAGAGATATCACTCTCAATCAGAGAGGGGCAAATCCCATCTTAATTGACCATGCCTCACAGCATGCTTCCTGACAAACCCGAAAGCTACCTTTATAACTACCCTGTTATGGTGTAGCGTTTGATAGCCCCTAAGTCGATCCACATATTGAGTACATGCGACAATCTTAGGTCTAAGGACAAAGCGTACATGTTGTGTAAAGAGAGAACTACTTCTCGTGTTGGGTCAGTCCTAGCACCTGTCTCCACATGTGCCCACATTATTAGTTTAACATCTCCATGTCCATGACTCGTGAAACATAGTCATCAACTAATACATGTGCTAGTCTAATATTCATGTGTGTCCTCACATGAAATCCGACTATGGACAACTTTAGAATAAATCATGGATACAAATGAAGTATCATCATCTCTATGATTGCCTCTAGGGCATACCTCCAACATCGGTAGCACCAACTTCCATACCAAGTCTCCTTGGGAGAATTGCTTGACCTTGACCTTCTTGTCGTACCACCTGGCCACCCTTTTCTTATTTTCTTCGATGCTGATCAGGGCCCTTAATCACTGACCCGCCAAATTGTCGAGCTCCCCTTTCATGAGAAGAGAATAATCATCGGCCGTCAACTGATCTTGAAGTGACATACGTTTTGACCCCACCTTCAATTCCCAAGGTAATACTACCTCGTGACCGTACACCAATTGATAAGGAGATATTTTAGTAGCTCCATGACAGGCCATCCTGTATGCCCATAAAGACTCAGTAAAGAATACGTGCCACCTCTTAGGCTGCTCTTCTATTTTTCTCTTGATCAACTTGATTATCCCCTTATTGGATGATTCGGCCTGAACATTAGCTTGAGCATAATATGGAGAAGAATTCAACAACTTAATTCCCATATCAACGGTAAACTCTTCAAACTCTTCTGCAAAAAAATAATATGATACAGCCGATAATCATGCAGCAATTGTGAAGAAACTACTAGAATAATTTAAACAACACTACAAATGCAGCACTTGAAACAGATCTAATCGATATTGTGATAATAAATAAAAATAAAAATGATAAAGTCAACAGTTCCAATCTCAAGCTGGATAACTGGTGAAAAAACTAACGCAATAGATAAAAACCTATAATTCTAGTTAATATCGATAACTAGTGAATAAATCTAAACAAAATGACAGCGATGCGGCCGAAGTTAAAGCATAGATATTACTCAATAAACGAAACTTACAAATCGGCCGGAGATCGTGTCGATGCAGCCCTGGCAATCCGTACGAACTCGTGAAAATAAAAGGTTTTTGGCAAAGTCGTCGACTTGAAAGTAAAGTACGAGGAATAAGTAGATTTGTTGTATTGATTGATGTTGTTCTACAAATCTCTAGAGACAGCTATTTATAGCCTGTTACAACCAATTTCCTAACTGACTAGGATCTATCTCTAATTTTAAACGACAACAAATATTTACAAATACAACTCGTATCAGAGTTGGTTATCATACTCCCACGGGCCAATCTCTTTCTTCAACTATCTTCTTCTCTGGACCACCTTAAGCCCATATTGGCCCAGCTGCTCCAGCCTTCCAATCGGCCGACCTTCATCAACTTCGCTCGTCAATCGATCGAAACACTGTAGCGCCAATCGGCCGATTCCCAACTGTAGCTTTTAGCCTGCCGCATCGGCCAATCTTTTCCTCCCTTGACGCTGATTCAAAACACGTGTCAAAATCCGACGTCAACAGGGGCCTTTAGTCCCGGTTGGTGTTTTCAACCGGGACTAAACGCGTTGTCAGATTCCCTGGTCCCACTAGCCGTTACAACTAGGACTAAAGGGTCTCTTTAGTTCTAGTTGATATTACCAACCAGGACAAAGCTCCCATCGTCAGTGGCCATCAGTGGTGGCCGTTTGACCCGGAACTAAAGGCCCTTTAGTTCTGGGTCCAAAAATGACCAGGACTAAAAATGTTGGATGGAAGGTCTCTTCTCTGCTAGTGTATATTACATATATATGGAAACCATTACATCACATCCCTTACAAAGACACCCTTGACAAAGAAAAAATACATCCAAATCCTTGCAAGGAACTCTCGGTTGCCTTCGTCACCAGTGATCAGAGCCACCACCCGCCATAGCACCACCACTGGTAAGGGAGTACGCCGAGCTTGCAGCTTGAAGACAATGCCCTTCTTGACGAAGAAGCTTTCACATAAGCTTTGTAGGATTTGATAGCAACAATTGGCACATCGAAATCATCAATATGCACTTGAATCATTGAACGCCTAAGCAGAAGCGGAATACGACCATTAAAATAAGCCATAACATTGTCGTGTCACATGGGATCAGTCGCCTCTGCATCGTCGACGACCCAAATTCCATGGATGATAAAGAAACCAAATCCAATTTCTCAAAGTGTTAATAGTCATACCTCACAAGAGATACATGGGAAGTAGAAGAGGAACTACCACCCCCAAAGATCACCTGGATGGAAGGTAACACGATGGATTTAAAAAGCCAACGGATGAAGTTCAGACCCTACCTCATCATTGTTTATAGGGACAAGATAGATAAAGCAAAAGGACCAAATCTAAAACCCTAACTCAACAAATTGTAGGCTTATAGTAGAGATTTTGTACTCTGGCCATCAAAATCGTGGATCTCTCATCCCCTAGAGCCAAAAAGACCACCGGAGATGAGGGGAATCTGACAAGATTGACACCGGGAAGCCGTTTATCACCCTCGGGTTGCCCTTTACTACCGTAGCAAGAGGAAAACAGAAGTTTGAGAGAAGTCTATGGGAGTGTGGTGACATGTGCGGTGGCTGGTGGCTGATATCCAGAGTTACTTCACTACTATGGGTGAAAAACGGCTTGGCATCCCAACTTTTCTTTTTAAGAAAAAGGGTTGGCTTTTATTAATATGCCAAAGGACCCGGTACATCTGACCACTTACAAGAGAGCCCTTGAACAAAATAAAAATTACAAGTATGCCCTTGTGAGGTTCTCCTGGCCATCTTTGACATCTCCGGCTGCACCCGCTCATCAATGCTGCATCAAATGGCTCGAAAGACAATGAACTTGAAGCTTGAAGTCGAATCCCATCTTGACGAAGCACATCAAAAAAATTTACGTATACACCTACACATATATTATATTTAGATGTATACTGTGGCGGAACTATACAAATTAACTTGGCTAAAATGCACTTAAGTTGCCTAACACACGCTCATGCTCTTTAAACAAGCCAATTGGGTTGTCCATCGAATTTCATCCGATAAACCACATACTCAGGATCGAGAAGCATTGCTCATATGAAGGTGAGTGGATACAGAGATTACAACATTCCCAACACAACAACATAGTTCAATATTTTATTACATCAGAGTTTTCAAAATTCAGACAGAGTTTGCAAGGTTGTAAACAACAAAGAAGTAAAATATGCAGAACCTAAACGTCGATACATAATACCATGGTGAAACCGACCATGATATCAATGACCCATGTCCTCGCTGTCCGAGGAGGGATCCCACTCGACCGTTGAACCCGGAGGGAGCTGGGTGTGGCGGAACACCTCGGATTAACTCAACTAAAGCACATTTAAGTTGCTTAACACGCGAATCTCATGCTTTAATCAAGTTAACTCAACGATCCGTCGGTTTCATCCGATTTAACCACTTGAACATGACCGAGTTAGCATAGCTCACACGAAGGTGAGTGGTTACAGAGAATACAATAGATCCACAATTAGTTCAACAATTCATTACACACTAGTTTGAAATCAGAGTTTTACAAGGTTCGAAAACAACTGAAGTTAAAATATAGCGGAAGCTAGCGCCGAGGGTCGGATGTCCCTGATGAGGCCAAACAGGACATCAGTGATCCCACAACTCGCCGTCTGAGGAAGGATCCCACTCGACCGTACACCCAGAAGGGAGCTGGGGCGGCCAAGTGCCAACAGCAGCACGCTCGGAAGTTTCAACTTCTCCTGAAAAGAGATGCCACAACAAGGCTGGTTTCTAAGCTCAACAAGACTTAACCGACCGGTGGGAAAACAACTCCACCACTTCTAGACATGCAAGGCTCTTTGGCTGAGGGGTTTTGTTTGCCAAAAGCAACTATGTTAGGTCCTTACTTTCAAAGTTTCAGCTCAGATTCTAAGTTCATTAACCAGTCTACATTGGCAACTTATACTAAACAAGCATAGATCCAAACATTATGTGTATAAACTCAACATCAAGTTCATGTCATCATCAAATTCCTTCTTTACTCAGTGTAGCATAGCGATCAAGCAGTCTCAAACTGTGAGAGGCAGATGAATCGATTCGAGTTCCTTAACCATGCATGGCGAACCTAACCTCACGACATACGCGCACCACCGAGGGTCGCTTCCTGTGTCGGCCGTCCCCATCAATTCCCTAACCCGTGTCGGGCCCACTTCTCTTGGTGCAAGGTTCCATAGACCCGGCCTCTGCCGTTCCATGACCACACTTGCCACCACATGCGGCCACAGGGCAACTCCGTTCCAGAGATAGTGGATCGAACCGCTCACGTCCAGGTTCAATCAGGTACTAGGCTTCCCCATCCCATAATGGGTATGAGATTAGTACTTTCAAACACTTGATGATGAACACCACCATTGTCGGGCCTTAAACAGATTCAAGTAAACAGACGGGGCGATCAGCCAACCACCAAAAGAGTTCACCAAGCCCTGCCCCGTCCATCGTCCTTATAGTTGTAACCAGAGGGAGAACAACCAAGTCCTATAACTCGTGAGTGACAGGAAATCACTCGACTTCTGCCGAGCCCTATTAAGCATTGCAACTACTCGGACTCAACAGACTAGTGTTTAGATCAAGGGAACTAAGTCATGCATCTATGGTTTCGAACAACTCCTATACGTAAATGCACATACATATGAAGGAAGGCATGTGCAAGTTTAGAAGGTTGGGTTCATGCTCCGGGGCTTGCCTTCGAGCGGGCTGGAGGCAAACTGGTCCTCAGCGGGTTCTGCTTCAGCTCTGGCGGTCGGCAGCTCAGCTACTGCTCCGTCTTCTAGCGTCAGATGCAGTTCGTAGGTGCCGTCGACGAGATTTAGCTCTACACAAATGCAATGCATGAGTTAGCACTTAGACGGTTATTTCAACAACACTTGCACATTCAGCTCAGACACTTGTAGCAAAGCTACAGGAAAGGCGGAGGAGTCCAACTTCAGTTGGTGGAGCACAGGACAAAAGGGTCGGATGGGGAGAAACTTATGATCTGACCCCTAGACTTTAAGGAATAACTGTACCGGGGTCCTCAGACTTAACACAGAGAAGTCCCTAAAATTTTACACAGATACTCTCGGGTCAAAGAAAAGATACAGCCGAGCCCTCGGGCGAGGCGGATAAGGGTCGGCGAAACAGACAGGGTCGGGCGAGACGGAGAAAAGGGGTCGGGCGAACCAGGAAGGGGTCAGCAGCTTACCTTCAGGTCTACTGGTGAAGTCTTGGGGTCGGGAAGGAACAGACTTAGGCGGAAAGACTAAAGCGTTAAGGCTTGGATGGTGGCGAGGTTCGATGGTGCTCCGGCGGCGGCGGTGCTTCTTGTGGACAACAAGCAAGCTTTAGCGCCGTGCGAGGATTAGGCGGCTAGTGGGTTGGGGAGAAGCGGGTTTGAGCGGAGAGGGGAACTTATCAAGAGCTTAAGCGGCAGTGCTCAAGTGAGAGCAGAGTATGGTGCGGCGAAACAGCGATGGTGAAGGAAACTCCGGTAGGGGCTCTGGTACTCTCTTTTATAGCTGCGCGGAGGATAGAGAGAGAAAGAGAATTTGAGCCGCACGAAGATCAGGAAGAAAAGGATGGAGTGCTCTGCCTTGGTGGCGACTGAGCGGCAATGGGCGGCGAAGCAGAGCTTCGGGGACAGGGTCTTTGGCCATTGGGCACTGGAGACAAAGCCGGTGCAGGCGCGGTTTTGCCAGGATTAAGAGTTGGCGAAGGCGAGCAGGGTCTGGTCGCATCAAGCAGTGGATTGTGGGCGGTGACTTGACTGGCGTGCGACAGGAAGGAAGGCACTACAAGCGAGGTCGCAGCAGGCGAGGTGACAGGGCGAGCGGCGGCGTGAGCGAGCGCAAAACAACGGCTTGCCGGGGCACATCACTGGCGAGGTGGAAAAAAAGGAGTTGTCCCTGCCGGAGCCATGGTTGGCGAGGGCGGTATCGTCGTGGAGCGCGCTCGTGGGCGGCGCGACTGTGGAGAGGTGGAAAAGCCAGAAAGCATCGGGGCGCGTGGCCGGGGATCCAGGCGAGGTGATGGATGCGGGATACGAGGTAGTCTCACGTGGTAGCGGCAAAACTTCTGCCACGGTGGCGACAGGGCGCCTTGGCGCGGCCGGCGAGGGTGCGAGCGAGACGAGGTAGAAAGGGCTGCAAGGGCTTCCGCTGCAATTGGGAGGAAGGCGCACTGATCTATCTTGTCGCGGTCGGCAACTGGGCGAGGCGGCGCGCGTCGGAGAGATTGAGCCACGCGGCAGGGAAGCTCTGAAGCGGGACGCACGCTGGCTCTGGCGCGTTTGACTCAAGAAATCTGGGGATCTGGTTGTGGGTCCACCTCCCAGACTCTGGCTCTCCCACAGTTCTAAGATTTTGGAGGAACGCTGCTTCGGGACTTAGAGAAGAGCTGCCGTTTGCTAGTTGGTGCGGTTTTAGGGGTCGGACCGGTGGAACTGCAGATTGGGATTAGCCTTGAGATTAACTAGGCTAGTTAACCAAGGTTGTTACACTAGGTAGGCCAAGTGATGTTGGCAGCCAAACTATCAACATTAGCTGAAAAGTAATGCCACAAGCAAGGCTGAGAAACTAATACTCAGCGAGACTGACCCGATAGGTGATTAGTACTTCACTGACTTCTAGTCATGCAGGCTTTTTGGCTGTCGGTTTATTTTTACCAAAAGTGACTAAAGTTGCTCCTTACTTTCAATATTTTAGCAACAAATTCTAATTTATTAACTAGTCTAAATTCGCAACTTATACGAAGCAAGCATTGTTTCCAAACAATTTAAAAGACAACCATCAAGATTAATATCATTATCATGTTCCATCTTTACTTAGTGCAGCATAGCGATCAAGTAGTCCCAAACTCTGAGAGGCGGATGAATCGATTTGAATTTATTAACCATGAATGGCGAACCTAATTCCACGACATCCGCGCACCACGAAGGGTCGCTTTGCTTGTTAGTCGTCCCCATCGATCCATAGGTACGTGTCAGGTCCAAACTTACTTTGGCATGCAACGCTCCATAGTCCCAGTCTCTGCAGTACTGTGACCGTACTTGTACCCACATGATGCACCATGGGAATGATGTTCCAAGGACAACAAGGATATAAGCCACGTCCCAGCTCAATCAGGTACTAGACTTCCCCATCCCATACTAGGTATGAGATTAGTACTTTCAAGCACTTAATCACGAACATCGACACGTTTCGACCTTAGCAAGTTCATTAGACAGATGGGACAAACCACCCAATACCGAACAATAAGCCCAGCCCCGTCCATCATCCTTATGGTTATATCATACGTAACTCAATAACTCCTATAGCTCGCGAGTGACAGACAATCACTCGACTTTTGCCATGTCCTATTAAGCATTGCAGCTCTTCAACTTTAGCAAGTAGTGTTCAGATCAAGGTACTAAGTTTCATGCATCTATGGTTTCAATCAACTCTTATAAATGTAAATGCACAATCATAAGCATCAACATTTTGCATAATTTTAAAATAGGGAAGCATGCACCGAGCTTGCCTTCAGGTTCAGAGAAAGTTAGCTAGTCTTCAGGGTCTTGACCTGGCTCGGGCTCAACTTCCACGTGATGTAGCTCTGCGGCGGGTTCCTCTACCGGTGTGGGGTGGATCTCGTAGGTTCCGTCGGCGATATTAACTTCTACACGATATGCATATGCAGATAGTTCAAATTTACCATGCTTCCACATGCAGGGTGCAAGACATGAATTATTGTTAAAGTGTAAATTGCATTTTGACCACATTCATCTAAACAAGGTTCTAGACTTTCATTATCTTCATGAAGTAAGGTGTGTTGTGGTATAAAACTCGGGGTTGACTTTGATGGTGATTGTGTACACATTTAAGGTTCTTACAATTTAGACCTCACAAGGAAGGTGGGGTCACTTTAGGGTTGTTCAAGGTTCATTTGGAAAGTGATCCTATTTCTGAATGTTTTTATGTATCTCTTCCATAAATTACCATTTAACCTTACTAGGACTTAACGTTTTATTTTATTCATTTAAATCGGTTAATTTTCCAAATTTTGTTTCCATATTCAAATAGCAACATACGACACTGAGAATTTAACAGTATCTCAATCATGCCATCACTGAGAATTTAGCAGTATCTCAATCATGCCTATTTTGTTTCCATATTCAAATAGCAAATTTGGGATCTATTGGATTAGTACAAAAATAATTAAAATTGTTTTATTACCCAAAGGTAGCATGTACTTAACCATTTTTATCTCAAAATCTACACCGATTCTGATAGTGAACCTTTAGTAGTGGGTTGATTGTGTGTCATAGAGACTTTGGTGAATTTTTCATGATTTTTAGTGAAGGACAACTATTTTCCACATATATCCCCTATTTATCTTTCCATCAAAAGGAAAGTGTGTCTTATTAAGTGTCATCCAGGGTTTCATATTTTTCCTAAGATCTATACTTCAAAACTAGACTACTCCAAGAGGATTCACATTTTTCTCTGCTCTAGATTACTCTCTATGCAAAAAGATAAATTTAACCATAGATTTCATATATAGAAGTTAAACTGTGATTTAAAGATCCAAAATAGGCTACAAAGCATTTTTCCAAGGTTCTTCTTACTCTAACAAACATCTCAGAGGTGGTTTTGTTATTTTTACATTTTTCTGTGCTTTACTATGATTTAATTGACTTCAATAATAAATAAAATTATAGAGCATTATTTCTAACAGTAACGTGGGCAAAGTTATTTTTCTATGGAACTACACATCCCATTGAGTTCCACAAAGTTGATTTCGCATTTTTTTGATTTTTCTCGATTGTTTTGTGCATTTCCAAAGTTTAGTTCATTTAAAACCATTTAAAACGGATAAAGTCGTGCTAGATTTACAGATAGGCCCTAGGACTTCTCAAACATTCACAGATGTGCCCTCAGGTTCTACAACTAGGTCCCTACAACTTCTAAAACTCTTCAAAAAGGTCCCTATGGCAGCCGGAGGCGGGGCAACTGCGATTCCGATGAACCTAGGGTTTAACCGAGGGGAAGAAGTGGCCTGAGAGGCGTGCTGGCTCACCGTGGGGGCTTGGCAAATGTTTTGGGGCGGTGGCAGTGGCTTGCGGACCAGAACGGGCATGAGGATGAAAACTCGGGTGCGGCAGCGGTTCATCGGCGTTCTAGAGCCGGCGGTGCTTCAGGCGGCCAACGGAGGGGGCAGTGAGCTGCGCGTGGTTGTGACGGAGCTTGTGGAGGCGGCGGGGTGGTGGGGAGCAGGGAGCTCCAGGGAGGGGTCTGAGCGGCAGCGTGTGGTGCGAGAGCAGAAGAGCAGAGTGGTCGTGAGCTCGGTGCGGGGAGCTACGCACGCGGCGCATTGACCCCTTTTATAGGGCCGGGGAGGTGCGGAGGGCGAGGGCGAAGCCAACGGGCGGCGCTGGCGTGGCTGGAGGTGAGAGGGGAGCGACTGTCGCACAAGGGATTGGGCGGCGGTGCCATTGGCAGAGGGGCACGAGCTCTGGGAATAGGATCTCCCAGCCATTGGCCAAGAAAGATAGCAAGCGCGCGATCCATTTTGCTGGGCAGGTTGATTGGCGAGGCTGGGCGCTCTGTTCCATCGCGTCATGGCACTGGTTGGGGAGACGAAGCTAGCCAGCAGGCTGCCATGGCGTGGCGGAGGGAGAAGGGTGGGGCGTGGCGCGGCATTGGGCAAGGGCGATGCTACTGTAGAAGGGGAGATGCTCGCGGGCGAGCATTGGGCAGCCGGGGCACCGATTTGTCTTGTCATGACTGCGGGTTGGGTGAGGGGAGCTCGCCGGTGAGGGGGTTCCACGTGGTGGCGGTGAGCTGGGGCACGCGCCGGGCGTGCTCTGGGCTGTTTCCAGACTTAGAATTATTTGCCGGTTTGGGCTGAGTTGACCATTCTGGTCAACTTTGACCCGATTTTTGAAGGGTTTTTATGCAGATTTGGCCCTGGGTCATTTAAGTTAAATTATAAAATACCTGAAGTACTTAAACTTGTATAAAGGCTTTGACTTGAGTTCTTATACAAATTTGTGGGAAACAGGACTGCCAAGTTAAG
Source organism: Setaria viridis (assembly GCF_005286985.2). Lineage (NCBI taxonomy): Eukaryota > Viridiplantae > Streptophyta > Magnoliopsida > Poales > Poaceae > Setaria > Setaria viridis. The sequence goes on from NC_048269.2 coordinate 5,343,740, forward strand.
GTTTTTCACTGATTTCAGCACTCGGAGTTTTTGAAGTGAGTTTCAAAAGCTACTGATTTTGATTCTAGTTTTTAAACCTCTTCTACTCCAAACTAGATAAAGTGCTAATACGGAAAGTTGTTAGAAATGTAAAACTCTACAACTTTTAGTTTGGCAAAAATTTAAGTTTCAAAACAAAATTTCATGTTTTTATTTAACCCCAAACTTGAGCTTTTAAGGGCAAAAAGGACCTTTCACTTGCTAGATTAGTGTTTAAGCCTCCTATTCCAGCTTAACCAAGTTTAGTTGAAGTAGAGTTGTTATAGCCTACCCTCCTTAAAGGAATCTCGCCCCGAGATTTGAGTGAAGAAAGGTTAGTGTGGTTTGTGCAACGTAGCTCTCTAATCGAAAAGAAAACCGCGGAAGTTAGCATTGAGGTACTCCTCTATTTCCCATGTCGCTTCATCTTCCGTATGATTACTCCACTAAATTTGAACATTCTCACCACTTATCTTTGAGTGTGTCTTTCCTTCCGGTCAAGGATTTTAATAGGATACTCCACGTAGGATAAATCAGGTTCGATTTCCAATTCCTCATGTGCAAGAATTTCTGTCGGAACTCAAACACACTTCTTGAGTTGCGAGACATGGAAAATGTCATGTATCGCTGCAAGCTTCTTAGGGAGTTTAATCTAATACGCTACAGGTCCACAAATTTCCACAACCTCATATGGACCAATATAGCTGTAACGACCCTGGTTAAATCAGCCGAGTTAATCCTAATCCGAAGTCCCTAATTCCTCTGTCTCAGCTCTTCCCGAGCAGGAGCGCTCCACTCCAGTTCTTAGTCCCGACCCCTGAGAACCCAACCCACCCCGTCGGTTCCTTCTGAGTCCCCAAAGGCAGTGCTCCTTTCAATCTTGGAGCTGTGAAACAACAGAGACTGACTGGTGGGCCCATAAATCTTTTCCCCGGATCTCCCGAGACAGACGCACTCGAGCAGCCTGCGCCGCTTCAGAGCTTCTCCGCCGCGTGGCTTAATCTCTCCGACGCCGCCGCTTCGCCCAGTCGCCGGTCGCGACAGAATGGATTCCCGCGCCCTCCTCCCTAATCGCAGCGAAAGCCCCTCTGTAACCCTTTCTGCAGCGCCTCGTCTCGCTCGCGCCCTCGCCGGCCGCGCCATGGTGTCCGTCGCCGCCGTGGCAGAGCCTTGCCGACTGTTGCGTCAGACCGCCTCGCGACGCGCGCCCATCATCTCCGGCTGCAAGCCCCGAGGACCTCCAGCTTTTCCGCCTCTCCACAGTTGCGCCGCCCACAAACTCGCTACGCAATGATTCCTCCATCGCCAACCCCGACTCCCGCGACAGCTCCTTTTCCGCCTTGCCAGAACTGTGCCCCGGCAAACCGCTGTTTCGCGCTCGCCCGCACAACCGCAGCTTGCCTGTCTTTTCACCTGTTGCAACCTCGCTTGTAGCGCCGTTCTCCCTATCACACCAATCAAATCCACCGCTCGACGACGCCCGCCTCTGCCAAATCTCAACCCCGGCAAAACCGCGCCTGCGCCGCCTGGTCTCTAGTGCCCAATGGCTGAAGACGCTATCTCTGAAGTCCTGTTTCGCCGCCCATCGCCGCTCAATCGCCGCCATGGCAGCGCACTCCATCTTTCTCTTCTGATCTTCATGCCACTCGAAATCTCTCTCTCTTCCGCGCCGCTATAAAAGGAAAGGCCAGAGTTCCACCGGAGTTCCTTCGCTATCGCTGTTTCACCGTCCCTACTCTGAGCACTCTTGAGCAATCCCACTGAAACTCTTGAGAGTTCCCCTTCTCCGCTCGAGTCCGCTTCTCCCCAATCCACCCAGCCGCTTGCTCCTCCGCGCTGTGCTAGAGCTTCCTTGTTGCCCACAAGAAGCTCCGCCGCCGCCGGAGCACCGTCAGACATCGCCGCCGCCCAAGCCTTAGTGCTTAAGACCTTCCGCCCAAGTCTGTTCCTTCCTGACCCCAAAGCTTCACCTATAAACCGATGGTAAGCTGCCGACCCCTTACCGATTCGCCCGACCCTATCTGTTCACCCGACCCCTTTTCCATCTCGCTCGACCCTGTCTGTCCGTCGACCCTTTTCCGCCTCGCCCGAGGACTCGGCTGTATCCTTTTCCTTGACCCGAGGGTATCTGTGTAAATGATCAGGATTCTCTACGTTAAGTTTGAGGGCCCCCAGCACAGCTATTCCTCTAGTTCAAGGGTCAGATCATAAGTTTCTTCCCATCCGACCCTTTTATCCTGTTCTCCACCAACTAAAGTGAACTTCCCCCACTTTTTCTGTAGCTTTGCTACAAGTGTCCGAGCTTAAACGGCAATTGTTGTTGAAATAACCATCTAAACACTAACTCCTGCATTGCATTTGTGTAGAGTTACATCTCACTAACGGCATCTACGAGCTACACCCGGCGCCCGAAGACGGAGCTGTAGCTGAGCTGCCAGTTCCAGAAGCCGAAGCCACCCCAGCTGAAGACCAGTTCTCCTCCCCTCCGCTTGAAGGCAAGCCCCGGAGCATAAACCCCAAATTTCTAAACTTGCGCATGCCTTCCTTCTCATGTTTGTGCATTTACGTATAGGAGTTGTTTGCAACCTTAGATGCATGACATAGTTCCTTTGATCTGAACACTAGTTTGTTGGGCCGAGTAGTTGCTATGCTTAAATAGGTATCTGTAAAAGCCGAGTGATTTCCTATCACTCGTGAGTTATAGGAATTGGTTGTTTTCCTTCTGTTACAACTATAAGGACGATGGACGGGGCAGGGTTTTGGTTAACTCTTTTGGTGGTCGGTTGATCGCCCCGTCTGTCTATGGAATCTGTTAAGGCCCGACAGTGTTGGTGTTCATGATCAAGTGTTTGAAAGTACTAATCTCATACCTAGTATGGGATGGGGAAACCTAGTACCTGATTGAACTAGGGCGTGGCTTATACCCCTGCTGTCCCTGGAACGAGGTTCCCATGGTGCATCATGTGGGTGCAAGTGCGGTCACAGTACAGTAGAGGCCGGGACTGTGGAGCATTGCATGCCAAGGGAAGTTTGGACCTGACACGTGCCTGGGAATTGATGGGGACGGCCGACACAGGAAGCGACCCTTGTGGTGCGCGGATGTCGTGAGATTAGGTTCACCATGCATGGTTAAGAAACTCGAATCGATTCGTCTGCCTCTCACAGTTTGAGACTGCTTGATCGCTATGCTACACTAAGTAATGAAAGAGTCTGATGATGACATGGTCTTGATGAGTATCTTATATACATAAAGTTGGATCTATGTTTGCTTAGAGTAAGATGCAAATGTAGACTGGTTAATGAACTTAGAATCTGAGCTAAAATATCGAAAGTAAGGACCCACTGTAGTCGCTTTTGGCAACACAAACCCCTCAGCCAAAGAGCCTTGCATGCCTAGACGTTGGTGGAGTAGTTCTTCACCAGTCGATTAAGTCTTGTTGAGCTTAGCAGCTCAGCCTTGTTTGTGGCTCTCTTTCAGGTGAAGTCGAAGCTCCTGAGTTTGCTCCTGTTGGCTCTTGGCCGCCCCAGCTCCCTCCGGGTTGGACGGTCAAGTGGGATCCCTCCTCGGACAGCGGGGAATGGGATCATTGATGTCCTGGCTGGCCTCACTAGGAACATCCGACCCCGACAAGTAGCTTCCGCTTGTTTTTATCTTCTGTTGTTTTCTTCAGAACCTGTAAAACTCTGATTTATAACCAAGTGTGTAACAACTCGTTTAACTCGGTTGAGCTGTTGTATTCTCTGGAACCACTCACCTTCGTGTGAGTTTTGTTAACTCGGTCCTGTTAAGTGGTTAAATCGGAGGAAATCCGACAGCACTTCGAGTTAACTTGACTAAGGCATGAGTGTCGCGTGTCAGGCGACTTAACCATGCCTTAATCAAGCTAATCCGAGGTGGTTCCGCCACAATAGCGGGGAGCTAGCTTTCCTTTAATTCTGAAACATTGTACACCCTTGGTCAGGGACACTCGGAGGTATACATGATCGCCAAGCTCGAACTGTATAGGCCTCCTCCTTTTATCGGAATAGCTCTTCTGTCGGAACTAAGTGGCTTTAAGGTTTTCCCAGATAATCCTCACCTTCTCTTCTACTTCAGTCACCAGGTTGGGTCCATAGACCATTCTTTCTCCTGCCTGGGACCAACTTAGTGGAGTTCGACACCTACGACCATACAAGGCTTCAAACAGTTCCATCTTCAAGCTAGCTTGGTAGCTATTGTTGTATGAGAACTCTGCCAAAGGCAAACATTTATCCCAGCTCTTGTCGTAGTGAATGACACAAGCTCATAGATTATCTTCCAATATCTGGTTGACCCTTTCAATTTGTCCATCTGTCCGAGGGTGATATGTTGAGCTATGAATCAACTTAGTGCCAAGCGAAGACTGTAATTATTCCCAAAAGTGTGTGACAAACTGAATACCTCGATCCGAGATGATCATTTTCGGCACATCATGTAGGAAAACAATCCGGTCAAGATACAACTCTGCATACTTCTGTGTGGTGTAAGTGGTACACGAAGGAAATGTGTTGTCTTAGTAAGTCTGTCCACTATAACCCATATGGAATCATGCTTGCGAGAGCTATTAGGCAATCCGACTATGAAGTTCATGCTTATGTCCTCCCACTTCCACAAGGGAATAGGTAGCGGTTGAAGAGTGCCAGCTACCTTCAAGTGGTTTTCCTTGACTCGTTGACATGTGTCGCATTCCGAGACATAGCATGCAATATCTGGTTTTATCCCACTCCACCAGAAATTTTGCTAGAGGTCATGGTACGTCTTGGTACTACCGGGATCAATTGAAAACTTAGAAAGGTGTGCTGCATCCATAATCTACTTCTTGAGATCGGTAGCATTCGGTACGACCAATCTATCATGGTACCATACAACTCCTTGCCAATCTTGGCAGAAATATTTATAGCCCTCATCCTTTTGGGCAAGCTTTTTCTTGATGAGCTTAACTTCCTTACCTGTTAACTGGGCCATAACTATTTGAAGTGTAGGTTCGATGGATATATGACTTAACATGCCATGGGAAACAATTTTCAAGTTGAGTTTTCCCATCTCGTGACATAATGTCTCGTTGAAGTTGGTTGCCAACAAGCAGTTGCAATGGGCCTTGTGGCTGAGAGCATCCGCAACTACATTTGCTTTCCGGGGTGATAATGTATTTCCAGATCATAATCCTTGATTAACTCTAACCATCTTCTTTGACACATGTTAAGATCAGCTTGAGTGAAGATATATTTGAGGCTCTTGTGATCAGTGTAGATGTTACAATGAGTCCCCATAAGATAATGTCTCCATATTTTTAGAGCATGAATAACCGTTGCTAACTCAAGATCATGAGTAGGATAATTCAGCTCATGTGGCCGTAATGCTCGTGAGGCATAGGCAATGACTCGGTTGTCTTGCATAAGAACACATCCAAGTCCAGTGCTGGAGGCATCACAATAAACGTTGAACGGCTTAGTTGTGTTCGGGTGAGCTAGAACTGGTGCGGAGGTCAATAATCTCCTCAATGTTTGGAAAGCTTATTCACATTTGTCGCTCCACACAAACTTGACTCCTTTCTTTAGTAATTTAGTCATTGGCTTAGCTATGTTTGAGAAATCAGGAATAAATCATCGATAGTAGACTACTAGACTAAGAAAGCTTCGAATTTGATGAACTAAAGTGGACGGCTTCCAGTCCATTACCTCTTGCACTTTGCTTGGGTCCACTGCTATGTCGTCGCTGGATATAGTGTGTCCCAAGAATTTAACACTATCCAGCCAAAATTCTCACTTGGAGAATTTGGCATACAGTTGGTGATCCCTCAAGCATTGAAGAACAATGCGAAGATGCTCTGCATGTTCCTCCTCATTCTTTGAGTATACCAGGATATCGTCGATGAATACCAAGACGAATTTGTCAAGCTCAGGCATGAACACCAAATTCATAAGATACATGAAATAAGCCGGCGCATTAGTGAGCCCGAATGATATAGCCAGGTACTCATAGAGTCCATACCGTGTAGAGAAAGCAGTCTTGGAAATATCGCACGGTCGGATCATGATCTGATGATAGCCGAAGTGAAGATCAATCTTGGAGAATACTCTGGCTCCAGCTAACTGATCGAACAAAACATCAAAGCGGGGCAACGGATACTTATTCTTTATTGTCACCGCATTGAGAGGTCAATAGTCCACACACATGCGCAGACTGTCATCCTTCTTTTTCACAAACAATGCTGGACAGCCCCAAGGTGATGTACTTGGGCGAATGAAACCCTTTTCCAACAATTCATGTAACTGGGTTTTTAGTTCTATCAGCTCTGCGGGTGGCATCCAATATGGCCTCTTTGAAATCGGTGCTGTGCCTCATTGCAACTCAATAGCAAACTCGATATCTCTATCTGGCGCCATACCCGGCAAGTCATTTGGAAACACATCGAGATACTTGCATACCACCGGGATGTCTTCCAATCGAGCTTCAACCACTGGATAGGCACAAGAATTTATGCACTCTCGGTGGGGTAAGTGTATGGTTGAGCTGCCATATCTAGGTGAATCTATGTGGATAGCTCAGGTAGAGATGTCTAGTGCCACTCGGTGCCGAGTCATCCAATCCATACCCAAGATAATATCTATCCTCTCTAAACCAAGGATAAGGAGGTTTTCCTTAAAAAGGGTTCTTCCTAACTTGATAGGTATATTGAGGTTCATTTGCTATGAGGCTACTTTCCCACCCAGGGTAGAGATCATATATGACCCTTTTGTGTGATAGAAACTCAACCCACACCTAGCACCTATTTTAGTCCCAATGAAACTATGAGATGCTCCCAAATCAAATATAATAAGGATAGGTTGGTTATGGATAGAAAATGTACCCGTCATTACTGGTGCGCCTTCCGGGAGTTCTGCAAGGATGGTGAAGTTCAACCTACCATGTCAAACCTGCACCTTTGGCTTCTTCCCCTTGTTTCCCATTGCATTACTCTGGCCAGGCCATTGATTCTTGTTGTGGGGGCAGTCCTTGGCAAAGTGTCCCATATTTCCGTAGGTGAAACAGCAGTTTCCATTAGCAACGAACGGCACCGGTGGAAGGGTAGGCCGTGGCCCCTGCGGCTAGAATCCGGGGAAATGGGGTGCTGCCTGCGGTGGAGGTCGAGCAACCCATCTCCCAGGCTGCGCTGGCCTGCGAGGTGCTGAAGGAGGAACTACTCTAAACTTCTGAGCAGGCGGGCTAGGTAACAGCATTGGACCCTTCCACTTCATGTCAGCCTTGAGGGCCTTCATGCAATCCTCCTGGGAAATTGCCAGGTTCACCAGCTCATTGAAAGAATCCACTTTGATGGGATTCAGTCTTTCCTTGAGCTCAAGACTCAAGCCACGGCGGAATTGGTCCCTCTTCTTTTCGTCGGAATCCGCGTGATAGCCTACGTAGCAACACAGGCCGTTGAAAGCATGCGCGTATTGCAGGACATCACGGCTTCCCTGGGTAGGAGCCATGAACTCATTGAGCTTGCGCTACAGGAGACCCTCAGGGATATGATGGCCCCTGAAAGCCGTCTTGAACTCCTCGCAACTGACGACGTGGTCGGCGGCAGCATGGCGTGATAGTGGTCCCACTAGAGATGGGTAGAACCATGCAGCTGTTGTCCTACGAACCAGGCCTTGTTCCCGTTTGGGTAGTGCACGGTGAGGAGGCAGAACTTGGATTCGATGGTACGAATCCAGGTGTCGGCGTCAAGCGGATCCTCCGTATTATGGAACAGAGGAGGTTGTGTCCCCAAAAAGTCCTCATAGCGAGCAACATGAGGTTGCTAAGGAACTCTTCCTCCCTGAGGCTGCTGCTGCTACCCCTAGGCTATGTACCTCAGTAGCTCAGTTTGAGCAGCCAAGATCGCTTCTAGCGTGGGCGGGGGAGGCGGAGGCAGTGGAGGCGCCTGCCTCTGCTCGCTGCCACTGGGGATAAAGTCGGAGCATGTGTTGTGCACCATCTGCAAGATTTCATCTTCCCATTAGTCACATAATCCAAAAGTTTGCTTAATCACAAGGAAAAATTATGTCCTGAATCATAAGCATTTGTCTTGCCGATAGTAAGAAAACAACAATTATGTCTTTTATTGAGTAGGTGCATATCTCTTCTTCCAAATGCACAGTGTTTCTCATCTTTGGTCCATGGTTAGAACATTTTGTACTTAACAACTTTTGTTATACGCTCGCAGACCGAAACGGAAGGAAAAAGGGTCAATTAGTGAACTTAGCGAGTCGATGTCCTGGCTGTTTTTCAGCAAGCTGAGCGGTGGAGTTTTGGTTCTAACGCGAGTTTGACAGATCCAAAGGAGCTGAAATTTTATGAGAAGTTAGAACACAAGTTTTTGCACAACTTTGGTATTCAAATCTCTATTCAAAAGTGAGTGGAGAAAGGGTTAAAACTGAGAAGAAACAGCCACTGAAATCCTGCAAAAAAAAATTTCGAACGTTACAACTAACCCATGACAGCAGCAAGTCCGTGCTCGCAACAAGTTTTTGGACACAAAGGGTACTCAACTCAAGGCTAACCTATTACATCACCAGCCAAAAATATAGGTCGCCGAAGAGTAAAACAAAAGAAACTACTCAAGATATGACGACACATCTAGAAGTCATCAAGGTTGCCTATGGAGGCAAAGCTAAGTGCAGGAGAGGGAGCGTCACCAACTCGGGGCTGTGGTGTGATCTCCTTGAAATCCATGCTTGAAAAGCCCTCAATCTCCTTAGGTTCCTCCTCCTGAGCCATGGGCTCATCCTGCTGAACCTCTAAGGCGTGAATAGCATCAAGCTCAGCGTGGTGCTACTGTAGATGCTCATTAGCATCTACGAACTCCATGTTCACATCATAGAACTGGTCAGCCAACAACTTCATGTCATGCTCCATGTCCTCTATTTCCTCCTCTAACTCAGTGATCTGGGTCTGCATATCGGAAATCTGAATATCCTTCTGCACCAACTCAAGTGACAGATCCACCATACCATTCTGCACGGTGGTGAGGGCAACCTGATTGGCCACTGCCAATCCAGTCAAGGTAGCCATAGCTCTACTCTGCATCTCGATCATCTGGTAGAGCACATTCATACAGCAGGCCAAAGTAAAGATCATGCACTGTGGATCCAAGATACCCAACAAATCCATGTTATCCATGCGGTCCAACCAATCCGCATCCTTCTTGTCCCTGGCGGGGAACAAGCCGATCGGGTCCAACACGATCTCCAGAGGATGCTGCCTGCAAAACAACATCGGTGCCTATAGTGTTGTGGACTCCCATGTGTCCTCGAGTGTATGCCCATTAGCCACGACCTCCAAGGGTGGCCACTACGGCTGCTTAGGGGGCGGGGGCACCTTTATGTGCACGCAGCTCCGAGGTATCCCGTGGTCCTGGTACACGCATCCCGCATAGATGGGCGGTGACGGGTAGCCAAATGAGCACAAAGTATCCCACAAGATGGCGGGAAAACCCTCAAAGTGGAGGCACGTTGAGTGCAAGATGCCGTCCACGCCAACAGCTACGTACACGGGGTCGGCCATCTCGAACAAAAAGGGACAAGTGAGAAATGGAATCAATACTCGGAAATCAAAAATAGATTTCTGGTAAGTTAGAGGAAAACCCATAACTCAGCAAGTATTCATCCAAAATTTCTCAAAGTTTACCAGCATGTTCTTTAGGTAGTGTGTGACAAGTTTGGTATTCAAAGGTGGAGCTAAAACAGATCTTAACAAGGTGATAAGCTCAGGTTTTAACAAGTGGTACATGCTGGAATTTTCAGAAATAGAGCTGAAGTAAAATGAACACAACACTCAAACCAGAAACCCATTGTTGCTGAAATTTTACCACCAGGTTTTTTGTCAAGTGCTTAACAACTTTGGTTAAAGGGTTCTTAACAGAAAAAGTTCTTAAGGTGGTCGAAAGATCAAAACTCTAACTGGTGCACAACTGATTACTCAGCAACAGGGGTTCATTTTGGCTGAACAGAACTCACAACTTACTTGGGCAAACTTCAACCAATTTTATCAGCATCTTGTTTAGGAAGTTTTTAACAACTTTGTTATACCAAGTTCCTGGAGAAGACTTAAGGAAATAGCTTAAACAAATTTTAACAAGTTTGGACAGCGGAATAAGACAGCTAGAGAATCCTTATCACGCTTAAGATTTTTAGAACATTTCACAAGCGAGTTCGATTTGCGTCTTTTAGGTTGCGACTTTTATTCATGATGCATGCATGTCCTAGTTAGCCTCACAACTAAAATAATTGCCAAAAAGCTTTGGACTTACGTAGTTAGTGCCGGTGGCAAGGCAATCAATACGACTCTCACTACAGTAACTAGCCGAATTGCTAATCGTCGTTTCTTATGTAAACGCTGTGAGTGTACCTGTAGAAGATTCCAACCTAAACCATTCGTGCCAGCACATCATGAAAGCATCCACAAACAATACCGTTCACTATAGAAACAACACCCATGCGTTTAACGCTGCATCGACAGCGCAACAACCATGGAAATAGACCCTTTTGAATAGAACCATATAACCCTTCGCATACTTGTGATGCGGAATCTTACGCACGTATAATAGATGTGGGTGAACAATTGTGATGATAGGCTCATTGGAATCGAACCATACCACCCTTCGCATGATTTAACATATGGAACCTTGCGCACGTGTAATAAACGTGCGCGAAAACAACCGTGTTGATAGGTTCGTTGGAATCGAATCCTATCACACTTCGCATACTCGTGATGTGGAACTATTCATCCTTAACGAACTTATGAATTTTTCAAACTAGTTTCTTGCAAGGTTTATTCAGAAAAGGGTGTTTAAGGTCTGTTGTTCTCTCTACCATGCTTCGAGCTCTGATGCCAGCTGTGGCGGAACCGCCCAAATTAATTTGGCTAAAATCCACTTAAGTTGCCTAACACGTGATCATGCACTTTAAACAAGCCAACTGGGTTGTCCGTCGGATTTCATCTGATAAACCACATACTCAGGATCGAGAAGCATTGCTCACACGAAGGTGAGTGGTTACAGAGATTACAACATTCGCGACACAATAATATAGTTCAACATTTTATTACATCAAAGTTTTTGAAATTCAGACAGAGTTTGCAAGGTTGTAAACAACGAAGAAGTAAAATATGCGGAAACTAAATGTTGATACATAATACCATGGTGGAGCCGATCAAGATATCAATGACCCCTGTCCTCACTGTCCGAGGAGGGATCCCACTCGATCGTCGAACCCGGAGGGAGCTGGGTAGGCCACATGACGCTAGCAGCCAAACTATCGACATTACCTGAAAAGTAATACCACAAGGCTGAGCAACTAATACTCAGCAAGATTGACCCGATAGATGATTACTACTTCACCGACTTCTAGTCATGCAGGCTTTTTGGCTATGGGTTTGTTTTTGCCAAAAGCGACTAAAGTTGGTCCTTACTTTCAATATTTTAGCCATAGGTTCTAATTTATTAACCAGTCTAAATTAGCAACTTATACTAAGCAAGCATTGTTTCCAAACAATTTAAAAGACAAGCATCAAGACTAATATCATCATCATGTTCAATCCTTACTCAGTGCAGCATAGCGATCAAGTGGTCCCAAACTGTGAGAGGCAGACGAATCGATTCGAATTTATTAACCATGCATGGCAAACCGAAGCCCATGACATCCGCGCACCACGAAGGGTCGCTTCACTTGTCAGCTGTCCCCATCGATCCCTAGGTACGTGTCAGGTCCAAACTTACTTTGGCATGCAACACTCCACAGTCCCGATCTCTGCCGTACTATGACCGTACTTGCACCCATATGATGCACCATGGGAACGACGTTCCAAGGACAGCAAGAATATAAGCCATGTCCCAGTTCAATCAGGTACTAGGCTTCCCCATCCCATACTAGGTATGAGATTAGTACTTTCAAACACTTGATCACGAACACCGACACATTTCGACCTTAACAAGTTCATTAGACACACGGGGCAAACCACCCAATACCGAACAATAAGCTCAGCCCCGTCCATCGTCCTTATGGTTATATCATAAGTAAATCAATCAACTCTATAGCTCGCGAGTGACAGGCAATCACTCGACTTTTACCGTGTCCTATTAAGCATTGAACCTACTCAACTTTAGTAACTAGTGTTCATATAAAGGTACTAAGTTTCATGCATCTATGGTTTCAATCAACTCCTATAAACATAAATGCACAATCATAAGCATTAACATTTTGCATAATTTTAAAACAGGGAAGCATGCACCGGGGCTTTCCTTGAGGTTCAGAGAAAGTTAGCTGTTCTTCCGGGTCTTGACCTGGCTCGGGCTCAGCTTCCATGTGATGTAGCTCTCCGGCGGGTTCCTCTTCTGGTCTGGGGCGGAGCTCGTAGGTTCCGATGGTGATATTAACTTATACAAGATATGCATATGCAGATAGTTCAAATTTCCATGCTTCCACATGCAGGATGCAAGACATGAATTATTGTTAAAGTGTAAATTGCATTTCGACCATATTCACATAAACAAGGTTCTAGACTTTCATTATCTTCATGAAGTAAGGTGTGTTGTGGTATAAAACTCAGGGTTTACTTTGATGGTGATTGTGCACACATTTAAGGTTCTTACAATTTAGACCCCACAAGGAAGACCATTTAACCTTACTTGGACTTAACATTTTCTGTTATTCATTTAAACTTGTTCATCTTCCAAATTTTGTTTCCATATTCAAACAGCAACATACGACACTGAGAATTTAGCAGTATCACTGAGTTATTGTAAAAATTTGGGATCCATTGGATTAATACAAAAATAATTAAAATTGTTTTATTACCCAAAGGTAGCATGTACTTAACCATTTTTATCTCAAAATCTACACTAATTCTGACGGTGAAACTTTAGTAGTGCATTGAATGTGTGTGATAGACTTTGGTGAATTTTTTATGATTTTTAGTGAAGGATAACTATTTTCCACATATATCCCCTATTTATCTTTCCATAAACAGGAAAGTGTGTCTTATTAAGTGTCATCCAGGGTTTCATATTTTTTTCCTAAGATCTATACTTCAAAACTGGACTACTCCAAGAGATTTACATTTTTCTCTGCTCTAGATTACTCTCAACGTGAAAAGATAAATTTAACCATAGATTTCATAGATAGATTTTAAATTGTGATTTAACGATCCAAACTGGGCTGCAAAGCATTTTTCCAAGGTTCTTCTTACTGCAACAAACATCTAAGAGGTGGTTTTGTTATTTTTACGTTTTTCCATGATTTACTATGATTTATTTGACTTAAAAATGAAATAAAATTATAGAGCATTATTTGTAATAGTAACATGGGCAAAATTATTTTTCGATAAATCACACTGAGTTCCACAAAGTTGATTTCGCATTTTTGTGATTTTTCTGGATTTTTCTGTGCATTTCCAAAATTTAGTTCATTTAAAACCATTTAAAACGGATAAAGCTGTGGCAGATTTAAAAATAGGCCCTAGGACTTCTCAAACATTCACAGATCTAGCCTCAGGTTCTACAATTAGGCTCCTACAACTTCTAAAACTCTTCAAATCGGCCCCTATGGTGGCCGGCGGCGGGGCGACTGTGATTCCGGCGAACCTATGCCTTAACTGAGGGGGAGAAGTGGCCGGGGAGGCGTGCTGGCTCACCGTAGGGGCTTGGCCAAGGTTTCAGGGTAGCAGCGGAGGCTTGGTGGAACAGAATGGGTGTGAGGATGAAAACTCGGGTGCGGTGGTGGTTCATCGGCGTTCTGGAGCCAGCAGTGCTTCGGGCGGCCAATGGAGGGGGCAGTGAGCTGCGCGTGGTTGTGGAGGAGCTTGCAGAGGCCGCGACGCGGTGTGGGATGGTACAGAGCAGGAAGCTCCACGGAGGGGTCCTAGTAGCGGCATGTGGTGCGTGAGCAGAGGAGCAGAGCGGCGGTGAGCTCGATGCGGGAAGCTACGCAGGCGACGCATTGACACCTTTAATAGGACTGGGAGGTGCGGAGGGCGAGGACGGAGCCAACGCGCGGCGCTGGCGTGGCCGGCGGTGAGAGGGGAGCGACTGTCGCACAAGGGATTGGGCGGCGGCGCCATTGGCGGAGGGGCACGAGCTCCAGGATAGGATATCCCAGCCATTGGCAAAGAAAGATAGCAAGTGCGCGAATCCGTTTTGCCGGGCAGGTTGATTGGCGAGGTCGGGCACTCCGTTCTGTCACATCACAACGCTGGTTGGGGAGGCAGAGCTGGCCGGCGGGCTGCCATGGCATGGCGGAGGGAGAAGGGCGGGGCGCGGCACGGCATTGGGCGAGGGCAATGCTGCTGCAGAGGGGGAGATGCTCGCAGGCGAGCATTGGGCAGCCGGGGCACCGATTTGTCTTGTCACGACTGCGGGTTGGGTGACGGGAGCTCACCGGTGAGGGGGTTCCACGCGGCGGCGGCAAGCTGGGGCATACGTCGGGCGCGCTTTGGCGTGAGGGAGGGGCGCCAGACAGGGTGAAGGGCTGACATTTATGTGAGATTTAAACCGAAACTTTGAACTACACTTCAAAAGTTCCCTTTTTAAGATCTGTTGGCCTCAGGTCAAAGTTTAAACTTTATCAAAGGTTCTAGTTCAAAATCGAGACAGATTTGAATCTATAAGAGTTTAAAGTTTGGTAGAACGCCTACCTTCCTGACTTAGGCAATTCTGCAGGTTTGAGCTGATTTCAGTGATTTGGCTGTTTTTGTCTTGAAATTTGAAAGGCTTTTGATATGTATTTGGCAAAAGTTTAATTTACAAAGTATGTATACACTTGGGTATCAAACTCTTATAAATGGTTTTTCTTAAGTTTGGTTTGAGTTTTGTGAGTAATTTGCTTGCCAACATACATATTTTGAAATGTTTCCAGACTTAGAATTATTTGCCGGTTTGGGCTGAGTTGACCATTCTGGTCAACTTTGACCCGATTTTTGAAGGGTTTTTATGCAGATTTGGCCCTGGGTCATTTAAGTGAAATTGCAAAAGACCTGAAGCACTTAAACTTGTATAAAGGGTTTGACTTAAATTCTTATACGAAATTTTGAAAAACAGGGCTGCCAAGTTAAGATTTTTCACTGATTTCAGCACTCGGAGTTTTTGAAGTGGGTTTCAAAAGCTACTGATTTTGATTCTAAATTTTGGACCTCTTCCACTCCAAACTAGCAAAAGTGCTAATAATAAAAGTTGTTAGAAACATAAAATTCTACAACTTTTAGTTTGGCAAAAATTTATGTTTCAAAACAAAATTTCATGTTTTGATTTAACCCCAAAATTGAGCTTTTAAGGGCAAACAGGACCTATCACTTGCTAGATTAGTGTCTAAGCCTCAGCTTAACTAAATTTAGTTTAAGTAGAGTTGTTACATATACAAACACCTATGAACCGTGAAAAGTTAAAATAACTTATAATTTGGGACGGAGGGTGTAACAAAAAAGGTTGAATTGAAGCATGAGCAGTGAGCTTACATATGCATGCATGTCTGTGTGAACTCAGAAAAGCAAACTTGCATGAAGAATACTCCCTCCATCCTAAATTACTATTCATTTTGACTTCTGTAGCTATATAACTTTTGATATGTATCTAGATGTATATCTAGGCACGTATCTAGAAAAGCTAAAACGAATAGTAATTTGGAACGGAGTTAGTAGATAAGAGCATCTCCAATAGTCTCCCAATAAATGTTTCCTAATATCCATTTCATTATTATGGGAAGAGTTAATTTTTCAATCTTCCAATAATCTCATTCTAATCCAACTACCATATTGGGAGAGTCACAATTTCTCCTTTATTTAGAGAGAGTTGGGGTGAATTATTGGGTTGTTCCAGTAATTATTGGGGAAAGGGAAACATAAAGAGAGTCTATTTTAACACTATTTTTTTACCAACTCTTTTAATATAATAGTTGGCTTGGGAACTGGGGAACTGCTGGAGATGCTCTAAGAAGTATAAGGGCTCCTGCTGCAAACCTGGGAGGGGTGCGATATATATAGTACACAATACCATACCAACTTTTCTTTAGATAATGGAATAAAAGGTTCTGGCTTCATGACCGCAACAAAATAAATTAAAAGCCAATCCTGATGAAACTAAGAAACTATCCATGGGAGGCAACCTACAGAATGTGGCTACGTGGACAAGCAATTCTTTATGGTCAACACTGCGCGCGACGCACCTGTGCTCAAAATCGGAGCCAGTAGGTTTACCTGAAAAAAAATGGTTAGCTTTAATTTTATCAAAAAATAATACCATTCCTTTTAAGCCATATTGTCCAGCAAAAGGCTGCCAACAAGTATGTGCTATGGCCTATTTGATTTTGTTATATTTTTGTATGTATGAGAATGAATTAAAGCTTATTGTCATAAATGACATAAGACATTGGCCACTAACGTAAGGACAAAATACTACAAAATAGGATTGTTCTCTATTTTCTGAAGAACCATTACAAAAACGAGAGAAGAAATATTCTAGAAGATTCGCCCCAACGAAGTGGCGGGAGTCCCACTCTGTCCTCCTGTCCGACACAGTAGAATACAGAGCCAATATAGAGAAATGCCAGATCGATTTGGCCAGGTGAGGAGAGAGAGGCTGCCTACTAGTTGTTCGACGGCAGTTTTAAGAGAAGCAACAATAGGGTGGGTAGCTTATATTGCTTCGATGCACATGTATGTATGTAAATATTGAATTTTATCTGTAAGATCAGTTCCTTTTCTACTCCCTCCATCCCAAATTGTAGGTTATTTTGATTCATAGATGTTGTATGCATCTAAATATAGTGTATGTCTAGATGCATACAAACATCTATGAACACAGAAAAATCAAAATGAGCTACAATTTGAAATGGAGGGAGTACTTCATAACAAGTTATTCATTAGAATATCTTAACGAAAAGTTAACGTCCTCCGTTTCAAACCCTCATTTTCAACGAAAGGTCGTTTTAGCTTTGTTATATACATCAATCTTATCCAACTTTAACTTACTTCATAGAAAAATATATTAACTTCTATGATATCAAACAAATGCAATATTAATATATATATATATTAATGATTTATCTAATGAAACTAGTTTGATGTTATCTATATGTTTGTGCATTTGTTTATAAATTTAGTCAAACCTAGATGAGTTTGATTTAGGATAAAACTAAGATGATTTACAAATTTGAAGAGTGGAGTAATATATAATTACGTACTCCATCATATGCAAAGCTAATTACAGAGATTGCAATTTAGCCAAGCTACTATCGGTAGCAAAGCACAAACGATGCAATTTGTTAGTATTTAGCGGAGGTCATCAGACTTTATCAAAGCTCAAGGCACGGGTTACGACAGATACCCCACGAATCAAGCCACTACTATAAACTGAGTACTGATCCTAACCCTTAGTACCGATTAGTTTTTGATCCGGTACTAATATGAGCATTAGTACCAGGTCTAACGACTAGTTCCCCACGAGCCCCCTGACCCCCTTTAGTACCGGTTGGGAGCTCCAACCGGTAGTAAAGGTCACCCATTAGTATTGGGTGGAGGCTCCACCCGGTACTAATAAATGACCATCAGTAACAGTTGGAGCCCCCAATCGGTACTAACTTCCCTCCTATAAATAAGACGTCTTCTTCCTCCTGCCCGAGCTATTTCCTCAAGCTCGTGCTTCGTTCATTCATGGCAAAATGGGGGAGGTGCTGCCGGATTTTTGACCATTTCGTTGGGATTTCACTCATTCAAGTGTTCTAAAGATTAGAAACTTCATCATCCCTTGATACATGGTTAGTATACTAAGTTTTATGCTTTAGAGATAGAGTAATTTGTGATGTTTAGATTAAGGTACAATGGAGAAAATTTTCATTTATATGCATGTGTTATTTAGAGCTCATATTTGTGATTTTTAGAATAAGCTACAATTTTTTGCATGCTATGTTTTGTATCAGTTAAAGAAATTGATATGAGGTTAGAGGAATAATTTCATAGTTTAGTCCTTTACAAATATGAGCTAAATAAAATATGGGGAAAATATAATTTGTTCATATTTTAGTCATTTGCAAATATGAGGAGATAAATTGTGGTACATAGAGATAATAAGATGAAATAGAGGTATGAAATTAGTCATTTTAAGAATAAGCTACAATGGAAAATTTTGACATTTATATGTTATGTTTGAGCTAAATAAATTGTGGCATAGTTTAATCATTTGCAAATGTGAGCAAATAAATTGTGGTACATAGAGATGGCTACTGCTGCTGGAGGTAGTAGTGATGGTGGGGGTGATCGTCGTTCCTCTCGTAGCAAGGAGAAAACCATAGTTGACCCTCATGATAAACCAAAAAAATAAGCACGTGGGAGAGAGTAATGCTTCATTATTTAGAAAGATGTCATGAAAATGCTGTTGCGGCGGGTCAGAACCTCCTTTTGGTGGTCGTTATGCTCCACCGCCTATCTCGGGGGTTTTAGCTCCACTGAGTACTACCGTCGTAGGAGGCACAAATAAACCACAGGATGAGGCTGGATCAGCGAAACCCTCATCTTCACCGCCCAAAGATGCATAAAGTCCTCCTGCTAGTACTCAGCGGATGGTTTGTCGTAGTGTATCATGTTGTTTGGTCCTGAAATTTAAATTTGTGTATTTCTATCTAACTTTCAACAACAGTTGAGTTTAATAAAATTTGTATCATGTTTGTTATGTTTCATGTATAATTCTATGGATGATCAAAATATCTTTAGTTCGGTAATACTTTGTAGATAGACCGGCAATGGATGTACCATACGGACAAACTCTCCATGGAGTACATTAATGGCTTGCGAGCTTTACTTGATCTAGCAGAGTCCAACAAGCCGCTGTCTGGTTTCATTTGTTTTCCATGCCAAATTTGCAAAAATGAGAAGGATTGCTCATCTAGAAAGACTATTCACACCCACATATACAAATCGGGATTCATGACTAACTATTTCGTTTGGACCAAGCACGGGGAAACAGGAGTTATGGTGGAAGATGATGATGAAGAAGAAGATGATAACTACATTCCTGACTGGATATAAGGAGGTGCCTTTGCAGATGTTGCAATGGGCAAGGTTGAAGAAGAGATGGTTGCAGAAGAAGGTCCTACCAATGATCTAGGTCAGGTTTTGCGAGAAGCAAAGGAAGACTGCGTTAGAATGTGAAGGAGTCAATGAAGTTTGAGTGTATGTTAGATGATCATAAGAAATTATTGTACCCAGATTGCAAATAGGAGCACAAAAAGTTGGGTACCATACTGGAAATGCTGCAATGGAAGGTAAAAAATGGAGTTTCTGACAAGGGTTTTGATGAGTTAATGAAAATCATAATGAAATACTTCCTGAGCGGAACAAATTGCCGTCCTCAATGTACGAAGCGAAAAAGGTTGTTTGCCCTTTTGGTTTGGAGGTACAAAAGATATATGCATGTCCTAATGACTGTATCCTCTATCGTGGTGAGGAATACGAGAAATTGGAGGCTTGTCTTGTAGGCAAAGTGCTGCATTATAAGATCATGCAAGATGGCCCTGGTGATGTTGAGAGGCAGACCAGCAAGAAGAAAGTTTTTGCAAAGGTGATGTGGTATTTCCCTATAGTACCATGCTTGAAGCATTTGTTCAGAAACAAGGCACAGGCAAAGTTGATGAGTTGGCACAAAGAAGAACATAAGCAAGATGAAATGATCAGACACCCCGCTGAGGGTTCCACCTTCTGCCCTGGATGTGCATGAAGCAGAAGTTCATTATGATGCTGGTAATTATCCAAGGCCCAAAACAAACTAGCAATGACATTGATGTTTACCTAAGACCATTGGTTGATGAAATTTAAATGTTATGGAAGAAAGAAGCTGTACATGTGTGGGATGAGGACAAAAAGGAGAGATTTAATCTACGAGCATTGCTATTCATAACCATCAATGATTGGCACGTGCTTGGTAATCTGTCAGGATAGACAAATAAGGGATATTGAGCTTGCACGCACTGTTTAGATGATACTTGCAGCATGTATTTGAAACACTGTGGGAAGGTCATGTATATGGACCATTGTCAATTTCTTCCTGCTAAACACCCGTTAAGAAAGAAAGGGAAGCATTTTGAAGGGGAGGAAGAAAAACGTACTAAACCCATTCACCGTAATGATAAAGGATGTAAGGGTAATATTTGGCAAGGGCTGTGGTAGCAAACCTATTTCGAATGATGAGAACGGACATGCACCCATGTAGAAGAAGAAGTCTATATTTTGGGAGCTACCTTATTGGAAAGTCCTTGAGGTCCGTAATGCACCTGATGAAAAATCTTTGTGTGAACCTACTCGGCTTCCTAGGTACATATGGAAAGGCAAAGGATACAATTGTAACACGTCGGGACCTGAAATGTATGAAACAACGATTTGGCTACATCCGGAAAAGAGAGATGATGGACATTACTTGCATCCTACCAGTTACACTCTCAGCAAAGAAGAGAAGGAAAGAATGTTTGAGTGCTTAAATAGTATTAAGGTCCTATCGGGCTACTCCTCCAATATACAGGGAATAATAAATATTAAAGAGAAGAAATTCAGAAATCTAAAGGCCCATGACTACCACGTCCTAATGACACAATCGCTGCTTGTTGCACTAAGGGGTATTCTACTAGCACTACAAGGTTTTACCTCTAATGCCACGCCACATGATTGCAACACCACTAATTTGGTTGCCATAGGTGGGTCGTATTGCAACCTTTCCATAAAATGGTTGCAATATGTGCCTATAATGCAACGGACCAAATGTGTTGCAATATGTGTGGTTTGTCGTTGCAACAGGCTTGTGCTACTACAACCATTTAAGAATTGTGTTGCAATTAGTTGGCATTATTGCCATGGAACTTTTGAGTTGCAATAGTATTGATTTTCATTGCAATTACTTGGTGTTATTGCAACTATATTGGTTTTGGTTGCTTTTGCTTGTAACTATTGCCATGGTTATTATGGGTTGCAATAATGTTCCATGGTGTTGCAATTGCTAGGGTAGTTATTGCAACAAGATTTCTGAATGGATGCAATAGCATGTTCCTATTGCCATGGTTTTCTGGGGTTGTAATAATCTTTTGTGGCATTGCAATTGTTAAGTACTTATTACAACTACAATCCTAAATGGATGCAATATCATGTTAATATTGCCATGATTTTTTGTGTTGCTATAGACTACCGCTGATGCAACGGCCTAAAAGTGTTGCAATATACAAAAATGGTTGCAATAGACAAAATGCTCCACGCATTAGACTACCCCTGATGCAACGACCTAAAAGTGTTGCAATATACCAAAAATGGTAGCAATAGACAAAATGCTCCATGTATTTCTAAATAATATATTATATTAACAAAGAAAAAGTTCCACGGAGGATTTGATCCCAGGAACTAAAGTACAAACAAACTCTCATCTACCACTGGGCTACTGTGGTGTGTTCGACATTAAGCAACCTTTATATATTGTTTACATGATATAGATGGCTAATTCACTTCATATTTCAACAAGGAAGATCACCATCCGCATCTTCCATGACAATTTCAGAAAACAAAAAAATTATCCAGCTTGCTGATATTTGTGCTTATGATAGAAAACAAACATGAGTATAATAATTTGAAGACCAACTACAACTATTCATTATCCCGGACAATGTGATAGTTTTCAACAAAAAATCCAGAAAAACATGACTGTTGAACAAAGGATAAGTATTTAAACAAAGAAATCATCTTCTAGGCTTTCTACCACAACTGGTGCAACAACTCCATCGTCAATGTAGGTGCCATCTTCGTCATCATCATCCTCATCAAGTAAGACCGCATCATCTAGTTCGAGAACTGCTCCGGCACGCACCTGATTAAGAACAGAGGCATCACCAGTTGTGCCTTCCTTGTCTGATCTAGTCCAATTTGACAAATCCTCATTTGGCCTAATAAATTCATATCTTCGATTCCCACATCAAGTAGATTGACTTCCATGTCACCCTCATTTTTTGCTTCTAGCATGGCAAACAAATTTCTTGGTCTCACCGCAACAACACTAGACCATCCTAGCTTGTTCACGAGTTGACAAAACACACCAGTTATGCCTGTGTTGCCAGAATGTAAGGTTCATTTGAATATCTGAACCTGGAAGTATCGATATCGATAACACCATATTTTTCCCTACTGTATCCTCTACTTCTGCTGGTACTGGCAGCCAGCACATCATACCAATCACAGTGAAACAATCCAACTTCTTTATGTGCAGGGAACTCGAGTGAGATCATTCTTCTAATCACTCCATACCAGGTCATGTTGCCAGTAGTACCATCACCCCTCACAAGCACACCACTGTTTTGTGTGACGAGGTTTCTCACAATGGTAGTCGTTCGAAAAAGCCAAATATTGATGTAGCATCTATTGAACACATGAGCTCGATGGTCCGGTCCTTGAGAAAGGGCATACATCAGTTCACTCGCTTCCCTT
The DNA here is from genome assembly GCF_005286985.2 of Setaria viridis. Classification (NCBI taxonomy): domain Eukaryota; kingdom Viridiplantae; phylum Streptophyta; class Magnoliopsida; order Poales; family Poaceae; genus Setaria; species Setaria viridis. The sequence goes on from NC_048269.2 coordinate 5,366,238, forward strand.
TTCTCATATAGTTTGGTGATATGCAAACACAGTTTGAAAACAAATGGTAGTTAATAAGTACATCGTTCTAACCATCACATGGAATAAAAAAATTAAAAAATAGAATTAACCTTGCCCTCGAACCATCTTACAAAGTGCTCCTCATGTCGTATATTAAGATTCCTTATCTTTTTTTTTTAAGTTCTTCCATATGCTCGCTGAATTGAAATAGTTAAATAATTAATTAGTTGATGCCACAAACAAAAAGTAGAGTAATTAATGATGGTATATTGCAACAAAAATTCTGAATGGATGCAATAGCATGTTCCTATTGCCACAGTTTTTTGGAGTTGTAATAATCTGCTGTGGCGTTGCAATTGTTAGGTATTTATTGCAACTACAATCCTAAATGGATGCAATATGATGTTAATATTGCCACGATTTTTTTATTGCTATAGACTACCCCTGATGCAACGGCCTAAAAGTGTTGCAATAGACAAAATGCTCCACGTATTAGACTACCCCTGATGCAACGGCCTAAAAGTGTTGCAATATACCAAAAAATGGTTGCAATAGACAAAATGCTCCACGCAGTTCTGAATAATATATTCTATTAATAAAAAAAATGCTCCACGAAGGATTTGATCCCAGGAACTGAAGTACAAGCAAACCCACATCTACCATTGGGGTACTGAGGTGTGTTCAACATTAAGAAGCCTTTATATTACTTGTTTACATGATGAAGATGGCTAATTCACTTCATTTTTCAACATGGACGATCACCATCCGCATCTTCCATGACAATTTCATAAAACAAAAAATTGTCCAGCTTGCTGATATTTGTGCTTATGATAGAAAACAAACATAAGTATAATAGTTTAAAGACCAACTCCAGCTATTCATTATCCCAGACAATGTGATAGTTTTCAACAAAAAATCGAGAAACACATCATTGTTAAACAAAAGATAAGTATTAAAAAAAATCATCTTCTAGGCTTTCTACAATAGTATTGTGCTAGGTAGGGAAAAAGAAAAAAAATAGTAAATCAGTTTCAAAGTTTTTGAAACTTTTACTAGACAATTTATTCAGCCTGAATTTTAGTTCCATTAAAATTTCTATAATTTTTGTTGCACAGGGAACATCCTAGCTGCTTTCCTGGGCTAAGCGGAGCCCTTCCTCCCGTGGATCCTGGAAGAAAAAAAGGCTCTGGCACATTTACCTGAGCTGAGCTCGCTTCCTCCCAAAATCCAAAACTCAAAACAGCATAAGTGCGCTCAACAAGAATCGAACCCACAACCTCAGGTTACATAGGGCAGAGAACCTACCACTACAGTATTGTTGTATATGTGATGTGCTCCAGTGTTAGATCTGTTTTAAAGTTTCAAACAAGCAGTTAATCTAAAATGGAGCAGAAAAAGCACAACTACGCTCACCAAGAATCAAACCGGCAACCTGTCGTGCCTCAAGCACCAGACGAACCACCAAGCAACATCGGCTGTAGTATTAATATAATCATACGTATGACCAGTGGGTTCAGCTGGCTTGTGCGTATGACCATGCGCAGGCATGCTGCGCCGCCTGCCGACGTGCAGCTGGCTCCGCATGCTGGCCTGCGCTACATGCTGGTGCGCCTGCCGGCCTGCTGAGCTCATCTTGCTCTTTTTAATCTGGAGATAAAATTTGTAAGTAGTATTTCTCTCTCATAGAACTCCAAATTAGATGGTTCTTTTTTCAAAAAATTTCTAAATTACGCTCTTTCATTTAGTGACGTATTGCTTTATGTTAATTGCTATCGAGTAAAATGCACATGCGGTCCCTAAACTTGCATGAGTGTGTCACTTAGGTCCATAAATTTTGAAAATTCATTTTTAGGTACATGAACTTTTAAAGTTGTTCATCGTAGGTCCACATCCATCCACGTATGCACCTACCACTTACATGGCATGCTGATGTGGCTTTGCGAGGCTTGTCTCAGCTGGGGCATTTCTATGATACAAATTACAGGACCATGTATCTGTTCTTCATTATAATAGGCCAAATTACCACGCTGGAAATAAACAACCAAATGTGTCCAACACATCACCCAACTATTGCGTAGCATGATGGTGAGGTGCTTGAGTCTTAACTCCGGCGACCTTGGTTTGATTCCCCCACTACGCATCTTTTATTTTTTTCCCAATTAACTTTTTTTCCCAATTTCCAGTGGGCGTAGCCGGTGGCCGGGTGGCATGGCGCGGGGCCGATGATGTGGCGCGCGGCCGGCGGCCGGTGACCTGGCGCGGGCGGTGGTCAGGTGATGTGGCGGGCAAGCGGCCGGGTGACATGGCGTGTGCCACGGAAGCAACAGTGCAACAAATTGTGTTAAGAACTATTAAATACCACAAATCTAAAACAAAGAACATGAAGCTTAGTGGTAAGTGTGGTGGTTCCTAGGTAGGAGGTTCCATGATAAATACCTAGACTTTGCATGTTTTTCTCTATTTTTTTCCCAATTTTTCCATTTTACTCTCTATTTTTTTCGTGATTTTTGGTTTCAAATATTATATTTGCTTTTCTATTTTCATTTTTCCAATTTTTTTATTTCAAAAATTCTATTGGCCCTCCTTGTGTCATGGCAATTGCGCAACTGCCAGGCGGCGATGCCTTCGGCACCATGATGTGCTCTGCCTTGCCGCTGGTCTCGGCTCCGGCGCCTATGCATCGCCACCATCAGAGGTTCCGAACAACGTCGGTGAAGCGCATGGCCGCCGTTTAGACGAGCACATCGAAGGTGCATGAGCTCAAGCTCACCCTTCCAAGTGACACCCTTGACTTGCTCGACAAAATGCCTCAGCCCTGAGATGCCTCGCCAATCCACATCAGCTCAATAAAATTCTCCCTAGAAGACAATTGAATTATTTTATATATCTCCAAGGCATGGGCTAGAATTGGACATACAAGTCTAGATATAATTTTTGTGAATCTTATTGGAGGTACACATAGTTCAACTTGGAATTACTTTCCATATACACGTAGAAAATCATTTAAATGATAGAAAATACTAAATCTGTTAAAAAATTCTCGAGACTCCTACATGGCAACTTAGATGTTTTCTATTACATGTAAAAATGTAATTAGGGGTATATAAAATAATTCTTTTGCAAGTTGGTGTATTAATTAGTTAGTTAAAAAATAGAAAAATAACTTTTTTGCATAACACGTGGTAGTGTAAATCCACAAATGTCAACAACATGGTAAAGGTAAGGTTGTGTCTGTGGCGGAACCGCCCAACTTAAACTGGTTTAAATACGCCTAATCGCTGTCGGAATAGCAATTATCCGAAACGCACTTAAAACAGCATAAGTCCGGTAGTTCGTCGAGTGTCCTTAGGACTCCTCGAAAGATCCACGACATGTCTCATAGCCATACATCAGGATCGCTTCCACGATGGGAAAGCATCAACAAATATTACATTTTTACATACATACAAGGGGTATGAATTATTACAGAACATAGTTTGAAATAAACTTAACAGTGCAGGTTAGAGGGGTTCTAGGAGTTTAAAACATAAACTGGTCTGGGTGAGAGAGAAACATTTAAGTTTTACTTCTAGGGTATTACGAGATTCGTAACAATACCCTAGTTTTTCAGGGCTTCCTCCTCTGCGGACTCCTGCTGTGGCTCTGAAACAGCAACAAGGGATAACCCTGAGTACGGGGTACTCAGCAAGGCTTACCCGACTAACCAATATAATAGCTTTTCTGGAACTACATGATAGCTGTTTAGTGTACTAGCTGACTCACCTTTTGCCAAAAGAGCTTACTAAAAGTGAGACCTTAACTTTATCTTTTAATTCAATTAAGTTATTACCTAACCAATCTAGATGATGACAAAGAGATACTTTTGCAAACAGTAGGAAATTAAGTCATACAACAAATTAATTTTGGAGAGACATTGCATTCATGAGATTATACTACGATGCTCAACAGTGATCAAGTGCATTCATAACCGAGAATTGCGGCGATCCGGATCAATTTACATCCTGCAGGAGAGTACCCTGATCACCAGCTATGTACAACTGTCCGGGTGATACATAACAACCTTTCAATTAGCATACCCAAAGATTGGGAATAAGACTACCCGAACCCAGGGACGCACCCCCACATGGGACCCCACGTCTAGCCCGATCTCCATGTGAGTTCCAGGCTACGCCCCTACCAATCTCCAGCACGTCAAGCACGGGTACGAAATATTCCCGATCAGAGAGTCTACTAACCTACCGGGCTTTACTGGTCCCATACCCAGTAAGCAACCAGGTGACAAGCACTTGATCAAAGGTTAAGACAACGATCGGGCCTTAACCAAATTAAACTGGCAGACAGAACTAACATCTCTAGCTTCTGTCGGCTTTCCAGATTTCCAAGCTATCTTTCCATATCTAGCATGTATGACCCAACATTTTATCTTAAGGTTCGGTAACCAAGTTACTTTAAGCATCTAAGCATTTCTAAACTTGGGTTACTTACTAATTGTTGAACAAGTGGCAAAGATGTCCTTAAAACAAGGTAAGATCATGCACAGGAATGGGTTTCAATCAACTCCTAGACTTAATGCATTCATATAGGAATTAACCATTAATTGGATGCATGAAATAATAACTCCAAAGTAGATAGGTATAAATGCACCGGGGCTTGCCTTGATCTATAAAAATGTTAGCGCTGTCCGACGGACTGGCTTCACAGGGGATCAATTCAACGATCTCCTCAAACTCCGAAGGTCCTTCTGATAATTCCAAGAATTCCTCTTCAGGTGCTTCGGTGTCTACGATATAACATAGGCATGGGTTAGTGATGCAATTTTTTGACTACAAGACTATACAACTTTCCTTCATGATAAAGTTGCAAGCCAACAAGTGACTACACACTTTATCATGATAAAGTTGCAAGCCAACACACAAAAACTTGAAAAGATTAACCCATCATTTTTATTTTCTTTACTAATCCTATCTTAGGCTTATCCTTTTATTTTTAGAAAATATTATAAATACTTTCTAGTCTCAAAACCTAACTCCTATGGGTTCATAATAATTTGTGAATACAAAAACATTATTCCATATTTTATGCATTTAATAAAGGTTAAGTATTTATTTAAATACCTTAATGAAAAGGCATTAAACAAATACCTAAGTTTTTATTATTTTTCCTAAGGTATAAAAATTTTAATGCATAAAGGAAAATAAAACAATCCTAACAAAATTGGTTTCACTAATTTTGCACACTCCTAGAAATTTCTGTGATTTAAATGGTGATACACGAATTTAATCTATTAATCTAATAAAGGAAAATCTAAATTTTAACCCAAAACCCCCAGCCCAACTTTTCTCACTCGCACCTACTCTACCCTCTCTCACTCGCGCTGGGCCTGCGGCTCGGGTCCACCCTCTCCTCTTCTTCTCCTTACCCGGCGGCCCACTCCTAACACTGCCGGCCTACTGGGCCGAAGCTACCTCCCCTCCTTCTCTCCTATTCTTCTGCCCGCCCAACGGCCCACTTTCTTTTTCTTTTCTTTCCCCGGCATCCGGCCTGCTACACCGGCTCACGGCCTCTTTCTTCACCGATCTCTGCATCGGCACCTGGGCCTGCTGGACCCGGCCCACACCTACTTCTCCACCTGGCCTGCCTTCTCCCCTTCTCCTCTTATCCCCTCTATCGCGTGGGCCTCCGGCACTGGGGCCTCCTTTAACCTCGCGCCAAAACCGAGCGCGGCAGGGGGCGGCGCGGCTCGACGGCCGACGCCCCACCGGCGACGGGGTCGGGCTGGGGAGGCATCCCCAAGCCACAGCGCACCCGTAGGCGGCGGCGACTTCCCAAGAGACGGCCGGAGCTACCCTCTCCACGGCGGCGGGCGGCTTGACTGACGGCCGGCCGTAGCCAAGCACGACAACGGCACAACTCGGTCCTCCAACTACCCCTACAGCTTCCTAGTGACCCATGAGCTTACCTACGACTTACCACAAGGAAGGAAAACGACGGCAAGGAAGAGCTCACCGTGAGTAGGGAGCTTGGCGGCGGCGGACGGAAACGACGGCGGTTAAGGGCTCGCCAGCGGAGAAGTGGAACAACAAGTAGGCACGGCTATTGGCAAGGTGTTAGCGGAGGTGTGGGCGAGAGGAATCGAGACGGGAAGCGATGTGGCGGTGGAATTTTGCTCGGTGGCAGAAGCTTGCTTGGTGCGGTAAAAATGGCGGCGCGATGAAACAGATGAGCGTGGCGGCGGGAGGAGTAAATATATGAAGTTTTCACCATGCGCATGAACGACACCGTGGCCTAGTCGTAGGCTTGCGTGGTGAGGAGGTGGCCTTAGGCGTTGAGCTGGCTGATGGGCGAGCTGCCGGCGGTGACACATTTCTGCCGCTCTGTTTTTCTCCTCCCCCTTTCTTTCTTTCATCCGAAAGTTCAGACTTTCCCCACGGCCGATTTTTAATCCGACGGTCCACAAGTCTCTTAAGCAAAGTTGGAGATAAACTTGAGCTCTTTGATTTATATTTAAACTTCCACCCGAGATAAACATCCCAAGGTTGCCAATTTCAAATTCTTCTCTCGGGCAAACTAAAATGCTCTAAACTTCTGATTCAGTTCGACAGGCCCTGTTCATGGCCATTTGCCCTTCTTTTGATTCGTTTTCAGTGGCTTAAACTCAGTCCACATAGCCCAAACACTAACCATTCGTACTCTACAACTAACAGGGATCCCATTTTGCTCATAAACACCTATACCTCTTGCACTACATTTCTCTAAATCTTGCTCCAAACATAGCCACTTACTGCTGTTTCAGACTTAGAGAAAAATGCAGTTTCAGCAGTTAAGCCAATATTGCCAGAGTGCTGACTTTGAGCCTCAATTTGAATTTGATTCCTTCACTATTCCTAATCAACAACACCCTATTATACTTGTCCAAAGATCATACTTCATTGCTGTGTAGTTGCCTTTGTCCACTTACTTGGAAAGTTTGGCAGAAATCAATTTCCAAGTTGGATACTCGCATTGTTTTTCTAAAATTCCTATATTTAGATAATGAATAGTGCTTACCTGATTTTTGTTTTTCGATTGCTTTTCTTGAGGGGTTTAGGCCTAGGATTAGTCTCCAATTTTAATCCCTGAAGTTCCAAACACTCTCAGGCCTCCATTTCATATTTTTGCTAAATTTTTCTAAATTTGAATTCCAAAATTCAAATTTTGGTCAAATTCAACTTGAATTTGACTTCCAGTCAATTTCTTTCCTTTTCTCCACAATTCACTCTTAACCTTTCTTTGTCATCTTTGATCATCAAAACACCAAGTGTTACAGTGTCCAATTTTGTGGTGCGTACGAGTTCGAACATATTACGAGGTATTCAAATCTCAAAGTTTGACTTGAGTTGTATGAAACAATATGAGAGGTCTATCCATTTTGTGAACAACGTACATATAATTCAAATTGTAATTACTTTCAATAAACCTACAAAAAATCATTTAAACTGTTGAAAATAGTAAATGAGTTAGAAATTTATTGAAACTTCTATGAGGCAACTTATATGTAGTTTATTCAATAAATTCTGAATTGTCTCTAGAAGACAACATAATTTTTCTTCATCTCCAATATATGGTCTGTAATGGAACATATGAATCTAAAAAATATTTTTGTGCAATTTTTCGAATTTTATTGGAGGGACACGTAGTTCAACTTAGGATTACTTTCAATAAAGACATAAAAAGTCAATTAAATGATAGAAAATACAAAATCTACTCAGAAATTATTCAGACTCCTACATGACAACTTATGTGTTTCCTATTACATTTGAAAAATGTATTCATCGTATTTAATATAGTTTATGTACCAGTTGTTTCACAAAGGTACCTTAATTTCTTATTTTAAAAAAAGTTGCTTCACATAAGCTTTTCACGCGCTGCCCCCGCTCCCGGCCTCCTTCTTCAGTCAAATGGCGCCAGCCCAAAAATTTCACACAGTCAATTGATGCTACTAACCATCCTCCTCCAAAAATTCCCCATATTTTGTATGGTGTCTTGGTAATCTCATCCTGCACCCACGCCCCGAATGTCATCGTCTCTGCAATCTCATCCACCACAGGCCGTTTTCTCCACCACAGACCGTACCTCCTCAGCCGCCACCACGCTCCCATCTCCTCCTCCTCTGCCGACCGCTACGCCCTCATCTCCTCCCTCCACCGACTGCCGAGGCGGACACGACTCCTCCTCCATCAGCCAAACCGACTGCGCCTCCCTCCTCAGATCCCTCCGCGCCATCGACCTCTCCCGCGGATGAGGAGGTGCAGCCGCCCCCTCCCCTCCCTCCGTCTCCCGCCGGCACCCCCTCCCCTCCCTCCGGCCCCCGCTGCCGCCGGCCCGGCCTCCCGGAGCAGTCGCTGCTGCGCCTGACCGTCGTCGCGGCGGCCTCCCGCCTTGGGTTCCCTCGCGGGATGGCGCGGCGGCTGGGCGGGGACGGGTACTCCTCGATGGGGTCGAGGAGGACTATTCGGTGGGGGGAGCTCGAGGAGGACGATGGTGGCAACCTCGACTTCCTCCTCCCTCCCCGCGTCGTTGTCGGGCCCGATGAGAACGGCCTCAAGAAGGTCATCGAGTACCGCTTCGACGACGATGGCAACAAGGTCAAGGTCACCACCACCACCCGCGTCCCCTCACCCCCATGATGCCAGATGTGCTTCGACTGCAACGCCAAGAACGTGGGCCTCCGTCACCTACGGCATCTTCCTCTGCCTCGACTGCTCCGCCGTCCACCGTAGCCTCGAGTCCACATCACCTTCGTCAGGTATCTATGCTACCCTACCTACCGCTGCTAACTGCCTTCTCCCAATCCGCTGCATTTTTTATTTAAATGTGAGCTCCTCTGTCTTTGTTAAAGGATGAATAGTCCAGGATTGAGTTCACTTTGCGTGAAATGCATCACAAGTATCCATATTGTTTTTCCTGTAAGAATGGTCTCTGAATACTCAGTTGATGTTCTTTGATTTTTGGGAGGATTGAAGTTGTCATGTTTGATTAACTCACTGTTAAATTTTTAAGTAATTTCATACAATGATGGTTAATTAGATAATATATGTTCCTTTGTCTTTATTTTTCGTGGAAGAGTGCCTCACTGTGGTGTTGTGAATTTTCCAGTGTTTCTGCCATGAATTTTCTGTGTCCACAGTATTGATGAGTTCTTATTCTTATGGTCTACGTATGCAGGGATGGTGTGAGCGAGTCTCAATTTAGCCAAATACTGAATATTGAGCTTAATCAAATCATAAAGGTGACATTTAGTTTACCTAGGAATTCCTTGGCTTTCTGGCATCCTTTTCTAACAAGAGCTCGACAATACAGGCTTATCAGAGTATGGGACAGGGGGATCTTCCGAAGTTCACAGTGATCATTGCTCAAAAGAATCACCACACAAAACTCTTCCAAGCTGATTCGCCAGACAACGTTCCACCTGGTAAGCTCCCCTGTCCCACTTAATATTGCTAAAGGTACTTGCCACTTAAACAGCTTGAGCAACTGGCACTTCTGCTTTGCATCAGGGACTGTCGTAGACTCTGGTATTGTTCATCCAAGGCAGTATGATTTTTACATGTGTGCTCATGCTGGACCAATTGTAAGTTCTCCTAGCATAGTTTTGGATTTTGGTGCGTGCTTGTCAGTCGTGTTAGTTTATTAACCTGAATAACTTGACTTCATGTGTTGCTCTTATAGGGTACCTCAAGACCCACCCACTACCATGTTTTGCTCGATGAGATTGGCTTCTCAGCAGATAATCTCCAGAAGCACATATGTGGATATGGGTTTCCTGGAGGAGATGGTTCTGAAGGCCATGAAGGATAACGGTAGTTACCTAATAACCCATTTCTTCCCATTTATTTGGGTTATTGCCTTATTGGTGATTTTACATACACTCTTATCTGACTGCTGCTTTTGCTTTCAGGGGATAATGGTAGTCATTGGTTGAACTTCTTCTAACCTACCAGGTATTCATCAACACGCTTGCTTTTATTAGTTATTCTTTGATGACCTTATTGCATGGCATGAAAGAGGATTTGTATTTACAAGTGATGTGAAATGCAGGAAATAGGAAATGATCCCTCTGTGGATAACGGTTCTGCTTCTGGCTATTTCCCTCAAGCTGCTGAGGATAGTGATGCTGATGATATTTTAGAAAACTGGGATGATGAGGATGCTGGTGAGCGAAACAGGGGTCCGACCATTGACGAATCTGGTGATGAGGTATTTTCATGCTCCCCCTTGGTGACTATATGCATTTACTTTTCCTTTTGAGAAACATGTCATGCATCTACTTTAACTCAAAACATAAATTCTTCTGCATAAACTGGTTTCATGTTATAATCCAGTAAATAGACTACTTACCTCAAAACCATAAGGTTCCTTACTTTTACTTGCTCCTGTTCTTTTGTTTTCAAACAGGTGTAGCTGTAATCTAATCTGGTTGGTTATTTGCCTTGGGAGAATTGTGTTCGTTTAGGCAAATTGGCAAAACGACATGTTCCCATGAAACTAGAAACCTGGATTTTGTAAGAAACTCGTAATGACATTCTATTTACATAGCTTCTATTTAGTCATTTGATGGATAATTTTACTTTGAATGCATCAGCAAATTTCAAACCCATTAGTCTTTAATTTATGATTCCAAATTGCTTACCTTCAAAATGGTTCAGTCCATGCTGTTGTTGCTAAAATAATACAATTTCAGTTTACCTGATGCATATACCAATGTTAGTGATTTTTTCAGGAGCAATATAGAGTTTGAGTGGAGCGCACAAATGATGGACGGTCAATGTCAAGCCAACCTTTGCTACAGTGCTAGACATAGCTTATTCCATTTTCATGTGTTCAAATTAGCTAGTGTGATTCGGATACCTTATGTGTTTCAATAGTTGTGCGTGTGTTATCGACTAAGTTTGACATTGGATGGTTTCATTAATGATTTGTACGGACAAAGCATGTTTTGGATTAATGGATGTCTAAATGCTTCTTTCATCATATATTGTTCAACATGCAATTATTGTTTGAAGCAAACAAAGCGTTGCAATATGTACTATCGATAAAATAATTTGGCATTGCAATATATGATACAGCAACAAACAAACGGTGTTGCAAAAAACGTCATACCAATGGAATTGTGGGCGTGGCAATAGTCTTCAAACTGTAGTAGCACAATAGTTAGCGTGGAAATAGAGGGTCCAACAATAGCAACCAGTATCGATCGTTGTAATAGAGAGCAACCTCTAGCAACCAAACATTTACCGTGACAATATAAGGATGCACCTATAGCAACCATAATGTTTAGTGTGGCAATAGAGAGACTACCTCTAGCAACCAAATATTTATCGTGGCAATAGAGGGTTCCACCTATAGCAACCACCGAGATAGCGTGGCAATAGAGGGTCCATCTATTGTAATGCTATTGATGCGTGGCAATAAGGTCTATTGCAACACCAAATATCATTGCTAGTGCACCTATTGCCACACTTTGGGTATGTGGCAATAGGTATTTCTAGCAACACCAGGTGTGTTGCAATAGTAACTATTGCAACACCCATGATGGTTGCAACAACACTCCTTTGTGTTGCAATAGGGGAAAACCTATTGCAACACCAAAATGAGTCGTTGGGCAAACTTTTCCCCACGATTACTATGGCAACGCCTGCTAATAAAATTTTCCATTGCAATTTTATATTTCACAACCATTTTTAGTATATTGCAACACTTTTAGGCTGTTGCATTAGGGGTAAAACCTTGTCTTGTAGAGAATGGGAGAATGACAATCGTGAAGCTATGTGCATTCCTCAACATGATTTCTCAAAAGGCAATCCATCCAAACAATCTACTAAAGTTGCCGAATGATGTGGTGCAATGCCTTGTTAGCTTTGAGATGGTCTTTCCACCTTCCTTCTTTAATATCATGACCCACCTTCTAGTCCACCTTGTTGAAGAGAGTTTTGTTCTTGGTCTTGTATTTCTACACAATATGTTCCCTTCCGAGAGGTTTATGCCAGTTCTGAAGAAGTATGTTCGTAATCGTGCCCATCCAGAAAGAAGCATCGCAAAGGAATAAGCAACAGAGGATGTTATTGAGTTTTTTGTTGACTTTATTGGTGACCTAGGTTCGATTGGAGTCCCTGTATTATGTCATAAGGGGAGACTCAAGGGAAAGGGCGCACTAGGGAGGAAAACTCGGATGGACATCGATGAGAGTACATGGCGTAAAGAACATTTCATGGCCCTGCAACAATCATCCCAGGTGGCTCCATACATGGAGGAGCACAAGACTATTATACGGTCCTCAAACCAAGGAAAGACTGAGACCTGGATTACACGTCATCACATTGACACTTTCACCTCTTGGTTGCGGCGAGGACTGATGGGTGATGACATGATTGAAGAACAACTAGCATGGTTGGCTAGAGGTCCATATATCTTAATATCGACATTCCAAGGATATGAGGTAAATGGGTGCACATTTTACATGAGAGTCCAAGACCAAAAGAGCACAAACCAAAATAGTGGTGTCCGTATAGATGCAATAGACAATGATGGAAAAAAAAGATAGATACTATGGTGCGATTGAGGAGATATGGGAACGGGACTATGGACCTTTGAAAATCCCTCTGTTTCGTTGGCAACGGGTGAAACTTACTGGAGGAGGCGTAACGATAGATAACTATGTGATGACAATAGTGGACCTCAACATGATTGGATATAGAGATAAACCATTCGTCCTAGCCAATGATGTGACTCAAGTTTTCTATGTGAAGGACATATCAAGCAAACCAATAAAGAAGGGTGCTAATAAGTCAGATGACCAGCCAAAGCGCCACATAGTTCTTCCAAGGAAAAGAAAAATCATTGGAGTTGAGGACAAGACTGATATTTCAGAAGATTATGATCAATTCGATTATCTTTCTCCATTTTTAGTCGATGTTGACCCAACCATCCTGTTAGCCAAAGAGGATGCTCCATACTTACGCCGCGATCACAATCAAGGGATGTTCATCAAGAGGAAGGTTATTAACCTTCTGCTAGATTATGACGTGTAATGTATAGAACCATTATGTTGTGTTTTCTGATGATCAACAAAGGAATAAATTAATGTAATAATGCATTGTAATTATATGTCACATATTCTTTAGGTTTATTAACAATACTATTTGCAAAAATCTCACCCTATTAAACAAGAACTGATTTTTGCATGGTTAAAATATTAAATATTTTGATTTTTTGTAGCACCAATAAATATTAAACAATAAATTTACGTACAATTAAACAAGTACATGATTAAGTCATGGTAAACATCAACATATCTATTTTTTTGAATTTTAAAGTTAACATAAGTATTATGACCATTATAACCTATTACTAAGTGAAAATTAATAATTTTACTATATTTGATATTGAAATGCATCTAATATTTTTATAGTGTATATCTAATCAACATCAAGATAGCAAATTGTTTTTGCAATTTTTGTGAATGTTATTTGATTTACTACGCAATAAATTAATACAATAGCAATTGTAAAAGAAATAAAAATAAAAAGATGTTTAGGCGGGAAGCCAAAACAGTGGGCTACAAAGTTATTTAGTACTAAAGGGGAGCAATTTCGCTTTGGCACGCTCTACCCCCCTTTAGCACCGGGTAGTGGCTAGGCCCAGTACTAAAGGGGTGGCCTTTAGTACCGGTGCTAGCCAGCACCCGCTACTAAAGGCCTTTAGTATGGGATGCTAGCTAGCACCGGTACTAAAAGGTCGGGGGATAAAAACCCACCGTATTCCTCCACTTAGCTAAACTTTGCGATCGACGATGCCGCCGACCCTCTCCGGATCCTCCATGCCCCCGTCCCCGCATCATCATCGCGCGCCGCCACCGACGCGCCTCTCCCTGACGACGCCGCGCCTCCCCCAACCGACGCCCTGACGTGCTTTGTCGCTGCCGCCCATCCGGCCACTGGCCCTACTACTCTCCGCCGGCGGCCCTCTCCTCTTTCCTGGTGGCATCCTCCCTGAACCACTCCGCGCGTGCCCGCTGCCGACCGGCGCTGCCCCTACGCCCTCCACCACTGTTGCACCACCCCCGTCCGGTGCCGCGTGCCCCATGCGCTCCAGCTGTCACGCCAGCCCTCCGCCTCTCCCCGACGACAACGCCCAACCACCTCCATAGCCACTCCACCGTCGGCATTCCTCACCGACCTCCTCCCCTGATGATTCGCGCCCCCAGGCCCATCCGCCGCGCCGCCAGCCCTCCTTGTGCTCCCCCTCCACCTCGCTGCCGGCCTCCCCTGCCCCGACGATGATGCCGCCCTCTCCCCCTTACCCGTACCGCACAGTCGGCCGCAGGCTTCGCGTCTTCTCTACTGACGTAAGTCCGCGGTATATGAAAATAGCTAGAAATTGTAGGAAAATTCTTGAATTAGCTAGAAATTATAGAAATTTTTTGAAATAGCTAGAAAATATAGAAAAATTCTTGGAAAGGCATATTAATTGTAAATTGTACAACATTGATTATGCCATGTTTATTGTATCGTGTTAACTGTTAGAAATGTCTAAAAAAAGTAAAAATTACTGTGATACTTCTATAAATTTCCATGAAATTTGATGATAGTGAGCAACTACATTTCGTTGTAAATATTTTTGTTGTCATGTATATTAGAAATTCATCAAATAGTTCAATAAATTATAGAAATGTGCATAAAATATTAGAAATGTAAAAAATTGTGTAAGTGTTTCATTCTTTTTGTAGTCATTTATTGTTGCAAAATGTATAACTATTAGTCATTCATTTTTGTAGTCATTTTTTGTAATAATTGTGCATAAAATTTTTAAAAATATTTGATGATGGTTGTAAATGATGCGCAATTCGATGTAAATAAATTTTTAGTCCCTTATTGTAACAATTTGTACCATGTGTTTCATTCTTTTTTTTGTCATTCTTTTTATTGTTGAGGACCAATGGTGGTCACCCTTGGACAATGAGTGATTGACAACGTTGTGTTGGATTGATGTTGCTCTTGGCTTGTGATGTGCAGGTGTAGGATGCGACATGGCGGCCGACAGCGTGCGATGAAGTTCAAGCAAAAGGTTCATGTCAAAGGACCAATTGGCGGTGAAGGATGAATGCGAGTTGGCTTGGACTGATGGACCCGAGGAGTCCGGCCGGAGTCATGGGTGGTCAACATGGTGCACGGAAGGGGAAGAGAACATGACGGGATGGAGATGGCGTTGGTCGAGTTGAGTAGGAGGCATGGCAGAGGCCAGACACGCGTCAACATCGAGGAGGTCGCGCGGCGACCAAGAAGAGATGGACGGTTTTGATGGTTTGGGCCTCAAAACCACCGCGCAGACAGATTTCCCGGTTTGGGCCTCAAAACCAGGGGCAAGCCTGGTGCGACCAGAGCTTTGAGAAGGAGGGCACATGGCATCATCGCGAAACTTGCATCAAGGCAAAGCAAAGTAGTGAAGGTGGCGTGTCCGTCCGATGCGCTGATAAAAATCTGGACCAAAATTCCCCTGCGTGGGCGGTTATCTTAGTTGTAGCTCTAGCGATAGTTTAGTCATCTGCCATGGACTATATATATGGGTGGATGGCTGGTTGTTTCAGGACCTCTTGAAAAAACCCTAATTCATTAGCCTAGAGGCTAGCCAAGTGCTTAGAGAGAGAAAGGAGAGAGGGAGGTGAGAGGGTAATTGCTCTTTTCTCTTGATTTCTTCCTTCTAGTGGGTGGATGAAGGGAGGAGGCTAGTCCTCATCTTTTAGAGATGTTGTCCTCATGATTTAGTTGAATTTGTGATTCAAATCAATGGCTAAATCCTTTGTTTCTCTCGTTTTTCTTTTTCGGTATTTTTGGAGCCATTTTTGGGGATTTTTTGTTCTTCGTGTTTGAGCTTAAATCCCATGAGGTTTGTTGCGTGAAATTTCTGATAGGACCCTTGTGAGCATCTTTGATGTGTTACCCCCTTAAATCCCTAAGTATTCGGCTTGAATTTGAAGTTTTCCCAAAATTCTCTCTCTTGTGTTCTTGACCGAATTCTGTGAAATCCATAGAGAAGTATCAATCCTTTTTGAGGAGATCTTTTGGGAAAAGACTCATTAGACTGTTGCGCAGCTATGGTTAAAATTTCATGAATTTTGGAGGTCATTTGATTGAATTTTGAAGTGTTGACCTAAACTTTTCAGGCTGTTTTTTTGTGCTGTAGGAAGTTCCGATATTGTGTAGGAAGTTCCGACACAGAACCGGAAGTTCCGATGATTTATTTTTGAAAACCCGAGAGTCCCTGTTGGCAGTTTCTCAATACATCCGATAGGTGCCGGAAGTTCCGATACAGGGTCGGAAGTTCGGACAAAACCGCTGAGAACCTCTTGTCGGACCTCTCTAGATAGTTCTTATCCCACTTTCGGAAGTTCTGATAAGAGGTCGAAAGTTCCAATACCTAGAAGGAGTTTTGAGCTTTGTTTTGCCTCAATCTTTTAGGTTTGCTTCCGTGTTGCTTCTGAGCCTTCCTAGCATCGTTCCTAAGGTCAGTATTTCCGTTGTGACTACGTGATCTTGACAATAGCTAGAAGAGAGGGTTGAAGGTTACTTTGGGACTTAGATCAAATTTCTTGGAGAATTTTTGAATTGGCTCCCATCCATCCCACCTTTGGTCGCCCGTTTTGGTCCTTCAATTGGTATCAGAGCTGGTTAAGGTTTCTCCACACCCTAATCGGTTTCGAAACCCATTATGGCCACCTCTGAGCGTTCTTCCTCAACCGATGCGCCCTACTTTGATGGCTCTGACTATTGGTATTGGAAAACTCGCATGAGAGCCCATCTAAATAGTAGAGGAGTAGGGGTTTGGGAAATCACTTAGGATATGACTTATGTGATTTCTGCTACTCGCTTGACTCAAGATGAAAGAGATAAATATCACGCCAACAACAAGACAGTTGATATCTTGTTTGCTAGTCTGTGCTGGGCTGAGTTTGATCGTGTCGAGGATCTATCTTTGGCTCATGAGATTTGGTCCCGACTTCAGAGTTTTCATGAGAGGAACAGTCAAGTGAAGGCACGACTCTTTGAGACTTATCGGCGTGAGTATGAGAATTTTGTTCATTTGCCCGGTGAGTCTGTTGATGCTTTGTTCCAGCACTTTCTTGCTATTGTGAACAAGATGAAAGAAAACACTACCAACTTGCCCTACACTGATCATGATAGAGCTTTAAAGCTCCTGCATGGCTTGGATCACGAGGTATGGGGTACAAAGGTTGATGCTATCATTGAGTCCACAAACTATGAGACTCTTACTACCGATGAGCTCTTTGCTAAGCTGAAGTCGATAGAGGTTGACAAGAGGCTCTGAGCAAAACAAGGAAGCCCTACTGATCCGCATAGTATGGCTCTTGTGTCAGGCTCTGGACAGTCTACGTCTTTGGCTAACCCTTCTACCATGTCCTTTGTTTTGTCCTCTTTGGTGTCTATTTCAAAGGAGCAGTTGGAGGTTCTTGACAATGAGGAGCTCGCCTTGATTATGAGGCGGTTCATGCGCTTCAACGACAACTGCAAGAACCAGCAAAGGAACAACAACAATTGCTCTGAGTGTGGCAAGCCAGATCACTTTGCCGCTGACTGCCCTGACAAGAACATGTCCTAGAGCAGGTACGACTACAACAAGTACAAGGATGGCAAGAAGAAGAAGAATAAGTACATCGATCGTGAGAAGAAAGAATACTGCAAGAAGGCCAAAGCGTGTGCCTTCATCGCCTCTCTCAGTGACGTCGACTCCGGCACCGACGACCACACCGACTCAAGCTCAAGTGAGGAGGACGACAACCACAGGGCGAAGAAGAAGGGCGGCAAGAACTTCAACGGCCTCTGTTTCTACTCCGGCAAGAACCATGACGGTACTGCATCATAGCCCTCAACACTAACAACAAGATGGATGGCAAGGAAAGCGACTCCGACACAAACACAGAGGTAAAGCCTACTCCTGAACAACTTGACTTAGAAGTAGAGGAACTTAATGATTGCTTGCTAAATTAAGATAAGTTGCTTAGAAAGGTTGCTCATGAACGAATTGAGCTTAAGGCTAAGTTGGAGAGTGCTTTGATTGAAACAGATATGCTAAAATCTGCTCCTACTATTTCTGATGTTGTTGAGTGTGATGAATGTGCTGTTCACATGGCTAGTATAGCTTCTTTGCAATCTAAGCATGCTTTGCTTGTAGATGAACTTGATTTGACTAGGGCTGCTCTTGATGAAGTTAAGACTAGACCTGTTTTACTTGGTGCTTGCAAATCTTGCCCTGCTTTACAGATTCAACTTGATGATGCATGTGCTAAGATTAAAGCTCTTGAGAAATATGATTTAATTGCTAAATCTAAAGTTGCTGAATGCACAAAATGTCCTGAACTTAAACATTCTTTGCAAAATACTGAGGATGAAAATTACTACTTGCGCATAGTTCTCAATTGGGTGTCAAGTAGGGAACCTCAGTTGGGTATGATGATTCAGGAGTTTAAAAGGGCTGATGGTTTTGGGATTGGGAATGTGATCAAGCAGTGAAGATTTGATGGGTTGTATAAGAAGGTTTTTGATGGGTTGTATGAGAAGGTTGGTCAGTGGTGAGAGAGAAAAAACAAGCAACTTCCAACCCTTGTGAGCAACCCAAGCTGAGTGGAGAGCAACCTAACCCAGATTGTGAGGGAAACCCTATAGAGTGTGTTAAAGATGGAGTGTTCATTGAGATACCACCAAAAGTTTCAAAGAAAGTTATCTAGGTGGAAAAAACCAATCACCTCAGAAAAAAGCTTGACACACTTCCTGATATGGCTTTGAAGCAACCTCCACCAAAACCCCAAGCCAAACCACAACCAAGAATGAACACTCAACCCAAAGCTAACCCACAGTTGAAAGTTAATCCTCAACCCAAAGCTAACCCACAGCCAAAACAACCTGTTTAATTCCACTGTGAGTATTGTAAAAGGGAGGGTCATCTTGAGGAGTTTTGTTTTCGAAAGAAGAAAGCTTTGAGGTGTGAGTGTGCGTGAGGCAACAAGGACATGTACCACTCCTCTCATGGTGTACATGCGCCTAGAACAGCTCCTCCACCTCGTCGTGTGGATAGTGTGCGTTCAGCTCCTTCTCGCAGGTTTGCCAGGCATGCTCCTCGTCATGATCAATATGACTTAGGATAACATGGCCGTGGTTTTGAGTCTCAGAGGTACAACAAACCACATTTTCCCCCTCGTGGTTGTCATAGTCATCTAGTGAGATGAGAGATGGTTGATTTTGCTAACCCCAATCTTGAGCAAATGGTTCGACACTGGTATTCTACTTGTTTTACTAACCCCAGTGTTGAGACATTTGCTCATCCTTGGTCTCCTTTTTGTTGAGCAGGTCGGAGCCCTGGAGAACACGTGGCTCATTGACTCCGATTGTTCTTGACACATGACTAGTGATCACAAATGGTTCTCCAGCCTCACCCCGGTGATGACCAGAGAGTACATCACTTTCAGGGATAATAGCAAGGGAAAGGTATTGTTTGGGGGTGCCATTAAGGTAAGTGAGAATTTCATGCTCAAGCGAGTTGCTCTTGTTGATTCCCTTGGTTTCAATTTGCTTTTAGTTTTGCAACTGCTTGATGATGGTTTTGAGATTTATTTCAAGCAAGGAGCCTCATGGATTTTAGACTCTCGAGGTGATCTTGTGTGTATGATTGTCCCCGAGGGTCAGGTTTTTTGAGTTGAGTTTTCTAAGTCGTTTCGTCTCTCTTGGTGTTTAGTTGTTGATTCTTCTTCTAAGCTCTGAAAGTGGCATAGGAGATTGGATCATTTGAGTTTTGATTTGCTTTCTTCTTCAGTGCTCTTGATCTTATTCAAGGATTATCTAAGCTCAAGTTTGAGAAAGATCTTGTTTGTGCTCCCTGTCGTCATGGAAAAATGGTTGCCGCTTCCTACCTACCTATGAACTAGGTGATGACTGAGCATCTAGGGGAGCTGTTGCACATGGATACAATTGGTTCAGCTCGCTTTTGCTCAGTTGATTGGAAGTGGTATGTTCTTGTGGTTGTTGACGATTTCTCGAGGTATTCGTGGGTCTTTTTCATGGAATCTAAGGAGGAGGCATTTCCTTTTGTTCGAGATTTGATCTTGAGGTTGAAAAATGAGTGACCTACAGATGCCATGAGAGCTATTCGCAGTCACAATGGTACAGAATTCAAGAACACTCGTTTTAAAGCCTTTTGTAATTATCTTGGTCTTGAACACCAGTTTTCATCCCCTTATGTCCCTCCTCAGAATTGTGTTGTTTAATGGAAAAATCGGACTCTTTGTGAAATGGTTAGGACGATGCTCGATGAGCATAGGACTCCAAGAAAATATTTGGCCGAAGCCGTCAACACTGCTTGTTATGTTTCCAATCGAATCTTCTTGCGAGCTTTCTTGAAGAAAACCTCGTATGAGCTAATGCATCGATGCACCCCCAAAGTAAGTCACCTGAGAGTATTTAGCTGCAAGGTTTCATTCTCAAGCAAGGTAATTTGGAAAAATTTGAGTATCATTCTACGGATGGTATTTTTCTAGGATATGCTTCTCATAGTCATGCGTATCATGTGCTTAACCTTGAAACTAATTGGATCATGGAAACTTGTGAGATTATCTTTGATGAAACTATGCCTTTCACAACTCCTATCTTTGAGGTTGCAGACGAACATGAAATGGGGCAAAACATCTTTGAGGAAGAGGAAGAGCGTGTTGATAGTGGTAAAGAGGAGGATGAAGAGATTGACCATGCTCCAGCTGTTGCACCTGTATCTTCTACTTCGACTACGAGAGTTGATGGCCCTACCTCTACTTCTACTACTTCAAGCCATCAACAAGTACCACTACATGATGATGAAGAAGAAGATCAGAGTGATCCAGCTGCTATTGAGAGGGAGACGACTTTAGAGCGAGAGGCTCCATGACACATTCGGCATCACCATCCTCCACAACAGATGTTGGTAACTTACATGAAAGCACCACTAGGCATAGCTCTAGGCAGATTTCACACTTTGCACATTCTGCATTTGTTGCCTATTTTGAACCCCAAGATATTGGACATGCTTTATCTGATTCAAACTGGGTTAATGCCATGCATGAGGAGTTGGAGAACTTTGAGCGAAATAGGGTTTGGGTTTTAGTTAAACCACCTCCAAATTGCCATCCTATAGGAACAAAATGGGTTTTCAAAAACAAACAAGGTGAGGATGGGTTGGTTGTGAGATTTAAAGCGAGGTTGGTTGCCCAAGGTTATAGCCAAAAGAGGAAATAGATTATGAGGAAACCTTTGCTCCTGTTGCCCATTTGGAAACGATTAGAATCCTTTTAGCCTTCTCTGTGGCTAAAGGTTTTAAGCTCTTCCAAATGGATGTGAAAAGTGCCTTCCTAAATGGTTTTATTAAAGAGGAAGTGTATATGAAACAACCCCCTGGTTTTGAGAATCCTAAACATTCTGATCGTGTTTTCAAATTCCAGAAAGCTCTCTATGGCCTAAAACAAGCACCCAGAGTGTGGTATGCTAGATTGAAATCCTTTTTGCTTGGGAATGGGTTTGAAATGGGGTCAGTGGATAAAACACTCTTTCTTCTTAGGCAAGCCAATGACTTGTTGATTATTCAGATATACGTGGATGATATTATCTTTGGTGGTTCTTCTCATGTTTTGGTTGCCAAGTTTGCAGATGATATAAGCAGGGAATTTGAGATGTCAATGATGGGTGAGTTGACCTTCTTCCTCGGGCTACAAATTAAGAAAAGAAAGGATGGGACCTTTGTTCACCAAGGCAAGTACACAAAGAAAGTGCTGAGGAAGTTCGACATGGCTGACGCCAAGCCATTGTCAACTCCCATGGCGACGACGATAGCTTTGGATGTAGATGAAGACGGAGAATCGGTGGACTAGAAGGAGTATCAGAGCATGATTGGCTCCCTCCTGTACCTGACGGTGATGAGGCCGGACATACACTTCGCCGTGTAACTGTGCGCTTGTTTTCAAGCTTCACCAAGAACATCTCACCGTCAAGCAGTAAAGAGAATCATAAGGTATCTTCGCTTCACGCCTGGGTTTGGTTTGTGGTACTCTGCCTCCTCGACACTCACACTTCATGGATACTCTGACACAGATTTTGCTAGGTGTCAATTGGGTCGCAAGTCCAGTTCTGGTACCTGCTAGTTTCTTGGTTCATCTTTTGTTTCCTGGTCTTCCCACAAACAGTCCAGTGTTACTCAGTCTACTACCAAAGCCGAGTATGTTGCCGCTGCTAGCTGCTATTCCCAGCTGTTGTGGATGATCTCCACTTTGAGAGAGTTTGTTTGAGTTTTTCCCATGTACCTCTCTTGTGTGATAGTACAAGTGCCATCAGTGTAGCCAAGAATCCTATTCTTCACTCCAAAACCAAGCACATAGATGTGAGATATCATTTTCTGAGAGGTCATGTTGAGAAAGGAGATATTGACCTTAGCCACGTTGCTACCCAACACCAACTTGCTGACATCATCACCAAACCCTTGGATCAAGTGACTTTTTCTTATTTGCGAGGGGAGTTGGGTGTGTGCTTTCCTTTCTGAGTTGGATTTTGGAGCTTCTCTTGTATTATACTTGTATCATTTCTGTACAAAACATGGTAGGACAGCCATCTTTTTATGTTCGCATATGTGATCCTCTTATTTATCTTATCATGCAAGCTGTGTTCATATCTTGATGGATGATTCACATGAACATTGTGCCATGCTTTAGCTTAGTTCTCATTTTTGGGTATGGCATGATGTTCATGCATCTCATTTTAGCTTAGTTCCTTTGCATCTGTATCATAATGTATTTTGTATCATATTGCACTAGATGAGCTTCTCCTATATACCCTGTGTACTCCCTTAAGCTACTTGTGAGCTAGTGTTGTGGTTGGTAATTTTGATGCAATGTGCAATTATGCTCTTGATGATATTGTCATATAATCATGATGAGATAACTGTTTTTGGAATCCCATGTTAATTTTACTCTATGAACTTATCTTGGTTATCACCCATGAGTAGATGTTTGGTTATGCATTGTTTTTGCTTGAATGCTGGTTCCATGTTTAGCTTATGCTTAGAATTCATGTTCTTTTCAATTTGGTCAAAGAACTAGTTATCATTGCAAATGTTTAGCCCATGATGCATTCCTTGGGGAAGCATAACTTCTTTGTGCCGCAAAGGCACTTCATGTACTTTTTTTTGTGTGAATGAAAAAAATGATGAAAAAAAATTCAATAATTCACCAAGTGTTTATGCTTAATGTTCATATCTTTGCTTGCTTAGTTGTTACATGATGTCTGCCAAAAGATGTAGGCACATGGTTTCAACAAGCTTTGACATGACTTGTGATGCATATGTGGGTGTTTGCAATGATCTCTTGTTGAGAATCCATCTTTCTTGCTTGGGTGATTCATGACTAGGTGCCTCCTCATGTGGTGATATTTTTACAAATTGTTAAAACTTGACACATGCTATGCCTTATGCTTATATCATAATATCCTATTTATGGCGATGCAATTGCTCTTTATGATCTACCTGCTTCTGCATTACCTCACTGGTAGCCTTTGTGAGTGCTTTGTGATATATTTGAGAAGCTTGCTAGGTCTACATTTCCATGGCATGCATTTTGTGCTCTCATGCTATCCTTGATGTTTGCATTGTCAACAAGGGGGAGAGATTCACACAAACTCATTTATGTGTCAAGGAGGAGAGATCGTAGGTATGCATGTTTTCAGGGGGAGTGCATATGTTCAGGGGGAGTTTTGTGAGCTCTTGTGCTATATTTGTGAGCATTTGATCTTCACATGATTGATGTTGAGTCATTTCTATCTCTTCTTGAGGGATCATGTGTTTTTATCTCAGTTGTGTAGAGCCGTTGCCCTCGTCTTAGGGGACCGAGACTTCTCATTTTGAGTGATCTTGAGTTTGCCTTTTCCCTTTGTCTTTTGATTACTTGAATGAGCTTTTGTTTTTCCTTCTCTTTCTTTTCTTATTTTCAACTATGAATTTGTGTTGGTTGTTGTCAATGCACTCATCAAGGGGGAGATTGAGGAACAATGGTGGGCACATTTGGATGACGAGTGATTGACAACATTGTGTTGGATTGATGTTGCTCTTGGCTTATGATGTGCGGGTGTAGGATGCGACATGGCAGCCGACGGCGTGCGGTAAAGGTCAAGCGAAAGGTTCATGTCAATGAACCAAGGGCAGTGAAGGATGAATGCGAGTAGGCTTGGACCGATGGACCCGAGGAGTCCAAGCGGAGTCATGCGCGGTTCACATGGACGGTCAAGCGGAGATGGACGGTTTGGGTGGTTTGGGCCTCAAAACCACCGCGCAGGCAGGTTTTCCGATTTGGGCCTCAAAACCGGGGGCAAGCCCGAGGAGGCCGGAGCTTCGAGAAGGATGGCACGTGGCATCATCGCAAAGCTTGCGTCAAGGTGAAGCAAAATCGTGAAGGTGGCATGTCCGTCCGATGCGCCGATAAAAATCTGGACCAAAATGCCCCTGCATGGGCCGTTATTTTAGTTGTACCTGTAGGGTAGTTTAGACATTTGCCATGGACTATATATATGAGTGGATGGCTGGTTCTTTCAAGACCTCTTGAAAAAAACCCTAATTCATTAGCTTAGAGCCTAGCCAAGTGCTTAGAGAGAGAGAGAGAGGAGGGAGGGAGATGAGAGGGTGATTGCTCTTTTCTCTTGATTTCTTCCTTTTAGTGGGTGGATGAAGGGAGGAGGCTAGTCCTCATCTCGCAGAGATGTTGTCCTCATGATTTAGTTGAATTTGTGATTCAAATCCATGGCTAAATCCTTTGTTTCTCCCATTTTTCTTTTTCAGTATTTTTGGAGCTATTTTTGGGGATTTTTTGTTCTTCGTATTTGAGCTCAAATCTTGTGAGGTTTGTTGGGGGAAATTGGTGATAGGATCCTTGTGAGCATCTTTGATGTGTTCCCCCCTCAAATCCCCAAGGATTCAGCTTGAATTTGAAGTTTTCCCAAAATTCTCTCTCTTGTGTTCTTGACCGAATTCCGTGAAATCCATAGTGAAGTCTTGATCTTTTTGAGATCTTTTGGGAAAAGACTCACTAGATTGTTGCGGAGCTATGTTAAAATTTCGTAAATTTTGGAGGTCATTTGTTTGAATTTTGAAGTGTTGACCTAAACTTTTAAGGCTGTTTTTTGTGCTTTTGGAAGTTCCGACACTGTGTAGGAAGTTTAGATGGGATGGAAGTTCCAACACAGAACCGGAAGTTCCGATGATTTCTTTTTGAAAACCCGAGAGTCCCTGTCGGTAGTTTCTCAATACATCTGATAGGTGCCGGAAGTTCCGATACAGGGTCAGATGTTCTGACAAAACCGCTGAGAAGCTCTTGTCGGACCTCTATAAATAGTTCCGGTCCCACTTTCGGAAGTTTCGATAAGAGGTCAGAAGTTTCGACATCTAGAAGGTGTTTTGAGCTCTATTTTGCCTCAATCTTTTGGGTTTGATTTTGTGTTGCTTCTAAGCCTTCCTAGCATCGTTCCTAAGGTCAGTAGATCTGCTATGACTACGTGATCTTGACATAGCTAGAAGAGAGGGTTGAAGGTTACTTTGGGACTTAGATCGAATTTCTTGGAGAGTTTTTGAATTGGCTCCCATTCACCCCCCCTTTAGTCGCCCATTTCGGTCCTTCAATTGTTGATGCTTACTATTTCTTAGAATAATAAATTTTATATTATATTA
This sequence comes from Setaria viridis, assembly GCF_005286985.2. Classification (NCBI taxonomy): domain Eukaryota; kingdom Viridiplantae; phylum Streptophyta; class Magnoliopsida; order Poales; family Poaceae; genus Setaria; species Setaria viridis. The sequence goes on from NC_048269.2 coordinate 5,392,011, forward strand.
GTTACAATGGCATGATCAGAGGACGAGCAGGCCCGATTGGACGAGGAATACCTAATGGACTTGATTGCTCAAGGCCGCACAAACGATCAACCAAACGAAGAGGTCGATCACAGTTAAACTGACATCTACCTCAACATGTCTCGTGAGTGCAATGAGGAGGAACCAATTGCCGAGGGAGGCAATGATGGGCAACAAGGATCGGAATCATTATTATACGTAATTAGTATAGCAATTAGTATACGTAAGCATTATTTGAATTCTATACTTATCAAGATTATTGGGAATTAATAGTTCTTTCATTTTAAGCTATCTTGATCGAGCAGGCCTAAACGGAAAACAGGCCCAAAGAAGAAGCTAGAAGGCATATCATCATCACGGAAATTAATGAAGAGGGTGAACCAACTGCTCCAGACAATGCTAAGACCAAACTGGCGAATAAAATTGCATTTCTTGTTAGGGATAGCATCCCAATAAGCTTTTTGAATTGGAAAAGCCGTGAAATCGATTAGAGCATGGTCCCCATACTCGAGGTCCCCATAAGCGTGGTCCCTGATGGAGAGAAGGAAATGTTATGGGAGCAGATAAAAGGAAACTTCAGGTTTGAAGGTGTAGATGTAGAAAAAGTGAAATATTGGGTCTTTCGGAAGGGTGCAATTGCTTTTCAGATGTCCAACAAGAACCTGAACAAAGACTACATAAAGAAGGGCCTTACACCAGATTTCACGAAGCACCCAAAGTTCAGAGATCACTAGGATTCATTTGTGTAGTTTAGGTAGTCGCAAAAGAGCGCTAAGGCAACTGAAACCAACACCAACAATTGTCATTAGAAGAAATACTTCCATCGTCTTGAGCTAGGAGGTTACAAGAAGGGGATCATCAAATGGCAGAGGATGGAAGATGACATAATAGCTAAGGGAACAGAATCGGTGACTCTCGAATGGCCGAAGTGAGCAAAGCATTGGTATTATGCTCACGAAGGCACGCTCAATTCCAAAGATGGATCATTTCTGCTCGGCCAAGAACTAAGAGAAGCAGCTACGAGGCTTGTTGAGTTAATAAAGGCTACGGCTGAAGGATCTTTCGTACCTGATCAAGAGAAGGACGAGCTGACTATGGCACTAGGTAATCCAGAACACATTGGATGTTGTCGAGGCAAAGGTGTAATTCCATGGAAGTTTGCCTTTCGTGAGCACATTGATTCCTACAGAAGTCACCAAAGAAGTAAGGCTGAACATGCATGACAGCTGCGAGAGTTGCAAGAACATGTAGCTTTGGCAGAGGCAAGAATTGAGGAAGAAATCAACTGGCGTGCGGCTCTAGCTCTTAGCAAACAAGCTAGCGAACAAGCAGTTGCATCATCAGGGGCAAATGTCGACATAAGCCCCTCTCAGCATCGAAGCAGCGTCGCTTCCATGGAAGCCCGAGGATCTTCCGACATGTTTGAGGACAACCAACACCACCCCATGGATGACATCACTGGGAGAGCCCCTTGTGAGCTTGTTACTCCCGTTAAAAACAAGCTCATCGTGGTGGCTAATGGTGTGGCTGAATAACCAAAACAAGGCCAAACAATTCATGGCGTGGAGATTCCAGCTCGCGGTTACGCCAAAGTTGGGGTGGACCGAGTGATCGGCAGTTGGAATGACCTGCAACTAGAGATCCCTAGAGGTGACGGGGAAAAGAATCAAGGAGAAACCATCCACGGTTGGATTCTAAACACTTTATAAGGATTACACAGCCGAATCCCTCGACCTTAGGATCATGTCCTTAAGGCTCAAGGGCAAGATCACCTATGCCATCTGCCAGGGCACCCTCTCCACTATGACATAGAGATCCTAGCTTGAGTCCACTAGCTGACAGGGATCCTTATCGTACATAAATCTATGGGCGCACCAAAAGGTTTGGACAGTCCTAAATATGGGGCTGGACACCAAGATGCATCTGACATGGAGATTATGGCGCAAGATAGCGTAGTCTACATGGAAATATAGGATCTAGTTGAGGATTAGGAAAGTACTCGTTGTAATAAAAGTAGAACTCTTCTAGTCATATCCGACTAGTATTATTGTAACCAACCGACCTGTAACCCTGCCCCCGGCAATATAAGGTGAGGCAGGGACTCCTCCAAAGCAAAAAAATCGAACCAACACACAGGACATAGGGTATTACACAATCTAGCAGCCCGAACCTTTCTAAATTGTATGTCTGCATTAACCTTCGAGTTCCTCATCTTGACGAGCCCCACTAACCAAAACACTACCGCCAGGTAGGGGACCTCGCCAAGAATGCACTGGTGAACTCCATGGCCCAAGTCGTCATCAAGTCAATCGTCGCGTTTGAAGCAGGCACGACATTCATCTTCGGCTCCTAGGTTTGTGTCGCAGATGGTGCTGAAAATTTCTGCCACCATATTGCATCAACCCCGGAGAAGAATCAGCAAACCATGAAGCTCTAGCATCAAGCTCTAGAGGATCTTGCAAGAATTTCAACGAATTTCCAATTTCTTTCTTAGTCAAAGGCTGGAAGGATGAGTTCGAGTACAACTCGACTTTCTCCACTAGACGGATTGACCCACATGAGCTAGCACATAAGCCATCGTGCGAATCAGACTACCACCCGAGTCAATTCCCTTTCGAACTCCGCAACGCGACGACTATGAGGAGACCCCTGTATCAGGTCCGTAGCAGGGCCTGGTAATCACATCAACTCCTCAAGGCAGATTTGTCTACTGGCCCAGTATGAAGCCACCTGCTCTCGCCAAGAATGACGATTCTCGCCACAACATAGTTGGCTCAATTGGTGGCACTCGCTTACGAACAACTCGATCAAACAGAATCTAATACAATCAGTTCAACGTTCCCCATCCTAGCGTAGTCAACATGGCAACAGCCATAAAGGCCCTTCGTCCAGACCAAGCCAACTTGGAGGTACCAGACCAAGCCAAGCTGGAGCAGAGGGTAGTCGGGTGGGACCCTTGGGAGGCCATGGCCACCGTGGAGCTAACCCAGAGCCTGAATGCCTAGTAGAACACCTCCACAACAAGATCAATGCTAGCCGCGATGCCTGTACCATCAATGATGGATGGCACTGCAAGCGCGAGCAAGAAGTCAAAAACCTAGGAGATAATTCTGACGGGTTCCCCGCCTTTTCAAGACGTGTGAGGAGGAAAATTCTACCAAAAAATTTAAACCTCCAGGTATCACCAAGTACGATGGCAAGCAAGACCTAGTCCAATGGATGTGGTGCTACTCAATGTCAGTACAAGCAGCTAGGGGGAATGACGACACCAAATTCATCTACTTTCCCATCATCATGGATGCAGCGCCACTCACATGGCTCGAATTGTTGGATAAGAACTCCATTGAATCATGGAAGGACCTCAAGGTAGCGTTCACTAACAACTACATAGGGGCAATGCAGCGTCTTGGCAACAGGATCGACCTGTCTCAAGTTAAACAACAAGAAAGCAAGATCCTGCGGAGTTACTTACGTCACTTCTTTGACACGAAGGCCACAATCGTGGACATCACAGAGCGCGACGTTATAGATTTCTTCCAGAATGACCTCCACAACCGCGGATGTTCCAGTTTTTGGCAGAGGATGCCCCGCTGATGTCAAATCTCTCAAGATCATGGTACCTGCATGAGTAGATGAAGAAGACAGGGAGATTGAGAGGTTCAAGTCTAATTGCAACAAGGGCCAGAATAACAATAATCAGAACAATGGCCAATGCAACAACAAGAACCGCAACGATCGCACTAACGATGACAACTGAAATAACTACTCGAGAGGTCACAACCGCAAGCGAAAGCCAGACAATACTATGGCAGCAGTGTCATAGTCGTCCAAGAAAGGCGGCGACAAGAATGAAGACAAGCCCTCATTCAGAGAGCTCCTGCAGAAATAGTGCCCATGGCACCCATGCCACAAGCACTCTGCGATAGATTGTTTCAGTCTACGTAGAGTCATGAAGGACCTACCAGAACCATCTGGCACCAAAGATAAGGGCAAGGCCAAGGAAGATGAAGATGATGGTGACAATGGCAAGTTCCAAAACCCATCCAACACTATCAACGTCATCTTCGGCGGAACACCAGGTACTGCTACTTAGCGGTCACAGAAGCTCGCCCTTTGAGAGATAATGTCCATTGAACGTGCGACACCTACGTTCCTCAAATGTTCCAAGGTGCCAATTATCTTCTCTAAAAAGGACCAATGGACAAATTTCTCAGACCTAGGATGCTATCCCCTCGACCTGGACCCAGTTGTCGCTAGCTCCAAACTCACTAAAGTACTCATCGATGGTGGTAGCGGTCTCAACATACTATTCACCAAGACACTGAAGAAGATGGGCCTCGACATCACCGATATTCTCACCCCAATGAACTCTCCATTCTATGGGATTGTCCTTGGACAGGTGGTTTTTCCAGTTACCTTTGGACCAAAGAACACTACCGGACAGAATACATCCGGTTCGAGGTAGCGGACTTTAAAACATCGTACCACACCATCCTCGGAAAACCAGCATTGGCCAAATTAATGGCCATCCCACACTATGTGTACTTAGTACTCAAGATGCCAAGACCCAAGGAAGTACTCTCCCTGCGCGGAGACTTGAAGAGGTCATATGACTGTGACACATAAGCCATGGAGTTAGCAGCAACTACCCAAGTACCAAACTCGAGGATGCAAGTCTTCGCTGCATCCAAGAAACTGTCCCTAACAGAACTCAAGAGTCTAGAAAAGAAGTCAGAGGCAACCAAGGTCAAGTTGGTAAGTGAAGTAGATGTCAAAGCCATTGACCTTGAGACTAGTGATAGCTCCAAGATAGCCTTGATTGGCGAAGGGCTGGATTCTAAATAGGAAAGCACACTTGTCAGCTTCCTCCGAGCCAACCGAGACATTTTCGCATGGAAACTAGTGGTCATGCTGGGGGTGCCCAAGGAGCTGATCGAGCACTCACTAAATGTGAATCCAAAAGCTATACCAAAAAGGCAATGCCTACGATGATTCTCCCAAGATAGAAGGAAAGCCATAAAAAAGAGCTGGTCAAACTACTCGTGGCGGGCTTCATAAAAGAAGTCTATCATCCAGAGTGGCTCGCTAATCCCGTCCTAGTGTGAAAGAAGAACAACAATGAATGGAGGATGTGTGTCGACTACATAGACCTCAACAAACACTGTCCAAAGGATCCCTTTGGGTTCCCTAGGATTGATCAAGTCATCGACTCCACAACTGGATGAGCCCAACTCTACTTCCTCGATTGCTACTTGGGGTATCACCAGATAGCTCTCAAGGAAGAAGACCAGATCAAGACCATGTTCATCATCCCATATGGCGCTTTCTGCTACACAACAATATCCTTCAGGTTGAAAAATGCAGGCGTTACTTATCAATAGGCAATCCAGAAGTGCTTCAAAAAACAGCTACACAGCAACGTGGAAGCGTACATGGACAGCGTGGTTGTAATCCTGATGACCTGATTGTGGATTTGGAAGAAACTTTTGCTAGTTTGCGAGAATTCCATTGGAAGCTTAACCTGACAAAGTGCATCTTCGGCGTACTCTCCGGGAAACTACTCGGGTTCATCATTAGTCACCGAGGAATTGAAGCTAACCCCAAGATGATCTCCGCCATCACCAACTTGCATGCCCCATCGTGCATCAAGGACGTCCAAAAGCTAACTGGATGCATGGCGGCTCTCAATAGATTCATTTCAAGGCTTGGAGAACGGGGCATACCCTTTTTCAAACTACTCAAGCGGCAAGATAAGTTTCATTGGACCGAGGAGGAAGATCATGCCCTACAACAATTAGAAGACTTCCTATCAAAGCCACCAGTTCTCACAGCACCAAACCCCAACGAAGACTTGGTGCTTTACAATCCTTGATTTAGATTTGCATATGCATGTACATCGGCCATCGGCCCTAGTTGTAGAAATACAACTCAAGAAAGTAGTCATATTCTTTTCGTAATTTGACTACTTATATCTGCTTTATCGCGGATTGCAGAAGCAAGTTTGTAGTAATCCTAAATGAGCTATTTACCTCCCTGGGCAAAATCGCCCAAATCGCGGCTTGTAATAACAAGTCTGCACAACTCTAATGAGCTATTTTGCTCCCTGGGCAAAAGTTGCCCAAATATGGCTTGTAATAACAAGTCTGCAAAATTTTTGAGTTATTCAACTCACTGAACAGAATTGTCCAATTGCGGCTTGCAAGGCAAGTCTGCAGTAAACTTCATAAGTTAGTTAACTCATTGGATAAACCTGTCCCTTGTCAGCTTGCAAAAATAAAGCCATCAGTACCTTAGGAGTTAATTAACTACCTGTGTGACAATTCACCACAAAAATCTATCTAGTCACGGCTTGTAATAACAAGTCGGTAGTTCTAGGCTTTCTAGAGCGTAACATCAATACAACTCAGGGAAGTTGTAAAGATAGGCTCTAATCGTCGAAATCCTGAAGAGATTACTCACCCAGGAGTCTACTATCTAGATAGCTCGAGTACTCATGCTCCACAATAGGACTCGCGTCCTAAGTACTGTACAATGTGCATCTGATGAGGCTCACAAAAGAAGCATTATGCGCAGACACTCACATTAATTGTACGAGCAACTATCAGGATTGATTGTGAGAGGCACTAAAAATAACAAGTTGCAAAGCAAGAAAATAATTGCATTAAAAAACTTCAATATATTACAAGCATTGACAATTGTTCATACTAATGTTTGATTACAATGCAAAACTACTCAAGGTCTAGTCTTTTGGCCACTTCTTCATCAATTGGGGCCATCTCCTGCATATACTGTTGAAGGGCTTCATCAGTGCAGTCGCCCACCATGCCTCAGCAACGGGTGCCAAATTGGCTTTAAGGTAGAATGACTTCATGAAGCTCAACACTTGCTAGGAGATCGAATTGGCCATCTTATGGATGTAGCTGGACAATTTGTATGGCACGTCCTTCAACATTTCTGACAGAGGACGCGGCTCCACACCATCAACTAGAGGCTCTATCATATCCGCAATGGGCTGGGCGGCTTCACAGATTTGCTTTGAAACAAAGGAAGTACTCTCGACCTCTGCCTCACGGTTCTTCAAAGTCTCCATGGCTTGAACAAGGTCAGCCTCACCATCTCGCAAATCTTTTTCTCCTTCTCAAGGTGATGCTCCAGCAATTCCATGTGAAGGACAAGCTTGTCATGCTGGTCGGTCACACGATAATAAGAATTCTTCCAATCCATGACCTGCACCTCGAGATCCTTCTCGACCTTTTTCCAAGATATACATGGATGTACAATAAGGGTCAAAGACTACAGAGATAAATCAACAGACACAAAATTGCAAGAGTAGAGGATTACCTTTTATTCCTTTTTCGCCCAACAAGGCAATCCTTTTATTCCATGAGCTCCTAAATGTGATTGCGGTACTCGGCGGCTGTCCCATCAAACTTCATAAGAAACCGCGAGGAGTACTCTTTCACTTTGGCAAGCTCCCCCTCCAGCACCTCCGCGCAAAGCACTGTATCTCCATCTCCCTCAAGCATCTGCCACTTGCGACTGGAGCGCTCAATGATGTCCTACAACACAAAAATTAATACTTGTGGCAATTCATGAGCACAAATTCATTGATTATCTCCAACAAAATAAGGGCAAGAAGATATACTTGCATATAATTGCCCATGCGACGATGCAACTCCATCATCAGTAACACAATTTCAGGGTTTAGTAATGGGTTATTGATCAATCGGATGTCCTCCAGATGGATATTCTTATCAGCTCCAGATTCTGCATGGAATTCTCCTTGCGGCACTAGGGCAAGACTACTTGATGGCCCAGCTACTGCAACTTCCGTTTCCATGGCTTCTAGAGGTGATGTCATTTCAATTCCTACAACTGGCTCGGGGGCTACAAGAGAGGCCACGACACCAGAAATAGTCACTGGTCCCTTGGGCAATGGCTCGAGGGCTAGCACTTATACACCCACCATTGACTCGACTACCTTGTGCATCAATGTAGCCACACTGGCTACAGCACTCGATGTAGTCATTGTCTCTTCAGATTGTTCTTGAGGCATAGGGGTTTGCGGTGCTAGGGAAAGTTCTTTTGCTGAGGAGGCAAGGCCATCAGTACTTGATTTTTTGCTAGGCCCCAACAATTCCATGTTCGAAGATTTCCTACAAAACCAAGAACTCACAAAGTTGAGTAGCGAAGACAATGCGATACAATAAGTAATCGCGAGAGAACCAGAATTACCTGGATGATCTTTTTAACTTCAACTTTGGCTCTCCCGCTAAGTGCAAGGGCTTGATGCTCGGGGAGGGTATCTTGGGCATGGTTTGCTCCTCCATAATGCAAACTTGACCAGCCTGTGGTACTTTCTCTGGTCTTTGAGTTGTTTTTGCGTCAGTAGGGTCCACCATTTGACTAGATACATGGTCATCAGCAGCATCACGAGATGACGGATCATCGTCAATTTCAATGACTTCAATGTTTGCCAGCAACCTATCTTGAGCAGCCAAAGCAGCTGCCTTCTTTGCGTCTGTTGCCAGCTCGATCGCTTACAAACCACTAGTATCATCTAAATTAGACATGGTGGTGACATTGGAGCCACCTTTTAGGAGTATATGATACTTTGAACCTTATCCTTCCTCATAGGTAATTACCTTGGGGGGCACATTATCCACAGTGATGGATTTCTTCACGGTCTATTTTGCAGCAATGGTCCATTTTTTATTCGGTAGTGGAGGGATTGCGGCTTCAAGCTCATCTGTTGCAGAGCATTTCTTCGCTACAAACAAAGACCCAGCCTTAGCAGACGGCTGAGCTTTGACTTCATTTGTGACATCAGAACTAGTGTCGCTGGAGGACTCGACTACCTCCTCCTCCTGGTCATCACCTATCATGACTTCCCGTGTAAACAAGTGAGGAATAGCTTCACAGACTTCTTCAGATCTGGGAGGAGGTGGAGCAGTGAAGTACAAAGCAACATCTTCCTACAAAATGAGACAAGTCAGTTGACTAGTACATTTCAAAATTAGTACTTGGGGGCTATAGCACGAGTACTTACAGGCTTTGGCGGGTGTAAGGCACTGAATTCCCGCACAATAGTGGGGATCCCGCTCACATTCTTGAACATTCACTTGAGCCTCACCATGACTTCATCCATGCTAATTTCATCAAAAGTGAATCTGGATGGATCATTCAGGCCGATATGCTCGTAACCATAATGGCAACACTGCTGCAGAGGTTAAATGCAGCGCTTGATAAAGCTAAGGGCCACTCCTACTCCAGTAAGGCCTTCTTGTTTCAGCTGGGCGATTCTACCCATCAACTTGGGAAATTGCAGGCAATCGCCATACTTTGGCTCATCAAGCCACCTGTTGTTCCAAGAAGGACGGTGTCCTGTCAGCTTGGGGAGTTTCGGATCAAGGCTTCCAATATAGCACCATTTTTCCTTCCACCCATCATTGGAGTCTATCAACTCGTAAACCAAATACTGGCTGCCGGCTGTCTCCCGCATATGAATTCCGGTGCCCCCAACCAAAAACGTGTGTTCCCTTGAGGGTTGTGGTTTCACACGGAAAAATTTCCAAAATAGTTGAAAATGCGGCCAGATCCCCAGGAAGGTTTCACAGAAGTGGATGAAAACAGCAATGTGGAAGATCCCATTGGGGTTCAGATAAACCAACTCCAACTTATAGAAATTCAACAAGCCCCGAAAGAAGTCTGAAGTCGGCAATGCGAGACCCCGCTCAATGAAGAGGGCAAATATTACCATCTCATTGGGGTAGGTCTCTAACGTGTAAGTGTTGTCATAAGTAGATCTCCAGTTGATGAAGTTTTGATCTTGGAGTAAATTGGCACTTACGAGCGCCTTGATATCCTCCTCCTTCAGAGTTGACCACTTCCAGGCACAATCTAATCGGTCTTCCCGTACTTGGGTGCCAGCAACTGTGGCTCTTTCTTCTTGTCGGACCTTTTCTTCTTCTCACCCTCGCCCGCTTTGGACGCAACAACCTTCCTTCCCATCTTTGATGTCACGATCGTTTTTGGTTGCATATGCTCGGGGGCTGCTTGGTGGGGAGACGGTGGTGCAAGTGTTCGAAGATCAAACAATGGCGGCGGCACTAGGGCTAAAGTGTGGAAGTTGGAAAGGCAACTGGCAAAGGTAAAATAGAAGGGATAACTTCCTCCGCTATTTATCACAGTGGTGCGGTAACAACGACGCAAATAAAGGGAATTTTGATTTAAAGGATCCCTAGAATTTTGGACACCTGATTGGCAGTTACCTTTATTTCAGGAGGAGATAAGATCCCCTTCCAGATATAGTCATGTTGACTAAAGGTTTACCCTTATACCCACCAAACTAGTCGGCTAAAGGTTTAGGGGTTGTCTACCACGTGTCCATCGACAAAAAGTTTTTTTCTCTGGGTCATAAGGGGAAAGTAATTCAAATTACAAATTGACCATCAACATGATTCTTCGATTCAACCTAAGGCTTAGGGGCTACTCCATACGAAGTGCGACAAAAGTCGCACTACCATATAAAATTCAAGATTGAAGGATGTGAGACTGAGTTAAATGAGGCTTGAGCACATTCTAGCCGTATGGCAGTTTTTTGGGTACTTTTGAAGATTCAACCACACGAAGTACTCGAAGAGCACCAAAACTAGTCGGTGAAGTCTGCAAAAGTACTCGGAACTGCTGCATTTGACTAAAAAGTACTTGGGGGATTGTCGTACATACATTTATAGGCCCACCAGAAGGTTTGGACAGTCCTAAATATGGGGTTGGACATCGAGACGCATCTAACATGGAGATCATGGCACGGGATAGTGTAGTCTACATGGAAAGATAAGAACTAGTCGAGGATTAGAAAAGTACTTGTTGTAATAAGAGTAGAACTTTTCTAGTCGTATCCGACTAGTATTCTTATAACCAACCAACCTGTAACCCTGCCCCCGGCAATATAAGGTGAGGCAGGGACTTCCTCCAAAGCAATTCAATCCAACCAACACACAGGATGTAGGGTATTACGCAATCTAGCGGTCATAACCTGCCTAAATCGTGTGTCTACATTTACTTTCGAGTTCCTGATCTCGACGAGCCCCACTAACCAAAACACTACCTCAGGCACCCCCCTCGGTAGGTTGCCAGGTTTAAACATCGACAATCCTAGCATGAGTTCATGCTCTCCATCAACTGACAGGGATCCTAACATGAGTCTACCTCCCCCTGTTATGAGCAAGGCTACACGGTGAACGACGCCTTCAGTTCTGCCTACTGCGGCTACAAAGAAGAAGAGAAGAAGCCGAAGGAGAAGCAACTAGAGCCAAAGCTTACGAATGTTGATGCGGTAATCAACGCAGTAGTGGATGCTGAGGTTAAAGCTCACTTCACGCAAAAGCCTCCCGTGAAGAAAGATCCACCACCTGATAAGATTAAATTTTGGGCTTTCAGTAGAAGCATGGAGGAACTCTATTTCCTTTACAATTAAGATGCACTTGACATGTCACTCATTAGTTCCTGGGTTCTGTAAGCCTTTTATTTGCTCTAACATCAAAATCCCCTCTCTAGTCATTGTGCGATGTCTTAACTCCTATTCGATTTTGTATCATGCAGGATGGAGATTCAAACTTGCCAGAGGAAAGGATACTATGACATCGGCTTCATGGACTCGGATATTATAAACGAGTCAACTGTAGGAGATAGACCAAATCAGACCTTGAAGAACATATATAAGTTCCTAGACAACCAACATTACCAGAAGTACATACTTCTATGGTACACCTTTGAGTGAGCGTGTTTCGCATCTCTTTTCTTTTTCGAACTAGCAGTTAAATATAAGACTAACTAACTTTGGCTATGCACATATGTTCGGCTTCCATGGATACTCCTTGTTATCATGGTTGATCGAAGCGTGGTCTATATCATGGACTCTTTGAGAAAATCAAGAGATCAATACAAAAACCTCATAGACATTCTTAACAAAGCATGGGCTCGCTTCCGTCGACATCATGTAGGTGAATTGAAGGAGGAAATTGATTTCATGTCTGAATTCCTAGTATGTGTTGAATTTCCACATCTCATGACACTTCCTTTAACACAACAAATATTTCATAACTTCTTTTGCCATATATATAGTGTTAAGATAATCTAGGGAATAATTTATACGGATACTACGTATGTGAGTTCATCCATGGATTTGTAGGTCCCAAGCATATAACCGACCACGAATTTAGAGTACGTATACAAATTTCTTAATAATAAATTAGTTCTAATTGTGCAGACCCATTGATCTACTATATAATAATATTTGCTAATGACACAGATGAGAGATATGAAGGAAGCACTCCTCGAGATGGAAAAAATAAGGGCAATTCAAGAACAACTTAGTGGATTTCTTCTAAACGAGGTAGTAAATCCAGCGGGGGGGGGGGGGGGGGGGGCTCCATAATGATGGATCAAATCTGCATCACCATCAGGACTCGGGTTCAGAATAGTTGATCCAAATGTTGAACTTCAAGTGTTGATGCAATGTAATATTATTCATAAATATGTATGCAAAAGATGTCTATATATAATAATATCTCAAATGTAATATTATAGATCAAATACAACTTTATGTATGTTAGCATATTAGAACTAGTATATGTAAAGGAAATAAATATGAAATACTAATATAGAATAAAGAAATAGAAAATAAAATGAGAAAAGAAACAAAAAAGAAAAAATACCTTCAGTACACCGGTACTAAATTGGCCTCGGCCACGCGCGATGTGGTAGCCAATTTAGGACGGTTGGTATAAACTACCAATACTAAAGGCTCCCTTTAGTACCGGTTATTTGATCGCCTTTAGTACCGGAGTAGCAATACCGGTTGCACAGTCGGTACTAGGGGGGGTTAGGACTCGGTCCTGAAGACGCTTTCCCATCAATGTGCTACCTATCAACTACCTCCGTTTCAAATTATAGGTCGTTTTGGCTGGCTACCTATCAACTACCCGGTCCTGGGTGCAATAAATGTTTGTATGCATCTAGACATATACTACTACAGAACAAAGATTCCGTAACATGCAGCTGTAAAACAGTCTTTAATGTGTTACAAAGAAATTTCATAGTAACACAAAGCTATGTGTTACAATGAACGTTGTAACACATATCACTTGTTTTGTTAATAAGATAAAATTTATGTTACAGCTAAAATTTTATAAAATGGTAGTATGTTGTAACACATAACTAGGACACATATAATATGTTACAAATACATACCCTGTAGCATCACAAAATAATATTACAGCTAAAGTGTGCTTCCTCCCTAAAAAACTCCATTGGCGAAAGACAGCCCCAACGATATAAGAAAAGAGAAGCATTACTACTAGTATCTAAAGGGTAAATATATATGAACCTTTAAGTTAGTAACGAGCAAAGTTAACCTCAAGGCTATTGGTGAAGGCAAGTAGTCACACATCTTCTGTTTTTTTTTAAAAAAAGTTGTTCACTCAACATCTTGGTTATAAAGTAATTGCATTTGTCAATACTACAGAAAATCTGATGTGCTGGTTATTTAATCAGGCACATCAAGCTAGAGAGCATGAGTATGCATGCCAGATTGACAAGTATAGTCAAAATAAAATAGAAAAAAACTAGGCGCCTAGTTTTTTCTATTTTATTTTGCAAAATACAATAGAAAAAACTAGGCGCCTAGTTTTTTTCTAATTTATTTTGCCAATTTTTGTTTGACTATTCCTGTCAATCTGGCATGCATACTCATGCTCTCTAGCTTGATGTGCCTGATAAAATAACCAGCACTTATCAAACAACTGCAATTACTCCATAACCAACACTACTACAAAACAAAAATTCTGTAACATACTCTTGTAACACATTCTTTAATCTGTTACAAAGAAGATTCATATGAACACAAAGCTACGTATTACAAATGAATGTTGTAACACATATTACTTGTTTTGTTAAAATGTGTTATAGGTAATTTATTTAGTAACACAAAATAAATGTTACAGCTAAAATGTTACAAAATGATAGTATATTGTAACACATAACTAGAACACATATAATGTGTTACAAATACATACCCTATAGTATCATAAAATAATATTATAGCTAAAGTGTTAGAAAGGAATATATATATAGACTAAAATGCACCCAGATGCATTATGTGCAACGGGTGCACAGACCCTCTCTAACCCTAGGGTCCACGCCCCAGCACACGCCCGCAGGACCCTCCCTACATTTTCTTGCCAAACCTGCGCTCGTGCATGCAAAATTAAATGGACACAACCAACCACGTGACTCTACCTCACAGGTCAATCCACCCACTAGGAATGCATGGATGAAATCTTTTCTTGATTCGTTTCGAAAAAAATGTCGTATCTCCTAAACCGCAAATCCGTTTTTGGATCCGTTTGAAGTAGGTTGTTCACAATTGCAACTTGGTTGTAACCTATTAGCACTAGTTGCAAGTAGTTATAACCTAATGTAACCCCTTTTCCTTTTCTTTTAGTTGCAATTAGTTACTACTCAGTTGCAACCCGGTTAGTTGCAACCAGATGTGTTTCCTACTGAATAGAATTGCAACCAATTACTACCTATTTGGAACCGGTTACTATTGATTGTAGCTAGTTACTACTCAGTTGCAACACAGTTGGCACTCTGATCTCGACAAGGTATGATTGCAACTTGATATGATTATTGTGACCAGATGTAAACAATACATGGACTTATAATTAGTTGCAACTTGGTAGTATACACAGTTGCAATCGGTAATACATAGATATGCAACTCGCGCAAAAATAATAAAATATATCCATATTGGATCTAGTTCTGTTAAGCACATTTTTTTGAGTAAGATGCAGCAGACAGTTTCTTATTTGGGGTTACGGTTTAGGAGAAAATTTATTTCAAAGAATCGAACTCATAAAATATTCCATCCATGCATGCATGCAGGCTGCTAGTTGTCTTTTGCACGTGGCTAACCATGAGTGGTGAGAAATAGCAAATTAGCTATTGGTTATCTTGGGTACATGCATGCTGGTTTGTTCGGTCTGACTCGCCTACCGGTTTGAGTGCATTCTGTACATAGAATGCACCTAGGTGCATAATAGACATACAATGGTTTGTTATTATTGAATGTGGGTGCTTCATCTATATAAAAAAAACTCTGAAGGGAAAGACCACCCCCAACAATGTTACAAAAGAGAAGGAGCCTTAGCAAAGCCTGTCAAGAAAAACAATGAACGTTGCCCTCACCCTATTTGGTTGACCATGACCTACTGGGCAAGCGACCATTGCATCTACCTCCTGGTAGGACCAAAACTAACCACAGGTGCAACAAGTCGGCGTCCTTCCACTATTTTTTTGGGTTGCTAGTGATAGGATTTTGTTTGGTGCTACTAGAATTTGAATTGTGGTTCATTGCGCCGGAGACCTAGCTGAGGGCACCCTTGCATGGGTGTCATGCCAAAAGATACTCCCAATCCATCCGTGAGGAAGGATATGGTACTTGGCTCCCCATGCTGCATGGCGCCGTAGCCCGAAGTTAGGGCTGCTAGCAACCCCGGTAGCCGGCGTGACCATTTTGGATCTCCTGTGAGCTATAGCACATATTCTCATAGCCGAACACATGTTCGTTGATCATTTTCATATCTTCGGGCTGCCCCCATGTTTTCACCCGTGACCAGCGTGGCCGATTTGGACCTCCCGTAAGCTCCCGCGTTGTCATTGCTCCAACTAATCAAATTTGTTTTTTAGAGGAACTAATCAAATTTGTTAATGGTAGCAGAATTCCGATATAGGTTTACAATTGTATTTTTATTTAAACTTGATAACAACAATTACGATCAAAGTGGTTCCCATTATCAATCGGCCCTTCATATTATTTTTTAATAGCGTTAACGTTGTGAGCAGTACATATCTCAATCTGTCATCACATATCATTTGTTTATTAAGTGGTAGTATAACGATGACACACTATATGCAACAGGATCACCCATATATTGATATACAAACGATAGCTGCCGATGGAATATCTATCGCTGCAAGGCCACCGTCCAAGCGCGATTATCGTTCAGCCGAGTAAAAACAAAACCGTTCCGCAACAACAAAAGCCCACCACTCCTTGTTTCAAGGATCCATCCCGGCCACCGTAAAATCTAACTACTCCTTTGTGGATACGAGAGGAACGGCAGCGACGGCCGCAGCGGCGGCGGCGGCTCACCTGCCATCCGGGATGGCGCCTCTACACCAGCTTGGAGGTAATCAACCAACCTGCCTTGTTTCGAGAAGTCGCGGCACCGCACTGACGGACAACGCCGGCCTATCGGAGACCCTGCAGCACCCTGCTCGACAAAGGGATTAGAGTGTCTGCTTATGCGTGCCTTCATTCCGTACTTCAATTGTGTTTTTCCTGGATGCTGATTTGCTCATTGGTTTTTTTATTTTTACTAGATCTGCTCTGTAGCAAAATTCGGCCCTAGCAGGTGCCGCTCGGAACCGAGAACTTTGCCTCTGCACCAGATCGCCTCGTGTAAGTTCAGACTAAGGGTCCTAATTTAAGTATAATAAATTTGTTGTAGACAGATCATTACATCTTTGTTGACTAATTAAATTGCATCCGTGTTGCACACGTTGCAGGTTTCTTTAATCGACATGCCCAAAACTTGTTTGTTGAAATGTTCCCAGAAATTACTGGTTTTGTATCACATCCTCAAATTTTTGGATTTTAGGATGTGATTAAAAAGGAATAACTAAAAAATGATTTTCTCATAATTTTAAATTTTTTCCAATATTTACTATTTTCTTATCAGGAAATGTAGTACAGGAAAAATAATAAGTTGTTTTACTAAATTAAACAGTGTTGTTCTATGTGTGTTGCATTCATGCTGATGCATTTTGGTGTTTCATGAGTGCAAAATATTTTAAAAGGCGTTTAGATGACGATTAGGTTCTTCCGAGAATTTTCCAGAATTTTCTGGATTTATTCTCATTTTCTAAGAGTCAAAACCAATTTTTGGAAGGTTTTGGAATCCTTTTCACGAGTTCCAAGTATTTTATTTGGATTTCTCGTGTCCCAAACTATCTCCAGGATTTGTCCTGGAATTTTTAGGATTTTTGGAGTACTTTTCGTGAATTAAATGAATTCTCTGGAATTTCTAGATTTTTCTTTTATGGGAAATATATTCCTATCCTTTCCCCCGGGCTGAGCCCGTGAACTCGACCCGCTCAGGCCCAGCAACCGGCTTGCCAAGGCCCATCTAAGCCCATGCGCCGTCGGCACTCAATG
Organism: Setaria viridis; assembly: GCF_005286985.2. NCBI lineage: Eukaryota > Viridiplantae > Streptophyta > Magnoliopsida > Poales > Poaceae > Setaria > Setaria viridis. Next base: position 5,409,313 of record NC_048269.2, read on the forward strand.
GCTGCTAGAAAACCTAGGCGTGTGCGCGTAAGGCCCCGCGCCCTATAAAGGGCGAGCGCTCGTGCCGCCCGAGGCCTGCTGCTGCACCGCCGCTACCTCCGCCGTCCTCACCTGGCTGCGCCACGCCCCGCCTTGCTGTGCCTAGCACCACCACCTATGCAGTCGTCACCCCTACGCCGCCGCTCGCCGCTGCCGCGCGCCACCACCGCCCTAGGCCGTTCTGCCACAGCCTACACGCCGAGCCGCACCACATTCCACCACCGGAGAGCCGCCGCTCGCAAAGGCCTGAGCCAGCCACCGTCTCCACCGCCGCAGCTTCTTCCAGACTTCTCCGTCCGCCCCGCAGCCGGTGAGCCACCCCCCCCCCACGCGCGCGCTTCCCTCAAACTTCTTCACCTCCTCTGCCGCCAGCCAAAGCCTCGGCCACCTGTAGCGCCAGTGAGAGTCACCGTCCAGAGCTCCCCGCAAAGAGGAAGAAGGAGACCCTAGCATTTTTGCGTTTTAGCCCCTGGAAGATCTGGTTATGTTTGGCCTTCTTCCTTGAGTCTTGAGCTTTCTACAGAAAGCCGCTGGAAAGTTTAGATGTTTGATGCGTGCAAACATATCCAACCTGAGGCTCTTTTGCAGATCCAACCTGAAGTCTACGGTTAATCACAATTAGGTCCTTAGAACATTGTTTAATCCATAGATTACACGTTTTAGCTCCCTTTAACCTCGTTCAAGTTGCGTTAGATTCATAACAACATAAATTATACGATAGTGGTGATGTTTTCCATCATGCATGTCTTTAAAAATAAGTTACATATTAATTTGATTAATGCCTATTTGAATACCTTTCTTAATGAGAATTTAAGCAGGGTTTACATCGGTTTTTCATAATAAATATTAACTTGGCTAATAATATTTAATTGGGTTTTCTAAATAAAATAAAAATAGAATGTATCTCCACTTTTCATAATGACACTTAATTTGATTATTGTTCAAATCAACTTTCCTAAATACAAGATGATTAGGTTTTTACACCGACTTTTATAAATAAATTTGAATATGATTAATACCAATGTGAATATGTTTTCAATAATAATTTGGTCCACTTGAATCATAAAGTGTACGTTTAGATGTTTCATATAGTTTAGTCTTTATAAAGCCAAATGTCAAATGGTATAATCTATACTTCAATATTTGTAATTAAAATATTGTTAAGTTATAACTCGGTTTTTCCTAGGTATTGATAAAATGATTAATGTCAATATGGAATGTGTTTTCTAAATAAAGTTTGTTTAGCCAACACGACATATGTGTTTATTGGATTAGTTGTTCTCACCTTTCTAAAGTTAAGTGTGTAATTGGTGTAATTTATACATGAACATTTATCAATAAAACTTGACTAGGTTTTTACCTCGGTCTTTACAAATAAATTATAATTTGCATTAATTCCAACTAACGGTATTCGTTTACATATTATTTTCTAATTAAAATAAACCTAGCATATAGTCTTTTTATTCCCTCTTATAATTTAGATCTCTCGATAGCTTATCTTTTCAACCCTAGTTTCTTTCCCTGCGTTTCTTTCATTCGCGTGACCTTAGATTGAAGCCCTATCCTTTAGTATGCTCTTTTAAAGCTTTTCTTTTGTTTTGGTGTATTGTTCTTAGTTGTACTTGTTTATTTTCTTGTATGTTTGTACCGGTGATTTGTTCGAGTAGAAGGATCGCTATTCGAAAGATTTGAAGTTAAGAGTTTCAAGAGAGCAAGAATTGAAGAGCCATCAGAGTAACTTTTTGTTGGAGAAAGGCAAGTGTCTCTAATCATCCTTCTGGCTATGCTTATTTACAAGAATACCATGCATGCATTAATTGGAGCATGGAGAACTACTAAGGAAAACAGTGCAACCATAAGAATTAAATGGATCCGGTCTTGGCTAATTAATTAGAGACTTTAGTCTGGAGTAATCTTACCTAAAGGGCAAGAGGGGCAATGGCAGATGGGGTATAACCTGGTTCTCTTGGGAAGTGAGCTTTGCTAAGCTACTATGCCCACTATGGAGGTTTATGCTCTACTACTGATCTTGAAACCTTACCAGGTTACCGGTTACTAGGAAATCTTTGTAAAGGTCTTGAAGCATTCCTATGCAATAACACCTCGGTAGTGTGATAAGTGCCTACTTTTGCACAGCATGGTTGGGTTAAAAGTTCTTCTAAACTTTTATGCGACTTGTGGTGAAAATATACAACCTCTTCAGAGTGTAAAACTATTATAACAGTCGTCCTCACGGTCAACAGCGGCCTGGACCCTCACGTGATTAATTGAACTTGAAGACGGGCTTAAATCATTTATTTTGGTTAATTCTTGTAGCCTTACTGAGTGCCAACCATAAGTGTAATCACCCTTGCTTACTGCTGCTCAAAAGAGGAAGGTGTGTGAAGTTTTCTGAAGATAATGCTGAGTTCTTGGCGTACGCAACCTCCAGTCAATTGTCTATGAAGTTTGAAGCCTCCTTTTGTAGGATTAAGCTGTACATATCTGATAGACTCGTAAGTCTTTATTTATATTCGTTTACGTGATATTATTGTTATTATTCACTAATGATGCCACTATATGTATAAAACTAGATCCTGGCATACATATAGGTAGCACTTGGTTTTATTTTAAAACCGGGTGTGATAAAAATGGTATCAGAGCTGTATCGACTGTAGGACATAAGTCTAGATAGCAATGGTCGCTTCCTATGGTCTATTTTACTGTAAAAACAATTCCTACCTTTGACTTCTCTTGTGAAAATTGTCACTCCTTGACCATTTTTCTTTCCTCTCTCCTCCTTGATAATTCACCTTTCCCACTTGATCCCCTTTTAATTGGCACTTTCTTATTTTGCAAATGTTAGACCCTTAATCCTTGTCTATTTATTTTCTATCTCCTTGATGACTCCTTGATCTTGTTCATACATCTCCTTTGATGAATAATTTTCCTATCTCATGCAATACACCTCCTTGATTTATTGGTGATATTGCTACCTTGTCATCCCTTGTTTATTTATATTATTAATATTTTTCCTTGCCTACTTATCATTGTACCCATCCCCTCCTTGGCATTACTTGCATTTTGTCACTATGTTCCAAATTACCTCTGCCTTGTTTCTTATAATGTTGTAACTTTGAATTCTCTACTCTGAAATTTTGATTCCAAAGTGTCTCTTTTATTTAAAAATATTTAGATGATCCATGCCACATATCCTAAAGCCTGTCCAAGTCATCCAAAGAATGGAGCTACTAGTTCACCACCAGAAGTCAAGCCTGAGCAACTAAAGTGTGCATCAAGAAGATGGAGTCAATGTTGGACAAGCTAATGGTTGCCTTTTTCAAGAATGTCGAACCTTTAACACACAACCCATGCTTAGGAGGATCGCTTGTAACTCTAATAACAAAGATTAGCACCATTTCTTGTTAGTTGTCAATAATCCTTGTGTGAGTGTGCTTGTGATGTTTGTTGTTATATCATTGATCAAGTCAGTTCTTTGTATTGATTGTTGGTGTATTGTGGTTCTACCTACAATGGCATCAGTTGCCTAGCTGGGTTCTTCTTTTGTCCCTCCCATGTCCTTGTCATTTCCCTTTCTTTCTCCCCATTCCAATGGAGGACGCCAATATGAAAAGTTGAAGGCAACACCAACATTGACAACAGAAACATCAAGTATGTGCAGACGTCGACACATGAAAGAAGTTAAAGAAAAGGATGCTCTATTTCCTTTGCTACTCCCGTGCTATTCTCCTCTCTACCTTGATTTATTTGCTAACCAATTTACCACAACCAAGAAAAGATGAAGATGACGTCATGAAGTACTCTACCCTGTTCTTCAATTTTATTTATTTATTCCCATTCTGTTCTGATCTTATCTTCACCACCCAACTAGATGGCGAGTCCCAATGAAAATCATGAAGATAGAGCCAATGAAGGTGACCTCAACATTCCATCCGTAGCCCATCATATGAGCGCAAAATGTTAGAGTATATGGTAGCACAAACTCAGACTCTACAAGCAATGGCTCAAACCATGGTTAATATCCATCAGTATATCACGGAGCAAACCTCATTCCCTACATACCACAACCTGTAACCAGTGATAACCATTAGGTTTCATCTATTCCGTCACCGTTCGACAAAGAGAAGCTATTAGCCATGCAGGCTCAAGTCTTACAAGGAAGGATGCAGACTAACACATCATCCCCTCATAACATGGAGATGACCAAGGCTGGAGTTCCCACTAGACCAATGAAGAGGCAAGTTGCTGAAGCATGGAACCATCAAAGGAATAAGAGAAGCTGTGGAGCGCCAGAGCTGGAGATCGAGAGACAACATGAGGATGTTAAGATTCCAGGAACATGCCAATGTTGTGGACACCATGGTCTTCCATGTCTCCAGGAAGAAGCTAGCCTAATGACAACTGAAGCAAGACAACATTATCATTTAGACATAAATAACAAGAGGAAGTTATCTGCCCAAGATCCAGTCCTAGAGGGAGTTACTCAAGATGAGGATAGTACTCAGACTATGAACCTTGAGGATTGGAGTATATCTTTCAAAGAATTTCAGCCCTAGAGGAGTAGGCACGCCAAGAAGCCAACTAGTGAAGCAAGTCAAGAGAAGATGGAGTTACCTCAACCATTGATAGATAGCAGTTCTCAACCCAGTTCCAACCATCCACAACCTAAAGTTGTTCAACCTCCAAATGACAACTCTATCAAGAAGAATCCTGATGCACAAGCCATTCCACCAAGAGCTATGGTAGAGTTGAAAGGAAGCCAAGATGGACATGTTAAAGGATTGTGCTTCAAATGTGGTGAAGGAGGCCACTATGTCAATAAATGTCCAACAAAGCGTAAGATGACTAGGTCCCGTGATGCTGGATTATATTACCTCAAGTGTGGAGGAGACGGACATCTTGCCAGTTGGTGTGCAAAAGAGGAGGATAATCAACCACATAACCAAAGTCTCAGTAGCCCTATATTCAGCCAGATGCCATTAGTTGACCTCTTTATTAGTACGGATGATCAGGATGCCTCAGCTAGAAAAGAATGCCATCAATCCCCAATGCCCAATTCTCATACCACATCTAGTTACCAAGATACTAAAGCAAGGAAATCATGTTTCTACTGCAAAGAAGAGGGACATCTCATCAGTGAATGCCCCAAGAGGCGTTTGGACCAAATGGAGAAGAAGGCTCATAGTCAGAATAGACAAGATAATGCAACTAATGCCTGAGGATGTTTTGGAAGCTCTGGAATTGTGTGGTTTGTTTATATTTGTCACTACACTGGAAGATTTTGGAAACTATGATACTAGTGGTCTGAAGACTTGAAGGATGATTTGAGACAGTCAAGCTAGAGAGAAGACACCCAGCTCTATTCAAATTACTTTATCAAGATACGAACGAAGGTTCCTCAAAGATGGGCTTACGAAGCCCAGAAAAGGAATGGATAGTTAAAAGTGAAATTAGACTAAGTATCCCTGAAGCGTTTTTGCTTTTATGTGAGTTGTGAAGAATAAAGAAGCGAGATTGCTGAGCTTATGTAAAGATGAATGATCTGGAAGAAAGCTAATAAGTGTTGGATGCTACCCACCTAAACCCTTGTCTCTTGCTAGCCTTTGCGAATCTCGGGACGAGATTCCTGTTAAGGGGGTAGTCTTGTCACACCCTAAAATTTTTGGATTTTAGGATGTGATTAAAAAGGAATACCTAAATAATGATTTTCTCATAATTTTAAAATTTTCCCAACATTTATCTTTTTTCTTCTCAGGAAATATAGTACAGGAAAAACAATTGGTTATTTTTCTAAATTAAACAGTGTTGTTCTGTGTGTGTTGCATTCATGCTGATGCATTTTGGTGTTTCATGAGTGCAAAATATTTTAAAAGGCATTTGGAAAATGATTAGGTTCTTCCGAGAATTCTCCAGAATTTCCTAGAATTTATTCTGATTTTTTCAGAGGTAAACCCAATTTTTGGAAGGCTCTAGAATCCTTTTCACGAGTTCCAAGTGTTTTATTTGGACTCCTCGTGTCCCAATCTATCTACATTATTTGTCATGGATTTTTTAGGATTTTTGGATTATTTCACGTGAATTAAATAAATTATCTGGAATTTCTAGATTTTTCTTTCATGGGAAATATATTCCTATCCTTTCCCCCAGGCTAAGCCCGCGAGCCCAACCTGCTGTGGCCCAGCAACCGGCCTGCCAAGGCCCATCTAAACCCATGCGCTGTCGGCACTCAATGGCTACCGGAAAACCTAGGTGTGCGCGCGTAAGGCCCCGCGCCCTATCAAGGGCGAGCGCTCGCGCCGCCCGAGGCCTCCTGCTGCACCGCATCTGCCTCCGCCATCCTCACATGGCTACGCCGTGTCCCCGTCTTCCTGTGTCTAGCACCACACTTGTGCGCCGTCTGTTGGGTTACGAGGTAGGCTACACTAGCGCAAACCAAAATTTCTACCGCGTAAAACTAGGAAGAACTGCCATATAAGGATCACGGGATTACCACTCGACGCACTACTGGTGCGGAAGATGTAGATTTGCGTCGATGCAGTGAAGACGATCAACGTAGTCGTACGTAGTCGATCAACGTAGTCGTACGTAGTCGATCACGTCAACGTCCAGCAGCTCCTCAGCAGCTCGTCCACGTGCAGCAAGATCGCCCTCGTGCCGCGGCTCGTCGTCAGCTCGTCGTGGCTCGTCGGCGGCTCATTGTGGCTCGTCGGTGGCTCGTCCAAGTGCTGCAGGCGTAACACCTCCAAGGTATCCACACGTGCAGGGAAGAAGCGTCGCAAGCCGGACTGCTAGATCCGCGAGTTGCAACAAGGCGAGGGCGTGGGAGGCGCGGCAAGTGTGTTTCGCCAAAAGGTGTAAACCCTAGGGCGCCCCCACCCCTCTATTTATAGAGGTTCCTAACGGGCCTCTGGGTCCGAGGCCCATTAGTACTTCTAAACCTAATCCAACTCGGATCAGATCCGAATTGGGCTTCCAGCCCCTTAAGTGTGTGACCCTATGGGTTCGGATACGTATAGACATGGCCCGAGTACTCCTACTCGGCCCAATAGTCGGTAGCGGCCTCTAGCAAGACGTGCCAACTCCTATACGCACACGAAGATCATATTAGACGAACCATCACAACATAATATACATGCTATTCCCTTTGCCTCACGATATTTGGTCTAGCTTCAAGCCGACCGCTCTTTCTCGATCCTGTAATTCGAAATCCCTTTGTAGGTTAACTCTTAACCGTACGTAGCATGGCCATGCATTTTCGGATCCGATCACTCGAGGGGCCCAGAGATATCACTCTCAATCAGAGAGGGGCAAATCCCATCTTGATTGACCATGTCTCATAGCATGCTTCTTGACAAACCCGAAAGCTACCTTTATAACTACCCTGTTACAGCGTAGCGTTTGATAGCCCCTAAGTAGGTCGATCCACATCTAGAATACATGCGACAATCTCAGGTCTAAGGACAAAGCGTATATGTTGTTTAAAGAGAGAACTTCTTCTCGTGTTGGGTCAGTCCTAGCACATGTCTCCACATGTGTCCACATTATTAGTTCAACATCTCCATGTCCATGACTTGTGAAATATAGTCATCAACTAATACATGTGCTAGTCTAATATTCATGTGTGTCCTCACATGAACTCCGACTAGGGACAACTTTAGAATAACCATACAAGTAAAGAGTTTCACATACAATTCACATAATTGCAAATCAATTCAAGTAGCCTTTAATGGATATTCAATGAACACAATATACAAATCATGGATACAAATGGAATATCATCATCTCTATGATTGCCTCTAGGGCATACCTCCAACACCGTCGCCCCTGCGCCGCCGCTGCCACGCACCGCCAACCGCACGCCACCACAGTCCTAGGTCGTTCTGCCACCGCCTGCACGTCGAGCCGCCCCATGTTCCACCACCAGAGAGCCGCCGCTTGCAAAGGCCTGAGCCAGTCGCCGTCTCCGCCACCGCAACTTCTTCCAGACGCCTCCATCTGCCCTACCGCTAGTGAGCCAACCACCCTCCCCCCCCACATTTCCCTCGACCTCCTCCACCTCCTACGCCGCCCGCTAGAGCCCCGGCTGCCTGTAGCGCCGGTGAGAGTCGCCGTCCAGAGCTCCCCGCCAAGAGGTGAAGAAGACCCTAGCAGTTTTGCGCTTTAGCCCTTGGAAGATCTGGTTATGTTTGGCCTTCTCCCTTGAGTCTTGAGCTTTCTACAGAAAGCCCTTGGAAAGTTTAGAGGTTTGATGCGTGCAAACAGATCCAACCTAAGGCTCTTTTGCAGATCTAACCCAGCGTATATATCTATTCACGAGAACTGTTCCATGTGTCTTGTGGATCTTCTATGCTAGCCCCTGAAGTCTACGGATCACTATTAGCTCCTTAGAACCTTGTTTAATTCATAGATTACATGTTTTAGCTCCATTTAACCTTGTTCAAGTTGCGTTAGATTCATAAGAACATAAATTATATGATAGTGGTGATGTTTTCGATTATCCATGTCTTTGAAAATAAATTTAATATTAATTTGATTAATGCCTCTTTGAATGCCTTTCTTAATGAGAATTTAAGTAGGGTTTACATCGGTTTTTCATAATTAATATTAACTTGACTAATACTATTTAATTGAGTTTTCTAAATAAAATCAAAATAGAATGTATCTCCACTTTTTATAATCACACTTAATTTGATTAATGTTCAAATCAAATTCCTAAATAAAAGATGATTAGGTTTTTACACCAGCTTTTATAAATAAATCTTAACATGATTAATACAAACGTGAATATGTTTTCAATAATAATTAGGTCCACTTGAATCATAAAGTGTACGTTTAGATGTTTCATATAGTTTAGTCTTTCTAAAGCCAAATGTCAAATGGTATAATCTATACTTCAATATTTGTAATTAAAATATTGTTAAGTTATAACTGGATTTTTCCTAAGTATTGATAAATGATTAATGTCAATATGGAATGTGTTTTCTAAATAAAGTTTGTTTAGCCAACACAACATATGTGTTTATTGGATTAGTTGTTCTCACCTTTCTAAAGTAAGTGTGTAATTGGTGTAATTTATACATGAATATTTATAAATAAAACTTGACTAGGTTTTTACCTCGGTCTTTGCAAATAAAGTATAATTTGCATTAATTCCAACTGAGGGTATTTCCTTTTTGAAATCTCCTTTACTTATGTTTTTCTAATTAAAATAAACCTAGCATATAGTCTCTTTATTCCCTCTTATGTTTGCTTGTATGTTTTTGCTGGTGATTGCTTCGAGTAGAAGTATCGCCCTTCGATAGATTTGAAGTTAAGAATTTCAAGAGAGCAAGAGTTGAAGAGTAGTCAGAGTAACTTTTTGTTGGAGAATGCCAAGTGTTCCTAACCATCCTTCTGCCTATGATTATTTTCAAGAATACCATGCATGCATTAATTGGAACATGGAGAACCACCTAGGAAAATAATGCAACCACAAGAACTAAATAGCTCTAGTCTTGGCTAATTAATTAGAGACTTTAGTCTGGGGTAATCTTACTGAAAGGGCAAGAGGGGTGGCGGTAGATGGTGTATAACCCGGTCCTCTTGGGAAGTGAGCTTTGCTAAGACACTATGCCCACTAGGGAGGTTTATGCTCTGCTACTGATCCAGAAACCTTAGCGGGCTACCACTAACTAGGGAATCTTTGTAAAGGCCTCGAAGCATCCCTATGTAATCACACCTCCGTAGTGTGATAAGTGCCCACTTTTGCACAACATGGTTGGGTCCAAAGTTCTTCTGAACTTTTACATGACTTGTGGTGAAAGTGTACAACCTCTGCAAAGTGTAAAATTGTTATAACAGACGTGCTCACGGTCAAGAGCGGCCTGAACCCTCACAGGATTAATTAAACTTGAAGATGGACTTAAATCATTTATTCTGGTTAATTCTTGTGACCTTGCTGAGTACCAACCATAAGTGTACTCACCCTTGCTTACTGCTACTCAGAAGAGGAAGGTGTGTGAAGTTTTCTGAAGATGATGCTGAGTTCTTGGCGTACACAGCCCCCAATCGATTGCTTGTGAAGTTTGGAGCCTCCGTTTCTAGGATTAAGTTGTATATCTTTAATAGAATCATAAGTCTTTATTTATATTCTTTTACGTGATATTGTTATTGTTATTCACTAATGATGTCACTATATTTATGAAACTAGATCCTGACATACATATAGGTAGCACTTGGTTTTGTTTTAAAACCGGGTGTGATATTTCCTTACTATATTTATGTGCTTTCATGTTTTGCCCTCCAAATTAGCGATAGGTCCACTCAGATTGCTCATTGTCTAGCTAATAAACAAACCAGTGTTGCCAAGGGGATCAATTAGCCAACAACCGAGGGAGAACCTTTGGTAAAGTATGTTTTTTTTGTATGAAGCATGACACATTCTTATATATTCATACCAATAAACAGATCTTGGAATTCTCTGATATTATACAAGTATTAGTTATTGGTGCTGCTCAATTTTCTTATTGTGTTCATGGCATGAGTGCAAACATTACACATACTTGTCGAAAGTGTCAGGATTCAGTCGATAGCAATTTTTCGGTGAAACAACAGTAGCTGCTGTTGAAAGGTTAGGATAGTAATCGTTTACTTGAAATATTGAACCCTCCCTAACAAAGTTATTTGTTTACTTTTTAATATATTTCCAATAATGAATCAATTTCTTAGCATTTCAGATTATTCTAGATAGTTCATATTCAATTAATATTTCTCAGTAAGTGTACATGTTACAGCTAGCTTTCTGAATTTTAACGTAGCATATATGCATAGCATATTATATATTGTTACATTTTTCTTTCTATATGCAGGTTGAAATGATCAGTGGCTAAATTCTTGTATCGATGCATACAAGAACGATAAGAAGTAATAAAGTTTAAGAATACTAGATGTTTAGGTCTACATTTTCCTTTTTCCTTTGTCTAAAAGTATGGACCTTGTACCCTTCATTACATTTTCTTGTTAGGATCGTATCTTTATGTATATGTACTACGACACGATGTAACCTTCCTACGATCAATGCATCTTTCTATCATTATTGCAATATATATGGTTTTAAGTGATTCTGTATTGTGTCATATTCACTGTGGAAAAGTTCATATAAACATTATATGCGAAATGCAAGTGTAAAATAATATTTATTGTAATTTTTGAATGTGTAACAATAGGTAAAATACGTGTTGCAAACCATGTGTTCTAAACTACGTTCATGTACTCTACCACAAAGAGAAAGTGTTACTATAGCTTAAAAAATGTGTTACTAAGAGAATAATTGTAACACTTGATAAATATTCCACTAGGTAGGAAATTGTGTTACAGAGTAGTAACATTTTCTCTTATGTAAAAGAGCACATATCTTGTGTTCCCATAGATCGGGCTGTAGTAACATTAGAAATAGTAATGCTAACAAGATGTGTTACTAGGCACCATAGTAACACTTTTAATAGACTATAGGAACACAAGTTGGTGTTACTACATCCATGTTCTGTAGTAGTGCAAGATGTTGAGCGAATGACTTTTTTTAAAAAAAAAACAAAAGATGTGTGACTACTTGCCTTCACCAATAGCCTTGAGGTTAACTTTGCTCATTACTAACTAAAAAGTTCATATATATATTTACCCTTTAGATACTAGTAGTAATGCTTCTCTTTTCTTACATCGTTGGTACTGTCTTTTGCCAATGGAGTTTTTTTAGGGAGAAAGCACACTTTATTTGTAATATTATTTTGTGATGCTAGATGGTATGTATTTGTAACAATGTGTTCTAGCTATATGTTACAACATACTACCATTCTGTAACATTTTTAGCTATAACATAAATTTTGTGTTACTGAAACCATAACCTGTAACACATTTTAACAAAACAAGTGATACGTGTTACAACGTTCATTATAACACATAGCTTTGTGTTACTATGAAATTTCTTTGTAACAGAATGTGTTACAGCTATATGTTACGAAATCTTTGTTCCGTAGTAGTAGAGATGCTCTAAGAAAACTGGCTGTGCAAATATTCGCCCCCCTCCCCCTATTATGATCGGCTCTCGAAATATAGTAGCATTCGCTTGAAAGTGTCGAATTACTTCTAGTATATGTAATTGGTTGTTAACTACTTCTCTATTTCAAATTGTGTCTCGTTTTGGCCTTCTAGATTCGTAGCTCTTGCTATGCATCTAGATATATGTTAGAGAGAATTTCCTATTTGACACCAAAAAAATGACCCATTCTTTCCTTAGCCCTCAAAATTTTTTCCCTTCAACTTTCGTTTTCAAATTGACACTCTGTTCGATTTTCCATCCGTTAAATTCCATGTGGAAAACACTATTTTATCCCCGTGAATAACTTGGGCCCACTACAACCACCCTTCTCCTTCCTCCCTCCCCCTCTCTCATGGCATGAACAGCCCAAGCCGTCCCTGTGCAGCACCACCGGTCCGCTTGCTATCGTGGCCCACCCCAGTGGCTATCCTCATGCCCCCATCGCAGCGTGCTGCCCACCCTGGTCGATGTCCCCATGCCGCCGAAGCCATGCGGTGTGGCAAGAGCCGCCCGACCTCAAGATCGGCAAAGCTTGAGGACGTGGACGAGGCGAAGCAGGGCCGCCGCCATGGACATCAGGGTGAAGCTCGCCCTCGACACCATCGGGGCCCGGCAAAGCTCGGCCTCGGCACAGCGGGTGCAGGCGGCACTAGTGAGATAAGGGGAGGGAGGAAGGAAAGGGGTTGTTGCAATAGGGCCCACATTCTTCACAAGGGCAAAATGGTCTGTTCGCAGGGAATTTAAAGGTGGTCGGATGGAAAATTGAACAGAGTGTCAATTGAACAGAGTGTCAATTTGGGAATGAAAGTTGAAGTCAGTGTCAATTAAGGGTCGAAAAAAATTTGAGGGTAAGGAAGGAGAGGATCATTTTTCTGGTGCCAAATAGGAAATTCTCTCTATATGTCATGTCTAGATACACTGTAAAACTTATGTTTATAGAAAACCTAAAACGACCTATAATTTGAAATGGAGTGAGTAGATATAAAATATGAGTGATACGTTTTTGGAGGATTACGTTGCTGGAGATTTTCCACAACTATTACGGCACTTGTAGTCACTTCATGAAAATTATTAATGGTTACTAGATGTAAACTTTTGAGAGATGCATGAAAACCATGTAGAGTGACAGAGTCTACAAAAACTTAGACTTGAGGAGGTGGAAAGCTAGCATCACATCGATCTATCCTGATCGACAGGCCCATGACTTGTGTTGCCAAGCTTTGGTGGTCTCTCCTATTCGCCGTTCCCATTTATATAGTATATAGTTTAGTTTATACAAGGCCAGATGCACACGGGCAGACGAATATCGCAGCAGGGTCGCTGTCTCGACAGCGCAAAATATCTTGCTGTCGTCGTCCTTGCTCAGACTGTTGTGGGTGCGGAATCGTCAAAAAGATGTACCTAGAAATAGGAGTGTTTGTTCGCCACTTTTGAATTTTGATAGCTGCCAAGCACCTGGAGTAAGCGTAGGTACATGAGTTGAGGATACAATAATATAATTAGGACAATAATATAGTAAGCGTAGATATACCTGGAGTATATCTTCTTTTTTCAAATTAAGTATTTAATTATAAATAGTGAGTGAAAATATTGCAATAACTATGCACTCTTGATATCCTCAATGGCAAAATTAAACATTGTAGCACGTTTTCTTCAAGACCATAGACAATCATCGTGAAATGGAGGGAGTAGATATACTTTTGAGACATAATTAAAATATTTTTCTTACACTTGAAAACGTAAATGGACTTATACATGGGATAGGAATAAGTAGTATATTAATTGTATTATTATTCTAACGAGATAGTAATGCTAACAAGCAATATTTTTCCAAGTAAAAGTCTTCATAAAAAACTGTAAATAGGATATCTCATTTTTTCAGTACTAAAGAATACGATTAAAGGCATAAAGCTACCATTTTATTCCGACCACTCAATATTAACACATTTTGACCGCTCAGCGTCTGCAGTCATGTATTTTACAATTTTTAAATATTACGTATTATCCACGTTCTGAGTTAAGAAAGGCTTTACTTTACAAAGAAACTAATTAATATATAGGCGAGGCAAGGCCCAGTGACCACCGCCAGCCCAATTTAATTTTGAATTTTGCTAGTTTTAAGGAATGTGTTTTATTAAATTTCTTACCATGTAATCTTAAATTGGAGAGTCATGCAGAAACTTTTCTCCAACGAGCATCATATAAATTTTGGAGTGCTTCATTAAGTCCAAAAATGATGTTAGGGCTTCAGGTTCACATTACGGGATTAGGATATAGGGCAGTCCCAACCCAAGACACCACCACGTAGTCTCTATTCATACCAGGTCATATAGAAATTAGATATAAAATTATGTTGGCAATAAATGATTTCTTCAAAATAAAGTATCAACCAATCTCCTCTCTTCTCTCCTTTCCTCTCCAATCCCCCTTCCTCATTTCTTGGATTGTGTGTAGATTCTTTCTCCCCTTCATTAACTCTCATGCCACATCACTCTTTTGCTTACATAGTATGCTATTTAATACTACAGAAACTATCCTAGTCACCGATTGGGACTGCCCTTAGTGGTGTCGATTCGTAGCTTGTAGAGCTACGAGTTGGGAAGAGTGTTTGATCGGTGGTGGCAATGGATGACGGGTAGGGTAGCTCGCCACAATAGTGGTGAAGGATGACTGTTGCACTACGGGAAATCTCTAATTTGCCGAGTGTATTTTTATTTGCCGAGTGTATTCCCTCGGGCACTCGGCAAAGAGCTCTTTGCCGAGTGTTTCGCGAAAAACACTTGGCAAAGTCATGACACTCGGTAAATCAACGCTTTGCCGAGTGTTTTATTTTTAGCACTTGGCAAACAAAAGGTTCGCTGAGTGTTTTATTTTTTACACTCGACAACAAATTTTTTTCCCGAAAAAATGAAACAAAAACTTTGCCGAGTGCCCCAATCGGGGACACTCGGCAAACCTAAAAAAATCCTACGTACGTAACCCCCACCGTGCCCGGCCCCTTTCCTCCGCACCCCACTAGGCCACCACCCCCCGAGCCCCACTAGCTCCGCACCCCCCCCCCCCGAGTCTCCTCCGACCTCCCCTCCCTGCCCCCTCCCTCCTCTCCCTGCCCTCCCCGCCGGCGGCTGGCCCTCCTCCCCTCCCCTCTCCCTCCCTCCCCGGCGCACCTCCTCCCCTCCCCTCTCCCTCCCCCAGCCGGATCTGGCGCGGGGCGGTGACGGGGGCGGGTCGAGGCGGCAGCGGGTCATGGCGGCCGGTGGGGGCGTGGCGTGGCGGCCGGATCTGGTGCCCCTCCCTCTCCTTCTTCCTCGGCCGGATCTGGCGCCCTTCTTCTTCCTCGGATCTGGCGCCCTTCTTCCCCGGATCCGGCGGGGAGGCGGGGGGGGCGTGGTGGCGGCGAGGGCGGGTCGAGGCGGCCGGCGCGGGCGGGTCGTGCGGCAGCGGGGCGTGGCGGCGGTGGTGTGTGTAGTGTGTGGTGGCGGCGGTGGTGGCAACGGTCGGTGGTGCAGTATGTGGTGGTGGTGGTGATGGCGGCGACCGGTGGTGGTGGTGGCGGCCGGATGTTTTTTTTAATTTTTTTGAAAAATTGGTTGCCGAGTATTTTTTGGCCACTCAGCGAAGGGTTTTCCCGAGTGCCCGACACAAGACACTTGGGGAATCAGCGTTTGCTGACAGATTTTTTGTCGTGTGTCATATGCCGAGTGTTACCCTCAGCAAACGCTTTGGCGAGTGTTTTTCAGGCTTCGCCGAGTGCCCCTGGCACTCAGCAAAGTCCCTGTGTCCGGTAGTGTTGGATGAAGAAGTTGGCAGGCAGGACATCATGTGTCGCTCGGATTAGCGAGGGAGTAAATGAGTGGCGGTTCTAGCGGGTGGCATGGGGGCCGGAAGAGCCTAGCATGGCGGTGATGCGGCGATGAAGCTCGAGCAAGAGGATGCAGTGGCGGGGCACATGGAAAATATAGGTTGCGTGGAGGCAGGTGGCTGCACCGGCTCCAGGAAAGGTGGTAGCGTGCATGCAGACTGTATTGAATTTTTATGTAATGAAATTTCTTACCAGGAATTCTACTATACGTACGTTTATAGTATTCCTATCAATCTATATTCTACTCTACTCTTGTATATGAAAGGTCGGTCCTCGTTAGAGGTTACTTTTCAGGTCACTCCTTTATTAGTAAGCGATGCTATGCCCATATCTATAATTAAATAGGGAACTGTATGAGTTTGTGGTTGTCTTGACCAAGGGACTTAGGGTGTTTGAATCCTTGGCTAAAGTTTAGCTCTGGTCACATCGAATGTTTGGATACTAATTAGGATTATTGAACATAGGCAAATGACAAAAATAATTGCATAAATGAATCCATTAAGCCTAACTAGTCTATAAACATGTCATGGTACAGTAAACATGTGCTAATCATGGATTAATTAGGCTTAATAGATTCATCTCGCTAATTAGCCCTGATTTATACAATTATTTTTGTCATTAGTTTAATACTCCTAATTAGCATCAAACATCCGATGTGATCCGAGCTAAACTTTTGCTAAGCATCCAAACATCCTCTAACTTGATGGAGAAAAAATATCATGTACCTAATAGATGGGGAAATGAGGATGGAAAGAAAGAGAATTAGTTGATTTATATGAAATTCAAATGTAGATCCATGTTGCGCCACTTCCAGCTAGTGCAGTCCCCATCGTTAAAAGTTAGGTCTCTCGTAGCCACGTTTATTCATGTTATTAATTGTATGTCCTTTCGGCCCAATTTTAGACGGCAAGTATTTAGGAGGTGTATAAAAATTAAGATCTAGATTAATTCATGATATCTTCTCACAGTTTCGTCACAAAGCAAAATTGTAAAAATAAAACTTGGCTCATTCTGCTTTTGTTGAGTATACAGTGCTTTTCTGTTTCCTCGGACTTGACTTGAAGTAGGAGCGAGCATCTGGGAACGAATTATTTAGCATTTTTTCTCTTTTACCCTAAGGCCCCGTTTGAATCATTGGAATTGAATTCCATCCTAATAATCATAATTTAGACACAAATTAATTAAGCTAATATAATTGTATGTGGAATATAGTTGTATATTATAGTTGGTGATATGGGAGAGATACTTGTATGCTGCACTTCTACTATAGAGAAGCGAGTCTAAGAGCGTGCTATAAGAATTGAATTCCATTCTAATAACCATAATCTATAGAATCAATTTCCATCTCCCACCCCATGAATTTAAGATAGGCTTATATCTAAACTTTGGAAAGTTGTGGAATGCCACATTCCAATATAAATTAGCCTACTCCATTAAATAGATTTCAATTCCTTGGACCCAAACGGGACCTAAGAAGAAAGCAAGAAGATTAGTCAGACAGGTTCGGATCACACAACGAACGGCAGAGATGAGATCATCCCGTGCTTTAAGGAGAGGCACAAGGAATCTTTTGATCGCTGCTGTTGTTCCTGGATCGTACGGCGCAGAGGTAGCCTTCGGTCGGAAGCTTCCGATGATAGCTTCCACGATCGGAAGCGCCGTGATTCTCGGCCGGGCCCACACCAGCTACTTCCAAGGAGGGAATGGCGAGCCGGCGGGCCCCACCTTAGCCGATTTAACAGGTGGGCAAGCAGCGGGCCCACCTCCCTCCGCTCACGTCAGCATCCCCCTCCCCTCTCCCAGAGCTGTATAAAAGCCGAGCCCCATCTCCTGCTCCCGGCACACACCCAATAATCAAATATCTAGCTAGCTCCTGTAGCGAGAAAGAAACCATGTCGGGCGTTTGGGTGTTCGAGGACGGGATCGTGCGGCGCGCGGACAGCGACCCTCCCAGCGGCGCCGGCGCCGGCGGGTCGCGGCCGAACAAGGTGCTGGTGCACGTGCCCAGCGGCGAGGTGGTGAC
Organism: Setaria viridis; assembly: GCF_005286985.2. Taxonomy (NCBI): domain Eukaryota; kingdom Viridiplantae; phylum Streptophyta; class Magnoliopsida; order Poales; family Poaceae; genus Setaria; species Setaria viridis. The sequence continues at coordinate 5,427,310 of NC_048269.2, forward strand.
CTCCTACGACGTGCTGGAGCGGCGGCTCCGAGAGCTCGGCTGGGAGCGCTACCTCTACGACCCCTGCCTGCTCCAGTTCCACAAGCGCTCCACCGTGCACCTCATCACCGTGCCCCGCGACTTCGCCCGCCTCAAGCTCGTCCACATGTACGACGTCGTCGTCAAGACCCGCAACGTCTTCGAGGTCCGCGACGCCGCACCAGCCTGACCGTGTCGCCGTCGACGCATACGCCGCTGCCTTGGTCCTTGTCGTCGATCGGACCGGTGCTGCTGACCGCCGGTCTGAGTGCCGCCGCCGTATCAGCGTACGAACACATGTATTGACGTATTGTATGTTGGAATTGTGAGATCGAGTGAGGTAGAAGAGTACGTGTGATATGGCGGCGCCCTGCTCGCGTGGCTGCTTTGCATGGACTACTCCTACGATTGTTTGGCGCCAATTAAACATATAAAGAACACGCTCTGCGGTATGCTTATATTGAGGGCGTGTCTTTCACAAAGGATTGATGTACATGTATTGATCGATTTGTATGGTAATGTTTGGCTTGTGAAATAAAGCTTCTTCTTTTCCATTCAAGGTTGCCAGATATCCGATTTTTTCTGGATCAATTGTTTGTGCATTATATATGGGTTATGAGTGTGAAACGCACAAGCTGAATTTTACTATGGACGGTGCTTCAATTTTTTTATCCCTTCATTGTTTTTGTTTCAATATCATATGTCCTCTTATTCAATTAATTTTGATTTTCGAATATTTTAGTTTATTGTTTACGAAAATAATTACCAATATAGGGACGGGGTAAAATAAGTACAAGTGAATACCCGAATAGATTATATGATATGTAAAACCTTAGATTTATATATATTGAGAAGTCGACTAGGACACGGATGACAACTACCCTCCAGTGCTGGATAGGTTTGCATCTAGTAATAGAACAATTTCACACATCCATACTTTTGCTACCAACAACTTTGTATGATAGTGACATCAATATATAAGAATTCTCTGCCAGGTTGTTGGAAGAACATGATATTTAAATTCTCATAATATGTTCGTGTATATTTAAACCGTACGTGTCATTGCATGGTAAACATTAATCTATAATTCCTCGAAAATGACGGTTATTTGCATGTTCAAGAAGAAGCTATAAAAAGCCACCGAACTGTCAAAGTTGAACATATATATTGCTAGGTGTCATTGTTAGAAAATATGTAGGAAACAAGAACAATGATTCATAAAATAGTTTTATATTGGCTTCATGGCTTCTCGCTATCAATTTTGCTTAAGTTTGCAGTGTTGTTTACATATATGTAGAGCTTGTTACAGAAATATATACATACATACATACATATATATATATATATATATGTATATGTACATTGTTTTGCTATATCATTCTTTTGCTGTTATACTACTTTTTCTTCCCACTAACAAAACGTATAATCCATCGCTGTGCCAACAGATCTTAGTTACATTATATTGCTGTTTCAACTTTAACTAGTAACTATAACAATTGAAAGGGGTCAATAATAACAGGTTTAATATGATCATTCTATTCAGACGTGGTTTTCATTTTTAATCTGGATGTACTTTCTCTCCCAGCTAGTACAAGGTTGGAAATCCATAAACATATGGAAGATAGACACATTCATGTAAATCAATATGTGTTGCTCACCGCATCAGATTTCATCTATGTTTTTCACTCAGAGATTCAGTTATAAACTTCATTGAGATTATGCGTATGATCCATTTACGATGAATATAAATGAGTAAAAACTGAAGTACATAAGGAATAGCATTCAATGATACTGTATGCTTCCAAAAAAAATCATATATTTTTTGAAAAGAGCATGTGTGTTGAGGAATATAAATTATACACAAATACACATGTTGTGCAATAAATAAAGCTGCTACATTTTGAGCATAAAATGGGTGTACCAATGATCTCGAACATTCACATGATATTTACAAAGAAATTCCCTTGAAAATCCTAAGAATTAACTAATTATTAAAGGAAACAAACTTTATTCCAAGGAATCATATTGTGCAAAATGTTGGTGAAACCATGAGTGCGGATAGAAGTTGATAAAGAGTCTTAGTGATGGAATTTGGTGCCATTCCCTTTGATATATAGTTACCTACACTACATATAATGGGTGCACTCTGCTTTCTTGCAACCTCTACTCTAATCAAAAGACTAAAGGACTTTTAGAATAGAACGGGCTACAATGCCTAAGTTAGTTAGCTGTGCGCTTTCAGGGCCGGGTCTAGATTATGTACGAATTTTACAGTAGGTGTGGTGCATACATAATTTTCCATTGATGAAACAATTTGAAGTAAGGCTTCAGGAACATGCATATAAATTAATTTAGGGAGCATCTATAATATCTTTTCACCATTGTGAAAAAAGTATTTTTATTTGTAGTTTCTGAACAATGTGGATAATAGGAAGCTTGCATAGCTTGGAATACAAAAATCTTAGAGGAAGTTGTAATTTTTCTCATTACTAAACAAATGGGTGCTTTGCCACAATGTCGGTAGCCAACCAAAGGTGCGCTAAGATTGTTCCACTTAGAGGAAAGTATGGCTCAAGACAGACATATGTAACTTGTAACAACCTTTGTCCCTAAGATGCACGACGTACCCGTAGCTGAGAGGGAGGATGGCAATTCGAACTCTTCCTCTCCTACCAGTTGCGTGTCACTTGTTCATGCATGTACCTGCTGTCTTGGGCTCTGCAATATTACAAGATATAGCCATGTGATTGAGTGCAGGATATTGTCCACACCTGATAGTACCAAATGGTCTTACTTATTTCCCAGCCACAAGGCTATCATTAAAAACATTTCTAGGAATTCATTGGCTCCCAGCACCTTGCATATTGTGATACTACTCTTAACAGACCTTCTACTACCACTAGCTAGGTAGTCTGTCGAGCACACCCCTACATTTTGGCACATGTGGCAGCTGAGCCGTATTATGTTTCATCTAGGACACTTGAACAAAATACGGATATTCGCAATAGGAATTCGTCTTGATATTGGCAAACAAAATGGTGCATGCACCTACCTTCCTCTCCTGCATCCATGCCGTTGAATGCATGCATGATCGCACATATATAAACATCTATATATAGCGAGGTAGGAACATAGCTGGTTGGTCTCCATAACATGACAACCAAGACATCTCAGAACAATGATTATTGTAACTATACGGGAAGAAGAGGATGTGCCTGCAGCAACGTACCCTAGCAAACATTGAAGTGCACCAATAGTCCTTAACACAAAAGAAATATAAGAGGAAATCCAGCACCAGTGGAACAGCGAACACATGTTCGTCCTGAATTTTCCTATCTTGAAACATTAGCTACTGGGATTTATTACTCTGATAAACTAGATAAAATAAATGTATTCTGTTATGATCTGACACACTTTAAGTTCTTGATTTGAATTAAATAAACTTGCAGTTAGATAGCAAAGATTATATTACTATGTTAGTAAACAATGCTAGACTAAGATAATCACTACAAGAAATGATTTCTTTCGTGACGATTTTCTCTGAGTAGCCAGTAATTTTAGTGTTTTTATTATTTCTCTCTCAAGGGGCCAACAAAATCATTATCCACAGTTATTGTGTGTAGTTATATAAATATACTAAAAATGTCAGGAAATATTTGGAACTAAAGATTGATACCAATATAGCGTGGAAGTATAAAATATATAAATAAACTATGAACATATATACATAGATACAGACTAATATCTAAGAATTAAGCTTTAAAATAATTCTTATATATGCACGCAAAATGGAGGAATTACTACTGTAGACATGCTACGATTCATGTAATACATAGTGAGTGCAAGAATAGTGAGTGACCAATGTTCAGGTCGATGCTGAACTGATATGATGGATAGTCATAGTGATGTAGCGATGCACATTTTGTTGTTCACGTGAAAATAGTTCTCTTTTTCTGATTCTTAATAATACGACTATTCACGTGCAACTACAATAGGACCATCCACAAAAACTGTACCATAAAAGATTCCTCAGTTCCTCAATGTAAAAAATGCTTCTCTTTATGTTGACTTTAATTTCAATGGTATTCCCCCCCACCCCGCCCCCGCCCCAAAATCCCAGTTGGGCCAACTACATGCTTTGCATGGGTGTGAATAGATCTTCTTGACCAGTCAATAAATAAGCTAATCAATTCAAAGCAGATCCAAATTAAATGAGATTAGAATATTATACCTCACTTTTATTCAGGTCAACCCATCTATACGACTATACCTACGCCGATGTAACTTATGAAACTTCATTTGTATTTGTTTCAATCATGTTCTCCACTCCCTTTCATATCAACTGTTATATTGCTTACTAGTGGCGCTACCTCGAATATATGCCATATAGACCTATCACTTTTTAGTTGTCACGATATTCATATCGCTTTTGTTGGTCGGTTTGCTTACAAGGTTGTGTCCAAGTGGCACCCCTGTTGCTTACTAGATTGCCAGCTTTAACATGTTCTTCATAGCCTTTTGGAGACGAATAGCGAAATTGTTAAGTGTTAAACAGCAGAACTATTCTAGCACTTACCTGCAAACAGAAGCTGCTGCAGTAGATGCCGACAAATACATACAGCGTATATAAATATAATTCTAGATTGGATCCAACCTCCAAAAGTTGTGTGATTACTTAATTTGATGAGAATAATAGAGAGAGATACCTCTATCAGCCTACTGGTGGGTTTTTCTGCCTTGCTGACAAACCAGAGAAACGAATAAAACCGTTACCGTCCAGCGTAAACCTTTCCCAGCTAGTGGCTGCGGCCGAACGCGGACGACGACGGAGACGACGAGGGGATTGGAGCCGCCAGCTGGCAGCAGAGCGGCACTTGGACGTCCTCCTCCGCACGCGCGGGCGATCCCGTCGTCGCCGTCGCCGCGCACTCGCGTCGCCGTCGGACTCGACGTGCCCCCGCCCGGCCAATCGATGCCTAGAATGGAAATCAACTTTTCCGGCCGTCCCGTGCGCACGCCCACCCACCCGCGCGGCGGCCGGCCGCACGTGAAGGGCCCCGCGGAGGGGCCACGGGAGGCGCCCCCCGCCACGCGCGTGCACGCGCAGGCGACGGCGCCCCCGCGACGGCGACCGCGTGCGTGGTGCTACAGGGCCCTGCGCGGGCAGTGGTGGGGGCCGGCCGGCCGATCCTGTCCCCGGCGACGTGACGAGCGCCCCGCCGCCGTCCACCGGACGGGCCGAGGTAAAATCGACCATTATTGCAAAGTAACCGCTGACTGGGGCCACGAGAACTCGCACGTGCATGCCATGGTAACTAAACCGTGTCAATGGTGGCCCTGGCCGTCGGTGTCGTGGGCAGGACCACGGATCGCCATCCTCTGGATGACTACGGACCCTGCCCTCACAGATGGTCAGTCCTCGCAGTGCAAGAGTCTCGGAGAGAAAATCTGCTATTAATGGGCTCCACAAACATGCACAAACTTTATACAAGATGCAAGGAAATGATATACCATTTCTGCAAAGATGTGGTAGTGATGACAACCCTGACTTTATTTTCTTTTTCTTCCATTTAGGCACAACGCTGGTCTTACCCGAAATCTCAGGATGTATCTTATTGTGCAATTGCATATCTGCAATAATTGTATCATACATATATATAGTATCACTTGCTTACTATATAGTGGCTTATGAACGAACATGGGCAAATTTGAAAACAGTGTTAAAATTTGAAAACAAAAGAGCAATACTCATGTTATTAAAGATAATGTCTCCTCTATGTCAGTAATCACCCAGCCTTACATTTAAATCATAGGAGAATACCATATTGCAACATTCAAACTTCATAAACCCAGTGGGTAGTATCATTCACATTAATTATGTGCCGTGTAGGATTTTTTGCTGCCTTGACACAATAATTAATGAGGGCAAAGACGTAGTACAGTGGAGATATTGTTTAGATACCAAATCCAGCTATTTGAAACCATATAATAGCTGCAAATGGAGTTGTTTCATATAATACTTGTTTTGTGTCCACTAGCATAGACACATCGTACAAAAGGGACCACAGAAGTGATCATACTTGTTTTTGCTGATGAGAGCTTTTTTTTTCTGCCAGAAAGATATCTCAAAGTGCAGACGCCTTAAAAAGTTAAAATCAACTCAGCAATAATTATATTGCGATTGCTCAAGAGACAGAAAGTGAGCTTCTCAAAGCCTCCAATTTTCTCTGGCCCTAGCTCATTGCCTAAAAATTCAGAATGATGCTCCTAAGTACACCTACCTTGAAATTCCAATAGATGTACGTGGGTTATACTCCCACTAAGACTTTTAAATTCCTAGGGGAGAGAGTGCAGAAACGGATCAACAGCTGGATTAATGAATTATTATCTAGAGGTAGGAAAGGAGATTCTTCTTAAGGCTATGGTTCGATGGATTCCGACCTTTATGTGATGACCTGCTTCCAAATTCCGGGTACAACTTGTGAAAAGATGAGGAAGTCCATTGCTGATCCTTACCTTGGGGAATGTGTGTGTTGGGGGAGGAAAGAAAAAAGATGCATTGGCGTTCTTGAGATTGGCTTTCTTTGCAGAAATTCCTCGGCTGTTTGGGATTTAGATATCTTCAACTTTTCAACCAAACCATGTTAGGAAGATAGGGGTGGTGCCTTCTAGTGGAACCAGATTCTTTGTGCTAGAGTCCTCAAATGTCGCTGTTTTCCTTTCTTTAACTTTTGGCATGCGAGCTATATCCTAGATCAGCTTCGTATACTTGGCGTAGTATTATGCATGGCAAAAATCTCTTACGAGAAGGAATCATGTGAAAAGTTAAAAGTAGAAAATCTATTCAAACGTGCAAATACAGATGGGTCCCTAACGAGAGACGGTTGGTGTTGTCACTCCATTGCCCTGCCAGCCTGCATCATGCTAGAGGACGAGGACACTGCTAATGCTTCTTTTTTTCGCGCCGAATACGGCAATGAAAATAAAACATGCATATAGCCCTTGCTAGAAGATAACAAGTGAAGGACCATGACACCCTAAGAGGGGGTGAATTGGCTGTTCTAAAATTTAAGACTCCAAACCACAAATAAAAATCTATTTCAATTTCTATCTAGATGTGCACTAGGTTTTTCTATGTGTTACTATCTCTACCGCAAAAGATTTTTGCATCCTAGGTTCCAATCCTATAAACTCCACATGGCGATTCTAGAAAAGGTAAATGCGGAAATGTAAATGCAATAAAAAATTATGGAAGGTAAATGAGATAAAGAAGGCAAACTCCCAACATGGCGACACGACGATTTTTACCGAGGTATCGGAAAGCAACATTTTCGACTAGTCCTTATTGTTGGAGCCCCTCTCACAGGGAATGCCCGCGCAATGGCATAAACTTCCCAATCAAATAACTCTGTAAGATAGCCGACGGGTTTTCCCGCGGGCAAGTGGGTCTCCACCTAGCCTCTCCTGGATGCTCCTTGCCGCTCTTCACTTAGTAGAGCTTTGGCAAAAATGCCTAGGGCCTCTCCTCCCTATCACAAGCACTAGCGTCCACTCCACAAGAGCAGTTGGAGGGTCTCGCAAGACTTACAAACTCTGAATTTACATCTCTTTGTGCACGCAATCACCGATACAAAGTAGGTGTGCAAATCTCGCCTAACTCTAGTCTAATCCCTAAAGTAATGCGCTAATAGGCCAAAACAAGCACTAATCAAGACCTAAACCTTATGCTAATTGCCTTAATCTTCTCTTTAGCACTTTGGTGGCCAAAGCACTTGTGTGTATGTGAGAATCAAGCCTATAGCTTCTCAAACCTCTAACACCCCTCAAATGGCCAGGCAATAGGGTATATATAGCCCCAACTCCCAGAATTAGCCGTTGCATAGCCGTTGTAACTTTCTGCGTATCACTAACTCATCCACTGCCCTAGTCTTTGTACCCACCATATGAATCGGTGAGGCCCAAATTATACTCCAAACCTTCGAGAGCCGATTTTGAGCCGATGCTGAGCCAAGCCGTCGATCATCGACTTATTCGGTGATGGTCACTGTTCCCACCAAATGAGTTGGTGGTAACACTGCACACGCCTACCTTTACCATGCCACTGTCATGTGGTCACCGATTGAATCGGTGATGATCACTATTCCCACTAAATGAGTCGGTGGTAACAGTGCTCACACCGATCTTGGCTTAGCCTGTGATCACCGACTGAATCGGTGATGGTTACTGTTTCGACCGTATGAATCGGTGCAATGTGTTGGTGCATATTTCTAGCAGGATTCGCTTCAAGTCTTTTTGTGTCTTTATCCCGGCATATTTTTAGCAAGATTCGCTTCAATATATCTGGATTTTTTGCTATCATTTGGATACCACAGAATTCTTCTAAGTCTTTCTTTTTCTTCTCATTTTGATGATTTTGTAATTCATCTTTGGGACCAATAAAACACCTATAAAGATACATCTCAAAAACACATTAGTCCTAATGAGCATGTTGTCATTATTCACCAAAATGATTATGGCCTAGGGCCATTTCCCTTACATCTCCCCCTTTTTAGTGATTGATGACAACATAATCAAAGCAAGAGATAATATAGAAATTAAGCACAGCTTCTTGCTTGGATGTTATGCAAGAGCAAGAATCATGTACTAATTGAAATATGCAATTAACATCAAATTGAAGTAAACTATATGCAATTAATTCCAATGCCACTTTTCTCCCTTTCTTGGACCAAATTCTTGCAATCTCCCCCAAGCTTGAAATGTAGAATCTCCCCTACACTTGAGGTTCTTGCTTTCTTGCATGCCCCCCCCCCCCTTAAGAGCGGCTCCCCCTTCAAGTACTACTTGCTTTGGTTGCTAAAATTCTCCCTCTTTGGAATCAAACACCGAAAAAGGAAGACATTAAAAGCACAAGGGAGAGTTTCATAGATCATGATCTTCTGGATGTGGAAGGCAAGAAAGATCATGAACATGAAACTCACATAACATAGACTAAGCTCCCCCTAAGTGTGTGCATACATACAATGGATGTCAAAGCATATGCACAACTAGTCAATAAAGATAAGATGAGGATTTTAATCTATATTATGCATGGAGATAGCTATAAATGAAATGAAATGCATGATATTGATGTAAACAAAGACACCAAGTGATATTTAAGCTCCATTTGAAGGATGATGCTTGCATATCTCCGGGATTGATTTCTTTCAATATGAGACTACACACATGATAAGCTTATAAACAATATTAGTCTCAAAATCACAAACCATAAGATAGCTCCCCCGAAATATGTGCATACAAGTGCTTGAATTACTTGTGAGAGACATGCACTAGTCAATAACGACATTGGAAAGTTACCCTATGTCTTGGACTTGGCCCTTAAGATATGAAATAAGTACTAGTGACATTTTCCTACAACTAATAAACCATGTAGGTTGCTCATTGGCTAGAGAGAAGCACAAGAAACCTACCATATGAAATTGCACACTAGGAAATGCAAAGGAATTTAAATATGCTTATGCAATCCTAGATAAATATAGGAATTAGATGCTATTTGAAAATGCATGAAATTACATCTAGTTACCTAGTTACCTTTGGAGGATTTGGGAATAGGATTCATCAATGATTTGCAACTTGCTTCAAATCTTGATTAACTTGGCACTTGCATGAAATGCTCTTCTCTTATGGCAAAGTCTCCAAAATCCTCCCGAGTCCCGCAGACTCCAAGTCGCCTTTGGAACCCAAACCATTTTGGAGCCCTTCATGGTAGTGATGATTTCCTTGGACACCCAAATAGGTTGGTTCCACCCCTTGCCTTGCTTGTTGATCAAGTGAGCCACCACCTTGTCATCTTTCTTCTTTAGGAGGTAGGGTGTGCTCTTCTTCTTATCAACCTTCAAGTAAGGCTTAGTGTTGGAGTTGACTTTGATATTTTCCTTTTCTTCCCCCTTATTCTTGTTCTTGCACTCATAGGACTTGTGGCCTTGTTGATGGCATGAGTAGCAAGTCACAGTTGCACCCTTCTCAAGCTTCTTCACCATCTTGAGTTGGTTATCTTGAGGAGGTTATTTCTTGCTCTCATTTGCCTTCTCCTTACTGAAGGATCTAGGCCCCAAAGCATTGTGCTATGATAAGTTTTGGTGATTAATGATAACTGGATGTGCAGGACTAACTATTTCCATGAGTTGATATGTTAGGTTGAGTTCCGGCATCAAGATAAGGGTTGATAGTGCATTGGTTGAGGAGCAACAAGTTGAGGTTGTGATTGATGACAACAAGACATTATGTGTCGATGGATACTTGTTGAGAAGGTGTGAACAAATATGAACATCATGAGTTGATGGAGATCAAAAGCATGGGCATGATGATTTTGTGATCAACAAGTATATGGTGTTGAATGAAGTGAATGAGAAAGTGAATACACTAAACATGTGGGATACAAAGTGATTTCATGTGGCCAGATGGTGAAGGGCAAGCAATACTCAGCTACGATGGACCATGCAAGGGTGAAGGGCAAGCAAGGAGCTTGGCGTCGAAGGACCAAGGCAATGGTGAAGGGCAAGTAAAGGCGTGGGGCTGATGGACCATCAGAGGCCATATGAAGCTATGAGTGATCCATATCAATCATATGAAGAATGCAAGAAGATAATCAGTGAAATCAAATGATATACTTCACATGGTGAAGGACATCACGTGCCTTGAAGAAATGAAAATGAAGGATCATCATGTGTCAATGAGAGTCAAATGATGTGGTGAGGAGTTAGAAAATGGAAATCATGTGTTGAACGACATCAAGTGTATTGATGGGATGAAATGGGTGGAGTCTATATGTTGATGAACATCAAGTGCCATGAAGAAATGATAATGATGGACATAATATGCATATGAGCATCAAGCTAGATCCAAGTGGAATTGCGCAAGGCAAAGGTATGATATGTAGTGCATTTCATTTTGTCAGTCTCGGTGTTTAGTGGAGAAAAGACTGGATTGATAAGATAGAATATTTTACTATTAAGAAGGGTCTTGATTATGCTTGAGTCTTTACTAGGTGTTTAAAAGCTCAATCTTGCATATGCATACTAGCCTTGGCATGGAACTGGTAGTTTGCAAAACTTGCTTAGCAAATGGTTGATGGTAATGGTTTGTGGTGCATCTTGCATTAACATTATGCTTTTATCCAATGTGTTTTGGGTCAAGCATTCCATTGGGATGTGTAGTACTCTTAATGAGCTTTCCATAAAGTCCAAGATCACCTAATTTGGACATCAGAGCTAAAAGTTATAGCCGTTTTATCGAGCCTCGGTTGTGCTGAAAATGGACCCGCGGATGATCCGCCATCGATATTGATTTTAAGGCCAGACACAAACATGTTGATTCTATTTTCATGATAGAAATGAACTGCGGACAGTCTGAACTTTTTAGAGTGGACGGTCCATGGGCATAGATTTTGAGGTTGAGAGCCTAGACATGTCCATGGCACGTCTATGTGTATTGGCACGAGGAATGGCAGACGGTTTGCCCCTGTAAGGGCGGATGGTCCGCCCACTCTGCAACAGTTGACTCCAAGATGCATTTATTGAGAATTTAGCTGTTGGGTCTGAATGGTGGACTATCCGATCCTGTAAGGGCAGGCTGTCCATGGAAACAGAGTGTTTTGGGCTGTTTGAATGTAACTGCTAGTTTTGGAGGGTTGGCCTTTGTATACCCAGTTTCCTGCGTGTTTGGCGAGTTCTAGGCATCTATTTGAGCATTCTTGAGCTTGTGCAAGTCTTCCCCATGAGTTTGTGCATTTGTTGCACATAAAAGAGGGTGGGAGGCAAGATTCAAGTGCATTTGCATAAGAGATTGAGCTTTAGGCACTTGGTGGAGGGTCAAGGGTGTCTTAACTTACTACTCTTCATGTTTGCCAACACCTAGACGGTTTGGTGGTGCTGTGATCCAGTGATCTTCTCAAGTGAACCTTGTGAGAAGTCCCAGTGTGCTTGTGAGAGGCATTGTGCTCACCTCACTGGAGTGGTGAAGAGCAACTCTAGTGAAATTAAGATGTGGAGCGGTTCTTTGATCCAAGCCGGCTAGCTCAACATCAAGCGAAGCCTTAATAGAGGAGCGGTTGGAATATTGAATCCACCTCAACGTGGATTAGGGGTGACTTGCAAGTTGCCAAGACCACGGGAAAAAATTCAGTGTCTCCATTGTGGTTTGTCTACTTGAGCTTATTTACTTTATGCAATTATTTTCAAGCAATTAACCTTAACAGATGAACTTGAATTGCTTGCTTGTCACCCTAGGATTGCAAACCTTGATCTAGATGTAGGGTGTTGTTGCACATAGTTGAGACATTGAATTTTGGAGGTGTAGTCATGTTTTAGTTGATCATTTTAATTCTGTATTGATTCAGTCGTGCTATATTTTTTAGAACTGACTATTCACCCCCCCTCTAGTCAGCTTCCTCGATCCTACACTTACCCTTGAGACTTATCAAGTCCCTCATGAGTCTTTCCACTTCTTGCTTGAGCTTATCATTTTCTTGATCAATGAGATCATCACATGTTTCTACAACAACATTCTTGGCACAAGTCTCATTGCAAGATGGTGAGCAAGATTTATCAATTAAATCAATACAAGAAGTAGAGGCATAATTTTTAGATTTATTTTGAAAAGATGTGGATGCCTTGTTAGAGGTAGTTTTAGCTTGTTCAAGAATATCAATTTTCTTAGTTATCTCATCATTTTGGTCAATGACATCATCAAACTATTCGGCCAATTCTTTATAATTGGTTGATGAGCTAGCCAAATTTTATTTTGAGTTCCTTATTTTTAGTAAGAAGTTTTGTTAGGCAAATATGTGATGACCTTGATGATGATAAGAAGGCGAGTGGCTTGCAGTGGGTTTCTTCATCACTTGATCTTGTCATATCAAACCCACCCGTAGCAATGCTTGTGAAGGCCTTCTTGATCACCTTCTTCTCCTTCCTCCTTTGTTTTCTTTTCTTTGCTTGTGTCTCTTCTCTATCAACGAGCAATACTCAATGTAGTATCCCTACTCACCACAACCAAGATATTTCTTCTTCTTTTTCCTTAGGTTGTGGTGAACCAATGGTTCCATAGGGACACCCTTGGAGTTGAGTTTCTTGAGTAGCTTGTTCACTCCTTTCACAAGTTGTTTAATTTTTTCAACATCGGAGTAGTTGCTACTACTTGCTTGATCATCCTCTTCATCTTCTACCTCATCATCACTTTAATTTCTTCTTCATTATGACTTAAACTTGAAGCTTCAATTGAGCGTGAGCTTGAACTTGATGCTTGCTCTTGAGCTTTCTTGCTTGAAGTGGAAGATTCTTGCTTATTTTCACTTTTCTCTTCCTTCTCCTTATCCTTCTCTTCTTTGCTTGATGTACCAACATCTTGACTTGAGAGAGAAGGGTTTTTGGTAATCTTCATAGATAGCTCATGAGCAATAATTTTGTTCAAGACCTTGGTTGGCTTCAAATTGTTCATATTGGTTGGTATATTTAACGATCACAAATAAATTCACAAGTGCACGAATATATTGTTGTAGCATTTCACCCAAGAGTATTCCCAAGGGTATCGTATTTCCAAAAGGAATGCAAGTAGGTCAAAAGAGTTTACTATGCATATGAGTATATCATAAGATGGATAGAGGCAATACTAAAGGTAGGAGTAAGATAATGATAAGAAGGGTAGTGTGACACACACAAGAATCATCTCAAGGTAACTAAGCTAGGGAGAAGGACTATGAGTTAGCTCTAGGTTCATATGTACTTCCTATATACTGCACAGATCATACAAGCATAACATACATACACATTGTATAGGACTCAGGCTAATGCCATGAGGCACACACGGAGAGATAGTACCCGTATCGGTGCTGCCCAGCAAAGTTACTGCTAATTTACTAACTCCTAACGTGTACCCGAACGTGGGGGATTATGAAGGATGGATAGGGCTATCACCACCTGCCGCCTACCCCTAGCAACCCATAGGGTAAACTCATATCCAATGAAGCTAAGCAATCCAAGCACCATGCTTGCATTGTTAACAACACTCCAGCTGTCCTGAGCTATTGTGACCAGGGCTGAAGCCACCATAAATATGGCCATTGAACTGATGCCGTAGCATAGATTATCTAAGCTATACAAGGTATATATGCACATAGAGTATGTACTGAAGCATGGTCTCATGGCATACATGAGAGTATATAAGCCTCTACTATGGTATCAAGGGTATACGGCTAGCATACAAGCATATAAGCCTAGCACATCAACATAGCAAGGGTATATGATTAACTCAGGCATAGAAGAACCAAACACAACACTATATAAGAAAGATGAATACTTTGAATAGAATAAATTCAACCTAGAAATGTAAGCTACAAGGGCTATACCCTAGACTCCAAGAAGACCTGGAACCTTGAATTAGTTGTGGAGCTATTGTCAGGGACAAATTGTAGACCTGGATCACGACCAGTAACTTGAAAAATGTGCCTACCACTATGAAGGATGTTTTGTGGGCCACATTGAAAGAAAAGTTTAGTTTTCGTAAAGGTCAAGAGGATTCCGTAAGAAAATTTGCTAAGGGCCTCCTTGGAAGATGTTTCAAGAATTGAAGGTAAATTCTTAATACAGAATATGTAAAGAAGGGAAAGAATGCTAGGAACGACTTCGGTAGGATTCCTCCACAAATGTGCGAGGAGTTCGTACAACAGAAGAACATGTCAGAAGCAAAAGCCTTAGGCGAAGAAAATACCAGGATGGCTATGAAAGCCACCGAGAACCCCCATCACTTGGGTGTGGGAGGGTGCACGACCAAGATCGCTAAATGGAGGAGAGAGGAAGAAGAACGGAGGATAGCTGGTTTACCAGATTTGTTTGAAGGCTTGGATGAGCACAACAGGAATTAGGTGCTAGCTCGAATTCTGTATTCACACCTGAGGGCAAGGTTACTGTAACAACTCTACCTAAATTAAGTGCTTTTAAATCTAAACAAGTGGTTAGTCACTAAGCAAAGAGGTGAAATGTTCATTTTAGCCCTAAGAAGCTCTTTTTGGAGGTTAAAATAAAACTTGAGATTTTATATGCAAACCTAAATTTTTTCCCAAATAAGAGTTGTAAAACTTTTAATTTCAAACAACTTTTGTTAAAGACACTTTGACTAATTCGGAGTGGGAGGAGGTCAAAAACAGGAATCAAAACCGGAGTATTAAAGAACCCTATAAACCACCTAAGTCCTGGAATTCCAGTTTTCCTCCAACTTTGCAACCTGTTATCTCACGAATTCATATCTAAACTCAAGTCGGGCCCTTAATAAAAGTTGTAGTCCCTTGAGTGTGTTCTAACTTTGTTACACTGACCCAGGTTCAAATCGAATCCGATCCTGTTCAAAATCTTGGTCAAGAAAAACCCTAAATAGAAGTTGAAGTCTTCAGTTTGGAGAGCAACTCCTTTAATAACACTTCGGCCTAATTCAACTCAGAAGCTTCCCTAAAATCGAGTCAAAGATAGCTAAACTCCTGAATTTCCACCTCTCCAGCTAAATTGCCTAAGTCTAAATTTGCAGATTTTTTGCAAACTTTGGCTCGACGTATCTCCAAATCCTTTCAAAATCTGAACAAACACCTTAAACCAAGTTTGAACTACATCCAGAGTTGAACAAGTTTGCTTAAAGGAGTTTTGAAAGTTTAGTTGAAAAATCTAGAGAGGGGAGCTCCCAAAGCCGGTTAGGCTTGCTGCCCGAAGTGGCCTCGACGCCCGCGCGCCGCGTGGCCGCCGGCCACCGGCAGCTTGCCGGCACCCTATCTGCGGCGAGACAGTGACAGGGTGAGAGCCACGGCGTCCAACCCGCACCTGCGACAGCACCGGGCGAGCGCCGGGCCGGCCAACCGCTAGCCGCACGTATCCGTTCCCCTGCCGCGCATCTGCTCTGCCCAAACAGTGCGTCGCCCACTCACCGGAGAAGCCGCTACGCCGTCGACGTCCTGCGCCTCCGCCCACTCGCCCAACCTAGGCCGTGGCCCTCCGCTTCACCCGCCCGACAGACCGGAGGCACACGACACGCTCCGCCCGAGGCCAATCACGGCAGGAGAGCGCCTGGAGCTCTGCCTCCCCAGCCCAATGGCGCCGCTGGCCAATGGCCGCCTCGCCCGCACACCCGCCACTCCCCGGCTTTATCCTCCCGCCACCGGAGCCCCGCCTCGACCCTCCGTTCCACCGCTGCCCTATAAAAGGGTCAAGCTCGCCGTTAGCGCCACCCTTTGCCACCACCCGCACCCGCGCCTCTACTTTTCCTCTACGTCGCCGCTAGGCTCTCGTGGAGCTCACACCTCCGCACCGCCCCGCACTCTGACAATTTCTCCGCCCGCTTCGCTACCCCGCGCACGTCTCCGAGCAGCCCGTGGCCTCCCCGACGCCGCCGGTGTGCCGGAACGCCACCTGCACCGCCGCCCGCCAAGCTCTGTCGCCGCCGCCATGTTCCGACCCCCGTCGGCCATCTCCGTCGCCCCAACCCTGCCAAATCGAGCTCAGGTGAGCCCCTGAGCCTCTCCGGCAACTTGTTGCCCCATCCGCGCCGGCGAACCGCCGGGGATTTCACCGCCGCCGCCGCGCGCACCCCAGGGACGACATTGCATCTTCCCCATTCTTTTCAGGGGCCTGGGCGCAAAAACTCAGGGACCCTTGCATGTTTAACCCTTAGACTCAGGGGGTAAAATGCAAGTTTGCCTCGGCTTTTAGTTTAATAATAGGCAGAAATAGAGTTAAACTTTGTAAATGCCCAGTAAATCGTAGAAAAATCAGAAAAATGCCAAACCACTTTTGTTGGAATCCTTGTTCTGTCTAGTTCCTAAGAAAAATAAGTTTGCTAAAGTTACTATTGTAAATAATACCCTATGGTTTTAATCATGGTTTAGGCCTTTTAAATCCTAATAAATAGAAGAAAAGTGAGAAAAATGTAAAACAAACTCTGTGATGCTTGTTTCTATGTGTAGAAGCTTAGAAAAATAATTAGGGCTCTGATCTAGAACTTAAAGTCACTGCTTTAACTTTATTTTGGGAATCTAAGATTAAATCTTCCTTTTTGCATAAGTTTTGATCCAGAGCTCAGAAAAATGTGAAACTAGTTGGGTTAAGTTTTTTTTGCTATATAGTTTGCAGGAAAAATATGAGTTGTGATAAAAATCAGAAAGAAAATCAACTTCCTCTTTAAGCATGTTTAATTAGAAGGAAAATAGGGAAAATAGCTATCCTTCTCCAAAAATCATGAAAAATTCACCAAAGCTCCTGTAACACACCCTTAACATACTGGTAAAATTTCACCCTCTGTTGCACTATAGAAAAATTTAAGCTCATACTACCTTTAATAATGAAATGCATGTAATTCCTTTTTGAGTCACCCAATGGCTTCCAAAATTTTACAATAACTTATCGATGGCTCAAGTGAGGTGCTGTAATTTTCTCAATATCTTTAGCTACTGTTGGTTATTAAATCATTTTTGGTTAAAATAATCGACCTAAAGGAATAAAAGGAAGCACAAATCCTAATACACTAAATAATCCCGCCAGCACAGAATTCTTTTAGCCGCCAGCATAAATCTTTTGTGGTCTAGTGAGCTCTGCGCCACATTGGCCCTGCTCCAATATCCCTCCACCGATGTATTTATTCCTAGATTCGCAAGGGCCCTGCTGCATACCCGAGCTCGTCGGACTTGATGAAGCTGGGCATTGCACGTACCCCAACCTTTCCACTCCCCCGGCCTGACCCTCACCCCATCGCTGCCACACGAGATGCCGAGTGCTGCTGCACGCCTAGCCGCCCGCGCATCTGCCCGCAGCCACCCACGCTCTCTCCCTGCTGGCTCTTCCCGTCTTCCGCTCGCGGACTTGTTGACGGAGAACGATCCGCAACTACATGGTAAAAGTGGATCGACCCCAACAGCTTGATTTGAAGAAATAGTTCCGACCTGCACCTACACACGGCATATTCTCTATTGGGTCCATGCTACCCACATGGACGCACCCAATCAAATGCTACCTTAATTAATCTGGTCCAACTCGCCGTAACCTATTTCAACTCGCAAATCTTTTTTTTTTGAGTAACATTTCAACTCCCAAATTAAGCACATCGTAATATCGTACCATAGATGCTCAGATGGGTCGTGTCATGTTCTGGTGTTCACGTATTTTTCTTTATTATTTGAATAGGATTTGCCGATTGTAATATTTATTAAACCATGCTTGAGCATTATTTTTCATGTCTCCTTTTGGACTAAAATGGAACTATATAGGTGGGAAGCTCACGATATCGTTATCCAAGGCCGGAAGCTTACTCCCTCAAAAATGTGGGCCGTCCAAACAAGCAGCCAGATGTTAGCCCATGGTGGCCCAGGTAGGCCGTAATTGCATCATAAAGGTCATGAATAAGGGACCGTTCGGTTGAGCTGGCTGTTGCTGTTAAGCAGCACAGCTGATCAGCCGGCCATGCAGCTGCTACAGCAGCGCATCAGCTAGGCAGTGGCGTATGAGCTAGGCAGCAGCGGCTGCAGGCAGCTATTTTTGTACCCAGCGATCAAGTCGAGTTTTGAAAACAAACAATGTTGTAAACTCAGTTGGAACTGGATTATATAAAAGGCAAAATTCAATGAGCAAACAAAGGTCACTTTAAACAATCATTGAAAGAGCAAGTACAAATATTTTTTGATTGGGGCTTCAGAATATAATTGCAACAAATTACAGTACAGAACCACATTGATAATATTCAGATGACTGACCTATTAAAATAAGATCACAAATGCATACCATATTTCATGATAATGTGACCAGTGAATCATTAATTCATCTAAAAGACACATTTTTTTCAGCTCCTTCAGAAAAAAGAAATACCGTGACAAGCATTGCCGTCTCAGCTCCTTGATTGTCTTTAAAAGTAACGTAGGCAAGCAGACAAACAGAGAAATAGGCCCAAGATATTGACTAAATATATGATACAAGCATAACCAAACATCTGCAGACAGTGATATGAACGAAATCACCAGAAGTGCTATCCATAACTCTCAAACACCTCATTTTAGTTTCCAGGACCTGGGCACCCTGATAACAGTCTAGTCTAGCACAAAATAAATGACATGCATATTGAACTCAAGAGTACACAGGGCATACAATTAGAACATTTCAGCCCTACAATAGTTGATCAGTGCTTTCTCAAGTCACAACAACAACAAATTAGAAAGAAATTGATGGGTTATATTCATAACAACTAATTAGCAAATTGAGAAAATATCTCCGTCATGTCAACCCATAAAGTCCTGCTGCAATCCAATCACGAACTTTACTAATATCATCGTTGGCAGTAGCGGCAAACCAATCTGATGCAGGATCATTTTCATCACTTGTCCTACTCAGGTAGGTCCCATGAGCAAACATGTCAGCACCAACCATTCCCGGTTCGTTGTTGTCCAATGCAAAATTGTGTAGCGCAAAGCACGCAACAATAATCTTTGATTGCTTCTCCATATTATATAACGGTATACCTCTTAGAATCTGCCACTTATTCTTTAGCACTCCAAAAGATCGTTCCACAACATTCCGAAGGCACGAATGATGGTAGTTAAAAATTTCATTCAAATTCTCAGGACCTTTGGCATTAAACTCCGATAAATGGTACCTGCCCTTGCGATATGGCGCCATATAACCCTCACGCAGTGGGTAACCAGAATCCACCAAATAGTACTTTCCTACATATCAACATTGTTATACACATAGCAATTTAGATTGGCACTCCCATATGTTGCATACTATAAAACTTACAAACAACATAAGATCACCTTGGGGTGGGTGAGGGAAATGCTCAGCTTTGTTTAAAGCCTCCCTCAAAACAGCAGTGTCATGCACAGCACCCTTCTTCCCCGTAGCGACAAATGTGAACCTCATGCCCATGTCACAAACAGCTAAGACATTCTGGCTGGTGAACCCCTTTCTATTGATAAAATCATCATGTGCGTGCTCAGGGACTGACACCGGAATGTGGGTTCCATCTATAGCTCCTATGCACCCATCAAAATATGGTGAGAATTGATGCAGCTTAGGATGCACATACCTGAACAGTGGATCCATTGGCCTAATAATAGTACGTGCAAAAGAGACCACGGCATCTAACACTTCACCGAACTTCCGACTCACGGTGTCCAGTGACCTATGGAATCTATCCGACATTTGTCTCTGGCATTGTCTTGTGCCACATGCCCATAGGAACATCCCTAATGCCTCAACTGAATCACATTGTCGTGTGGATTTTAGCCCATGGTTGGACACTAAGATTGAATGCAACAACTGGAATGCAGATGGATGGAGACGGAAATTTTTGTAGCACTTCTTACTGTCAGCAAGGTTAATAGCAACCCATTGACGCCCAGTCAACTCCTGCAAGTGCAATGGACCATCTTGCACGCCACATGCACTTGAGGTAGACGATGCATACGCAGCTAACACACCAATGGTTGCACCCATGTCCCACCATGTAGACCACTCATCATTCAACCTTGCTGGTGAGGTACTGGTGTTGCTCGAATTTTCGGAGCTTGACTTTCCTTTCATTTTCGGACCATAACAGTGATCAATGGTCCCAGCTTCTTTAATCAGCGATCTGGAAAAAATCTGATTCTTTGTTAAGCCTAGATATGCTAGTTTCAAGACGACATATAAAAAGCATGCCATCTTTTCTTGTCTAAGAATCTCTATAACAAAAGAATAGCATATTCAGTACCCATCTTTTAACATGTTGTGCCCCTTTTCTTTTCTTTCAAAAATCCTAAGTACTTAAATATGGAAATATGATTTCATTGCATACCTTTACGATCCATTTGACCTTCACTTGTTGATAGCCACCTCATTCATCATGAAGACCTTCAGGCTGTAAGGTTATAAACAATAATTTCCAAAATGTTAAAAACAACAGTAGCAGCAGCATACTCAAGTGGAACGACACAAATTTATATGGATTAGTAGCATGAATAATCAAGGTCTAACACAACATAATTCACATTACAAACATGCTGCCACACCATGCCATAGTCACATTACAAATACACACATTCCTAGGTAGATGCAAATACACTGTAATCATGGACCGGTATTACTTCCTTTTGACATTATCCCAAGTCCATCGGAGCCATGCAATCCGGTTCTCTGAAGCGGTAATGCTCCTATAAGATGCACGTCGAGCTGGCGATCTAAACAGCTCAGTAGCTATGAAGTACAACTCAGACCCATTCGGTACACCATCTTGTTCTACAAGGTGCAGCATTTCCGTAACCTCCTCTTCCTCACGGCTGATTAGATTTCTTTCATTCATAGTCCTTTGAATCATGCTCTCAGATATACGCTCGACATAGTACTCCATGCTCTTAGTTCTCTTGGGTGGTGGGCTATTAACAACATGCTCCTTTCCTGACCTTTGCGACACACGACCCACACTAGACCGTCCAACAGTGTCCTCCAACCAGTCAACATTTTCATCCGCCATTGGGTCAGGGGTGTCTTCACTTCCACAGCTTGGTGTTCTATCTCCAATTCCACCAACACACAACATTGGACCGCCTTCAGTGTCCGTTGTCCCGAAAAGAGTGGTTAACTCATCATAGAATGGAAACGCCTTGCCACGGAAATGTTTGTTTGCCTCGTTCTCCTAGAAGTCATAAATAGGAAATATGTAAGCATGAGGAAAATCCGAGGACAAAGCCGAAGGTAAATGATAGAAAGCCGTAATTATTAGGACGAAAAGTAGGTACCTCAATTCGGGCTGCCCACCATTCATCATCACAATCAATGGTGTGGGTATTGTTGTTCCACCCGGTACCACTCTTGTCCTTCAGTTTCCTCCAATCCTTGTATTACCTCTTAAAGGCATTAAATTTGTTCTGAAGCTGTTTGCAGGAATATTTCCTGCCCGTCTGTTGTTTGAAATTTGTATACAGGTTGTGCCAACCTACCTTGGTTAGGCCCCTTTTATTGTAGTTGAGCTTGTTCTTCTCATCAATGCAGAGGTCTAGGAATATTTTTGTAGTGTTATCATCCCAGTTGGCACGACCTGCATCCATCTGTGTGCTACTTTGAATTATATGCCTTCCTAAGTACAAGGTGCTACTTTGAATTATATGCCTTTCTAAGTACAAGGTTTGTATGCCACACACGCAGTAGCAATGACTGCAAGATACGATTCAACATGTATCACAAAGGGAACAAATAAGATGGAATTGATGCTTGCCTCGTTGTGCTTACGTCTTGCAGGAGTTGTACGAAGCAGGTACCGAGGGGCTTCATGTGGAGACCATGACGATGTAGAGGAGTTTGCCAGTGCTGCCGCCTGTGGAAGTTTCTTTTTTTGGCACACAAGGAATGCTCTCCTTAGCTAGAGTCGTATTTACTACTGTAAAAAGACTATATAAAGTGAGAGAAATTTAAAAGCCAGCCTAAACATTGTCATATTTTAATGCAGGCAGTAAATAGTAATGAGAAAAAAAAAGAAGAAGAATATTTCCTGTCAAAATGGAGGAGGAAATTTACAGTCACCTAATTTTTGCAGGCACTTCACAATTCCCACCCACTGAATGTTACTGAGTGGATTCAGTGGTTTATATAACTAAAACTAGCCACTAACAAGATGAAAGTAGCAGCAGTGCAGATGCAAAATAGGAAGCCCGTGGTGGTGATGGCCGCATTTGTGGCATTCTAGAGTAGCAGCAGTGCACGTGCACCGTCCAGTTCAGTCAGATAGATGAGCATCAGTTGATTTCCGAGGGCAAGGCAGAGCAAGTAGGCAATGCAACAAGCAGGCAGAGGTAGCCAACAATGCAGCCCTTTCAATTAGAGGTACTGGGCAGTGCAGCTGACAAAAGCACACCAAAATAAGGTTACTTTAGCTAAAGCGACTAAACCTCTAGTCAGAAACTCATAATTTAATAACTGCAGGAGATTCTTTCATAATTTACAGCAGAACCATGTCTACCACAACTATTGCCAAGAAACAAAAAAACCACAATCCCACGTTAGAGATGGTTGTCAAAAATCCAAAGTAGTACTAAACAAGCTCAAAAACAATGAAAAATTTATGTGCTTGCCAATTTCATGAGTTACTTTGCAAACCTCAGCACTTACGAGCGAAATCGTACCTGGAAAACAAGAGGCTTGTTCAGATCAACAGTGAACTCCTGGACAACCATCTTCCCCAACCAGAGCTGCACCACAGAATTCCACATTACATGCCAAACAGAACAGTCAAGAAAAAATAAACAGCTTCGGAAAAATACAGCACATACAGCACAGAGGCACTCCTACGCGCAAGACAGGTGACGACTGAAACCAATTATGAATGACAACGGAGAGAGCCAGTGCCATACCAAACTACTAGTGAGTATCAGGCCTAAACGCAAATGCGGATGCCATGATTGCCACCTTTTCCCCCAGCCCTTGACAAGGTTCCTCTTACCGAGCAATCCTCAGCATGTGGCTCCAGGCACAAAACAGCCAATCTTTATCTCCTTCTCACCCACACTGGATGTTCACACGAATTTGGCAACCAATACTTCAGTGCTATAAGAGTGTGCTACACGATTTTTTTTCTCAGGCAAATGTTTACGCGAATCTGAACAGAATGACAACACCGTCGCAGCAAAATGCGGCCACAGAAATCTCGGCCTAGATCCAAAACTTCGGGTCAAAAAGCGCGCTGCCCTCGAGTCACCATTGCTGAACCACGAAGATCCCGAAAAATCGACGCAATGTCCTACATCTAGGAAACTATACACCAAGCGCCATGCGCGCGAATACAACCAATGCGGCCGCGAGGTCTACGACACAGAACCCGGAACAGCACGATGGGATCGAGATATGGGTTCAGGGGGACCTCACCAGCAGTGGCAGCAATGGCGGCCTCTTCCCCGGAGCCGGAGACGCCTTCCTCCCCGGGCGGCGAGAGAGAGAACGGGCGAACGACGACGAAGAGGAGCAGCGGAGTGGATGACGCGAGAGGGAGCGGCGGGGCGAATCTAGCCGGCGGCGGGGGAGGGGCGGAGCTGGGTGGGCCTTCGACGGTGGGGCGGCGACGGCGGGGGCGGGGCCGGCCAGAGGCGGACTGGGCGGCGAGGTCGAGAGGAGTGCGGGGCGGCGGGGCGCAGTTCGGGAGACGGGAATAAGTGCAGCTGTTCGGCTGCCGTGGTGGGCTGTTGCTGTTGGGCCGCAGCCGAACGGCTGGGCTGAACAGCAACAGCTGCAGCCGCCCAAATAGCTTAAGCGAACAGGCCCTAAATATGTACACATAACACACTAGTAGAGAATTGGCTTTCCATGCGCCCCCTTTTATCCCGGTTTAAAGTTGGCCCGGGACAAAAGGTTCACTAACCGGGACTAAAACTCGGTCACTGGTGGGGGGCTCACCAACCGGGACCTTTTATCCCGGTTGCAAAGGCTAGTGGGAAAAAAAGACTCTGAGAGGCCTTTTGTTCCGGTTTGAAACACCAACCGGGATAAAAGACCCCCCCTTTTATCCCGGTTGGTAACACCAACTGAGATAAAAGGGTCAAGAGCCTTTTATCCCGGTTGGTATTACCAACCGGGATAAAAGGGGGTCATTTATCCCGGTTGGTGTTTCAAACCGGGATAAAAGGGTCCCCAACGAGGTGACTGGAAGGGGATTAAATCCTCGAACCCTTTTATCCCGGTTTGTAATACCAACCGGGATAAAAGGGGGTCTTTTATCCCGGTTGGTGTTTCCAACCGGGATAAAAGGGTCCCCCACGAGTTAATACAAAAGGATAGCATCCCCTAAATACTCAGATGTGGTGTGTAGGTGGGATGGCAAGGAAGCTACGCGCGAGGCTGGAGGTTGTGGGTTGAGTGACCCGGGATAAAAGACTCCCCCTTTTGTCCCGGTTGGTTTATCCCGGATGGATTTTCGGGATCTTTGCACCCTACCAACCGGGACTAAAGTCCAATTCTCTACTAGTGACATAACACCGGATGGTTACAAATTCTTAAAATGACATACAAGAAAAATATTAAACCAAGCCATGATCAGACCTAAAAAGGGAGCTGAGAGGACAACCACACCTGTGTCACAGCTTAAAAAGGAAGAACCACATCTTGTAGAAAACGGGAATTCTTAAGGGAAAATTGGATCCTTACCATCAATGGTAAGAACTCATCTTTGGATATATATCATCAAAAGATTCAGCTATAGATATATACCATTAAAAGATTGGACTTCTTAGCAACTTAGCACTTCGGGGAACTCCATGTTAACTCACCGTGCAAGGAGGAGAAGAGCAGCCCGGACCTCGTCGCCTCCCGCAATCGCCTATGTGCTACCGGCGCCCGTTTGTCGCGGGGGCTGCGCTCACCACCACCCTAGGCCATGGCTGCGGCTTCAATGACGGAGGCGACAACATTCACAGCCGCATGCCCGTGCGACCTCTTCTCATCACTCACAGGCTCTGCATAGTGCTCTAGGCCCACATCGCGCTGGCCGGAACTCGCCAGTGGACGAGCAAGTCGGCGCCGGGAACAGCGAACCAGGCGAGCCATCACGCGGTGGAGACCAAGGCACACCAGAGGTGCCACGCTATCAGGAAGAGAGGGAGGAGGAAGCCACAGCTGCTGGAAACCGCCCCGCCGACGAGACCTCCCAGCCTCCCGGGAGCACGCAGCTGATGAGGCCTCCTGGTAGCGCTGATAGGGACGCCACCGAGCAGATGCGCGAGGAAGAAATTTGCGCCCCTCGTTCCAATCAGGCGACGAGGTTGAGTTTTTTTTGCAGATGGATAAAATTGGAACGGTAAATACTTGATCGGTAAAAAAGGAAAAAAACAAGAAACTAGCGGCCGGTCATACTGATCGGAAGTAAAACGGAATGGTACATATCTGTACTTTACCATCTTTCCATGGTATATATCTATAATTGAATCTTTTAGCGGTATATATCTAAAGATGGGTTCTTTCAATGGTATGGATCCAATTTTCCAAATTCTTAAACCCCAATCTGTACTCCTGCACGCTCCTCACAGTTTTCAATATTACAGACATTTTATTTTGTTGTTACGACGGAGCATCCGATCGGAAATTGTTTTCATAGGACGTTAGAAAATGCTAACTCCCGTCTTCGAATAGTTGTCATTTCAGATCCAAATCACTATTTTGACCATGAATTAATGATACTAAACCTATTCAAATTAAAGAAAATATGTAATATTTCAAAACTACTATTGAAGGACAATCTATCAATACCATTTTCAAAAGTTAATTTGAAATATTCAAAGAGAAGGTCCAATCTGAAATGTATTATATTGACTACACGCATCTTAAAATGATAATTATTTGAATGCCAGATGGAGTATATTAATGACTAATGAGTATCATCAACATATATATATTAGGTAACGGTCTTCCATCTACTTTTTGCAGGTAACGTCTCTCTTTGTGTACATCACCTGCTTTATCCTTGCTTTGTGGAAAAGAAACGTTTGCAGTGTAGGTGCACCAGCTTCCAATGTGGATCTCTCAACGCACTCCAAAATTAGCAACCACTCCTCTTACCGACAAAGCAATTG
The DNA here is from genome assembly GCF_005286985.2 of Setaria viridis. NCBI lineage: Eukaryota > Viridiplantae > Streptophyta > Magnoliopsida > Poales > Poaceae > Setaria > Setaria viridis. The sequence goes on from NC_048269.2 coordinate 5,453,933, forward strand.
TACCACCAGACCCCTGACCACGGAACCACAGCCCTGCACCCCATTACATATTCTCATATACTCAGCGCCTGCACCCGCACTATACCAACCATGAGCGACCTCATTTCCTACATCTCCAAGATGTTGTGTATCAAGGCAAGGTCCGAGGCAACACCGGCCGGCGGCGAGGACGGCGGCGGTTGCGCGGCGGAAGAGTGCCGCGTCTGCCTGTCGAGGATCCGCGTCGGCGAGGCCACCCGCCGGCTGCCGTGCCGGCATGTTTTCCACCGGGACTGCGTCGACCGCTGGCTGCTGTCCTGCAAGCGAACCTGCCCGCTCTGCCGGGTTTACGTGGCCGACGAGAACAGGCATCCGGTGGCGGTGAAGCACACTGGCCGTGAAGCACTCGCCGACGACCTGGTGATCTGGTTCTCCACCGTGCTCGTCCCCGGTTTCTGATGACAAAATCTTCTTCATTTTCGCTTGAAGCTGTTTTTTGTTTTTGGCATATACTACAGCTTACGTGTATGTACTTATGTTAGTCTATAGAACAGTTATCAACAAATTTGTGTATGCATGCCCGGATAGATTCTGGTTTCATTTATTGGTGGAATTTTTTCTATTCGATGCTGCTTACTAAACGAGAGTGACTGAAAAATAAGAGCATTCAGAATCGTGGCCTCTCCTATCCAAATTTCTGCTTACGCATCATCAGCCGCCTTAGGGTGCGTTTGGCAGCTTCCAGTACTGATTTTCTGCTGAATCCAGTAGGAGCTCTGCCAAATAGTTTTTGAAAAAGAATTGATTCTTTGCTGATTAAGTGAAGTGATTTTCTGAAATGAACTAAGAGGTTGGGAGCTGCAAGAAGTAGCTTCTCCTGATTCATTGAAGTGATTCTCTATTCTGATTTTAAGAGTTTATGGTAGAGAATTATAAAGAATCACTTTCAGCTACAGAATCACTTCTATAATCAGCTTTTCATATAGAATCAGAATCAGATGGAGGCGTAACCATATGAGTATGGTCCATGCTCTTTGCAGTTACTTCCAGAGTTCCGCCCGTGCACCAAGGTGCTCCTCGGCGATGGTACACTGACATGACCACTGGATTGGGTCTCAGCCACTTGCATTCACCTTCCCGGCGTTGTTCTGGTTCTGCAAGCGCGCCAACATCACTGTCCACAATGCTTGGGCCAACGGACAGTGGAATTTGCAGCTTCTTCCTCAGCTCAGCTCCTCTACGTCGATCGAGAGCTTGGCACCTTGCTCTTGGCTCGGCCTTCTACCATTAGCACATGGCCTCTGCACCAATTGACCCCTTTGCCGCCAACATCGGGTACGATGCGCACTACTAGAGAATTCGGTACTAGTTCCAGTTTGTAGGGTGCATATCTTCCGAAAATGCATCCAGAATTAATCTGTCGAGATAAAAGGGGGTCTTTTGTCACGGGTCCCTCAACCAGGATATAAGACCCCTTTTAATCCCGGTTGATAATACCAACCGGGATAAAACGGTCGCCACGTCAGGGGCTACCTCCCGCCTTTATCCTAGTTGGTATTGGACTAAATGGTTTTGCAAAAAAAATTGCAAAAATAAAAAATCCCTGGAGGTCCCGGGAGGCTCCCCACACGCGCACGTCGCAAGGCACAAGTCACTTGATTTTTCACGCGCATGTGTGGTCCGTGGGATTCAAACCCACATGGGATTCGAACCCATGATCTCAAGCCTCGCGCGTAGCTTCCTTACCATCCCACCTACACACCACATCTATCTATATAGGGGATGCTATCCTTTTGTATTAACTCATGGAGGACCCTTTAATCCGGGTTGGTAACACCAACCGGGATTAAAGACCTCATTTAATCCCAGTTGGTATACCAACCGGGATAAAAAAGGTTCCAGGGATTTAGTCCTTTCCCAGCCACACATGGGGACCCTTTTTATCCCGGTTAAAAACACCAACCAGGATAAAAAGGGTCCAAGGGCTTTATTCTTTTTTCAGCCACCCGTGGGCGACCTTTTATCCCGGTTGGAGTTTCCAACCGGGACTAAAGGACCCCCTTTTATCCCGGTTGCTTTAGTTCCGGGTGGTAATACCAACCAGAACTAAAGGGTGACCTTTTAGTCCCGGTTGATCTTACCAACTGGGATTAAAAGGTCCCCCATGTGTGCCTAAATTTTTCAACCGGGACTAAAGGATCCTCACGGGTGGCTGATTTTTGAACCGGGACTAAAAGGTCCCATTTAGTCCTGATTGCAAATACAAACTGGGAGTAAATTCTAGCCTACCGTGACGTACCCTCTTTTCTCCTGGACCTAAATTAAACCGGGATTAAAGAGGGGGATCGAAAGTCATTTCTCTAGCAGCTCTCCCAAGGTGCAAGCATTTCCTGTGGCTTCTTCACCGCCACCGTCTGCCGCCTTGGTACATCATGGAAACATCATTGAATCCTCGGTCTAGCCTACTGCGGTGAATATGAGAACCAAGACCACCTTGTCCTCCGATGCTCACGCACACGACGTTTTTGGAAGCTCGTCGGCTGGCCTTCTGTCCCATACCTTGACTCTTTTCAGGGACCTTTGGGACTTGCCTGAACTCATGTCGTTGTGTGACACCCGAGTTCGCTCGGCGATTATCACTGCACTGCTCTGGAACATCTGGAAGGCTAGAAATGTCCTGGTGTTCAACCAAACTGTGCAGAGTGCGACAACCACCTTATATGCTGTGGCCGCCGACTTTAGGACTGTGGAAGCATCGGCTGCGCAATGCTGAAGCTGCCAATTCTATCCTGCTGTGGGGCGGATATTTTTATACCAACGTAAACTGTCACCTCTAGTACCCTCCACTCCCAAACTCATGTATGCACCAACTTAGTATATCGATATATTTGTTCAGACCGGCTAGAAGCCTGCCGTAGCCCCTTCAATAAAAATAAGAGTAAATTAAATGGCGTCCAAATTTCTGCTACTCAATCGTTCAGTTCTATGCACGTGCATTATTATGCCTCCTGTACCTGTTTTTTCACATGATTTTTGTTTCTTCTTTCTGATGGAAATGTTCCACAGGCTCGCTTTCCAATGAACCCCTACCTAACGAGATCTCATCAGAACAAGAGTTCCACCCACCGAACAACAATTGTCCAACTGTTTGTATGTTGTATATACGATAGGTGCAATTCAATTTATCTCCATAAATCACTGCACCTAGCATACTTGGACCATATTGTTGGGATACGAGGTAGGCTACGCTAGCGCAAATCAAAATTTCTACCGCGTATAACCAAGAAGAACTGCCGTATAAGGATCACGGGATTACCACTCGACGCACTACTGGTGCGGAAGATGTAGATATGCGTCGATGCAGTGAAGACGATCACGTAGTCGATCACGTCCAGCAGCTCCTCAGCAGCTCGTCCACGTGCACAGCAAGATCGCCTCCGGTACCGCGGCTCGTCGTCGGCTCGTCGTGGCTCGTCGGCGGCTCGTCGATGGCTCGTCCAAGTGCTGCAGGCGCAACACCTCCAAGGTATCCACACGTGCAGGGAGGAAGCGTCGCAAGCCGGATTGCTAGATCCGCGAGTTGCAACAGGCGAGGGCGTGGGAGGCGCGGCAAGTGTGTTCAGCCAAAAAGGTGTGAACCCTAGGGCGCCCCCACCCCTCTATTTATAGAGGTTCCTGATGGGCCTCTGGATTCGAGGCCCATTAGTACTCCTAAACCTAATCCAACTCAGATCAAATCCGAATTGGGCTTCCAGCCCCTTAAGTGTGCGACCCTTTGGGTTCGGATACGTATAGACATGGCCCGAGTACTCCTACTCGGCCCAATAGTCGGTAGCGGCCTCTAGCAAGACGTGCCAACTCCTATACGCACACGAAGATCATATCAGACGAACCATCACAACATAATATACATGCTATTCCCTTTGCCTCACAATATTTGGTCTAGCTTCAAGCCGACCGCTCTTTCTCGATCCTGTGATTCGGAATCCCTTTGTAGGTTAACTCTTAACCGTACGTAGCATGGCCATGCATTTTCGGATCCGATCACTCGAGGGGCTCAGAGATATCACTCTCAATCAGAGAGGGGCAAATCCCATCTTGATTGACCATGTCTCATAGCATGCTTCTTGACAAACCCGAAAGCTACCTTTATAACTACCCTGTTACGGCGTAGCGTTTGATAGCCCCTAAGTAGGTCGATCCACATCTAGAATACATGCGACAATCTCAGGTCTAAGGACAAAGCGTATATGTTGTTTAAAGAGAGAACTACTTCTCGTGTTGGGTCAGTCCTAACACATGTCTCCACATGTGTCCACATTATTAGTTCAACATCTCCATGTTCATGACTTGTGAAACATAGTCATCAACTAATACATGTGCTAGTCTAATATTCATGTGTGTCCTCACATGAACTGCGACTAGGGACAACTTTAGAATAACCATACAAGTAAAGAGTTTCACATACAATTCACATAATTGCAAATCAATTCAAGTAGCCTTTAATGGATATTCAATGAACACAATATACAAATCATGGATACAAATGGAATATCATCATCTCTATGATTGCCTCTAGGGCATACCTCCAACAGTCTCCCACTTGCACTAGAGTCAATCTAGAAGGTACCTAATACCCATAGCTCTTACATGCGCATCATGCTTAGCCTGCGGGAGTGGTTTTGTCAACGGATCAGAAATGTTCAGATCCGTGTGTATTTTGCATATCTTGATCTCACCCCGGTTAACGAAGTCTCGAATGAGATGAAATCGCCGCATTACGTGTTTGTTCTTCTGGTGGTTCCTTGGCTCCTTTGCTTGCGCAATTGCCCCATTGTTATCACAGTAGAGATTCAATGGGCTGGACGCATTCGGGAACACACCAAGCTCAATGAGGAAATTCCTTATCCAAACACCTTCCTTCGCGGCTTCCGAAGCCGCGATGTACTCGGCTTCTGTCGTAGAATCGGCCACCGTCTCCTGCTTGGAACTCTTCCAACTAACAGCACCACCATTCAGCGTGAACACAAATCCTGATTGTGACTTTGAATCATCTCTGTCGGTTTGGAAACTAGCATCGGTGTAACCTGTTACAACGAGCTCCTCCTGACCTCCATAGACGAGGAACATATCTTTAGTCCTTCTCAAGTACTTAAGAATGTTTTTCACCGCTGTCCAGTGACTCTCACCTGGATCAGATTGGTGTCTGCTTGTCATACTTAGCGCATATGAAACATCTGGGCGAGTACTTATCATTGCATACATGATAGATCCAATGGCCGAGGCATATGGCACTCTACTCATGCGATCCCGCTCATCAGCAGTCGAAGGACACTGAGTCTTGCTGAGATGTATGCCATGTGACATAGGCAAGAACCCTTTCTTTGCCTCTTCCATGCTGAACCGCTTCAACACTTTGTCAATATAAGTATCTTGGCTCAAACCTATAAGCCTTCTCGATCTATCTCTATAGATCTTAATGCCTAGAATATATGCCGCTTCCCCTAAGTCCTTCATCGAAAAACTATTTTTCAGTGAAGTCTTTACGGACTCAAGCATAGGAATGTTATTTCCAATCAGTAATATGTCATCCACATATAAGATTAGAAATACTACAGAGCTCCCACTAACCTTCTTGTAAACACAAGACTCTTCTTCGTTCTTGGTGAAGTCAAACTCTTTGACCACTTCATCAAAACGAATGTTCCAACTCCTAGATGCTTGCTTCAATCCATAAATGGATCTCTGAAGCTTGCATACCTTTCCAGCATTTTTCGGATCGACAAAACCCTCGGGCTGTATCATATACACGTCCTCAGCTAGGTTTCCATTCAGGAAAGCTGTCTTGACATCCATCTGCTATATCTCATAATCGAAATATGCAGCTATAGCTAGAATAATCCGAATGGACTTAAGCATCACTACGGGCGAGAAGGTCTCGTCGTAGTCAACTCCTTGAACTTGTCGAAAACCTTTTGCGACAAGTCGTGCTTTATAGATGTGAACATTTCCATCCATGTCCTTTTTCTTCTTATAGATCCACTTGCACTCTATGGCTTTAACACCATCAGGCGGGTCAACCAAGTTCCAAACTTGATTGTCTCCCATGGACTCTATTTCGGATTGCATGGCACTCTGCCATTTTTCGGAGTCTGGGTCCATCATTGCTTCTGCATATGTCGCAGGCTCATCATTGTCCAACAATAATATTTCTCGCATTTCGCGGAGCCTTGCTGACCTTCGTGGTTGTGGCGGTGCTTCTCTTGCTATGGGTATCTCAACTTGTTCTGCTACGTTAGCATCACTCATTGATTCTTGCCCGATTGGCTCATCTTGAACTTCTTCAAGATGCACTGTCTTTCCACTCTTTTCTCCTTTGAGAAACTCTTTCTCTAGGAAAACCCCGTTCCGAGCGACAAACACTTTGCCTTCTGATCGGTTGTAGAAATAATATCCCAAAGTTTCCTTTGGATATCCCACGAAAATGCACTTATCCGACTTGGGTGTGATCTTGTCCGACTGAAGTCGCTTGACAAACACTTCACATCCCCAAATCTTTAGAAAAGACAGACTAGGAACCTTTCCAGTCCATATCTCATATGGTGTCTTAACTACGGATTTAGATGGTACCCTATTTAGTGTGAAAGCTGCTGTTTCTAGAGCGTATCCCCAAAATGACAACGGTAGGTCCGACTGGCTCATCATTGATCGAACCATGTCTAACAAAGTTCGATTACGTCGCTCGGACACACCGTTTCTCTGAGGTGTTCCAGGCGGCGTAAGTTGTGGAACAATTCCGCAACTCTTTAGATGATTGCTAAACTCGTGGCTCAAATACTCGCCTCCACGATCAGATCGTAAGGCCTTAATTTTCTTGCCACGCTGATTTTCAACTTCATTCTGAAATTCCTTGAACTTTTCAAAGGTTTCAGACTTGTGCCTCATCAAGTAGACATAGCCATATCTACTAAAATCATCAGTGAAAGTTATGAAGTATTGGAATCCTCCTCTAGCCGTCGTGCTCATTGGTCCGCATACATCACTATGTACGAGTTCCAACAAGTCTACTGCTCTCTCAGGAAATCCTGTGAAAGGCGTCTTGGTCATCTTGCCTAGCAAGCAAGCCTCGCATGTCTCGTATGATTCAAAATCAAACGAAGTTAGAAGTCCATCAGAATGGAGCTTCTTCATGCGCTTTTCACTTATATGACCCAAACGACAATGCCACAAGTAGGTAGGACTCAAATCATTAGGCCGAGGCCTTTTAGCACTTACATTACAGACAGGTGAACCATCAAGATTTAAAACAAACAATCCATTCACAATGGGTGCAAAAGCCATAAACATATTATTCTTAGAGATCACACAACCATTGTTTTCACTCGCAAATGAATAACCATCCTTCATCAAACATGAAGGAGATAAAATGTTTCGACTTAAACTAGGAACAAAATAACAATTATTCAACTCCATAATAAATCCTGACGGGAGGTGGAGTTGCATCGTCCCGACGGTCAAAGCAGCAACTCTTGCATTATTGCCCACGCGGAAATCAACTTCTCCTCTTTCAACGCTTCTACTTCTTATCATTCCCTGCATCGAATTGCAAATATGAGCAACCGATCCGGTATCAAATACCCAAGAATTAATAACTGTATCAGCGAGAAATATGTTGTCTATAACATAAACAACAAGCGTACCTGAGGTAGAAGTACTCTTACTTCCGCCGTTCTTCAACGAAGCTAGGTACTGCTTGCAGTTTCTCTTCCAGTGACCAAGTTCATGACAGTAAAAGCACTCTTTATCTGGAGCAGGTCCAGGTCCAGCTTTAACCTTGGGCGGTGGGTTTGGCTTGGACGTTCCAGCCTTGCCCTTCTTCTTCCAAGAATTGTCCTTCTTCTTAAAGCTGGGCTTGTTCTGTATCGCCATCACATGGCTGGTACTAGCGCTTTTCTTTATGTCAGCCTCTGCTGTTTTAAGCATGCCACACAGCTCATTCAGACCCTTCTCTGTCCCATGCATATGGTAGTTCGAGATGAAGTTCCCATAGCTAGGCGGAAGAGACGAAAGAATGAAATCAGTGGCCAACTCTTGGCCCAGTGGGAAGCCTAGCTTCTCCAACCGTTGAGTGTAACCAACCATCTTGATTACGTGTGGTCCTACTGCTGCGCCTTCTGCTAGCTTGCTCTCAACAAAGGCCTTAGACACATTGAACCTTTCAGTCCTGGCCTGTGTTTGGAACATGTCTCTAAGCGCCACGATCATATTGTGCGCCTCATGGTTTGTTTCGAACTGCATCTGCAGCTCGGGTTCCATGCAAGCAAGCATAAGGCAGCTTACTTCGAGGTTAGCATCACATGCTTTCTTGTAAGCATTCTTAGCAGCAGCGGGTGCATCCTCAGCAGGTTCTTCTGGTAGTGGGTTGTCTAGAACATCTTCCTTTTTCTCAGCCCTGAGAACAATTCTCAGATTGCGGATCCAATCCGAGTAGTTTGTTCCATTCAACTTGTCCTTCTCAAGGACCGAACGCAAAGCAAACGATGTGGTGGTGTTGCTAGGTGCCATTTAATGTACAACAAAAGTAATGCAAAATACACTAAGACAAACGTATCCATGATAGAGCAAATCATATTAAACTATTTTAACAGAATCTACTCCCACTAAAATCAATATCCCTCTATTGAAACTTAGTGATTCAGGATCCACAACTAACAAGTCCACTAGTGAGCTTTAGCATCACCGCTAGCAAACGAGGTAGATCGGTAAGCAACTTTTGCTAATCATATCAACATATGACTCCTGTTGTTGGGTGACATCTCTATGTCTCGGCGCCCAACCTTTATGCCCCAAGGTCCTTAACCGTTAAGATATCCTTGTTAAGCAAACCAACCCTTATGCGTGTAAGTGTCCGACACAAACCCGTCTAGTCAAGGAAAACTAGTGGCACCCTAATTTCATAGACCCACCACTAATTGTACAAGACATGGGACGGTGCAAGTTTTAGTTGGGAGGGCATACTAACTTAAACTTTGTGAGGGATCGTTCTACTTCTAACATCACAGCATGCAGAAAGTAAAACATAAAACAGAATAGCATTCACACAGTTGTGACACAGTATGGCTCGTTTTCATATGGTGATCTCCATCTCCATAGAACATGTTCACCATGGTGATCTCCATCTCCATGTTCCATGTGCGCCATCCTCCTGGTTATGAGTCCTCCAAGAACTAGAGCATGCTATTACGCCTAATAGCTAGTAAAGAATCTAGTAATGAAGATTACATAGTTGCTTGGATCATCACAGATTGGTACGCAGACCATTAAATACAATAAAGTGACAACACATATGGCTCCTGCCGTGTTGCCGTACGCGCGACACGCAGGTCACGAATGAGTTACACACATGCATCACATACACAAGGGGGCCATACTGATCACAAGATACATACATACATCCTGCAAAACAGAGTTAGGCGTCCTAACGTTCCAAACTTGGGAGGCCCGAAACTCCATCTTCCAAGCCGAATTTGGGGAATCTAATCTCGCCGAAAACGGCGAAGCGGTTGAAATTCATGTGTAACTTTTTCTGTAGATCAATTTTCGTATAGAAATCGCCTCGATCCGAGATCGTACCGAAAAGTTACGGCTGATTTACCGAAGCATACGCATACAGCAAAATCCCGACCCCGGCAGTAGATCCTATCTACTATTGCACATCTAATGCGCCTGGCGTATGACCCTGGATCTCGATTTGACCAATCATATTGATCTTCCCTCACTGCAACTGGGTTTACGTGTATCACTTAACTCCGATGGCGGAAACCGACCGGTAGGAGTATGTCGTTACACTACCATTGCGGCAAGGGCACGAAATCAGGACATAGATCAAACAGAGAACTCGCATATCTCCATATGCACACATCCCGAATCCAAAACTAAGCAGCTACGGCTCTTGATACCACTTTTGGGATACGAGGTAGGCTACGCTAGCGCAAATCAAAATTTCTACCGCGTATAACCAGGAAGAACTGCCGTATAAGGATCACGGGATTACCACTCGACGCACTACTGGTGCGGAAGATGTAGATATGCGTCGATGCAGTGAAGACGATCACGTAGTCGATCACGTCCAGCAGCTCCTCAGCAGCTCGTCCACGTGCACAGCAAGATCGCCTCCGGTACCGCGGCTCGTCGTCGGCTCGTCGTGGCTCGTCGGCGGCTCGTCGATGGCTCGTCCAAGTGCTGCAGGCGCAACACCTCCAAGGTATCCACACGTGCAGGGAGGAAGCGTCGCAAGCCGGATTGCTAGATCCACGAGTTGCAACAGGCGAGGGCGTGGGAGGCGCGGCAAGTGTGTTCAGCCAAAAAGGTGTGAACCCTAGGGCGCCCCCACCCCTCTATTTATAGAGGTTCCTGATGGGCCTCTGGATCCGAGGCCCATTAGTACTCCTAAACCTAATCCAACTCAGATCAAATCCGAATTGGGCTTCCAGCCCCTTAAGTGTGCGACCCTTTGGGTTCGGATACGTATAGACATGGCTCGAGTACTCCTACTCGGCCCAATAGTCGGTAGCGGCCTCTAGCAAGACGTGCCAACTCCTATACGCACACGAAGATCATATCAGACGAACCATCACAACATAATATACATGCTATTCCCTTTGCCTCACGATATTTGGTCTAGCTTCAAGCCGACCGCTCTTTCTCGATCCTGTGATTCGGAATCCCTTTGTAGGTTAACTCTTAACCGTACGTAGCATGGCCATGCATTTTCGGATCCGATCACTCGAGGGGCCCAGAGATATCACTCTCAATCAGAGAGGGGCAAATCCCATCTTGATTGACCATGTCTCATAGCATGCTTCTTGACAAACCCGAAAGCTACCTTTATAACTACCCTGTTACGGCGTAGCGTTTGATAGCCCCTAAGTAGGTCGATCCACATCTAGAATACATGCGACAATCTCAGGTCTAAGGACAAAGCGTATATGTTGTTTAAAGAGAGAACTACTTCTCGTGTTGGGTCAGTCCTAACACATGTCTCCACATGTGTCCACATTATTAGTTCAACATCTCCATGTTCATGACTTGTGAAACATAGTCATCAACTAATACATGTGCTAGTCTAATATTCATGTGTGTCCTCACATGAACTGCGACTAGGGACAACTTTAGAATAACCATACAAGTAAAGAGTTTCACATACAATTCACATAATTGCAAATCAATTCAAGTAGCCTTTAATGGATATTCAATGAACACAATATACAAATCATGGATACAAATGGAATATCATCATCTCTATGATTGCCTCTAGGGCATACCTCCAACACATATATGATCCTACGTACTAACTTTATGCATATGTTTGCATGTTTTGCAACTTTTTGAACTAAACTGATACACGGTAAATTACACCCACCTTACAACAACTTGTCCAATAGTTTGTATGTTTTATGGTGGGTGCAATTTTATCTCCATAAATCACTACACCTAGCATACTTGGACCATATATGATCGTATGTACACTGGTAGACAACTCGGTATTAGTCCCGGTTGGTAGGATGCAAATCTCCTAAAAATCTATCCGGGATAAACCAACCGGGACAAAATAGGTCACCATGCACTAGTAGAGAATTGACTTTCGATGCGCCCCCTTTTGTCCCGGTTTAAAGTTGGCCCGGGACAAAAGCGGGTGCGCCACGGTAGGCAAAAATGGAGGGGAGGGTTACTCCCGTTTGGTAATTGCAACCGGGACTAAAGGGGCTAGTTCCGGAGCGTCGGTGGCGGCACCCTTTTGTCCCGGTTGGAGGCTCCAACCGGGATAAACGGGTGTCCCTTTTGTCCCGGTTGGAAGCTCCAACCGGGACTACCCGGGTGGAGGCTTCAACCGGGACAAAAGGTCCACCCTTTTATCCCGGTTGGAGCCTCTAACCGGGACCAAACTTTCAACCGGGACAAAAGGTGTTCCTTTTTGTCTCGGTTGGAGTTTTTAACTAGGATAAAAACTTATCCCCATTACATACCAAGACAGAGGCCTTTCTTCCTTCTCCAGCCCGAGCCAGTCCAGCAAATAGACAGAGGGCTGAGCTTCACCTACTCTCCGGTGGTGCCGAAGCAAGGGAGGTTCTGCTCGAAGTTTTTTCCCTCATTTTCGTGGGAATTTCACTAACCTACTCTCCGGTTGTGAAGGTTTGCTACTTCATCCTTGTGTTATGCTTTGATTTATGCTTTGGAGATGGAAAGATTAATTGCTAGAATGTGATGAAGTAGAAAATGGAGAGGTATTTTGAGCTAGAATATGAGGGAGATTGATATGTCATATATAGTATGTATTCTTGCAGTGGTTTAAAAATGATGCTACCTTGTCTAGACGGTTTATCTTATCAAATTCAATAAGGTTTTTCAAATCCATACTTGTTGAACTTGCATACCGTATTCATCTCTGCGAGGATGTTCTCTGCCGAGCAGCAACGTATGTCAAGAAGGAGGTTCGATTCTACGAGAAAGAGTGGATACGGACATCGTGACCGTGTCCCCTTTTCCGTAGCATCTAACCTCTTTCATCACAAAGTGCGGTGCCGTCCAGTTGAGAACATGCTCGCGAGATGATCACGGTCTTCAAGTTCAACAACTTCTGCAGTGCTAAGAAAAGAATTTTTGTATATAGATGGCTTCTACTACTTGTTGAACTTATCAAATTCAATATGGTTTTTCAAATCCATACTTGTTTAACTTGCATACCATGGTCATCTCTGCGAGGATGTTCTCCGCCGAGCAGCAACGTATGTCAAGAACGAGGTTCAATTCTACGAGAAAGAGTGGATACGGACATCATGACCGTGTCCCCTTTTCCGTAGAATCGAACCTCTTTCATGATGAAGTGTGGTGCCGCCCAGTTGAGGACATGCTCGCGAGATGATCACGGTCTTCAAGTTCAACAACTTATGCAGTGTTAAGGTAATAATTTTTATACATAGATGGCTTCTGCTACTGGAGGAAGTGGCGATGGTGGGGGCGATCGTGGTTCCTCTTTCGGCAAGGGAAAAATCATAGTTGTCCCTCAGCATAAGCCGAAGAAAATGAGCGTGTTGGAAAAAGCAATGCTTCGTTATTTGCAGCAACGTCATGAAGAAGCGGTTGCCGCGGGTCAGGAACCTCCTTTTGGTGGTCGTTATGCTCCACCTTCAGTCCTGGGTGTTTCACGTCCACTTAGTACTACCGTTTTAGGCGGCACAAATAAACCTAAGGATGAGGCTGGATCAGCGGAACCTTCATCTTCACCGTCCAAGGATGCTTAAAGTCCTCCTAGATAATAACCAGTGGATGGCTTGTTGTAGTGTATTATGTTGTTTGGATCTTTAATTTAAATATGTGTATTTGGATCTTCATGTTGTTGTATTGTACCATGTTGTTTGGATCTTTAATCAATTTTCACGCGTAATCCATTGTCAAGTGTAATCCATTTTCATGCGTAATACGATGCAGATGGACCGGCAATGGATGTATAATGCAGACAGGCGGAGCTAGGTGTTTATTGATGGCTTGCATTATTTTCTCGAAGTGGCCAAAGCGAACAAGCCAGAGAATGGGTTCGTATGTTGTCCATGCTTCCAATGCAATAACAAGAAGGAGTATTTAAAGGATTCCTAGGGGACTATTCACAGCCACTTGTTTAAATACGGTTTCATGCCTAACTATTTGGTTTGGACCAAGTACAGTGAACGAGGGGTCATAATGGAAGATGGTGAGGAGGATGAGGAAGATGACACCATTCCGGACTGGGTTGCAGGCCAAGCTTTTGCAGGTACTACAATGGGCGAGGCTGATGAAGATGAGTTTGCAGAAAATGGCCGTACTGATGACCTTGGTCAGGTGATACGAGATGCACATAGAGATTGCGAAACTAAGAAGGAAGCAGCAAAGTTGCAGCGCATGATAGATGATCACCAAAAATTGTTCTACCCAAGTTGCCAGCAGGGCCATAAAAAACTAGGTACGACACTAGAATTTGTGCAATGGAAGGCAAAAAAAGGTGTGTCTGATCAGGCATTTCAGGGGATGTTGAACATTGTCAAGAAGATTCCTACCGAAAATAATGAATTACCGTCCACAACATATGAAGCTAAACAGATTATTTGCCCTCTCAGATTGGATGTTCAGAAGATACACGCATGCCCTAATGACTGTATCCTCTATCGGGGTGATGAATACGAGAAATTGGATGCTTGTCCCGTCTGCGAAGCGCTGCGGTATAAGATCAGGCGAGATGATCCTGGTGATGTCGAGGGGTAGTCTTCCAAGAAGAGAGTTCCCGCGAAGGTGATGTGGTATTTCCCTATAATACCACGCTTGAAGCGGTTGTTTAGGAACAAGTTGAATGCTAAGTTGATGCGATGGCACAAAGAAGAACGTATGGAAGATGAGATGCTGAGACACCCCGCAGATGGGGCCCAGTAGAGATCAATTGATAGAGCATTCCTGGACTTTGAAAGTGAAGCAAGGAACATAAGGTTTGATTTAAGTACTGATGGATTCAATCCATTCGGTGAGTTGAGTAGTGGCCATAGTACTTGGCCTGTGACCCTATGTATGTTCAACCTTCCTCCTTGGCTGTGCATGAAGCGGAAGTTCATTATGATGCCGGTGCTTATCCGTTGGTTGATGACCTTTTACAACTCTGGAAGGAATAAGGTGTACGTGTGTGGGATGAGGATAGACAAGAGATCTTTAATCTACAAGCATTGTTGTTCGTAACCATCAATGATTGGCCAGCACTAAGTAACCTTTCAGGACAGACAAATAAGGGATATCGGGCATGCACCCACTGTTTAGATGACACAGAAAGCATGTATTTGAAGCACTGTAAGAAGGTCGTCTATATGGGTCATCATCAATTTCTCCCTGCTCACCACCAGCTGAGAAAGAGCGGGATGCATTTCAAAGGGGTGCCGGACCATCATAAAAAACGTGCACACCGTAATGGAAAGCGTGTCTTCGAGATGATGAAGGATGTAAATGTAGTCTTTGGAAAGGGTCTTGGTAGACAACTTGTTCCGAACGACGATAACGGACATGCACCCATGTGGAAGAAAAAGTCAATATTTTGGGAGCTACCTTATTGGGAAATCCTAGAGGTTTGCAACGCAATAGACGTGATGCACCTGATGAAGAATCTTTGCGTGAACGTTCTAGGCTTCATGGGTGTTTATGGGACCTCGAAAGATACATTGGAAGCACGACAGGACCTGAAAGCCATGGGGCAACGAGATGACCTACATCCGAAAAAGCGAGATAATGGACAGCACTACTTACGTCCTGCTAGTTACACTCTCAGCAAGGAAGAGAAGGATAGCATGTTTGAATGCTTGAATAGTATGAAGGTCCCGTCTGGGTACTCCTCGAATATAAAGGGAATAATAAATATGAAACAAAAGAAGTTTACAAATCTCAAGGCCCATGACTGCCACATGTTGATGACCCAGTTGCTTCCGGTTGCACTGAGGGGTCTTCTACCAGAAAATGTCCGGTTGCTGCTCGTAAAGCTATGCACGTTTCTCAATGCAATTTCGCAGAAAGCAATTGATCCATCCAAGCTATCAAAGCTACAGAACGATGTGGTGCAATGTCTTGTCAGTTTTGAGTTGTTTTTTCCACCATCCTTCTTCAATATTATGATGCACTTACTGGTTCACCTAGTAAAAGAGATTGGTATTCTCGGACCTGTATAGCTGCACAATATGTGGCCTTTTGAGAGGTTCATGGCAGTTCTAAAAAAACTATGTTCTTAATCGTGCCCGTCCAGAAGGAAGCATCGCCAAGGGATATGGAACAAAGGAGGTGATCAAGTTTTGTGTTAATTTTATTGATTCAATTGACTCGATTAGGGTTCCAACTTCACGCCATGAGGGGAAGCTCCGAGGAATGGACACCCTTGGAAGGAAATCAAGTTTCAGCAATGATATTGATTTGTTCGACAAGGCACACTACACTGTTCTTCAACAGTCATCCTTTTGTGTCTCCGTATATCGAGCAGCACAGGCAGATGGTAGCTTACAAAAACCCGACCAAATCCGATGCTTGGCTTACCCGTCATCACATGGAAACTTTTCCCTCCTGGTTGCGCCAACAACTTATGGGTAACTCTGAGATTCACCCACAGCTTGCCTGGTTAGCCAGGGGACCTGCTAGGATAATCGTCAAATTCCAAGGCTATGAGATAAATGATTATACATTTTACACAAGAGCCCAGGACCAGAAAAGCACGAACTAGAATAGTGATGACCGCATAGATGCCATGGACAGAAATAATAGCAAGGAGTCATATTATGGTGTCATACAGGAGATATGGGAACTCGAATACGGACCGTTGTACATCCCTCTATTTCTTTGCAATTGGGTGAAGCTAACTGCCATAACCAAAGATCAGTACGGAATGACAATAGTAGATCTGAGCAAGACTGGATACAGTGATGATCCATTCGTACTTGCCAATGTTGTGCATCAGGTGTTCTATGTGAGAGACATGTGTAGCAAACCCAAGAGAAATCCAGAAGAGACATGAGAGCTAAAGTGCCACATAGTTCTTCCAGGTAAAAGAAAAATCGTGGGAGTCAAGGATAAAACAGACCAATCAGATGATTATGATCACTTTGATGGCATGCCTCCATTCGTAGTTGAAGTTGATCCAAGCATCCTGCTATCCAAAGAAGAGGCTCCGTACTTACGACGCGATCATGATCAAGGAACTTTCGTGAACAAGAAATTTTACAACGTCGTATTGTAATGTGCTAAATTTACATGACCTTTGTGTAGTACTTGATACAATTTTTAATTTACCCTATGTATGATTTCATGTGTTCTTAAATTTGTTAGGTGAAGATTTATTAGATAAACATGAACAATGTTAACCACATACATACATGGATTTTTTTGCGCGTTGAAATTATTTAATTGAATAATTTCTTGATCACAGCGATGCAGTAAAATAAATATTTTAGAGGCTAAATGAACTGGTATAGAATTAATGACTAAATCACACTTATTGTCAATATACTAACTAATTAAATATATATTTTGCATGTACAAAATATGTGAAGGTTTTTGTTTTCCATCCTGAAATGCAGTGAAAATATAAATAAAATCCATTTCCAAAAAACAGGCGGGAGTAGAAAAATGGGAAAAGGACCTTTTGCCCCGGGTGCCAACAGCAACCGGACGAAAGGCACCCCTTGTATCCCAGTTCCAAACTGCAACCGGGATAAAAGGGTAGTTTTCGACTCCTGCCGGGACGTACCCTTTTATCCCGGTTGCACTTGGCAACCGGGATAAATCCCGGTTGGTGCCCAGCCCCACCTGGTGGACGCACCCTTTTGTCCCCGGTCCCGTCACCAACCGGGATAAAAGGGGGGGCCTTTTATCCCGATTGGTAATGGGACCCGGGACAAAATGTCCGTTAGTCCCGGGTGCCATTACGAACCGAGATAAAAGGGGGGGGGGTTAAAAGGCACTGTAGCCTCTTCTACCCCCCATGCTAGTTACATTTACCCAAAATTTCGCCAAGATACCGCGCTCTGCTCCATCGCCGCCTGTCCACCTCCCTCGCCGGCTGCCGCCGTCGTCGTCCCCCATTGCCCCGGCCATCGTCATCTCGCCGCCCGACCGCCTTACCCGCGCCCAGACAGCCTCCTCCTCCATCGCCCCGGCCCGCCTCGATCCTCCTCCGTCGCGCCCCGACCCCTCGACCTCGTCGCCGCCGGCCACCTCCATCGCGGCGCCTCGCCGCCCCCATCCTCGTCGCCGCCTCCGTCCTCGTCGCCGCCTCCGCCCTCGTCACCGCCTCTATCGCGCACGCCGCCTCGTCGCCCCTCATCGCCGGCCACCTCCGCCCGGTGTTTGCTTCGCTCCGTCCTTGCCTCCGCCGTCCCGCGGCCCCGGCCGCCGCCGTCCCACTGCCCCGGCCACCTCGTCGCCTCAGCCACCATCGACCGCGCGAGGTCCGCCGGCACTGGTGCCGGGAGTACCGCTCTTGCTGACGTTAGCAAGGGCCCTTTTTTAGTTAGAAAATAAATAGAAATGAGTAGTAATTAGTTAGAAAATCAATAGATATTTGTATATGTGTTAGAAAATCAAATTAGTGGAAATGAGTAGTAATTAGTAGTAATTAGGTTAGTCGCTCCGCCTAGATTAGAAATTAATCGTGTTTCGTCGTGGTTCAATCCTTCGCATAGGAGACGGTGGCTAATTCCAGAGACGTCCGTCCTCGCCTCCACCTAGGTTAGAAATTAATCATTGCCGCGGCCACCTCGCTCTATCCCCGCCTCCGCCGTCCCGCCGCCCCGGCCGCCACCGTCCCAACCTAGGCACCATCGACCGCGCGAGGTCCGCTGGCACTGGCGCCGGGAACGAATTAGTTATAAAATCAATAGATATTTGTATATTAGTTAGAAAATCAAATTAGTAGTAATTAGTAGTAATTTGCTAGAAATTCCAATAAATATTTATAAATTAGTAGAAATTTGGTAGAAATTCATACAAAGTACTACTAATTTGTTGAAATTTGTAGAAACATTTCGAACTTTGTGGGATTCATGTTATTTTATGATTTCATGTATATACCCTTATGTACATATAACCAAGGCGATTTCTATGACTGTCATGTATGATTCCATGTATGTTTCAATCAATAGTTGAAATGGCAGACGACGAGACCGCAAGGTATCTCATGGAGCAGATAATCACTGGTGATGGTAGTGGCGACAACCTTCCACTATCGTACACTGATGAAGAGGGCACCCAGGCGGACATGTTCCTCAACATGTCTGCCGATGGGAATGAAGAGCATGAGCCCCAGCAACACCTTGCCGTGGCGGAAGGTTCCGGCGAGGTATATATAATGAATCTTGTATTGTTTCACACCACCATTACTACTACATACTAATTAACAAATCTTGAACTGTTAGCCCTCTGAATCGACGCAAGGGCAGAAGACCCGAGGTCATACAACGGTGATGGAAGGGAGGCTTGTCATCACGGAAGTGACAGAAGAGGGCAGGCCGGTTGCTCCCGAGAAAGTAGCAAAGAAGTACGTGAGTCAGATCGGGGCAATCGTCCGAGACAACGTGCCTATCAGCATCAGAGAATGGAAGGGCAGAAGCACTAATCCGTACGCCCTCCCGAAGACAGAAAAGAATATGCTGTGGGAAGACGTCAAGAGACATTTCACATTCCCCGAAGGATATATTGAAAAGGATGTGAAAGCGTGGATGCTGAAGAAGATGGCTACACAAATCTAGACATTCAAGAAGATGCTGGATGCCCACTACATTAAGAAGGGCCGAACTCCAGACTTCAACGTGTGGCCAAAGTTGAGGGACGACTGGGAGGCATTTGTTGAATATAAGAGGAGTGAAGACGGTGTGAAAAAGATCCTGACCAACACTACAAATGCTAGTCAAAAGGGCTACCATCATCATCTGGGGCGAGGTGGTTATGGCACAGCAATTCCCAAATGGAGGAAGATGGAACAAGATCTGATCGAACGGGGAATCGTACCTGCGACTATTGAATGGCCCGGACGATCAAAAAATTGGTATTACGCTCATGGAGGCTCCCTGAGCCAAGAGGATGGGACGTTGATTTTCAATGACACAATACATGAGAAGGCCGAATGTCTTATGAAGAACATTGAAGATTCTAAGACTGGGAGGTTGAAGGTGGACCGAGAGAATGATGAGCTCACATTGGCCTCGGTAATCCCGAGCACCCAGAACGTTGCTGAGGGTTCGGGGTCATTCCTTGGAAGTTTTCTTTCCGAGGTGACAGCGCATCGTACAGAAGCCACAAGCGAAGAAAGGAACAGATCGAGGAGAGTTGGCGGCAGATGCTAGAATCCAAAGTGCAGGCACAAGAACAAAGAATGTTGGAGGAAATCAATCGTCGAGTGGCCCACGTAGTTGCAGAGTTGGCCCAATCTGGAGCATTGCCGAATCCAAACTACGCCAGCCCTTCTCAACGCCTCTTGAGCAGTTGTGCTTCTACAGGGGTTCCCGATGCGCAGACGCCCAGGTTACCTGTGGAGGAGCAACGGTTCCCCGTGGATGCCATCACGCAACGCACCACATGTGAGCTGTATGCACTAGTCGGCAACCTCACTATTAAGGTATACTTATACATAATATTTATGCAATCTTGTCAATTGATCCACGCCTCGTGATCAGAGTTTAATAACTTGTTTACTTCTACTATATGTACAGGTAGCGTACGGGAGTGCGTTAGCAACCCTGGCGGGGCAGAGCAGTCATGGCATGGAGATTCCACCTGGCTACGCCAGCGTCCGCGTAGAGAAAATTGTTGATAGGCAATATGAAGGCCTAGAGCTCGACCTCCCGGGAGGTGACGGGGAAAAGACACTGGCAGATGCGCTTCATGGGATCATTTTATGGTAAAAATGCTACATCATTATTCCCGACACGGAGCCATCTCCTCAGAGCTCAAGACCGCTCCCCGTAGATCCCCAACAGCGACTTTCTCCTCATAGCTCGAGACCGTCATCTCCTGCACAACCTGCTTCAGGACCGTCCTTTCCTGCTTTATCAAGGTCTCCATCTCCACCACATTCTAGTGGTGGGAGCGACGATGACAATAACAACACCCCTCCCCTATCACCGTCGCCGGCACCAAGAGCCGCCCCCATGAAGAAACCCGCAGCACCACTAAAGAAGTCACGAGCACCGCCTCCCAGGCAAAGATACAGAAAGAAGAAAACAAAGGAGCCTGAAGTGACTCGTAAGGAATGCTGGGAGGCAATGACTCATGCGGAACAGTGGGTAGAAATCCAACGAGAGGCTAGTGAGTGGTTCAAGAAACAAGCCGAAGAAAAAAAAGCAAGGGAGATGGAGCCACCGCCAGTAAATCGAAGAGATTTAAACTTTTTTATCAGGATGGAAGAAGGAGCCAAGAAAAGGATACCACTCTTATCAAACTATGAACGGGCTTTAGTAAAGGCTGATGAAAAGGACAAAAGGAAAAGAAAGTCATCTTCCAGTGGTGCTGTCCCCGACCTCAGCCATTTATCAAAAAAAGACGCTCAAAGGGTAGCAGCAATGCCCTTGGATCAACAAGCAGAAGTATTGAAATTCATGCAAGAAACAGGTCTGGGACTTGATGAATTCTTAGGGCAAGTTGAGACGCCAACTGCACCGCCCCCTGAGCCGAGATGGCCTTATGAGCTAGGCAAACCTCTTGTAAGGCCCAATCTAGTATGGAAGCTATCAACAACGATGTATGCATTCCATCAATGGTACATGATGGCATCCACCGACTCGAGGGAGATGCTCGGCCTGAAGGTAAAACCGATAGATTTTTACGACGAAGGTGAGAAAGTGCTGTGGCTAGACTTCAAGAATATATACGAAGTGTACCATCATGATGCCCTGGACGTCTCTCTAATCAGCGCTTGGGTTCTGTAAGTGTCCGTTTATCTCTACGTGTAAATTTTGGCGTGCGTCACCGTACTAACTTCGTCTTCCATTTTACGTAGGATGCTAATTCAGATGTGCCGACGAGAGGCGTACCTACATATAGGCTTCATGGATCCATCTGTAGTTAACCAACAACAGATACAATTAGCGCCGAAAAAAACCTTGGTGAAAGTATACGATTTCCTAGACAAACAAACATTCAAGGATTTCATACTACTTCCATACAACTTCAAGTAAGTGTGTGTATACCGTCTACTTTCGATGTCTTTTTCCTTATCTCTACATGTTAGTTAGCTCTAATATGCATGAACATTTTACGTACGCAGCTTCCACTAGATCCTTATTATAATTGAGCCTGAAAGAAGCCACGTCACTGTCTTCGATTCATTGAGGAAAGATCCGGTGGAGTACCAAGACATGCAAGACATGCTAGGCTTGTAATCATTCTAGACCTTTATCTCTATGCAAAAGTTTGTTTCCTAAATTTTATCCCTGTTATACTATATCATTCATTATTCTAACCCGCAGCGCATGGAAACAATTCATAAGGACACACAAAGGTCCATTCAAAGAAAAACTAACATGGAACACAGACTTCCCGGTATGTATGAAGTCTGCACATTTATTACATTGTATAACACGAATATTTCATAACTTATTTTTTTCCGCACTGAAGTGCTTAAGATAGGAACCCGGGAATAATCTATGTGGCTACTACATCTGTGAGCACATGCACAGTTTTATGGAATCCAAGGGACTAAAGATGACGCCTCACAACTTTAAAGTACGTAAAATAAAACTATCACTAGTTAATTATTTTCTAGCTCCTTATATTTATTTTTTCGTATAACATTCACAAATTTCCAAATTATAGATGTTAAATATTCTACAATGACTCTTGAATGAAGAAAGAGTAGCAGCAATATGTGAAGGTCTCATTGGATTCCTAATGGATGAGGTGCTAAATCCACAAGGAGAATTTTCTTATGATGGACGACAATTAGACACTCCGATCAGCAACACCTCGACGGGAAGATTGTAGATATATACTTTGATTTATTTATATATATAATATGCGCTAATTATGATCGATTTGTACTAGTTGAATTGTGTATATGAATTGTGTATATATATAGTAATTGTATAATTACAAATTTCATTCGTTTAAATACTAGTTGATTTCATTCTATAAAAAATCTCAACTACTAAAGGTTAACAAAAGGGCCGCGGTATTACGTACGTGATGCATGCATGAAAATTTCAGGTGCCATGCAGGGCGCCATTTAGTCCCGGTTGGGTTTCCGGTTGGGAAACCCAACCGGGACTAAGGGTAACCCTTTACTCCCGGTTGCTTTTACCAACCGGGAGTAAAGGGCCTGTCCCGCGCCTGGCGTGGCAGGCCCTTTAGTCCCGGTTGGTGACACCAACCGGGACTAAAGGGTGACCTTTACTCCTGGTTGAAAGACCCGGGACTAAAGACCCCCCGTTTTGTCCCGGTTGGTTTATCCCGGATGGATTTTCGGGAGATATGCACCCTACCAACCGGGACTAAAGGCCAATTCTCTACTAGTGATGCCAGGCGCTGCAAAAAAAAATTCCTGGGAGGGCCCCCCACACGCGATTTTTAACAAGTCACAAGTATAATTCACAAGTCATGCGATTTTTCACGCAAAATATGGGCGTGCGCGCTGCGTGGGATTCGAACCCACAACCTCCAGCCTCGTGCGTAGCTTCCTTGCCATCCCACCTACACAGCACATCTAACTATATAGGGGATGCAATCTTTTTGTATTAACTCGTGGGGACCCTTTTATCCCGGTTGGATTTCCAACCGGGATAAAAGACCCCCACACCAACCGGGATAAAAGGGGGTCTTTTATCCCAGTTGGTGTTTCAATCCGGGATAAAAGGCCTCTCAGCGTCTTTTTTTCCACTAGCCTTTGCAACCAGGATAAAAGGTCCCGGTTGGTGAGCCCGCATCAGTGACCGAGCTTTAGTCCCGGTTGGTGAACCTTTTGTCCGGGGCCAACTTTAAACCGGGACAAAATGGGGTGCATGGAAGGTGAGTTCTCTACTAGTGGTACATGATAACTTTATACATCTGTTTGCAGGTTTTGTAATTTGTTGGACTAAACTGATACAATACAATAAGTTGTGTATGGTGGATGCAATTTACTCTTAGTAAAAAACAATATTTTTTTAAACAAACGACTCTCTAGCCACCGTTTAATCTTGTAGCACTAGTTAGCATCCCTCTCTCTTTTTTTAATATAGGGCAAGATTCAATAAATGCAGCAAATAATAGATATGAAGGATGTGAAGATGCTGACCTAGAGAAATTTATCGTAAGTCATATGATTTGGAATATATTCACTTTTCATATTATATTTGCTTACATGTAACTTTTTATACACAATTTCATATTCTATCGTACAGGATCTTAACGATGGTACCATTGATGATAGCAGCACAATGCCAAACTTTGCAAATAATGTGTACGGACAATCTTCCTCCATGGCAGCTCCATTGACCCAAGAAGGATATGCCAAACTTTACAGTTCCGTATATCCAAGGAGGATATACAAATCTATTACTTGGAGTTGATCAAGTTGCAACATTACAGCCTGCTGTTAAGAAATTAAATTTTGATGGAATGCCAAATCAAGAAAACAAGTGACCTTGTTGTGTTACATAGAATTTTATTTTTCATTTGTGCTGTGTTGGGACCATATATTTGTTATCTATATCAGTCATGTAACTCATTTATATTGTTTGAGAATTATATGTAACAACATTATTTGTTATTTTCATTTGCACTGTGTTCCGGGCTTTCTGCACTTGGGAATTATATGTAACAGCATTATTCGCCTGTACAAATTGGCTCATTGACGTTTGTATCTGCTAATTGTTGTTGTGGAATCACCGAATGAACGAATGAAAGAAACAATGGAGAGAATGGACATGGTAGTGCCGTTGCCGGGGTAGTTGAAGAGCACAACCGATCGCAAGGATCGTGGTGGACGCACGATGAGCGAGCCGAGCTGAGCCGCGGACAGAAAGTACCACGCGGACGGCACACACGTCAATGAGGCAGGGACTATCGAGCCGAGCGAGGGTGCCTCCATCCGATCCCACGCGGAGGGTATCGGGCGACGGACTGCAGGGCGCTCCGTCTGCAGCCCGACTGCATGCAATTTTTTCCACTTTGGAAACTATGGTGCTGGCTTTTTTTACGAGGCGTCGGTTCCTAACAAGATCCGACATGGATTAATTTTGAGCTATCTGTTGCTTTTATTTTGAGCTGGTGTCTGCATCGGTTCAAGTACTTTCTCGCGTTCACAATTTGAATTTTATTATTCTTTTATAAATTTATAAAAAAAATTATATAGATTCAAATGGAAATTTGTACCAAAATTGTAGGTTTCAACAAGATTGTTTTAAAAATTTAAAGTTATTTAGATACTTAAATTGTTAATTAAAGTTTTTGACAACAAGAATCAAAAGAAATAAAATCCCTATTGCATCAATAATAAAGAATCGGCGGAATGGTAGGTAGTTCTCGTGCGAGGGGGAAGATTTTGCCATGAAACTGTCCTTGCAGTCAGGGACGGATCATTGAATATGTATATTTTTGCCAACACGCGTATGCTAAATCTATACACAACAATTTTACCATGGGCATCAGAGGAACCGGCTGGTCACACTCTGTAATGTAGGTATCACTCGGTCACGACTTCTCTCCATCGCCATCGATCTAACGCGGCAATCACTTGTAC
Organism: Setaria viridis; assembly: GCF_005286985.2. Lineage (NCBI taxonomy): Eukaryota > Viridiplantae > Streptophyta > Magnoliopsida > Poales > Poaceae > Setaria > Setaria viridis. Next base: position 5,479,170 of record NC_048269.2, read on the forward strand.
AAGTAGGTATCGAAGAAGAGTGCATAGCTAGGGCACTGTGACGATCAGCTGGAGTGCTTCACTGAACAAGCCACTACTTGAGCCCAGTGCCTAAGTCTTGTCTTCACAAGCTGAGGGTTGTCACCTGTTGCATCAAAACCATCAAAGGAAAAGAAAAGAATCAATACAATATTACAATTTAATGCCAAGATAGATGATTCCGAATGAACGTCTTAGAGATTGGATTTCACGGTATATAGTAAGAAACTGCAAAAAAAAATGAAAATTGCAAATTACCTGGACTGCAAATCTTCCACGAGTCCATGGGGTTAGAGTGCGCGCAAGGGCTACCCGGGCATGGCGTGCCGCACAGGTTGGGTGACGACTTGGTCGCCGATAGAGACGGCGCCGAGCTGGTAGACCACCGCATCTTGGGCTCGGAGAGCTGCCGGTTGACGGCGAAGTAGAGATCGAGGGCGGGGAGAGTGTCGCAGAGGTCCTGGCCGCCCTTCTGCTCGTCGAACCTGAAGCCGAGATCCATGGACCCCTTCAGCTCGTCGAGGTCCTCGTCCGTTAGACGCTTGGCCACCCGCTCCGTGCTCGAGCTTGCCTCGCCGTCGCCGGGACAGGCACCTCCGCCACCGGCGGCCGTGTTATCGTCGGCTTCGTGCAGGCCCATGCTGCTCCTCTGCCGTTGTATCTGCCGCCGCCGCTTCTCCCACTTGACCTCCCGGGTGGTCTCCTTCATGGACAGCTGCTTGGTCAGCTTCTTCTTGTTGGTGTTGCCGGCCGCCGCCGCGGTCGATGTCGGCTGGACCGGCGACGACAGCGTGGGCCTGCTGGCCTTGACGACCTCCTCTTCCTCCCAGTCCCTGTAAAGTGATAATGGCGGCGGGCGTGGGACGCCACGCCTGTGCTCTCGACCGTTGCTGCCCATGGCTTCTATCGCTGTGCTCTCTATTGCGGTCTGACGAGAAATTGTTGGCTTAAACGTGGCGTCGTCTCCTTTCCTCCTCCTCCCCTGAAGAAAATTGTGCTTCACAGCAGCTGTCGTGGTCCGACAGCTGCCGCTGGTGCTGGAGGAAGGAGAGGGAGGGGGAGACGTCGACAAGAAGAGAGGGGAGGTGATGCTCCCCCTAATATCAAGGTGACCAAGGAGAAACAAGAACCCAAAAATAGGGGTGTGTAACCTGTCCCATGGCCTGGCTACACGCCTCTTTTACTACATCCAAATGGTAGCCATGCAGGGACGTTAACCATGACCGTCGGCGGTGCGCGTTCGGGACCATTCATGGCTATGCACTTAAATTAGTTTTTAGCCAAAATCAGCATAGAAGCAATAGATTGTTATTTAATGAAAATCTAATAACACAGGCAAGAACCTTACTCAGAAATCAGAATGCTTGTACAAACAGCGCATTAATTTGGAGGCAGGGAACGAATCTGGAACTGATTAATTATAACAATCAATAAATTAGATGCGGGCTTACTCCCTCCATACCCAAAAAACCTGACGTTTAGGACAGGATTGTGGTAACCAAGGAGTGATTAATTAGGGGTTAGTTTTCCTTCTTTGCCTCTAATAAATATGGTTGCGCTTGCTCTCTGTACGAGAAAGTTAACCAGCTCAATTGGCTAGTGCGCGGAGCCTGCATTGCTGCGCCCCAGGTTCGAATCCCGGCTGCCCCACCTTTTTTGTTGCCCACTTCATTTTGCATGGCGATGGTCCGCTGCGTGGCACTGTTCGCCCTGCGTGGCGCGCGCGGACAGCAGTTTTGCTTGGCGCCTGCATTTTCGCTTGGCGCGGACAGCAGTCTTGCATGCGCGCGGGGCAATTGTTTCATTTTCGTTTGGCACTTGTTTCATTTTCGTTTGTTTCCGAGTGCATGGTCCGCTGCGTGGCACTGTTCGCCCTGCGTGGCGCGCGCGGACAGCAGTTTTGCTTGGCGCCTGCATTTTCGCTTGGCGCGGACAGCAGTCTTGCATGCGCGCGGGGCAATTGTTTCATTTTCGTTTGGCACTTGTTTCATTTTCGTTTGTTGCCTGCGCACTCGGATAGCTGATGGTTCACGCTCGTTTGGAATAAGAAGACCGACGTTTGAGTTGCCTGTACTCCACGCCACTGGCTTATTTATGCGGCAACTTGCTTTCTCTCTTCTCCACGCCATTTGCTTGCTTGCTTAAACGCCTCTCTTTCCTTCTTTCTCAACCATCTATTCTTGCCATCTTCTCTGCCCACTTAACCGAGCAATGAGTGCTTTTTTCCCTGCCTTTGATCTAAATGTTCGTTTGGAAGAAGATGACAACGGCAACCTTCCCATCGATCTCAACGAGCCAGTTTTGGAAGATGAGAACCACGGTAATGTGTCTTTCTCAGTTTGTTCTTTCTCATTTATATGAACAGCACCCCATGCAAATTATTTTCCTTTCTAAGTGTGGTCTTTCCTTTTCAACAGGAATAGATTTGAACTTACCATTAGATGAATTTGGAGCTGTTGACTTTGATTACGTACAAAACCTCACTGGTACAGTCCTCTCACTTTGTTTTTTTGTTTTACTAGTCATGCCGTGCCTAATTTGGAGCTGGTTTTTTTACTAGTCATGCCGTGCCTAATTTGGAGCTGTTTTTTTTACTAGTCATGCCGTGCCTACACGGCAACCTTTCTCATTTATATGAACAGCACCCCATGCAAATGATTGTTTTTTCCCTATAATTACATCATGTCGTGACTACTTTGGACTGTAAATAAGCTTGTTGTTATCATTATTAAAATGATTGGTTTTTTCCTTTAACTACATCATGCCGTGACTACTTTGCACTATTAAAAAGCTTGTTTTTTCGTTTTGCTAGAACAAGATGGTGATGCTCCCGTTCCACTACACCAACCGAAGAATGACTATTCTGATCGTGTTAGACAACCAGTGTATCAAGCATTGTTGATGAGAAGCAAAAATGGGAAACTAGGCAACCATGATACAACAATTGTATCTAACCAATTTGGAGTAAAAATTAGATCAGTTCAGCGCATATGGAGGCAAGGTAAAAACCAACTTTCTCAAAACATTCCGGTCGTGGTTCCTAATCTAAAGAAAGGTAGAAGTGGCCGCAAAGCAATCCCTCTAGATTTGGAAAAGTTGCGGGATATTCCTCTCAAGCAAAGTATGACCATAGAAGATGTGTCTAGTAAACTTGGTATTAGCAAATCTAGGATACAAAGGTATTTGAAAAGGGGTTTCATTAGGCGCCACTCTAGTAGCATCAAACCTTACCTCACTGATGATAACAAGAAGACTAGGTTGAAGTGGTGCATTGACATGATTGATCAAGGTTTGCTTGATGATCCAAAGTTCAAGGATTTCTTTGACTTTGTGTTTATTGATGAGAAGTGGTTCTACCTCACTCAAAAATCAGAGAGGTACTACTTGCTACCCGAGGAAGATGAACCACACCGCCTTTGCAAGAACAAGAACTACATCCCTAGGATCATGTTCTTATGTGTATGTGCTCGGCCACGATTTAGAAATGGAGTATGTGTGTTTGATGGCAAAATAGGTTGCTTTCCACTAGTCAATTTTGAACAAGCTATTAGAGGAAGCCACAACCGTCTTCGTGGAGAGGAAGTAATCAAACCAATTCAATCAATCACAAGGGATGTGATAAGAGATTTCATGATAAATAGAGTGTTGCCTGCAATTAGAGCAAAGTGGCCAAGAGAAGATGTCAACAAGCCAATATTCATTCAACAAGATAATGCTCCATCTCATTTAAAAGTTGATGATCCTCATTTTTGTGCGGTTGCAAAGCAAGATGGGTTTGACATTAGGCTTATATGTCAACCACCCAATTCTCCAGATTTTAACATTCTAGATTTGGGGTTTTTTCGAGCTATTCAAGCCATTCAATACAAGAAAGATGCTAAGACAATTAAAGATCTAATTCCAGCAGTGCAAGAGGTAAATGATCATCCATTCGATTGATTAAATTGATCTTGAACAACTAAAGTACTCTACTCATTATAATCTGTTTTTTGTAGGCATTTTTGGAGTACTGTCCAAAGAAAGCAAATAGGATCTTTGTCACACTACAAACTGTTTTGAAGGAAGCAATGAAGGTAAAAGGTTGCAACAAAATCAAGATTCCTCGCATGAACAAACAAGCACTAGAGAGGGAAAAGAGGCTGCCATTGCAAATCCCTTGTGAAGCTTCATTGCTAGCCGAATCACTTGCTAGTCTTCCTGTAACAAATTAGAAGATGCAAGTTTATGCAAATTATTAGATGAGTGTATCTTAGGTTTGCAATGGCCAAATTGAGAGATGTTGTACTGTACCTTAGTGCTCTTTGTTTGCTGCTTCTTAATATGCTCTTCCACCTTCTTCAAAATGTCATCAGTCAACTTGATTCTAGTACCATCCATTTCAAGTTTGGCCACATCAGGAATATAGAACTCGCAATCGAATTTGTCCATTAGATGGAACCACTTTACTGGCATATCGTAATCTTCGTGTAGAAGTCCACAACGGCCACACCTGCGTGCGTTCCGGCGAGCTTGGTAGCAAGCTTCTCCGAAGACACCGCCAGCGTGGAACGTGCCACAGCGAGGGCATAGAGACTCGACGGAGTCAGGCTTGACGGAGTCGGGCACCATGTCGACTGAGTCTGCAACCATGTCGACGGAGGCCGCGACCTGCTCGACGGAGTCCGGCACCTCTTCGACGTCCGCGAACGTCTCATCCGAGTCCGCGAACACCGACGAGGCCACGACGGCGAGCACCTCCTCCGCAACGGACTCCGACGAGGCCGCGACGGCGAGCGCGCGGCGAGCAGCGAGCACGCGGCGAGCGCCCTGCGACGAGCGTACAGGCGAGCGAGCGGCGAGCGCGCGGCGCGCTTCCGGCTAGCATGTGGCGAGCGTCATGGCGAGCGTGCGGCGCGAGTGATCCATTCGTGGCGGCAAGGAACAGCAACGAACTCTAATAGCGAGTTGAGCGTGGAGAGGAAGATGAAGGAGCGAGCGTGCTATGGGAGATCGTGCTGAGGCAAATGAAGGAGTGGCGAGTGTGCTGAAGCCAGCTGCCAGCGTGAATCGAGGCGACGCAATTAATGGGGAGTGAAGACGGGCGGACGGCCGGACGGGCAATCGAAGCGAACGGGCGGTGTCGGCTAGGGGCAATCCAGTCCAAAGTTCACCCTGCCATGGCACAACGTCAAGCTTTGTAAAAACGGGCCAAAGACCCAGAACGTCGACTTTTTTGAGTACGGAGGGAGTATGTAACAATCAATAAATTCAAAGAGTTTAAAAGACTATTGAATTGTACCATGGTGTCAAACAGTACGGCTCCAAACTGTCCAAAGGAGTTTTGCCAATGTTTTTAACGTGTTTTCTTCCAAGTTCCAACTTTTGAGATTATGTACGTGTCTTTCTTTTTCGAGAGAGATAATGTATGTACTAGTTGAGACAAACCTTCAACGCCAATGAAATTCGTTGTCTCAATCCACCTACTCCTTACACAAAGAATTGGCTTTTCAGTGGCATCACCAAGAATTATAGGTGGCCAGATAGTTGGGCTTGCAGTAATAAATTCTATAAATAGTACTCCAATAGGCTAGGATTACAGTACCGCTTTCAGAATTTTAATTTGGTGACCGGTTGTCGACATATAGTAATTTTAGGACTTGTTTATTACGAAGCCCTGAAAAATATCTTGACATTTGAAATATCTTTGCAGTGGCACGAACAGGTGAAGAAAGCCTCTTAGACTATCCGCACCCGGAGTCTGCAAAGATGCCTCAACTGGAAAGATAGAGGTGCATGCACTGCACCGCAGCACGCTATCCCCATCTTCACTGGAGCGTTCGCTACAGGAAACCTGGATACCCAGCGTTTGACCCCGCTACGCTACGCTCTCTCTTCGCCTACCACGGGCCCCGCCCACCCCGCCGCTGCCCACTCTCTCTCTCCCGGGCGTGATACAGGCAATGCGGCGGCAACATCCATGTCCTCCAGCGCCTGTAAAAACCCTTCTGACAAACCCTTCTGACAAGTGAGCCAACCCCTTAACCGACCCTTCTGACAAGTGAGCCAACCCCTTAACCGCGTCCTTTGCAGATCGCCGCGGTGCAGTCAGCCTTAAAACCAGTGACACGCTTAGCAGCCCAAATTTATAGTAGGGGCCGTCGTGTGAGCATATCTCGCAGCTGCCAGCACTAAAATACTAGTGGAGGTCTTGGACATTTAGAAAATCGTGAAATTTTTTAATCAAAAACATCTTGCTAAAGTACTGAATCTGCAAAATTAGATCCTATTTGGTTCCTTTGGTTCATGGATTAAAGTTTAGTCCGTAGACTAAAGTAGCTATTTGGTTCCTTGACTAAAGTGGACTAAAGTACTTAAATGTTGTTAAACAAAGACCCTTTTATCCTTATTCCCAACCCACTTGTTATCCCTACGCTGCCTCCTCCGGTCACCAAGCACCGCCCATCTCCTCCGGCACCTCCCTCACTACCACCCCTCCGCGCCGTCGGCCTCCCTTTCTTCCTTTCCTTACCGTCCATGCGCTGCCCCTTTGCGCACCGCTCGCCATTCCTCCGCGCCACCGCCCTCCCTCTTTCCTCTAGCACCTCCCTCCCTACCACCCCTCCGTGCCACCTCCCGCCGTCCTTCCACGCCACCCTCCCTCCGTCCCTCCCTCTATGCCACCGCCCGGCCAAGATCCCGGGGCTCCACGAGTGCAGAGCGCGGGTTAGCGCCACCTCCGCCTCCCTCGCCGGCACCTCCTCTGCCTCTTCCCCACCGACCCCACCCTTGCCTCGCCGATCCTACTCGACCCTACTGCCCCCACCGCTTGGTGGCCCCTTCCCCGCTAGCGCCGCCGCCGCCCCGCTGGGCTCCCCTCTCACGCGGACCCTACCATGATTGTTGTCATCTCGTCGCGGCACCACGCCTCGGCCGCCAAGTACTCGTGGAGCGGCGGCTGCACGGCGGGAGGTAGGCCGGCTGGAGGGGGGGGGAGGCCGACGGCGGGGGCAGCGAAGGGAGGCCGACGGCGAGGCGGCTGGTGGGTAGGGGAGCAACCGGCAGCGGGGGTGGGAGGGTTCGGGGAGGGGGGGACCGATAGTAAATGAGGGGTAGGGGTGTCCCCAACCCCCTTTAGTCCAGTTTTGTGGACTAAAGGACTAAAGGCTGTAGTCCTACTTTTAGTCCAAGTGTTTGGGTGTTTAGTCCAACTAAAGTACACATTTCAATCCAAATTTTAGTCCATAGTGGGAACAAACGTCCCCTTAGAATCTAGATGAGAATTACACGGTATAAATCTTCCTCAGTCCTTTGGAGCAAGATACTGAGATTTGACTACCAACGGGATATCATTTTGCACCGGTGTTGTCCTTTATATTTGCTAGGTAATTCGCCGTGTTGTTTCGCCATCTCACAAGCAAGGTAGCTGCCCCAAATGAAATCATTGGTCAGCATGCTCATTTTATGTGGGCATTGAAATCTGGTAAATGACGATTGTGATGGTACTTTACCATTTAATTGAGTCCAACAAATTTGTTCTTATTTAGCTGTACAGTAGTCACTAGTACGATTACAACTCGCGCATTATTTGTTCCACTTGCAGAGGTACTATTGCTGTACACTGATTGAAGTTGGTTTGGCATTCCACGCAAGCAAATAAGAAGTTAGGTTGCAATCAAAGCAGCGTGCAAAACTGCTGAACTGCACCTCAAAAGCACGGGCATCCTGTTGGATTTTAGATGGGCTCGACCAATATAATAATCTGAAAGTCCAAAAAATCACAAAGGTCTATTTCTTTAGATAATGGATAGAAATATGACCTCTATGTCCACAAGTGGATATATATATATATATATATATATATATATATATATATATATATATATGCCTCCGCTATTCGGTCCCCAGGGTACAGAATAAGCTATTCTGTACCCGAGTCCCTCCACGCACCGGCCTCCCGCGCGTCCCGCGCGCTCGACTGACCCTCCGTCCGCGTCTCTTTTTTTTTCTCCCGTGCGTTTGACGTTTGCATCTGGAACTGCAGTTTCCAATTCTGCCGTCGTATGCCCAGGGGAGGACGACGCCCACGATGCCCAGGGGAGGACGACGCCGCTGTCCCGCCGGAAGCAACGCCCAGAGGACGGCGACGCCGCGACCCCTGGGGTGGTTCCGCGCAGACGAGCAGCAACGGCCGTGCTGTCCTCGCGTTCTACGAAGAAGACGTAGACGCCCAGGGGCTCCCGCAGATTTCGGAGGTGGGCAGCGGACGGCATCCTCGTCAACGAAGGGCTGCTGTGCATTCAGTTTGGTCAGTCAAACAGCCACTTTCATACAGCCACTTTCCAAACTTTGAGATGTAAATCAAATATAAAAAACCGAATTTGTCTTGACCAAGAGCTACTTTCAACTGTTGACTATGTATCATAGATCCCATTCTGCATGTTGATGCCCATCATTTACATATAGAGTGCATCAAAATCTTGAGCCAACGTCAGACCAATGTTCACTGTCTTGAGAGTCGGACTCCAGGGTTCAGACTACTGAAAGTGAAAGAGATAGCCCATGCATCAGGTTGTAGTTGCAGTTTGAACGTACAAGTTCAGTATGCAACAGTATGCAGGTAGTATTATCCAATGTTCACTGTCTTAACGTACGGTCTTCAGAGTGGGAATGGTCATTGCCATTCAGTTTAGACAATGAACTCTAGACAGTGCAACTTCCAAGCTTTGAGCTACAAACAATTTTTTTTACCAGATGGTTGTTGTGTCATTGAATATTTGTACAAACTCTGAATCAGGTTGTAGTTGCAGTTTGAACGTACAAGTTCAGTATGCAACAGTATGCAGGTAGTATTATCCAATGTTCACTGTCTTAATGTACGGTCTTCAGAGTGGGAATGGTCATTGCCATTCAGTTTAGACAATGAACTCTAGACAGTGCAACTTCCAAGCTTTGAGCTCCAAACAATTTTTTTTTTCAGATGGTTGTTGTGTCATTGAATATTTGTATAAACTCGGAATCGGCGAAATACAGTTCTCTAATGGATATGCAATGTGTTGTTACCTTTCAGACCACCTTGCCAGTGATGGGTTGTCGGAGGATATTGTTTGAAGAAGCAGGGCCGTCCGCGCCGAGTAGGGACTCTGCGGATAGCCCTTCACCGAAAAGGCTGGAGATGAACGACATGAGAGTCGCCGTCGACGTGAGAAATACAAAAGTGCCGAAAAGGTCACCGCCACGATTTGAACCGTCCCAGCCGGGAGAACGAGACACTATTGACTCCTGCATCAAAGTTCCGGAGATGTTGGAGAGCTCCAGCACTGGATTTCGAACTCCGCCCACACAGATAGGTTGCCAGCAAGGGAGTAATGAGGATCAAACCATTACAACGGGAAGACAGGGTGTTGTGTTCTTGCCTCCGGATACTTTGAACGCAAACCAGATGATTGCTAGTGAAGAAGAAATTCCACCACAAACACACGTAAGTGATGCATGATAAATCTTTGTTTGAATTGTACAAAGCAGTTATATGCACAGTTAAAAAGCACAAATGCATGAGAGTAGTCAGTGAAAATATATATTATGTTATATCTTTAAGGCTGTGATGATAATTGAATTTTCTACGCAAATATTGATTCATATGATGGTGCATTAGTATATGATGTTAATTGAAATTAATGTTATTTGAAGCAGAATGAAAGCATGGATCCAAATATGATACCCAGAGAAGGGATGTCATTCCACACGGAAGCTGAAGAAAAGGCATTCTACATGAGATATGCACGACTGGCCAGGTTCGGCGTGAAAATGTGCAACAAGAAAAAATTCTCTAGAGTGATGAGGTGTAGCTGTGAAGGAAAAGGAGATTTTTATAAAGATGATGAGGCTCTGCGAGTACGGAACAAGACAACAATGAAGATGAAGTGCAAAGCTCATCTGAAGTTTACGAGAGTGTATGACAGTGAAGGCAACGAAGTAGATATGATTATAGAAAATGCAAACCTATTTCACAACCACCTGTTGCATACACCTTTGAAAACCAAGAAAATGAGGTCACACAAGAGCACGGAACCAGTACTTTATCAAATAATTGATGAATTGCAGGAAGCCGGCGTGAGTACGCAAAGTATAAAGAATGTATTGCAAAATATGCATGGGGGTGCAGAGCTTGTTCCGATAACATCGCGGGACATAGAGAACAGGTAAAAGAACCTCACTCAGTTTGTTATTCCTGAATAGTAAGGTTCATGCCAAGCTAAAGTATATGATCATTGGTGTCGTTAATGAAATGTACTTACAATTTAGAAGGATAAAATGTTGAGTTTTTTTAACCTGTTTTACAGGAAGGCCACTAATGTACGGGAAGAACACGCAGATGACATAAACAAGCTTATTGAATTCTTCAAGGATTGTGAGGCTCAAAATCCGCAGTTCCGATGGGAACCCATGTTGGACTCTGAAGGTGTTATACACAGCTTATTCTGGAGTCATGCAAGCATGCAGGGCGATTATGCAGATTTTGGTGATGCAATGAGCTTTGACACAACTCATAAGACTAACATTTATGAGAAGCCACTAGCAATGTTTGTTGGATCAAACCACCATCTGCAGAATACATTGTTTGGATGTGCATTGGTAGGAGATGAAACAGCTGAAACTTTTGAATGGGTGTTCAAAGCATTCAAAAAGTGCATGGGACAAAGTAGAACAAGGTGTATCCTCACAGGTAATATGTTCATCATGGATGTTTATGATAAAAATATTTGATACATGAGCATATACAACAATTTAGAGCAATTAAAGAACTAACAATGATGAATTTGCATCTTGTGGTAGACCAAGACCAGACAATGGTAGTGGCAATTGCCAAAGAGTTCCCAGGGGTTGTTCATAAGATTTGCAGATGGCATGTGGTGAACAAGCACATGCCACATCTAACCAACCTCTTTGGGATGTATGCGAAGAAAAATTTCAAGGACAAATTTTATTTTGTGCTAAACCACCCACTCACCCCTGTGGAGTTTGAGGCCGCTTGGCAGGAGCTTTTGGATGAGTTCGACCTACAAAAGGATAGCACTTTAGATAGCCTTTACTGCCAGCGAGAACTGTATGTGCCGGCATATTTCAAAGACCAATATTGTGGTCGGATGGCATCGACACAGAGAAGCGAGAGCTCAAATTTTGTTATGAAGAAGTGTTTTGTTGACAAGCACACGGCTTTGCACAGGTTCGCCAAAAAAATGCTTGACTTCATGCATTCACGTAAGATGAAGGAGTCTGAAGAGTCGTACCATGGAACGGTAATATAACAAGCGTGTCAATTCATATTTATGGAGTGCGTGTATAAACACCATTTCCCTTAACTAACTGTTGCACTTGTACTGTGACAGAGCAAAAGGCTCACAAGAAGCAAGTGGCCATTTGAAATACAGGTTTCAAGAATTTATACTAGAAATGTGTTCAAAGACTTTGAAAAGAAGATGATCGATTGCACGGCTTTCGATATAGAAGACAATCCAATAGAGGGTGAAACATGCTATCTGGTAACTCACACAAATAGGTCTTCTAAAATATCTTGGGGGCAGCACCAGTTCAAAGTATGTGCAAACAAAGAAAATGGCGAGTTTCATTGCGAGTGCAAGGAGTGGCAGCATACAGGTACATGATAAAACTGTTACAATATTTATAGCGTACATCCCAATTTCTTATTAATAGTACATATACTCTCTTGGTTGTTTAGGTTTGTTCTGCGTGCACTTGTTGAGAGCCTTCATGAGAATCCAGCTAAATAGTTTACCACAACATTACATTCTCTGTAGATACACAAAATATGCACAGCAAGAGTTGGGATTCAACAGGAATGACAAGCTCCTAGTTGGAGCTGATGGAGTCACACAGTTGTACAGAATCAAAGATCTAACGTCCCTAGCAATGGCTGCAGTCAGGTCTGGGAGCATGTCGCGCGTTGCGCACATTAGAACGAGAGAGGTGTTGGCAAAGCTTGACAAAGATAACAAAGAAATACCCCCTGACATCGGGCCAAGCACAACAAACATGCACCAAGAATCACTTGGAGAGGTAAAAATTCTAAAATGTTGCATGAAGTGTATGTTGCATGGCAAGGCACTTAACCGCATACATCTGGGTTTGATTTTGCAGGAGTTATCAGATTGTAGTGAAAGTGATGTTGGCTATGGTGACAACACAAATGATGAACAATTGGCGAAAAGGGTTACCCAGGTAGGCTTGTATCATGATACAGGTGTATGCGAGTTAACGCACTAGGAAAAAAGATTTGCACAATAACAATGACGCAATGTGAAGCAGGAATTGGGACAAGCGAACGTGGATGGAAATGAAGCCAGAGAGAGTATAAAGGGGAAAATGGTTCTTGCAACAAATCTGGTATGATTTGTAATGGAAGTAGTGTAAATACGGGAAAGACACAAGTTAACTTGCATATCAGCAAGAAATATTAAAAGAGATGTGTTAATTGTATTTCAGGATGCTTTTGGCGGAGATTTTGTGCGCAACGAGGTTGTGCTAACCAACCAAACAGGCATGACAACTAAAGATGCAAGAGTGCATGAAGGATGTGCAACCCACAGTGGTGAGGTTAGAAGAATGAGTTTGGAAATAATTAATGCCATCACCATTGTTGCATTGAATTTAATGTTTGTGCAATAATCCTTGCAGTATCATGCCAATGATGATAGACTGATCAGCCGAGTCCCACCTACGAGAGCCAAGACTAAAGGGCGGAGCATACCACCATCTGAAAAGAATGAAATTACGTTGGGAGCCAAAGGTGTGAAAAAGGGCACAAGGAAATGCAGTATTTGTGGGTACTACGCAACACATAATGCGAGAACATGTCCCAAACTCCAGCAAAACAAAGAGCGCTTGGAAGTATTGAAGAACAGAATGAGAGGCAGGCCACGAGGAGCACAACATAAGAGTAGTGCCAGCCAGCATGATAGTGGAGGAGAAGAGCATAACATAGGGCGACAGCAGGACACAAAGAAGTGCCAAGAAAATAAATATATTGATTACGAGAGCAATGATGAGGAGTCTAAGGACACGGATATGGAAGGGTGAGGACCAGATACGCGTTGTACATAAATTTAAATATTTTTTGTCAACAGTGTATTCCAGTCTTTGTTGTCTACGCATTTAAATAATTCAATGTTATCCGTTTGGGCATCATGACAACTACTAAGCTAGGTAATGTTTGTATGTTTGGTTCGGACAAGGTTTTGTTTTTATTTTTCGGTGTGTTTGTATGTGTGTGATGATTTATGAATGTAACCAGACTAAGGTAGAAAAAAGGAAGCTCCAACCGAATCCTTGAAAAAAAAATATCTGTGTGTCCTTCTCAACGCCCTCACAACCACCAAGTGTGATTGTAAACAGCTTGAATTTTTCTATGTGCAGCTGTTGTGTGTGTGAACGAGAACCAGTCAAATAAGGATGCAAGAGGAAAAAACGGACCGGCGATTTGAGGCCTCAGCCAAACTCTATGCAGCGCAGGTTAAATTGAACCTTCAAGAAACTTGCAAAAGGCTTGGTCTATGATCACCAGTGGATATGCACCATGCAGCACGGAGACTATGGGAAGTTTTTTTCATGCACATGCAATGGAAAGCAATCTCTGAAACCGTGCATGCATGGTGATTAAGGAAAGGCTGGAAAGGGATGGAACAAAAATCCTTGGTATGTCTCCGTGCATGCATGCCTTAATAGAAGAAGCTGTTTGTAGTGAAAAAAAGATTGTGAGGCTAGCCGCATTCATTGCATGCCTAGCATGCCTTAAACCCCACTTAAGTGTTGACCTAGATTAAATAGTTTTTGCGGGATTCGTCCAGTGCTCATTGTATATAAAAGGGCATTGGATGTCTCTGTAATATATAGGGAACATTGCCAGTAGTAGTTCCTCTGAGCACGCCTCCGTGTGCAACGATGCCTAAGTGCAGAGACATGTCTTTTGAAGAATACTGGGATCATTATCAGCAACGAGCGGTCTTGAAGGATGTTCCAGACATTTGTGAAAGTAGTGAAAAACAAAAGAAGAAGGTGGCAAAGGAAAGGTAATAAAGAAGAAAGAGAATAAGGTCAGGTGTATTTACTCGGAATAATGTTTTTGTTCAGTAATTTTATTTACTAGATGTCACATATTTAATTATCAAATGTATCATTGAATAGGAAGTGGCAAAGCCCATAGAAAAACAGACTTCGTTCCAAAAGGAACACGACAAATTTATGAGCGATATAGTATTTGAGTAGATGTGCCTTGTGGAAGGGGAGCTTCCGGACAAACTAGCGAGGAATGGGATAACAGAAGGCGAGATTAGCACGGTGAGTTTTGAGTATTTGAAAAGAATATGAAGGACAATAGAAAAAGATTATTATATTGAAGAATTATCATAGTGTGGTATAATACATTTGCAGAATGGGGAGAACACGGAGGCGGAGGTTTCCGGCAAGATTGGACGGTGAAAAACAACATCAAGGGAGCCAAGTAGCGATTAAATAATTTACTTAATAATCGAGTACATAAACTGATTTTTGTAATAAGAGTAATATTTTAATAAGGCATTACCCTTGTCATTGTGTACATTCTTGAGTACCGACCCCAGTATGCGAATTCTGATCGTGGCGATAGTCAAGGTGTGAGAATATGTAAGAATTAGTGCAACGGAGAAAATCCCTATGCAGTGTTAGGTCCATGATTTCATTTTTGGTTGTTTGAGAATGGATCATGTGATGTTGCAGCGTGAGAAATTCTGCCCCCTGCGATTTTTCAACACACGCTAACAGGAGAAACTGAACATTTGGTAACACTGATATGCAATAGCAGCTTCCTTTCAATGAATCAGTTTTGTTTCTCCGAATATCTGTGCTGCTTAGAGGCGTAGAGATGTTTCTGTCCATCCCTACCTCCCTCAATGTGCTAAGACACAAAGTCAGTATTACCTATAATCGAGCTCTTGTTTTACTGTGGAAATCTTTGGCGTAATTTTCTATAGAGTAACAAAGCATCACACACACGGCAAGTAAAAGACGTATATCCACAAATGTGGCACTTCAGATATACGACAAAAAGGATGAAACCTTGTGCTACATTACTGGTGTCCCATTTCCATTGCCGTAGCAACATGAAACAAACGATCAGTTTATAATATACAAAAGACTAGCAATAGCGATAGGAAAGCTAGACGCAGCGGCCTCATAAGAGAGGCATACATGCTTAAAACAGAACAAAGAGATGCGTCGGGACTGTCGCAGCAGCATTAATACACATCAAAAATGAGGTATTCACATGTCAGTCACAAAACTAAGCATTGTTCATATATGAATCATGAGAATGTACAATATGCACAGCTACAAAAGAATAAAAAATTAAATAGTAAAGGGTTGTAATGAACAAAAAAAACTAATAGAAAAAAGGGTGATGATCATCTCGACGGTACTGAAGGATTTCGTCGGGCAGCGCCACAACCTTGTTCTGCTTATGAAAAGTGAGGTAATACAAGGTCTCAGCACGCAACTCTTTTGATCGTTCCTAAAATTAAAGACATATAGCCATGAAAAGTAAGAAACTGCATGCGAAAGGGTAGAGTCTTGGGAAAAGACTTACAGCAGCGATGCTAGTGTGTAGTGAGCCATGGCCATCACCATCATAGAACTCGAGAAACTTCATGGCAAAGAATGCATTGTCCGACGTGGCCTTCTGGACGGGAACCTTGACCGGGACATGTCTCCAGTTCTTGAATGATTTAAATTTGAGAGGTGCAGCAATGGAGAGAGCATCACTTAGTCGGTGCATGATTTTTTTCCCAAATTCCAAATGATACTTGTCCCAATTGTTGTCAGACTCAGGGGTGTACAACATTGAGTCAAGCACATCAATCCGTGATTGGCCAAAGTTAACGCAATAAACAGACCAATGGTGCTGATGTAGAACTGGTAGAAGAATCTACACAGTGTGTAAAAAGAAGAATTGACTTATTTTTGCGAAAATATAATAACAATGACTTATCTACTTAACTAAATTCACGAGTACAACATATGCAGAAGCTACTCAAACACATAATTATGAAACTAGCAAAGTCATGGCCAAATTGGAGGACCAGAAAAAAATGGACAAAAGCTAACCAAAAAAAAATAGTAGATGTACCATCTTTGTCTTCTTCAAGTCTGTGAAAGGAAGACAACGTTGGATGGCTGTCACTGTTGCAAACTGGCTATATTTGGGTTCAGAGCTGTCCCTTTTGTGCCACTCAACATTGAGAATTGCCTTCAAGAAAAGAAATGCCATGGAATAACAAAAAGTACGAAAGAATGGAAAAATTTTAATAAATCTAGTGTCAAAGAATGGCAAAATAAAAGCTTACTGAGAGGTCAGCATCAAAAAAAATTCTGTAGCCATGGCACTCGGGCCTGATCCAATAATCATCATAGCTAAGACATTTGACAAATCCTGTGATAAAAGTTGATTCTGGGATTGCACCATCGGCAAATGATTGTGCAATCATGTCACAAGTTAAAGGGGTGCTACCAAACTAGATCACTGGCATGCTGTGGATATTACAATCAGCAAATGGAGAAATAGAAAGTTTGGCTATTATAAGATTTAGAAATGGACAAAAGCTAACCTTTTCAACGTGGAGTCATCAGCGCACATGTGTCCAAAGAGACTCATTGCTGCGTCCACATTGGGTGCAGGACGGGACATAATTCCATACTTGAAGGGTGAAGAATATTTAGCAGGCTTCCGTGTCATGCGTTTCCCTGTTCTCTGTTCTGACACATGTAAAGTACCTGACACCATGTTATTTTGATCCTTTGGAAAGGTCAAAATAACATGTAGTTGGAAAATAATTAGCTAGAAGGATTGCAACTCGAATCGAATGGAGTGGGTGGTAATCGTTTCCAGTTAAACATACAGTTTTGGCCTGGTCTTCAAATTGGGTAGTGCGTGATGAAGGGAGAGTATGCATATGATTTGATTGCTCTTCACAATAGATGGCATCAATGAGATTGTTGATTCTATTCATATCATGGTTGCTGTCAGGCAAACTAGAAGAGGGGGCATATGATCTGAAGAATTAATTTCATGAATACAGCGTTAAGCAAGAACATAAATGACTCCTAAACAATTAAAGGCTGAGCATATGGGTAACAATCCTGACAGCTGCATATTGTAATGTAAGCCTGGATACAACCTGGAAAAGAGATAAAGAGAAAATTCAGACTACATAGTGCTAACCTGAGCAAGTAGTAGTACGTGCATGGTCATCCCTGCAAGCTTCTTGATGAGGTTTAGTGCAAGGTGTAGTGCCACCAGTTTTAGATGTGGCGGGATCTGTGACCAAGATTTCCAAAATAACTGCTGTTAAGCTTTTATGGTAAAGGGTCATTACCGAGCATTTTGCTTGTTGTAGTATGCGATAGGCAGTACCTGTGCTGTATAAGTTTTGGCCGTTGCCATCCCTTAATACGTCATCTCTGTAGCAAGAACTTGAGGTCCTGAAAACACCGCCGTTTCCATGCTCGAATAGTTGATCTACAGAAAGTAATGTACAGAAAAATAAGTTGAAACTTTCAGGAGCAATTTGATTAGGAATTGAAAAAAAGTACATAATCAGAATGGATTGTGGGGATCGATGTGTGCCACCGTTGTGAGGATCGACAAAGTCCTCTTCGATGCCTGAGTTGTTCCTTCGTGAAGTCTCCCCAATATTGTTAGGATCAGAAGCCGACCTCTGGGCAGCAATAAGCTCCTCTATTACCGGTCCGCACTTTTCAGCTAGACGATAAGGAGCTCTAGCAATGTTGCATAGAGAAGCTTGGATGGCACAAGTGTTCTCAGATAAGGTTTGGTCAAACTGGTCGAACAGTTCATTAAATGCTTGCAAGGGGTGACCAGTGAGACAACCCAATGGACGGGATAAGAGATCACGCAAACGTGGAATACGAATCTTAGGGATATTAGTCATGTCATCCAAACCAACATTGAAGTTCCTGGGTCTTGGTGGAGCCTGGCATGTGTAATGATGTGTAAAATTGAGTATATACAAGGAAAAAGGAAATGACACTAAAAGTAAACCATGTAAAAAATAAGGAAACTACATGGAACATATGTCAGGTTTTAGAAGTGAGTAATGTACACAGAGCAACAAGAAGAATAATACAACACTAGGAATTACTGCATATATATGTGCATAGATATTGTGTGTGTATTTGTAACATGACAATTCAATTTAATATTTGGCACATACCTCTGTGCCATCCTGGGCAAGGAAATAATCGGTTAATCGCCTAGAATTATCAGCTGCACTATTCTTTTCCTTTGAAGAGCGGTGAGAGGACCGAAACTTCTTCCTACGACGATCTACAACCCCGGTGCGATCATCAGAAGCATTCCTCATACGGCGAACAGATTTATTGCACCCCGGATCATGGTCATCCGCAATAAAATCAGCGCCAGGATCATCAGGAACATAACTCTGTTGAGGAACATTTCGGTTGGGTAGCTGTTGAAAAGACGATCCAGGGCCACCACCCACTGGATAAGATGATCGCAACTCGGGTCGAAGAAGAACCTCGAACCTGAAGTGAGAAAAATGAAAGTATAAAGTATAGACCATGAATCAATGAAAATGCAGTGGACTACAGGAGAGGCGGTGAAATTATAAACACGCGCATACCTCTCCTGTGTGCTCTCGAATACAGCTAGCTTCGGGTTGATAGGCATCCTATTCACCAACCGCTGACAAGTATCTATCCTGGGAGACAAATCAAATTGAACATACTCTGTGTCAGTAATAATGAATACAATGAGTGGTTAGGATCCAAATATGTTGTAGTTGTTTACATGGAATATTTACAAACTGAAAAGAATAAAATGATGTAAACGTTATGACAGGCTTGGGAAAGCGGAAGAGATGAGAACACAGACAAAAATTAGTCACATAAGACCTTCTAGTTGAGCAGATCCGTGGAGAACCTTGCTGAACACCTTCTGACTGTAAGGGAACCGTATCTACACATGGAAGAAAATAATTAGAGAGAACTACAAAAACTACTCTTTCTTTACTCGTTTTCTAAAGATTTAGCAGATACCTGAAGACTCCATGAGTAGGTATGAAAATGAAGGAAACCACAGCTCGGAGGGATGATGGCGGAGCTGCCTGGCATGGGGGAGGAAAAGAGTTGTTAATAAAGTATAAAAAGAGTTGTTTTCGAGTGCATCATTAATATCATATGAATCCTGTTACCGTGGTGGTTCTAAAATACCTTTCTGTTTTATTCTTCAAAAAGGATTGACTCCAAAATAAGAACAATTGAGCTTGATGGTAGGCGCAAAAAGTTGCAGATCTGGGATACTGCTGGGCAAGAACGTTTTCGAACTATTACAACTGGTACGCAATATGCTTCGTTTGCTGTGCGGAACAGGTTCTTTAACTATTTATGTGAAACTGCTTTGAATCTACAAACTTTTGACTATGCAGCCTACTACAGGGGTGGAATGGGCAATTTGCTTGTGTATGATGTTACTGACGAGTCATCATTCAATAGTGCGTATTCTTCAACTTCAATCAACAGACTTTGGCTTCCTAAACTGACCTTGCTGTGGTCATTGGCAGATATAAGAAACTGGATTAGGAACATTGAGCAACATGCTTCTGACAATGTGAACAAAATGTTGATAGGCAACATAGCAGACATGGATGAAAGCAAACGGGTATGTTCTGTTCTTCTTTATTGTCTCTTGTCCATGATATGCTGACATCCTATTTGCGATTGTGCATTTTAATGTTCAGTTTAAAATGAAAACGTAAAATCTTACTGGTTCTTGGAAGTATTGAAGAACTGGCTTCCTCAACTGACCTTGCTGTGGTCATTGGCAGATATAAGAAACTGGATTAGGAACATTGAGCAACATGCTTCTGACAATGTGCTTGCATTAGTTTTGGCATAGAACTTCATGATGTGTTACCTACGGAACAAAGTTACCTACGGAAGATGCGTGAAATCAAAAGCTTAAATCAGATTGTTGAATCTAATGCCCGGCTCGGCCATGGCTCGGCCAGCAGGAACTCGACAGCACTGCATGAAGAAAGGAACGCACAAGAGCAACTAATTAAAGAGAAGAACAAGGATGCGATGGAGTACTAACCGACGAGGACCAGCGGAATCAGCTGCGAAATGGCAAATTGAAGATGACGGCCTGCGAGCGAGGTGCTAACAACTGAATGCGGTGGAGGCCCTACCCGCCAGCAGCTGGGGAGCGGCGGATGCGGGGGATGCCGAGCGGCGGCGGCGGCGAGGGATGACGACTGGCGGTGACGCGAAGATCAGAGGGCGCGACGACGGCGGAGGGTGGCGAGCTTAGGGTCTGGGAGCGGTGGTGGCGGGGGAAGGTGAGCGGCGGCGGGGAGGCGGGGGATGGCAAGCGGAGGCGGGGAGGGATGGCGAGCGGCGGCGGGGAGGGATGCCAAGCGGCGGCGGCGGGGGATGGCGAGCGGCGGCGGGGAGGGGTGGCGAGCGGCGGCGGCGGGGGAAGGCGAGCGGCGGCGGGGAGGCGGGGGATGGCAAGCGGAGGCGGGGAGGGATGGCGAGCGGCGGCGGGGAGGGGTGGCGAGCGGCGGCGGGGAGGGGTGGCGAGCGGCGGCGGCGGGGGATGGCGAGCGGCGGCGGGAAGGGGTGGCGAGCGGCGGCGGCGGGGGATGGAGAGCGACGGCACGCGGCGGGGGATGGCGAGCTGTGGCGGTTCCTGCTAGGAGGAACGGGAACGGGAGGATGTTGACCCACGTTCGGAGGAGCTGGTATAAAAATCAGAAAACCCACGTTCGTGAACCGGCCGCGCTTGACCGCACCGATCGGCTCGGGTATTGTATAGTATAATCCTATATATATATATATATATATAAATGACGAGGCTAAAATTCACCCAGGTGCATTCTGTGTAGCAAATGTACAGACCCCCACCCGACCGCGAGCGCGAGCCGTACCGGCACGGAGCACAGAAACCCCCCTGCCCCCCTGGCTTGACCCGGCGCGCCCACCTGGCCCGCACGCCCCCAGATGAAAAAGAACCCCTGCTCCCCCCATCCGAACTCCAACAGACAAAAAGGATCCTGCGCCTCCCCCTTCCTTCACCCCCATTAACCACACTGCCAAACCTCACCCCCTTCCTTCCCTCGCCGCCGTGAAGCTCGCCCCCCAAAAAATCTAGCCTCGGAATTTGGTTGATCTGCAGTTGCGCCTATGGCACTGCCATCGCTACTCCAACTTGGATTGCCGATTCCAGCTGAGTATCCCAATCTGCAGCAACAGATGGCAATGGTTGTCGCGAGAGGTGGAGATCTGATCGCATCGTCTCCGGCGCCGACTACATCTGCGGCCACAACTCCTCCAGTTCCGCCAACGATCATGCCCTTTACGGGAGCGGTCGTCCCCCGCGGATCAAGTGATCCCTTGCACCACACGACAATGCTGACGCCCCCCGCTTCGGTTCCTTCTGGAGCACTAATGACGCCTAATCCTGGCTAGAGATTCCACCCGGTAAGCATCTCCTCTGATTGCAACTGCGATTTCCATGGAGGGCATGCTTATTTTTTTTTTTGATTTTTGATTGTAAGCATTCAAAGTGTGATTGCAACCTCAAACCCCCAAAACGGAAAACTAAACTTTCATGTTTGTAGTCGAAATTGATTTTAGATGTAAATTGGGGGAGCTGTCTGGTTGCAACTGGTAAAAAAAAAGTTGCATGGATTGCATCATGGTGTATAGGTTGTTTTGCACCTGGTTAAAAAAACTTGCGTGCCTGATGTATGTTGCAACTTCGGATGTGTTGATTGCAACTTCATATGAGAATTGCAACATTAGTTGTAGTTTGATTGCAACTAATGGCTACAGTCTAATTCCAACTCTATCTGTGACGTACATGCATGCAACTAGTGGTAATTGCAACTTCAGATGAGAATTGCAACATTATTTATAGTTTGATTGCAACTAGTGGTTCTATCATGATTGCAACTCTATCTGTGATGACAACATTTGGTAATGATGCAGGATTGCAACATTAGTTGTAGTTTGATTGCAACTAGTTGTGATATTGTGATTGCAACTCTATCTGTTTTTGGTTATGTGCCAGAATTCTTTCATATTTACCGCCACGTATTTTTTTTGCAAGATCCAAACATATTGATGTATTTATCACAAGGGTGAGGCAAACATTTGAAAAAAAAGAAGCCTACCTCTTTTACAGTGATTATGCAAGACTGGCCAGGTTCAGTGTGAGGGTGGCCGGGTTCAGTGTGAGGGTGAAGGAAACTAGCAAGGAGACTACACTCTGGGTTTGCAACCGAGAGGAGTTTCTGAAAACAGATAAAGAAAATAACCAACAACAGATTAAAAAGATATCAAAGAGAGTGGGCTGCCCTACATATGCTAAGGTCAAGAAAGATAAGAAAGGGAAGCAATGGTACTTTGACCATATTCAGGAAGCACACAACCACAAGCTGCACCCGTCGCCAAGGATGGTGAGGTACATGCATGCCCACAAACAAAGAGAGGCCGCAATGGATGACCTATTTGCTATCATGTCAAGGAATGGGGTGGCGCGCAAGTTGCGATGAACATGATGTCTGAGCTGTTTGGTGGCCGTTAAAACTAGCCATTCATAGAGAAGGATGTGAAAACATGTAGGTCCCTCGGTGCTCAATCCAGAAAAAATTCAAAGAAAACAAAAACTCATGTAGCATAACTAAAAGGTATCCTAACAGCTGCAAAAAAATAATGTACTTATTTCTTTTATTTCTTTTTATGTTCTAGGAATGCTGAGCAAGGGAGGGCAGCGATGGTGATCTGGACAAGCTTTTTCAATTTTTTAGAGAGTGCAAGGCGAGCAACGAGTACTTTTATTGGGATGTGGATTTTGATCCGAAAATAAAGGTTCTCAGGAGCATATCTTAGAGCCACGTGAGCCAAAGAGCTAAGTGCAAGGATTTTGGTGATGTGATCATGTTTCACACGACCCACAAAACAAACAAAAAAAACATGCTGCTAGGCATGTTTGTGGGGGGCAATAACAACCTGAAGAATGCCAGTTTTGAGCAAGCGCTGCTTTGAGATGAAACAATTGAATCATTCAAATGGCTATTTGAAACTTTCCAGAACTGCATGGGGGGGGGGGGGGGCACCAGCCCTATGTGTTCCTGACAGGTATGAATTTTACTCCAATTGAGCATATAATGTATTCCTGTTTACAAACTTGATAATTGAACAATCGCAATAAAATGGAGTCTGCCTGTTGCAAACTAGGTGTTGTATAAGGTTCCAACTCTATTGTATTGCTGGTTCCTTTGGAAACTGCTGTTTGATATTTATTTTTTGTGGCTGCCACATATGAGGATGCAGCAATGAGAGAAGCGATAAAGATAGTGTTCGACAAATCACAACATAGGAACTGCAGATGGCATATAACAAGGGTTTGGGAGTATGAGCTTGACCAAATGTACACACAACGCAAAGATAAAAACCTGAAGGAGAGACTAGAATCTCTAATAAATTATCAACTAGGGCCTACACAGTTTGAGGTGGAGTGGAAGTAGCTGGTAGATGAGTGTGGAATCGCTGATAACCTTGCAATAATTGCGTTGTGGGAAAAGAGGAGGAGCTGGATTGCAACATACTTCAAGGGGATGTACTATGGGAGAATGACATCCACACAAAGATCAGAAAGCCAGAACAAGGTGCTGAAGGATGGTTATGTTAACAATAGTACAACCCTACACATGTTTGCAAAGAGGATGCTTGACTCGCTTCAACACACCGACCACATGGATGTTGGTGAGACGCACTCCTCAGAGGTATTTTATTCTCAGAAAATAACAAATCATTCCTACTGCTGGTTGCATCTTAATCACAAAAGAATTTTGTGCAGGCTGAGATCGTCTGAGCTTGCAAATCAAGGTTCGATGAGCACCTCAACAAGGTGTACACGAGAGCTATGCACCAGGAATACAAAAAGCAATATGGTAACAACACAACATTTGTCATAGAGCCTAATCCTAATCCAAGTGAGGAATGGTTACTTGGTGACGCATGAGAAGCGCACGAGGAGCTTCTGCTGGGTGCGACATGCTTTCAGGGTGGCAGCGGGCAAGGAACCACGAGTGTATGAATGCGAATGCAAGTGGTGGGAGCACATAGGTAAGCTGGTTGCAACCTTGTTACCTATTTAGTTGCACATCAATGTCCTTTGGGTGTTTCTGTATATTATTAAACAAAATATACTACAAAACTGCAGGGTTGTTCTGCTTGCACATCATAAAGGCATTCACCCACCTGCAGGTGCAGAGCATACCAGAAAAGTACATTCTCAAACAATACACATGTGATGCGAGATCTGTGGTTCCATGGGACAGACATGATGTTGTGCAGGTTGGGCCACACAAGGCGACATAGAGCAGTTGCGACTGTCGAAATAGCTACCTAAGTTAATGAGGCTGCGCAAAGTGGGATGCAAAACATATCGCGCTTACGCTGAAACAGTGAGACAGATAGATAGGATCACTACTCCTAGAATTTAGCTTTTCTAAGCCATAGAAGTTGGTTCTTCTATGCATCCATCCAATTTGTTAGGGAGGGAAAGTGATGAGTTGCAGGCTGTTGGTGCAATCCAGAATGTTGGTGCTACTGCATCGACACTAGAGTGCAGTGCAGCTGCTATGGAATCCAATGAGCCTAAGCCTGAGTCAAACTTTAATCCAACCTCTACAAACTACCTTGTTGGTATATCACTAGCTGAGCTACCGGTGTCACGCACAAAAGGTAGGAAATCTGGCAAGGAAAGTCAATCTGCTGAAAAGAGTAAGGAAGTTGGTAATCCTTACAACACATACACAAGGAGCTATGGGAGCAAAGTGTGCTAGACTTGCAATGTTACTGTCCACACAGCACATACACAAGGAGCTATGGGAGCAAAGTGTGCTAGACTTGCAATGTTACTGGCCACTATAGCATAACATGCTCGCTGAACCCAAATAGGAGGAGAGCAGCAAAGAACAGAGGGAAAAAGAGGGGTGCCAAAACACAAGGTGGGACTCTAAGAAAGAGAGGTCAGCCAAAAATAGAAGAGGGGACTAAATGAAGAACAAGAGGGGGGGCCAGAGTGGGGAGGATGAGACATCTGGCCGTGTTAATTACCAAGAAAACAGTGATGGCAACGACCACGAATCTGCATGTACTTAAATGTGTGTAGCTACATGTTCCCCCGTAATAATATTATTGTTTATTTTGTTTTGTTTCCAATGACAAAAAAGATTGCAACTGAATCTGAATGAATCTGCATGTACTACAACCCACCAGTTGTAACTTTAGTTGTCATACCAATTTCGAAACTCTGAGTGGTAACTATTATTATGTGTGCAAATGATGTGTTCAGATGCCCCGGTTGCTACTTTTTTGGTCATATACTAGTTGTAGTACGGTTTGGTAGTCTTGTTGCAACTACACTGGTCGACTGGTTGTAGCTCCGTTTATATACCAGTTGCAACTCTTGTTTGCTTGTTTCGGAAAACAAACCAGTTGTAACTCAGCTTGTCAACCCGTTGCACCTTCCGTCATACACAAAATGCAACTATGGTGGTAGACCAGTTGCGACTCGTGTGATAGGCAAAAATGCATTCCGATTGGGTAGTCCAATTGCAACTACACTGGTAGTCTTATTGCAGCTCTGTCTATATAGCAGTTGCAACTTCTGTTTGCTGGTTTCAGAAAACAAACTAGTTGCAACTTAGCTCGTCAACCGATAGCAACTTTCGTCGTACACAAAATGCAACTTTGGTAGTAGACCAGTTGCGACTCGTGTGATAGGCCAGTTGCAATCAGGTTGGGTAGTCAAGTTTCAACTACACTGGTCAGCTGGTTGCAGCTCCGTTTATATACCAGTTGCAACTCCTGTTTGCTGGTTTTGAAAACAAACCTGTTGCAACCCAGCTCGTCAACTGATTGCATCTTATGTCGTACACAAAATGCAACTGTGGTGGTAGACTAGTTGCGACTCATGTGATAGGCCAAAATGCATTCTGGTTGGGTAGTCCAGTAACAACTACACTGGTCAGCTAGTTGCAGCTTCGTTTATATACCAGTTGCAGCTCTTGTTTGCCGGTTTTAGAAAACAAACCAGTTGCAACTTTGCTCGTCAACCGATTGCAACTTCCGTCGTACACAAAATACAACTGTGGTGGTAGACCAGTTGCAACTTGTGTGATAGGATAAAATGCATTCCGGTTTGGTAGGCCAGTTGCAACTGCATTGGTCAGCTAGTTGCAGCTCCGTTTATATACCAGTTCCAATTCCTATTTGCTGGTTTCAGAAAACAAACCAGTTGCATCTAAGCTTGTCAACCAATTGCAACATCCGTCGTACATAAAATGCAACTATGGTGGTAGACAAAATGCAACTCGTGTGATAGGACAAAATGCATTCCGGTTGGGTAGGCCCATTGCTAATGCACTGATCGGCTGGTTGCAGGTTCGTTTCTATACCAGTTGCAACACCCGCTTGCTAGTTTTAGAAAACAAACTAGATGCAACTCAGCTTGTCAACTGATTGCAACTTCCGTCATACACAAAATGCAACAACGATGGTAGCACCCCTGGTTGCAACCCCAGTGGTAGACCAGTTGCGACTCGTGTGGTAGGCTGGCTACGGTATCGCATTGTGGACTGGTTGCAACTCGTGTAGTAGAATAGTTGTACAAATAAAAGCAAGTGGATGCCAGATAGTTCAATGTGATTACATAGTTCCCTGCCCCCCCAATTAACATGCAAAAAAAAGTGCACCACACCCAAGTTTATATACACGATAACCTACGTTAGAGCGCTTGGAATTCAAAAGTGATGTGCGCGCTTATATACACAACTAACAATTTTCAGGCACCTCTATCATTCTGCATGACTACTGCAGACACAGACATTAGTTCTACTAGCCACCTGTTCACCTTGTTAAAAAAAAGAACCAAAAAGTTCTATTGACTGTCACCGCTGTCCCAAAATACCCCGCGTCCCCCAACTCTAAACTTGTCTAGCGATTCAGGAATCTCTGGTTAGTTGAGGAGATGGAACACCTAGTAGTGCATCAACTCACATCTGTATATTGTCCCCTTGAACTACATGAGGAAAAACCAAATCGAGGGATTTGAAAATGTTAATCACATATTTTATGATGTGCAAAAAATGTACCAGACCGTTAAGTGCAAAATAAAGAAAAAAGTCGTAGTAATGTAGCTCACCGAGTTGATTTCCTTAGTTAGAGACTCCCCCGTCGTAATACTCCATGTACTTCCAGAGAAAGAACAAGCAATCATTCAGGCCCCTCTGCTTTGGTACATCAACAAATGGCCTCTTACATTTGTGAACTTGAGGTAGTTTCAAGTTGGAAACCTTCTGGAACGCAACATCAATAATGGGGATCTTGGCAAAAACAGACTCATGACGCTCTAGCTGGTTAGTGCACTTCAAGAAATAGTCATTCAAATCCAGGACATCTATGCACTGGTGGATCATGTTGAAGCAGTAGACAAAAAAGTGATATCTGTCTCTGATTGGAATGAATATCTGGAAAAAAAAGCAGAGTGATTATCCCACGAAACACACACACAACAACAAAAGTGAAAAAAAAAGATGAAAGTTGCATATATGTGTGTAGAATGATTGCTACTGGTAGTGATGCTAGTGTATTGAACAACAAGTAGAATGTAAAAAAAGACTACTGACCAATTTTGCCTTTGATAAGTCGTAATTCTCCAACTCAGTCTGCAGAGTTTTCCATACAAGAGTGAACTCATCCGTCTCAATTTTGTCATCGTTCAAATTCTTTCAATCTGTGCAACATTGAACTGCGTTTGGAGTAAAAAAGAAACATCATTCAAAAATGGATCAGGGGGCTGGTTGTCAAAAAAAAGCACACACAAAATATTAATTATTATGCCACATAGATGAAAAAACCCACAGAAAAAATGAAGCAAAGCATAGAAGATAACCCACATAAAAAGCAGTGGTGACGAACACCCTGTAGCTGACATAATCCACATTGTGTACAATGTCATCGTGTCGTAAGCAGTGGACAAGGAAATCTACAGTCCCTGACTCGCCTTGTGCATTATCAGCAAAAGTCTCTAGGCGGTCCTCGCCACTAAAGTCACAAAGGAGGCCGAACTGCATCAAAGTCTTGCTGCAAAAAAAACAAGAAAGAAAAAAAGTAGATGTGTGAGTGTGAATTGCATGGATAAATTACTAAGAGATATAGTATCCACAAGTGTACCGTCGCAATTCAGGATCTTCGGCAATCGTCCTCCTCAATGCAATAGCCTTTTCCAGGGGTACGTCGGGCCGGCTGCGTGGGATCTTGAAAGGAGATATGTACTGCCTTGGCCTCTTCAGTAGTCTATCACCAAGCCACTTGAAAATTAGCCTTTGAAACTCATTGAAATCTTCCAAACCTTGTTATACTTCTTCCTGGGAGAGTCGAACTGGTGATGTCAAGTTGTTGATGTCATCATTGGAATATTCTTGGAACTTGATCTCTTCTGTGAGTTCCGGCTTGCCTGGTGATCAACATTCTTGTTCAATCGGGTAATGTTTGCTTTGGCTTCGTAGGGGAGCATCTGCAAACGTTTCTCATACTGTTCATGCTTGAGTGCATATTCTCTTCTAGTTAGGGTCTGCAGCCTCTTCTTTGCAATTGCCTTGGCCTTCGCCCTCTCTTTCTTCATACTAGCTGCATTCTTTTTTAACTCTTTATCAATTTCAACTTGTAGCTTCTACTCCTCTCTCTCTGCCTTCTTCATCTCAGCTGCCCGCATCTTCTCCTCATTCATCTCAGGCTACTTCCTCATAGCAGCGTGCTTCTTCTCCTCCATCTTTTCAGATTCAGCATCCTTTGTGTTTGCTCCAATAGTAGACCTTGTGCTTCGTGCAGATCTTCTTGTGTATGAAGCTGCAGCCTAGGTAGGTTGCTTGGATGGATCCTCATGCATCGTGGGCAAACCTAAAATTACCTGTTTATACACAATTTGCAAGAAAAAGGATATAAGAACCCTGGTTGCAACTCACTAATATACTAGATTGCTGGTTGTGTCTGGACATACTTATGTTTTCTTTGTTGATGCCTGAAGATGTGACAATGACCTGTCCATCACCTTGCTGTGGACCAACATGGGCGGAAGCCTTGTCTGTGAGGGCAGCTACATCATCTGTATGGGCTCCTTGTCTGTATGCGTCCATCTCAGGTGCGTTTGACTGCTTCTCAAGTGAGACGTGCGGGGCATTAACTTCCTCTTTTTTTCTCAAACAAAAAATGCCAAAAATAAGTCCGTAAGAATATGAATTGCAACCCAAATATCAACTGAGTTGCATAGGAAGTGTATGTATGCTCACAGGACGTTCACTGCAAGCTGGGGGCCAAACATCCTTTTCTATTTGAGTTTCTTGAATACATATTGAGAAAAAAGCCATGTATGAAAAACTTAACTGCAACATGGCTGTAATCTGGATTGCAACTGAAATCTCATATGGATTGCAGCTTTGGAAAAAAAAGACCTACATCATTCGTGTTGATAGTGCCTGATGTGTGCTGCTCATGTGTCCCTGCATCTGAAACCACCTGCTCACCGTTCCCACCGGCATAGCACTCTAAACTTCTATCTTCTTCCTCAATCTGGTTTTCATGAGACGCATCATGCTCCCCTGTCTCCTCATCTGTGTCTCCCTAAAAAACTGCAGAAAAGAAAGCTATGATAAGTAATGGATGATGACAGTTGCAACAATGGGAATGCTATGGTTGCTAATCTTGGGGGGAGACAGTTGCATCTCAATATGCACTTGAAAAAAAAGTGTGTGAACGGAAAAAAAAGGTTTCATTTAAAAAAATTTGTAGTTGCACACTAGTAAGAAGGATTAGTTGCTAATCTGGATGGAATCCAGTTGCATCTCAGTCTACAGTTGGGCAACAAAAAAAGTTGCAACATAAAGGAGTGTGTGATTGCACAGTGATACACAAGGTTGGTTGCAACTCAGAACACACAGAGGTTTTTGGCAGCAGGGGCTTACCTTCGATAGGCTCTGTTGCTCATTACCAGGGGTTGCTAGGGCCTTCCTCTTCGCAACTACACGTCGTGGTGCATGTGCCTCCTCGCCCATCGAGGGGTTTTGAGTGGCATAAAAAAAGAAAAATAAAAGAGAAGAAAGAGGAAAATGAGGAAAATGCAAAAATAAAAGAGAAGAAACCTGGTCATCCTGACTGACGTGGGGTGATGGAGATTGGAACATGCCCATTATATCTTCCACAGCCTGGGATTCCCCACATAATGCAGGTGGTGCTGCTAGAAAAAAACAAAAAAATACAGAAGTGAAAAAATGTGTAAGAAAAAAGATTTGTGATACAGAAACAAGCATGCAAATTTATTAAAATTGGGTGCATGGCAAATCAGCCTTACTTTGTTGTTCAGTACTGTCATCATGCACTGGGGTATTGGGGATATCATGATGGGGATCTGGGTTGGGTGTCCTGAAAAGTTGATTAAAGGATTCCTCTAAATCCTGGTTTTGCTGGTCTTCCATTGAAACATCTGCTTCAGTGTGTTGGCTTGAGGGGTGCTGTTCACCTTAAGTGTGTGCTAAACCAGATGCTTCGCCATGCTGCTCTCGACGTCTCTGCACTCTTGAAACACGATGCTTCTTCCCCTTCTTCCTCTGTGTGAAATTGGCTGCCAACCTCGCAGCACGAGCATCATTCAAGAGTTTCTTAATGCCAAGGTAAAACTCATGGTGGGCTTTTGACATTAGCTCGTCAGCCACCCTTGTCAGATCATTAGACTTCCTCATCATTGACTGAGCCTTGGCAGTGCTGGCATCATAGCTCCTCAGAATCTTCTCAGCTTTACTGTTCTTGCTTCTTCCAACTAACTCACATAGGCTTTGGCTAAAAGTGGAGAAGAAACTCGGATAATTGAACAGAACAAGTGCATCCATGGTGTTGCTAGAAGGGGCAGAAGGTCCAGCAGCAGCTGTAGCAACAGATGGGGCATAGGCACGTGCGAGCACAGGGGCGGGTATGGGGGCGGCAACAGGTGGGGGAGCATAGTAGGTGCTTGATAGACTCCTCAATTGAAGTCAATAAAAAACACACAGAGGCACAATGAGCGCGGGTGGAAAAATAACAAATTGCAACTGTAAAAATACAAAAAGGAAGTTGCAATATACAAACGCCAAGCAGTCACAAAAACAAACATGTACATGAAAAAAAATAAAATCACCTCAAGATTGTCGTACTCGATCGCTCCATAAGGTACATCTCCCCTGTGATCCATTGCTCCTATTCTATCAATAATCCTGTTGTCCAGCACAGAACATCGAGGTAATCTAGGCTGGTCTATGTCTAGCCTATGCTGGAGGTAGTCAACATATAGCATCTGCATTTATATTTAAAAAAGAAACAAAAAAAAGTAAGGAACCCAATTACAACTGTAAAAAACAGAAGTTGCCCCAGAAAATACTATGATTGGGGTAGGGTTGCGAAGCTATAAAAGAAAAACTAGTAGATTGCATATATGCAACAAACTACAAAATAAAAATAATTGCAGTGTAAAAACATGGCCGGTTGCAACTGTAATTCTGCACCAGTTGCAATGATTTCTGTGAGATAGTTGCATATGTGGAAAAAGCTAAGCAAAAAACTAACTGATTGCACCTATGTATGTAACCCAATTGCAATTATGGAGATAGAAAAAAAAGAGAAGGGTTAGATAACTCATGATATGGAAGATTCCACGCCCAGCGATGACTGCGTTGGAGCCCTTCGTGTTCTTTTCAAGCCTATACAGCTTAACCAGGGCTGTCAACAACTTCTTTGCACCAATTGATGCCACCAATTCTATCAAGATCCTTAGTCCAAACCACATCATCTAGCCTGATGTAGTTGTCGGTATTTGAAAAAAGTAATGTGCAAAAGGCATGCCTCAGAAAAGACCTAACTGCCAAATCTGCTGCTAGAGTCCGAACCTTCAGCTTCTCCTGAATTAACTTCGGTAGTGTCTTAATCCCTGGTTGTTCATATAACTGAAGCCTCACATCATTGCGCATCTACAGTGCTTCCTTTTGTTCCTTGAATGGGGGGTCATTTCCTACTTTATTTAGCAGGAAGACACACTAGACACTGTGCTCGTTGATTTCAATTTCTTTGCCACTACTGAGCTCTAGCTTCATAGTATCTGGATTGAATTTGTCCATGAGCCATGTAAGCAAGGACCTGTCCAATATGGTTGGCTTGAACTCCAGCAACCCACCAAAGCCCATGCCGCGTAGTCTGTCCTTAATTTCATTGTCGGTTGCTGCGACAAGCTTTGCGAATTTGGAAGGAGAACATCGAAGCGAGACTGGCCTAATCTTCTTATCTTCTCCGACATCATCACTGATGTTTGTGTCCTACGGGTTGTGCAAAAAAAAGCAATATCATTCAACTATTGAACATATATAAAATATTCAAATAGAAAATAAAAAAAAAGTACATCAAATTTTTTTTTTACCTCAGCAAGATCTACTGGGTAATGTACGCTGGAACTAGCCTCCCCATGCCGCATCTTTCTAGTGGCGTGCACATCGGGTGATGGGATTGTTTCAATGGTTTTGGAACGAAATCATTATCTTCATCATTGTCACTTGGCAGGGGGTGTGGAGGATCAGGAAGCCTAAGGTTTTTCCTCCTGTGTTTCATCTTGAGACGAGGGGACGAACGCACAGGCTCCATCCTAAGCACTATTCTGTATAAAAAAAGGGTTAATGTGTGTTTTGCAAAAAATCATGATAGGGAGTGCAAACAACAAACTAGATTAGTTGCAAAAACCACAAATAATCAAAAACACATAGGGGCAAAAGAAATTTGGTAACTACCAACACATAACTGAAAACAAATTGCAACATGCAGAGCAGTAAGTTTGCAAAACAAGTAAATCAGTAGTCCAGGGCATAAACTAGAGATTCATTAAAGCAACATGCACACAAAATTCAAATACCACAATAAAACATTAGAATTGCCACAATCATACAGTGACTAGAAACTACAAATTAACACAAATTGCAACATACAGGGCATTAAGTTTGCAAGTAATCAGGTGGTCCAGTACCATGAGAATAAAACTAGAGATTAATTTTGAGAGACCAAGTTGAGATGTGCCTTGGTCTATTTGTGATGAGTGATTGACTAGATGATTTAAGGCTTTACCGGTTGAGTCCATATTTCATATGTGCATGATTATGCTAACGGCTAACCGGATGTGTTGTGTTGTGTGCATTGTGTTGTGGTGTTTGTGTAAATAATATGTTGTGTGTTGTGTCTCTTGGCTTGTTATGTGCAGGTGTAAGATGTGACATGGCGGTCGACGGCAAGAGGTGAAGGTCAAGCGTGAAAGGTTCATGCCGATGTACTAGGACTGTGAAGGGTGGACACGAGTAGGCTTGGACCAAGGGACCTGAGGAGTCCGGGTGGAGTCACGGGCGATCCACATGATGCACGGAAGAGCAAGAGTACACGAATAGTGATGGAGACGGTGTTGGTCGAATCAAGCAAGACGGAGGTAAGTCGAGTAGGCGGCCTCGGAGCCGGAAGTGAAAGACTTGGAGGCGTCAAAGACTTGGTGGAGGCTGGACACACGTAGACATCGGTGAGTCACGCCTTGCGAGGCGTGCAAGAGGGTTTGATCGGTTTGACCTCAAAATCAGGGGTGAGTCATGCCAGGAGGGTGTGTAGAGGGTTTGATAGGTTTGACCTCAAAACCGGGGGTGAGTCACGCCAGGTGGGTGTGAAGAGGGTTTGGGTGGTTTTGGCCTGAAAACCACCATGCAGGCAGGTTTGCCGGTTTAGGCCTTAAAACCGGGGGCGAGTTCGGTGCGTCCGGACAGCGTCGAGTCAGAGGACGCATGGCAGCATCGTGAAGCATGCGTCGAGGCAAAGCGAAGTTGTGAAGGTGCTGGGTCTGTCCGATGAATGAAGAAAAAGTTGGACGACTTTACCCCTAGGGGGTATTTGGGTTGTGTGCTTAATGTAAGGGCATTTTGGACATTTGCCAAATGCCTATATTTGTATAGGAGGGCTGTTTGGTGCAGCGATCCCATTGGTGGTTTTGGTGGTGGTCTACTTATTTGTTTGTGAGAGCCTTTGGTAGAGGAAGAGAGGGAGAGAGAGGAGAGATCTTTGATTTGATCTTTTTTACCATCCTAGCTTTGTTTGTGCTTAGGATTGGCTCGTAACCGGACATGGTGGAGTAATCCAAGAATCAATTTTGTTCTCAATTGCTTCTCCTTCTCAAGATCTGAAATTTATTTTTTCCCTATTTTTGGAGCATTTTTGGGTGAATTTTTTGATCTCGCGATTGGTAGTGTTTTGGGGTGTTTTTCTTGAAGCAAATTGGTGCTAGGACATGTGCAAGAACATCTAGGATTATCCCCTAGCAAACCCATGCACAAGCACCTCAGTTTTTGAGATTTCCCGAAAATTCCCTTATTGTGCCCTTCTCTAAATCCATGGAATCTTATGACTAATTCATGAGCTTTTCAAGTTGAAACTTGGGGAATACCTTTAGTATGTTGTTGTGAGTCTATGGTTCAAATTTTGTGATTTTTAGAGGTGGTTTGATCGAGTTTCAGATTTTCTTCCCTCCTCACAAAGGCTGGTTTTTGGGATTTCGGAATATTTTGGAAATTTCCGGACCTGTAGAAGTTTCCGAAGGTTTTTCCAGAAATCTCCGAAAATCCAAAAGTTTCCGAAGGTTTGTCCTGATTTTTATGAACTGTGGTGTTGGTTTTAAAAGTTCTTCTTCCGACACGTGTTTGGACTCTATCTTGCTTCCGCTAATCTCAATTTTGGCTCCTAGCATCATTCCTAGGTCCATTGGCTCGTGCATAGCTAAGTGGATTTGATCTTGCTAGAAGAGAGGTTTGTGTATGGGTTTGGGACTTTAGCTAAGGTTCTTTGAGAAAATTTGAATCAGCTCCCATCACCTCCCTCTGGTCACCTTCCCGGTCCTTCAATTCATAGCAGAGCTTGGTTAAGGATCATACCACCTTAATCGGCTTTGTGATCCACAGGGCGACAAGTGAAAGGGCGATTTTGCATGCAGATTTGGTTTTTGTGTTTTGAGCTTGATTTCAGCTAATCCTAACCGGTGCTTTGAGCTATGGCACCTAGCTCTTGTTCTATTGGTTTTTTATCCTTAGGTGGTGTGGTCGCAACGAAGGATGACTACAAGTGGAGAAAGAAGCGGGATGAACTGAACAAGGATGATGAAGCAATGGCATTGATGCGTCTTTTGTTGGATGAAATACCTCAAGAAGATGATCTCCAATGCAAGCTTCATAGGATGAGTAAAGGTAAACTCTCCCAAGATATAACTTGTTTGTTCACTCGCCTTTGTGCTCATGGCGAGATGATTGCTGAGCTTAAGAAGAATGTGGACATGTCTAGACTTGATAATGTGAATGCTTCAACTTCATGCAAGTCTAGCTTACCTTTACCACACAAATCTTGTGATGTTTTGCACATTGAAAATGAGAAACTAAAAAGAGATGTATATCTTGGAGACAAGCAACTTGAATCTCGTACAAGATTACTTGATGAGCTCTCAATTGATTATGATGCTTTAAAATCTAAAAATGAAATGTTGAAATCTAATACCTCTCTACCATGTAATTCATGTGTTGCTTTAAATAATGATCTTGATAAAGCTAGAGATGAAATCTCTTTGTTGAAGTCAAATGCTTCTTTACCATGTGTTTCATGTGAGTCTTTGCCTGCTAAAATTAATGAATTAAAATTGACTCACACCACATGTGTTGAACAACTTGAGCATGCTAGGGCTGAAATTTGTGAAATGAAGTCTATGCCTTGTAGTATGTGCTCTTTGGTTCTTGATGATGATGCTCACCTTACTTCTTGTCATAATCATGATGCTTTGCTAGATCTGAATGATGATGTTTCTTCATGCGGTCTTATTTGCACATCATGCATTGAATTCGAAAGTGAAGTTTTGGCTTTGAAGCAAATGCGCGATGATATGAGCGCCCAATTGGTTGAGCACAATGAGATAAGTACCAACCTTGAGAAAGAAAATGAACTCTTCGTACCACATATGCTAAGTGCATTGAAAAGGAGATGGATAATTTGAGAAACGCTCCATGTGGTACTTGTCATCGCCTCAAACATGAAAATTAGGTTTTGACCACAAGATGCAAGAGTCTTTGTGCTAAGTCTTTTGATTCTCGCAATTCTTGTCACTCTGATGTTGGTGTTTTCAAAATTGCTTCTTCTCAACCGGAGTTGGCTTCTTCTATTGAGCGTGATGTCGGTGTTTTAGACTGGCAACCCACCTAGGGGGTACCCTAGGTGGTCTTTTGTGCGGTAAGGATCGTCGAGAATCAAGGAATCAATGGTGACGCAAGGAACACGATTTAGACAGGTTCGGGCCACTAGATCGCGTAATACCCTACGTCCTGTGTATTGGTTTGTATTGATCTTGGATGAACCAGAGTTGTTCTGTTCGAGGGGGGTCCTTGCCCGCCCTTATATGCACGGGAGGGCAGGGTTACAAGTCCGAGTCCTAGTCGAGTACTATTACAGAGTTCTACTCGGTATGGCCCGAGTAGTTTTCCATACACATACTTGACTAGTCCGAGTGGGATACTCCTATCCCTTATCCTGATCATACCCGAGTACGTCCCTTAGTGGGGCATCCAAGGTCTACTCGTGGGCTTGGGATGCATGCCCGACAAGCCCCCGAGTACTTTGTAGTCGTGCGCCATAGTCTCGAGTACTGTGGGCACCATCCGAGCAGTTTTGTCGAAGAGGTTGGTGTCCAAAGTGCTCGAGTACTATCGCTTGACTGGAAGGTACTCTTCTAGTTCCTTCTAGTTGCTTCTATTCCCCAGAGTTTTTATATGGTAGTGTAATGTCAATCGCACTCCATATGGAGTAGCCCCCGAGCCTTAGGTTGAGTCGAAGAGTCAGGCTTAGGGTCAATCCAGCTTTTTGACTGTTTTACCCTTGGAAATCTGAAAAAGAAAATTCTGACCATCGGGTACGGTAGCCGCAGCCCCCAAGCACTTGGGTGATTTTTTTTGTTGAAGTGGTCAACAACCCGTTGAAAAGAGTAGCCGTTGGGTGTTTAAGGCAATTAATCTGCTTAAAATCCACTCGTTGCGTAACTAACGCTTAGAATCTGGACGTGACGGGGATATAACTGGAGGGCCCCCTTTTGGTTAGGTTTACGCCCCACTGTAGTCAGATCTGTTTCTCTTCTTCTACTACTTTTCCGTTCCTGTTTTCCTCCGCCATCACGATTGCCAAGTGTCGCCGCCACCATTGCTGTTCTTTGAGAGAGATCCGAGGGTGAGTGCATTTTGCTGAGGTTGAAATCGGCGGATGCGCACTAAGAAGATGGGCAAGAAACCTGAGAAGATCCAAGGCAAGGCTCCAGCGGCGGTAAGGTGAAGTCCAAGAAGGGGAAGGAACTGGTGCTGCCGGCGCCCAAGGTGGGGCCGATGAACCAGACTGCGCCGCCGACGCCTAGAGTGACATGGCAGCAGTCAGTGATGAAGGAGGTGGCCGTGCAGGCGCTAGTTGATGCCAAGCTTCTGAAGATGAAGGAGGTACTCGAGTGGTGCCCTGCTTTTGCGAATGCGTGGCAGTTCGAGCAACACCCCAACGAGACAGTGATGCTTGCACACTTCGTAGAGAGAGGGTTGGTCGTGCCTACCTCCGACTTCTTCAGAGGTATCCTCGAGTACTATAAGCTTCAACTTGTTCACTTGAATCCCAATGGTGTACTGCATATGTCAATTTTCGTACACCTCTACGAAGTTTACTTGGGAGTTCCTCCGAGCCTTGAGCTGTTTAGGAAGTTGTTTCGCTGTAAATCTCAGCCTAGTGCACTTAGGACAGAGGTCTTTGGAGGCGCCGAGTTCCAACTCAGGAACTCGGTCGCATATATTGAGTACAATTTGACTGACTCCCATGGGGAGTGGAAGAAAATGTGGTTCTATATTGGGAACCATGATCTTCGCTTGCCGGTGGTTACTGGTCACGTGCCGAAGCATGCAGAGAACTGGGTGAGTGAACCCGAAGATACCTCAAAGCTTGACCATTTGTTGCAGCAGATTATTGAGTTGAAAGCACTTGGTCTCACTGGGATTAACGTGGTGGCCAGTTTTCTTAAGAGAAGAGTTCAGCTGCTTCAGAAACGGACTCACTCGGGGAGTGAGTACACGGGTTTTAAGGATCCATCGCGTATGTCCGATAAGGATATATCTGACGATGATATGGAGGTGTTGTTGGCCAAGTTCTTCAGGAACTACCAGGGAGTACCAGTAATCCCTGCAGCTCTTCGGCAGTATGATGCCTGGTATGAGCCAGAAGTGGTATGTCCTTGTACTTTTTGATGTTTGCGATATTTGTTTTAAATATCGACTTGTTTTTTTTTGCAATCCCGAGTTCTTGCCGGCTACTTGGCGAAGTCGGAACAAGAAGAAACTGTCGTTGAGGAGTCAGAGGATGAGCCCTCTCCTCCTGTGAAGAAACGCAGAGTAGTCCGCAAGATGTCTGCGGCTAAGTCTGCTTCAACTCCTGAGAAATCTCATGGTGCCAAGGTATGTAGCCGTGTACTCAATTGTAGCTGATAGACTTGATCTTGCAATCTTACTTTGTCGTGTTCAGAAGGTTGTCGATGCAACATTTGGTGATGATGAGGCGGCTTCTGGAGAAGTAGTCGTGACTGACCCGGGCGTCGGTATTGCGTCTGTTGAGAAGGTGCCAGAGGAGGTGCCACCAGCGGATGCTGAAGTAGCCCCCGAGCTGACCGCACAGGCTCCATCGGCTACCGCTCTGCTGGTTGCTGACCAGGCAGTCCTAGGATTGCCTGCTGGAGTAGCGGAGAAAGTGTCGCTAGTAGTTGTTACTGGCTCTTTATTGTCCAATGTAATTGCTAGTGGTAAGCTTTCTTTTGTGACTAGCTGTGTTAGTCTGAATTGTATTGTGGTCTTGACTCTGTGTTTCCCAAGTCTTGGCGAGAAGACGGCGCCAGCAACTACTCCTGTGGCGCTGAGTACTCGGCCACATGTTGCTGAGAAGAAACATGTGCGGTTTCCGCCACGCTCAACTGAGTGAGTTTGTTTGTCCTTGGTGTGTATCGTCGAGTCGTCTTGAAGTTGTATAATGACTGTTTTGATATAGGGATGCGGAGGAAACTATCCCTGTGGAGACAAGAATAGAGTCGTATCCCCCGACTACTTTATCTGCTCCCTTGGAGGATTTTATTGTCAAGGAAGTACCCGAAGTTGACGCTGGTCGCCTTGGAGCTACCATGTCTATGCTTCAAGAAGTGATTTTTTTGGTGGCGGTTCCCTCCGCTGCTTTAGGTTCTGGAAAAGCTTCTTTCTCGACATCTACTGGCGAAGCTCTGGCTGTAGTGGATGTAGAAAAATCCAAAGGATCAACTGCCCCAGGTATGTATACGTAGTCCTGGTATTGTAGTCATAGCATTCAGGTGACTGATGACAATTTGTTTTTTTTAGGCGCTGCTTTGGGTGCAACTCCTCATCTTGCGAAGAATACTCAAAGTCCAGTACTCAGCCTTCTGTCTGAGTTAGAGTTCCAGAGAGCTGTTGATGTGTCTCGGAGCTTCCAGGTGTATTTTCTTTGCTTTGTCACACAGATTGAATAATTTTAAGGCCTTTGACTGATCGCATTGCTTTGCACACTCGGACCCTTCAGGAACGAAGCCATCAATTGGAGCAGGAATGTGCCCAACTTACAGAAGCCTTGAGGGTTCATGAGGCTGGAGCAAAATCTTTTGCTGTGGAGTGGTCAGATCATGAAGTCTTGCAGCAGAAGCTGGAGAGCCGCTACAAGTCTTTTAACAAAAAGTATCAAGGTGAGTACTTTGTATCTTTCGAGTATGTCCGACTGTAGTCAGTTAGTGTTTAAACTTGGCCGTGTTTGCAGAGCTCAAGAGGCAAGAGGCTACTGCAAGTAGCCAACTCCTTGACTGGAGAAACGTGCACGATCGAGTGGCGGATGAAGCTGAACGTCTTTGGGCTGCGCTGATAGAAGCACAGGCTGCTTGCGAGCATCAGCGCGATAGGAAGATTCTGAACGGGGTGATGCTTGCTATGGCCATGGTGGCATGCAGAGATCATGTCCAGACCATAGGAAGACTTCGGGGCAAACTCCAAGAGTTGTCTGTGGCAGCTCAAGATCTGGTGAACGCAATTGCCCCCGTGGAAGAGGACGCAGGACCCCAATCGCTAGTCGAAGGCTCCCCCGGGTAAAGTGGTAGGTCTCTGCAAGGCTGTTTGCAAACAAGTCCTTGCTGTGATGAAGTCATACTACCCGAGGGCAGATTTGTCGGCGGCTGGTGACGGCGTGGCTCGCAACTGCACAGAAGAAGCATATGCGCAGTACCTCGAGGAGGCGGAGCCAATCGCGTCCAAGATGTTTGAATTTGTCTCTCAAGAGGAGCCTTGAACTTTTGTGTACTCTTGTAGTTTTTTTGAGTACCTTGAGCGATACTTTGGGAAATGAATGCTGGTTCTTTGTTTTGTTGCTTGAAGTAGTTGTCTTGATGTGGGGGAAGAGTAGTTTAGTCCGTCTCGCCCGACCCGAGGTCCCAGGGTCGGCTAAGCCCGACCCTTTGAGGGAGGAACTCTGCCTCGCCCGACCCTTTGGTCCCAAGGTTGGATGCACCCGACCCTTTGAGGATGGAACTCCGCCTCGCCTGACCCTTGGCCCAGGATCGAATGCGCCCGACCCGTTGTCACAAGGCTTCGTATTGCCCGACCCTTAAGTAGAGGGTCGGCCTTCTCCAAGCCCCCGAGGAAATAAAGTAGTTTTGAGTGTTGAGTAGTCGTGATGCTGTCGAGTACTCTGCTTTTTGGGGATGCACGGGTGTACTGTTCTCTTTTGTCCTTTCGTAGCATGAATGCTTTCATGTGGGCAGAGTTAGAGGTCATCAGACTCATTGATCATGGGTGCATAGTAACTCCTGGGTGGGTGGTAGTTGTAGCGCTTGGCTATAAATAGATCCCCCTGGAGGTCGACCTGAATAAGGTTTTTGAGTAGCAATGGATTGCCTGCGGTTGCTGTTGTTTGAGTGTAGAGAGCCTTCAGAGAGTACACCGGTGCTAGAAGATTCCTCGTAGATTGAGACCACCTTCCCTCCACAGACTCCAGCGCTCGTAGGGATAGCCGCGATGCTAGAAGAATCCTCGTAGGAGGTTTCATCGCGTGCCTCATCTTGCAGCTCGTGATCCAGTGGAGTACGCGCTGGAACTCGCGAGGGATAGGTGATGAGTGCCGTGGTCTTTATCCCGCTCTCTTAGAGGTGGAGGTGTGGCCGTAGAGTGGGTTGGCTCGGCAAGGGTAGCAAAAGAGCAGCCTTGGTTCCCTCTTGGCGCGACACGCGGGATTCATCGTTGCCGTTGTCAAGGCAACGACGGTGCAGGAGTTCCTGGCGTCGCCTTGGGTAGAGGACCTAGATATGGCTGCGTTTTGCGCCGCTTCCTTGCGTGTAGGCCCTCCCCATTGTAGTCGGCAGACCTGAGTGGCCTTGTGGTATTGTGGAATCCTGAGGCTTAAATGTTGCCCGCCAGTAGGCAGTTGCTTGTAGTCCTTCTGTGTTTCAAGTACTTTTACTCGTATGTAACTTGCTGATGTATCTTCAGTCCTAAGTAAAGAATTACTCCACTGAAACTTTGTACTAGGGCAGTAATGCTTGTTGAGTTGATAGTCTTGAGTCAAGAGTAGTATATCTTGTAGTTGGTAGTCGAGCTTTGGGCTCGAGTAGTTGACACGAGTTTTTGCTTTGATGCAATTACTCGGGTGCTGCTACGGGTAGTAGCGACAAAGGTGTTCTATATTCCAAGAGTTTGGTACTTGTTCTCCAAAAAGCTCTTGCAGTCTGTAAGATCCGGGTCCCATAACCTTTGATATGATGTAAGGACCCTCCTAGGGTGAGTTGAGTTTATGCAACCCTGTCGTGTCTTGGATTCGCTTGAGGACCATATTGCCTAAGTTGAAAGATCATTCCTTGACATTGCGGTCGTGGTAATGCCTTAACCCGTCAAGGTACATGGCAGATTGCACTAGCGCTGCACATCTTGCTTCTTCTAGATTGTCTAGATCTGTTTGCCTTGTTTCTTCTGCCAGTTCGTCGTCGTATTGTTCAACTGAGGGTGATTGCCACATGATGTCGGTGGGTAATATGGCTTCTGAGCCATACATGAGGAAATAGGGTGAGAGCCCAGCAGTCTTGCATGGTTGGGTTCGTAGTCCCCATAGAGCATTGGGTAACTCCTTGAGCCATTTGCCGCCTTTGGTGTTGCTGACGTAGTGTAGTCTTTTCTTGAGGGTGTCAAGTATCATGCCATTGGCACGCTCGACTTGTCCATTGGCTCGTGGGTGAGCGACCAAGACATAGCGGACATTGATTCCACTATTCTTGCAATATTCCCAGAAGTCATGATTATTGAAGTTTGACCCTAGGTCAGTGATGATCCTGTTAGGAAAGCCATAACGGTGTATGATTTCATCCAAGAAGTCGAGGACTCGGTCTACCTTGGGGCAAGTGACTGGTTTGATCTCAATCCACTTGGTGAATTTGTCGATTGCCACGAGTACTCGGTTGAATCCTCCTAGCGCGGTTGGTAATGGCCCTATCATGTCAAGCCCCCAGCAGACGAACGGCCATGTTGGAGGTATTGTGACTAGCTTGTAGGCCGGTACATGCTGTTGTTTGGTAAAGAATTGACAACCTTTGCACTTCTAAACTAGTTGTTTAGCGTCGGCCAGAGCCATTGGCCAGTAGAAGCCTGCTCTAAAAGCCTTGCCAACTATTGTCCGCGAAGAGGCATGGTTGCCACAGATTCCTTTGTGAATTTGTTCTAAGATTTCTTGGCCGTCTTCCTAGGTAACAAACTTCATGAGTACCCCTGAGGATGCACTTTTCCTATAGAGCTTGTCTCCGACTAGAACGTAATTTTTTACTCGCCGGAGATTTGTTCAACCTGATTTTTGTTAGATGGTAGCTTGTGATCTTTGATGTAGTCGATGAAGGGTGTCCTCCAGTCAACTTCTATCATCATGATTTCTCGAGTGGCGTCAGTGGTCTGGACCACTGGCAGTGTAACTTGTTCAGGTATGGACGGCTT
Organism: Setaria viridis; assembly: GCF_005286985.2. Taxonomy (NCBI): domain Eukaryota; kingdom Viridiplantae; phylum Streptophyta; class Magnoliopsida; order Poales; family Poaceae; genus Setaria; species Setaria viridis. The sequence goes on from NC_048269.2 coordinate 5,522,429, forward strand.
GTGCAGTTCGTGTACGAAAATTCCTGCTGGAACCTCTGCACGAGTTGAGCCCATTTTTGATAAGACATCGGCGGCTACGTTGTTGTCTCGGACGATGTGATGAAATTCCAAGCCTGAGAACTTGTTTTCCAGTTTGCAGACTTCTTTGCAGTAAGCGTCCATATTATCCTTGTTCCGGTCCCACTCGTCATTGAATTGGTTTATAACGACTAGTGAGTCGCCATACACCAGTAGTCTTTTGATGCTAAGGGAGATTGCAAGGCGGAGGCCGTGTAGCAGTGCTTCATACTCAGCTTTGTTGTTTGATACCTCCCAGAAGATTTGCAGTACATATTTGAGCTAGTCTCCCTTTGGGGAGATGATGAGTACGCCTGCACCGGCCCCTTCGAGTTTGAGGGACCCGTCGAAGTACATCACCTAGTGCTCCGGCCGCTCGACTGGTGTTGGTACTTGATTTTCGGTCCATTCAGCCACGAAGTCGACCAAAGCTTCGGATTTGATAGCTGTTCTTGGCTTGAAGTCCAAGGTGAGAGCTCCGAGTTCAATTGCCCATTTGGAGATTCTACCCGTGGCATCTCTGTTGTGAAGAATTTCGCCGAGCGGGAAGTCAAAGATGATTGTGATGTTGCGCTCTTGGAAATAATGGCACAGTTTCTGGGAGGTGAGCAGGATTGCATATAAGAGCTTTTGTATCGGTGAATACCGAGTTTTGGAGTCCGAGAGTACTTCGCTGACGAAGTAGACAGGTCGTTGGACCTTGTAAGCGTGGCCCGGTTCAGACCGTTCGACTACTATTGCCGTGCTGGTGACATGAGTAGTAGTTGATATGTATAGGAGCAAGTCCTCGTTTGGAGATGGAGCAGTGAGTATAGGAGGCTTTGACAGAAAGTCTTTGAGTTGCGTTAGTGCCTTGTCTGCCTCTTCTGTCCATTTGAACTTGTCCTGGCATTTGAGAAGCTTAAAAGAAGGGTAGTCCCCGTTCTCCAAGTCTCGAGATGAACCGATTGAGAGCGGCCATGCAGCTTGTGAGTTTCTGCACATCCTTGATGCCAGCTAGTGCTTGCATGTTTGTGATGGCAGATATTTTTTCCGGGTTGGCCTCAATGCCGCGATGGCTAATGATGAACCCAAGTAACTTGCTAGAAGGTATTCCGAAGACGCACTTAATAGGATTGAGTTTCCATCGGAAAGCTCGTAGACTAGAAAAAGTTTCCTCCAGATCAGCGATGAGTTCCTCCTAGTTTCTTGTTTTGATGACTATATCGTCGGCATAAGCTTTGACATTGCGGTGAAGCTGCTTTTCGAAGCACATCTGTATAGCTCGTTGATAGGTTGCCCCTGCATTCTTTAGTCCGAAGGATATTGTTTTGTAGCAAAAAACTCTGAAAGGTGTGATGAAAGCTGTTTTGGCTTGATCTTCTTCCTTGAGGCTTATCTGATGATAGCCGGAGTAGCAGTCGAGAAAGCATAGTAAAGCGCTCCCAACGGTGGAGTCAACCACTTGATCGATCCTGGGTAGTTCGAAAGGATCATTTGGACAGTGCTTGTTGAGGTCGGTGTAGTCGACACACATTCTCCACTCGTTGTTTTTCTTACGAACGAGCACGGGGTTGGCAAGCCAGTCAGGGTGAAAGACTTCTTTGATGAACCCTGCGGCGAGTAGCTTAGCTAGCTCTTTTTTTATTGCTTCTCGTCTGTCTTGAGCGAATCTGCGAAGTCGCTGCCATTTTGGAGTGGCTTTGGGATCAACATTAAGAGAGTGCTCGATCAGTTCCTTGGGCACACCTGGCATGTCAGCTGGTTTCCAAACGAAGATATCGTGATTAGCCCGAAGGAAACTGATGAGTGCGAATTCCTATTTAGGATCTAGCCCTGTTTCGATTAGGGTTGTCTTGGAGGAGTCGCTCGTCTAGAGGTCGACTGGCTTGAAGTCTTGCTTGCTTGTGGGTTTCATCTTTGTAGACCCCGACTTGTTTTCTGGGATCTCGAGTTCATTTGGATGGAGCTTCTTTGAAGCTGTAAAGACTTGTTGCATGGGGCTAGGTGCTTGAGAAGTCGCAGCGATTTCCACAGCTTTAGTGTCGCATTCGTAGGATCGCCGTAGATCTCCTCGTAGCGTTAGTTCTCCCTTAGGGCCTGGCATCTTGAGTACCAAGTAAACATAGTGTGGTATGACCATGAACTTGGTGAGTGTTGGCCTTCCGAGTATGGTGTGGTAAGATGTCTCGAAGCCCATGACTTCAAATCTGATGTACTCGGTACAGTAGTGTTCCTTAGTTCCAAAGGTAAATGGGAGGACGACTTGTCCTAGTGGTATAGCTGCGTTTCCAGGTACGATGCTGTAGAAGGGTGAATCTGTTGGAGTAAGCATTTCAGTGACATCGAGGCACATCTTCCTCAATGTTTTGGCAAAAATGACATTGAGTCCACTTCCACCGTCGATGAGGACTTTGGTTAGCTTTGAGCCTGCCACAACGGGATCGAGTACTAGGGGGAACCGGCCTGGTTCTGAGAACTTGGTCCATTGGTCCTTTCTACTGAAGGATATGGGCACTTCTGACCACTTTAGCGGTGTTGGATCTGTTGGTTCAATGGCCATGATCTCCCTGAGTACGAGTTTGTTGGCTCGCTTGGATGCGGTGCTTGAGATTCCGCCAAAGATGACGTTAACTGTCTTGGAGGCGGTTTGGAAGTCGCCTTCTTCTTCTTTGTCGTTGTGGACTTTGTTCTTGCCCTTATCCTTTTTCTTGGTGTGCTCCTCACGGGTGGTGGTGCGGGTAAATCTTGCATTACTCGGTGCATGCTGTAGCAGTCTATTGCCGAGTGTTTGCTAGTCGGGTGCCATGGGCACTACTTTTTGAGTAGTTCGGTGAAGGTCGGCCCTTCATCGTTTTTGCGGGATCCCTTTTTCCCAGAGTTGGTCATGGCAGCAACAGTGTTGTCGGGCTTCCTTTTGCGATTGTGATGACTCAAGAAGTTGTTTCGAGTATCATTGTGTCGAGTTCTATCCTGGTCATTGTTGTTGTTGTTGTCATGACCACGGTTGCGGTGGGAGCCGAACCATTCTTGCTCTTTGTCTTCTTTATCTGCCCGCTGTTGCACCATAACTTTAAGGCCTTTGACATTAGCTAGCCGTCGTCGACCGAAGTGTTGGTATGTTCGTCGATCATAGAGTCCGTTCTGGAAACACTCGATGACGTCTGTTTCTGAAATGTCAACTATGGTTGCCTTCTTTTTGAAGAACCGTCGCAAATAGTCGCGTAAGGTTTCACCTTCTTTTTGCTTAATTTGACTTAATTCGATCTTGTTGCCTGGTCTAGCCATGGAGCCGGCGTAGTTGTTGGTGAAACCTTTTGTCAAATCTGCCCAAGAGTCAATAGACTTGGGTTTGAGTGACTCTAGCCATGTCAATGGTGCGGGATTCCATGCAAATGGGGAAGTGGATGACTTTGGTGTCATTATTGCCTCCGGCTGCCTGAACTGCCAAGGAGTAGCATCGTAGCCATTGAATAGGGTATTGTTTGCCATCGTACTTGGTGATTCGTGTTGGCTTGAACTTGTCACGTAGTCTTGTCTTCATTACCCGATTTGTGAAAGCAGGAAAGTGGTTGTAGTTGTCAACTTCTCGCTTGCGCCGACTCTTGAGGATTTCTCGTAGATCACTGAAGTTTGACACTTCGTGGTTCTTCCGAGTAGGGCGAATACTTTTTACCGAGTTGGTGCAGCTGGCCTCTCCAACATCCTTATGGCATGCTGGGGCCTTGTGTTTGCTTGGGCTTTGGCTGTGTTGCCGAGGCTGGTTGACGACTTCATTGTCATTTCTTGGAGCATCGTTGTTGTTGGCTGCAGCACCCCTGCTGCCTTCTTGGTGAGCTGTGATGCGAGGAACAGACGGAATTTGTGATTCTTTGTCAAGTAGCTTGTAGGCTTGCTCCGCGAGTTGTGCGGTTAGTCCGTTGCCGCGCCGCACGAGCTGAGCTGTGGCTTCGTTGTCCCTGTCTTGAGGCATCAATGTTGTTAAAAGATTGATAGAGGCGATTGCCGCAAGTGGGGTATTGTGCTCTTGAGCCTGAACTGCGTCGAAAGCTCTTTCGAGGTTTGTGATGGGAATATTTGTAGCCATCGACTGCCATCGCTCAGCCCGAGTAGCGTTGCGCATCCTTCTTTGGTTTCTTTGATCAGAGGTTTCATTTTGTGGGGCGTCAGCTGTAGACTCGTCTTCTGAGATGTTGTCGAGTTGTGCTAATCGCCTAGGGGTTCTGTTCTGGCTAGTACCCGGGTTGTTATTTTGAGTAATAACAAGGACTTCCCTATCCGGGTAGTAACTTCCGGAACTTGACATTGCAATCTCTGTGGAACTTTCCTCGCGGTTGGAAGTGAGTGGGACACCCTCTTGATATGGGAGGTTGTCTATATCAGCGACAAGGCGCGAGTCATAGTCGCGAGCAAGAAGAGATGGTCTCAAACCTGGCCAATGTACGAATCTACCATGTGACGTTGACGTTATTACCAATCCTTGGGCTGGACCAGACAATGGTATCTCTGGGGGATAAACTGTCGGTGTTTTAGACCGGCAACCCGCCTAGGGTATGCGGTAAGGGTCGTCGAGAATCAAGGAATCAATGGTGACGCAAGGAACATGATTTAGACAGGTTCGGGCCGCTAGATCACGTAATACCCTACGTCCTGTGTGTTGGTTTGTATTTGATGAACTAGAGTTCTCTTGAGGGAGGTCCCTGCCCGGCCTTATATACACGGGAGGGCAGGGTTACAAGTCTGAGTCCTAGTCGGGTACTATTACAGAGTCCTACTCGGTATTGGCCCGAGTAGTTTTCCGTAAACATACAAGACTAGTCCGAGAAGGATATGCCTATCCTTGTTCTGATCTTGTCCGAGTACGTCCCTTAGTGGGCCGTCCAAGGCCTACTCGTGGGCCTGGGGAGTACGCCCGACAAGCCCCCGAGTACTTTGTAGTCGTGCGCCATAGTCGGGCACTGCGGGCACTACCCGAGTAGTTTTGCAGACTGAAGTGCTCGAGTACTGTCGCGTGGCTGGAAGGTACTCTTTTTTGCAGCTTCGAGTTGTTTTCGTCCCCGAGTAGTTTTATATGGTAGTGCGATGTCAATCGCACTCCATATGGAGTAGCCCCCGAGCCTTAGGTTGAGTCAAAGAGTCAGGCTTAGGGTCAAACCAGCTTTTGTCCATTTTACCCTTGGAGATCTTGAAAAGAAAAAACTGACCAACGGGTACGGTACCCGTAGCCCCCGAGCACTTCGGCAATTTCTGTCGTTGAAGTGGTCAGCAGTCCGTTGATACGCAATTAATCTTTCCGTTGCGCAACTGACGTGTGGAAAACCGGATCCGGCGGAGATAAAACTAGAAGGCCTCCTTTCGGTTGCTGTTACGCCGTACGGTAATCAGATCTCGTTTTCCTTCGCCCACTGCGCCTCCGCCCGATGTTTGGCCACCGCCAGTGTTGCCACCTCCGCCATTGCCGATTTTTGAGAGAGATCCGAGTGTGAGCCCCCTCTTAACTTGAGGTTGAGTCTGTCGAATGCGCACCAAGAAGATGGGCAAGAAACCCGAGAAGATCTAGGGCAAGGCTCCGGTGACGGGCAAAGTCAAATCCAAGAAGGGGAAGGAGTTGGTGCTGCCGGCCCCGAAGGTTGGGCCGACGAACCAAACTGCACCGCCGCCGCCTGGGGTGACTTGGCAACACTCGGTGATGAAGGAGGAAGCTGTCCAAGCGTTAGTTGATGCAAAGCTCCTTCAGCCGAAGGAGATTCTTGAGTGGCGCCCCGCATTTCCCAATGCGTGGCAATTTGAGGAACATCCTGCCGAGATAGTGATGCTTGCGCATTTTGTGGAAAGGGGATTAGCGGTGCCCACCTCCGACTTCTTCAGAGGTATTCTTGAGTACTATAAACTCCAACTTGTCCACTTGAATCCCAATGGTATACTACACATGTCTATTTTTTTCATCTGTGCGAAGTATACCTGGGAGTACCTCCAAGTCTTGAGTTGTTTAGGAAGCTGTTCTGTTGTAAGCCTCAGCCGAGTGCTCAGCGGACGGAAGTCTTTGGAGGCGCCGGGTTTCAGCTTAGGAACTCGGGCGCATATATTGAGTATACTCTGACCGACTCCCATGGGGAGTGGAAGAAAACATGGTTTTACATCGGGAACCATGAACCTTGCTTGCCTGTGGTGACCGGTCACGCGTCCAAGCATGCAGAGAACTGGGTGAGCGAGCCTGAGGATACCCCTGAGCTCGATCACCTGATGCAGCAGATCATTGAGTTGAAGGCACTCGGTTTGACTGGGATCAACGTGGCGGCCAGCTTCCTGAAGAGAAGGGTTCAGCCACTCCAACAACGTGCTCACTCGGGAAGTGAGTACGTAGGTCTGAAGGATCCGTCGCGTATGTCCGAGGAGGACATATCGGATGATGACGTAGAGGCGCTGCTGGCTAAGTTTTTTAGGAACTATCAGGGAGTACCAGTAATCCCTGCAGCCCTTCGCCAATATGATGCCTGGTACGAGCTAGAACTGGTATGTCGTTTGCTCCCGACTTGTTGCTTTTGACTTGTGATTCTTGTTGCTGATACCAATTTTGTTGCTGTGAAGTCCCGAGTTCTTGCCGGCTACTTGGCGTAGTCGGAAGAAGAATCGGAAGCTGTCGCTGAGGAGGCTGAGAGCGAGCCGTCTCCACCTGTTAAAAGACGCAGAGTAGTCCGCAAGATGTCTACGGCTAAGTCTGCTTCAACTCCTGAGAGGTCCCGGGGTACCAAGGTATGTAGTCGGTAACCTGTCTGTTAATGATGGATTTGAATTTGTTATTGATGTAGTGAATCTTGTCTTGGTTCATGAAGGCTGTGTATACGGCGCTTGTTGAAGATGAGGCTGTTTCTGAAGAAATGGCCGAAACCGACCCAGAAGTCGATGATGTGGCTATTGACATGGTGCCGAAGAGGGTACCATCAACAGACACTGGGGTAGCCCCCGAGTTAACCGTGCCAACTCCATCGGCTGCCCTGCCGCCTATTGCTGATCAGGCGGTCCTGGGGTTGCCTGCTGGAGTAGCGGGTGCAGCAAAAGAGGTGTCGTCAGTACTCGTTACCGGTACCTTGCTATCCAATGTGATCGCCAGTGGTGGGCGTTGTCCCTTCTGTTTGTATTCGTTTGAGTAGTATTGGAGTCTTGACTTTGGTTTTGTAGGTCTTGGCGAGAAGACAGCGCCTGCGGCGCCCAGTACTCGGTCATCTGTCACCGAGAAGAAACGTGTGCGACTTCCGCCACGTTCATGTTGGGATACGAGGTAGGCTACACAAGCGCAAATCAAAATTTCTACCGCGTAAATTTCTACTGGTGCGGAAGATGTAGATTTGCGTCGATGCAGTGAAGGCGATCAACGTAGTCGTACGTAGTCGATCAACGTAGTCGTACGTAGTCGATCACGTCAACGTCCAGCAGCTCCTCAGCAGCTCGTCCACGTGCAGCAAGATCGCCCTCGTGCTGCGGCTTGTCGGCGGCTCATCCAAGTGCTACAGGCGCAACACCTCCAAGGTATCCACACGTGCAGGGAGGAAGCGTCGCAAACTGGACTCCTAGATCCGCGAGTTGCAACAGGCGAGGGCGTGGGAGGTGTGGCAGATGTGTTTTGCCAAAAAAAGTGTGAACCCTAGGGCGCCCCCACCCCTCTATTTATAGAGGTTCCTAACGGGCCTCTGGGTCCGAGGCCCATTAGTACTTCTAAACCTAATCCAACTCGGATAAGATCCGAATTGGGCTTCCAGCCCCTTAAGTGTGTGACCCTATGGGTTCGGATACGTATAGATATGGCCCGAGTACTCCTACTCGGCCCAATAGTCGGTAGCGGCCTCTAGCAAGACGTGCCAACTCCTATACGCACACGAAGATCATATCAGATGAACCATCACAACATAATATACATGCTATTCCCTTTGCCTCACGATATTTGGTCTAGCTTCAAGCCGACCACTCTTTCTCGATCCTGTGATTCGGAAGCCCTTTGTGGGTTAACTCTTAACCGTACATAGCATGGCCATGCATTTTCGGATCTGATCACTCGAGGGGCCCAGAGATATCACTCTCAATCAGAGAGGGGAAAATCCCATCTTGATTGACCATGTCTCATAGCATGCTTCTTGACAAACCTGAAAGCTACCTTTATAACTACCCTGTTACGGCGTAGCGTTTGATAGCCCCTAAGTAGGTCCATCCACATCTAGAATACATGCGATAATCTCAGGTCTAAGGACAAAGCGTATATGTTGTTTAAAGAGAGAACTACTTCTCCTGTTGGGTCAGTCCTAGCACATGTCTCCACATGTGTCCACATTATTAGTTCAACATCTCCATGTTCATGACTTGTGAAACATAGTCATCAACTAATACATGTGCTAGTCTAATATTCATGTGTCTTCTCACATGAACTCCGACTAGGGACAACTTTAGAATAACCATACAAGTAAAGAGTTTCACATACAATTCACATAATTGCAAATCAATTCAAGTAGCCTTTATTGGATATTCAATGAACACAATATACAAATCATGGATACAAATGGAATATCATCATCTCTATGATTGCCTCTAGGGCATACCTCCAACAGTCTCCTACTTGCACTAGAGTCAATCTAGAAGGTACCTAATACCCATAGCTCTTACATGCGCATCATGCTTAGCCTGCGGGAGTGGTTTTGTCAACGGATCAGAAATGTTCAGATCCGTGTGTATTTTGTATATCTTGATCTCACCCCGGTTAACGAAGTCTCGAATAAGATGAAATCGCCGCATTACGTGTTTGTTCTTCTGGTGGTTCCTTGGCTCCTTTGCTTGCTTAATTGCCCCATTATTATCACAGTAGAGATTCAATGGGCTGGACGCATTCGGGAACACACCAAGCTCAATGAGGAAATTCCTTATCCAAACACCTTCCTTCGCGGCTTCTGAAGCCGCGATGTACTCGGCTTCTGTCGTAGAATCAGCCACCGTCTCCAGCTTAGAACTCTTCCAACTAACAGCACCACCATTTAGCGTGAACACAAATCCTGATTGTGACTTTGAATCATCTCTGTCGGTTTGGAAACAAGCATCGGTGTAACCTGTTACAACGAGCTCCTCCTCACCTCCATAGACGAGGAACATATCTTTAGTCCTTCTCAAGTACTTAAGAATGTTTTTTGCCGCTGTCCAGTGACTCTCACCTGGATCAGATTGGTGTCTGCTCATCATACTTAGCGCATATGAAACATCTGGGCGAGTACTTATCATTGCATACATGATAGATCCAATAGCCGAGGCATATGGCACTCTACTCATGCGATCCCGCTCATCAGCAGTCGAAGGACACTGAGTCTTGCTGAGATGTATGCCATGTGACATAGGCAAGAACCCTTTCTTTGCCTCTTCCATGCTGAACCGCTTCAACACTTTGTCAATGTAAGTATCTTGGCTTAAACCTATAAGCCTTCTCGATCTATCTCTATAGATCTTAATGCCCAGAATATATGCCGCTTCCCCTAAGTCCTTCATCGAAAAACTATTTTTCAGTGAAGTCTTTACGGACTCAAGCATAGGAATGTTATTTCCAATCAGTAATATGTCATCCACATATAAGATTAGAAATACTACAGAGCTCCCACTAACCTTCTTGTAAACACAAGACTCTTCTTCGTTCTTGGTGAAGTCAAACCCTTTGACCACTTCATCAAAACGAATGTTCCAACTCCTAGATGCTTGCTTCAATCCATAAATGGATCTTTGAAGCTTGCATACCTTTCCAGCATTTTTCGGATCGACAAAACCCTCGGGCTGTATCATATACACGTCCTCAGCTAGGTTTCCATTCAGGAAAGCTGTCTTGACATCCATCTTCCATATCTCATAATTGAAATATGCAGTTGTAGCTAGAATAATCCGAATGGACTTAAGCATCACTATGGGCGAGAAGGTCTGGTCGTAGTCAGCTCCTTGAACTTGTTGAAAACCTTTTGCAACAAGTCGTGCTTTATAGATGTGAACATTTTCATCCATGTCCTTTTTTCTTCTTATAGATCCACTTGCACTCTATGGCTTTAACACCATCAGGCGGGTCAACCAAGTTCCAAACTTGATTGTCTCCCATGGACTCTATTTTGGATTGCATGGCACTCTGCCATTTTTTGGAGTCTGGGTCCATCATTGCTTCTGCATATGTCGCAGGCTCATCATTGTCCAACAATAATATTTTCCACATTTCGTGGAGCCTTGCTGACCTTCGTGGTTGTGGCGGTGCTTCTCTTGCCATGGGTATCTCAACTTGTTCTGCTACATTAGCATCACTCATTGATTCTTGCCCGATCGGCTCATCTTGAACTTCTTCAAGATGCACTGTCTTTCCACTCTTTTCTCCTTTGAGAAACTCTTTCTCTAGGAAAACCCCGTTCCGAGCGACAAACACTTTGCCTTCTGATCGGTTGTAGAAATAATATCCCAAAGTTTCCTTTGGATATCCCACGAAAATGCACTTATCCGACTTGGGTGTGATCTTGTCCGACTGAAGTCGCTTGACAAACACTTCACATCCCCAAATCTTTAGAAAAGACAAACTAGGAACCTTTCCAGTCCATATCTCATATGGTGTCTTAACTACGGATTTAGATGGTACCCTATTAAGTGTGAAAGCTGCTGTTTCTAGAGCGTATCCCCAAAATGACAATGGTAGGTCCGACTGGCTCATCATTGATCGAACCATGTTTAACAAAGTTCGATTACGTCGCTCGGACACACCGTTTCTCTGAGGTGTTCCAGGCGGCGTAAGTTGTGGAACAAGTCCGCAATTCTTTAGATGATTGCTAAACTCGTGGCTCAAATACTCGCCTCCACGATCAGATCGTAAGGCCTTAATTTTCTTGCCACGCTGATTTTCAACTTCATTCTGAAATTCCTTGAACTTTTCAAAGGTTTCAGACTTGTGCCTCATCAAGTAGACATAGCCATATCGACTAAAATCATTAGTGAAAGTTATGAAGTATTGGAATCCTCCTCTAGCCGTCGTGCTCATTGGTCCGCATACATCACTATGTACGAGTTCCAACAAGTCTACTGCTCTCTCAGGAAATCCTGTGAAAGGTGTCTTGGTCATCTTGCCTAGCAAGCAAGCCTCACATGTCTCGTATGATTCAAAATCAAACAAAGTTAGAAGTCCATCAGAATGGAGCTTCTTCATGCGCTTTTCACTTATATGACCCAAATGACAATGCCACAAGTAGGTAGGACTCAAATCATTAGGCCGAGGCCTTTTAGCACTTACATTACAGACAGGTGAACCATCAAGATTTAAAACAAATAATCCATTCACAATGGGTGCAAAAGCCATAAACATATTATTCTTAGAGATCACACAATCATTGTTTTCACTCGCAAATGAATAACCATCCTTCATCAAGCATGAAGGAGACAAAATGTTTCGACTTAAACTAGGAACAAAATAACAATTATTCAACTCCATAATAAATCCTGACGGGAGGTGGAGTTGCAACGTCCCGACGGTCAACGCAGCAACTCTTGCATTATTGCCCACGCGGAAATCAACTTCTCCTCTTTCCACGCTTCTACTTCTTATCATTCCCTGCATCGAATTGCAAATATGAGCAACCGATCCGGTATCAAATACCCAAGAATTAATAATTGTATCAGCAAGAAATATGTTGTCTATAACATTAACAACAAGTGTACCTGAGGTAGAAGTACTCTTACTTCCGCCATTCTTCAATGAAGCTAGGTACTGCTTGCAGTTTCTCTTCCAGTGACCAAGTTCATGACAGTAAAAGCACTCTTTGTCTGGAGCAGGTCCAGGTCCAGCTTTAACCTTGGGCGCTGGGTTTGGCTTGGACGTTCCAGCCTTGCCCTTCTTCTTCCAAGAATTGCCCTTCTTCTTAAAGCTAGGCTTGTTTTGTATAGCCATCACATGGCTGGTACTAGTGATTTTCTTGATGTCTACCTCTGCTATCTTGAGCATACCACACAGTTCATTCAGACCCTTCTCCGTCCCATGCATATGGTAGTTCGAGATGAAGTTCCCATAGCTAGGCGGAAGAGACGAAAGAATGAAGTCAATGGCCAACTCTTTGCCCATTGGGAAGCCCAGCTTCTCTAATCGCTGAGTGTAACCAACCATCTTGATTACATGTGGTCCTACTGCTGCGCCTTCTGCTAGCTTGCCCTCCAGAAAGGCTTTGGACACATTGAACCTTTCAGTCCTAGCCTGTGTCTGGAACATGTCTTTGAGCGGCACGATCATATCGTGTGCCTCATGATTTGTTTCGAACTGCATCTGCAGCTCAGGTTCCATGCAAGCAAGCATAAGGCAGCTTACCTCAAGATTAGCATCAAATGCCTTCTTGTAAGCAGCCTTAACGGCAGCAGATGCATCATCAGCAGGTACTGGTGGTAGTGGGGTGTCTAGAACATCTTCCTTTTTATCAGCCCTGAGAACAATTCTCAGGTTACGGATCCAATCCGAGCAGTTTGTTCCATTCAACTTGTCCTTCTCAAGGACCAAACGCAAAGCAAACGATGTGGTGGTGTTGCTAGGTGCCATTTAATCTACAACAAAAGTAATGCAAAATACACTAAGACAAACGTATCCATGATAGAGTAAATCACATTAAACTATTTTAACAGAATCTACTCCCACTAAAATCAATATCCCTCTATTGAAACTTAGTGATTCAGGATCCACAACTAACAAGTCTACTAGTGAGCTTTAGCATCACCGCTAGCAAACAAGGTAGATCGGTAAGCAACTTTTGCTAATCATATCACATATGACTCCTGTTGTTGGGTGACATCTCTATGTCTCGGCGCCCAACCTTTATGCCCCAAGGTCCTTAACCGTTAAAATAACCTTGTTAAGCAAACCAACCCTTATGCGTATAAGTGTCCGACACAAACCCGTCTAGTCAAGGAAAACTAGTGGTACCCTAATTTCATAGACCCACCACTAATTGTACAAGACATGGGACGGTGCAAGTTTTAGTTGGGAGGGCATACTAACTTAAACTTTGTGAGGGATCGTTCTACTTCTAACATCACAGCATGCAGAAAGTAAAACATAAACAGAATAGCATTCACACAGTTGTGACACAGTATGGCCCATTTTCATATGGTGATCTCCATCTCCATAGAACCTGTTCACCATGGTGATCTCCATCTCCATGTTCCATGTGCGCCATCCTCCTGGTGATGAGTCCTCCAAGAACTAGAACATGCTATTACGCCTAATAGCTAGTAAGGAAGCTAGTAATGAAGATTACATAGTTGCTTGGATCATCATAGATTGGTACGCAGACCATTAAATACAATAAAGTGACAACACATATGGCTCCTGCCGTGTTGCCGTACGCGCGACACGTAGGTCACGAATGAGTTACACACATGCATCACATACACAATGGGCCATACTGATCACAAGATACATACATACATCCTGCAAAACAGAGTTAAGCGTCCTAACGTTCGAAACTTTGGATGCCCGAAACTCCATCTTCCAAGCCGAATTTGGGAAATCTAATTTCGCCGAAAATGGCAAAGCGGTTGAATTTCATGTGTAACTTTTTCTGTAGATCAATTTTCATATAAAATTTGCCCCGATCCGAGATCGTACCGAAAAGTTACGGCTGATTTACCGAAGCATACGCATACGGCAAAAATCCTGACCCCGGTAGTAGATCCCATCTACTTTTGCACATCTAATGCGCCTGGCGTATGACCCTGGATTTCGATTCGACCAATCATATTGATCTTCGCTCACTGCAACTGGATTTACGTGTATTACTTAACTCCGATGGCGGAAACTGTCCGGTAGGAGTATGTCGTTACACTACCATTGCAGCAAGAGCACGAAACCAGGACATAGATCAAAATGAAAACTCGCATATCTCCATATGCACACATCCCGAATCCAAAACTAAATAGCTACGGCTCTGATACCACTGTTGGGATACGAGGTAGGCTACACAAGCGCAAATCAAAATTTCTACCGCGTAAAACCAGGAAGAGCTGTCGTATAAGGATCACGGGATTACCACTCGACGCACTACTGGTGCGGAAGATGTAGATTTGCATCGATGCAGTGAAGGCGATCAACGTAGTCGTACGTAGTCGATCAATGTAGTCGTATGTAGTCGATCACGTCAACGTCCAGCAGCTCCTCAGCAGCTCGTCCACGTGCAGCAAGATCGCCCTCGTGCCGCGGCTCATCAGCGGCTCGTCGGCGGCTTGTCCAAGTGCTGCAGGCGCAACACCTCCAAGGTATCCACACGTGCAGGGAGGAAGCGTCGCAAACCGGACTGCTAGATCCGCGAGTTGCAACAGGCGAGGGCGTGGGAGGCGCGGCAGATGTGTTTCGCCAAAAAAGGTGTGAACCCTAGGGCGCCCCCACCCCTCTATTTATAGAGGTTCCTAACGGGCCTCTGGGTTCGAGGCCCATTAGTATTTCTAAACCTAATCCAACTCGGATCAGATCCGAATTGGGCTTCCAGCCCCTTAAGTGTGTGACCCTATGGGTTCGGATACGTATAGACATGGCCTGAGTACTCCTACTCGGCCCAATAGTCGGTAGCGGCCTCTAGCAAGACGTGCCAACTCCTATACGCACACGAAGATCATATCAGACGAACCATCACAACATAATATACATGCTATTCCCTTTGCCTCACGATATTTGGTCTAGCTTCAAGCCGACCGCTCTTTCTCGATCCTGTGATTCGGAATCCCTTTGTGGGTTAACTCTTAACCGTACGTAGCATGGCCATGCATTTTCGGATCCGATCACTCGAGGGGCCCAGAGATATCACTCTCAATCAGAGAGGGGCAAATCCCATCTTGATTGACCATGTCTCATAGCATGCTTCTTGACAAACCCGAAAGCTACCTTTATAACTACCCTGTTACGGTGTAGCGTTTGATAGCCCCTAAGTAGGTCCATCCATATCTAGAATACATGCGACAATCTCAGGTCTAAGGACAAAGCGTATATGTTATTTAAAGAGAGAACTACTTCTCGTGTTGGGTCAGTCCTAGCACATGTCTCCACATGTGTCCACATTATTAGTTCAACATCTCCATGTTCATGACTTGTGAAACATAGTCATCAACTAATACATGTGCTAGTCTAATATTCATGTGTGTCCTCACATGAACTCCGACTAGGGGCAACTTTAGAATAACCATACAAGTAAAGAGTTTCACATACAATTCACATAATTGCAAATCAATTCAAGTAGCCTTTAATGGATATTCAATGAACACAATATACAAATCATTGATACAAATGGAATATCATCATCTCTATGATTGCCTCTAGGGCATACCTCCAACAGTTAAACCCGGTGAGCTTCCTTGTCTTTTTTGTATGACATTGGATTGTCTTGAAGTCATGTAGTGACTCTTTGTTTTTGGAGCAGAGATGTAGAGGAGACCATCCCTGTAGAAACAGGGGTAGCACCGGATACCTTGACTACAACATCTATTCCTTTGGAGGACTTAACAGTTGAAGAGGTACTCGAGATTGATGCCGGCCGTCTTGGAGCTACTATGTCAATGCTTCAGGACGTGATTCGCTCAGTGGAGGTTCCTACTACTGCATCAGGTTCGGGGAGCGCTGCTTTATCATCGTCTACTAGCGGATCGCTAGCCGTAGTAGATGTTGAGAAAGCCAAGGAAATGACTACTCCAGGTAAGTGCCTGTAGTCTGTTTGTTGTAGTCGTAGTTGATAGCTGACGTGGTAAACGTTGTAGGTGTTACTCTGGGTACGGTTCCTCATCTTGTGGAGAGTACCCAAAGATCAGTACTTAGCCTGCCTTTTGATTTGGAGTTCCAGAGAGCCATCGATGTTTTCCGGAGCTTCCAAGTAGATTTCCTTTGTTGTATGACCCGAGTAGTCGTGAGGCTTTTGAAGCTTATCATACCATACTTGGATGCTTTCAAGAGAGAAGCCATCAATTGGAGCAGGAATGTGCCTGACTGACAGAGGCTCTTCGGGTTCATGAAGTCGGGGCAAAGTCCTTTGCCGTGGAACGCGCGGATCACGCGGTTCTGTAGGAAAAACTGGAGAGCTGCTACAAGACCTTGAACAAGAAGTATCAAGGTGAGCATGTCAACTACTCTAAGTGTGTTCAACTGTAGTTGACTGTGGCCTGAGTTCTTGCTTTTGCAGAGCTCAAGAAGCAGGAAGCGGCTGCAAGGAGCCAACTCATCGATTGGAGAAACGCTCATGACCGGGTAGCAGATAAAGCCGAACATCTTCGAGCGGCGCTGACGGAAGCACAGGCTACTTGCGAATATCAGCGGGACCGAAAGATGCAAAATGGTGTGATGCTTGCCATGGCCATGATGGCATGTAGAGATCATGCCCAGACCTTGGGAAGACTTCGGGGCAAACTCCAAGAGCTGTCTGGAGCAGCCGAAGACTTGGTGAATGCCATAGCCCCCATGGAGGAAGGCGCAGGGCCGCAATCGCTAGTAGAGTGGCTAAGAGCTGCCCCGAGTAAAGTGGTGGGACTCTGCAAGACTCTTTGCAAACAGGTTCTTGCAGTTGTGAAGTCCTACTACCCGAGGGCAGACTTGGCGGCAGCTGGAGATGGCGTGGCTCGCAACTGCACAGAGGAAGCATATGTGCAGTACCTCGAGGAGGCGAAGCCTATTGCAGCCAATATATCGGAGTTTGTCTCCCTAGAGGAGCTTTGAGCTTTTGTGTGTACTCTTGTTCTTGTACCGAATACTTTGATATGTTTGAACATCAAGCCTTTGAATTTTGAAGCTCGTTGTCTTGCGAAGAGTAGTTCTACTCCGTTTTATCCAATCTAGAGTACTGGAGTAGGCTGGGCCTGATACTCTAGGGAGGAAGATTCATCCTGCTTGACCTTGAGTTCTTTGAGGACAGAGTAGTCGAAGCCCCCGAGATGTAGGCCATGCTTGGCTTGTACTAGTCCCAAGTGCTGAGTAGTCGTAATGCTGTTTGAGTACTCACCTTCTGAGGGACACGGGTGTACTGTACTCGTTTGTCCTTGGCGGATGCACGGGTGTACTGTGCTCTTTTGTCCTTGGCGGATGCACGGGTGTATTGTACTCCTTTGTCCGTTGTGGCGTGAGTGCAGTCACATGGGCAGATTCAGGAGTCGGACTCATTGATCACGGGTGCATAGTGACTCTTGAGCAGGTGGTAGTTGGGGCTTTCGGCTATAAATAGGGCCATCTGGTGGGCGAACCAACTCAAGCTTCTGAGTAGCAATGGATTGCCTGCGGTTGCTTCTGTTTGAGTGTAGAAAGCCATCAAAGAGTGCACCGGTGCTAGAAGATTCCTCGTAGATTGAGGCCACCTTCGCTCCACAGACTCCTGCGCTCGTAGGGATAGCCGCGATGCTAGAAGAATCCTCGTAGGAGGTTTCATCACATGCCTCACCTTGCAGCTCATGATCCAGTGGAGTACGCGCTGGAACTCGCGAGTGATGGGTGACGAGTGCCGCGGTCTTTATCCCGTTCTGAAAGAGGTGGAGGTGCAGCCGTAGAGTAGAAGGGCTTCGTAAGGCTAGCAAAAGAGCAGCCTTGGTTCCCTCTAGGCGCGTCTTGCCGAATTTGGCGTTGCCGCTGTCAAGGCGGTGGCGGTGATGGAGTACCTGGCATTGCCTTGGGTAGGGTACCTGGACGTGGCTGCGTTTCGCGCAGCTTCCTTGCGTGTGGGCCCTTCCTGCGGTCGGCAGACCTGAGTGGCCTTGTGATATAGTAAAAGCATGAGGCTTAAATGCAGCCCGCCAGTAGGCAGTTGCTTGTAGTCTTCGTGTAAGCCGAGTCCTTGTACTCGTATGTAACATGATGTACTCTTGTTTCAGTAGAGATTAATACGAAGAGTTTTGTACCGGGGCGATGATCCTTGTGGTAGAGAACTCATGTTGAAGCTATCTTGAAGTTAGTAGTCGGGCAGTTGGCCCGAGTAGCGGCCTTGAAGCGACTACTCGGGTGCTGCTATGGGTAGTAGCGACAGAGATGTTCGATATTCCAAGAATTTGGCACTTGTTCTCCTGAGAGTTCTTGGAGCCTGTAAGATCCGGGTCCTGTAACCTTTGATACGATGTAAGGACCTTCCCATGGTGAATTGAGTTTATGTAATCCTGACGTGTCTTGAATACGTTTAAGGACCATATCGCCCGAGTTGAAAGATCTTACCTTGAGGTTGCGGTCGTGATAACGCCTTAAACCGTCAAGGTATGTGGCATATTGCACTAGTGCTGCGCATCTTGTTTCTTCCAAACTATCTATATCCGTTCGCCGCATTTCTATTGTAAGTTCTTCGTCGTAGTGCTCAATGGATGGTGATTGCCACATTATGTCGGCGGGTAATATGGCTTCCGAGCCATATACCACAAAATAGGGTGATAGTCCCGTAGTCTTGCATGGTTGGGTACGTAGGCCCCATAAGGCATTGGGTAACTCTTTGAGCCATCGGTCGCCTTTGGTGTTGCCGACGTCATGTAGTCATTTCTTCAAGGCATCGAGTATCATGCCATTAGCACGCTCGACTTGACCATTGGCTCGCGGATGAGCAACCGAGACATAGCGGACGTCGATGCCACTGTTCTCGCAATATTCCCAAAAGTCGTGATTATTGAAGTTTGACCCGAGATCTGTGATAATCCTGTTGGGAAAACCATAGCGGTGTACGATTTCATCCAAGAAGTCAAGGACTCGATCTGCCTTGGGGCAAGTGCCCGGTTTGACCTCGATCCATTTGGTGAACTTGTCGATTGCCATGAGTACTCTGTTGAATCCTCCTGGCTGGCGCAGTTGGTAATGGGCCGATCATGTCGAGCCCCCAGCAGGAAAATGGCCATGTTGGAGGTATTGTGACTAGCTTGTAGGCCGGCACGTGTTGCTGTTTTGTGAAGAATTGACAACCTATGCATTTCTGAACCAGTTGTTTGGCATCGGCCAAAGCCATTGGCCAGTAGAAGCCCACTCTGAAAGCCTTGCCAACTAGTGTCCTTGAAGATGCGTGGTTGCCGCAGATTCCTCTGTGAATCTCTTCTAGGATTTCTTGGCCATCTTCTCTAGTGATGCACTTCATGAGTACTCCAGATGATGCACCTTTCCTGTAGAGCTTGTCTCTGACTAGAACGTAATTCTTTACGCATCGGGAGATTTGCTCAGCTTTATTCCTATCGGATGGTAGCTGGTGATCTTTGATGTAGTCGATGAAGGGTGTCCTCCAGTCCACCTCTATCATCATGATTTCTCGAGAGACGTCAGTAGTCGGGACTACTGGCAGTGTGACCTGTTCAGGTATGGACGGCTTGTGTAGTTCGTGTACGAAAATTCCTGCTGGAACTTCTGCACGAGTTGAGCCCATTTTGGATAAAACATCAGCGGCAACATTATTGTCGCGGACGATGTGATGAAACTCCAAGCCGGAGAATTTGTTTTCCAGTTTACAGACTTCTTTGCAATAAGCGTCCATGTTGTCCTTGTTTCGGTCCCACTCGTCATTGACTTGGTTTATGATGACTAGGGAGTCGCCGTACACCAGTAGTCGTTTGATGCCGAGGGAGATTGCGAGGCGAAGGCCGTGTAGTAGTGCTTCGTACCCGGCTTCGTTATTAGATGCTTCCCAGAATATCTGCAGCACGTACTTGAGCTGGTCTCCCTTGGGGGAGATGAGTAAGACACCTGCGCCAGCCCCTTCAAGTTTGAGGGATCCATCGAAGTACATTACCCAATGTTCTGGTCGTTCGACTGGAGTTGGAACTTGATTTTTTGTCCACTCAGCTATGAAGTCGACCAAAGCCTGAGACTTGATGGCTGTCCTTGGCTTGAAGTTCAAAGTGAGAGCACCGAGTTCGACTGCCCATTTGGAGATTCGACCCATGGCATCTCTGTTATGGAGAATTTCGCTGAGCGGGAAATCGGAGATGACGGTGATGTTGTGCTCTTGGAAGTAATGGCGCAGCTTCCGGGAGGTGAGTAGAATAGCATATAAGAGTTTTTGTATCGGTGGATACCGAGTTTTGGAGTCTGAGAGTACTTCGCTGACGAAGTAGACAGGTCGTTGGACCTTGTAAGCGTGGCCCGGTTCATACCGTTCGACTACTATTGCCGTACTGACGACATGAGTAGTAGCGGAGATGTATAGGAGCAAATCTTCATTCGGCGAGGGAGCGGTGAGTACAGGAGGCTTTGACAGAAAGTCTTTGAGTTGTGTAAATGCCCTATCTGCCTCTTTCGTCCATTTGAACTTGTCCTGGCGTTTGAGAAGCTTGAAGAAGGGTAGTCCCCATTCTCCAAGTCTCGAGATGAACCGGTTGAGAGCGGCCATGCAGCCTGTGAGTTTCTGCACATCCTTAATGCTAGCTGGTGCCTGCATGTTTGTGATGGCAGATATCTTCTCCGGGTTGGCCTCAATGCCACGGTGGCTAATGATGAACTCGAGTAATTTGCCGGAAGGCACTCCAAAGACGCACTTAGTAGGATTGAGTTTCCATCGGAAAGCGCGGAGACTGGAGAAAGTTTCCTCCAAGTCAGCAATGAGTTCCTCCCGGTTTCTTGTTTTGACGACGATGTCGTCAACATAAGCTTCGACATTGCGATAAAGTTGCTTTTCGAAGCACATCTGTATAGCCCTTTGGTAAGTTGCTCCTGCGTTCTTGAGTCCGAAGGACATTGTTTTGTAGCAGAAGGCTCCAAAGGGCGTGATGAACGCTATTTTTGCTTGATCTTCCTCTTTGAGGCTTATCTGGTGATAGCCGGAGTAGCAGTCGAGGAAGCATAGCAAGGCGCACCCAGCGGTGGAGTCAACCACTTGATTGATCCTGGGTAGTCCAAAAGGATCTTTCGGGCAGTGTTTGTTAAGGTCGGTGTAGTCGACACACATTCTCCATTCGTTGTTTTTCTTTCGAACAAGCACGGGATTGACTTTGAAATCTGGATTTTTTCTGGTTGAACCTTCGAATTTCTTCTCCTGAGCGTCGATGATCTGGCGTCGGAACAATCTCGAGCCTTCAGCGACGCAAAGCCAGGATCCAAAAACGAAGGTGGCGCCGGCTTCGATGAAGAAGGCGGGCCTGATGATGATCTTTGCCATTGAGTTCGCGCTGAGAAACTCGACGAGTTCCCCTACCAGGCATGCCAGCTGTTGGTGTTTTAGACCGGCAACCCGCATAGGGGGTACCCTAGGCGGTCTTTGATGCGGTAAGGGTCGTCGAGAATCAAGGAATCAATGGTGACACAAGGAACACAATTTAGACAGGTTCGAGCCGCTAGATCGCGTAATACCCTACATCCTGTGTGTTAGTTTGTATTTGATGAACTAGAGTTCTCTTGAGGCAGGTCCCTGCCCGGCCTTATATACACGGGAGGGCAGGGTTACAAGTCTTAGTCCTAGTCGGGTACTATTACAGAGTCCTACTCGGTATTGGCCCGAGTAGTTTTCCGTAAACATACAAGACTAGTCCGAGAAGGATATGCCTATCCTTGTTCTGATCTTGTCTGAGTACGTCCCTTAGTGGGCCATCCAAGGCCTACTCCTGGGCCTGGGGAGTACGCCCGACATAAACCAAGTCGGAGTCGTCATCTTCGTCGTGCCCGAGTTCGAGTTGAATTCGAGTAAGAAAACCCTGGTGGACTTCGGCTGCATTACGGAGTCCGTGCGGAAACCGTTTTGGAGTTGAAGCCGGCTTGGGAAATGACTGGGACCGACCAGTCTGAAGCGAAGTCGAGTCTGACGTGTAGTCGAACTCGAAGTTGTCGTCTTTGAAATCTTGGTGTTTTCTAACCAGACCCTCTGATTTCTTCTCCTGGGCATTGATGATCTGGCGTCGGAATGAGCCAGCGCCATCGGCAATGCAGAGCCAGGATCCGAAAACGAAGGTTGCACCCGCTTCGATGATGAAGACGGGCTTGATGATGACCATTGCCATTGAGTTCGTGCTAAGAAACTCGACGAGTCCCCCTACCTGGCGCGCCAGCTGTCGGTGTTTTAGACCGGCAACCCGCCTAGGGGGTACCCTAGGTGGTCTTTTGTGCGGTAAGGATCGTCGAGAATCAAGGAATCAATGGTGACGCAAGGAACACGGTTTAGATAGGTTCGGGCCGCTAGATCGCGTAATACCCTACGTCCTGTGTGTTGGTTTGTATTGATCTTGGATGAACCAGAGTTGTTCTATTCAAGGGGAGGGTCCCTGCCCGCCCTTATATGCACGGGAGGGCAGGGTTACAAGTCCGAGTCCTAGTCGAGTACTATTATAGAGTTCTACTCGGTATGGCCCGAGTAGTTTTCCATACACATACTTGACTAGTCCGAGTGGGATACTCCTATCCCTTGTCCTGATCATACCCGAGTACATCCCTTAGTGGGGCATCCAAGGTCTACTCGTGGGCCTGGGATGCATGCCCGACATGTGAGTCTTTGGACGGTAGTACTTGTGCTAGTGCTTTGGATAGCTCTTTTATAGCTACTCCTAAGCTTGTTGCTTCTTCTGGTAGTGCCCAAGACAATTCAAGTGGCAAGGGTGCTTCTCACATTTTTGGAACTCATACTCCCAAACTGAAGTTCCATTGCACCTTTTGTAAGAAATATGGGCATACCGTTGAGTTTTGCTTTCACTATGTCAAGCATGAGCGACGTGTGCGTGCCAAAGCTTTTAGGAAGCCACGTAGCCTTTCCCATGGCACGTGCGAACCTAATGTGGGCACCAAGTAAATGGTGTTGTTGATGCTTCTTGCTCTAAGTCCCAAGGGACTTCTCACTTGAATGAGAATGATGATTTGTCCTCTTGGACCGTGCCTACAAAATAGCCTTTGTACTATTGCTCTTATTGTGAGAAAGATGGGCATCAAGAGAGCTTTTGTTATCGTCGTGCAAGACAAATGCGGCAAACTCGTGTTTCTAGGTTTTTCGTTGTTCATAGCCCTTCTCATGACATGAGCACTTGTGAGCCTAGTAAGATGCCACATTTCATTGATGGGTTTTATGACTCCTTTTCTAGTGAGTTAGGTCATGTTCGTGGACATGCTTCTAATTCTTCTTATGTTGGTCCACAACATGGTTCTCATGGTGCTTGTGTTGGTTCTTCTCTTAAGACCTTCGGGGATCATTGCCTTTTTGCTAGTGGTAGCACTTGTTCTTCTTCTCGAATTGCTTCTTTGAGGCATGTTTCCAAGGGTGTTTTGAAAATCATCACATTTGAACCGGCATTTGCATCATGCCAACCCACATGATAAGTTGAGTGCATCTTTTACCCCTGTGACTAAGTTTTGGATTCCCAAGTATATGCTTGCTAACCCTTTGGGATACAAGACACGATCTTCTTTGTCCCCTCATGTGTAGGTACGGGGATGCGGGTGGAGAACATGAGCTCGAAGTGACTTGATCTTTTGCCTGAGGTGATCAAGACTTGATGGTTTTCCACACCATTTGGATGGCCCTCAAGAGGCCTTTATACACATGCATAATGATCTTTCCCTTCCACACTCTTGTGCTCACTTGTATACTATTTGCATATTTTATCCTTGTATCATGTTGTGAATATAACATGGTAGGCTAGCCACCTTTTCATGTTAGCATGTGTGATCTTCATGTATATCTTGTCATGCTAGCTTTGTGATATATTTTAGTGGATGATCCACATGAACATCGTGCCATGCTTTAGCTTAGTCTTTGTATTGGGTATGGCATATTGTTAATTTGATATCATTTTAGCTTAGTATCTTTGTATAATCCTTTACACCTTATTGACATGTTGTGTAACAACTCTACCTAAATTAAGTGCTTTAATTCTAAACCCGTGTCAAATTAAATCCCTAAGCTACGAAGTGAAATGACCTTTATAAACCTAAGAATCTCTCTTTTGGGGTTTGTTTTAAAGCTTGAAATTCTATATACAAACTTAAGTTTCTGCCCAAATAAGAGTTTCAAAACTTTTAAATTCCAACAACTTTTGTTAAAGGCACCTTGACTAATTCGGAGTGGAAGGGAGTCAAAAAAAGCAACCAAAGCCGGTTTTCCCTGCAGGACCCTGAAAATCTCTTAAGTCCTGGAATTCGAGTTTTCCTCCATCTTTGCAAGCTTTGATCTCCCGTTTGCCTATCTAAACTCGAGTCAGACCCGTAATAGAAGTTGTAGTCCCTCAAAAGTGTTCCAACTTTATTACACTGACCAAGATCCAAATCGGGCCTGAACTTGTTCAAAATCCCGGTCAAAGTGAGGTAAACCAGTCAACTCACCTCGGATGCTTAAAATCCTGAGTCTGGAATCCCAGATTTTTGGCTAACTTTGGCCGGAAATATCTTTGAATCCTTTCACAATCTAAACCGACACCTTAAACAAAATTTGAAGAACGATCAAAGTTGAACAAGTTTGTTTAAGGGAGTTTCGGGAGTTGTGTTGAAAGATTCGGAGAAGGATCGCTCCAAAGCTGGTCTGGCTTGCAGCCCGAAAGGAGCCTCGACGCCCGCGCGCCCGAGCATGTTCGCTCGCACGCCGCGCGCCGCGTGGTCGCCGGCCACCAGCAGCTCGCCGGCGCCCTATCACCAGCGCGACAGGGACCGGACGAGAGCCACGGCGCCCAACTCGCGCCCGCGACAGGACGGAGCGAGCGCATGGCTAGCCAATCGCCGGCCGAGCGCAAGTCGCCTTCCGCCTGCCACGGCTCTGCTCCGCCAATCCTGTTCCGCCCATTCGCCGAGGAAGCTGAGATGCCCCCGACGTCCCGTGTCTCCGCCCGCTCGCCCAACCCCCACGGTAGCCTTTCCGCCTCGCCCGCCCGACAGACCGGAAGCCCCAGACGCGCGCCGCCCAAGGCCAATCGCCCCCAAAGACCACCCGGAGCTCCGCCTCCTCTGCCCAATGGCGTCGTCGGCCAATGGCCACCTCGCTCGAGCACTCGCCGCTCCCGGCCTTATCCTTTCCCCACCGGAGCCCCGCCTCCACCCTCCGCGCCACCCCGGCCCTATAAAAGGGAACCCCCTCACCGGCAATGCCACCCCTTACCACCGCCCGCACCTGCACTGCCGCTTTCTCCTCTGCGCCCTGCCTTCTCCTCTGAGCCACCGCTTTCTTCCCGCGCCGCCGCTGAGCTTCCGTGGAGCTCGCCCCTTGCGCAACCCCCACACTCCGGCGACTTCGCTGCCACCCTCAAACCGCTTCTTCCAACACACCAGCCGTCCACTCCACCGCGTGGTACTAGAGCTTGCTTGTGTCCACCAGAAGCACCACCGCCGTCGGACCACCGTCGAAGTCTCGCCGCCACCCAAGCCTTCGTGCGTACAACCCTTCCGCCCAGCCTGCTCCTGCTCGGCCCCAAGGCTTCGCCGGTAGACCTAGAGGTAAGCTACTTAACCCCCCCTATCTTTCCATCTCGCCCGACCCCTGTCTTTCCGTCTCACCCGACCCCTATCTTTCCGTCTCACCCGACCCCTATCTTTCCATCTCGCCCGACCCCTGTCCTTTTCGTTTCGTCCGACCCCTGTCCTTTTCGCCTCGCCCGACCTTGCCAAGTTTGCCGACCCTTTCTCCGCCTCGCCCGAGGGCTCGGTTGTAATTCTTTTTCTTTGATCCGAGGGTATCGATGAAATGTTTTTGGGGATTCCTCTGTGTTGAGTTTGAGGACCTCGGTAAGGTTTTCCTTAAACCTGAGGGTCAGACCCTAAGTTTTCCTCAATCCGACCCTCTCATCCTGCTCTCCACCAACAGAATTGAACTCCCCCACCTTTCCTGTAGCTTTGCTACAAGTGTCCGTGTTAAAACGTGAGAGTGTTGAAATAACCATCTAAAAAGTTTAACCCTTGCATTGCATTTCCGTGTAGAGTTGAATCTTGCCGACGGGACGTACGAGCTTCATCCAGCCCCGGAAAAAGACCCCGCCGAGGAACAGCTGCACCCCTTCGAAGGAGAGCCCGAACCAGCGCAAGACCCCGAGGACCCCCAAGCTTTTTCTAAAGGCAAGCCCCGGTGCATGAACTCCCTGTTTTACTTCATGCCACTCTTGATTACTTGATTGCGCATTTACATTTCGAGGAGTTGTAATGGAACCTTAGATGCATAACTTAGTACCTTGTTTTTGAATACTAGTTGCTAAGGTCGAGTAGTTGCATTGCTTAATAGGTTTCGGTAAAAGTCGAGTGATCTCCTGTCACTCGCGAGTTATAGGAGTTGAATGTTTCAGATTTGTCGCAACTATAAGGACAACGGATGGGGTCAGGCTTGTGTTCGATGCTTGGTGGATTGCCCCGTCTGTCTAAATGAAAATGAACTAAGGTCGAAACGTGTCGGCGTTCGTGATCAAGTGTTTGAAAGTACTAATCTCATACCTAGTATGGGATGGGGAAGCCTAGTACCTGATTGAACTGGGGCGTGGCATACCTTCCGGCTGTCCTTGGAACGTTGTTCCCATGGTGCATCATGTGGGTGCAAGTGCGGTCACAATGTAGCAATAGGCCGGGACTGTGGAGCATTGCATGCCAAAGGAAGTTGGCCCTGACACGTGCCTAAGGGATCGATGGGGACGGCTGACAAATGAAGCGACCCTTCGTGGTGCGTGGATGTCGTGAGATTAGGTTTGCCATGCATGGTTAATAAATTCGAATCGATTCGTCTGCCTCTCACAGTTTGGGACTACTTGATCGCTATTCTGCACTGAGTAAAGATGGAACATGATGATGATTTTAATCTTGATGTTTGTCAAGTAATTGCTTGGAAACCACGTCTGTCTAGTATAAGTTGCCAATCTAGAAAGGATAAGGAACATAGAACCTGAGCTAAAATGTTGAAAGTAAGGACTGACTTTAGACGTTTTTGGCAAGAAAAACCCCAAAGCCAGAAAGCCTTGCACGTCCAAAGTCATCGGTCGTGTCCTTCCGACGGGTCAGTCTTGCTGAGTACTAGTTGCTCAGCCTTGTTGTGGCTAATCTTTTTCAGGTAATGTCAGTAGCTTGGGTGTTGGTACCACTTGGCCGACCCAGCTTCCTCCAGGCTGGACCGTCGAGTGGGATCCTTCCTCGGATGGCAAAGGAAGGAGTTTTTGATGTCATGATCAGCTCCGTCATGATGTCTTGTATCGATGTTTAGCTTCTGCTAGTTTTAATTTGACCCCGAACCATGCAAAATTTCGGTTTGAATTTCTAAAAACTCTGATGTAATAAATTGTTGAACTATGTTGTCATGATGGAATGTTGTAATCTCTGTGCTACTCACCTTCGCGTGAGCAATGCTTCTTGATCCTATTTACGTGGTTTATCGGAGGAAATCCGACGGTCGACCAAGTTGACTTGCTTAAAGTGCATAATCGCATGTCAGGCGACTTCATTGCATTTTAGTCAGGTTAATTTGGGCGGTTCCGCCACAGCTGGCATCAGAGCCCGAAGCACAGTACGGAGAACAACAAATCTTAAAACTCTTTTCTAACTAAAAATTGCAAGAAGTAAAATCAAGAAGCTCGTAAGTTCGCTAAGGATGAGTTTAGTTCGAGGATCCCTAGGGGATTTTGGGGTTGTTTTTAAGGTTGCTAATAGTTATTGGTTATCTTCTAACTTCCAGCACTTTTTGACACGTCTATCATACGTGTGCATGATTCCGCATCGCGAGTATGCGAAGGGTGATGGGAATTCGATTCCAACGAGCCTATCATCACGGTTGTTTCGCCCACGTCTATTATACGTGCACAGGTTCCGTATGTTATTACATGCGAAGGATGGTATGGTTCGATTCCAACGAGCCTATTATCACGGTTGTTCGCCCACGTTTGCTACACGTGCATGATTCCGCATCACGAGAATGCGAAGGGTTATAGGATTCTATTCAAAGGAACCTATTTCCACGGTTGTTGCGCTGTCCATGCAGCGTTAAATGCATGGGTGCCGTTTCTATAGTGAACGGTAATGATTGTGGACGCTTTCGTGAGTGCTGGCACGGAAGGTTCAAGCTGTGTTGTGTTTTTCTGCAGGTACACTAACAAATGTTGCGTTCGAAACGATGCCTAGTAACTCGACTAGTTATTATAGTGAGGGCCGTATTGTTGCCTTGCCACCAGCACTAACCACGTAAGTCCAAAGATTTTTGGCAATTATTTTTGGTTGAGAGGACGACTAAGACGTGCATGCATTGAAAAATAAAACCAAACTCGAGTACGTCGTAAAAAGTAATGTACCGCGTCAAGGATTGTCTAGCTGTCCTTTTTCCGCCATGATAACTCCAGAAACTTTGTTTAAGAAGGTCGTGTTAAAACCACCAAGTAAAACTGCCACAAGGTACTACCATTTGGGTTGAGGGTTGTGATCAGTTTGGTGACCCCCGGTTGGCTGTTAGCCCCAAAGTGCACACCAGCAGAGTTTCTGCTGTTTCGACCACCTTAAGGACCTTTTCAGTGAGGAGTCCTTTAAGCAAAGTTTTTCATAACTTAGTGAAGGACTTACTGGTAGAATTTCAGCTTTGTTAAGTCTCTGGTTTGAAAGTTGTGTTCAGTTTATCTTGACTCGGTCCGAAAAATTCCAGTAGGTACACTTAACGGGAATCTTAGATTATCACCTTGTTAGGTTCTGTTCTAGCCTTACCTTTGAATACCAAACTTGTTACACACTATCTAAAGAACATGCTGGTAAAAATTGAGAAGTTTTGGAGGAATACTTGCTGAGTTATGAGTTTTTCTCTAACTGCCAGAAATCTGTTTGATTTCCAAGTGTTAGCTCCGTTTCTCACTTGACCTTTGGTTACAGATGGCGCAGCCCGTGCACGTTGCAGTCGGCACGGATGACACCACCTACTCACGGTGCCTTCACTACGAGGGTTTTCCAGTGGTGTTGTGGGACACTCTGCGCTCTTTCGGGTATCAGTCACTGCCGGTCTATGCGGGCCGTGCGTACCAGGACCACAGGATTCCGCGGAGCCGCGTACACGTGCGGGTATCCCCACCTCCGGATCAGCCACAGTGGCCGCTGTTGGAGGTAGTGGCTGAGGGACACATGCTCCACGACGCCTGGGAGTTCGCAGCCTTGCAGACATTGACCCAGTTCTGCCGGGCACACCCTCTTGAGATCGTGCTAGACCCGATTGGGTTGTTCCCTGCCCGGGATACGAGGGACCCGGACTGGTTGGACCGTATGGAGCATATGGACTTGCTCGGACTTATGGATCCTCAGCGCACGATTTTTGTTTCAGCTCGTTGCCTGAACATGTTCTACAGGATGGTTGAGCTGCAGAGCCGAGCGATGCCTACGGTGATTGGGATGGCAGTGGCCAACCAGGTTGCTTTGTCTACCGTGCAGAGTGGCATGGTGGACCAGTCGCTCGAGCTGGTACGGAAGGATGTTCAGATTGCTGAGATGCAGGACAAGATTACTTGTCTGGAGGAAGAGATCGTGGACATGGAACACGATATGGAGATCTTGGCTGACCAGTTCTATGATGTGAACATGGAGCTGGCGAACGCCAATGAGCAGTTGCAGGAGCATCACGATGAGCTTAATGCTATCCACGCCTTAGAGGTACAGATGGAGGAGCCAATGGCCCAGGAGGAGGAGCCTGAGGAGATCGAAGGCTTTTCGAGCATGGACTATGAGAATGCCTCACCGCAGCCTCCAGTTGGTGACGCTCACTCACCGGCCCTTAGCTTTGCCTCCGTGGGCAACCTCGATGACTTCTAGTTATGACAAACTAGGTTGAGTGGTTCTGTTGTCTTTGTTTGTACTCCTCGGCGACCTATGTTTTTGGCCAGTGATGTAATAGGTTAGCCTTGAGTTGAGTACTCCTCCTGTATGTTAAGACCAGCAGTGAAATGATCTTAGTGAAAGCAGTTCCTTTTGTTTTCATTCCCTTTGACTCTACTTCTGATCCGTGCGACACGCCGTAGATGCCAAGTTGTGTGGGTTTTAGTGCTGTGACCACACACGCGCCTTCTATGCCTGTCCAAAGCTGGCCGACCCCGGGTCGCGAGGTCGGACGCGCCCGACCCTTCGCGGCAGGTCTCCGCCTCGCCCGACCCAGGGATGAAAGCCTCCGCCTCGTCCGACCCCATGTTGGAAGGTCTCCGCCTCGTCCGACCCCATTGAGAAGCTCCGTATCGCCCGACCCCGGCACCAGAGGTCGGAAATTAGTGGGACCCCGAGGATAAGGTTTGGCTCGCCCAAGGGTGTGTGCAGACCAACCAGGGAGACACCAAATCTTGTGGACCCTACAAAACATGGATCCAAATACCTTTCCGATCGGTAACAAGGATAAAATGACGCTGCAGAAATGGGCTAGTTGCTAGCTAAGATATGTGCACCTCCCTATAAGGATATGTGTTGTGTTGCAAAAGTTGCATCTGCCGATTTAACGCATGCATTCCCACATTTTATTTGGGATACTTCTGAGGTTATGGAACTATTGGAAAGGTGAATCTTGCAGATGGCGCATCGCACACGCTCCGGTTCCGTTCCCAGTGGCAGCAAGGTGCCTCCCCCACCTTCGCCTCCGACCACCCTCGAGTTGATCTTGGCAGTCCAAACCGAGCTGTTGAGGCACATCGCTCAGGGGCAGCAGAAGCAGCCCCAAGGAGGAAGGGCCCATCATCAGCCACACGTTGCTCGCTATGAGGATTTTCTGGGGACCCAGCCTCCTCTGTTTCACAAGACGGAGGACCCACTTGACGCCGATGCCTGGATTCATGCTATCGAGTCCAAGTTCTCCCTTCTCACCGCATATTGCCCGGATGAGAACAAGGTTCGGTTCGCTGCGCAGTAGTTGCATGGTTTTGCTCTCCTGTGGTGGGAAAACTACCACGCCATGCAACCGGCCGACCACGTCGTCAGCTGGGAGGAATTCAAGACGGCATTCAGGCGCCATCACATCCCTGAGGGTCTTCTGGAGCGCAAGCTCAATGAGTTCCTGGCTCTCACCCAGGGAGGCCGCGATGTCCTGCACTATGCGCAGGCCTTCAATGACCTGTGTCGCTATGCAGGCTATCATGCGAACTCCGATGAGAAGAAGAGGGACCGCTTCTGCAGAGGCTTGAGTTTGGAGCTCAAGGAAAGGCTGAACCCCATCAAAGTGGGTTCCTACAATGAACTGGTGAACCTGGCAATTTCCCAGGAAGATTGCATGAAGGCTCTCAAGGCCGACATGAAGAGGAAGGCCCCAATGCTGGCACCCAGCCCGCCTGCCCAGAAGTACAGAATGATTCCCCCACAAGCGCCTCGCAGGCCTGCACAGCCTGGGAGATGGGTTGCTCAACCTCCACCGCAGGCCGCACCTCGTTTCCCCGGTTTCCAGCCGCAAGGGCCCCGCCCTGCTCTCCCGATGCCACTGCGCCCGGTCCCTGGAAACCGCTGTTTCACTTGTGGGAACTCAGGACACTTCGCCAAGGACTGCCCCCGCAACCAGAATCAACGACCCGGTCAAAGCAATACATCGGGCAACAAGGGGAAGAAGCCAAAGGTGCAGGTCCGACAAGGCAGGCTGAACTTCACCACCCTTGCTGAACTTCCAGAGGGCGCACCAGTGATGACGGGTACCTTTTCTATCTGTGATCAACCCGTCCTTATTCTGTTTGATTTAGGAGCATTCCATAGTTTCATTGGGACTAGAATCAGTGCTAAGTGTGGGTTAGATTTCTGTCACACCAAGGACACCTACATAATCTCTATCCCGGGTGGAAAGGTAGCTTCACACCAAGTGAGCCGCAAAGTACCTATCCAGTTAGGGAGAACCCTCCTTAAGGAAGACCTACTTACCCTTGGGATAGAAGGAATAGATGTTATCTTGGGTATGGATTGGATGACCTGACACCGAGTGACCCTAGATATCCCTGCCAGGGCAATCCATATAAATTCACCCAAGTATGGTAGCTCCACTATACACTTACCTCCCCGAGAGTGCCAAACTTCTTGTGCCTATCCCGTGTTTGAAGCCCGTTTGGAAAATATCCCAGTAGTGTGCGAGTACCCGGATGTGTTTCCAGATGATTTGCCGGGCATGCCGCCTGAGAGAGACATCGAGTTTGCCATTGAGTTGCAACCAGGTACTGCCCCAATCTCAAAGAGACCATATCGGATGCCACCATCCGAACTGGCAGAAATGAAAACTCAGTTGCATGATTTGTTGGAAAAGGGTTTTATTCGCCCAAGTACATCACCTTGGGGTTGCCCCGCCTTGTTTGTGAAAAAGAAGGATGATAGTCTGCGGATGTGTGTGGACTACCGACCTCTCAATGCGGTGACGATAAAGAACAAGTACCCCCTACCCCGCATTGATGTTCTATTCGACCAATTAGCTGGAGCTAGAGTGTTTTCCAAAATTGACCTCCGTTCTGGCTACCATCAAATCAAGATCCGCCCGTGCGACATTCCAAAGACTGCCTTCTCTACACGATATGGACTCTACGAGTACTTAGTCATGTCGTTTGGGCTTACTAATGCACCGGCTTATTTCATGTACCTCATGAATTCGGTGTTTATGCCCGAACTCGACAAATTCATCGTGGTATTCATTGACGACATCTTGGTGTACTCGAAGAATGAACAAGAACATGCAGAGCACCTACATATGGTACCAATGCTTAAGAGACCACCAACTCTATGCCAAGTTCTCTAAGTGTGACTTTTGGCTGGACAGTGTTAAATTCTTGGGACACACCATATCCAGAGATGGTATAGCAGTAGACCCAAGCAAGGTGCAAGAAGTAATGGACTGGAAGCCGCCCACTTCAGTTCATCAGATTCGAAGTTTTCTTGGTTTAGCCGGTTACTACCGTCGCTTCATCCCTGACTTCTCAACAATAGCTAAGCCAATGACGGAACTGCTGAAGAAAGGGAGTAAGTTTGTGTGGAGTGACAAATGTGAAGAAGCTTTCCACACCTTGAGGAAATTATTGACTTCTGCGCCAGTTTTAGCTCAGCCCGACACCACTAGGCCATTTAATGTGTATTGCGATGCCTCTGGCACTGGACTTGGTTGTGTTCTTATGCAAGACAGCCGAGTCATTGCCTATGCCTCGCGAGCGTTATGGCCACATGAGTTGAACTACCCTACTCATGATCTTGAGTTAGCGGCAGTCGTTCATGCTCTGAAAATGTGGAGACATTATCTCATGGGAACCCGATGCAACATCTATACAGATCACAAGAGTCTTAAGTATATATTCACTCAAGCAGACCTCAACATGCGTCAACGGAGATGGTTAGAATTAATTAAGGATTATGACCTAGAAGTGCATTATCACCCAGGAAAGGCCAACGTAGTCGCAGATGCACTCAGCCGCAAGGTCCATTGTAACTGCTTATCGGCGATTAATTATGCCGAGACCCTGTGTCACGAAATGGCTAAACTCAACATGGAAATTATTCCACACGGCACCTTAAGTCATATTTCTCTGGAACCCACCCTGCTTGACCAAATAATTCTAGCACAGCTAGAGGAAAAAGAGATAAACCTTATCAAAGCGAAACTTGCACAGGAAGACGAAGGATATAAACGTTTCCGATGGGATTGGAAAGGAGTTGTATTTTATGAAACTCGACTTGTAGTTCCAAATGATCCCGACCTTAAGAAACAAATTCTGGACAAAGCACACCTGTCCAAGTTCTTGATTCACCCCGGCAGTACCAAGATGTATCACGACCTCCGACAAAATTTCTGGTGGAGTGGGATGAAACCTGACATTGCTCGATATGTTTCAGAGTGCGATACCTGTCAGCGAGTTAAGGCAAGCCACTTGAGGGTAGCTGGCCCCTTGCAGCCGCTGCCCATTCCCTCGTGGAAATGGGAAGACATAAGCATGGACTTTATAGTCGGATTACCCAATACCTCCCGCAAGCATGACTCCATATGGGTTATAGTAGACCGACTAACCAAAACAGCACATTTCCTTCCAGTACACACCACCCACACCATACAGAAATATGCAGAACTGTACCTTGATCGGATTGTTTCCTTGCATGGTGTACCTAAAACTATCATCTCTGATCGAGGTAGTCAGTTTGTAGCACGCTTTTGGGAGCAGTTGCAGTTTTCACTTGGCACGAAATTGATCCGCAGTTCCACATATCACCCTCAGACCGATGGGCAAACTGAGAGGGTTAATCAGATTTTGGAAGATATGTTGCGCGCCTGTGCTATTCATTATGACAAGAACTGGGATAAGTGTTTGCCATTAGCGGAATTCTCCTACAATAACAGTTACCAAGCTAGCCTGAAAATGGCACCTTTCGAGGCCTTGTATGGACGTAGATGCCGAACCCCTCTGAGCTGGTCGCAACCCGGAGAGAGAACGGTCTATGGACCTGACCTAGTCATAGAGGCCGAAGAAAAAGTGAGAGTCATCCGCGAAAATCTCAAGGCCGCCCAATCTCGACAGAAGAGCTATGCGATCAGAGAAGAAGACCCATCCAATTTAAGGTTGGAGATTTTGTATACCTATGGGTTTCACCGACCAAAGGCGTACAACGTTTTGGAGTATAGGGGAAGTTAGCTCCGCGCTATATTGGTCCCTACGAGCTCGTAGAGGCGTGTGGACCCGTAGCATACTGAGTACAACTTCCAGAGAAGATTGCAGTGATACACGATGTTTTTTATGTCTCGCAACTCAAGAAGTGCGTCAGGATTCCAACTGAGATCATTACCCTGGAAGAATTGGAGATTGAACCCGATTTATCATATAAGGAGTATCCAGTTAAGATCCTCGACCGAAAGGAAAGACATACTCATCGGCAAATGGTCAAGATGTACAAAGCTTAATGGAGTCACCATACGGAAGACGAAGCGACATGGGAGACGGAAGAATATCTCAACGCTAACTTCCGCGGTTTTCTTTTCGGTCAAGGAGGTACGTTGCACCAGCCACACTAGTTCTTTCTGCACTTGAATCTCGGGGCAAGATTCCTTTAAGGGGGGTAGGCTGTAACAACTCTACCTAAATTAAGTGCTTTAATTCTAAACCCGTGTCAAATTAAATCCCTAAGCTACGAAGTGAAATGACCTTTATAAACCTAAGAAGCTCTCTTTTGGGGTTTATTTTAAAGCTTGAAATTCTATATACAAACTTAAGTTTCTACCCAAATAAGAGTTTCAAAACTTTTAAATTCCAACAACTTTTGTTAAAGGCACCTTGACTAATTCGGAGTGGAAGGGAGTCAAAAACAGCAACCAAAGCCGGTTTTCCGTGCAGGACCCTGAAAATCTCTTAAGTCCTGGAATTCGAGTTTTCCTCCATCTTTGCAAGCTTTGATCTCCCGTTTGCCTATCTAAACTCGAGTCAGATCCTTAGTAGGAGTTGTAGTCCCTCAAGAGTGTTCCAACTTTATTACACAGACCTAGATCCAAATCGGGCCCGAACTTGTTGATAATCCCGGTCAAAGTGAGGTAAACCAGTCAACTCACCCCGGATGCTTAAAAATCCTAAGTCTGGAATCCCAGATTTTTGGCTAACTTTGGCCGGAAATATCTTTGAATCCTTTCACAATCTAAACCGACACCTTAAACAAAATTTGAAGAACGATCAGAGTTGAACAAGTTTGTTTCAGGGAGGTTCGGGAGTTGTGTTGAAAGATTCGGAGAAGGATCGCTCCAAAGCTGGTCTGGCTTGCAGCCCGAAAGGAGCCTCGATGCCCGCGCGCCCGAGTATGTTCGCTCGCGCGCCGCACGCCGCGTGGCCGCCGGCCAGCAGCAGCTCGCCGGCGCCCTATCACCAGCGCGACAGCGACCAGACGAGAGCCACGGCGCCCAACCCGCGCCCGCGACAGGACGGAGCGAGCGCAGGGCTAGCCAATCGCCGGCCGAGCGCAAGTCGCCTTCCGCCTGCCACGGCTCTGCTCCGCCAATCCTGTTCCGCCCGTTCGCCGAGGAAGCTGAGATTCCCCCGACGTCCCTCGTCTCCGCCCGCTCGCCCAACCCCCATGGTAGCCTTTCCGCCTCGCCCGCCCGACAGACTGGAAGCCCCAGACGCGCGCCGCCCAAGGGCAATCGCTGCCAAAGACCACCCAGAGCTCCGCCTCCTCTGCCAATGGTGTCGTCGGCCAATGGTTGCCTCGCTCGAGCACTCGCCGCTCCCGGCCTTATCCTTTCCCCACTGGAGCCCCGCCTCGACCCTCCGCGCCACCCCGGCCCTATAAAAGGGAACCCCCTCACTGGCAATGCCACCCCTTACCACCGCCCGCACCTGCGCCGCCGCTTTCTCCTCTGCGCCCTGCCTTCTCCTTTGAGCCACCGCTTTCTTCCCACGCCGCCGCTGAGCTTCCGTGGAGCTCGCCCCTTGCGCAACCCCCATACTCCGGCGACTTCACCGCCACCCTCAAACCGCTTCTTCCAACACACCAGCCGCCCGCTCCTCCGCGTGGTACTAGAGCTTGCTTGTGTCCACCAGAAGCACCGCCGCCGCCAGACCACCGTCGAAGTCTCGCCGCCGCCCAAGCCTTCGTGCGTACAACCCTTCCGCCCAGCCTGCTCCTGCTCGGCCCCAAGGCTTTGCCGGTAGACCTGGAGGTAAGCTACTTAACCCCCCCTGTCTTTCCATCTCGCCCGACCCCTGTCTTTCCGTCTCGCCCGACGCATGTCTTTCCGTCTCGCCCGACCCCTGTCCTTTTCGTTTCGTCCGGCCCCTGTCCTTTTCGTTTGGCCCGACCCCTTTTCTTTTCGCCTCGCCCGACCCTGCCAAGTTCGCCGACCCTTTCTCCGCCTCACCCGAGGGCTCGGTTGTAATTCTTTTTCTTTGATCCGAGGGTATCGATGAAATGTTTTCGGGGATTCCTCTGTGTTGTGTCTGAGGACCTCGGTAAGGTTTTCCTTAAACCTAAGGGTCAGACCCTAAGTTTTCCTCAATCCGACCCTCTCATCCTGCTCTCCACCAACAGAAGTTAAATGTGGCGGAACTGCCCAGCTTAAGCTGGTTTAAGTGCGCCTAATCGCCGTCGGAACGGCAATTATCCGAAATGCACCTAAAACAACATAAGTCCGGTAGTCCGTCGAGTGTCCCCAGGACTCCTCGAAGGATCCACGGCGTGTCTCATAACCATACATTAGGATAATATCCGCGATGGGATAATATCAACAAATATTACATTTTTACATATATATAAAAGGTACGAGTTATTACAGGACATAAGTTGAAACAAACTTAGTGATGCAGTGTTAGACAAGCTCTAAGATTTAAACATAAATAGTTCAGGAGAAGATGCGTAAGCAGAACTTTTTCTCTAGGGTATTGTGAGGCTCAGGTCAATACCCTAGGGCTTCGGGGTCTCCTCCTTTGTAGCCTCCTGTGGAGCTTCTGAAAGATAGCCACAAGGGGAAAACCCTGAATACGGGGTACTCAGCAAGTCTTACCCGACTAACCAATATAATAATTTTCTTTGGAATGCACGTCAGCCTTTGGGGTGTGCTTGGTTGACATAACTTTTGCCGAAAAGCTTACTATAAGTAATGCCTTAGTTTTATCTTTTATTTGGGGTTAAGTTATTACCTAACCATTCTAAATGATAACAGAAGTAAAAACAATCATAGTTGTTAAATCATACATTAGTTGATAACAGAAAGATGCATATTGCATGAATTAATACTACGATGCTCAACAGTGATCAAGTGCATTCATAACCGAGAATTGCGGCGATCTGGATCAAATTACATCCTGCAAGAGAGTACCCTGATCACCAGTGTTATACGACTATCCAGGTCGTATCTAACAACCTCTCGATTAGCAAACTCAATGATTAGGAATACGACTACCCGGACCCAGGGATGCACCCCCACATGGGACCCCACGTCTGGCCCGATCACCATGTGAGTTTCAGGCTACACCCCTGCCAATCTCCAGCACGTCAAGCGCGGGTACGAAGTATTCCTGATCACAGAGTTTACTAATCTACTGGGCTTTACTGGTCCCATACCCAGTAAGTGATCAGATGCTTATCACTTGATCAAAGGTTAAGACAACGAATCGGGCCTTAACCAAATTAATCTAGCAAACAGAACTACATCTCTAGCTTCTGTCCGTTTTCACTTTCCAAGTTATCCTTCATGAGCAACATGTATGACTTAAGAGTTTTTCCTTATGGTTGGTAAACCAAGCATGTAAGCAAGTAGCAATTCTAGACTTGGGTATCTTCTAAGATTTGAACAAGTGGCAAAGATGTCCTTAAAACAAGGCATGATCATACACAAGAGTAGGTTTCAAGCAACTCCTAGACTTAGTGCATACATAAAGCAAATAACCTATAACTAGTCACATGAAATAACGATTCCAAAATAGATAGGTATAAATGCTCCGGGGCTTGCCTTGTTCGATAAAAAGATTAGTAGACTCTGACAGGTTGGCTTCACAGGGAACTAATTCAAACACTTCTTCGGATTCCGAAGGTCCTTCTGAAAATTCCCAATAATCTCCTTCCGGTGCTTCGGGATCTATGGCATAGTACATGCAGGGGTTAGAATGCAAAATTTTTGAATAACAGACTATACAACTTTCCTTCATGATAAAGTTGCAAGCCAACAAGGACTATACGACTTATCATGATAAAGTTGCAAGCCAACACACAAAAAGCTAAAAGATTAACCTACAATTTTATTTTTCTTATTTAACCCTCCTTATAGCGTTTTCTTTTATTTTTAGAAAAAGTGGTAATTATTTCCTAACTTGAAAATCTAATTTCCTATGAGTTAAGAATTATTTGTGATTAAGAAAGTGTTATTCATATTTTATACATTTTATAAATATTAAGTATTTATTTAATTACCTAAAAAGGAAGGCATTAAATAAATACCCAAATTTTTTTATTATTTTTCTAGGGTGTAAAAATTTTAATGCGTAAAGGAAAATAAAACAAGCCTAACAAAATTGGTTTCACTAATTTTGGACACTCCTATAAATTTCTGTGATTTAAATGGTGTAAAACGGATTTAAACGAATTATTTACCTAAAGGAATCAAAATTTTTCCCGAAAATCACCCGGAAAACTTTTCTTACTCAACCCTTCTCTACCCTCTCTCACGCGCGCTGGGCCCCACGGCGCGGACCCCACCTCTCCTATTTACTTCTACCCGCCGGCCCCATTCTCCTCTGCTGGGCCTACTGGGCCGATTCCTTCTTTCCTTATCCTTCTTTAACCCGGTTCCAGCCCAACAGCCCACTGCTCCTTTTTTTCCTTCCGTGCAGCTTTCAGCCTGCCCTACTGGCCTACCGGCCTGCTGGACCTCACGGGCCCCCGGCCTACCAAACCAGTTCGATGACCCCGCACCGGCTCCTGGGCCTACGCGACCCCGGCCCACCTGACTCCCTCGCCCGGCCGGCCTCCTTCCTCCTCTTTCTCCTCTGACGCGCGGGCCCGCAGTCGCCAGCACCTTCTTCTTTCTCACGCCAAAACCGAGCGCGGCAGGGGGCGGCGCGGCTCGCCGACCGGCGCCCTCCCGGCGGCGGGACTAGGCCAAGACTCCACCTCCAGACCCTTACGCACCCGCGCGCAGCGACAGCTCCCCGGGAGATGGCCGGAGCCATTCCCTCCACGGCGGCGGGCGGCGACTCCTTCGGCCGGTCATGGCTTTTCACGACGACGGCACAACCGACTCAAACAACTACCTCTACCCCATCCTAGGACCCTAGAGACTTGACTACAACTACTCAAGAAGGACGAGAAGCAGCGCGAGGTGGTTCTCACAGTGAGCGGGCAGCGCGACGGCGGCGGACAGAAACGACGGCGAGTACGGTTACTCCAGCATGGATGTTGGACAACAACTGGGCCGGGGTGTAGCTAGGGTGTCTGTGGGGGAGTGGGCGAGAGGAATCAACGGGAGGCGAGACGTGGCGGTGGAATTTTGCTCGGCAGCGGTGCTTAACAGAGAAGAAGCTGGCAGCGGTAAAAAGGACGGCGGTGAAACGGCGGCGCGGGAGCGGTAAATATATGAACTATTTACCGTGCGCATGGCTTCCACCGTGGTCTATCCCTAGGCTTGCGTGGTGAGGAGGTGGCCTAGTCGTCGCACTGGCGAGCTACCGAGAGCGGCGGCGGCGACACGTCAAGCTCGGTTCTGCTGTTCTTCCCTTCGCGGACTTCTGACGCCCCAAAGTTCAGAGCCTCCCCACGGTAGAATTTCAATCCAATGGTGCTCCGGTGTCCTAATCAATGTTGTAGATAATCTCGAGCTTTTCAATCTGTCTATAAACCTTTGTCCGAGATAATCATCAAAAAGCCTTCAAATTTTAAATTTTCTCGGGCAAATGTCTGAACTCCTTTTATCCTGTCATTCAGTTTCGTCAGTTATCGACAGTGACATTGGTCTCACTTGGTGACTTGATTTAGTGGTCCAATCCTTCTTCCCCCAGTCCAACTTCTTCCCAAATGTGTTCTACAATGTCCCAATGTTCCATTTTGCTCATGAACAAGTACCCCTTTTTAGCTACATTGTTCTGAATTTAAGTCCAAAGTTGATGTTGTGCTGCTGTTCAGACTTAGCCATTTTCCAAGTGTCAGTTAACTGTGACAATGTGCTGACTTTGAGCTCGAATTTGAATTCCTTCCCTTCACTGTTCCTGGCCAACAACACTTGAATATTGTAGTCCAAAGTTCATACTTCAATATAGTGTAGTTGTCCTGGTGCACTTATTTGCAAAATTCTCCAGAAATCAATTTCCAAAATAGACTCTGAGGCTGTTTTTCTGCAATTCTATTTTCGGACGGTGAACAGTAAACTCAGTTTTTCTTTTTCTTCCTTTGATTCTTCTGAGATCTTTAGCACTGTTTCAATTCCGAATTTTTGATCCTTCAGTTCCAAACACTCTTACACTTGTATTCTATATTTTTGACAAATTTTTCTGAAATTCAAATTTGAAATTCAAATTTTGGCCAAATTTGACCCGAATTTGATTTTCGGCCCATTTCTTTTTCTTTTCTTCTTAATTTGCTTTAAATTTTCCAAAGTCACTTACATGACTAGCTTGGCAACTGTTACATTGAA
Source organism: Setaria viridis (assembly GCF_005286985.2). Lineage (NCBI taxonomy): Eukaryota > Viridiplantae > Streptophyta > Magnoliopsida > Poales > Poaceae > Setaria > Setaria viridis. The sequence goes on from NC_048269.2 coordinate 5,563,390, forward strand.
CTCCCCCACCTTTCCTGTAGCTTTGCTACAAGTGTCCGTGTTAAAATGTGAGAGTGTTGAAATAACCATCTAAAAAGTTTAACCCCTGCATTGCATTTCCGTGTAGAGTTGAATCTCGCCGATGGGACGTACGAGCTTCATCCAGCCCCGAAAAAAGACCCCGCCGAGGAACAGCTGCACCCCTTCGAAGGAGAGCCCGAACCAGCACAAGACCCCGAGGACCCCCAAGCTTTTTCTGAAGGCAAGCCCCAGTGCATGAACTCCCTGTTTTACTTCATGCCACTTTTGATTACTTGATTGCGCATTTACGTTTCGAGGAGTTGTAATGGAACCTTAGATGCATAACTTAGTACCTTGTTTTTGAATACTAGTTGCTAAGGCCGAGTAGTTGCATTGCTTAATAGGTTTCGGTAAAAGTCGAGTGATCTCCTGTCACTCGCGAGTTATAGGAGTTGAATGTTTCAGATTTGTCGCAACTATAAGGACGACGGACGGGGTCAGGCTTGTGTTCGATGCTTGGTGGATTGCCCCGTCTGTCTAAATGAAAATGAACTAAGGTCGAAACGTGTCGGCGTTCGTTATCAAGTGTTTGAAAGTACTAATCTCATACCTAGTATGGGATGGGGAAGCCTAGTACCTGATTGAACTGGGGCGCGGCATACCTTCCGGCTATCCTTGGAACGTCGTTCCCATGGTGCATCATGTGGGTGCAAGTGCGGTCACAGTGCAGCAATAGGCCGGGACTGTGGAGCATTGCATGCCAAAGGAAGTTGTCCCTGACACGTGCCTTAGGGATTGATGGGGACGGCTGACAAATGAAGCGACCCTTCGTGGTGCGCGGATGTCGTGAGATTAGGTTTGCCATGCATGGTTAATAAATTCGAATCGATTCGTCTGCCTCTCACAGTTTGGGACTACTTGATCGCTATTCTACACTGAGTAAAGATGGAACATGATGATGATTTTAATCTTGATGTTTGTCAAGTAATTGCTTGGAAACCACGTGTGTCTAGTATAAGTTGCCAATCTAGAATGGATAAGGAACATAGAACCTGAGCTAAAATGTTGAAAGTAAGGACTGACTTTAGACGCTTTTGGCAAGAAAAACCCCAAAGCCAGAAAGCCTTGCACGTCCAAAGTCATCGGTCGTGTCCTTCCGACGGGTCAGTCTTGCTGAGTACTAGTTGCTCAGCCTTGTTGTGGCTAATCTTTTTCAGGAAATGTCAGTAGCTTGGGTGTTGGTACCACTTGGCCGACCCAGCTTCCTCTAGGCTGGACCGTCGAGTGGGATCCTTCCTCGGATGGCGAAGGAAGGAGTTTTTGATGTCATGATCGGCTCCGTCATGATGTCTTGTATCGATGTTTAGCTTCCGCTAGTTTTAATTTGACCCCGAACCATGCAAAATTTCGGTTTGAATTTCCAAAAACTCTGATGTAATAAATTGTTGAACTATGTTGTCATGATGGAATGTTGTAATCTCTGTGCTACTCACCTTCGCGTGAGCGATGCTTCTCGATCCTGTTTACGTGGTTTATCGGAGGAAATCCGACGGTCGATCAAGTTGACTTGCTTAAAGTGCATAATCGCATGTCAGGCGACTTCATTGCATTTTAGTCAGGTTAATTTGGGCGGTTCCGCCACAGCTTGCTTGCCCAATATTTTATTCATAAATGTAGAATCATGTTGCCATGCTTTAATTCCTCTCATTGGTATCATCATTGCATTGTGTGACATGAATTGAGCTTTATATTTGTTTTAGGCTTGCCTTCTCTTTGGGTTGCATTTTATCTTCTTTTTTATTGGAGTTAGAGCTTTTCTTTTGCCCCTTATTTTTCTAGCTTTTCTTTGCTAGGTGTCTTTGGTTGAGGGGGAGTTCGGCTTCATTCAAGGGAGAGTTTGGACCAAGGACTTGCTTTGGTTTTTCATATCCACTTTTGATTTCTTAATTGGTATCATATTTGATCTTTCAATTGGATTTCATTTTCTTTAAGTGATATCAATTTTTGATCCTTCAATTAGTATCTTTTCTATGGTACTCAATTGGGATCCTTGGCGGTTCTTCTTTTACCATGGAGCTTTTCATGGATTTGGTTGACCCCTCATGAGCTTTCTTGATTTTGAGTCGAACCCCATCTCTTTTAACACTGCATTGCATTTGTATCATATTGCACCATGTACACCTTGCACTAGATGAGCTTCTCCTATATATCCTTAGAATTTTCCTTATGCTATTTGTGAGCTAGTGCATTGGTTGGTGATTTTGATGCAATGTGCAGTTATGCTCTTGATGATATTGTCTTATAAACATGTTGAGATAACTGATTTTGAAATCCAATGCTAATTCTACTATATGAATGTGACTTGCTTATCACCCATGAGTAGATGCTTGGTTATGGATTGCTTCTGCTTGAATGCTATTTTCATTTTAGCTTCTGCTTGGAATTCATATTCTTTTCAATGGGGTCAAAGATCTAGGTATCATTGCAAATGTTTAGCCCATGGTGCATTCGTTGGGGAAGCATGGCTTCTTTGTGATGCAAAGGCACTTCATGTACCTTGTTTTGTGTGAATAATGAAAAATTATGAAAAGAAAGATTCTGTAATTCATAAAATGTTTATATCTTTGTTTGCTTAGTTGTTACATGATGTCTGCCAAAAGAAGTAGGCATATGGTTTCAACAAGCCTTGACATGACTTGTGATGCATATGTGGGTGTTTGCAATGATCTCTTGTTGAGAATGTATCTTCCTTGTATGAGCTCTGATGGCCTAGTTTACTTCTTGCCTGAGTGATTCATGACTAGGTGCTTACTCATGTGGTGGTACTTTTATAAACTGCAAAACCAGTCAACTTGCTTCGTCTTTTGCTTCTATCATAATATCCTCTTGATGGCAATGCAATTGCTTTTTATGATCTACTTGCTTGTGCATTATCTCACTTGTAGCCTTTGTAAGTGCTTTGTGATATATTTGAGAAGTTTGGTAGGTTGTACACCTCATGGCATGCATTTTGTGCTCCCATGTGAATCTTTGTGTTTGCATTTAAGGGGGAGTCTTGCATTTAATAGGGAGTTTTGCATTTGAGGGGGAGCATGCATTCTTTTGCTCTTGTGCATGCATTTTATTGTGACATGTTTTCAGGGGTAGTGCATGTGTTTAGGGGGAGCTTGTGAATTTTGTGCTCTCTTTCGCTCTTTTGCCGATTGTGTTGAGCTTTTACCTCTTCTTGAGGAACCGGCATTTGGTTTGAGCTTTCGAGCATCACATGATTGGTGTTGAGCCCTTTCTACCTCTTCTTGAAGAATCATGTGTTCTTTGTCTCGATTGTGTCGAGCCGTTGCCCATATCTTTGGGGACTGAGACTTTACTGAGTTGATTTTGCCTTTGTGATGTTTTTCATGCCAAGCGACTTTAATATTTGCCTTTACGTGGCTTTCAATCACTTGGATGAGAGTTTTGCCTAATTGATTTCACAACTTGGCTTTTACAGCTCTTATCATCCCAAGTGACTTTGATCTTGGTTTTTACTTGACTTTTGATCACTTGGATGAGATTTTCAGCTTTCGCCTCTCAAACCATTTCTTTGTGCTTGAATGTTGTTAACACACTCATCAAGGGGGAGATTGAGAAATCAAGTTAATATGAATCTTGATTTGATAGTGATGAGCATTTGACAAATGTTGAAATGTGTTTGAAGGTTTTTGGGATGCATGGAGCTCTTGTGTCTTTTGCTTGACTTTTCGGTTGTGTTAACTCTTTGCCCTTTTTTTGGGAACCAAGAGTTTTTTGTTTGGAGCTTGCATAATCCCTTCTCATTTCAATTGGCCTTGTGTTTGCTTTTACTTGGCTTTTGGGCACTTGAATGAGTTCTCTTTTGCTTTCAAATCATCTTTTGTCAGTGCACTTATCAAGGGGGAGATTGAGAGATCAAGTTGAGATGTGCCTTGGTCTATTTGTGATGAGTGATTGACTAGATGATTTAAGGCTTTACCGGTTGATCCATATTTCTTATGTGCATGATTACGCTAACGGCTAACCGGATGTGTTGTGTTATGTGCGTTGTGTTGTGGTGTTTGTGTAAACCATATGTTGTGTGTTGTGTCTCTTGGCTTGTGATATGCAGGTGTAATATGTGACATGGCGCTCGATCACATGAGGTGAAGGTCAAGCGCGAAAGGTTCATACCGATGTACTAGGGCTGTGAAGGGTGGACACGAGTAGGCTTGGACTGAGGGACCCGAGGAGTCCGGTGGAGTCATGGGCGATCCACATGGTGCATGGAAGAGCAAGAGTACAGGGACGGTGATGGAGATGGCGTCGGTCGAATCAAACAAGACGGATGCAAGTCAAGTAGGCGGCTCGGGAGCCGGGAGCGAAAGACATGGAGGCATCAAAGACTTGGCAGAGGCTGGACATGCGTCGACATCGGTGAGTCACGCCTTGTGGGGCATGCAAGAGGGTTTGATCGGTTTGACCTCAAAACCGGGGCGAGTCATGCCAGGAGGGTGTGCAGAGGGTTTTACAGGTTTGACTTCAAAATTAGGGGTGAGTCACGCTAGGTGGGTGTGAAGAGGGTTTGGGTAGTTTGGGTCTGAAAACCACCGCGCAAGCAGGTTTGCCGGTTTGGGCCTCAAAATTGGGGGCGAGTTTGGTGTGTCCGGATGACATCGAGTCGGAGGACGCGTGGCAGCATCGCGAAGCTTGCATCGTGGCGAGGTGAAGTCTTGAAGACGCCGGGTCCGTTCGATGAATGAAGAAAAAGTTGGACGACTTTACCCTTGGGGGGTATTTGGGTTGTGTGTTTAATGTAAGGGCATTTTGGACATTTGCCAAATGCCTATATAGGTATAGGAGGGCTGTTTGGGGCAGCCATCCCTTTGGTGGTTTTGGTGGTGCTCTACTCATTTGTTTGTGAGAGCCTTTGGTACAGGAAGAGAGGGAGAGAAGAGAGATCTTTGATTTAATCATTTTGCCATCCTAGCTTTGTTTTTGCTTAGGATTTGGTTGTAACTGGACATGGTGGAGTAATCCAAGAATCAATTTTGTGCTCAATTGCTTCTCCTTCTCAAGATCTAAAGTTTATTTTTTTCGGAGCATTTTTGGGTGAATTTTTGGATCTCGCGATTGGCAGCGTTTTGGGGTGTTTTTCTTGGGGCCAATCAGTGCTAGGACATGTGCAAGAACATCTAGGATGATCCCCTACCAAACTCGTGCACGAGCACCTCGGATTTTGAGATTTCCAAAAAATCCCCTTTTTGTGCCCTTCTCCAAATCCATGGAACCTTATGACCAATTCGTGAGCTTTTTGACTTGAAACTTTGGGAATACCTTTGGTATTGTTAGCGCTGAAAATCGGCCGATGACCCTCACCGTCGGACACACGACTCGGGAGAATCTGCATAGCTCCTGTTCGGGTTATTAACCTGGTGCGGTTCGCGTGGCGTGCAAGTCAATCTGACCTGTTGATTGACAAGGAAAGAAGAATATTAAATTGGCTAGGTTTCCGATCTGCCTTGAAAAGCGTGTCAGCGAATCGGCCGATTTACTGTAGAGATGACCGGCTATAAAATAGCGAATACTCACGTAGCAGTGAAAAGGAAAACTACTAAAGCAACCTAGACAACGCTACAAAAGCAACACTTGGAGTAGAGCTAATCGGCTATGTGATGATAAAGGATAAAAATAATAAAAGCCGACAGTTCGTACCTCATGCTGGATAACTGGTGATAAAAACTAAAATAATAGGTAAAACCTATGATTCTAGTTGATATTGATAACTGGTGAATAAATCTAAATGAAACAACAACGATGCGCCCAAAGTTAAAGCTTAGATATTACTCGATAAGCAGAACTTACAAAATCAGCCGGAGATCGTGTCGATGCAGCCCTACCAACCCGTACGAACTCATGAAAGAAAAAGGTTTATGCGAAGTCGCCGACTTGAAAGTAAATTACGAGGAAAAGTAGATTTGTTGTATTGATTGATGTGTTATTTTTACAAACCTCTCGAGGCAGCTATTTATAGCCTGTTACAACTGATTTCCTAACCGACGAGGATCTATCCCTAATTTTAAATGACAACAAATATTTACAAATATGACTCGTACTCAAGTTGGTTATTATTCTCCCATAGGCCTATCTCTTTCTTCAGCAAATCTTTATCCTGGCCCACCTTAGATCCCAACTGGCTAAGCTGCTCTGACTCCCAATCGGCCAGCCTCCTCTTCTGCCAGTCAGCCCAAACACTGTAGCTTCAATCGGCCAATCCTCAACTATAGCTTCTAGTCCGCCGCATCGGCCCCCTTTCTCCTTCTTTGACGCAGATTCTAAACACGTATCAAAATACGGCGTCAACACATGCCCCCAATTTCCGAGTAAAACACAACCTTTTGCTTCGAAATTCTTTTTAACTCTAACTCCTTCTCCGAGGCAGGCGCAGCAAAAACTCCTTTATGTTCTGCAGTTTTCTCTTTGATGATTACAATCTTTTCGAACTAGGCGCCCACAGGCAACTGCCCTTCCTGAAATTTGTGTAGACGACGCGATAACAATTTAGCCTTTACCCTTCTCTCGAACCACCCCTAAGTACTTGCATTCCCCGCCTCTTCTTATGCATAGGCTCAGAAACCCCTTCCTTTTTCGCGGTGAATCATCTTCCATCGCATTCCAGCTCCCTTTCATCTCCCAGCTGTATTCCTCCGGCGATTCTTCCTTCATCTTCTGACCATCCCATTCTGTTTACTCCAATGGCGGCTCCATAGGCGACTATGACCTTCATTCAAGAGGTAAATATCCCGAAGCTTTTCTTTTCACCATTCACGCATCTTTTAGATCTGTTCCTAGTTTTCTTTTTGCATCCTTCTTAGGAACTCAGGCAGCGAATCACCATCCCTATTTCTGACGCACCCAGCCTCACTGGTCTCGGCCCTATGGGGAGTCCAGATCCCACCGAATTGATCAACCTGGAAACCCACAGGATCCCTTTTAAGCAGTCACCCATGGATTTAAGCCAGTGGACAGATGTATTTAGATCTTGGCCGAACGAAACCCTTGGCTGCAAGGAGTGGTTTCAAAGGATGTCCAATTCTAAGAGGGTTCTCTGGGATGAACTAAAAATCAGCCAATGTATAAATTTATCTCTGTCTCAAATGGAGAAGAATGAACCCTTGGTCATGGCAGCCTCTTACTTCTGGTCCGATGCTCTCAATGCGTTCCTTTTCGGACATGGGCCCATGACCCCCACTTTGGCTGACGTCCTAATGTTGACCAGTCTTGACATCTCTTCCCCCGATTAACCCTTCGATTTCCTGATCAAACCAACCCATCGCGTGGAAACAAAGGAAATCGGCAGGTGGAAAGGCTATATTGATAAAAATATAAAGACCGGGCCCATCGGTGACAGAGAATACACAGCTTTCCTGATGATGTGGCTAGAGAAACACTTTTTTTGCGGCAAAGCAGTCAGCCCTTCCTCTAATACACAGGCTCTGGCCGAGGCCCTAGCAAAAGGTTCTACTATCCCCTTAGGAAAACACTTGCTAGGATCGGCTTATCATATAGTGCACCAAATCGCCGTCAAGCTATCATCCAGAGGAAAACCCTCTATCTTAACTTATACATGAGCAAGATCTCCAGGGAACGAGTTGAGACCAAGATGTTCCCCAATATTGAGTCGGAGGAAAACCCAACAATAATACGGCGTTGCACTTCTTTTAGTGAGGTGGCGTCAGCCTTCCCTGGCAATAAGTTTACTCCCACAAAGACAGCCAAGTATTTCAGATGCTTCTACATCGGCTTCAATGAAGAAACTACAAGCTGGTACCCATATCAGAGAACTGAGCCACTCTTTGAGAACCCTGACTGCTTCAATTCGAGCATCAATTATAGAGGCAAATGATTCATATTTTGGGACAATCTTCTGTTCTTTGGCTGAGGAGCAAGTCTTGGCCTTTCAGATAGTGGTGCATTGGTACACTTTGGTGAAATTCTTCATGAATTTCGGATGGTGGTGTTTGACATTTTAGGACAAAGGTTACTTTTGATGTTGTTGGCTCTGTTTTTAGTGTGCATTCCATGGTTCTTACCCTACACATTTTGCTCTTCAACAATGACCTGATAAACGTGAGTTTCATCTTGCATCTGATTGTTTGACATCTTGCTAATGCAAAGATAGCAACGTAATGCCAAGATTACTTAGATGTACTTTGCCTTATCAACATTGCAGGGGAAGAAGGATATCTGGTAGCCAGTGCGTCAAAACCACATTAATGATATTTGTGTTGTGCAAGAAACATCATTTTTTTGGTTAATGCGCCTTGGTGTTACTTCGTTGTGTATTCTATCAAGGACTGATTGGTTAAGTGCTCTATGGCAATTGCGCAATTATACTATTCAAAAGCTTTTTGTTTGCTCTCTCATGCTGCAGATTGCAAAATAGTGTGCTGCATCGTTCCATTTATTTATGCTATTTAGTTATGGTCATGATAGGGCGCGCAAAGCACGCCAAATGTTCTAGATATTACAAATCTGGCATGATAAGAAAACTAACACAAAGGGCAAAGGGCAAAAGTTGGATGTTTGGAAAAGGGCAAAGGGCACGATCGGCATTCAATGCCTACCAAGATGACCTCCTGGTTGCCTCCCCCTTTAGACTGGGTGAAGTTAAATATGGATGGGTCATTCTGTGAGCAAACAGGTGAAGCAAGTCTTGGAGCTGTCATCCATGACCATGATGCTCATGTATTACTATCCTCTTGGTGCATTCTCCACGATTGCTCGTCTACTGAGGAAGCTGAAATCTTTGCTTGCCGAGAGGGTGTCCAACTGGTAGCTGAATGGATTAAAAAGCCTACTATCATTGAATAAGATTGCTCCAACATGGCTGCTCATCTCAGGTCAAATTCTGAAGATCGATCAGCTCTTCTTGTACGAGGAGGTCAAGGGGGCATTGAGACTCTTGCCGGAGTTTTGCATTGTGAAAATTAGAAGAGAGTGTACTAGAGTAGCCCATGAGCTTGCATGTTTTGCTAGACATTTGTGTACAAGAGTTAGGTCCTATTTGGATAGGGGGTGTTAAAGTTTAACACCCTACTTTTAACACATTTTTATCATATTGGCTCCCAAAACACATGTGTTAAAAGGGTTGTGTTAAACTTTAACACCCCCAATTTCATAAACACCTCAACGGGGTGTTAAAAGTTGTTAAACTTGTTAAAAGTGGTCCCCCTCTCCAATCTTTCCCTAGTTTCCCCCCCCTCTCTCCTCCTCTCTCTCTTACCCACCGCCTTCGCATCCTCCCCTCCCGCATCGCTTCCTCCCCGCCCACCGCCATCTCCTCCCACCGGCCATCCATCCTGCCCGCAGGTCCTCCCCTACTGCCATCCCCTCTCGCCATTCTTTCCCTCCCGTCACCTTCCCCTCCCCCCTTCTCCCCTCCCGCCGTCATCCCCACCCGCAGGAACTCCCCTCCCACCCTTCTTCGTTTCCTCCCCACGCTGCCCCAGATCCATGGCATCCACGCTGCTAGGAGTGCGCCGCGTTGCCCTGAACCCTTGCTCAGGGCTCATGGATAGCCACAGCGACGATGGGTTGCAAGACCTTTTCTCCCATGCGGATCCACCTTTCCCTGCCAGCGGCTTCGACTTCTTCTCACAGGCGAAATCTTCTGGAGCTCCTCGTGAGGGTTTGTAAGCCCTGGATCTCAACTCGCAGGCTGAAGAATTCCCCGACCTCAACTCCTACTCCAATATGCTTCGGGAAGAAGGAGCACCCCGAGACCGCGGTAGTTGTACCCTCGGCTTACGCGTGCCTCGCAATGGAGGAAGAGGAGGTGGCGGCGGTAGCAGAGGTGGTAGCGGCAGCCGGGGAGGCGGCAGCAAAGTGCGTGTGATGAGGTCTCTCTTCGTTGGTTCGTTGCCCGACAATGCTACTGGCAGCGGAGGACACGGTGGAGGACGTCCCTGTGGCCGCCGAAGATGTTCCAATGCTCATGGAGGAACAACTAGTGCTGATGATGGAGTGCCCTTTCGTGTGATGAAGAAAACGGTGGTGCATAGAATGTGGAAGTTGTTTTTCTCGGCTCCAAGGTTATTTCTTGTACTCATCCTCTTCTTTATGGTTGATCTGTTTAGAGTTTAGGATGGTTAGATTGATGAAATATGTGGCTGCTTAGAATTTGATGGTTACAATGATGAAATGGTTAGAATGTGTGGCTGCTTAGTTTGTGATGGTTAGAATGTGTGGCTGCTCCAAGGTAATGTCATGCTTCATTTGTTCAGTTTGTTGTGTGATGGTTAGAAACATGAAATATGTTCAGTTTGTGATAGTTAGTTTCAAACTTTGATAATGTGCATTGTTGTAACCTGTTTAGTGTGTGATGGGTTTTATATGTTTCTATTATGCACTAGATAAGAGCTGATAAGGCACAATGGATAGAACCAAATACTATTTTGTTGTGTGATTTATGGGTTGAGCAAATAAGAGCAGGCAACTGTCACAAAGGCACCATGTCTAGAAGAGGTTACAAGATAATTGTTGATAAATACTACATGGTCACTAGTTTGAAATATGACAAGATGTAGCTCAGGAACAGAATTAATCAACTGAATATTGTGCATTCCTTCTTGAAACTACTTCAAAAGGAGACTGGCCTTGGAAGGAAGGCTGATGGTACTGTATGTGCCCTAGATTGGTGGTGGAAAAAAACACCAAGGTGAGGGGCATTCACTACATTTGCATGCAGTTAGCAGTCGCTTTATTTGCATTCCCATGTAACCTGAAAATCCATTTGTAGGGCAGATATGGTGAATGTAAGAAATAACAGTATTGTGCTCCAGAGTACATTGATCAGCTAGAGGAAATGTTTCATGATGTTGTAGTGGACGGGTCTACCTCTTATGTGCCTGGATTTCAAGAGGACGAAGAACAAGATGGTGAATATGTACAGGAAGAAGATGCATATGGTCCAGATGGGTTTTTTCATGACTTTGAGTATAGCCCAGTTAGCAATAACAGTAGAAAGAGAGGAAGTAGCAACAACACCAGGTCCACTGCCACTAGTCTTGGAAAGAAATCAAAAGCCCTTTTATGAAGATGATGATCACTCTAGTTGATAAGTTGACTACCTCTGAAGATACTAATGATAACATATTCAGGAATGTGGGGGAGACTCTTGCTACCAGTATCAATGAGAAAAGACAAAAGCTGATCCTATGCAAGAGATGGCACAGTCTGGTAAGAAGTGTCAGCAGTTGGCTTTAGAATGTGGAGCAACCCCTGATACTGTAGAGTTCTATGCAGGCAGGCACTTATTCAAAGATCCATATGAGAGGGAATTCTTTTGTAACATACCTACTCCTGAAGGAAGGCTGCTTCACTTGAAGAGATATCACAAGGAGAACAATATTGTTGAGTTAGCAGTAGCTAGTGATCCTAAGTAGTGAATGTGGCTGTTTGAATAATTATAGTTCTTTTATGTACTAAGTGTGGTTATTTGAACAATATTTGTGGCTGTTTGATATAAATTTGGTTGGACTATGCTACATTTGTGCCTATTTGTTATAATTCTAGTTTGAATATGCTACATTTGTGCCTGTTTGAAATGAATATGTTCTTTTGTAGATGAATGGATCTGTTCTTTTGTAAATGTTGATGGCTGACATGTTTTTGTCTGTTGACTTAGGATGGTGATGAGCGTTCTTCAAGTGAATCTGATGAGGACTTTCTAAAATAGATTTGTACTTTCATGAAGATGAGATAGTATCGTCGTAAAAGGACTCGGGACATCTTAAAGGCTGCAATCATGATTGGTATGTACTATGATACATACATGGACAAAGGTCCAAAGAGGGTAGCCACTGTACCGGGCATAGAATGGGTACAGGAAACACTGTCTAGTAGAACCTCTTGCTACAACATGTTTAGGATGTCAAACCCATTATTTCATCAGCTACATGACTTGTTGGTTGAGACCTATGGTTTGAGGGCAACTAGAAGAATATCAACGATGGAGGCTTTAGGAATGTTCCTTTGGATAATTGGTGCAACCCAATCACTTAGACAAGTTGAGGACCGGTTTATAAGGTGCTTAGAAACAATAAGCCGTACATTCGATAGTGTTTTGTGTAGTGTTCTTAAGCTAGCAGTGGATATTATTAAGCCAAAGGACCCAGAATTTAAGACCGTGCACCAAAGATTAAAAAAGCCTCAGTTTGTCTCATACTTCAACAATTGTATAGGACCTATAGATGGGACGCATGTACCAGTTGTGGTGCTAAATGATAAGGTGGTTCAACACACCGGGAGACATGGATATCCCACATAGAATGTGCTGACTATTTGTGATTTCAACATGAGGTTCACATTTGTTGCTAGTGGATGGCCTGGATCGGTTCATGATATGAGTCTTCAGTGATACTGTAACCAATTATGGTGACAAGTTTCCGCATCCTCCATCAGGTACACTTCTTTCTGTACTTGTATTGTCTTCATTTGTAGAATAAATTGTGCCAACTTCATTAGCCTCATGAAATTGTCTTCATTTGTAGGCAAATTTTACCTAGTTGACTCGGGATATCCAAACCGTCCGAGTTACCTTGCACCCTACAAGGGTACGAAGTATCATCTCCCAGAGTTTCGGAGTGGCCCAATGCCAAGAGGTATGAAAGAGACCTTTAATTACACACATTCATCCCTTAGAAATGTTATCGAAAGGTCCTTTGGAGTGTTGAAGATGAAGTGGAGGATTTTGTTGGGTATACCAAGTTTTGCAATGCACAAACAAAGCAAAATAATAGTAGCATGCATGGCAATTTACAATTTCATTCGAGAGAATGATATGGCCGATAGGGCCTTTGGTATGTGTGATCGGGATGAAAATTTCGTTCCCATGACCGAAGTATCAAACTATGAAGGACATGCAACGAATACCCAAGCAGGGGACGAAGACTATAATATGAATGCATTTTGTGATGAATTAGCTAATGATTTGTACAATAAATCGTAGATTATTTGTATGGTTGTGTTGTAATGACATTGACAACCTTCGTGCACTCTTTGTGTTATATCGTGTTTATAGGACAATGCAAATAATTTGAATGTATTTTTCATTCCCTTCTATCATTTGGCCAAATGTAAAAAAATAAAAGTGAAATACCTATGAGCATAGAAGGGTACGAATGCATGCAGCGCTAGTACTTGGCGCCAGAAATCAACGCTGGACCTTGGCACCAAACAAAATAGCACAGGTGTATTAGGCTGCCATTAAGAGGAGTAACTGAGGAGGGTGTCAATTCCAACCTTTAGTGTTAAAGTTTAACACCCCATCCAAACATTCCACATGTGTTACACTTTAACACTTCATTTGAGAGTGTTAAAGTTTAACATCCTGCCCCTATCCAAAAGGGCCTTAATCTTACTGTAATTTGCTGTATACCGAATGAATGAAGCACTCTCTTTCCGAAAAAAATGTACTATTCCAGTCCCTCCGATAAAAAATAAATTATCACTTTCTTGATCAGACCAGTAATTACAGGCATGAGATGTATGCAAGATATAATAAAGTTGCGACCTTGAAACATGTTTTAAGACAGGCTATATCTTTTTCAATGTCAAATCGAAATAATACAAATAACCGAAAACATCTCTCTTTCAATATTGAAAGCATTAGATTAGATAGGTCACTTGATGACGTGGAACCCACATATTATGCATGTAGGACCGACACACTATTTAGGCAGGACCTATGTACTTTTCAATGGGACCCACACATTGTTTGGTGGGACCCATGATACGTTGAGTGGGTCTCCTGATTTTTTCAAAAATTATTAATGCCTTTTTCTATTATTTGCAGCTACATAGTATGGAAACTATAAAATATATTTATTATTTTCCTATGTATAAAAATTTTGTATGCTACGATTCAAATGTGGTAACTGATGCGGACACCACGAGTACATCTACACCAGCAGCACCTCAGGCGCCTCCAGTTGCTTCTCCACCTCAGGCGCCTACAGTTGCTCATCCAGTTGGGCCAATCACTCGAGCCCGTGCGAGAGAATTAAACTTCATCATGCTGTTAAGGAACGAAGGCCCATCGGAATAAGAAGATGGCCCAACAGGGCAGCCCAGGTGGGGCGCCTAGGGTTGGGCGCGCGTGACCCCTTCGGACTCCAGGGGCTGCGTCCCCTTTATTTAGTCCGAGTCCTTTTTGTTTACGACTCGAGTTTTGTTTTACATCTAGCTTTAGCTACTCTTGAACACGCGCAAATACGCGCTGTCCTTGTGTCATTCAGAACTCCACCTTCGAGTGATATTTAGATTGCTCGCCTCTTTTTCTTGTTCGTTCTTCGATTGCGGACAGGAATCGATCTTCGTGATCAGGCTGATCTTGCACCGGCGAGGTTGGTAACCATCGGGAGTTGGTTCAGCGATTGCATTGGCGCTTCGGGTTCGCTCGTCGTAGTCGGATCGTGAGGGTCTACTTCCACCAAGTCGAATTTATCTCCACTCACCGAAAGATCGGGCACTCCGACTCTATCAAGTGGTATCAGCTTTCCAGGTTGATCGGTGAGTTTTACCGAGTCTTTTTCCCTTCCTACAGTCCATAAAAACCAAAAGAAATTTTTTCAGGTTAGATCCTTGTCCCAGCAACCGTTTAGCCTCGCACATTCTTTCAATAAGTGTCTTTGTTGAATTTGTGTGCCTACTCATTCAATTGTTGCTGGTTACTTGTGTTTAATCTCTTGTTTCTCGTTTTTCCTCTAACCCTAGTTTTCGCCGCTGCTGCCGTTCCGCTGCTCGCCAACCCTACCACGCCACGCCCACCGCCCCCCTTCGCGACAACCGCACCGCGCCATCCCACCCCTCCGATCGCCCCCTCCCCTATCCAAAAAAGAAAGAAAGAAAGATAGAAAGCAATCAAAAAAAAAAGGAAAGTGCAAAAAAAAAGGAAAGAAGCAAAAAAAAAGAGTCCAACAGGGAGAAGGAAGATGATCCGGTTTTGTTTCGGTGCAAACTCCCTTTGCGCGCGCCGTGAACCCCCCTGGGTCACGACTCTCCGGGGCAACTCCGCACCCCCCCCCCACGCATTCCATGCTAGCTTTTCATATCCGTATCTCTCTTTCTTCTTTTTTTACCGGAATACCCCTGTACTTTCGGAAAAAGTGTGTGCCACAATTTGCTGTTTGAGATCCTCTGTGTTCATATTATTAGTTTTGGGGCACCCTCTGTGACAAAAAAAAAACAGAAAAAAAACAAAAGAGGTGCGCCCTCTCCACCTTTGCCTATGTTCTTTCGATTTCCCTTGTTACCAGCAACTCTTGTTACGTGTTTGGCACTATCTTTCAACTTTGCATTATTGTTTGATTGTGCTAATCCTTCATTTGAGTGCAGCCTTCCCAGAACTCCACATAGTTCTACGACGAGCATATTTTGTTTCTCCAGGCAATCGCTCCTCCAATCTTTCGCGAGTTCCACCGGTTGGTTGCAGTTCGCCCCTGTGTGCATGGTAAGAACGGATAAGAATTTGATAACAGCACTAGTGTGAGCGCCTTGTGACCCGTTACACCCCTGTTTTGTCGTTGCTTGTGTTCTTGTATTTGCGCTAACCATGGCAGATGATGTCGACGTGGGGGCTAACCAGCTGCAGGGCATACGGGCACATGTTGAAGGGCTTATCACCGACATTCAGACGATTCATGAACGGCTGGACTCGACGATCTCCTCGACGACCGAGCGGTGTGATCAGCTCGACCTTGCACATACGGCCGCTAAGGCCACACTCGACTCAGTTGTGGCAAGACTCGATGCATTGCACACAACAGTCGCAGAGTTGCAGCAGGGTTATGGTGGTGACTCGGACCAGGATGATGGCGACCGCCGAGGCCGTGCCCGCCGCGTGCCACGCCGTCCCAGTAATGATTCCTTTTCCAAGATTAAATTTAAAATTCCACCTTTTAATGGCAAATATGATCCTGCTGCATATCTTGATTGGGAATTAGAAGTTGAACAGAAATTTTCATGCCATGATATTCTTGCTAATTCTCAAGTTAAAGCTGCTATTAGTGAATTTACTGATTTTGCTTTAATTTGGTGGTGTGAATATAAACACAAACATCCCAATACCATTCCAACCACTTGGGAGCAATTAAAAACTGCTATGCGCCACAGATTTGTGCCTTCTTATTATGCCCGAGATTTGCTTAATAAAATGCAATGTTTTCAGCAAGGTTCCAAATCTGTTGAGGAATATTTCCAGGAATTACAAATAGGCATGATTCGTTGTGGGTTATTGGAGGAAAATGACGCTGCTATGGCACGTTTTCGTGGTGGTTTGAACCGCGAAATTCAGGATATACTTGATTATAAGGACTACACAGATATGACAACATTATTTGAATATGCTTGCAAAGCTGAACGTGAAGTGCAGGGACGCCGCTCGAAGACATATTCTAACTCTTTTGCAGGAAGAAGCTCGACATCCAACTCCGCACCCGCTCTCCCTGCGCCACCCACGCCCACCACTACACCGCGCGAGCGAACGGCCAAACCTGCAAGCGCTGCCCCTTCCACAGGCGCCGCCCCTCCCACAGGCCGTACACAGGATATTCAGGCCGTACATGGGATATTCAGTGTCATCGTTGCAAAGGATTTGGCCACGTGATTCGGGACTGTCCGAACAAGCGCACTTTGCTTCTTCGTAACGATGGTGAGTATTCTTCCGCTAGTGATTCTGAAGATACTCGACATGCGATGCTTGCCACTGACCATGCAGCTATGGAGGTACATGTCAACCCGGGCGACGCCGATAGGTATGAAAGTCTTGTTGTGCAGCGTGTTCTTAGTACACAGGTCGCCCCGTCCGAGAAGAATCAGCGACACACTCTTTTCCATACCAAGGGTGTTGTGCAGGAGCGGTCGATTCGCATCATCATCGACAGCGGCAGCTGCAATAATTTGGCGAGTACCACGCTGGTTGAAAAGTTGTCTTTACCCACTCGTAAGCATCCACATCCATATCACATTCAATGGCTTAATGATGGTGGGAAAATTAGAATTACTCGATCAGTCCGTGTTCCTTTCTCCATGGGTGCTTATTCTGATTTTGTCGATTGTGATGTTATTCCCATGGAAGCATGCTCTCTGTTACTTGGGCGACCTTGGCAATATGATACTGATAGCTTGCATCATGGTCGTTCAAATCACTATTCTTTCATGTTTAAGGGTCAGAAAATAATTATACATCCAATGACACCTGAACAAATTCTTAAAGATGATCTTGCTAGAGCTGCTAAAACTGATAAACAACTTGAACCATCGACATCTATTAATTCTGAAATCAAGTTGAATGCTCCTGTTTTGCTTGCCACACGTGCTGATTTTGATGAGTTACGCGATGCTCCTTTGCCATGCTATGCCCTTATATGCTCTAGTGTGCTTGTTTCACTTGATGATGCACCATCTTTGGATATTCCCCCTGCGGTTGCTAACATTTTGCAGGAGTACGCTGATGTCTTTCCAAAAGATTTGCCACCGGGACTTCCACCACTTCGTGGCATTGAGCACCAGATCGACCTCATTCCCGGCGCACAGCTTCCGAACCACGCACCGTACCGTACAAATCCGGATGAGACGAAGGAAATCCAGCGCCAGGTACAGGCGTTGCTTGACAAGGGTTATATTCGTGAGTCTCTTAGCCCTTGCTCCGTTCCCGTGTTACTTGTTCCAAAGAAAGATGGCTCATGGCGTATGTGTGTAGACTGTCGTGCTATTAATAACATTACCATTCGCTACCGATACCCTATACCACGCCTTGATGATATGCTAGATGAGCTTAGTGGTGCCATTATTTTCACTAAGATTGATTTGCGTAGTGGCTACCATCAGATTCGCATGAAATTAGGTGATGAATGGAAAACAGCTTTTAAAACGAAATTTGGGTTATATGAATGGTTGGTTATGCCGTTTTTTTTGACAAATGCTCCCAGCACATTTATGCGTTTGATGAATGAAGTTCTGAGGCCCTTCATAGGATTGTTTGTAGTTGTCTATTTTGATGATATCCTCATTTACAGCAAGTCTATGGAAGAGCATTTAGAACATTTGCGTGCTGTTTTTGATGCATTGCGTGCGGCCCATTTATTTGCTAACCTCAAAAAATGCATGTTTTGCAGACAACGTGTCTCGTTTCTTGGCTATGTTGTTACTCCACAGGGCATTGAGGTGGATAGCAGCAAAATTGATGCCATTCGGGAGTGGCCTACACCGACGACGGTCACACAAATTCGAAGCTTTCTTGGCCTTGCAGGTTTCTACCGCCGGTTTGTTCGTGATTTTAGCTCCATTGCAGCGCCTCTACATGAGCTTACAAAGAAGGATATTCCCTTTGCTTGGAGTGATTCGCAAGAGGTTGCGTTCAGCACCTTGAAAGATAAGTTAACCAATGCTCCTCTCTTGCAGTTGCCTAATTTTACTAAAGTGTTTGAGCTTGAATGCGATGCTAGCGGTATTGGGCTAGGTGCTGTTTTGTTACAAGAAGGAAAACCGGTTGCTTACTTTAGCGAGAAATTAAGTGGTGCTAGCTTGAATTATTCTACTTATGATAAGGAGCTTTATGCTTTAGTGCGCACTTTGCATACTTGGCAGCACTACCTTTGGCATCGCGAGTTTATAATTCATTCTGATCATGAGGCTTTAAAACATATTCGTACCCAAACAAACCTGAACCGTCGTCATGCTAAATGGGTAGAATTCATTGAGTCTTTCCCTTACATTATTAAACACAAGTGCGGGAAGGAAAATGTCATTGCTGATGCTTTGTCTCGTCGCTATACCATGCTGTCACAGTTAGATTTTAAAATCTTTGGCTTGCAAACTGTGAAGGATCAATATGTGCATGATGCTGATTTTAAAGATGCTTTCGCCCACTGTATTCATGGCAAACCATGGGGCAAATTTCACATACAGGACGGGTTCCTGTTTCGCGCTAACAAGCTGTGTGTTCCAGCTAGCTCGGTTCGTCGTTTGTTGTTACAGGAAGCGCATGAAGGCGGTCTCATGGGGCACTTTGGCGTCTACAAGACGCGTGAAGTGCTGGCTGCCCACTTCTTTTGGCCCCGGATGCGCGCTGATGTTGAGCGCCTTGTTGCACGCTGCACTACTTGCCAGAAAGCTAAGTCACGATTGAACAACCATGGTTTGTACATGCCTTTGCCTATTCCTACTTCCCCTTGGCTTGATCTTTCTATGGACTTTGTTTTGGGATTGCCTAGAACTAAGAAGGGGAGGGACAGTATTTTTGTGGTTGTTGATCGTTTCTCCAAAATGGCTCATTTTATACCTTGTCATAAGACTGATGATGCTAGCAATGTTGCTGAATTGTTCTTTCGCGAGATTATTCATTTGCATGGTATTCCAAATACAATAGTCTATGATCGTGATGCTAAGTTTCTCAGTCATTTTTGGAGATCACTGTGGAATAAAATGGGAACTAAATTGCTGTTTAGCACCACTTGTCACCCTCAGACTGATGGACAAACTGAGGTGGTTAATCGAACCTTGTCCACTATGCTTAGGGCTGTTTTAGATAAACACTTGAAACGTTGGGAAGATTGCTTGCCTCATGTTGAGTTTGCTTATAATCATGCAACGCATTCTTCTACAAAGATGTGTCCTTTTCAAGTTGTTTATGGTTATATTCCTCGGGCGCCTATTGATTTGCTTGCACTTGATGCCGAGGACGCCCCACACATAGATGCCGCTGCACATGTTGATCAAATGATTAGCTTGCATGAGCAAACTCAACAAAACATTGCTGCTGCTAATGCTAAATATCAGGTTACGGGTAGTAAAGGGAGAAAACATGTTACTTTTGCACCGGGTGATCTGGTTTGGTTGCATTTGAGAAAGGATCGTTTTCCAACCTTACGTCGTTCTAAATTGATGCCACGTGCTGCTGGTCCTTTTAAAGTGCTAACCAAGATTAATGATAATACTTATATCCTTGACCTGCCTGCAGAGTTTGGTGTTTCCACGAGTTTTAATGTTGCAGATTTGACACCGTATGTGGGCGAAGATGAGGAGTTGCCGTCGAGGACGACTTCAGTTCAAGAAGGGGAGGATGATGCGGACACCACGAGTACATCTACACCAGCAGCACCTCAGGCGCCTCCAGTTGCTTCTCCACCTCAGGCACCTACAGTTGCTCATCCAGTTGGGCCAATCACTCGAGCCCGTGCGAGAGAATTAAACTTCATCATGCTGTTAAGGAACGAAGGCCCATCGGAATAAGAAGATGGCCCAACAGGGCAGCCCAGGTGGGGCGCCTAGGGTTGGGCGCGCGTGACCCCTTCGGACTCCAGGGGCTGCGTCCCCTTTATTTAGTCCGAGTCCTTTTTGTTTACGACTCGAGTTTTGTTTTACATCTAGCTTTAACTACTCTTGAACACGCGCAAATACGCGCTGTCCTTGTGTGATTCAGAACTCCACCTTCGAGTGATATTTAGATTGCTCGCCTCTTTTTCTTGTTCGTTCTTCGATTGCGGACAGGAATCGATCTTCGTGATCAGGCTGATCTCGCACCGGCGAGGTTGGTAACCATCGGGAGTTGGTTCAGCGATTGCATTGGCGCTTCGGGTTCGCTCGTCGTAGTCGGATCGTGAGGGTCTACTTCCACCAAGTCGAATTTATCTCCACTCACCGAAAGATCGGGCACTCCGACTCTATAAGTAACCCTACAATTTTTTGGACTTTACTTTCAAACAAATCATAAACTCGCAAAATATGATTGAATTATATTCATTCATCGCCAATTTTATCTTTTATTTCTATCAAAACCAAGAATCAGTGTAACATAGCACGTATATGTTAGCTATATCAACGAAAAAAGGCTAGTGAATTCCTAAGCATAAAAAGTTGTACGGTGCTCAAATGATCATTATGATAAAAAAATTGAATTTAATATTGGATGTAATCAATTTGATTTTAGATTATGTTTTATATTTTTATTTGATTTGATGTATCATTGCGATGCTACTTTGAACCTAGTAAGATAACAAAAATTCATATTTCATCATTATTTCCGGTTCAAATTTTTCGTACATGCGCGCATCGCGCGCCAACCTGACTAGTTTAACTTGTTTCTTCCAACTATACTCATTTGCTGAAGCCATGTCGCCATGTGCAAAACGAATCTTTTGCTTGTAATATTCTGCACATTATCATTACACATTGATGTGACTTGACTTATTAGCGTAAGCTTTTGGCGAGGCCGTTGCTTAGGTGCTTTTAGCTTGAACCAGGTTGAAGCCCTAGGTAGATGGAAGAACTTTTCTATTCCCCCTTTCTGCTATCCTTCTGATTACACACTGTTATTTCCGTTCTAGTAATGGAAATGAGGGGAGGCCCCGATTTTTTTAAAAAAAATCATACATATTGATAACCAAACTTCCTACTCTGACGAATCAAGCACTCAAACAGGATGTTCAACAGCAACTCACCTACTCAGTTCTTTTGCTCTGTGCCTTCAAACATTTCTCGGTGATTTCCCAAAATGAAAACAGTCATGTAATTCGGTATACAATGGGGCTTATGTTGGATTTAAGATTACACTTACACAACACCTAGTTCCTCTAGGATACAGGATAATGCACGCCACATTTATCAGCAGCAGAGTTTGTTGTGGCCTTCCACACACCAAACAAGATAATCCTAATATTAACCTCAAAGGGTATGAGTCCAACCTGAGGAACTGCAATTTGTACTTCGTCCGCAAGATCAACTGTTCAGATTAATCTTCAATAATGCAATGGATGAACAATTCGGTAAACCTTCATACAACTGCCAGCACTTGGATGCAGTGACCAAATATGCCTATTAACTGGACGTTACTTCAAGCTTGCATATAGGGCAGAAGGTGCCCCATTTTGTGAGCCAGGAATCAATACAGATCTTGTGAAATTCTGTATGAAATTGTCCATGATAAGGTAGTGGGAGAGCTATAAGAAAATAAGTTTTGGGCACATTGCTGATAACAGAAATCATTGTCTGTTGGTCTACAAAATCATTGTCTACCTTGTAAAGGAATGAATTATGCAAAAGAGAGCAAGATATGCATCTACCCATCAGGGTTACTGTATATATCATTATATTGGCAAATTTCTATCTACCACTGAGAAAAAACAGTAACAATTATAAGAACGACTGGGCACCACATCTTTGGAACCTACTGAGTCAGCAATAATTATAAACAGTAAGCAAGTACTAAAATATCTCAAGATCTTACCATGTTTGCATGGAAGGTGTCTAAGCATATCGCCATTATTGTAGTCTTCTAAACAAATTGCACAAGCTTCCTGAAAAATATCTTCGCTAGAACAGGGAGCACTATATGCTGAGCATGGAAGCTTTTCCACCACATGTTTCTTGACGTAAGGTGGGTGATTATCAACTCCATGACGTAGAAGTCGGCAGTTTCGAGCAAATAGAAAAGATGCAAGAACAGATATGATGACAACAAGTGATACGAATGACATTACCAATACTGTCCCTGCAGTCTCATCCATCGATGAGTTTATACAACACTCATCATCTTCACCCCTGGCAAACTTCTTTAGTGTTTCTCCAGCCATCTTGGAAACGAATATTGCAGGTATGTGTATACCCTCAGAGTCACCAACCACTAAATTAACATAAAGGAAAAAATTATTAACAGCGTTAAAAGAACTGAAATAGATGAAAACAGAGATGTCTTAAAAACAGAACTTCTATCATCTCTAACATTGGTAGAATTTATTCTGGTACTGGGAACTTGTGATTCTCACTTTGATGACTGACTCCTTTTCCCTAATCTGTATATAGGGAAATTCCAGGTCCAAACAGCATTATTATCTATGGTTACCTAAAGAAACGTCACTGCCTTGATGCGTTCAGCTGTACACCAGTGTTAGCTCAACTACATTTTCCCAGCGATAGCACACTAGAAGAAATATCATTCCTTACAGTTCAAGGAGGGGGATATTGCCATATCTAAAATATACATTTGCTTGAGCCTGTTTCAGTTACAGGAAAGATGAGGCCTGGCATTGCTAAAAGATAAGTAGCACTACATTTAACTTTCTTTTTTCGGAATACGCAGGAGAGCTGCGAATCATTGCATTAAGAAAGGAGGTAAAAGGCTCAATTAGCCATACAACACACACCACACACACCCCTCAGGTTCTAGGTTACATACGCGCCCATTAAATTTTCAAAGGTCGACCACTCCTCACCAACGGACGCTGCTAACCCCCAGGTCGAGCAGTGACCAGATCGCTAATGCCTTTGGCGACTGCCAGCCGGAGAACAGCTTCCTCCTGTGCAAGGAGAAGCACCCGCTCCATCTTGGGCAAGGCACCATTAAACACAATATCATTCCTTTCCTTCCATAGAATCCAAGCTCCTAGCATGACCAGTGAATAGAATCCTCTCCTGGTTCCTTTGTCGAGTTGCTACCAGCTTGTTGCCACCAGTCAAAGAACCCCGTGGAAGATGGTTGAGGTGCAATATCCGGGAGTCCAAAACTGCGAAGTAGTTGAAGCCAGAATTGCCGAGAGAAGACACATGAACACAGGAGGTGCTGAATGGTTTCATCCTCCTGGTCGCAGAAGGGGTAATGCTCAGCATGTGGGTGACCCCATCTAGCGACTCTATCAGCTATCCAACACCGATTATGTGCCACTAACCAAAGGAAGAATTTGCACTTCCTGAGACCCCAATTCCTCCAAATTAGTGTGCTTGGCTCAAACTGGACTGATCCAAGGAAAAAAGCTTCGTATGCTGACTTAGTAGAGAACTGTCCCGAATTCTCAAATTTCCATTTATGAACATCCTCAGCCTCTGGCAGAAGCAATGTTTCCTGAACCATGTCCCAAATATCCGGAAATTCTGACAAGACCGCTACAGAGTAATGCCCTTGGATATCCTGTACCAACTGATTATCCAGCAATGTTTCCTGAACAGTACGCCTTTTAACCCGCCTTTTGGGTACAGTTGCAAACAAATTGGGAGCCAATAGCTGAATAGAGGACCCGCTCTTGTGAAGCTGCTAGCAATGTTCAGAACATAGATAGAGATCATGGAAAAAATTTTTGTTTCTTAAGACATTTTTACATTATGTATTTCCAAGGACGGATAGTTATGAAGTGCGACTGATAGATGCAAATTATAAGGCTACAAGATCACACATGACAAAAAAGAAGCATTAAGCTTCTTGCAGTGGACCAGTTAGAACATTGAACTCTGGGAGTCATAGAAACCAACGTCCAACACAGGTTAGAAGCACGGCACCTTCTTAGAACTGCTGCTCACCTGCTCACCCACTCTCCGTGCACCGTGAGCTTCTGCCCCTCCCTCTTTGTCCTTGCACGGTTACACCGCTGCTACGTGCAGCTCCTCCAGGTCCCCCTCCCTACTGCTGCTCCCTTACAGATCTATCGCATCTCAGCTAACCGGCTAATCGAAGCGAGTTCTGCGCCAGCCACCAGAGCCAGAGTTTGCAGGGATTGCAGCGGTGGGAGTTGCTAGGCCTTGTTGGTTGGTTCTCTTCCATTCTTCCCCTTCCCTTAGGGGTCTGCATGGGTGGGTTTATACAGGTTGGCTGGATTTATTGACCCACCCATGTACACGGTTTGGTTTGGGTGGGTCTCGTGGGCTAGCTGGGTCAAAGGCTCAAAAGTAATTAGTGCGCTGGATGCCCTGCCTGCTGGACATTGTTGTCCCACACCGACATAGCTGGTTCGGCCTGTGTGAGTTCTGGGGAGCACGAATACTACTGTTCATCTGCATGATGTTGCCAACAATGGACAGGCTCAGCAACCTCTGCACGATCCAGCAGATTACGTCATCGCCCATCTGAATGAAGAAGTTCTTGCTGGCAGGGCCATCTCAGCACCGTCGAAGTGCAGGACCATGGATGGAAGGTCAGCCAAACCAGCAGACGTCTGAAAGCAGACATTGGACCCGTGGCTGCGAGACGCCAAGGGGAGGTTTGTCTGCGACAGGAGCAAACACCTTCACCAGCATGTAAGCCAGCTCCACGACGAATGTCAGCGTTGTGCTGGGGTCGAAAATGTGATGAAATAGAGTAAATGAGGTGCTGGTGTGTTCCTCATCTGTGAGGCTTTTTCCAGTGTTGATTGCGTGAGCCTGGGAGCTGGTGAGGCTAACAGAAAGTGATGCTGCTGTTTCTGGTGCTGATCGTCCTCACCGCTCTGCAGGTTCATGGATCAGTAGCAGCTGGCAGCTGGGGCCTGAGATAAGCAACGTGGATTGGATGCCAGAGACAAACAACAGAGGGCTTGTCTTCGAGGCCTCACTGGTGAAGCAGTACGAAAAGGAGATGATTTTGAGCTGCTTTCCAAGCAAGAGCGCAGTCCACAACTGAGCCGACCAGGCTAGAGCCTGTCCCATACCCAACCTATGAGATGGTAGCGCAGCCTAAGCCAATGCCTGGGACAGCGTATGAAGAAACCTACCCAAGGGTCGAATGGGTACTGACCCGTTAGATAGCTTCAAGAGACATAGTAATCAAAGAAATGTTTTTAAATTATGCATGGTTATATTTACTTGTTCTAAATGATATTTAGGACCTCTATCATATTGTCATAGCCTACCTAAGAATAAAGAGTACACTTGCATAGGCACAACATGAAAATCTGCATCATCATTATAGAGACAATTGAAAAATAAACTCTAAAAACCATTTGCTACCTTTTAGTACACCAAAATAATTAATCCATTGCACATTATAAGGCTAGGGATGTGACATGATAAAACACCTACTATTTATTATCCAATATAATGGAGAAATTTCGATATTTGACATCAATCCACACGCCTCACTTCTTTTAGCCCTAAATTCGCATGCCTTTCAAATATGACAGAGCTTGTGAATTCTTTCCATTTGGGGGATTCATCTCGATCCACCTCTTTTCTTTTTCCTTTTCATTTTCAGGGCAATGGGGGATTTGAGAAGTGAGCGTTTCCGTTTCATTATCAGGCCAATAGGGCATTTGAGAAGTGAGGCGCTCAGTCTCAATTAAGGAGCACTAAGTAAGCAATTTCTTCAGTTAATCTACTTCGACTGTGGTAAACGAAGTGCAAATAAGTTTTAAACTAACTAAACCAAGACTAGTGTTAGGATAACCAGAACTGCACGGTGGTGTAACACTCACTGGAGTAGAGGCTGGCTTTTTCCTCATCGTCGTACACGACGGCGGCGTCAAACCCCGCTTTCTGCGCCGCCCGCACCTTGCCCTCGAAGCTGCAGTTGCCCCTCGCGATCAGCACAAAAGCCTTCCGGCCCGCGCCGCGGCGGCCGCCGCTGTCTTTGATGGGCTCACACGCCTCGGCGGGTTCGGCGGCGCGCAGCGAACCGCAGATCCCATCGCTGCCCACTCGAGGACCTGCAGCGCCAAGGAAGTATAAGAGAGAGGGCAAGGTAGGCTCGATTCGAGGGAGGGGGACGACGAAAGCGATGCTAACCAAAGCGCGCCGGGGCGTCGAGGAAGGTGAAGGAGAAGGAGTTGGAATGGAGGCGTACAAGGGCGGCGCAGGGGCGGAGGGCGGCGGCGAGGAAGAGGAGGACCACGCGGGGGCTCATCGCGTGGACCTGTGAATCAGATGCTCGT
The DNA here is from genome assembly GCF_005286985.2 of Setaria viridis. Lineage (NCBI taxonomy): Eukaryota > Viridiplantae > Streptophyta > Magnoliopsida > Poales > Poaceae > Setaria > Setaria viridis. The sequence continues at coordinate 5,590,053 of NC_048269.2, forward strand.
CTCCGCATTTATCTCGACTAGGATCTACCGGCTACCGGCTGCCCGAACAAAGGCAGGGGGGTTCTCGACCGGCAATCCGGTACCTAGACGGTCTTTTGTGCGGTGGGTGTCGTCAAGATTGAAAGAGTCCATAGCGATGCAAAAAATACGATTTAGATAGGTTCGAACCGCTAGATCACGTAATACCCTAGTCCTATGTGTTGATTATATTGAACTTCTTAGCTTGTGTTTTGAGGGGTTCGTGCCCACCCTTATATAGTCGGGGAGCAGGGTTACAGGGTGGAATCCTAGTCGGATATGATTACAGAATTCTACTATTAGTCGGTGTACTAGTTCCCTTGTCTATTCCGACTAGGCTTCAGGGGTCTCGAAGGCTACATTACCCTGTGGTGTAGCCTTCCATATTCTGATCTCATACGAGTACGTCCCTGAGTGGGTCATACAAGGCCTACTCGTGGGCCTGGTGATGCATGCCCGACAAGCCCCAAGTACTTTGTAGTCGAGAAGAAAGCTCCGGATACTTGAGGACGTCGCTCGAGTTATCCTTGGTTCTTTCTGAGTTTGTATATGCGGCCGATCCTTCAAGTACCGGTGTTGTCGCGCGACTGGAAGGTACTCTCAGCATCCTCTAATGTTCGAGTAACCTTTTCCTTGAGACTTTTTATATGGTAGTGCGATAACAATTGCACCCAGATGGAGTAGCCCCCGAGCCTTATGGTGAATCGAAGAATCAGGCTGAGGGTCAATCCTGTGACTTTGCTCTAACTTTAGTAGTCTTCAGAAAAAAAAAAGAAAACCTTTTGCAGCCCCTGAGCACTTAGGCGATTATTTGTAGTCGATGAAATGGTCAAACCTTTTGGTCCCAGTATCCGTTGGAAATTATGGTGGTAAATCTGTTTTATGTCTGACCGTTGTTTCATTAACGCTCGGAATCTGGAGGTGATGGAGATATAATAGGGCGGGGCCAGTGGTAATTAGCGGTACATTGTTTTTTTAGCAGATCTGTTTTGTGCGCTTCTTTCCTGTTCATCTTGAGCCGCCGCTCTTCCCTGCGCCGCCGCCGCCATTGTTGCTTTTTCCTCATCCTTGAGTGAGATCTGCTACCGATCCTTTCCTTCTCCACCTTTCCCGAGACTGACTGATGCGCGTTAAGAAGATAGGGAGGAAAACCGGAGAAAACCTAGGGGGAAGCCGTGGCCACCAGTAAGGTGAGATCTAAATCCAAGGGAGGCAAAGAGCTCGTGATGCCGGCGCCGAAGTGTGGCCCAACAAATCAGGCTGCGCCGCCGCCGCCTGGGATTACCTGGGAGCACTCTGTGATGAAGGAACCAGCGATCCAGGCTTTGGTCGATGCTAAGCTTCTTCAGCCAAAGCTTGAGCTCGAGTGGAGACTTGCATTTGGCAATGCGTGACGGTTTGAGGAGCACCCGAAGGAGACGGTCATGCTTGCACATTTCGTCAAGAAAGGACTGACAGTACCAACCTCTGACTCTTCAGAGGTATTTTGGATATTATAATCTTCGGTTAGTTCACTTGAATCCCAATGGTGTGCTCCACAGAGCTATCTTTGTACACTTGTGTGAGGTGTATCTAGGTGTCCCTCCTAGTCTTGATCTCTTTAGAAAGTTATTTCGCTATAAGCCGCACCCCAGTGCCATTAGGACAGAGGTGTTTGGAGGGGCTGGGTTTCAGCTGAGGAACTCGGGTGCTTATCTAGAGTATGTCTTGCCTGACTCTCACGGTGACTAGAAGAAGAGATGGTTTTATGTTGGGAATCATGATCCTGTCTTGCTAGTGGTCACCGGTCATGCTCCCAAACATGCGGATAATTGGGTGAGCGAACCCGAGGACACCCCTGAGATTACTAACTTGTTGACTCAAATTGCTGAGTTGAAATTATTGGGTTTGACTGGCATCAATGTGGCTGCCAGTTTTCTCAAGCGAAAGGTTCAGCCTTTGCAACAACGAGCTCGCTCAGGCTCGGAGTACTCGGGTTTTGATGACCCGTCACGGATGTCCCCTGACGACATATCTGATGATGATGTGGAGGCATTGTTGAGGAAGTTTTTTAGGAACTATCAAGGGGTACCAGTGCTTTCAGTAATTCTTCGTCAGTTTGATAGTTGGTATGGACCAACAGAGGTATATTCCTTTTCTTGATTTGTATATTTTGAGGTATGGCAATACCTTCGAGTAACAATTCTTTGTTTGCAGTCCCGGGTGCTTTTCGGCTTCTTGCCACAGCCTGAGGGTAGGGAGATTGCCGTGATTCACACTAATGATGAACCCTCTCCTCTTCCTAAGAAACGGCGAGTAGTTCGAAAGAAAACTGCTGTTCAGCTTACTTCTTCATCGAGTTTGACCCCTGGGGGGTCACAGAGTTCCAAGGTATGTAGTCGTGAGTATTTTTTGGAAGATTGTTTCTTTGCGGAATGCTGATGATTTTAGTCGGTTGGAAAGGCCGACGACTTGACCACGGGCGGTGACGAGGCTACTTTTGGTGAGGTAGTCACGATTGCTAAGGATGCCGTTGTTAGTGTCGCAACTGTTGAAGGATCGGCTATGGGGGGTGCCGCTCGTAAACTCAGAAACAGTAGCCTTCGAGCCTGCAGCCCAGGCATCGGCAGTCCATGAGTTGGCAGTCCTCGAGTAGGTTACCGGGGGTACATCTTCTGAGGTGACTAATGTCGCGAAGACACCGGTGGTTGCTCCTGGTGCCTTGTTGTCTGAGGTTATCGCCAGTGGTGAGTACTCTGATTATTTTAGTCTAAGACTTCGCAGTCTCATCCTTGATTTTTTCAGGACTTGGCGAGAGGGTAAAGGTCGTACCATCGATGGCCCCTGTGGTGTTGAGCACTCAACCTACAATTACTGAGAAAAAGCGTGTGCGATTGTCTCCGCGATCATCTCGGTAAGTTTTTATGTGGTCTTTCTTTTGATTGTATTTTTGAAATTTCCAAAAAGCGGGTGATAACCTCATGCTTTGGCCCAGGGATGCTGAGGATACCATTCCCGTGGACACAGTAGTGGAGGCTGGTCTTCCGACTACACTGTCTGGTCCCTTGGTTGATTTGTCGATGGATGATGCACATGAGGTTCAAGACACAGGTTGTCTTGGTGTCACTATCTCCATGCTTCAAGAAGTTATCCGCTCAGTGGAGGTCCCAACTGTTCCCTCGAGTTATGGGGGTGTGCCGTCTTCGATGACTGTTGGTGGCACCTTGGTTTTAGTTGATACGACTAAAGTGGGTGAAGTCGGCGCGCCGGGTATGTAGTTGGGGTATAGGTGCTTTTTGAAGTCGATGTATTATGTCCTGTGATGACCCAGGAGTTTTTGTTTGTCAGGGGCTGTTTTGGGTGAAGGTCCAGAGCCTCAGATTGCTAAGAATACCGAGGGTCCAGTACTCGAGCTGCCATCGGAGTCAGAGTTTCGAAGAGCTATCCAAAGCTTTCAGGTGTGTGATCTTATCATCTTTTGACTGATTGTATTTTGACGAGTCTTGATGACTTGCTTTTGAGTTGCTTGCAGGACCTATATGACACAGCCCAAAGAAATACTCGGGCCCTCTAGGAGCAAAATGACACTATGCAACGAGTGGCGCAACTGGAGCAAGAATGTAGCCGACTTACAGAGTCCTTGAGAGTTCATGAGGAGACTGCAAAGTCTATTGCGGTAGAGCGGAGTGACCATGAAGTCCTACAAGAGCGATTGGAGAATCGCTATAAATCCTTGAACAAGAAGTATCCAGGTGAGTACTCGTGATTCTTGAGTATATTTGACTATAGTCAGGGGTTCTGATCTGTGGTACTTTGGCGCAGAGCTTAAGAGGAAAGAGACTGCTGTCAGTAGTCAAGTGCTTGATTGGAGAAACGCTCACGACCAGGTAGCTGATGAGGCTGACCGTCTCCGAGCATCGTTGGCTGAGGCTCAAGCTGCTTGTGAGCACGAGAGGAACAGAAAGAATCAAAATGGAGTTATGCTTGCTATGGCAATGGTGGCTTGTAGGGACCATGGCAGGACCATAGAAAGGATGCGAGGCGAGTTCCAAGAATTGACTAGTGCTGCGTAGGAGGTGATCAATGCTATTGCTTTGCTTGAAGATGATTCTGGGTCTCGCTCACTAGTCGAGCGGCTAAAGACTACTCCGGGTAAAGTTGCTAGCCTTTGTAAGGCTGTTTGCAAACAGGTCCTTGCGGTGGTCAAGTTGTATTACCCGACGGCAGATTTGATGGCGGCTAGTGATGGAGTTGCTCAGAACTGTACAGGAGATGCTTATGTGTAGTATCTTGAGGAGGCTGAGCCGATTGCTTCGAAGATGTCTGAGTTTGTCTCTTTAGAGAAGCCTTAGTTTTGATCTTTTCGAGTTGTAACTTGTTGAGTACTTTGTGGGAGTACTCAAAACAATTTTCTGAATTTTATTTGAAGTCTAAACTGTGCTCAATGATCGTCTTGACTAATCTTTGCAGTTGGAAGGAATAAGTCCGAGTTTAACCGAGTAGTCGTATTTCCTGCTGCGATCGTCAATTATTGGTGTTGCTTGTTTGGAAGTACTCTAACCTTTTTTGTGCTTTGAAAGGTGTTCACGGGCGAACTGTTCATTTTTGTCTGTTGTGGATGAATGCCTTCACGTGAGTGGGGTCAGAGAGTGCCTTGCTGAGCCTCGTCAGTGTTCCAGGCTGACTGTCACGAGTGAGCAGCAATTTCTGAGTAGGTGGTGGTTGTGGCCCTTGGCTATCAATAGGCCACTGGAGGGTCGACCAAGGTCATGCTTCTCTGGAGTAGCGATGGATTGCTTTAGATTGCTGTTGTTTGATTGTAGAAAGCTTTCAAAGAGTGCCCTGGTGCTAGAAGATTCCTCGTAGACTAAAGCCACCTTCCCTCCACATACTCTTGCACTTGTAGGGATAGCCGCGTTGCTAGAAGAATCCTCGTAGGAGGGTTTGTCACGTGCCTCATCTTGCAGCTCGTGATCCAGCTAAGTCCGTGCTGGAACTCGCGAGTGATCGGTGATGAGTGTCGCGGTCTTTATCCGGCTCTCTGATTAGAGGTGGAGGTGTGGCATGCAGTGTGGCACGGCGCACTAAAGCTAGCAAGGGAGCAGTCTTGGATTTTTTTCTCCCTTATGCTGCATCAGGGATTCATCATTGCCGCTGTCGAGGGAGCGGTAGTGAAGGAGTTCCTGGTGTTGTTTGGGAGGAGGACCAGGGTATGGCTGCATACTGCGCAGCTTCCTTGCATGCGGGCCCTACCCTTTGATACACCTTGATGTTCTAGTAGTCGCCAGGCCTGTATATCCTTGTGATATAGTAAAAGCCTGAGGCTCATACATAGACTACCAATAGGTAGTTGCTTGTAGTCTTTGTTGTGCTGTTGTATTGTATTTTGAGTACCCTGACTCTGTTTTGAGTAATCATATGTAACTTCAGAAATTATCCCGTTCAAAGCAATCTTGAGTTTGTTATTTGATGATTGCGTCAGTCTTGCTTGAGTAAAGAATGACTAATGATGTAGTCGTGGTTTTGTGAAAACCTGCTTTTAGTTTTCTGAAGTCGAGTTGAGAACTCGTATTGGAGCTTCAGTACTTGTGGGTACTTCTGAGGGTTGTTGATGACTCGGAGACTTGATAAAACCAAGTCAAGGGTCGAGAGTGGAGCACGGGGGCTCACAGAGCTTAGAGAGCTCGAGTAGCTGTGAATAGCCTATACGTTATACTAACTCGTAAAAACTTAAGTCGAAGAGCGGAGTACTGGGGCTCGCCGGTCTGGATAGCCCGAAGTGGCTGTGAATAGCCAAAGAGTTTGTTTGAAAGACTTAGGGCGAAGGCCCGAGTACATGTTCTATGGTCTACTATGGTAGTAGGGATAAAGATGTTCTATGTTCTAGGAATTTGGTATTTGTTCGCTTGAGAGTTCTTATAGTCTGTATGATCCGGGTCCTGTGACCTTGGATACGATGTAGGGACCTTCCCATGGCGAGTTGAGCTTGTGCAACCCTTATATGTCCTGGATTTGTTTAAGGACCATGTCGCCTAAGGTGAAGGATCGCTTTTTAATATTGCGGTCGTGGTAGCGTCTTAACCCGTCGAGGTATCTGGCTGACTGAATTAGGGCTGCACATCTCGTTTCTTCCAGACTATCCAGGTCCAAGGATCTTGTTTCTTCTGCTATTACTTCATCATATTGTTTGACTGCAGGGACTGCCACACGACGTCTGCGGAGAGGATGGCCTCTGACCCATATACAAGGAAATAGGGAGAGAACCCCGTAGACTTGCATGGTTGAGTACGTAGTCCCCACAGGACATTAGGTAGTTCTTTGAGCCATTTGCCTCCTTTTGTGTTGCCGATGTCATGTAACCTTTTTTTTTAGGGCTTCGAGTATCATGCCGTTGGCACGCTCGACTTGTCCATTGGCCCTTGGGTGAGCAACCGAAATGTATCGTACGTCAATTCCACTATTCTCGCAGTATTACCAAAAGTTGTTGTTGAAATTGGATCCCAAGTCGGTGATTATCCTGTCCGGGAAACCGTAGCGATGTACGATTTCGTCCAGAAAGTCAAGGACTCAGTCTGCCTTGGGGCAAGTAACAGATTTGACTTCAATCCATTTGGTGAATTTGTCGATGGCTATGAGTACTCGATTGAAACCTCCTAGCGCAGTTGGTAGTGGTTCTATCATATCAAGCCCCCAGCAAGCAAAAGGCCATGTTGGAGGGATTGTGATGAGCTTGTAGGCGGGCACATGTTGTTTAGTGAAGAACTGACAGCCTTGGCATTTGTGGACTAATTGTTTTGCATCGGCCAATGCCATAGGCCAGTAAAAGCCTGCTGTGAAAGCTTTGCCTACAATTGTTCGTGAAGAGGCGTAATTACCACAGATTCCTTTGTGTATCTCCTCTAAGATTTCTTGGCCTTCTTCTTGGGTAACACATTTCATGAGTACCCCTGATGATGCACTTTTTCTGTAGAGCTTTTCCCCGACTAGAATGTAGGTTTTTGCTAGTTGTGAAATTTGCTCAACTTGGTTTTTGTCGGATGGCAACTTGTGATCTTTGATGTAGTCGATGAACGATGATCTCCAGTCAACTTCTATCATCATGATTTTCCGATTGGTTTCAGTACGTTTGATCACTGGTGGTGTGACTTGTTCTTGTATGGATGGCTTATGGAGCTCGTGTACAAAAATTCCTGCTGGAACTTCTGCACGAGTTGAGCCCATTTTTGATAATACGTCAGCAGCTACGTTGTTGTCGCAAACAACATGATGAAATTCCAAGCCTGGGAACTTGTTTTCTAGTTTGCGGACTTCTTTGCAGTAAGCGTCCATGTTTTCCTTGTTTCGATCCCACTCGTTATTGACTTGGTTAATGACGATCATCGAATCGCCGTATACCAGTAGTCATTTTATTCCGAGGGAGATTGCAAGACGGAGACTATGTAGCAGCGCTTCGTACTCGGCTTCGTTGTTTGAGACTTCCCAAAAGATTTGGAGGATGTATTTGAGTTGTTCTCCTTTTGGGAAAATCAAGAGTACTCCTGCGCCGGCTCCTTCAAGCTTGAGGGAACTGTCGAAGCACATAACCCAGTGCTCTGGCCTCTCGTTTGGTGTTGGTACTTGATTTTCCATCCATTCAGCCATGAAGTTGACTAAAGCTTGAGATTTGATAGCTATCCTTGGTCTGAAGTCTAGGGAGAGAGCTCCGAGCTCTACTGCCCATTTGGAAATTCTACCCGTTGCATCCCCATGGTGAAGGATTTCGCCGAGCGGGAAGTCGGTGATGACTGATATGCTGTGTTCTTGAAAGTAGTGTCGCAGCTTCCATGAAGTGAGCAGGATTGTGTAGAGCAGCTTTTGTATTGGTGGGTACCGAGTTTTGGAGTCTGAGAGTACTTCATTAACGAAGTAAACAGGTCTCTGGATTTTGTAAACATGGCCTGGCTTAGACCATTCAACTACTATTGCGGTGCTGATGACGTGAGTGGTAGCAGCTATGTATAGCTGTAAGTTTTCATTTGGGGATGGAGCGGTGAGGATTGGTGGTTTTGACAGGAAGTCCTTGAGTTGAGTCAAGACTTTCTCTGCCTCCGCTGTCCATTGAAACTTGTCTTGACGTTTGAGAAGCTTGAAGAAGGGTAGTCCGTGTTCTCCAAGTTTCGAGATGAATCGATTGAGGGCTGCCATGCAGCCTGTTAGCTTTTGCACATCCTTGATGCTAGTTGGTGCTTGCATGTTTGTGATGGTAGATATTTTGTTCAGGTTGGCCTCAATGCCACGGTGGCAAATGATGAACCCGAGTAGTTTGCCAGAAGGTACACCAAAAACACATTTGGTAGGGTTGAGTTTCCATCGGAATGCTCGCAGGCTTGAGAAAGTTTCCTCCAAATTTGTGATTAGATCTTCCTGGTTTCTTGTTTTGACGACTACGTTATCCACATAAGCTTCCATGTTGCGGTGTAATTGCTTATCGAAGCACATCTGTATAGCACGCTGATAGGTTGCGCCCGCATTTTTTAACCCAAATGACATTGTTTTGTAGTAGAATGCCCCAAACGGAGTGATGTTTTGTTTTGGCTTGATCTTCTTCTTTGAGGCTTATTTGGTGATAACCTGAATAGCAGTCGAGAAAGCAGAATAAAGCGCACCCGGCTGTGGAATCGACTACCTAGTCGATCTGGGGTAATCCAAAAGGGTCCTTTGGGCAATGTTTATTGAGATCTGTGTAGTCAACGCACATTCTCCATTCGTTGTTTTTCTTGCGAACGAGCACAAGTTTGGCTAACCAATCAGGGTGAAAAACCTCTTTGACGAACCCTGCTGCGAGTAGTTTGGCTAGCTCCTTTTTGATTGCTTCTCTTTCTTCTTGAGTGAACCTTCCTTAGGCGTTGTCATTTTGGGGTAGCTTTGGGATCAACATTTATTGAATGCTCAATCAATTCCTTAGGCACACCAGGCATGTCAGCTGGCTTCCAGGCGAAGATGTCATGGTTAGCCCGAAGAAAACTGATGAGCGCAATTTCCTATTTGGGATCTTGCCCTGTCCCAATCAGAGCTGTTTTGGAAGGGTCACCAGTCTGGAGATCAACTATTTTGAAATCTTTCTCACTTGCTGGATTGACTTTCGTTGGTCTCGATATGTTTTCTGGGATTTCGAGTTCTGTCGGATGAAGTTTCTTTGAAGCTGAAAAAACTTGTTGCATGGGGCTAGGCATTTGAGAAGTTCCCGCGATTTCGACGGCTTCGGCATTGCATTCGTATGATCGTCTTAGGTCTCCTCGTAGCGTTAATTCTCCCTTGGGTCCTGGCATCTTGAGTACCAAGTAGACGTAATATGGTATAGCCATAAACTTAGCCAGAGCTGGTCTCCCGAGTATGGCATGGTAAGAGGTTTCGAAGTCGGCGACTTCGAATCTGATGTACTCAGTTTGGTAATGTTCCTTAGTGCCGAAAGTTACTGGTAGGACGACTTGGCCTAGTGGTATGGCTGCATTTCCTGGTACAATCCCGTAAAATGGTGAGTCCATTGGAGTGAGCATGTCCGTGATGTCAAGACACATTTTTCTTAGTGTTTTGGCGAAGATGACGTTGAGCCCGCTTCCGCCATCGATGAGTACTTTGGTCAATCTTGAGCCTACGACAATAGGGTTGAGTATTAGGGGGAATCGGCCTGGTTCTGAGAAACTTGTCCATTGATCCCTTCTGCTGAAGGTTATGGGTACCTCAGACCATTTTAGTGGTGTTGGGGCTGCTGGCTCGATGGCCATAATTTCTCTGAGTACCAGCTTGCTGGATCATTTGGATGCGGTACCTGGGATTCCGCCAAAAATGTCGTTGACTGTCTTGGAGACAGTTTGGAATTCTCCTTCGCCTTCTTCATCTTTATTGGTTTTGCCTTTGGCCGTATCCTTTTTTGGATTATATTCTTCGAGAGGCGGTGGTGCGGGTAGGTCTTGCATAACTTGGCGCATGCTGTAGCATTCTATTACTGAATGTTTGCTATTTGGGTGCCATGGGCATTGTTTCTTGAGTATTTCAGTGAAAGTGGGTCCCTCGTCGTGTTTGCAAGATCCTTTCTTTCCTAAATTGGTCATAGAGGTGATTGTATTGTCAGGTTTGCGTTTGCGGTTTGAGTTACTCGAGTAGTTATTTCGAGTATTGGTATTTCAGTTCCATCCTTGTTCATGATTGTTGTTATTGTCGCGCCCGCGGTTGCAATGAGAGCCGAATTGCTCACGCTCTTTATCTTCTTTGTTTGCCCATTGTTGTACCATGATTTTGAGATCTTTGACGGTGATTGGTCATCGTCTGCCAAAGTCTTGGTATGTTCGACGATCATAGAGGTCATTTTGAAAGCACTCGATGACGTCTGTTTCTGAAATGTTGACTATAGTAGACTTCTTATCGAAGAATCAACGTAGGTAGTCGCGTAGTGTCTCCCCTTCTTTTTGTTTGACTTGACTTAGGTCGATCTTATTGCCTGGTCGGGTCATGGAGCCCGCGTAGTTATTGGTAAAAGCTTTTGTCAAATCTTCCCAAGAGTCAATTGTTCCAGGTTTCAGTGATTCTAGCCATGTCAAAGGCGCGGGTTCCATGCATATTGGAAAATGGATGACCTTTGTGTCGTCTTTGCCTCCGGCTGCCTGAATTGCTAGCGAGTAACATCGAAGCCATTGGACTGGATCCTGCTTGCCATCGTACTTAGTGATTCCTATTGGTTTGAATTTTTCGGGTAATCTTGTCTTCATTACCCGCGTGGTGAAAGCAGGAAAATTGTTGTAGTTGTCGACTTCGCGTTCGCGTCTGCGACGACTATTGATTACTTCCCTTAGATCACTGAAAACTGACACTTCATGATTTTTTCTGCTATGGTGAGGACTTTTTGCAGAGTTGGTGTAGCTGGCATCTCCAGCGTCTTTATTTCGTATTGGGGCCTCGCCTTTGGTTTATCATTGGCTATGTTCCCTTTGTTGGTTGACTACTTCGTTGTTGTTTCTTTGAGCTCCGTGATGGCCATTGTTGGCTGCGGCACCCCTGCTGCCCTGTCGATGGGCCGAGTTGTGAGGAACAGATGGGATTGGTGATTCTTTATCGAGTAGTTTGTAAGCTTGTTTTGCGAGTTGTGCAATTAGTCCATTACCTCGCTGCGCAAGTTGAGCTGTTAATTCATTATCTCTGTCATGAGGTATGAGAGTTGATATAAGATTGATCGAGGCGATTGTTGCGAGTGGAGTGTTGTGTTCTTGGGCTTGTACTGCGTCGAATGCTCTTTCAAGGTTCATGATAGGGATGTTTGTGGCTAGTAGTTGTCGACGTTCAACCCGAGTAACATTTCGTGCCCTTCTTTGGTTTCTTTGCTCGGAAGTTTCGTCTTGCGGGGCGTTAGCTGATGACTCATCCTCTGAAACGTTATCGAGCTATGCTATCTGTCGAGGGGTTCTCTGTTGGCTAGTACCCACATCATTGTTTTGAGTGATGACGAAAATTTCTCTATCTGGGTAGTAGCTTCCAGAGCTTGATGTTGCAATTTTTGTAGTGCTTTCCTCGCGGTTTGAAGTGAGCGAGGCGCCTTTTTGATACAGGAGGTTGTCTATGTGAGCGACAAGGCGCGACTCATAGTCATGGGCAAGGAAAGATGGCTTCATCCCCGGCCAATAAACGAATCTGCCTTGTGGGGTTGAAGTAACTACCAGACCTTGAGCTGGGCCTGATAATGGAATTTCTTGGACATAGTCTGAGTCGAGGTCGCAATCCTTAACCTTCCCATGTTCAGGTTCGGTTCGAGTAAGAAAACCTTGGTGGACCTTGGCTGTGTTGCGTAGTCCGTACGGGAATTGTCTTCGAGTTGAAATCGATTTGCGAGGTAACTAGGGCTTCAGGTTGTGCTGGCTAGTCCGAGTTGAGGTCGAGTCCGAGCCGTAGTCGAACTCGCTATCGTTGATTTTGAAAACTTGGTTTTTCTCGGTGAAATCTACCGTTTCTTGCTGAAGAAAACTTTTGTCGAGAGGTTTCTTCACCTGGATGCTAATGATGTGGCGCGGAAACGATCCAGCGCAGTCGCCGATGAAAAGCCAGGATCCGAAAACAAAGGTTGCGCCTGCCTCAAAGGTGAAAACAGGCTTGATAATGACGGATGCCATCGATTTTGCGCGGAGAAACTCGTCGAGTCCCCCTACCTAGCGCGCCAGCTGTTAGTGTTCTAGACCGGCAACCCGCCTAGGGGGTACCCTAGGTGGTCTTTTGTGCGGTGGGTGTCGTCGAGAATCAAGGAGTCGATGGTGACGCAAGGAACACGATTTACACAGGTTCGGGCCTCTAGATCGTGTAATACCTGATGAGGACATAACCTGCTCGGATACAACCACATTAGTAACTTTTGATTCACAGGTGAAACAATTCTTTACCATGATTGTATTTGATACATTTGATGACTCGATGTTGCACCATGATGTGTGTTCGTTGTCAATTTCAGAAATACATACATGGATCAAAAATAGTGTTAAACACACATGGAAGGCATGGAGGACCAAAGAAGTAGATTGGGGGCTAAGTCCAAGTATTCCCAACATCCTCCACTAGGACACCATGTCACTTTTGGCCCAAGGAAAGAAAGAGATCCAATCCAACACATTTTGGCGCTGGATTCGGACTGCAGCTCTACCCCAACTTGCAACGGCCGCCACGACCTCATCCGGACTCCGTTTTGGGAATTCAAGTACTCCTTGGAATTCTTATGAAGTCTATTTTCATATGAATCTGGAATAATATCTATATAGTCTCTGAGTCGGCCGCAATCATCAAAATACTACCGAGAGGTTTTCTGTCCAGAGATGCTGTGTCGCCTTATTTTGGCCCAATGGGCCGTGTATCAAGTTGGGTCCATTAGGGACATATCCTAGGGTTGGAGCACGACCCCAACACCCTCCTGGTCGTCCTCCTAGGTATTAATAAGGATTAGAGCTGCTACGAACAGATTGGGTTTTGTTTTGATGTAAGTTTAGCCATTGCTACTTCCTTGTAGACACGTGTGTCCACTAGACCATCCGTTCTACTCGATTCAGAACCCCAACTTTGTGATTTCAGATTTGTTTTCATCTCCATATTTGCAATTGAGTTGCTTGTTCTACTTGTTCTTGCTTGTTCTTCGATTGCTTGCAGGACGAGTGCCCTAGTGGCCGGGTGACGCACTCCACAAGATCGCGGCAGCTATTGGAGGTGGTGTATCGGTTGCTAAGGCGCAGCTTGGAAGGCTGTAGTCGGGCTGTGAACGTCATCTCCATCAACCAATCGAGTTATCCTATGCCTCTCATCGAAAGATTGGGAATTAACCCTAGCGGGTTCATATCAGTAGGTAATCAGAGCAAGGTTTATCGGTGAGAGACTTCCAATCCTTCGCTGTTTTACTTTCCCATAGTCCAGAAAAAGCCAAAAAAAATTAGTAGATTAGTTTACCCGCAATCCTATAAACCCTTTGAACCTTTGCTAGCACTGCTTAGTTGGGGCTTGTTGAGTTTTTGGTTGCATCGGTTGTGTCGAGTTGCTGGTCTTAGTTTCTTTTCCTTTAGAGTTTTGAGTTCTATCACGTTTTGGTCACCACGACATCCACCATCACCATATAGATCATTGCTGCGTTTCTGCCACCACGGATCCATATGATGTTCAATTTGGGAGATTAAGTACAATCTAGAAAGCTGAAGTTGTCTTCTTTCCAACGGATCTGACCTTGTAGAAAAATTCATTCCGAGCGCTCCGCAATCTTCCTTGAGATTTTTGTATCTGCTGTATTTACAAGAGCTGTTAAATCTGAATTCAAAGGGGCTGTGTGTGATAGCCTTATTGTTTTGGTTGTTACAGCACCACACAAAAGTTTTAGGCTCCTGCAAAAAAAAGGGAAGAGAAAGAAGAAAAAAAAGAAAGAAAAAGGATAAGAGAAGGAGAAGAAAGAAGGGCCTGGATCTGTGAATCTATTGTTTTTCTTCATGCTGTGCTAGTTGCTCTTTTTCAGTGACTACCTTTGTGCCTAGGCTCATGTCTCTAGCATGGTTTAGCCTAGGACCAGCACAGTACCACCGTTGAATGATTACTCAACTTGCTTTTGTGACTAATGTGGTGCTAGTATATTTCCTTGCTTAAGCCCACCTACAGCTCCACATATTCGACTACAGTTTGACAGGTTTTTTGTTGCTGCAGCACCGATACACTTCACTCCACGGTTGTAGACTTGTTGGTTGCCGTCACCTCCTGTTTGGCTTGGTAAGAACTTGTAAGGGCTTGTTTTTACAAGTTGAGTTTGAGAAAATTACAACCAACACATCCTAGTAGTTGACAGGAGGATACATATTATTTTTGTATTTCTTGTTTTCTACTAATCATGGCAGGTGATTTAGAGATTTTTGAGTTGTTGAAACTCGACCCTCATATTCAGGATGTCATTCAACACTTGCCATTATATGATGGTAAGTTTGATCCTGAAGCTTATATTGATTGGGAGTTAAAAGTAGATAATGGATTTGATGAGCATGACCTATCTGAGAAACAAAATATTTATATTGCCTCTAATATTTTGACTGAATTTGCCTTGCTACAATGGAAACACATTTGTAGGCGTAACAAAGTTCTAGAATCTTGGGAAGACTTCAAATGTATTTTTAGAGATGCATTCATTCCTGAATATATGCTAATTATTTGCTTGAAAAATTAGTCAACATGAGGCAAGATAGTAGGACTGTGAAAGAATACTTCTATGATTTTAAAATTTGTATCATGTTTGGTGGATTAGATGAGTGCATGGAAGATGTTATGAGTAGGTTCATGAGAGGGCTCAATTCTGAAATTCGAACTTTTTTAATTAGCAAACATGCATGCATATTGCTCAATTGTATTTTCTTGCTCTCAATGCTGAAAAGGAGATTCTTTTATCTGTGAATACTTGCAATAATGATATGACCCATAATGTCCAAAATTTGTCCACCCTGCATGCTAATGAAGAGCAACAAATAGTGGAACCCATTGTTGATTTTCCTTTGTCACAAAATGAATTACTTGTTGTTCCTTGTGATAAAGAAGACTTGTATGATGATGATTCTTTTACTCCTATGCCACAAGTAACGAATAAGTGTGATACTTTTCGTTTGGAAACATATAAATGTGCTGAAGAAAAGCTTTTTCATCCTATTAGTTGTGCACAAGATGAACTGAATTTGCTATCCTCTTTAAATACTTTGGGTTATATTGAATTTGATATTCTGTGTAATCTAAATTGTCTACAAGAGAAACTTAAATTTGATTCTGGTTTGCCAAGTTTTAATCATTGTTCGCTTCATCCAATTGGCAAATACGATAGCAAAGGTGAATATTTGGTCCATAAAGTTTATATTTGCTCTAATCTGAAATATCCTTTGGGGCAACAATACCATGATCAAATAGAGGGCTGCACTAACACTAATAATGTCTTGCAAAGTTTTTCTAGTTTTTCCCATATGCAACAGGGTAAGGCCAAAGAAGGGGAGCATTACTGGTTGTGGCCATGCAGCATGGCCGTCGCTCCGTGCTCCAACATCAAAGCAAGAACCTTAGAATGCCTTGGAGCAAGTTGAGGACGACTTGCAGCCAAGAAGGGGAGAATGATGAGGACATAACCTGCTCGGATACAACCAAATTAGTAACTTTTGATTCACAGGTGAAACAATTCTTTACCATGATTGTATTTGATACATTTGATGAATCGATGTTGCACCATGATGTGTGTTCGTTGTCAATTTCAGAGATACATACATGGATCAAAAATAGTATTAAACACACATGGAAGGCATGGAGGACCAAAGTAGATTGGGGGCCAAGTCCAAGTATTCCCAACGTCCTCCACTAGGCCACCATGTCACTTTTGGCCCAAGGAAAGAAAGAGATCCAATCCAACACGTTTTGGCGCTAGATTCGGACTGCAGCTCTACCCCAACTTGCAACGGCCGCCATGACCTCATCCAGACTCCGTTTTGGGCGTTCAAGTAATCCTTGGAATCCTTATGAAGTCTATTTTCATATGGATCTGGAATCATATCCATATCTTCTCTGAGTCGGCTGCAATCATCGAAATACTACCGAGAGGTTTTCTGTCCAGAGATGCTGTGTCGCCTTATTTTGGCCCAATGGGCCGTGTATCAAGTTGGGTCCATTAGGGACATGTCCTAGGGTTGGAGCACGACTCCTAGGTATTAATAATGATTAGAGCTGCCATGAACAGATTGGGTTTTGTTTTAATGTAAGTTTAGCCATTGCTACTTCCTTGTAGACGCGTGTGTCGACTAGACCATCCGTTCTACTCAATTCAGAACCCCAACTTTGTGATTTCAGATTTATTTTCATCTTCATATTTGCAATTGAGTTGCTTGTTCTACTTGTTCTTGCTTGTTCTTCGATTGCTTGCAGGACGAGTGCCCTAGTGGCTGGGTGACGCGCTCCACAAGATCGCGGCAGCCATTGGAGGTGGTGTATCGGTTGCTAAGGCGCAGCTTGGAAGGTTGTAGTCGGACCGTGAACGTTGTCTCCATCCACCAATCAAGTTATCCACGCCTCTCTCATCGAAAGATCGGGAATCAACCCTAGCGGGTTCATATCAATACCCTACGTCCTGTGTATTGATTGTATTGAATTTCTTAGCTTCTATTTTGAGAGGGTCCCTGCCCGCCCTCATATAGTTGGGGGAGCAGGGTTACAGGGTGGAGTCCTAGTCGGATATGATTACAGAATTCTACTCCTAGTCAATGGAGTAGTTCCCTTATCAATTCCAACTAGTCTTCAGGGGTCTGGAAGGCTACGTTACCTTGTGGTGTAGCCTTCCATATCCTGATCTTATCCAAGTACGTCCCTGAGTGGGCTATACAAGGCCTACTTGTTGGCCTGGTGATGCATGCTCGACATATAGTATGTGCTAAACTTTAGCAGTGTCATATCGGATGTTCATATGCTAATTAGGAGGACTAAACATGAGCTAATTATAAAACTAATTGCAGAACCTTGTGCTAATTCATGAAATGAATCTATTAAGCCTAATTAATCCATCATTATCAAATAGTTACTGTAGCACCATATTGTCAAATCATGGATTAATTAGGCTTAATAAATCCATCTCGCGAATTAGACTCCATCTATGCAATTAGTTTTGTAATTAGCCTATGTTTAATACTTCTAATTAACATCCAAACATCCAATGTGATAGGTGCTAAACTTTAGCAGGGTGTATCCAAACACCCCCTTAATCTACTTTGACTGGGTAAACAAACAGTAACTTCGATCTTGAAATACAAGATAAGAAAGCAGTAGAACTATGTAGCAGATCATTTGTCGTGTATGCATTTCACTGACATGCAGGAACTACCGATAAATAACTTCCTCTGGGACGACATGCTGCTGAAGGTAATGGACTCCAATACCTAGTATGCAATGTGAACTTTATGGTTGCAGGATATGTACCATTAGGGGAAAATAAGAAGCTGATCTACAAAAGTAGATACCACTTGTGGAATTGTTGGTAAATTGATAATTGAACTGGACAGAAAGGGGCCTCTGGGAGGCATCTGATGCTCTCATAGGTTTAGGGTTTGTATAAGACCAATGGAGTAGAAAAAAAGTATTTTTTTTCTACCCTAGCACCCGTGAGCGAGAGAGAGGGGGTATGTAGGGGTAGTTTTCTCTCATACCGTTGGTAGGGAACAAAATTGCATCTAGGTGTAACAACTCTACCTAAATGAAGTGCTTTTAAGTAAACCAGTGGTTAATCCCTAATTAAAGAGGTGAAATGACCATTATAACACTAAGAAGCTCTTTTTGGAGTTTGAAATCAAACATGGAATTTTATATGCAAACTTAAATTTCTGCCCGAATAAGAGTTGTAAAACTTTTAAATTCAAAGAACTTTTGTTAAAGGCACTTCGACTAATTCGGAGTGAAAGGAAGTCAAAAACAACAATCAAAATTGGAGTACTAAAGAACCCTAAAAACCTCTTAAGTCCTGGAATTCGAGTTTCCTCCAACTTTGCAAGCTTTTATCTCACGAATTCGTATCTAAACTCAAGTCAGGCCCTTATTGAAATTTGTAGTCCCTCGAGTGTGTTCCAACTTTGTTACACTGACCCAGGTCCAAATCGGGCCAGAACTTGTTCAAAACCTCGGTCAAAGTGAGGTAAAACAGTCAACTCACCCCGGATGCCCTAAAATGCTTAGTCTGGAAAACTGCGCAGAGTACACCTCTTGGCGAGGGCGTTCCTCCAATTTTCTGAACTAAGCTCAAGAAATACCCTAAATAAAAGTTGATGTCCTCAGTTTGGAGAGCAACTCCTTCAATAACACCTTGGTCTAATTCAACTTGGAAGCTGCCCAAAAATCGACTCAAACATAGCTAAGTTCATGAAATTCTACCTCTCCGGCCAATTTGGCAAGTCTGGATTTCCAGATTTTTAGCAAACTTTGGCACGGGATTTCTCCAAATCCTGTCACTTTTTAAACCGACACCTTAAACCAAGTTTGAAGTGCGTCCAGAGTTGAGCAAGTTTGTTTCAAAGAGTTTTGGAAGTTGTGTTGCGAAATTTGGAGTAGGATCTCCCCAAAGTTGGTCGGGCTTGCTACCCGAAGGGGGGCCTCGACGCCCGCGCGCCAGGGCATGTTCACCCGTGCGCCGTGTGGCCACTGGCCGCCGGCAGCTCGCCGGCGCCCTATCACCGGCACGACAGTGATAGGGCGAGGGCCACGGCGCCCAACCCGCGCCTGCGACAGGACAGGACGAACGCCGGGCTGGCCAACCACCGGTCGCGCGCGTGTTCTCTTCCTCCTGCCGCGGCTCTGCTTCGCCAACCGCGCTCCACCCGTCCGCCGGAGAAGCCACCACACCAACGACGTCCCACGCCTCTGCCCGCTCACCCAACCCATACGGTAGCCCTCCGCCTCGCCCGCCCGATAGACCGGAAGCCCCAGACGCGCGTCGCCCAAGGCCAATCGCTGCCGGAGACCACCCGGAGCTCCGCCTCCTCTGCCCAATGGCGCCGCTGGCCAATGACCATCTTGCCCGCGCACCCGCCGCTCCCGGCCTTATCCTTCCCCCACCGGAGCCCCGCCTCGACCCTCCTCTCCACCGCGGCCCTATAAAAAGGTCCCCCTCACCGGCAACGCCACCCCTTTGCCACTGCCCACACACGCGCCACCGCTTCCTCCTCTGCGCCGCCGCTAAGCTCCCGTGGAGCTCACCCCTCCGCGCCACCCCGCACTCCGGCGACTTCGCTGCTTGCTTCGCCACCCCTCCGCGCATGTCTCCGAGCAGTCCGTGGCCTCCTCGACACCGCCGGTGCGCCAGAACGCTGCCTGCACCGCCGCCAACCAAGCTCCGCCGCCGCCGCCACGTTCCAATCCCCGCCGGCCATCTCCGTCACCCCAACCCCGCCAAACCGAGCTCAGGTGACCCCCCGCACCTTCCCGGCCACTTGTTGCCCCATCCTCGCCGGCGATCCGCCGGGAATTTTCCCGCCGCCGCCGCGTGCGCCCCAGGGACCACATTGCTTCGTCCCCATTCTTTCCAGGGGCCTAGGCGCAAAACTCAGGGACCCCTGCGTAGTTTAACCTTAAACCCAGGGGCTAGCTTGCAAGTCTGCCATGGCTTTTCTTTTAATAAAAGTCAGAAAAATGTTTGAACTTTGGAAATGCCCAGTAAATCGTAGAAAAATCACAAAAATACCAAACCACTTTTGTTGGAATCCTTGCTCTGTCTAGTTTCCAAGAAAAATAAGTTTGCTCATGTTACTATGGTAAATAATATCCTATGCTTTTAATCTTGGTTTAGGTCTTTTAAATCCTAATAAATAGAAGAAAAGTGGGAAAAATATGCAACCAACTCTGTGATGCTTGTTTCTATGTGTAGAAGCTCAGAAAAAAATGGTTAGGGCTCTGGTCTAACACTTTAAGTCACTGTTTTGACTTTAATTTGGTAATGTAAGTATCAATCTTCCTTTTTGTATAAGAATTGTTCCAGAGCTCAGAAAAGTGTGAAACTGGTTGGGTTAATTTGTTTTACTGAGAAGTTTGTAGGAAAAATGTAAATGGTTGTGCAAATCAGAAAGAAAAGCACCTTCTTTATTAAGCATGTGTAATTACAAAGGAAATAGAATAAATAGTTTATCTTCTCCAAAACTTGTGAAAAATTCACCAAAGCTCTTGTAACCTACCCTTAATACCCTGGTTAAGTTTCACCCCCTGTTGCACAGTAACTTTAAAGATAGAAAAAGTTAAGTTCATTTTACCTTTAATAATAAAATGCATATAACTTCTTTTTAAGTCATCTGTTGGCCCCCAAACTTCTATAGTGACCTAGTGAGGGCTTATTTGAGATGCTGAAATTTTTATCAATGCCTTTAACTACTGTTTGAGTATGAAGTCATTTTTGTTAATTAATCAACCTCAAAGAATAAAAAGGATAGCGCAAACTCTAATACGATAAATGAGTGGAAATTGAAAGAGGTACATAAAAATATTCAGAAGTAAGTAATTACGCTAATGCACCCAAACCACCCAAACGCGGCCTTTCACTCTCTCTATGCAACTCTAAAATGCGAGAAACTATATATGTACACAATTTCCATTCAACACGAACTCAAGTTTAAAGCAACTACTTCCGTTGAAGTTAAAAAAGGAAAGTAGACCTCGCCTTCTTATGGCTGTTGTAACTCTTGTTTTTGGCCATGCCTTGTGTCGTTGAATAATCGCGTGAGTCCAACTAAACGTTTGCATGTGCATGTCATATAAAAGCAAATCTCGCCGATGGAACCTACGAGCTCCACCCGGCACCGGAAGAAGACCCCGGCAACTACTTAGTACCTTGTTTGAATACTAGTTGTTAAGGTCGAGTAGTTGCAATGCTTAATAGGTTCCAGTGAAAGTCGAGTGATTTCCTGTCGCTCGCGAGTTATAGGAGTTGAATGTTTTAGTAATGTTGCAACTACAAGGACGACGGACGGGGTCGGGCTTATGTTCGATACTTGGTCGGGTTTAAGTTTGTGTGGAGCGACAAATGTGAAGAAGCTTTCCACACCCTGAGACAATTACTGACCTCTGCGCTGGTTTTAGCCAAGCCCGACACCACCAGGCCGTTTGACGTTGTTGACGCCAGATTTTGACACGTATGAAATCGGCGTTAAGAAAGGAAGAAATCAGGAGATGCGGCAAGACACAGAGGTCACGTTTGGAAATCGGCCGATTGGTGCTACAGTTGAGGATTGGCCGATTGGTGCTGCAGTGTTTCCACAGATGAAGTTGGTGGAAATCGGCCGATTGGGAGGCTGGAGCAATTGGGCCGGTATGGGCTTAAAGTGAACTATGAAGAAAAAGAGGGGGTCAGCCCATGGGAGCGCGATGATCAACTCCAGTACGAATCACACTTGTAAATATTTGTTTTCGTTTAAAATTAGAGATAGAGTCTTAGTCGGTTAAGAAATTAGTTGTAACAGGCTATAAATAGCCACTTTCATAGATCTGTAATCACCACCAAATCAATACAAAAAACTACTATTTCCTCGCACTTACTTTCGAGCAGGCGACTTCGCCAATACTATTCTTCTTTTCACAAGTTCATACGGGTTGGCGGGGCTGCATCAACTTGACCTCCGGCCGATCCTCCGATTTCTTTATTACAGCAAATCGGCCGATTCGCTGATAAGCTTTCTCGAGATCAGAACCTTAGCCGATCGCAACCTCTGGGATCTGACACGTTTCTTTCCTTGCCAATCAACAAGTCAGATTGGCTGGCACGCCGCGCGAACCGCACCAGGGCAATCACCCGAACAGGAGTTAAGCAGATTCTCCTGGGTCGTGTGTCCGACGCTAGAGATTCGATCGACCGATTTCTAGCGCTAACACACTTTTGGCACACCCGGTGGGACCAATACAACCGCCACTATGTCGAAAGGTGCCGAAATCTCGGAAGACAATGTCATCGAGGTGACGGAAGCAGACCTCAAGGACGACCAGAAGGAAGAGTTAGAAAAGCAGATGGCATACTACCGGAAGATGTGTCTACAATCCTTCAGTCGTACCAGGAGCGGGGAAACTGTCAAAAAGGCTCCCTTTCCAACTCCCCGCCAGATCACAATCGCCGAGGACTCGGGCAAGATGTCCGAGATGGTTCAACAATCCATCTACCAAGCTTTCATTGATCAATCCCCGGTGATTTCTAATATGGTATATAATGCCGTCATCAGCTCCTTGGCCAACGGCTTGTCCCAGGGATATCAAGGGCCAGCATACGCCCCACCTGTCACGGCCCCAACCAGGAGTTATCCAAGTATACCCTATTCGGCTCCTCAGCCGATCCAGGCTTCGACTGGAGGTTCCAGCGCCCCTTCATCGTCAATCTCTCTGGGTCCTAACGGCACGCCATATCTCCAGCCATAGTCCATTCATTTATCCCACGTGCAGTTGTCTCCTTTGAATTCAGTGCCTTGGGGAGCACCATCAGCAACGGCCGTCTAGGATCAATCGGCCAGCCATGGAAGCTCTCCGATCCAAGCACCTTTCCAATCGGCCACGCGGCCGATGATGCCACAGTATCAGCCAGTCACGCCGGAGATAAGCAGGGGGGGGCAGAAGCAACAGAAGCGCTTCGGAGCACTGCACCGATCGTGCTGTATGACAAAACAGCCGGTTCACTGAGACAACCGATGCCAACTACACAGCCAGCCACGTCGCATCAAGTGCCGCATGCTTTCATCCACCACCCGGTCATCCCACCACCAGTCTACCAACACGTGCCGGTTCCCCAGCCAATAGTCCATCAACAACAACCAGACTAGACGACACGCATAGCAGAGGTGATTCAAGAGCAATTCGGTTTAAAACCGAAAGTGCAAACCTACACGTACAGGACGCCATACCCGCCTACCTATGACTCACTGCCATTTCCCCATCGGTACAAAGTTCCTGATTTCACCAAGTTTTCAGGATTGGATGATACCTCAACTGTGGAACACATGAACAGATTCCTCATCCAATGTGGGGAGGCAGCTGCACAAGATGCCCTACGGGTGCGCCTTTTCTCGTCATCCCTGTCCGGGTCGGCCTTCCAATGGTTTACTACACTGCCACCCAACTCAATAATTACATGGGCCGACCTAGAGAGGCAGTTTCACAAATACTTCTACGCGGGGGTACACGAGATGAAGCTTTCAGATTTAACCAGCCTCAGACAGAGAAGTGATGAGCCGGTGTCCTCGTACGTGCAGAGGTTCAGGGAGATCAGGAACAAATGCTACACCCTAGCCCTAACCGACGCACAATTGGCTGACATAGCCTTCCAGGGTCTCCTGCCTCATATCAAAGAGAAATATGCTTCACAGGAGTTTGAGAGCCTGAGCCAAATCGTGCATCGATTGTCTGGTCAGGAAGTGCGCCCCTTTGACCCGCGAAGGAATTTCCAGAAGAAGGTGGCATACTTAGAAGAGGCCGAATCCGAAGAAGAAACAGAAATCGGCCTGGCGGAATGGGTTAAAGGAAAAAAGCCGATATCATGTCCGTTCGGGAAAAAGGAGCCGGAAGCATTCGGTTTTGACACATCAAAGGCCGATAAGATTTTCGATCTTCTCCTCCAAAAAGGACAAATCAAGCTCTCACCATACCATACGATCCCTTCGACCGAGCAGCTGAAGAAGATGAAATATTGCAAGTGGCATAATGCCACCTCCCACGATACAAACGAATGCAAAATCTTCCGACAGCAGATACAATCAGCCATCGAACAAGGCAGGCTCAAATTTGAAGTCCCAACAAAGCCGGCCAAACCGATGAAGATTGATCAGCACCCCTTCCCCACCAACATGGTTGACGCGGGTAAGAATTCACTCTAGACCAAGGTGCTAACATCTGAATCGGCTAAAAAGAGCGGCGCCGTAGACCCCAGAAATCAAGCGACGCCCGAAGACATCAAGGGGAAACGACGGATGGAAGATGAAGGTGAGGGATCGGGAGAACCACGCAGGCCCGTCACCTCCCAATTCCTGCTCAACAAGTATCAACGGCAACAAGAAAGTTCAAGATTCCGGGAGGAGGTAATACGGTGACACAAAGATCACTGGCGATGCCCATTCTTCATCCACTGCTGGGAGAGCAACCTTAGGTTGCCATTGGCCGATAATTGCCCTGAGTGCAACGGCCCATATCGTAATAATCGGCCATTCAGGAGGTCTCGTTCCAGAGATGGAAGGCCAGAGCCGATCAGCAGGAACTGGCGCGGGCAAGAAGACCGGCGCCCTTCAGTGCGTGATCGGCTGGGGGGCAGAAGTGACCGATATGACCGGTTGGAAGACAGGCGTGAGCGAAACAATAGGCCGGGGGGCAGATTCGATCGGCACAACCAACCAGAAGACAGAGTCAACGCTCATGATCGGCTAGAAGAGATGGCCGATGCTCTGGTATCATACGAGAACCCCTTGGGACGCGAACCAGAATGGGAACGCGCCAAACCATTGACTAAACCTGTAAACCCTAGGTGGTGCCCTGACAGATTGACTAAATCTCAAAAACAAAGAATCCAATGCCTCCGCCAATGGGAACAACAGGAAGAAGAGCAACAATATATGATGGACAAGAAGAGCGACATGCCTCGGATTTGGCGCCCCAAAAGAAACGACAGGGAAGACGATGACAACCAGGAATCGGCAGCCGACGTCAGCATGGTTTTTATTCTACCGATGGAATTCATGACTCCTGACGATCAACAGAACATGTCAGCAATAGAAGAACAGATGGCGCAATTGGCTTTAGAGCCAATGACAGCCACGTTTGAGAAACCCGAGGACGACAAACGGCAACACCTCAAGGCATTGTTCCTCAAGGGACATGTCAATGGCCAACCCATCACCAGATTACTAGTGGACGAAGGAGCTGCTGTCAACATCATGCCGTACGCCATGTTCCGGAAGCTAGGAAAGAGTGATGATGACTTGACCAAGACGGACATAATGCTCAAAGATTTTGGAGGCAATGTGTCTCCCGCCCGCGGCGCGCTCTGCGTCGACCTCACCATCGGCAGTAAGACCCTTCCCACTACTTTCTTTATTATTAATGGCAAAGGGTCCTACAACATGCTACTGGGCCGAGACTAGATACACGCAAATTGCTGCATCCCGTCTACAATGCACCAATGCCTCGTACAATGGGTCGGCGACAACATCGAAGTGGTCACCGCCGATTCCGCATACAGCGTCACAGCGGCCGATACACAGCAATGGAGCTGCGAGAATGTCAAGTGCATATCCGTGAGGATATGGGACACTGATTTCCTGAAGGTGTCCGATTTTGGTCTACAGCCGATCCGAGCAGTCGGCTCTGAGGATTCAGATTAAATGGATCAGTTCGTCCGAGAAGACGGGAAGCTAGGACACGGGTTCACGTCGGCCGATTCATTAGAGATGATAGACTTAGGCGATGGCACCAAGCCAAGGCCGACGTACATTAGTGCCAATTTGGATCCGGAATACAAATGTAAATTGACAAATTTATTAAAAGAGTTTAAGGATTGCTTTACTTGGGAATACCATGAGATGCCCGGATTAGACCGGTCTATTGTCGAACACCGGTTACCCATAAAGCCGGGATATCGACCATATCAGCAACCCGCACGGTGATGTAATCGTAAAATCCTACCTGATATAAAGGCTGAAATCATGAGGCTAATTGAAGCAAAATTTATTCAGCAATGCCGTTATGCCGAATGGATCTCCAACATTGTACCCGTGTACAAAAAAAATGGGAAGCTTCGCATGTGCATCAATTTCAGGAATCTCGATCAGGCCACACCGATGGACGGGTATCCAATGCCAACGGCCGATGTGCTAATAGATGCCGCCGCGGGTCACAAAGTTATTAGTTTCATGGTTGGAAACGCGGGATATAATCAGATACTAATGGCCGAAGAGGACATATCAAAAACAGCTTTCAGGTGCCCGGGTCACCTTGGTTTATTCGAGTGGGTGGTAATGACTTTCGGTTTGAAGAACGCCGGTGCTACATATCAGCGAGCCATGAATTATATATTCCACAAACTTATCAGCATTCTGGTGGAAATCTACATCGACGACGTCGTAGTAAAATCGAAAGGGCACTAGGAACATCTCGCCGATGTGCGGCAGGTACTGGAATGCACGAGAAAGCACGGGCTGAAGATGAACCCGAACAAGTGTGCTTTCGGCGTATCCGCCGGGCAATTCTTGGGATTGATGGTTCACGAGCGTGGGATAGAGATCAACCGGAAGACCATTGCAGCCATCAATAAGGTTGTGGCCGCACAAAACTGAGTTACAATCCTTGATCGGCAAGGTCAATTTCATCAGAAGATTCATATCCAATCTATCCGGGCGTATCCAGGCCTTCACACCTTTGTTAAAATTAAAACCCGACCAAGAGTTCGTATGGGGAGAAGAGCAACGCAAGGCACTAGAAGACATTAAGCAGTACTTGATCTCGCCACCAATATTGGTCCCACCTCAAACTGGTAAGCCATTTAAGCTGTATTTATCGGACGATGAACGAGCTATCGGGTCAGCTCTGGTCCAAGAGTTTGAAGGAAAGGAACGGGTAATATATTATGTCAGCAGGAGACTTCTGGACACCGAAACAAGATATCCCCCGGTAGAGTGACTATGCCTATGCCTTTACTTCTCATGCACCAAACTCAGACACTACTTGTTATCGGCAGAATGTGTAGTCATATGCAAAGACGACGTAGTAAAATACATGCTGTCATTGCCGATTTTGAAAGGACGGATCGGAAAATGGATTTTAGCTTTATCAGAGTTCGATCTACGATACGAATCGGCAAAAGCCATCAAGGGTCAGGTTATGGCCAATTTTGTCACCCAGCATTGCGGACCAGAAATCACCATTGTGGAGCCAATACCGTTGGCCTTATATTTTGATGGTTCGTCATGTGGGGCCGGATCAGGAATCGACATCGTTCTCATATCGCCTCGGGGGGCAAGTTATGATTTCTCTCTGCCGATAGAAGCATCCGCCACTAATAACCAAGCAGAGTACCGAGCCGTATTAAAGGGGTTACAATTGCTGAGAGAGATTAAGGCCGACGCCGTCGAGATTTTTGGAGATTCCATGCTCATCGTGGATCAATTAACAGGGAGATCCGAATGCAGGGATGACATATTAAGGATTTATTACGAAGATTGCCTCCAGCTTCTAAAGGAGTTCAAGTCCACAGTTATTGATGAGGACACCACGAGTACATCTACACCAGTAGCACCTCAGGCGCCTCCAGTTGCTCCTCCACCTCAGGCGCCTACAGTTGATCATCCAGTTGGGCCAATCACTCGGGCCCGTGCGAGAGAATTAAACTTCATCATGCTGTTAAGGAACGAAGGCCCAGTGGAATAAGAAGATGGCCCAACAGGGCAGCCCAGGTGGGGCGCCTAGGGTTGGGAGCCGCGGCCCTCCCCCTGGTCGCGCGCCCCCCCTCCTGCCGTGGTGCCTCCTCCGGAGTCCAGGGGCTGCGCCCCCTTTATTTAGTCGGAGTCCCTTTTGTTTACGACTTGAGTTTTGTTTTACATCTAGCTTTAGCTACTCTCGAACACGCGCAAATACGCGCTGTCCTTGTGTCATTCAGAACTCCACCTTCGAGTGATATTTAGATTGCTCGCCTCGTTTTCTTGTTCGTTCTTCGATTGCGGACAGGAATCGATCTTCGTGATCAGGCTGATCTTGCGCTGGCAAGGTTGGTAACCACAGGAAGTTGGTTCAGCGATTGCATTGGCGCTTCGGGTTCGCTCGTCGTAGTCGAATCGTGAGGGTCTACTTCCACCAAGTCGAATTTATCTCCACTCACCGAAAGATCGGGCACTCCGACTCTATCAAGTGGTATCAGCTTTCCAGGTTGATCGGTGAGTTTTACCGAGTATTTTTCCCTTCCTACAGTCCACAAAAACCAAAACAATTTTTTTTCAGGTTAGATCCTTGTCCCAGAAACCGTTTAGCCTTGCACATTCTTTCAATAAGTGTCTTTGTTGAATTTGTGTGCCTACTCGTTCAATTGTTGCTAGTTACTTGTGTTTAATCTCTTGTTTCTCATTTTTCTTCTAACCCTAGTTTTCGCCGCCGCCGTTCCGCTGCTCGCCAATCCTACCACGCCGCGCCCACCGCCCCCCCTCGCGACAACCGCGCCACGCCATCCCACCCCTCTGATCGCCCCCTCCCCTGTCCAAAAAAAAAGATAGAAAGCAATAAAAAAAAGGAAAGTGCAAAAAAAAAGGAAAGAAGCAAAAAAAAATCCAACAGGGAGAAGGAAGGTGATCCAGTTTTGTTTCGGTGGAAACTCCCCTTGCGCGCGCCGTGAACCCCCCTGGGTCATGACTCTCCGGGGCAACTCCGCACCCCCCCACGCATACCGCGCCCTTCCCCACGCACCCCGTGCCAGCTTTTCATATCCGTATCTCTCTTTCTTGGTACTTTTTTCTGAGGTTCGCCTTTACTCTAGGGAGAGAGAGAGAGAGTACCCCTATACTTTTGAAAAAAGTGTGTGCCGCAATTTGCTGTTTGAGATCCTCTGTGTTCATATTATCAGTTTTGGGGCACCCTGGAAAAAAAATTAAAACAGAAAAACAAAAGAGGTGCGCCCTCTCCACCTTGTCCATTTCTTTGCCTCTGTTCTTTCAATTTCCCTTGTTACCAGCAACTCTTGTTACGTGTTTGGCACTATATTTCAACTTTGCATTATTGTTTGATTGTGTTAATCCTTCATTTGAGTGCAGCCTTCCCAAAACTCCACATAGTTCTACGACGAGTAGATTTTGTTTCTCCAGGCAATCGCTCCTCCAATCTTTCACGAGTTCCACCGGTTGGTTGCAGTTTACCCCTGTGTGTGTGGTAAGAACGGATAAGAATTTGATAACAGGACTAGTGTGAGCGCCTTGTGAGCCGTTGCACCCCTGTTTTGTCGTTGGTTTTGTTCTTGTCTTTGCGCTAACCATGGCAGATGATGTCGACGCGGGGGCTAACCAACTGCAGGGCATACGGGCACAAGTTGAAGGGCTTGTCACAGACATTCAGACGATTCATGAATGGCTGGACTCGACGATCTCCTCGACGACCGAGCGGTGCGATCAGCTAGACCTTGCACAGACGGCCGCTAAGGCCACACTCGACACAGTTGTGGCACGCCTTAATGCATTGCACACAACAGTCACAGAGTTGCAGCAGGGTTATGGTGGTGACTCGGAACAGGACGATGGCGACCGCCGAGGCCGTGCCCGCCGCGTGCCACGCCGTCCCGGTAATGATTCCTTTTCCAAGATTAAATTTAAAATTCCACCTTTTAATGGCAAATATGATCCTGCTGCATATCTTGATTGGGAATTAGAAGTTGAACAGAAATTTTCATGCCATGATATTCTTGCTAATTCTCAAGTTAAAGCTGCTATTAGTGAATTTACTGATTTTGCTTTAATTTGGTGGCGTGAATATAAACACAAACATCCCAATACCATTCCAACCACTTGGGATCAATTAAAAGCTGCTATGCACCATAGATTTGTGCCTTCTTATTATGCCCGAGATTTGCTTAATAAAATGCAGCGTTTTCAGCAAGGTTCCAAATCTATTGAGGAATATTTCCAGGAATTACAAATAGGCATGATTCGTTGTGGGTTATTGGAGGAAAACGACACTGCTATGGCACGTTTTCATGGTGGTTTGAACCGCGAAATTTAGGATATACTTGATTATAAGGAATACACAGATATGACAACATTATTTGAATATGCTTGCAAAGCTGAACGTGAAGTGCAGGGACGCTGCTTGAAGACATATTCTAACTCTTTTGCAGGAAGAAGCTCGACATCCAACTCCGCACCCGCTCTACCTGCGCCACCCACACCTACCACTACACCACGCGAGAGAACGGCCAAACCTGCAAGCGTTGCCCCTTCCACAGGTGCCTCCCATCCCACAGGCCGCACACGGGATATCAGTGCCATCGTTGTAGAGGATTTGGCCACGTGTTTCGAGACTGTCTGAACAAGCGTACCTTGCTCATTCGTAACGATGGTGAGTATTCTTCCACTAGTGATTCTGAAGATATTCAACATGCTATGCTTGCCACTGACCATGCAGCAAAAGTGGAAGTACATGTCAACCCGGGCGACACCGATAGGTATGAAAGTCTTGTTGTGCAGCGTGTTCTTAGTACACAGGTCGCTCTGCCCAAGAAGAATCAGCGACACACTCTTTTCCATACCAAGGGCGTTCTACAGGAGCGGTCGATTCGCATCATCATCGACAGCGGCAGCCGCAACAATTTGGCGAGTATCGCGCTAGTTGAAAAGTTGTCTTTACCCACTCATAAGCATCAAAATCCATATCACATTCAATGGCTTAATGATGGTGGGAAAATTAGAATTACTCGATCAGTCCGTGTTCCTTTCTCCATGGGTGCTTATTCTGATTTTGTTGATTGTGATGTTATTCCCATGGAAGCATGCTCTCTGTTACTTGGGCGACCTTGGCAATATGATACTGATAGCTTGCATCATGGTTGTTCAAATCACTATTCTTTCATGTTTAAGAGTCAGAAAATAATTATACATCCAATGACACCTGAACAAATTCTTAAAGATGATCTTGCTAGAGCTGCTAAAACTGCTAAACAACTTGAACCATCGACCTCTGTTAATTTTGAAATCAAGTTGAATGGTCCTATTTTGCTTGCTACACGTGCTGATTTTGATTAGTTATGTGATGCTCCTTTGCCATGCTATGCCCTTTTATGCTCTAGTGTGCTCGTTTCACTTGATGATGCACCATCTTTGGATATTCCCCGTGCGGTTGCTAACATTTTGCAGGAGTACGCTGATGTCTTTCCAAAAGATTTGCCACCGGGACTCCCACCACTTCGTGGCATTGAGCACCAGATCGACCTCATTCCCGGCGCACAGCTTCCGAACCGCGCACCGTACCATACAAATCCGAATGAGACAAAGGAAATCCAGCGCCAGGTATAGGCGTTGCTTGACAAGGGTTATATTCGTGAGTCTCTTAGCCCTTGCTCCATTCCCGTGTTACTTGTTCCAAAGAAAGATGGCTCATGGCGTATGTGTGTAGACTATCATGCTATTAATAACATTACCATTCGCTACCGATACCCTATACCACGCCTTGATGACATGCTAGATGAGCTTAGTGGTGCCATTATTTTCACTAAGATTGATTTGCATAGTGGCTACCATTAGATTCGCATGAAATTAGGTGATGAATGGAAAACGGCTTTTAAAACGAAATTTGGGTTATGAATGGTTGGTTATGCCGTTTGGTTTGACAAATGCTCCCAGCACATTTATGCGTTTGATGAATGAAGTTCTGAGGCCCTTCATAGGATTGTTTGTAGTTGTCTATTTTGATGATATCCTCATTTACAGCAAGTCTATGGAAGAGCCTTTAGATCATTTGCGTGCTGTTTTTGATGCGTTGCGTGCGGCCCATTTATTTGCTA
Source organism: Setaria viridis (assembly GCF_005286985.2). Lineage (NCBI taxonomy): Eukaryota > Viridiplantae > Streptophyta > Magnoliopsida > Poales > Poaceae > Setaria > Setaria viridis. The sequence continues at coordinate 5,621,566 of NC_048269.2, forward strand.
ACCTCGAAAAATGCATGTTTTGCACACAACGTGTCTCGTTTCTTGGCTATGTTGTTACTCCACAGGGCATTGAGGTGGGTAGCAGCAAGATCGATGCCATTCGGGCTTGGCCTACACTGACGACGGTCACACAAATTCGAAGCTTTCTTGGCCTTGCAGGTTTCTACCGCCGGTTTGTTCGTGATTTTAGCTCCATTGCAGCGCCTCTACATGAGCTTACAAAGAAGGATGTTCCCTTTGCTTGGAGTGATTCGCAAGAGGTTGCATTCAGGACCTTGAAAGATAAGTTAACCAATGCTCCTCTCTTGCAGTTGCCTGATTTTACTAAGGTGTTTGAGCTTGAATGCGATGCTAGCGGTATTGGGCTAGGTGCTGTTTTGTTACAAGAAGGAAAACCGGTCCCTTACTTTAGCGAGAAATTAAGTGGTGCTAGCATGAATTATTCTACTTATGATAAGGAGCTTTATGCTTTAGTGCGCACTTTGCATACTTGGCAGCACTACCTTTGGCATCGCGAGTTTATAATTCATTCTGATCATGAGGCTTTAAAACATATTCGTACCCAAACAAACCTGAACCGTCGTCATGCTAAATGGGTAGAATTCATTGAGTCTTTCCCTTACATTATTAAACACAAGAGCGGGAAGGAAAATGTCATTCCTGATGCTTTGTCTCGTCGCTATACAATGCTGCCACAGTTACATTTTAAAATCTTTGGCTTGCAAACTATGAAGGATCAATATGTGGACGATGCTGATTTTAAAGATGCTTTCGCCCATTGTATTCATGGAAAACCATGGGGCAAATTTCACATACAGGACGGGTTCCTGTTTCGCGCTAACAAGCTGTGTGTTCCAGCTAGCTCGGTTCATCATTTGTTGTTACAGAAAGCGCATGGAGGCGGTCTCATGGAGCACTTTGGCGTCTACAAGACGCATGAAGTGCTGGCTGCCCTCTTCTTTTGGCCCCGGATGCGTGTTGATGTTCAGCGCCTTGTTGCACGCTGCACTACTTGCCAGAAAGCTAAGTCACGATTGAACAACCATGGTTTGTACATGCCTTTGCCTGTTCCTACTTCCCCTTGGCTTGATATTTCTATGGACTTTGTTTTGGGATTGCCTAGAACTAAGAAGGGGAGGGACAATATTTTTGTGGTTGTTGATCATTTCTCCAAAATGGCTCATTTTATACCTTGTCATAAGACTGATGATGCTAGCAATGTTGCTGAATTGTTCTTTCGTGAGATTCTTCGTTTGCATGGTATTCCAAATACAATAGTCTCTGATCGTGATGCTAAGTTTCTCAGTCATTTTTGGAGATCACTGTGGAATAAAATGGGAACTAAACTGCTGTTTAGCACCACTTGTCACCCTCAGACTGATGGACAAACTGAGGTGGTTAATCGAACCTTGTCCACCATGCTTAGGGCTGTTTTAGATAAACACTTGAAACGTTGGGAAGATTGCTTGCCTCATGTTGAGTTTGCTTATAATCATGCAACGCATTCTTCTACAAAGATGTGTCCCTTTCAGGTTGTTTATGGTTATATTCCTCGGGCGCCTATTGATTTGTTTGCGCTTGATGCCGAGGACGCCCCACACATAGATGCCGCTGCACATGTTGATCAAATGAATAGCTTGCATGAGCAAACTCAACAAAACATTGCTGCTGCTAATGCTAAATATCAGGTTGCGGGTAGTAAAGGGAGAAAACATGTTACTTTTGAACCGGGTGATCTGGTTTGGTTGCATTTGAGAAAGGATCGTTTTCCTACTTTACGTCGTTCTAAATTGATGCCACGTGCTGCTGGTCCTTTTAAAGTGCTAACCAAGATTAATGATAATGCTTATATCCTTGACCTGCCTACGGAGTTTGGTGTTTCCATGAGTTTTAATGTTGCAGATTTGAAACCGTATGCAGGCGAAGATGAGGAGTTGCCGTCGAGGACGACTTCAGTTCAAGAAGGGGAGGATGATGAGGACACCACGAGTACAACTACACCAGCACCACCTCAGGCGCCTCCAGTTGCTCCTCCACCTCAGGCGCCTACAGTTGATCATCCAGTTGGGCCAATCACTCGGGCCTGTGCGAGAGAATTAAACTTCATCATGCTGTTAAGGAACGAAGGCCCAGCGGAATAAGAAGATGGCCCAACAGGGCAGCCCAGGTGGGGCGCCTAGGGTTGGGAGCCACGGCCCTCCCCCTGGTCGCGCGCGCCCCCCTCCTGCCGTGGCGCCTCCTCCAGACTCCAGGGGCTGCGCCCCCTTTATCTAGTCGGAGTCCCTTTTGTTTACGACTTGAGTTTTGTTTTACATCTAGCTTTAGCTACTCTCGAACATGTGCAAATACGCGCTGTCCTTGTGTGATTCAAAACTCCACCTTCGAGTGATATTTAGATTGCTCGCCTTTTTTTCTTGTTCGTTCTTCGATTACGGACAGGAATCGATCTTCGTGATCAGGCTGATGTTGTGCTAGCAAGGTTGGTAACCACAGGAAGTTGGTTCAGCGATTGCATTGGCGCTTCGGGTTCGCTCGTCGTAGTCGGATCGTGAGGGTCTACTTCCACCAAGTCGAATTTATCTCCACTCATCGAAAGATCGGGCACTCCGACTCTATCAGTTATTGAGCATATCCCCAGGGATTGTAACGAGGAGGCCAACAGGCTCACCCAGCACGTGTCCGGATATTGGCCGATTCAAGGCGCCATGGTTCTGGAGCTCGCGGCCGACGACTGGCGAAAATAGATCGCTGATTATTTAAAAGATCCGTCTAAGAAAGTGGATCGGCGAATACGATTTCAGGCTACGAAATATGTGTTACTAGAAGATGACTTGTTCTACCGGACGGTTGATGGTGTTCTACTCAAATGCCTAGGAATAGAGGAGGCAAAAACTCTGACGGGAGAAATTCACGAAGGAGTATGTGGAGCCCACCAATCGGCACATAAGATGAAGTGGATGATTAGGAATAATGGATATTACTGTCCGACAATCCTCGAAGACTGTTTCAAATATTATAAAGGATGCCACGATTGTCAGAAATACGGGAATGTGCAACGTGCGCCCGCATCGGCCATGAATCCAGTTATCAAGCCGTGGCCGTTCAGAGGTTGGGGAATAGACCTCATCGGACAAATTTATCCTCCATCAAGCAAAGGACATAAATTCATTCTAGTAGCCACAGATTATTTCACCAAATGGGTGGAGGCGATCCCGTTAAAGGCCGTAACATCGGCCGCCATGGTCGACTTCGTAAGGGATCATATCGTCTATCGTTTCGGCATCCCTCAGACTATCACAACTGATCAAGGAACGATGTTTACATCTGGAGAATTCGAAGAGTTCACGGCCGATATGGGGATCAAGCTGCTAAACTCCTCTCTGTACTATGCTCAAGCTAATGGTCAGGCCGAGTCTTCCAATAAAGGGATAATTAAGTTGATCAAGAGGAAGATAGAAGAACAACCCAAAAAAAGGCATTTGTGTCTGACCGAAGCTCTATGGGCATACCGGATGGCCTACCACGGGGCCACCAAGGTGTCTCCTTATCAGTTGGTGTACGGTCATGAGGTAGTACTGCCATGGGAATTGAGAACAGAACCGAGACGCACATCGCTCCAAGATCAACTAACGGCCGATGATTACTCCTCGCTCATGAAAAGGGAACTTGACGACTTGGCAGGACAACCTTTGAGAGCTTTGATCAGTATCGAAGAAAACAAGAAGAAAGTGGCCAGATGGTATGACAAGAAGGTCAAAATTAAGCAGTTCTCCCTGGGGGACCTGGTATTGAAGTTAGTGCTGCCGATTGGGTCAAAGGATCCTAAATTCGGTAAGTGGTCTCCCACTTGGGAAGGGCCGTATAAAATCGGCCCATGTTTCTCAGGAAATGCTTACATTTTGGAAATGATCGAAGGAGAAGAGTTTACTAGGGCTTTGAACGGGAGATACTTGAAAAGGTATTACCCCAGTATATGGATCGGAGCATAAAAATCGATCGCAGAGTATGACGAACACACACACAGCCGATACGAAAGGAAAATCGCCTAAAGGAAAAATATAATCGTTCAAATCGGCCGATTTATCATTCGGTTCGGACGATAGATTACATGGCCGACGTAGTACAAGTCGCCCTGAGAACAAAAAATAATCAACCACGTTTCTTCTTGAGTTCTGTCTCAATCCGGCCTAGTTCTATCAGAAGACGGATACTCCGTTCTTCCATATCTTTCGTCGCAGCCTCCGCTTCAACTTGACGAGGAAGAGGATGACTCCGATCCATCGTTGGGCGCGATGTCCCCGCCGCGGCATCTTCAAGGGCAACCAGACGAAGGAGTGGCTGGATCCTGTCAACTTGAGGTCGCCCGTAGTCATTGCCGTCAATGAAGTCCCAGATCCGTTGGACGTCGGCGGGGACGTGATCTTTGAGTTCTTCACGGTGAGCCCTAATCAGGTCCTTGTATTCTTGTGATAATGGTTCGTCAGAATACATGAGCCCGATTGCTCGTTCGAGTTCAGCACCAAGGCGCCGTGGCTGAAAAAAGAAACAACTTATAACCGCCTAAGTTGGAGTGGTTTAGGAGAATCGAACTGAAAGAAGGCGGAGGCGGATCTCTTACCTGGTTAATAGAGGAGAAAGAAGAAGATGAAGAAGACCAAAAGCTCCGACGGAAACAAATCGGGGAAAAAGGAATCAAGTGGAGCGGGTGTTCTCACGAGCGAAACTAGGGGTAGTATTTATAAGAACAGAAAGCATGGATGTTTGGTAAGACGTGTCCCATCAGAAGTAAAAAGGGCAATGAATAAGAGGGTGCCACGAAGGACGGTCAAAAGGGCATTAATATTCTTACAAAACGACCAGTACTTTTATAGATCGCCCAGAAGGGCGTTAATGGCCGCAATCGCTCGACGCCGGATCTGATCGGCCGAGTCCAAAACCCGTTGGTCGTCCTCTGCCGACCCTGGAACTTCTGACATGTGGCGATGGAGTCTAAGGGCTTCATGGGCTAGATGCTGCCTCTCCCGCTTCAAATCGGCGATAACAGAGGGGAGTTCCTGAAGCCTCTTCTCTTCAATGGCTATTTCCTTGGTTACTTGTTCCATTTCCTTGGCGAGTTCTGCTCTTTGGCGTTTGAGGTGGTCTATCGTGCTGACGAGTCTAGGGCGGGAATCCTCGAGAAAGTGAATTCGTTGGTGTACCTCCTAGGCCCGATGCTTGTACGAGTCTTCTTCTTCACGAGTCTTGGTCAGTTTGGCGCGATCGCCATGTGACGCAGAGCCCTGAAGACCGGGATCCGCATTGACTCAATGTAAGCGGCCAGCGCCAAAGCTTCTTCTGCTTCCTCAGGGACCCACCCGTTGACGTCACCGAAGAGCTGCCGAATCGGCGAAGCGTCCTCTACCAATCGACCGATGTCCTCTTGTAGAAGGGATCGTTTGCTGCCGAGCTTGGCGCGGACGTCATCAGGGACAGAGCTCAAAGTAACTTGACGGGAAGCAACTTCCTCATCATCAGAAAGCGCGACCGCAAACAAGAAGAGGCTGTTATTGGGAGTGTCCTGTTCCTGTAAAATGGTAGATGAAAAGAAAACAAGTCAGCCGATGGTGGTAGCAAATCGGCCGATAAAGGTTGGGAAATTTCTTACTTCTTTAAAGCGGATTTCTTCCATTGGCATTTGCGAGACCGCCACTCTCGACTCTAGAACTGGCACCATTAGCTCGTCAGAAGAGGAGGACTCAACGACAATCGGCGCTCTGCTCGGGCCAGCCTCTTGAAGGGTGACCGATGGCTGATCGGATAGCGTGGTTAGCGTACCAGTAACCTGCATCGAAGCTCGTAAGATCATCATTCAAATATTAGAGGACTGGGTTGAAAGATCGTATACCTCAACGGGAGAGGGCGCTGGCATCTCAACAACTGCTTGGGATGCCGCCGATTGCTGAGGATTTACTAGGGCAGTCTGTGCAGCCTAATATAGGAAGGGTCAATATTGAAATGGCAATCAGGAAAATCGGACAGTGAGTTTACCTGTACAGCCTCCACCAATAATGACGCAGTGGCTGCTCCGGCTTCTGTAGCGGCTTGAACGTCGACTTCTTCAGCAACCGGAAGGATTGGCGCAGCCGAAGTTTCCGCCGATGCAATCATAGGTGGATCGGCCGATTCTGTACGAGCACGCACTGGCCGACTGGTTTTCTTGATGACCTTGTTCTGCGCCTGTTTCACTCGGCCGGCGATGTCATCAATAGAAGGGGCATGATAGCCAATGAGGAGGAATGCTGTGTACGGATAGCGGTCCTCTATCGACCGACCACTCCGGCTGCGTTTTGGGGGAGCGCGGCTCTCAGACTGAAGCAACAACAAGAGTCAGTATATACATATATAAAAAAATGAATGATGAAGGGAGATGAAAATCGGCCAGAAAGAGAGAGGTACCTCGGCATTTGGGTCGATGTTGGCTGGATCCAGGAGATTGCAGTATACCATCGTAGAAGCGCAAACAGGTACTGTTTCCATTCGGCCCACCATAGCTTGAACTGCTGAACGGCGAAATGAGCTATTATCCAACCGGTCAGATCTATGGTGCTGGAATCTGGGATCCGATCATGCAGTCGGCTGTAGTCAAGACCCTTGGTAAGTTCGTCTCTGAATTTTGCTCGGCCGGTGAAGTATGCGTAAATCGGTAGTTGACCCAGGCCGAATTGCCATGCTGCGATGGAGGGTTGTAAAACTCGTAAGTAGGGGCGTCTTTCCCTGAGAAGAAGTTTGCTAGTAAGACCCCCGGCTTGATTAATTCACCTGTGAGGTCTTCATCGAATTTGCCAGTGGCTGAGTCGAAACAAGAAGGGAGGTCGAAGATTGGATCTTCCCTCTGATAAGGGAACCAGCTGGTTGCATCTTCGCTAAAGCCATTATAGAAGCATCTGAAATATTCGGCCACCTTGGTAGTAGAATATGAATAACCAGAAAAGGCCAATGTTGCTTCGCCGAAGGACGTACATCGGCGTCGGACAGTGGATTGAATGTTGGGGAACGTCATGTGCTCCACTCGTTGCTGGGAGATCTTGCTCATGTACATATTAAGCCACAAATTGATGAACCACCAGGGTCCACCTAGGTTTCCAATCGGCTCTCCTTGGGACAGTTTGACGCCGATCTGGTGCAGCATATGGTAGGCTGATCCCAATAAGTGCTTTCCAAGGGGAACAGAGGCCCCTATCGATAGTGCCTCAGCCAGAGCCTGCGTATTGGTAGATGGACCAGCTGCCTGCGTATTGGTAGATGGGCCGGCTGCTCTCCCACAGAAAAAATGTTTCTCTAGCCACATCATTAGGAAGGCCGCATGCTCTCTATTTTCGACTGTTCCGGCCCTTCTGTTGCATCTGATGAATCCCAATCATCCACCGATTCCCTTTGTATCTAGCCGATGAGATGTCTTGGCTAGAAGACGAAAAGGGGTATCTGGAGAGGAGATGTCAAGGCCGGTTAACATGACCACATCGCCCAGGGTGGGAGTCATAGGCCCGTGTCCGAAGAGGAATGCGTTGAGGGCATCGGACCAGAAATAGGAGGCTGCTATCACTAAGGGCTCGTTCCTTTCCATTTGGGATAAAGATAGATCAATGCACTGGCCGATTTTGTGCTCGTCCCATTGGACTCTCTTGGAGGCAGCTATCCGTTGGTACCATTCTCTCAAGTCGGGGGTTTCATTCGGCCATGACCTGAAGGTACCTGACCAGTGATCTAGGTACATGGTTGATTACTTGACAGGGATCCTATGGGTTTCCAAATTGATTAGGTCAGTTGGATCCGGGTTTCCCATGGGATCGAGACAGATAAGGCTAGGAGTTTCTGTGAGACGAATGGTAATCTGATGCCTAACCGCCTAAAAAAGGAAAAAAGGGGTGCGGAAGTAAGAACGGATCTAAAGTAAATGCATTATTATTAAAGAAAGGTGAGTTTCGGTAATGACCTCCGGGATGAAGCTCATCGTAGTTGGCGGGATCGCCAGTAGAGCTGCGGATGCTGAAGCCACTGATGGGACTTCGGTCGAAGCCTCAACTCCCGCCAATGGAGCCCCTTCTCCCGCCGATGGAGCCGCCGCCATTGCCACTGGAACTCCTGCTGGTGAAGCCATCTCCGCAGCTTCGGGTGTTGGTGAGGTGCCTGAGGGTGCCGCCATTGGAGAAATAGGGTGGAGTGTAGATGGAAGGAGATGCCGGGGAAAAACTAGAGGCTAAGGAAGGCGCCAGAGGAAGAAGAAGGTCAGTGCGCTAAAGAAGGAAGACGTGAGCTCGTGAGGAGGAGTACGGGACGTGCTGATATTTAAAGGTGGTCTGAGAAGGGGTAAAAGCGGAATTTTTACCGCGCCAGCGTTTCGATTTTTTCGGGAGGAGTGGTTGTCGTGGGCGCCCGTTTCGAAAAGATTGCAATCATCAAGCTGGAGACCGCGAAATGGAAGGATATTTTCAATGCGTTTGTTTCGGAAGGGAAGTTGAAAAGAATTTCGAAGTAAAGACTATGTTTTACTCCGAAACTGGGGGGCATGTGTTGACGCCAGATTTTGACACGTGTGAAATCGGCGTTAAGAAAGGAAGAAATTAGGAGATGTGGCAAGACACAGAGGTCACGATTGGAAATCGGCCGATTGGTGCTGCAGTGTTTCCGCAGATGAAGTTGGTGGAAATCGGCCGATTGGGAGGCTGGAGCAATTGGGCCGGTATGGGCTTAAAGTGAACTATGAAGATAAAGAGGGGGTCCGCCCATGGGAGCGCGATGATCAACTCCAGTATGAATCACACTTGTAAATATTTGTTTTCATTTAAAATTAGAGATAGAGTCTTAGTCGGTTAAGAAATTAGTTGTAACAAGCTATAAATAGCCACTTTCATAGATCTGTAATCACCACCAAATCAATACAACAAACTACTATTTCCTCACACTCACTTTCGAGTAGGCGACTTCGCCAATACTTTTCTTCTTTTCACGAGTTCATACGGGTTGGCGGGGCTGCATCAACTTGACCTCCGGCCGATCCTCCGATTTCTTTATTACAGCAAATTGGTCGATTCGCTGATAAGCTTTCTTGAGATCGGAACCTTAGCCGATTGCAACCTCTGGGATCTGACACGTTTCTTTCCTTGCCAATCAACAAGTCAGATTGGCTGGCACGCCACGCGAACCACACCAGGGCAATCACCCGAACAGGAGTTAAGCAGATTCTCCCGGGTCGTGTGTCCGACGCTAGAGATTCGATCGGCCGATTTCTAGCGCCAACAGATGTATATTGCGATGCCTCTGGCACTGGACTTGGTTATGTTCTCATGCAAGACAGCCGAGTCATTGCCTATGTCTCACGAGCGCTATGGCCACATGAGTTGAATTACCCTACCCATGACCTCGAGTTAGCAGCAGTCGTTCATGCTCTGAAAATATGGAGGCATTATCTTATGGGAACTCGATGCAACATCTATACAGATCACAAGAGTCTTAAGTATATATTCACTCAAGCAGACCTCAACATGCGTCAGAGAAGATGGTTAGAATTAATCAAAGACTATGACCTAGAAGTGCTTTATCACCCAGGCAAAGCCAATTTAGTTGCAGATGCTCTCAGCCATAAGATCCATTGTAATTGCTTATCGGCGATTAATTATGCCGAGACCCTATGTCATGAAATGGCTAAACTCAACTTGGAAATTGTTCCCCACGGTACCTTAAGTCATATTTCTTTGGAGCCCACCCTGCTCGACCAAATAATTCTAGCGCAACTAGAGGATGAAGAGATAAACCTTATCAAAGGGAAACTTGCATAGGAGGATGAGGGATATAAACATTTCCAACAGGATTGGAAAGGAGTGGTACATTATGAAGCTCGACTTGTAGTTCCAAATGATCCCGATCTTAAGAAACAAATTCTAGACGAATCACACCTTTCCAAGTTCTCGATTCACCCTGGTAGTACCAAGATGTACCACGACCTCCGACAAAATTTTTGGTGGAGTGGGATGAAACCCGACATTGCACGATATGTTTCAGATTGTGATACCTGTCAGCAAGTCAAAGCAAGCCACTTGAGGGTAGCTAGCCCCTTGCAGCCGCTGCCTATTCCCTCGTGGAAGTGGGAGGATATAAGTATGGACTTTATAGTCGGACTACCCAATACCTCCCGCAAGCATGATTCCATATGGGTTATAGTAGACCGACTAACCAAAACAGCGCATTTCCTTCCAGTGCACACAACCCACGCCATACAGAAATATGTAGAACTGTACCTTGACCGGATTGTTTCCTTGCACGGTGTACCTAAAACGATCATCTCTGATCGAGGTAGTCAGTTCGTAGCACACTTTTGGGAGCAGTTGCAGTTTTCACTTGGCACTAAATTGATTCGTAGTTCCACATATCATCCTCAAACCGATGGACAAACTGAAAGGGTTAATCAGATTTTGGAAGATATGCTACGCGCCTGTGCTATTCATTATGACAAGAACTGGGATAAGTGTTTGCCATTAGCAGAGTTCTCCTACAACAATAGTTACCAAGCTAGCCTGAAAATGGCGCCTTTCGAAGCCTTGTATGGACGTAGGTGCCGAACCCCGCTAAGCTGGTCGCAACCCGGAGAGCGAACGGTGTATGGACCTGACCTGGTCATGGAGGCCGAAGAAAAAGTGAGAGTTATCCGCGAAAATCTCAAGGCCGCCCAGTCTCGAGAGAAGAGCTATTCCGATCAAAGAAGAAGACCTATCCAATTTGAGGTTGGGGATTTTGTATACCTGTGGGTTTCACCGACCAAAAGCGTACAACGTTTTGGAGTAAAAGGAAAGTTGGCTCCACGCTATATTGGTCCCTATGAGATTGTAGAAGTTTGTGGACCCGTAGCGTATCGAGTTAAACTTCCAGAGAAGATCGCAGTCATACACGATGTTTTCCATGTCTCAAAACTCAAGAAGTGCATCCGGGTTCCAACTAAAATCATTTCCCCGGAAGAATTGGAGATCGAACCCGATTTATCATATAAAGAGTACCCTGTTAAGATCCTCAACCGGAAGGAAAGACATACTCGTCGGCAAATGGTAAAAATGTACAAAATCTAGTGGAGTAACCATACGGAAGACGAAGTGACAGGGGAGACGGAAGAGTATCTCAACGCTAACTTCCGTGGTTTTCTTTTCGACCAGGGAGGTACGTTGCACCAGCCACACTAGTTCTTTCTGCACTTGAATCTCGGAGCGAGATTCCCTTAAGGGGGGTAGGCTGTAACAACTCTACCTAAATTAAGTGCTTTTAAGTAAACCAGTGGTTAATCCATAATTAAAGAGGTGAAATGACCATTATAACACTAAGAAGCTCTTTTTGGAGTTTGAAATAAAACTTGGAATTTTATATGCAAACTTAAATTTCTGCCCAAATAAGAGTTGTAAAACTTTTAAATTTAAACAACTTGTGTTAAAGGCACTTCGACTAATTCGAAGTGAAAGGAAGTCAAAAACAGCAATAAAAAACGGAGTACTAAAGAACCCTAAAAACCTCTTAAGTCCTGGAATTCGAGTTTGCTCCAACTTTGCAAGCTTTTATCTCATGAATTCCTATCTAAACTCAAGTCCAGCCCTTAATGAAAGTTGTAGTCCCTCGAGTGTGTTCCAACTTTGTTACACTGACCCAGGTCCAAATCGGACCAGAACCAGTTCAAAACCTTGGTCAAAGTGAGGTAAAACAGTCAACTCAGCCCGGATGCCCTAAAATGCTAAGTCTGGAAAACTGCGCCGAGTCCACCTCTTGGCGAGGGCGTTCCTCCAATTTTCTGAACTAAGCTCAAGAAATACCCTAAATAAAAGTTGAAGTCCTCAGTTTGGAGAGAAACTCCTTCAATAACACCTTGGTCTAATTCAACTTGGAAGCTGCCCAAAAATCGACTCAAACATAGCTAAGTTCCTGAAATTCTACCTCTCCGGCCAATTTGGCAAGTCTGGATTTCCAGATTTTTAGCAAACTTTGGCACGAGATTTCTCCAAATCCTTTCACTTTTTAAACTGACACCTTAAACCAAGTTTGAAGTGCGTCCAGAGTTGAGCAAGTTTGTTTAAAAGAGTTTTGGAAGTTGTGTTGCGAAATCTGGAGTAGGATCTCCCCAAAGTTGGTCGGGCTTGCTGCCCGAAGGGGGGCCTCGACGCCCGAGCGTCGTGTGGCCGCCGGCCACCGGCAGCTCGCCGGCGCCCTATCACCGGCATGACAGCGATAGGGCGAGGGCCACGGCGCCCAACCCGCGCCTGTGACAGGACGAGACGAACGCCGGGCTAGCCAACCGCCGGTCGCGCGCGTGTCCTCTTCCTCCTGCCGCGGCTCTACTCCGCCAACCGCGCTCCGCCCGTCCGTCGGAGAAGCCACCACACCAACGATGTCACGTGCCTCCGCCCGCTGGTCCAACTCCTACGGTAGCCCTCTGCCTCGCCCGCCCGACAGACCGGAAGCGCCAGACGCGCGTCGCCCAAGGCCAATCGTCGCTGGAGACCACCCGGAGCTCCGCCTCCTCTGCCCAATGGTGCCGCTGGCCAATGACCGTCTTGCCCGCGCACCCGCCGCTCCCGTCCTTATCCTTCCCCCACCGAAGCCCCGCCTCGACCCTCCTCTCAACCGCGGCCCTATAAAAAGGTCCCCCTCACCGACAACGCCGCCCCTTTGCCACTGCCCACACACGCGCCACCGCTTCCTCCTCTGCGTCGCCGCTAAGCTCCCATGGAGCTCACCCCTCCGTGCCACCCCGGACTCCGACAACTTCGCTGCCTGCTTCGCCACCCCTCCGCGCATGTCTCCGAGCAGTCTGTGGCCTCCCCGACGCCGCTGGTGCGCCGGAACGCCGCCTGCACCGCCGCCAGCCAAGCTCTGCCGCCGCCGCCACGTTCCGATCCCCGCCGGCCATTTCCGTTGCCCCAACCCCGCCAAACCGAGCTCAGGTGAGCCCCCGCACCCTCCCGGCCACTTGTTGCCCCATCCTCGCTGGCGAACCGCCGGGAATTTTCCCGCCGCCGCCGCGCCCTCCCCAGGGACCACATTGCTTCGTCCCCATTCTTTCTAGGGGCCTGGGCGCAAAACTCAGGGACCCCTGCGTAGTTTCACCTTAAACCCAGGGGCTAGCTTGCAAGTCTGCCACAGCTTTTCTTCTAATAATAGTCAGAAATATGTTTGAACTATGGAAATGCCCAGTAAATCGTAGAAAAATCACAAAAAAACCAAACCACTTTTGTTGGAATCCTTGCTCTGTCTAGTTTCCAAGAAAAATAAGTTTGCTCATGTTACTGTGGTAGATAATATCATATGCTTTTAATCTTGGTTTAGGACTTTTAAATCCTAATAAATAGAAGAAAAGTGGGAAAAATATGCAACCAACTCTGTGATGCTTGTTTCTATGTGTAGAAGCTCAGAAAAATATGGTTAGGGCTCTGGTCTAACACTTTAAGTCACTATTTTGACTTTAATTTGGTAATCTAAGTATAAATCTTCCTTTTTGCATAAGAATTGTTTCAGAGCTCAGAAAAATGTGAAACTGGTTGGGTTAATTTGTTTTGCTGAGAAGTTTGCAGGAAAAATGTAAATTGCTGTGCAAATAGAAAGAAAAGCACCTTCCTTATTAAGCATGTGTAATTACAAAGGAAATAGAATAAGTAGTTAATCTTCTCCAAAAATTGTGAAAAATTCACCAAAGCTCCTGTAACCTACCCTTAATACCCTGGTTAAGTTTCACCCCCTGTTGCACAGTAACTTTAAAGATAGAAAAAGTTAAGTTCATTTTACCTTTAATAATAAAATGCATATAACTTCTTTTTAAGTCATCTGTTGGCCCCCAAACTTCTACAGTGACGTAGTGAGGGCTTATTTGAGATGCTGAAATTTTTATCAATGCCTTTAACTACTGTTTGAGTATGAAGTCATTTTGGTTAATTAATCAACCTCAAAGAATAAAAAGGATAGCGCAAACTCTAATACGATAAATGAGTGGAAATTGAAAGAGGTACATAAAAATATTCAGAAGTAAGTAATTACGCTAATGCACCTAAACCACCCAAATGCGGCCTTTCACTCTCTCTATGCAACTCTAAAATGCGAGAAACTATATATGTACACAATCGCCATTCAAGGCGAACTCAAGTTTAAAGCAACTACTTCCGTTGAAGTTAAAAAAGGAAAGTAAACCTCGCCATCTTATGGCTGTTGTAACTCTTGTTTTTGGCCGTGGCTTGTGTCGTTGAATAATCGCGTGAGTCCAACTAAATGTTTGCATGTGCATGCCGTATAGAAGCAAATCTCACCGACGGAACCTACAAGCTCCACCCGGCACTGGAAGAAGACCCCGCAGCGGAGCTTCACCCCTCGGAAGGCGAGCCCGAACCGGAGCAAGACCCCGAGGACCCGCTAACTTTTCGTGAAGGCAAGCCCCGGAGCATAAATTCCTATCTTGATTATATGCAATATTTGATTACTTGATTGCGCATTTACGTTTCTAGGAGTTGTAATGAAACCTTAGATGCATAAACTTAGTACCTTGTTTGAATACTAGTTGTTAAGGTCGAGTAGTTGCAATGCTTAATAGGTTCCGGTAAAAGTCGAGTGATTTCCTGTTGCTCGCGAGTTATAGGAGTTGAATGTTTTAGTAATGTTGCAACTACAAGGACGACGGACGGGGTCGGGCTTATGTTCGATACTTGGTGGTTTTCCCCGTCTGTCTAGATGAAATTGATCTAAGGTCGAAACGTGTCGGCGTTCGTGATCAAGTGTTTGAAAGTACTAATCTCATACCTAGTATGGGATGGGGAAGCCTAGTACCTGATTGAACTGGGGCGTGGCATACCCTCCGGCTGTCCTTGGAAAGTCGTTCCCATGGTGCATCATATGGGTGCAAGTGCGGCCATAGTACGGCAGCGGCTGGGATTATGGAGCCTTGGATGCCAAACGCAGTTGGCCCTGACACGTGCCTAAGGGATCGATGGGGACGGCTGACAAATGAAGCGACCCTTCGTGGTGCGTGGATGTCGTGAGATTAGGTTTGCCATGCATGGTTAATAAATTCGAATCGATTCGTCTGCCTCTAACAGTTTGGGACTGCTTGATCGCTATTCTGCACTGAGTAACGATGAAACATGATTACGATATTAAGTTGATGCTTGTCATAAATTGCTTGGAAACTATGCTTGCTTAGAATAGTTGCTAATCTAGACTGGATAAAGAACGTAGAACATGAGCTAAAATATTGAAAGTAAGGACCGAGTATAGACGCTTTTGGCAAAGCAAACCCAAAGTGAGAAAGCCTTTCATGTCTAAGTTTTGGTGAAAATAGCTATCACCCGACGGGTCAGTCTTGCTGAGTATTAGTTGCGCAGCCTTGTTGTGGCTTAATCTTTTCAGGTGATGTCAATAGTTTGGTTGCTAGTACCACTTGGCCTACCCAGCTCCCTCTGGGCTGGACAGTCGAGTGGGATCCCTCCTTGGACGGCGAGGGAAGGGATTTTTGATGTCATGATCGGCTCCATCGTGATGTCATGTGTCGACGTTTAGCTTCCACTTGTTTTATTTGACTTTTCGAACCTTGCAACTTGTTTGAATTTTAGAACTCTGATGTAATAATTCATGAGACTAAGTTATGTGATGGACTGTTGTAACCTCTATGCTACTCACCTTCGCGTGAGCGATGCTTCTCGATCCTGTTCAGGTAGTTAATTGGATGAAATCCGACGGTCGACCAGGTTGACTCGCTTAAAGTGCATAATCGCGTGTTAGGCGACTTCAATGCATTTTAGTCAGGTTAATTTGGGCTGTTCCACCACACTAGGTGCTTATGTTGAATCCTTCCACGAGCCACATAGGAGGTTGTTTAGGCCCATCTAGAGGAAACAATTTATAATTCCCCTAACAGGGATGATCTGTACCTGTACAGAGTTTGTGCTGATGGCTTGCTAAAGAGGTGTGTACCCGCAGCTAAGGGCGCAAGGAATCATAGAGAAATGCCATGCGGCACTCAAGCAAAGATCTGGCAAAGCGGATTCTTTTGGCCCACAATGTACAAAGACACCAAAGAATTTGATCGGAAGTGCTGGAGATGCTAGAAGCATGGAGGAATCACTGCAATGCCCCTAACAAACAACCTTCAAGTGGAATTATTTGATGTACGGGGCTTGAACTTCATGGGACCTTTTCTAAAGTCCTATGATAGTGAGTACATCTTGGTGGCGGTTGATTATGTGTCCAAGTGAGTAGAAGCAATGCCATGCCGTGCTGCCGATGCCACTCATGCTAGAAGGATGTTCCAAGAGTTCGCCTTCCCTTGATTTGGAACTCCCAGAATGGTAATAAGTGATGGAGTGTTTCATTTCATTGCTAAGACCTTCCGGAGCTTTTTGAGAGAGCTTGGGCCACAGCATAACATTGCAACTCCATATCATCCCATAACAAGTGGTGAAGTAGAAATATCAAACAACAAATCAAGAACATCCTGTAGAAGACCGTACAAGAAATGGGGAAGTTGTTGGTGCTCATTAATGATATTGTCAGTATTTTATACCCGGCAACCTACCGAGGGGTACCCTGAGTCAGTAGATTTGTTGGTGGGGAATCGTCGCACCTAGAACTCGAAGGTAAAAGCGAGGATACAAGACATGGATTTGGGGTGTTGTATATGTCCAATACTATCTAAGCCTTGGACTCACACATGACGTGTGAGGTCTGTGGTAACACCGAACACTCGGGGAGTAACTGCCTCGAAACTCAAGAGGACATGCTGTACATGAACGGCAACAACAACAGATATCATCCACAAGAAGGTCAAGGGTGGAATCAACAACGCCCTTATCAAGGAGGTAACAACGGTAACTATTTCAATCCTAGCCAATCCTCCTTTCGAGATCTCATTTATGGGCAAGCTAAGATCAATGAAAGTCACGAGAAAACCTTGGATAGCCTCACATAAAACTTGATGGTCTTTCTTTTGCTTTTGAGAACTAGCTGAGCTTTAATAAAATGCTAGAAACCCAGTTAGCTCAGTTGGTCGCTGTTATTCGTTCTACTGAGATCGGGAAGATCTCGGGGCAACCCGTGAAAATGTTATTGTAGTTACTGCCAGATGGGGTAAGCCATCTGTTGATGGTAGTTAGCACGCCAATTCATGAACCACAAGTATACAGACCACTTGTAACTTTTCCCTTAGAGTATTCCCCCAAGGTTATCAATCTGTGGAACAAGTGGGATGCTAGCTCTCACTTTATACTAAACTTACTAACAAAATCAGGCAATATGAGTTGTGTAGAGAGACAAACTAATTTAAACTAACAAAGAGCAAAGGGTGATTTAAGATAGAAAATAAAGATAGGTATGTGTTCCCTTCCTAGAATCTAGGTTCACATGATATGCATCTACTACACAAAAGGGACATTGCCTTCACTAGCTTCACAGCGGTTATGTGCTCACTCCGCTTTTTCCCTCCTACATACCATCACTACGCAGGGGTACTCAACAACCTCAATCACACATCTATATCAAAACATCCACAGAGTTAAGCTAATCACCATGATTACCATAAACTCTACTAAGAATATGTGTTGATCACAACACATATGAATGAAGCATTGCGATGACATAGACCATGAAGAATTGATATGCATAAAGTATATGTAGCGGTTACATATCAAGGATCCAAATAATCCTAGGGATGAATAGAGGCTCCTAGAGATGAACAGAGGCTTTACCCCATCATCTTACAAAGATTGATGCACAAAGGGGTTATAGAAACTCTGGAGAATATCATCACCGAAGATGGCGGCGAAGGGGTGTAGAATCACCCTAGGTCGATCGGTCTGAGGCCGAAGGGTTTGGACAGTCTTGAGTACAGGCTTGGACATCGAGACATATTTGACATGGAGGCTTTGGCACAGGACGGTGTAGCCTACGTGGCAAGATAGGAACTAGTCGAGGATTAGGAAAATTACTCATAGCAATCAGAATAGGACTTGCCTACTCGAATTCGACTAGTATTCTTGTAAACAACCGACCTGTAACCCTGCCCTTGGCAATATAAGGCGAGGCAAGGACTCCCTCCAAAGCAATTCAATCCAACCAACACACAAGACAAAGGGTATTAAGCAATCTAGCAGCTCGAACCTGTCTAAATTGTGTGTCTACATTTACCTTTGAGTTCCTGATCTTGATGAGCCCCACTAACAAAAATGGTACCTTAGGCACCCTCCTCGGTAGGTTGCTAGGTCTAAACACTGACAGCTGGCACGCCAGGTAGGGGCTCTTGCCAAGAATCCACTGGAGAACTCGATAGCCCAAGTCATCATCAAGCCAATCGTCGTGTTTGAAGCAGGCACGATGTTCATCTTTGGCTCTTGGGTTTGCGTTGCAGATGGTGCTGGAAATTTCCACTGCCACATTACGATGACAAAAGAGAAGAAGAAGCAAACCATGAAGCTCCAGTATCAAGCTCTGGAGGATCTCGTCGAGAATTTCAGTGAATTTTCAATTCTAACTTAGTTAGAGGCTAGGGGGATGAGACAGAATACAATCTCCTGCCAGTCAGATTGACCCGCGAGAGCTGGTGCATAAGCCATCATGCAAATCGGATTACAACCTGAGTCGATTTCCAGATCATAATCCGATACGGATATGATCGAGGATCTGGACTACTTCTCGAACCTAGACGAGGAGACTCCTTTATCAGGTCCGCAGAAGGGCTTGGAATCACATCAACTCCCCAAGGAAGATTCGTCTACTAGCCTAACATGAAGCCACCTACTCTCACCTAGGACGATGGTTCACACCTCATCGCCTACCTCAACACCCTCCCATACCAGGAGGGAGCTCCTCTGTCGCCCATCTACGAGGAAGGTAGCACCACGAAGGTCATCACTTCAAGCTCGGGAAGCTACTGTCCAGAACAAGAACTCTTCGCTCTGCTGAACAAGAGGATGAACATGAAGAGTAATAAGATAGAAACCCACGACACGAGCGTCACCCAGATAATGTTTCGCAGGATGAGCTCACTGCCAACATTGCCGGAGAAGAGATTGAAGCTCAGAGAACTCGACGATGAGCGAGAAATGTCGTGAGGGCAGAGCACCGCTGCTGCCTTGCAACGGACCTACCAATCATAAACCTGGATAACACCTTTGAAGCAGTTCAAATGTGTAAGCATCGTACTCCCCTCGCCACCATTGCATCCATTGATCTCATCACCCGTGCTATGCCGTAGAACAAGTACACCAGATAGTTGGCTGAATAGGTAGAATGCGCATACGAACAACTCAATCGACAGAACCCAATTCAATCAGTCCAACTCTCCCCATCCCAGTGTAGTCAACATGGCAGCAGCCATAGAGGCCCTCCATCCAGACCTAGACAACTCAGAGGTGCCAGACCAAGCCAAGCTGGAGTAGAGGGTAGTCGGGCGGGACCCTCAAGAGGCCATGGCCACCGTGGTGCTAACCTAGAGCCTGAACGCCTAGTAGAAGACCTCTGCAACAAGATCAATGCCAGCCGTGACGCCCAAACCATCATCGACAGACAGCGCCACAAGTGCGAGCAAGAAGTTGAACACCCAGGGGATGATTCTGATGGGTTCTCCGCCTTCTCCAGACATGTGAGGAGGATAATTCTACTTGAAAAATTCAAACACCTGGGTATAACCAAGTACGATGGAAAGCAAGACCTAGATCAATGGCTCCGATGCTACTCGCTTTAAGTACAAGCAGCTGGAGGAAACGATGACACTAAAGTCATCTAGTTCCCCATCTGCATGGTGGCTCACATGGCTCGAATCATTGGATAAGAATTCCAAAAACACGTGGAAGGACCTCAAGGTAGCATTCACCAACAACTACGCAGGAGCAATGCAGCATACTGGCAACAGGATCGACTTGTCTCAAGTTAAACAACAAGATGGGAGACCCTACAGAGCTACTTACGTCGCTCTTTCAACAAGAAAGCCACAATCGTGGATATCACGAAGTGCGATGTTATAGACTACTTCCAGAACGGCCTCTATGACCATCGAATGTTCTAGGACTTCGATAGAAGACGCCCGCTGATGTCAAATCTCTCAAGATCATGGTATAGGCGTCGGCAGATGAAGAATGTATTAAGATCAAGAGGTTCGAGTGTAATCACAACAAGGGCCAGAACAGCAATAACTAGAACAATGGCCACCGCAACAAGAAGAACCGCAATGATCGCCCTTACAATGACAACCAAAATAACTACTCGGGAGGTCACAACCGCAAGCAAAAGCCAGACAATACTATCGCGGCAATGTCACAGTCATCCAAGAAAGGTGGCGGTAGGAATCAAGACAGGCCCTCGTTTAGCGAGCTCCTGAAGAAATAGTGCCCATTGCACCCATACCACAGGCACTTTCTGATAGATTGTTTCAGTCTACACAGAGTCATGAAATACCTACTGGAACCATATAGCACTAAAGACAAGGGCAAGGCCAAGGAAGATGAAGACCATGGTGACAATGGCAAATTCTAGAACACATCTAACACCGTCAATGTCATCTTCGGTGACACACTAGGTACCACTACTAAGCAGTCCCAGAAGCTCGCCCTTCAAGAGATTATGTCCATTGAACCTGTGACACCAACGTTTCTCAAATGGTCCGAGGTGCCAATTACCTTCACCTGGAAGGACTAATGGACTAGTTTTTCAGACCTAGGATGTATCCCCTTGTACTGGACCTAGTTGTCTCTGGCTCTAGACTCACTAAAGTACTCATTGATGGCGGTAGCGATCTCAGCGTACTTTTTGCCAAGACAATGCAGAAGATGGGCCTCGACATCACCGATATGCTCACCCTAATGAACTCCCCATTCTATGGGATCATCCCGGGCAACGTGGCTGTACCCCTCAGATAGGTGGTTTTGCCAGTTATTTTTGGGACCAAAGGATACTATCAGAAAGAATATATCCGATTTAAAGTAGCAGACTTTGAAACATCATACCATGCTATGCCGGAAGACCAGCATTGGCCAAATTCAAGGCCATCTCGCACTACGTGTACTTAGTATTCAATATGTCTGGATCCAACAGAGTACTCTCCCAGCGCGGAGACTTGAAAAGGTCATATGACTGCGACACAGAAGCTGTGGAGCTAGCAGCAACTACACAAGTACCAAATTCGATGATGCAAGTTTACGCTGCATCCAAAAAGTTGTCCTGTCAGAACTTGATATCCCAGAAAAGAAGTCGGGGGCAACCAAGGTCAAGCCAACAAGTGGAGTAGGCATCAGATCCATTGACCTTGAAATTGGTGACAGCTCCAAGACAACCTTGATTGGCGCAGGGCTGGATCCTAAATAAAAAAGTGCACTCGTCAACTTCCTCTAGACCAACCGGGACATCTTCGTGTGGAAACTAGCGGAGATGCTAGCGGTGCTTAGGGAGTTGATCGAGCACTTACTAAACGTGAATCCAGAAGCTACACAAAAAAGGCAACGCCTACGATGGTTCACCCAAGACAGAAGGGATGCCATCAATAAAGAGCTGGCCAAACTACTCGCGGTAGGCTTCATAAAAGAAGTCTATCATCTAGAGTGGCTTGCCAATCCCATCCTAGTAAGAAAGAAAAATAACAATGAATGGAGGATGTGTGTCGACTACACAGACCTCAACAAGCACTACCCAAAGGATCCTTTTGGGCTCCCTAGGATTGATCAAGTCATCAACTTCACAACTGGATGCGCCCTACTCTGCTTCCTCGATTGCTACTCAGGGTATCACCAGATAGCTCTCAAGGAAGAAGACCAAATCAAAACTGCATTCATCACCCCATATGGTGTTGGGATACGAGGTAGGCTACTCTAGTGCAATTTTTTTTTACCGCGTAAACCAGGAAAACTGCCGTATATGGATCACGAGATTACCACTCAATGCACAGGTGTGGAAGTTGTAGAATCACGTCGGGGCAGCGAAGTCGATCAGCGTAGTCGAACACGTCGACGTCGAGCAGCTCCTCAGCATCTCATCCACGTACAGCGAGGTCCTCATTGTGTCGCGGCTCATCGTCGGCTCGTCCAAGTGCTACAGGTGCAACACCTTCAAGGTATCCACACATGCAGGGAGGAAGCATCGCAAGTCGGACTGCTAGGTCCTTGAGTTGCTACTAGGCGAGGCCAAGGGAGGCACGACGGCTATGCCTCGGCCAAAGAGGTGTAAACCCTAGGGCGCCGCCACCCCTCTATTTATAGAGGTTCCTGACGAGCCATTGGGTCCGAGGCCTATTAGTACTCCTAAACCTAGTCCAATTCATATCAGATCTGAATTGAGCTTCCAGCCCCTTAAGTGTGTGACCCTATAGGTTCATATGTGTATAGACATGGCCCGAGTACTCCTACTCGGCCAATAGTTAGTAGCGGCCTCTAGCAAGATGTGCTAACTCCTATAAGCACACGAAGATCATATCAGACGAATCATCACAACATCACATACATGCTATTGCTTTTGCCTCATGATATTTAGTGTAGCTCCAAGCCGACCACTCTTTCCGATCCTGTGACTCGGAATTCCTTTGTCGGTTAACTCTTAACCATACGTAGCATGGCCATGCATTCCCGGATCTAATCACTCGAGGGGCCTAGAGATATCACTCACAATCAGAGAGGGGCAAATCCCATCTTGATTGACCATGCCTCACAGCATGCTTCTTGACAAACCCAAAAGCTACCTTTTTAACTACCCTGTTACAGTGTAGCGTTTGATAGCCCCTAAGTAGGTCGATCCACATCTTGAGCACATGCAACAATCTCAGATCTAAGGATAAAGCATACACGTTGTGTAAAGAGAGAACCACTTCTCATGTTGGGTCAGTCCTAGCACATGTCTCCACATACGCCTACATTATTAGTTTGACATCTCCATGTCCATGACTTGTGAAACATAGTCATCAACTAATACATGTCTAGTCTAATATTCATGTGTGTCCTCACATGAACTCCGACTAGGGACAACTTTAGAATAACCACACAAGTAAAGAGTTTCACATACAATTCACATAATTGCAAATTAATTCAAGTAGCCTTTAATGGATATTCAAGGAACACAATATAAATCATGGATACAAATGGAATATCATCATCTCTATGATTGCCTCTAGGGCATACCTCCAACATATGAAGCTTTTTGCTACACTACAATGTC
Organism: Setaria viridis; assembly: GCF_005286985.2. Lineage (NCBI taxonomy): Eukaryota > Viridiplantae > Streptophyta > Magnoliopsida > Poales > Poaceae > Setaria > Setaria viridis. Next base: position 5,644,744 of record NC_048269.2, read on the forward strand.
TTTTAGGTTGCAGAATGCAGGCGCTACCTATCAACGGACAATCTAGAAGTGCTTCAAAAAGTAGCTACACCGCAACGTAGAGGCATACATGGACGACGTGGTCGTAAAGACTAGAAATCCTGATGACTTGATTGCGGATTCAAAAGAAACCTTCATAAGTTTGCAAGAATTTCGGTGGAAGCTCAACCCGACAAAGTACGTCTTCGGCGTACCCTGCGGGAAACTACTTGGGTTCATCATCAGTCACCGAGGAATTGAAGCTAACCCTGAGAAGATCTCCGCTATCACCGACATGCATGCCCCATCATGCATCAAAGATGTCTAAAAGCTAACTGGATGCATGTCGGCCCTCAACAGATTCATCTCAAGGCTTGGAGAATGAGGTCTACCCTTCTTCAAACTACTTAAGCGGCAAGATAAATTCCAATGAACCGAAGAGGTAGATCACGCCCTACAACAATTAAAGGACTTCCTATCAAAGCCACTAGTCCTCATGGCGCCAAACCGCAATGAAGACTTGCTGCTCTACATCGCCGCGACTACTAACGTCAGCAGTACGATGATCGTGGTTAAAAGAGTAGAACCAGGCCATGTATACAAATTACAGAGGCCCGTCTACGTTGTTAGCGAGGTGTTGTCAGATTCCAAGGCTAGATACCTGCCAGTCCTGAAATTTCTATACGCAATACTGCTCACCTCGCAGAAGCTACGACACTACTTCTAGGAGCACAACATCTCCATCATCACTGACTTCCCTTGGGAGAAATTCTCTACAACCGAGATGCTACAGGAAGAATATCTAAATGGGCGGTAGAACATGGAGCATTGTCCCTGGAATTCAAGTCAAGGATAACAATCAAGTCCCATGCACTAGTCAATTTCATGGCAGAACGGTGGGAAAATCAACTACCAATGCTAGCAGAGCATCTAGAGCATTGGGTTATGTATTTTGACGGACCACTCAAGCTCAAGGGTGCCGGTGCGAACAACTCAAATACGTCTTGCAAATCTTCTGAGAAGCATCGAACAACGATGCTGAATACGAGGCACTGCTACACGGGCTTCGCCTGGCAATCTTGCTAGGAATTAAGTGATCATTGGTCTGTGGTGACTCACTGGTGGTGATCAATCAACTCAACGACAAGTGAGATCGCCACTAGGAGAACATGGACACGTATTGCCTAGAAGTACGCAAGCTAGAGAACAAATTCTCCGGTCTGGAGTTTCACCATGTAGTTTGCGACAACAACGTTGTCGCGGATGTCCTATCCAAGCTCGGATCTACTCGAGCTCAAGTTCCAGCAGAGGTTTTCATCCATGAGCTACACAATCCATCCATAACGGATCCGGCACCATCAACAACCACTGATCGAGGTCCTACTGCACCAGATCGGGAGGTCATGATGATCGATGTAGACTGGAGAGAACCCTTCATCGACTAAATCAAAGAACACAAGTTACCTCCAGACAAGACAGAAGCAGAGAAGGTCTCACGACACTGCAAGAACTATGTTCTAGTCGGAGACAAGCTTTATAGAAGAGGTGCATCATCAGGAGTACTCATGAAGTGTGTGTCACGGCAAGGCGATAAGGACATAATGGAGCAAATTCACAAAGGCATTTACAACAACCACGCATCCTCATGAACGATCATAGGCAAAGCTTTCAGAGCAGGCCTCTATTGGCCTATAGCTCCATTAATGTTGAGGAACTAGTCCGCCGATGCTAAGGATGCCAGTTCTTCGAAAAAAAACAACATGTTCTGCCTACAAGTTGATCATCATACTACCCTCTTGGCCCTTCGCATGCTGGGGGCTCGACATGATTGGCCTACTACCCACGGAGTCTGGAGGATTCGACCAAGTATTGGTGACAATTGACAAGTTTACCAAGTGGATCGAGGTGAAGCTAGTAACTTGCCCCAAGGCAGACAGAGTACTCGACTTCCTTGATGAAATCATCCATCGCTATGGCTTTCCCAATTGCATTATCACAGACCTGGGCTCCAACTTAAATAATCATGAGTTTTGGGAATATTGTGAGAATAGTGGGATCGACATCTGGTACATCTCTGTTGCTCTTTCGTGGGCCAATGGCCAAGTTAAGCGCGCCAATGGGACTGCATGATATTGGAAACACGAAAGGGGGCAGGTGTCTCAAAGAACTACCCAATGTCTTCTGGGGTTCCATACCCGGCCATGCAAGCCTACATGGCAATTGCTCTACTTCCTAGTCTACGAATCCGAAGTTGTCCTTCCTGCAGACGTCATGTGGAAATCTCCAACAGTCGAGCAATACAACAAGGGTGCAGCAGAAGAAACAAGCGTCTAGACTTAGACAGCCACAAAGAAGCTCGTTGCGCAACGCTCATCCAGTTTATAAGGTACCTTGAAGGAATCCGCTGCTATCATGATCGCAACATCAAAGAATGTTCGTTCAATGTAGGGGATATGGTCCTCAAGCGTATCCAAGACACCAAGTGGCGGCACAAGCTAAATTCACCATGGGAGAGACTGTTTATCATCTCCAAGGTCACTAGACCTAGGTTGTATAGGCTCCAAAATCTCTCTAGTGAAGATGTCGACAACTCATGGAACATCGAGCAACTTTGTCGATTTTATCCCTAGTTTACATATTCATGTACACCGGCCATTAGCCTTAGTTGTAGAATTACAATTCAATAAAGCAGACTTATTTTTTCTCAAAATACGACTACTTATTTCTTCTTAATTATGGCTTGCAGAAGCAAGTTCGCAGAGCTATTCAGCTCCCTAGGCAAAATCACCCAAATCATAGCTTGTAATAAGAAGTCTGCACAACTACAACAAGCTATTCAACTCCTTGGGTAAAATTGCCCACATGCAGCTTGTAATAACATGTCTGCAAAATTTTTAAAAGAGTTTACTCAACTCACTGGACAAATTTGTCCCTTAGTGGCTTGCTACTTTGAGGGTTAACTAAACTACCTGAGATACTTTCTACTAGCAAGTCTGTCTAGTCATGGCTTGTAATAACAAGTTTGCAGATCCAGGGTTTTTTAGGAGCACAACATCAATACAACCTAGAGAGGTTGCAAAGATAGGCTCTAGTTGAAGAAACCCTGAAGAGACTAATCACCCAAGAGGTCTAACTACCCGGATACCTTGAGTACTTGTACTATGCAGAAAGGAGTTGCATCCTAAGTACTCTACATCATGTATCTGAAGAGGCTCATCAAATAAGCCTTATGTGCAGACACTTACATCTACCGTACGAGTAATTATCAGGGTAGATCATAAGAGGCACTAAAAAAACACAAGTTAAAAGCAACAAAAATTGCAACAAGACTAATGTTTACAGTACAAGAACTAATGTTTGCTTTTTTGTACAAGACTACTCAAGGTTTAAATGATTCGGTACTTCTTCAGCGATGGGGTCTATCTCTTGCAGGTACTACTAGAAGAGCTCATCCAAACAATCCTTTTCTATACCCTCCGCCACAGGCATCAGATCAATTGAAGGGTAGAAGGACTTGATGAAGCTCAGCAGCTGCTTGGAGATAGACTTCGCCACTTCTAAATGTAGCCGGTGAACTTCAATGGCATATCCTTGAGTATTTTGGATAGAGGGCGGGGCTCTACACCCTCAACTGGGGGCTCAACCATGTCCGCTATCGGCTGGGCTGCTTCGGATATTTCCCTTAGAGCAAGTCTTGCAGCTTGGCTTCGCGCTCTTGGAGGGTCTTTATGGCATTGACCAAGTCGACCTCACCATCTTCGTGCATCTTTTTCTCCTTCTTCAGATGGTGATCTAGGTTCTCATATAATGCAGTCAGCTTATCATGTTGATCAGTCACCCGGTAGTAGGAGTTCTTTCAACTTCTCAAGTGCTGCACAAATAATCCACAAGAGGATCAGTATTACAAGCAAAATTAGTACTCAAAATCCAAGGAAGAAGAGCAGTTACCTTTCATTTGCCGGTTCAAAGACTTGTTACGCCCCTTGAGATGGTATTTTTGCCCCTCCAGCTGCTGGATACAAATCTGATATTCATTGGCTTGTCCATCATACTTCATCAGTAGTCTGGAAGAGTACTCTCTCTCCTTGGCATGCTCCTTGGCAAGGGGCTCAGCACGCAGTACTGAGTCCCCATAGCCTTGAAGCATTTGAGATTTTCGCTGAGAGCATCTGATGACATCCTGCATCATAGAATATGTACTCATGTCAGGGTACGGGTACTAATTTCAAGTTATGGATGAAGCAGGATAAAGCTTACCTCTGCATAAGCATCGATACGGTGGTGCATCTCCATCACTCCAGCTACCATATCCGCATCTAGCAGCGGATCATCGATCAATTGGATATCATCAAGACCGATGTCCCCAGCTGCTAGTGGATTCGCATGAGCTTCAGAGTCCATTGAACTGAGTGGAACCACTGCACGAGTTGTAGACGGACTCGGCTCTGAAGATGGGACAGCCGCCACGACTTCTAGCACTTCCACTGCTTCAATTTCTACCTCTGGCTTGGGGGCTACGAGAGTAGCCACGGTGCTAGACGTAGTTGCCACTGCAGCTTCAGGCACTGGTTGTTTGGTGGATGGTACAACACCATCAGTCAATGATGATATAACATCCTACATCAACGCTGCTATGAGAGATACAACACCTGGATTGCTTATCGACGCAGGATGATCTTCTGACTGCAGAATTGCTTGCACCGTGGAGACATCCTGGACCTAGTGGCTACTGCCATCGATCATAGGCTTCAGGCTCGGCTCTCCAAGTTCCACATCAGAATATTTCCTATATAAGACAAGTTTTTAGAAATATAAAACAAGTCGATCACAAATTGCAATTAGTACTCAAAGGAGTAGCAAGACTTTGAAGATCTCCTCAATTTTAGGGAAGGTTCCCCAGTCAGGCGGAGGGGCTTGATGGTTAGAGACAACTTCTTTGGTGTAGCTTGTAGGGTTGTAGCACGATCATCACCAGCCTTTGTCACCACCTCTTTTCTTTGAGTACTTCTCATGCCGGCAAGGTCCACCTTAGAGACAGGAGGCTCTGGATCATCTTCAATCGATCACCTCCTCGATGACCTGCAGTTTGTGTTGAGCAACCTCAGCAGCAGCCTTCTCCACCTCGGTCACCTCTTCGAGTACCTATGCACCATCAATGCCATCTTGAGTAGACATGGTGGTATTGGAATTACTTACTGGGTAGTACTCAATCCTCTGGATCTTGTCCTTCTTCATAAGTTATTACCGCGGGGGGTACATCTTCCACAGTAACAGACTTCTTTACGGCCCGCTTTGCAGCGACAGATCATTTCTTCCTCGGTGGCAGAGCAAGTTGTTGATGCTAGAAATCGGACAAGGACTCCGGCTTCTGCGTCACACACATGACCCGGGAGAATCTGCTTAGCTCCTGTTCGGGTTGTCTCCCTAGTGCAGTTCATGCGGCGTGCCAGTCAATCTGACCTGTTGATTGACAAGGAAACAAAAGTGTTAAATTCCAAGGTTTCGTTCAGCTGTAGTTCCGATCTATTTCAAAGGATGTATCAGCGAATTGGTCGAATTACTGTAGACATGACCGGCTATAAAACAGTCGATGATCACATAGCAATTGTAAAAGAAGCTACTAAAGTAACCTAAACAATGCTACAAAAACAACACTTGGAATAGATCTAATCGGCTATATGGTGATAAACAAAGAATATTGATAAAAAAGCCGACAGTTCGTGTCTCAAGCTGAATAACTGGTGATAAAAACTAAAATAACAGGTAAAACCTATAATAAATCTAAACGAAACAACAACGATGCACCGAAAGTTAAATCTTAGATATTACACGATACGTGGAACTTACAAATTGTCCAGAGGTCATGTTGATGCAGCCCTGCCAACTCGTACGAACTCGTGAAAAGAAAAAGGGCATGGCGAAGTCGCCGACTTTAAAATAAGGTACGTGGAAAAGTAGATCTGTATTGATGATTGATGTGTTATTTTACAAGCCTCACGAGGCACCTATTTATACTCTGTTACAACTGATTTCCTAACTGACTATGATTTTATCTCTAATTCAAAATAATAAAATATTTACACACAGATACAGCTTGCATTCGGAGTCGGACACTACTCAACTTTCCTATGGGCCAATCCTCATCTTCATTTGGTCACCGTCCTAGCCCACTTTAGGCCCACATCGGCCAAGCTTCTCTGACTCTCAATCGGCTAGTCTTCATCGAATCCATCACCTAATCGGCCGAAACATTGTAGCTCTATCGGCCGATTCCCCAAGCCATAGCTTCTTGCTTATCCGCATCGGCCACTTTTCTCTCATTGACGCCGACCTTAACATGTGTCAAAAACCGACGTCAACACATGCCCCCCAGTTTTGGAGTGAAACATAACTTTTGCTCTGAAATTTTGTCAACTCCGATCCCTTCCTTCGAAGAAAGTGCAACAATAAATGCGGCAAAACCCTTTTCGCTCCGGATTCTTCTCTTTGATGATTGCAATTTTTTGAATAGAGCGCCCGCAGGCAACCGCCTTTTTCGAAATCTGTGCAGATAACGCAGTAAAAATTCCGCATTTACCCTTCTCTCAAATCGTTCTCTAAATACTCATCTCCTCCACCACATCTTCTTCTCCAGATGAAAAAGTTTCCCATCCGGCGAATCATCTCCCAGCACACTACAACGCCCCTGCTTGTTCCACCTCTAGGTGCATTTCAGTGCTTCCCGGTGACCTTCTCCCATCTCTTCATCAATCGCGCCAGGCCTTCAAACCCTAATGGCGGTTTCTTCAGCCACCATGGCTTTCATCCCGGAGGTACATCCCCTAAAATTCTCTCCTTTTTGAATCTTCACCGTTCCGCGATTCTTGGATCTGTTCTTAGTCTTTCTCATATCTTCTCAGGAGCTCAGGCAAAGAATCACCATTCCCATAGCTGATGCATCCGGCCTCATCGGACTTGGCCCTATGGGGAATCTTGATTCAACTGAACTAATCAATCTGGAAACTCACAGAATCCCATTCAAACAATCAACTGTGTATCTGGATAACTGGACAGGCACATTCAGATCTTGGCCGAACGAAACCCTTGGCTGGAGAGAATGGTTCTTGAGAATGTCAGACTCCACGAGAGTTTTCTGGGATGAGGGAAAAATCGGCCACTGTATAAATCTGTCCCTGTCTCATATGGAGAGGAACGGCTCCTTGTGTGGCGGAACCACCCTAATTAACTTAGCTAAAGCACAATTAAGTCGCCTAACACGCGATCATGTGCTTTAATCAAGTTAACTCAACAGTTCGTCAGATTTCATCCGATAAACCACTCTAGAGGACCGAGAAATCATAGCTCACACGAAGGTGAGTGGTTCCAGAGAATACAATAGATCGTTCAAATTAAACAAGTGCATTAATTTATTACAACATCAGGTTCGAAATTCAAACATAGTTTGCAGAGTTCTTAAGCAGTGGAAATAAACAAACGGAAGCTAGCGCCGATGTCGGACGTCATGACGAGGCCGATCATGACATCAATGATTCCCGTCCTCGCCATCCGAGGAGGGATCCCACTCGATCGTCCACCCAGGAGGAAGCTGGGGAGGCCAAGTGCCACTTGTAGCAAACTCAGAGATGTCAACATCACCTGAAAAGATGTGCCACAACAAGGCTGAGCGACTACGCTCAACAAGACTTAACCAATCGGTGGTAGTACTCTACCAACACCTAGACATGCAAGCTTTATGGCTCTGGGGTTTTCTTTTGCCAAAAGTGACTACAGTAGGTCCTTACATTCAATATTTTAGCCATAGGTTCTAAGTTCATTTACCAATCTAAGTTAGCAGCTATACTAAACTAGCATAGTTCCCAAGCAATTAATTACAGGCAACAAAGTTTGACCATCGTCATCTTTCATTCCTACTCAGTGTAGCGTAGTGATCAAGTAGTCCCAAACTGTGAGAGGCAGACGAATCGATTCGAATTTCTTAACCATGCATGGCGAACCTAATCCCACGACATCCGCGCACCACGAAGGGTCGCTTCATTTGTCAGCCGTCCCCATCAATTCCAAAACCCATGTCAGGCCCACTTCCCTTGGTACAAGGCTCCATAAACCCAGCCTCTGCCGTTCTATGACCGCACTTGTCACCACATGCGGCCACAAGGGAACTTCATTCCAGAGACAGTGGATCGAACCGCTCACGTCCTGGTTCAACCAGGTACTAGGCTTCCCCATCCCATACTAGGTATGAGATTAGTACTTTCAAACACTTGATCACGAACACTATCACATCTCGACCTTAGTCCAATTTCATGTAGACAGACGGGGCAATCCACCGACCACCAAAATAGTTCACAGAGCCCTGCCCCGTCCATCGTCCTTATAGGTGTAGCATAAGTAAAGCAATCAACTCCTATAACTCGCGAGTCATAGTAAATCACTCGACTTTTACCGAGTCCTATTTAAGCATTGCAACTACTCGGCCTATCCTACTAGTGTTTAGATCAAAGGGAACTAATTCATGCACCTACGGTTTCAAGCAGTTCCTAAAAACGTAAATGCACGATCAAACAACCAAATATATTGCAAGTAGTTAAAGATAGGAATTTATGCTCTGGGGCTTGCCTTCAAGCGGGGCGGTAGCGAACTGGTCTTCGGTGTGCTCGGGCTCGGCTCCTGCAAGCGGCTGCTCAGCTACGACTTCGTCTTCCGGCGCCGGGTGAAGCTCGTAGGTTCCGTCTGCGAGGTTCAGCTCTACACGAAATGTAATGCATCAAGTTAAACTCTCCACTTTTCATAGATCGCAAATACAAATTAGTGCTGAAGAAGAAGAAGTTATATAGGCCACATTCACCTAGTCAAGATTCTGAACTTTCTTTATTTACATGAAGAAGGTGGGGTGTGGTATAGGCTGGGGTTGGTTTGAGGGCGATTGTGTACATATATGTAACATCACTTTGTTAAGCTTTAGATCGGAAAGTTATCTTATTTCTAAATGTTCTTTTGTATCTCTTCCAATATAGCTTTTATTACCTTAAGGTAGCTGGTATTTAACTATTTGCGAAAAGGTGACGTTTTTTGTGTCTTTACCCCATTTATTCTTCCCTAAACAGGAAAGTGGTGCACCTAGTTACTTCTGGTGGTTTCCATATTTTTCCCAAAATTTGAGTTATACTACTGACTTGAGTCAGAAGGTTTCATATTGTTCTCAGCTCCGGATCAATTGTTATGCCAAAATGGTGAAAACAACCTTTTAAACACAAGGTAAAAAAAACAGGGGGTTTGTACACCTGAGCTAGCTCCAAAACATTTTTCCTAGTTTACCACTTGAAACATACATATGAGAGTTAGTTTAATCTTTTTATCATAATTCTATAATTTGTTATGATTTAAATGGCTTAAACAAGAATTAAAACATATCCCATTAATTCCAACAGTGACAGGTGCCAAAAGTGTTTTTATTAAAAACTACTCTTCATTTTGAGCCTAGCAAAATTGGTTTGGCATTTTTCTCAATTTTCTACAAATTTTGTTGAATTTCAAAAGTTAAACACAATTTCTGCCGATTAAAACATTTAAACCGAGGTAAACTTACGGACTAGCCCCTAGGCCTATGGTTTAATCACGCAAAGGTCCTGAGTTTTCACACTAAGGCCCTCGGTTCACGTTTTCTAAAAGCAATTGGGTCCTCGGGCGCACGGGCGGCGGCGGCGGGCAAAATCCTGGCGATGCGCTGGCGGCCTAGGGACGGTGAGTGGCCGGAAGGGCTTACGGGCTCACCTTGGTTCGGTTTGAAGCAGTTGGGGGCGACGGGGAGGCTTGGCCGGGGCGGAACGGCGGAAGGCAGGAAGCTTCGGGCGGCGGTGGGGCTCGGCAGCGTTCAGAGGCGGTGGAGCTTCTTGCGGACAACAAGCAAGGTCTAGAGCTGCGCGAGAGGATGGCGAAGTGGTTGGTAGTGTTGGCAAGGCACGGGGTTGGGCGGAAGGGGGAGCTCCATAGAGAGCTCAGGCGGCGGCGCTTTGAGCGCAAAGCAGAGGAGTGTGCGGCAGCGGAACATGGGCGAGTGGTGAGGGCTCTGGAAGGGTAGCTGGGGTGGAGAAGGAGGCGAAGGGGAGTGCGGTAGCGTCAGCAGGGCTTTTATAGGCACCGGGGGCGTGTGACTGGCCGGTGGGCCGGAGAAGGGCGGGCGCGTGTTGTCGCGGCCATTCATGGCGACGGCAGCATTGGCGGACAGGAGGGACAGGCAGGCGCGGCAGGCGAGGTGACAGGGCAAGTGGCGTGACACGAGCGTGCGTGGGACGAGCGGCTCTGCCGGGGCACGCTACTGGCAGGGCGGGGGAGGAGCTGTCACTGCCTGCGCGGTGGTTGGCGGAGGTGGCAACGTCGCAGGGCGTGTGCGTGGGCAGCGCGGCCGGGTTGTGACGGGAGGGCCACAAGGCGTTGGGGCATGCGGTCGGGGATCTGGGTGGGGCGGATGCGCGCTGGAGGTGAGGCGGCACCGGCGCGGCACCGGCCGGCCTTCGGTCGCGGAGTGGCCGGGGCGGCGGCGCGGCTGCGAGCAGTGCACCCGATGCGGCCAGCTTCGGGCGGGACAAGACAGGGTGGAGGGCCTACAGGGTGTTACTGCACGCGACTAGTGAAGAGGCGCGCTGATCCATCTTGTCGCGGCCGGCGACTGGGCAAAGCGGCGCTCACCGGTGAGGCCACGCCACAAGTTGTAGTACACAGACCAAGGTCCAACCTTTGTAATTTGACCAAGTTCAAAAACGTGGTGGATTTGGAGATTCAAAGCTCCAAAGTTTGGAGGAACGCCGGTTTCTGGAACTTGGAGAAAAATGGCGGCTTGGCTGGTTTTCAGGGTTTGGGCTGATTTGAGCTGCAGATTTGGGAAGCTTCGGAGGGGAATTGGACCAAGGTCCAATTAACAAACTTATTGTAGAAACTTATTTCTCCAACTTATATAAAGGTATTTTTAGATATTCTATTCAACTTTCCAAAGATAAACCCGTCCTAATGCGCCAGGTCGTGCTGATTTTCCAGACTTAGCCGGAATAGCTAAAGGAGGCTGAGTTGACCAAACTAGAGGACTTTGACCTAGATTTTGAATGCTTTCGGGACAAATTTCGAACTTGCTCCTTAAAGCAAAGTTGTTAAGGTCCCGAAGCTCTAAAACTTTGGTATAGGGCTCAGCTCAAGTTGACATTAGAAATTTCGAAATAGAGAGCCCCAAAGCTGGGACCTTGCCTGTTTTAAAATAGAACAACACAGATTGGTAATTCGGGTTTTTGGAGGGCTTCTGCTCAGCTCCAAGCAAAACATCAAAAATGAAAGTTGTTAGTAAGGTTGAGTTCTAAAACTCTTAGTTGGACATAGTTTTATGTTCTTAAGCAAGAATTGGAGTTACAGTTTGGGCAGCGTTTTAAGCTTGTGAAGGGCAAAAGAGTACTTTCACTTGACTTATTGTTGCCCAAGTTCTTCTTTAAGCACTAAAGACTTGTTCTTAAGATTAAAACACCATTTAATTAACCTAGGTTGTTACACCTTGCTCATTGCGGCTTCTTATTTCTGGTCTGATGCCCTCAATGCATTTCTTTTCGGCCACGGGCCGATGACTCCTACTTTGGCCGATGTTCTAATGCTGACCGGCCTCGATATCTCCTCCGCCGATACACCTTTGACCTTCTGATCAAACCCACTCATTGGCTGGAAATGAAAGCCATCGGCGGATGGAAAGGCTTCATCGAGAAGAACATAAAAACCGAGCCCATCACGGACAGAGACAACCTTCATGATGATGTGGTTGGAAAAACACCTATTCTGCGGCAAATCAGTTGGCCCCACCTCGAACACACAAGCCTTAGCTGAAGCGCTAGAAAGAGGTGCTATTGTTCCTTTGGGAAAACATCTACTGGGGTTAGTTTATTATATGATGCATCAGATTGCCATGAAGCTATCATCTAGGGAACCCATTGGGAACCCTGGTGGTCCCTGGTGGTTTGTCAACCTCTGGCTTAATTTATATATGAGAAAAATTTCCAGAGAACAAATTGAAACAAAAACCTTCCCCAACGTTAAATCGGATACTGACCCAATGGTGAGGCGCCGCTGTACTTCTTTTGGAGAAGCCGTATCATCTTTTCCAGGCAGTAAGCTTACTCCCTCAAGGACAGCTGAATATTTCAGATGCTTTTATAATGGCTTCAGCGAAGAAACAACGAGTTGGTACCCATACCAGAGAGAAGATCAAATTTTTGAGAATCCTGATTGCTTTGACTCGAACACCAACTCCTTGGAAGAACAGATTATGGATATCTTGATCAAACTAGGAATTCTGCCGGCAAACTTCTTCTCCGGGAAGGATTCTCCGACGTACGAATTCTACAACCTGGTGGTAGCAGCCCGGCAACTCGCCCTAGGACAGATGCCCATTGGAATTTACTTCCTCAGCCGGGTGAAATTTCAAGAATCACTTTCAAGAGGGCTTGAATATAACAGATTGTGCAACCTGATACCACATTCTAGCACTATTGATTTGAGCACTTGGCTGGTAGTACCCTTCTCTACTCAGCAATACAAATTATGGTGGGCCGAGTGGAAACAACACCTTTTCTGTGCAACCCCTGCGGTGTATTGCAATTAGCTGGACCCTGCTCACACCGATCCAAATGCAGAGGTAACGGAACTCTCTCGACCGATTTCTCATTTTTTTCATTTTTCTATGCCACGGAACTCTCATTACTGTCCTCTCTTCTGTGCGCAGGTTGATAGCCGGGCACCCCCAACGCACAGCCGGAGCGGTAGGCCCATAGAGACCCATCATCCGTAGATGCCGTACTCTCTTATCGGCTATCATGCCCCATCAATGGAGGACATAGCTACCGGCCAATTGAAGCACAAGCTTAAGATGGCCACTACAAAGAAGACGAGCCGCATGGTGCGAGCTCGAACCGAACCGGCAATAATTCAGATAGTCGACCCATCGGCCACGACATCGGCCGAGCCCTCAGCCGTGCCAGTCCCAACAGATGCTCTGCCGATGATTCAGGACATCGATCCCTAGGTGGCCTAAGAGGCTGGATCGGCAGTTGCATCTCTTCTGGTGGAAGTCATACAGGTAGTTACTTTAACTCCTTCAGGTGTACTGCCAATACTAAATTTGTCTTCCCTTATCAAGCGGGGCAACCAACTCCGGAGCAAACTGCCCCTCAATCGGCCGATCCTCGAGCAGAAACCGTACCACTAGCACGCCTTCCAATTGAGGTATAGAATGTCTTTTTCATTCGGTTTCCCCAATCTTTAACTAAAATCGGTTGACTTTTGGCATAGGACGTTCCAGGCACGTTGGTCATACCATTTGACCAACCACCGGCTGCGCGACTTTCAGAGGTAAGATGACCAAGACCCATATTTAGATCTATTATCCTCTTTATACCCACAAATATTCCCCTTTCTATTCTCCAGGAGGCTGGCCCAAGCACTGCGCTGATTATTGTCGAATCCTCTTCTTCTGATGAGCTACAGCCGCCGATTCCTGAGACAGGAGTAGTAACCTTGCCAACCTAGGCGGAGGAAATTCGCTTTAAAGAGGTAAAAACGGGATCTCTACTAGCCGATTTCTTAATCTTGTCGGCTAAAGAACTTATTTCTTTATCCTTTTCAGGAACAAGACACGCCCAACAATAGCCTCTTCTACTTCGAGGTTGCAGTTTCCGACGACGAGGAAGATGCATCATGTCAGATAACATTGGCCTCAATACCAGAAGAAACCCGTGCCAAGCTCCAGAGCATACAAGCCCTTCTCCAGGATAATGTCAGTCGATTGGTGGAGGACGCCGAGCAGATTTGGCGAATATTCAATGTGTCGTTGTCAAGATTAGCGGGTCAAGACTACAGCAAGTAAATTTCTTTTATGCGCGTAAGGCTTCGGATGGTGACATGAGAGGACATGGGTTTAGACTGGTTTGGGTAAGGAAAGCCCTATGTCCAGTATGAGGAGCTGCTCGTGTTACTCATGCAAAGTCTGTAGTAGGGGTTACAAACACGCGAGAGAGGGAGCCGGTCCCAAGTCTCTTAGGTGTGCACTGATGCTCGTGAGGTGAGTGTGGGGGTTCTGTTGGCTTGAGAGTCCTCTGGTCTCGGGGCCCCTGGTTCTCCTTTTATAGCGCAAGGAGGGCTCAGGGTTACAGGTGAGTCGGGTGTGTCGAGAAGTAAAAGAGATAAGCTAAGTAAAATAGAATACAAGGAGAAGAACCAAGTCCCCGGAGCGCCGCCTCCTACTCCGGCCTTCGGCTCCTGTCAGCCCGGCCATCGGAGGAGGGCAGCTGTCGTCTGATCCTGTTGCCGATCCTCCGGGCAACCGTTGCCGCTGAGCATGATGATGATGTCCAGCCGCCACAACCATGCACGTTGGGGGAGACGACTGACCCCTGTAGTCCTGCTTACCGCCCGTGGAACACGAACATCCACATCCTTGTTGCTGGATAGGCCGAGCACGAGAACGGTTGGCGCTCCCTCCTGCGCCGGGCGACGCATGCAATGAGTGCCCTATGGCGAATCAGGGGGAGCCGTGACTACTGTAGCATGTGCGGTCGTGGCTACAGTGTTCTGCCTGGGTACTTATGGCGGGTCACGTCGAGGGGCGCGGGCGCCTTTCTGCGCGCTAGAGCCGCGGCGCATTTATGGCAAGATCGGTGGGGGGCCTATGAGATCCACACCCTCGTCTGCCGATCTGCGCCCGAGGCGGACCCTTGTCTTGTGGGCTCGGATGAGTCCGACCTCCTACGCCTTCATGATTGTTGTTTTAAGGGGCATAAGGAGGTCGTTAATATTTCCCCCCAACAGTAGCCCCCGAGCTTGTGGTGGAGCGAGGATGCTCCTCTAGAGGCTGCTTTCGTCGTTCGTCGGGGATTTCTACTCGCTCTGCAAGCTGCAGTTGATCAGGGATAGGGAGTGTCGTGTGTTCGGCTTGGCCGGGGAGTTTGATCAGGCGGGGTGTCCTGTGGATGACTTGGTGCGGGAGGATTCCTTATTGTTTCGTAGGGCACCCCTGCCTCGAGACCTCAAATCGCGACCACACGCGTGGTCATCAGTTGCGATGCTAGCCCCCGAGCCCCCGCGCGTTGCGGGAGACCGGTCGGGAGGCTAGATCGAATTTTGATCGTTACCCCTCAATTGTCCGTTCGCTGAGACGGATGGGGTGAGCCTTGGCATGGTATCCTCGCCGGACAAACCGTGGTGCTCATTGAGCTACGAATGGGTCAATTCGAGTAGGGTCCCAGCCCCCGTTCGGGGGGGTCCGGCTCAGGCCAAGCTGGTGGCATACCCCAGATTCCGGCCGGCTAGTTCATATAGTTCCTGAGTCCGTTCGATCGGATCCAGGGGCTCGTTGCCTTTCTTCGGGGGAAAACCATGAACTTTGATGCTGGTCCAGACTCGAACGTGAGGTTGGGATGCCCTAGGTTGCCGTGTGCCCAGGTGATGGCCGCTAGCGAACCCATCCCTTCTCACCCGTCGCTCGAGGATATCCTGGGGCAGTTGTTGAACCCGTAGTGGGCCAGCCTTCGAACCCCTGGACCGTAATGGGCCGTAGGGACGTATTCAGCCCCGTATCCCTTTTTTACCTATTGGTAGGCCTTGGGCTATATGTGGAGGAGGTTGTGCTCGTGCATTCTCCGAGAGGCGAAGTGGCAGAAGTGTAGGGATACGAGGTAGGCTACACTAGCGCAAATCAAAAATTTCTACCGCGTAAACCAGGAAAACTGCCATATAAGGATCACGGGATTACCACTCGACGCACTACTGGTGCGGAAGATGTAGATTTGCATCGATGCAGTGAAGTCGATCAACGTAGTCGTACGTAGTTGATCACGTCGACGTCCAGCAGCTCCTCAGCAGCTCGTCTATGTGCAGCAAGATCGCCCTCGTGCCGCGGCTCATCGTCGGCTCGTCGTGGCTCATCGGCGGCTCATCCAAGTGCTGCAGGCGCAACACCTCCAATGTATCCACACGTGCAAGAAGGAAGCGTCGCAAGCCGGACTGCTAGATCCGTGAGTTCCAATAGGCGAGGGCATGGGAGGCGCGGCAGATGTGTTTCGCCAAAAGGTGTAAACCCTAGGGCGCCCCCACCCCTCTATTAATAGAGGTTCCTAACGGGCCTCTGGATCCGAGGCCCATTAGTACTTCTAAACCTAATCCAACTCGGATCACATCCGAATTGGGCTTCCAGCCCCGTAATTGTGTGACCCTATGGGTTCGGATACATATAGACATGGCCCGAGTACTCCTACTCGGCCCAATAGTCGGTAGCGGCCTCTAGCAAGATGTGCCAACTCCTATACGCACATGAAGATCATATCAGACGAACCATCACAACATTATATACATGCTATTCCCTTTGCCTCACGATATTTGGTCTAGCTTCAAGCCGACCGCTCTTTCTCGATCCTGTGATTCGGAATCCCTTTGTAGGTTAACTCTTAACCGTACGTAGCATGGCCATGCATTTTCGGATCCGATCACTCAAGGGGCCTAGAGATATCACTCTCAATCAGAGAGGGGCAAATCCCATCTTGATTGACCATGTCTCACAGCATGCTTCTTGACAAACCCGAAAGCTACCTTTATAACTACCCTGTTACGGCGTAGCGTTTGATAGCCCCTAAGTAGGTCGATCCACATCTTGAATACATGTGACAATCTCAGGTCTAAGGACAAAGCGTATATGTTGTTTAAAGATAGAACTACTTCTCGTGTTGGGTCAGTCCTAGCACATGTCTCCACATGTGCCCACATTATTAGTTCAACATCTCCATATCCATGACTTGTGAAACATAGTCATCAACTAATACATGTGCTAGTATAATATTCATGTGTGTCCTCACATGAACTCCGACTAAGGACAACTTTAGAATAACCATACAAGTAAAGAGTTTCACACACAATTCACATAATTTCAAATCAATTCAAGTAGACTTTAATGGATATTCAAGAAACACAATATAAATCATGAATACAAATGGAATATCATCATCTCTATGATTGCCTCTAGGGCATACCTCAAACAAGAAGGTGCCAGCCCACGAAATGAGAGAGGGGGAGATGTTTTCCTGCAGCAGATCATGCGCACGGATTCCCAAAAAGGTGGGCATGACAGGGCATACCTGGCGCTGCATTAACTGCGATGGGGCTGCCTCTTTCGCCTCCCACGCGCCCGCCTATAAGATGGGGGGTCTGCCTTGCCGGTTCCGCCAACACCTGTTCTTGAACCATTTTGCCTTCTTGCGCGCCCTTTGCCTTCTTGTGCACCGTTCGCTTTCCTCCACCTAGCGCAACAGGTTCTCTCGTCCTCCGCCGTCGAGCCTTCCACCCCTTAGCGATAGATTCCTGGACGCACTCGAGCTTCGATACCTCACGCGCCGACGACATCCTGAGGAAGGGCCTCCTCTACAAGAGGACCGCGAGGGACAAGTGGCGGTTCCCCGGGAGGGAAGATGTGCCGAGTCCACCCGGCAGCTACGTCATTTCGTTCGCCCACTTCCACGAGAGGGGGTTCGCGACCTCGGCGAGCCGCTTCTTCCGCAGGTTGCTGTACTACTACGGGCTCAAGCTGCAACATCTCAATCCCAACGGGATCCAGCACATTGCAGTGTTTGTCATGCTGTGCGAGGGTTTTCTGGGAATCGAACCCAACTTCTTGCTCTGGAAGTATTTCTTCGTAGTCAGCCTGTACCAGAGGACCGAGAAGAAGGGGACCCAGCAGCGGACGACCCCGGTGCCGATAGGGTGCGCCGCCATCCACCTCCGCCAGAACCGTGCCAAGGAATATATGGCGATGAAGACTGCGGCGTCCTACAAGGGGTGGCACCAGCAGTGGTTCTATGTGAAGAACTACTCTAATTCCCCCTCCCCGGCATTCACCGGCCACGTCATTGAGGCGGCGCTGGAGTTGTGGTCGTACAGTCCGGTCGAGAAGGAGAAGAAGCGGATCACCGGTCTGCTTCAGGCCATCGAGCACCTGAAGGAAAAAGGCCTGACCGGGGCCGGAGTGATCGGGGCGTACCATGCTCGGAGGGTGGCGCCGCTGATGCTCCGGGTTCACTCACTTGACGACATGGTTCCCAATGCACAGACCGAGGGTACCGTCCTTGCGATGGACGCGCTTGCCGACACCGAGATCTGGTAGCGAGTTCGGGAGGTGCTGGACGACAAGGACGCCAATCCTCCGGGCAATCGTTGCCGCCGAGCATGATGATGATGTCCGACCGCCACAACCATGCACGTTGGGGGAGGCGACTGACCCCTGTAGTCCTGCTTACCGCCCGTGGAACACGGACATCCACATCCTTGTTGCTAGATAGGCCGAGCACGAGAACGGGTGGCGCTCCCTCCTGTGCCGGGCGACGCATGCAATGAGTGCCCTATGGCGAATCAGGGGGAGCCGCGACCACTGTAGCCTATGCGGTCGTGGCTACAGTGTTCTGCTCGGGTACTTATGGCGGGTCACGTCGAGGGGCGCGGGCGCCTTTCTGCGCGCTAGAGCCGCGGCGCATTTATGGCATGATCGTGGGCCCCGGTGGGGGCCCACGAGATCCGCGCCCTCGTCTGCCAGTCTGCGCCCGAGGCGGACCCTGGTCTTGTCGGCTCGGATGAGTAAGACCTCCTATGCCCGGGGTTGGGCGAGGCAGAGCCTTGCGGCGAGGGGTCGGGTGCACCCGACCCTAGGACTGTGGGTCGGGCGAGATGGAGTTTTGCCAGCGAGGGGTTGGGCGTGTCCGAGCCTAGGGCCCTGGGTTGGGTGAGACGGAGTGGGATGCTCCCTGCCCATGCCGGGTTGGCGGTGGTCGTCATTACCGCAGGTGGGCCTGGGCCTTCATGATTGTTGTTTTAAGAGGCATAAGGAGGTCGTTAATATTTCCCCCCAACAGTAGCCCCCGAGCTTGTGGTAGAGAGAGGATGCTCCTCTAGAGGCTGCTTTCGTCATTCATCGGGGATTTCTGCTCGCCCTGCAAGCTGCAATTGATCAGGGATAGGGAGTGTCGTGTGTTCAGCTTGGCCGGGGAGTTTGATCAGGCGGGGTGTCCTGTGGATGACTTGGTGCGGGAGGATTCCTTATTGTTCCGTAGGGCACCCCTGCCTCGAGACCTCAAATCGTGACCACCCGCGTGGTCATCGGTTGTGATGCTAGCCCTCGAGCCCCCGCGCGTTGCGGGAGACCGGTCGGGAGGCTAGATCGAATTTTGATCGTTACCCCTCAATTGTTCGTTCGCTGAGACGGATGGGGTGAGCCTTGGCATGGTATCCTCGTCGGACAAACCGTGGTGCTCGTTGAGCTGCGAATGGGTCAATTCGAGTAGGGTCCCGGTTCCCGTTCGGGGAGGTCCGGCTCAGGCCAAGCTGGTGGCATACCCCAGATTCCGGCCGGCTAGTTCATATAGTTCCTGAGTCCGTTCGATCGGATCCCGGGGCTCGTTTCCTTTCTTCGGCGGAAAACCATGAACTTTGATGCCGGTCTGGACTCGAACGTGAGGTCAAGATGCCCTAGGTTGTCGTGTGCCCAGGTGATGGCCGCTAGCGGATCCATCCCTTCTCACCTCTCGCTCGGGGATATCCTGGGGCAGCTGTTGAACCCGTAGTGGGCCAGCCTTCAAACCCCTGGACCGTAATGGGCCGTAGGGACGTATTCAGCCCCGTATCCCTTTTTTACCTATTGGTGGGCCTTGGGCTAGATGTGGAGGAGGTTGTGCTCGTGCGTTCTCCGGGAGGCGAAGTGGCAGAAGTGTAGGGATACGAGGTAGGCTACACTAGCGCAAATCAAAAATTTCTACCGCGTAAACCAGGAAAACTGCCGTATAAGGATCATGGGATTACCACTCGACGCACTACTGGTGCGGAAGATGTAGATTTGCGTCGATGCAGCGAAGTTGATCAATATAGTTTTACGTAGTCGATTACGTCGACGTCCAGCAGCTCCTCAGCAGCTCGTCCATGTGCAGCAAGATCGCTCTCGTGCCGTGGCTCATCGTCGGCTCGTCGGCGGCTCGTCCAAGTGCTGCAGGCGCAACACCTCCAAGGTATCCACACGTGCAGGGAGGAAGCGTCGCAAGCCGGACTGCTAGATCCGTGAGTTCCAATAGGCGAGGGCATGGGAGGCGCGGCAGATGTGTTTCGCCAAAAGGTGTAAACCCTAGGGCGCCCCCACCCCTCTATTTATAGAGGTTCCTAACGGGCCTCTGGGTCCAAGGCCCATTAATACTTCTAAACCTAATCCAACTCGGATCACATCCGAATTGGGCTTCCAGCCCCTTAAGTGTGTGACCCTATGGGTTCGGATACATATAGACATGGCCCGAGTACTCCTACTCGGCCCAATAGTCGGTAGCGGCTTCTAGCAAGACGTGCCAACTCCTATACGCACACGAAGATCGTATCAGGCGAACCATCACAACAGTATATACATGCTATTCCCTTTGCCTCACGATATTTGGTCTAGCTTCAAGCCGACCGCTCTTTCTCGATCCTGTGATTCGGAATCCCTTTGTAGGTTAACTCTTAACCGTACGTAGCATGGCCATGCATTTTCGGATCCGATCACTCAAGGGGCCCAGAGATATCACTCTCAATCAGAGAGGGGCAAATCCCATCTTGATTGACCATCTCTCACAGCATGCTTCTTGACAAACCCGAAAGCTACCTTTATAACTACCCTGTTATGGCGTAGCGTTTGATAGCCCCTAAGTAGGTCGATCCACATCTTGAATACATGCGACAATCTCAGGTCTAAGGACAAAGCGTATATGTTGTTTAAAGATAGAACTACTTCTCGTGTTGGGTCAGTCCTAGCACATGTCTCCACACGTGCCCACATTATTAGTTCAACATCTCCATGTCCATGACTTGTGAAACATAGTCATCAACTAATACATGTGCTAGTCTAATATTCATGTGTGTCCTCACATGAGCTCCGACTAGGGACAACTTTAGAATAACCATACAAGTAAAGAGTTTCACACACAATTCACATAATTGCAAATCAATTCAAGTAGCCTTTAATGGATATTCAAGGAACACAATATAAATCATGGATACAAATGGAATATCATCATCTCTATGATTGCCTCTAGGGCATACCTCCAACAAGAAGGTGCCATCCCGCGAAACGAGAGAGGGGGAGATGTTTGCCTACAGCAGATCGTGCGCACGGATTCCCAAAAAGGTGGGCATGACAGGGCATACCTGGCACTGCATTAACTGCGATGGGGCCGCCTTTTTCGCCTCCCACGCGCTACCCTATAAGACGGGGGGTCTGCCTCGCCGGTTCCGCCAACACCTATTCTCAAACCTTTTTGCCTTCTTGCGCGCCCTTTTCCTTCTTGTGCACCGTTTGCTTTCCTCCGCCTAGCGCAGCAGCTTCCCTCGCCCGCCGCCGTCGAGCCTTCCACCCCTTAGCGATAGATTCCTGGACGCACTCGAGCTTCGGTACCTCACGCGCCGATGACCTCTTGAGGAAGGGCCTCCTCTGCAAGAGGACCACGAGGGACAAGTGGCGGTTCCCCGGGAGGGAAGATGTGCCGAGTCCACCTGGCAGCTACATCGTTTCGTTCGCCCACTTCCACGAGAGGGGGTTCACGACCCCGCCGAGCAACTTCTTCCGCGGGTTGCTGTACTACTACGGGCTCGAGCTGCAACATCTCAATCCCAACGGGATCGAGGACATTACAGCGTTCGTCATGCTGTGCGAGGGGTTTCTGGGAATCGAACCCAACTTCTTGCTCTGGAAGTATTTCTTCGCAGTCAGCCTGTACCAGAGGACCGAGAAGAAGGGGACCCTTGCCCACAAAGCAATACGACTGTAACGACCGACCCCTAAACCTTCCCGAGTTAGTCTTGATCAGAGCCCTTGATCCTAGCCATCTGTCTTGTTTGACCGCGCCTAAGTGCTCAGCTATCCGCCTGGTCCCGACCCCTGAGATCCGACCCCTTCCCGTTTCGCTCCTCTCCTGACCCCGGCGAGCTCAGCCCACCGTCGGATTCTGCTAATCTTCCTCAAGCGTCGGATCTATCCACCGGTGGAACCGTGAGATCTTTTCCAGATCCCCCGCGACAGCCGCACTCGAGTTGCATGGCTGCTTCAGAGTCTTCCTGCCGCGTGGCTCGTTTTCTCCGACGCCTGCCGCTCAGTTTTGTCTCTGGCCAGCGACCGAGTGGGTTCCCACGCCCCCTTTCCCCAATGGCAGCGGAAGCCCTCTGCACCCCTTTCTGCAGAGCCTCACCTCCCGCGCCCATCATAACGTCGCCAGATCCCGGCCCCAGAGCCCAATGTCGCCCGTCTTTTCCGTCCCTTCAGCCACAGTCGCGCCGCCTGGTCGCCGCTACACGACGATTCCTTCACCGCCAACCCCGACCGCGGCCGCGACAGTCCCTTTCCCCCGCTCTGTCAGAAGCCGCCCGACAATCTGTTGTTCCGCGCTCTCCCCCGCGCCCGCGTCCGCCTGTCTTCTCACCCGAGCGCCCTCGATTCTAGCGCTGTTAAGCCGGTCACTTCTATAAAATCTTCCACACGAAGACGCCCGCTTTCCGCCAAATCTCAACCACCAGTCTACCCGCTCCTACGCCGCCCTGACGGCAGAACGCCATGATTGCTGGCGTCACCCCTGGAGTTCTGCACCACCGCCCTCTTCGCTCAATCGCCGCCCCGGCAGAGCACTCCATTGCCTCTCCCCGGCCTTCGCGCCGCTCCCCTTCTCTCTCTTCGCGTCGTTTCCTTTCCTCTGCTCCAGCAGCTATAAAAGGGAATGCCCCCGTCGCCGGAGTTTCCTCCGCCCTTATTGCCTTCAGCCTTCTCTAGCTCCCTGCTCAAGCTCCTAGTGCCAACCACCTAGTTCTTGAGGAGTTCTCTCTTAGTTTTCTCCGAGTCACCCAGCAGCTTGCTCCTCCGTGCTGCGTAAAAGCTCTCTTGTGATCCACAAGAAGCAGCGCCGCCGCCGGAGCATTGCCGGTCTTAGCTTCTGTTCAAACTGAAGTCCCTCCACCCAAAGTTCGCTTCTTTCCGACCCCAAGCTTTCCTTTCAGGAAGAAGGTGAGTTGCCGACCCCAGTCCGCCTCGCCCGACCCCTCCTATCCGCCCGACCCCGATTCC
Source organism: Setaria viridis (assembly GCF_005286985.2). NCBI lineage: Eukaryota > Viridiplantae > Streptophyta > Magnoliopsida > Poales > Poaceae > Setaria > Setaria viridis. The sequence goes on from NC_048269.2 coordinate 5,667,866, forward strand.
GTCTCGCCCGACCCTATCTGTTCCTCCGACCCTTGTCCGCCTCGCCCGAGGGCTTGGCTGTGATCTTTTTTTTTCAACTCGAGGGTGTATGTGTAAGACTTGGGAACCCTTCAACGCTTGCGTCTAAGGACCCCCAGTTTATCACATCCTCTAGTTCAAGGATCAGACCACTAAATCCTTTCCTACCCTTACCTCTTGATCATCATCAGCTCTCGAACCACCATAACCTCCTGCTCTTTGTCGCGAGTTTCTGGGCTCAGGCGAGCCAGTGTTGCTGTTGAAATAACCGTCTATGCTAACCCCTGCATTGCATTCGTGTAGAGCTGCACCTCGCCGACGGCTTCTACGAGCTTCACCCGGCGCCAGAAGAAGAAGCTGTAGCCGAGCTCCTGTCCTCCGAAGCCGAAGTCGCCCCCGAAGTCGAGCAGTTCCCGTCCTTCTTGCTTGAAGGCAAGCCCCGGTTGCATGATAATCCTACGTGTTTTGCCAAACTTGCGCATGCCTTCTGAAACATGCTTGTGCATTTACGTATAGGAGTTGTGTGAAACCCTAGATGCATAACTTAGTTATCCCAGTGATCTGAGCACTAGCTGTTGGACCGAGTAGCTGCATTGCTTAACTAGGAGACGGTAAAAGTCGAGTGATTTCCTGTCACTCGCGAGTTGTAGGAGTTGCATGTTTACTCTCCTGTTATAACTATAAGGACGATGGACGGGGCAGGGTTTTGGTAACTTTTTGGTGGTCGGATGGTTGCCCCGTCTGTCTATGAAATCTTGCTAAGGCCCAACAGTGGTGGTGTTCGTGATCAAGTGTTTGAAAGTACTAGCCTCATACTTAGTATGGGATGAGGAAGCCTAGTACCGGATTGAACCTAGACGTGAGCGGTCGCCCCATTGTTCTTGGAACGGAGTTTCCCCTGCTGGTTGTCGCACGTGGTGGCAAGCGTGGTCACAGGACGGCAGAGGCCGGGTCTGTGGAACCTTGCACCAAAGGAAATGGGCCCGACACGGGTTAGGGGATCGATGGGGAAGGCCGACACAGGAAGCGACCTCCGGGTGCGCGGATGTCGTGAGGCTAGGTTCACCATGCATGGTTAAAGAACTTGAATCGATTCGTCTGCCTCTCACAGTTTGAGATTGCTTGATCGCTATGTCACCCTGAGTAAATGAGGAAACTGATGATGGCAATGTTTGTTGTTGTATCTACACCTCTTGCTTGGTTCTATGAATGCTTAGAATAGGTGGCACAACCTAGACTGGTAAATGAACCTAGAATCGGAGCTAAAACTTGAAAATAGGGTTACTTAGTGCTTCTGGCAAACAAACCCCTCAGCCAAACAGCTTGCATGTCTAGAAGGAGGAGTAGCCCTTCCTCCTGTCGGTTAAGTCTTGTTGAGCTTAGTAGCTCAGCCTTGTTGTGGCTCCTGTTTTTCAGGTGAAGTTGCTGCTTCCGACCCCTCTCTGGTTGGTGCTTGGCCGCCCCAGCTCCCGCCAGGCTGGACGGTCGAGTGGGATCCTTCCTCGGACGGCAAGAGAAGGAGCCAGTGATGTCCCGGTTGGCCTCACCAGGGATGTCCGACCCCGACGAAGTCTTCCGCTAGTGTTTTCTCTGTTGTTTCTTGAAAACTTGTAAAACTCTGATGTTGGATTTTATGGCCGAACTAAATGGGTAAAAACTTGTTCAACTCAGTGGACTTGTTGTATTCTCTGTAACCGCTCACCTTCGTGTGGGTTTGCTGAACTCGATCCTGTTTAAGTGGTTAAATCGGATGAAATCCGACGGCACTTCGTATTAACTCGGTTTAGGCAGGAGTGTCGCATGTTAGGCGGCTTAACCCTGCTTAATCAAGCTAATCCGAGGTGGTTCCGCCACAACGACTTCATCGTAACATGCCAGAAATTCCAGGGTCGGCCGATGACGACCAGCGAGTATTAGATACAGCAGATCAGATTCGCCTGCGTTCGGTTGAGGCCATAAATACCCTCCTCAGATAGTTGTACTGAACTTAAATGGCATTTTGAATGCCTTGTATAACATTGGCACTTTTCAAAATTTCAGTCTTGAATGCGAACCTAAACGGCTTTCTCCGCAGCTTTTGACTCAACGGTCATTTGCTTTAAATGCCTTCTTTTACTAACCGTTTCCCGTTGTCCTATTGCTCTATAAATACGAGATCTTCGCATCTTCTCTAGAGGCATTCGCATAGCACCCATATACTCGCCCCCTATAGACGCTTCCAGATCTCCAATCAGGCACCCGGATGGCCTCTTTCTCCTTCGTCAATCAGGTACAAAGTTAACTCCTTTATACCTTGACTGATTTTCTTCGTTGCTTGATTTGCCTTTTGTCCCTTCAGCCAAACCGGCTCAGCCTCGGTCTTGAACGGGCTATTCAGATTATGCACTCCGATGAACCGCTGACCCAGGCGGACAAAGATCTGATCCAAGCTCATCGTGAAGAACTCAAGGATCACCTTCCCACGCATATCAAGAATATTGTAGACAACATTGAAAGCCAACACTTCCAGGAGGCCAACCCAGCTGCCGACCGAAAGGAGTCACCAACTGCCTCGTCAAATCGCCCTCGAAGATGCAATGGCAAAAGTGGAGGAGAAGAGGACCCACATTCTGATCGAATTAGACCAATTTTAGAGAAAGATCAACCTGAAACAAGCCCAACTGAAACACCGTTGAATTACTGTGACTTATGAGTGTATTGGTACTTTTTATTCTAAGGGCGACTTGTACCATGTCGGCCATGCACCCAGTTAATGTACCGAATAATAATCAGCTTATCTATATGAACTCTTTCCTACTTTTCTCATCCTCAAGGTGATACCCTCCGCATCAGCTATATGAATGCGAGTCAATAGGTATTGGCCATGAGAAACTGATACGCTACATTATCGGCTAAGCGTCTACCCATATGCTGGGGTAGTACCTTTCCAACTCCATTTAGGGCCCTTATAAATTCTTCTCCCTCAAAGGTCTCCAATATGTATGCATTACCTGGCGCACATCGACTAATCTTCTACAACCCCTGATACCCCTGAGCCGTGTCGTTGGCCATGGAGCTGATGATGGCATTGTACATTGTGTGGGTCATCACCTTGGACTGATCGATCATAGCCTGATAAACAGACTGCTGGATCATTTCAGACATCTTCCCTGAGTCTTCGGCGATGGTGATCTGGCTAGGAGTTCGAAAAGCGGTCTTTCTAACGGGCTCCTCGCTTCTGGTACGACTGTAGGATTGCAGGCATGCCTTTTTGTAGTCTTCCATAGCTTTTGCCAAGTCATCCCTCTGGTCATCTTTGAGATCTGCCTCAGTGATCTCGATGACATTGTCTTGCGAGATTTCAGCAGCCTTTGACATGTTGGATCTTGTTTCGGTCCCACCAGGCATGCCAAAAGTGTGTTGATGCCAAAAATCGGACAAGGACTCCGGCTTCTGCGTCGCACACACAACATGGGAGAATCTGCTTAGCTCCTATTCGGGTTGTCGCCCTGGTGCGGTTCACGCGGCGTGCAGTCAATCTGACCTGTTGATTGACAAGGAAAGAAAAGCGTTAAATTCCAGGGTTTCGATCTGTTGGGATACAAGGTAGGCTACACTAGCGTAAATCAAAATTTCTACCGTGTAAAACCAGGAAGAACTGCCGTATAAGGATCACGAGATTACTACTCGACGCACTACTGGTGCGGAAGATGTACATTTGCGTCGATGCAGTGAAGACGATCAACGTAGTCGTACGTAGTCGATCAACGTAGTCGTACGTAGTCGATCACGTCAACGTCCAGCAGCTCCTCAGCAACTCATCCACGTGCAGCAAGATCGCCCTCGTGCCGCGGCTCATCGTCGGCTCGTCGTGGCTCGTCGGCGGCTCGTCCAAGTGCTGCAGGCGCAACACCTCCAAGGTATCCACACGTGCAGGGAGGAAGCGTCGCAAACCGGATTGCTAGATCCGCGAGTTGCAACAGGCGAGGGCGTGGGAGGTGCGGCAGGTGTGTTTTGCCAAAAAGGTGTAAACCCTAGGACACCCCAACCCCTCTATTTATAGAGGTTCCTAACGGGCCTCTGGGTCCGAGGCCCATTAGTACTTCTAAACCTAATCCAACTCGGATCAGATCCAAATTGGGCTTCCAGCCCCTTAAGTGTGTGACCATATGGGTTCGGATACGTATAGACATGGCCCGAGTACTCCTACTCGGCCCAATAGTCGGTAGCGGCCTCTAGCAAGACGTGCCAACTCCTATACGTACACGAAGATCATATCAGATGAACCATCACAACATAATATACATGCTATTCCCTTTGCCTCACGATATTTGGTCTAGCTTCAAGCCGACCGCTCTTTCTCGATCCTGTGATTCGGAATCCCTTTGTAGGTTAACTCTTAACCGTACGTAGCATGGCCATGCATTTTCGGATCTGATCACTCGAGGGGCCCAGAGATATCACTCTCAATCAGAGAGGGGCAAATCCCATCTTGATTGACCATGTCTCATAGCATGCTTCTTGACAAACCCGAAAGCTACCTTTATAACTACCCTGTTACGGCGTAGCGTTTGATAGCCCCTAAGTAGGTCGATCCACATCTAGAATACATGCGACAATCTCAGGTCTAAGGACAAAGCGTATATGTTGTTTAAAGAGAGAACTACTTCTCGTGTTGGGTCAGTCCTAGCACATGTCTCCACATGTGTCCACATTATTAGTTCAACATCTCCATGTCCATGACTTGTGAAACATAGTCATCAACTAATACATGTGCTAGTCTAATATTCATGTGTGTCCTCACATGAACTCTGACTAGGGACAACTTTAGAATAACCATACAAGTAAAGAGTTTCACATACAATTCACATAATTGCAAATCAATTCAAGTAGCCTTTAATGGATATTCAATGAACACAATATACAAATCATGGATACAAATGGAATATCATCATCTCTATGATTGCCTCTAGGGCATACCTCCAACAGTCTCCCACTTGCACTAGAGTCAATCTAGAAGGTACCTAATACCCATAGCTCTTACATGCGCATCATGCTTAGCCTGCGGGAGTGGTTTTGTCAACGGATCAGAAATGTTCAGATCCGTGTGTATTTTCCATATCTTGATCTCACCCCAGTTAACGAAGTCTCGAATGAGATGAAATCACCGCATTACGTGTTTTTTCTTCTGGTGGTTCCTTGGCTCCTTTGCTTGCGCAATTGCCCCATTATTATCACAGTAGAGATTCAATGGGCTGGATGCATTCGGGAACACACCAAGCTCAATGAGGAAATTCCTTATCCAAACACCTTCCTTCGCGGCTTCCGAAGCCGTGATGTACTCGGCTTCTGTTGTAGAATCGGCCACCGTCTCCTGCTTGGAACTCTTCCAACTAACAGCACCACCATTTAGCGTGAACACAAATCCTGATTGTGACTTTGAATCATCTCTGTCGGTTTGGAAACTAGCATCGGTGTAACCTGTTACAACGAGCTCCTCCTCACCTCCATAGACGAGGAACATATCTTTAGTCCTTCTCAAGTACTTAAGAATGTTTTTCACCGCTGTCCAGTGACTCTCACCTGGATCAGATTGGTGTCTGCTTGTCATACTTAGCGCATATGAAACATCTGGGCGAGTACTTATCATTGCATACTTGATAGATCCAATAGCCGAGGCATATGGCACTCTACTCATGCGATCCCGCTCATCAGCAGTCGAAGGACACTGAGTCTTGCTGAGATGTATGCCATGTGACATAGGCAAGAACCCTTTCTTTGCCTCTTCCATGCTGAACCGCTTCAACACTTTGTCAATGTAAGTATCTTGGCTTAAACCTATAAGCCTTCTTGATCTATCTCTATAGATCTTAATGCCCAGAATATATGCCCCTTCCCCTAAGTCCTTCATCGAAAAACTATTTTTCAGTGAAGTCTTTACGGACTCAAGCATAGGAATGTTATTTCCAATCAGTAATATGTCATCCACATATAAGATTAGAAATACTACAGAGCTCCCACTAACCTTCTTGTAAACACAAGACTTTTCTTCGTTCTTGGTGAAGTCAAACCCTTTGATCACTTCATCAAAACGAATGTTCCAACTCCTAGATGCTTGCTTCAATCCATAAATGGATCTCTGAAGCTTGCATACCTTTCCAGCATTTTTCGGATCGACAAAACCCTCGGGCTGTATCATATACACGTCCTCAGCTAGGTTTCCATTCAGGAAAGCTGTCTTGACATCCATCTGCTATATCTCATAATCGAAATATGCAGCTATAGCTAGAATAATCCGAATGGACTTAAGCATCACTACGGGCGAGAAGGTCTCGTCGTAGTCAACTCCTTGAACTTGTCGAAAACCTTTTGCGACAAGTCGTGCTTTATAGATGTGAACATTTCCATCCATGTCCTTTTTCTTCTTATAGATCCACTTGCACTCTATGGCTTTAACACCATCAGGCGGGTCAACCAAGTTCCAAACTTGATTGTCTCCCATGGACTCTATTTTGGATTGCATGGCACTCTGCCATTTTTCGAAGTCTGGGTCCATCATTGCTTCTGCATATGTCACAGGCTCATCATTGTCCAACAATAATATTTCCCGCATTTCGTAGAGCCTACTGACTTTCGTGGTTGTGGCGGTGCTTCTCTTGCTAAGGGTATCTCAACTTGTTCTGCTACGTTAGCATCACTCATTGATTCTTGCCCGATCGGCTCATCTTGAACTTCTTCAAGATGCACTGTCTTTCCACTCTTTTCTCCTTTGAGAAACTCTTTCTCTAGGAAAACCCCGTTCCGAGCGACAAACACTTTGCCTTCTGATCGGTTGTAGAAATAATATCCCAAAGTTTCCTTTGGATATCTCACAAAAATGCACTTATCCGACTTGGGTGTGATCTTGTCTGACTGAAGTCGCTTGACAAACACTTCACATCCCCAAATCTTTAGAAAAGACAAACTAGGAACCTTTCCAGTCCATATCTCATATGGTGTCTTAACTAGGGACTTAGATGGTACCCTATTAAGTGTGAAAGCTGTTGTTTCTAGAGCGTATCCCCAAAATGACAACGGTAGGTCCGACTGGCTCATCATTGATCGAACCATGTCTAACAAAGTTCGATTACGTCGCTCAGATACACCGTTTCTCTAAGGTGTTCCAGGCGGCGTAAGTTGTGGAACAATTCCGCAACTCTTTAGATGATTGCTAAACTCGTGGCTCAAATACTCGCCTTCACGATCAGATCGTAAGGCCTTAATTTTCTTGCCACGCTGATTTTCAACTTCATTCTAAAATTCCTTGAACTTTTCAAAGGTTTCAGACTTGTGCCTCATCAAGTAGACATAGCCATATCTACTAAAATCATCAGTGAAAGTTATGAAGTATTGGAATCCTCCTCTAGCCGTCGTGCTCATTGGTCCGCATACATCACTATGTACGAGTTCCAACAAGTCTACTGCTCTCTCAGGAAATCCTGTGAAAGGCGTCTTGGTCATCTTGCCTAGCATGCAAGCCTCACATGTCTCGTATGATTCAAAATCAAATGAAGTTAGAAGTCCATCAGAATGGAGCTTCTTCATGCGCTTTTCACTTATATGACCCAAATGACAATGCCACAAGTAGGTAGGACTCAAATCATTAGGCCTAGGCCTTTTAGCACTTACGTTACAGACAGGTGAACCATCAAGATTTAAAACAAATAATCCATTCATAATGGGTGCAAAAGCCATAAACATATCATTCTTAGAGATCACACAACCATTGTTTTCACTCGCAAATGAATAACCATCCTTCATCAAGCATGAAGGAGACAAAATGTTTCAACTTAAACTAGGAACGAAATAACAATTATTCAACTCCATAATAAATCCTGACGGGAGGTGGAGTTGCATCGTCCCGACAGTCAACGCAACAACTCTTGCATTATTGCCCACGCGGAAATCAACTTCTCCTCTTTCCACGCTTCTACTTCTTATCATTCCCTGCATCGAATTGCAAATATGAGCAACCGATCCGGTATCAAATACCCAAGAATTAATAATTGTATCAGCGAGAAAAATGTTGTCTATAACATTAACAACAAGCGTACCTGAGGTCGAAGTACTCTTACTTCCGCCATTCTTCAACGAAGCTAGGTACTGCTTGCAGTTTCTCTTCCAGTGACGAAGTTCATGACAGTAAAAGCACTCTTTGTCTGGAGCAGGTCCAGGTCCAGCTTTAACCTTGGGCGCTGGGTTTGGCTTGGACATTCCAACCTTGCCCTTCTTCTTCCAAGAATTGCCCTTCTTCTTAAAGCTAGGCTTGTTCTGTATAGCCATCACATGGCTGGTACTAGCGCTTTTCTTGATGTCAGCCTCTGCTGTTTTAAGCATGCCACACAGCTCATTCAGACCCTTCTCCGTCCCATGCATATGGTAGTTCGAGATGAAGTTCCCATAGCTAGGCGGAAGAGATGAAAGAATGAAATCAGTGGCCAACTCTTGGCCCAGTGGGAAGCCCAGCTTCTCCAACCGTTGAGTGTAACCAACCATCTTGATTACGTGTGGTCCTACTGCTGCGCCTTCTGCCATCTTGCTCTCAACAAAGGCCTTAGACACATTGAACCTTTCAGTCCTGGCCTGTGTTTGGAACATGTCTCTAAGCGCCACGATCATATCGTGCACCTCATGGTTTGTTTCGAACTGCATCTGCAGCTCGGGTTCCATGCAAGCAAGCATAAGGCAGCTTATTTCGAGGTTAGCATCACATGCTTTCTTGTAAGCATTCTTAGCAGCAGCGGGTGCATCATCAGCAGGTTCTTCTGGTAGTGGGTTGTCTAGAACATCTTCCTTTTTCTCAGCCCTGAGAACAATTCTCAGGTTACGAATCCAATCCGAGTAATTTGTTCCATTCAACTTGTCCTTCTCAAGGACCGAACGCAAAGCAAACGGTGTAGTGCTGCTAGGTGCCATTTAATCTACAACAAAGTAATGCAAAATACACTAAGACAAACGTATCCATGATAGAGCAAATCACATTAAACTATTTTAACAGAATCTACTCCCACTAAAATCAATATCCCTCTATTGAAACTTAGTGATTCAGGATCCACAACTAACAAGTCTACTAGTGAGCTTTAGCATCACCGCTAGCAAACAAGGTAGATCGGTAAGCAACTCTTGCTAATCATATCACATATGACTCCTGTTGTTGGGTGACATCTCTATGTCTCGGCGCCCAACCTTTATTCCCCAAGGTCCTTAACCATTAAGATAACCTTGTTAAGCAAACCAACCCTTATGCGTGTAAGTGTCCGACACAAACCCGTCTAGTCAAGGAAAACTAGTGGCATCCTAATTTCATAGACCCACCACTAATTGTACAAGACATGGGATAGTGCAAGTTTTAGTTGGGAGGGCATACTAACTTAAACTTTGTGAGGGATCGTTCTACTTCTAACATCACAGCATGCAGAAAGTAAAACATAAACAGAATAGCATTCACACAGTTGTGACACAGTATGGCCCGTTTTCATATGGTGATCTCCATCTCCATAGAACCTGTTCACCATGGTGATCTCCATCTCCATGTTCCATGTGCGCCATCCTCCTGTTGATGAGTCCTCCAAGAACTAGAACATGCTATTACGCCTAATAGCTAGTAAAGGAGCTAGTAACGAAGATTACATAGTTGCTTGGATCATCACAGATTGGTACGCAGACCATTAAATACATTAAAGTGACAACACATATGGCTCCTGCCGTGTTGCCGTACGTGCGACACGCAGGTCACGAATGAGTTACACACATGCATCACATACACAAGGGGGCCATACTGATCACAAGATACATACATACATCCTGCAAAACAGAGTTAGGCGCCCTAACGTTCCAAACTTCGGATGCCCGAAACTCCATCTTCCAAGCCGAATTTGGGAAATCTAATTTCTCCAAAAACGGCAAAGCGGTTGAATTTCATGTGTAACTTTTTCTGTAGATCAATTTTCATATAAAATTCGCCCCGATCCGAGATCGTACCGAAAAGTTACGGCTGATTTACCGAAGCATACGCATACGGCAAAAATCCCGACCCCGGCAGTAGATCTCATCTACTATTGCACATCTAATGTGCCTGGCGTATGACCCTAGATTTCGATTCGACCAATCATATTGATCTTCGCTCACTGCAACTGGATTTACGTGTATCACTTAACTCTGATGGTGGAAACCAACCGGTAGGAGTATGTCGTTACACTACCATTGCAGCAAGGGCACGAAACTAGGACATAGATCAAACGGAAAACTCGCTTATCTCCATATGCACACATCCCGAATCCAAAACTAAGCAGCTACGGCTCTTGATACCACTGTTGGGATACGAGGTAGGCTACACTAGCGTAAATCAAAGGATGTTGGAGGTATGCCCTAGAGGCAATCAAAGAGATGATTATATTCCATTTGTATCCATGATTTGTATATTGTGTTCATTGAATATCCATTAAAGGCTACTTGAATTGATTTGCAATTATGTGAATTGTATGTGAAACTCTTTACTTGTGTGGTTATTCTAAAGTTGTCCCTAGTCAGAGTTCATGTGAGGACACACATGAATATTAGACTAGCACATGTATTAGTTGATGACTATGTTTCACAAGTCATGGACATAGAGATGTTGAACTAATAATGTGGACACATGTGGAGACATGTGCTAGGACTGACCCAACACGAGAAGTGGTTCTTTCCTTAAACAATATATACACTTTGTCCTTAGACCTGAGATTGTCGCATGTATTGAAGATGTGGATCGACCTACTTAGGGGCTATCAAACGCTACGCCGTAACAGGGTAGTTATAAAGGTAGCTTTCGGGTTTGTCAAGAAGCATGCTATGAGACATGGTCAATCAAGATGGGATTTGCCCCTCTCTGATTGAGAGTGATATCTCTGGGCCCCTCGAGTGATCGGATCCGAAAATGCATGGCCATGCTACGTACGGTTAAGAGTTAACCTACAAAGGGATTCTGAATCACAGGATCGAGAAAGAGCGGTCGGCTTGAAGCTAGACCAAATATCGTGAGGCAAAGGGAATAGCATGTATATTATACGAGGTAGGCTATAGTTCCGATCTATTTCAAAGGATGTATCAGTGAATCTGCCAAATTGCTGTAGAGATGACCGGCTATAAAACAGCCTATGATCACATAGCAATTGTAAAAGAAACTACTAGGTAACCTAAACAATGCTATAAAAATAACACTTGGAACAGCTCTAATTGGCTATATGGTGATAAACAAAGAATATTGATAAAAAAGAAGACAGTTTGTGTCTCAAGCTGGATAACTGGTGATAAAAACTAAAATAACAGGTAAAACCTATAATTCTAGTAAATATCGATAACTGGTGAATAAATCTAAACGAAACAACAGCGATGCGCCCGAAGTTAAAGCTTAGATGTTACTCGATACGCAAAACTTACAAATTGGCCCGAGGTCGTGTTGATGCAGCCCTGCCAACTCGTACGAACTCGTGAAAAGAAAAAGGGTTTGGCGAAGTCGCCGACTTGAAAATAAGGTACGTGGAAAAAGTAGATCTGTATTGATGATTGATGTGTAATTTTACAAGCCTCACGAGGCACCTATTTATACCCTGTTACAACTGATTTCCTAACCGACTATGATTTTATCTCTAATTCAAAATAATAAAATATTTACACACAGATACAGCTTGCATTCGGAGTCGGACACTATTCAACTTTCCTATGGGCCAATCCTTCATTTGGTCACCGTCCTAGCCCACTTTAGGCCCACATCGGCCAGGCCTCTCCGGCTCTCAATCGGCTAGTCTTCATCAACTCCCTCACCTAATCGGCCGAAACATTGTAGCTCTATTAGCTGATTCCCCAAGCCATAGCTTCTTGCTTATCCGCATTGACCACTTTTCTCTCCTTGATGCTGACCTTAACACGTGTCAAAAACCGGCATCAACACAAGTGCAGCTTCAAGATCATTTTCAGCTGCACGCTTCGACGATCTAGAGGACTTAGCCTTATCAGACGGCTGGGCCTTGATTTCAATGTCCTCCGCAGCATCAAAACTGGAGCTACTGGAGGCTTTGACTACTTTTTCCTCCTCCTCCTCATCACTTTTCACGATCTCGTTGTATGGATGCGAGGAGTGGCTTCGCAAATGTTTTCTGACCTGGGAGGAGGAGGAGGAGCTAACCAATACAAATGTACATCTTCCTACACAGACAGACAAGTTAGTACACCCGAACATTAACAAAATGAGTACTTGGGATTATGGCCAGGGGTACTTACAGCCTTTGGCGGGTTGGCAGTGCAGAACTCTCGCACAATAGTGGGGATGTCACCCACATTCTTAAACATCTGCCTTAGCTTCACCATTATCTGGCCTGTGCTGAGTTCTTCAAGAGATAGCCTTGATGGGTCAGTGACACCCGAGTACTCATAACCTAGTGGCATTGCTACTACAAGGGCTGAATCCGCCACATCATGAAGCTGAATGCTACCTCGACTCTAGTTAATCCTTCTTGCTTTAGTTTGGATATCATGTCTAGGAGCTCGGGTAGTTGCAGGCAGTCTCCATGGGTTGGCTCATCCAACCATCTATTGTTCCATGCAGAATGCCATTGGGATTCAAATGAACTAGTTCCAACTTGTAATAATCCAAGAGGCCCTAGAAGAAATCAGATGCCGGCAATGGAAGACTGCGCTCAATAAAGTGGGCGAAGATTACCATTTCTTCTGAGTACTCCTCCAAAGGCTAAGGGTTGCTGTAGATGGATCTCCAGTTGATGAAATCCCAATCTTGAAGCAGATTGGCGGCCACAAGCACCTGAATCTCTTCCTCCTTTAGCGATGATCACTTCCAAGCACACGTAGGAGTCGGAGGTGCAGTCTGGTTCATCTTTCCATACTTAGGAGCCGGTAGTTGCGACTCTTGCTTCTTGTCAGCCTTCTTCTTCCCACCCTCAACCGCCTTAGATGCAGCAGCTTTCCTCCCTATTCTCGATGTCACAAATGTCTTCTGTCACATGCGCTCGGGCGCTGAATGGTAGGGGACGGTGGTGCTAGTGCTCGAAGATCGGGCAGCGGCAGCCCTAGGGCTACAGTGTGGAAGTTGAAAGAGCAGATGGCAAAGGTAAAATGGAAGGAATGTTTTCCTCTATTATTTATAACCACGGCGGAGTAACACCAGCGGGAATAAAAGAATATTCAGGATTAATGGGTTGCTGATTGGTAGTTATCTCTATTTTCGGAAGAGATAAGCTTTCCATTTAGAGATGGTCATGTTGACCAAAGGTTGACCCTTATACCCACCAAACTAGTTGATAAAAGGCTCGGAGGCTGTGTGCTATGTGTCCATCGCACAAAGTTTTTTCTGTAGGTTTTAAGGGGAAAGTGATGCAAATTACAAATTGACCCTCAGCCTGGTTCTTTGATTCAACTTAAGGCTCGGGGGCTACTCCATATGGAGTGCGACTTTTGTTGCACTTTCATATAGAAATTCAAGATTGAAAGATATAAGACTAAGTTAAATAAGGCTTGAGCACATTCTAGCCGCATGGTAGTTCTCGCCTGCCTATGAAGACTCAACCCGATGAAATGCTCAAATAACACCAAAACTATTTGGTGAATCATTTGACTAAAATGTACTCAGGGGCTTGTCGTACATACATCTATAGGCCCAATAGAAGGTTTGGATAGTCTTGAGTACAGGGCTGGACACCGAGATTTATCTGACATGGAGGCTATGGCGTAGGACGACATAGTCTACTTGGCAAGATAGGAACCAGTTGAGGATTAGGAAAAGTACTCATAGCAATCAAAGTAGGACTCGCCTAGTAGAATCCGACTAATATTGTTGTAAACAACCAACCTATAACCCTGCGCCCGGCAATATAAGGCGAGGCAGGGACCCCCTCTAAAGCAATTCAATCCAACCAAAATACAGGACGTAGGGTATTACGCCATCTAGCAGCCCGAACCTTTCTAAATTGTGTATCTGCGTTTACCTTTGAGTTCCTAATCTCAATGAGTCCCACTAACCAAAACACTACCTCGGACAGCCCCCTTGGTAGGTTGTTGGGTCTAAACATCGACACCTCTTGAGTCTCTTCGGCATTGGTCATCGCGGTAATGTAATCTAATCCCTGATTTTAATCTTGTGGCGGTGGCTAGGTCTAAACTCATCGGAATTCTCCTCCTTGTTGAATGTCTTTGGTATTTATAGTTGGCGACATTGGTTGGGGTGCCTTCAAGGCCAAGTATCTGGAAAAAACCCTAAGGACGTTGCAGGCTTCCTCCTGGTGAAAGGGGAGGTCAATCAGAGCTGAAAATGAGCCAAGCCGATCGGCCTGGACCTTTGAGGCCCACCCACTTTTGACCTTCAATGCCCAAGTGCTTCATATGAAAGTTGTAGATCTCATCGAGCCATGCAATTTTTGCTATAAATTCAGCCCAATTGGAGTTCGGATCAGAAAGATATGGCTCATGCAAGTTTCAGCTCCTCCTGCGAGCCTGCAGTTCAATGTTCGTGGTTGGGGCTTTGAATATCCAAAGTTCGCGCCCAAATTCAACTTGTAGGAAAACCCTTCATTTATGTTGTATTTCCTGTGATTTTGCAATATGGTCCAAAATACAAGACATATGCGAATATGGGGTTGTTTTAGGTGCTAAGTGGCGGGTTGGTATACGAATATGCGTGAAAACACTAGTTAAATGGCACTTAATGTGTATCAATACAAGTAGCAACAATCCCCCCATGCTTAATCCTTGCTCGTCCTCGAGTAAGTCAACTCCTGCTTTCAAGAGAAATCAGTGTTGCCTTCCAATGTCATCCGTGCATTTAGTTACACACGACAAGACATATTGCTCTCTCTTCAAGTGTTTAGCATTAAAGTTCAAGTTGCAACCGGCTTATTTTTCATTGTGAAAGATAGACTAACAATGAAGAACAAGCCACAATAAAAGATAAATATAATGCTCTTCAACTTACGTGAACTCTAGACCCTTACCTTGCTATATCATGAAGAGTTTTTCAAAAATATGCATATCCAACATAAGAGAGATTCTCTTGCAAAAGTTCATGGAAACATTCATCTCATCAAGTCACTCAACCCTATACTAGATTATTTTCAACCTATTCTACTCATATGAAAGTGGAAAGCTTATGTGGAGCTTGGTAGGTAGAAAACAACCCTAGCAAAATATTATATCTAAAATATTGTCAAACTAAGAGAGAGATCTACTGGATTTACTGAGACTTGTCAAAAAGACCATGGAAAATAAATGTCGGAGAGGAAGAGAGATGGAAGACACACATTTAGATAGGTGGACATGTGCAAGCGGCAAAAGGATGATCCCGAGGCACAAAGGAAGTCCTTGTTATCGGATTGCATATGGTTGGAGAATTATGAGTATGATACAACGATGGTAACCTTGTCGAGCCAATCATTATGCTTCAAAAGATGAGGAGCTTATTCTTTCTTTTTTTCGTTTTCTTCTTTCTTTCTCTTCTTTTTTTTCCATTATGTTTCTTCCTTATTTTTCCGTTTTCTTCTTCTTCTTCTTCTTCTTTATTTTTGTTTCTTGTCTTCTCAAATTCTAGCATAACAAATCATGATCCAACCAGCAGCTATCAAGGATAGATAGTGCACTGACTCTCCCACCATGCTTGAATGATGCTCGTCGTCGAGCATGAAAAGTGAGTGCAAATTTGCTGCTGGTGGGTATAGAAACGACCTTCGAAAAATTTAATCATACCCATCTTAATAGGTTATGGATAAGGAAGATAATCACAAAAAGATATATGGGTTTAGGTGGATATCCAGTGAGGTTTGCAAATTTTCCAATGAAGAAAATCACAATGCATGGATAGTATACGCTAGCAAAACAAAGGTAACACAAAAGGAATGGCTAACTTCTAAGTCACATACCTCAATCCTAATCCAACTCATCAGAATATAAGTTTGCAATCTAAAGGTTTTATCATGAAAAGGCATGCATGCATATAGGCTTTGGTAGGGTAGAACTTTGCAAGAGATTTATGAATTTAGGTAGCAAAAGAGTTAAGTTTAATAAAAGCAAGATAAGTTATCAGGTCATCAGCAAACTTAAATCAGAGAGCAACAAAATGAATGTGGGTCTAGAATATAGTCATTTAACCTCCATAGTTAAAAGAGTTGGTATTTAAATCAATTTAAGATCATATTATAGAGAGCAATTAATCAAGGCATATACAACATCATGTAGGTAAACCATAGCAACTTTCATCATTTTTCCATAAGCAAAGGCAATATAAAACCTCAAGGTGAGCACATGGTCATGCCTATTTATTGAAAAAAAAAACAAATCTAGGTTGTCCTCCTAGTAGCCATGTTATTGTCACACAAAGGTTGCACCAGGTCGAAGGTTGAAAGCTTATATATATATAGGCATTTACCAAGAGATGGAAAAGGGAAGGTACAATAAAAATTTACTGTCTCATTGATGAAGTGTAGTGAAGCCTCCGCCATGATTAAGCATTGTGCATAGCATGGAAGAAGAACAATGAGCATCTTCTGGAGGTCAAGATCCTTGTACTCCATGTCATTTTAATCTAGCAAGTCTTCCCCTATGCTTAGCATTTGTGCTAAGCATGGAAGAAGTAGACAAAGAAGGGAGATCCAGGATATCCGATGATCAGTTGTTCGATGTGCAACTACTACGTCGAGTAGGCCCTTTGTGACCTTGGAGCAAGCATCAGCATCATGCCCAAGGTAATATTTGAAAGGTTGAACTATCCTACTGTTTCCCCTACCTTGATAAGATTGCAGCTAGCCAAGTCATCAATCTGATACCCCAAGGGAATAGTAGAGAATTTTCCAATACAAATCTGAGGTTCTTACATCTCCGTGGATTTCATGGTCCTCGACACAAAGGTGATCCGGGAATGCCCTCATTCTTGGGTGACCATTCCTAAATTTTGTCAAGGCAAGGATCCATCATGGAGCTGGAGTAATCCGAATCCACATTGGAGAAAGGAACAAGATGTTCAGGTTTCAACCAATGGAGGAGTAATGCTCTATCGGATTTAGTAGCCCAGCAGCCCACAAGGGGGTTACCTAAGTGGTTGATTTAGTAGGCAGAGAGGATTGTGAAACATGGAACTCAAAGGTGATCGTGAGAACATGAGGGTTTAGATAGGTTCGGGCCTTCAAAGTGTAATACCCTACGTCCTGTATTTTGATCTGTATTGCTTTGCGCTGGTACGTGGAATAGTTGATGTGCGCTAGGGAGGCACCCTTGGCTGCCTTATATAGGTTGATGACCTAGGGTTACAAGTTGGTTTGAATCTAATCTAGTCAGTTGCTAAATGGAAAGCAATCTAAGTCAGATTACAACTAACATCTCGCAATATCTAGACTGATTTGACTCGCCCGGCTTCCTTGACTTGTACTCCAAGTATCTTCATGTCCTCGGCCTGCACGTTCTCGTCGGGTGGGCCCACTTGTTAGGACTGGCCAGTACCCTGGTCGGTGGGGACCTATGGGTTACCCATATCCCTCAAGCCCCCGAGAGATGTGTACGCGAACAGGAACTTGAGGTCATCGCAGTGAAGCCTAGAATGTGGTTGGCTGAAGCTGTGATGGCATCATAGTGATGGAGAGGCTGCGCAGTGCTCAAAAAAGAAAAAAATCTGAGCGAGTGCAGAGCCATACACGTAGAGCGAAGTTGAGCGTCGAGCTGATGGACGCCGAGCATCCAGCAAATCAAAGCAAAGGATATGGAGGAATCCGCAAGACGCACTCTATTTTGAGTAGCCCCGAGCATTGAAGCAATTAGTAAAATCAGTCCAATGGTCAGAAAAGAAGAAAAACTTGATCCCAGAAGCAAATCCTAGT
Organism: Setaria viridis; assembly: GCF_005286985.2. Taxonomy (NCBI): domain Eukaryota; kingdom Viridiplantae; phylum Streptophyta; class Magnoliopsida; order Poales; family Poaceae; genus Setaria; species Setaria viridis. The sequence goes on from NC_048269.2 coordinate 5,685,748, forward strand.
GCCTGAGCACAAGGATAGGCGAAGCCACGGAGGCCTGCCAACAAGAAGTAAGTGCCCAGCCCCCAAGTACGAGGACTAGTGTAGCTACAAAGGCATGCCGACCTAAAAAAGGCGCCCAGCCCCCGAGTACAAGGACTGGTGGAGCCATAGAGGCACATCGACCTGAGATAGGCACCCAGCCCCCAATTACGAGGACTAGTGGAGCCACGGAGGCACGCCGACCAAAAGTAGGCGCCCAGCCCGCGAGCATCAGTGCAAGGACTGGTGGAGCCACGGAGGCACGCCAATCTGAGATAGGCGCCCAGCCCCCGTGTATGAGGATTGGCGGAGCCACGGAGGCACGCCGACCTGAAGTAGGTGCCCAGCCGCTGAGCATAAGCGCAAGGACTGGTGGAGCCATGGAGGCACGCCGACCTGAAGTAGGCGCCCAGCCCCCGAGCGTGAGCGTGAGGACTGGCGGAGCCATGGAGGCACGCTGACCTGAGATTGGCACCTAGACTGGCAGAGCCACACCAACCTGAAATAGGTGCCCAGCCCCCGAGTACGAGGACTGGTGAAGCCATGGGGGCACACCGACCTGATATAGGCGCTCAGCCCCTGAGTTTGAGGATGGGCAGTGCCACGGAGGCACGCCGACCTGAAGTAGGCGGCCAGCCCCCAATCGTGAGCGTGAGGACTAGTGGATCCATGGAGGCACGCCATGAAAAAACATTACGGGAAACCCGCATATTCCATCAAGCGCATGCGCCGCAATAACACAGAACTCGTAGATTTTGTCACTAGGGTTACAATGTCACATCCTTCAAAAGCCCAAGGGGTGTAGATCCATTTTCATTTCCACTAGACACACTCGCGCCACTGCCACCGCAATCCATGGAGCACATCGTCGGTGCTGCCCGAGTTGTCGCGGTGCCATATGTGAACCAAGAGCCTCACGGTTATTAGATCCAAATCCTAGGGAGTAGAAACTGAAGAAATGATGGTAGAGAATGCTTCAGATCCATCCACATACTGGATGAAATCTATGATGACAGAGGAGCATATCAAAGCGCTCGTTGACTGGAGCCTCCTCGGGCCCAAGGCGTTGCTCGACTGGAAGGTGACTGCCGAGCAAGAGTTCCCCAGCGAGAACAAGACAACGACTGTGGTCTTCACATCTTTGTTTGAGTGTGGATTCAGGATCCCTTGCAGGAACTTCTTTCGTGGATTGCTACACTACTACAAGATCGAGCTGGTACACTTGAATCCCAACTCCATACTTGATATCGCGGTTTTTATTCATCTATGTGAGGCGTACCTCGGAATCCCCCCACTTCAATCTGTGGAAGTATCTGTATTAGTTGAAACCTCAACAAAGAGGAAACCACAAGTGATTGGGGGATGTGGATTTTCACTGCGGCCTAAGAGAGTGTAGGAGTACTTCGACCTCCAGTTGAAGGAATCCAACAAGAGCTGGCACAAGGAATGGTTTACAGTCACCAATCAAAAGCCCAAGGTCCCGCCGTGTACCGGATATGCACTAGTTACTATGCTCGAGTGGTTGAACCAGCCGACCATGATGTAGCAAGTGCAAGTGAAGCAGCTGCTGGAGAAGATTATCGACCTGAAGGCGCGTGCACTCTTAACGCCAGAGCTGTGAGTATCAATTTATATCGGAGATTGACACAACCGATAAAGAACAAGGTCTATCCGGCATATGAATACACAAGGCCACTAGACCCAACTTGGGAGTTCCAGCAAAAGGTGACCAAGGAAGAAGTCGCCAATCAGGTAAGCAAGTTTTTTGGTGGTATCATCAAGAACAAGAGCTACCCCAAAGCATATTCCCTCAAGAGGCTGGTTGACCCGGTATGATCTTAACTGCATTGACTTGGCATTCTTGTTATGCATTTGTGTTGTCTCTAACTATTCTTGTTTATTGACCAAAACGCCGAATTTGAATTCTTTTGCCCGGTGCCACTTCCTGGAGGGGCCGAGCAACAGCGACCACCAAGTCCGACAAGCTGCCTGCCGACCTTGATTGGGAGTCGGACTCCTCCATCAGGTCAGATGAGGACATGCTGGAAGAGGTCGGCCAGGCCGAGGACTCTAAACCAATGGGATGCCGAACACGGTAGGTCATGAAGAAGTTTCCCGCCTCCAAATCCTAGAAGCCAAGCTTCAAGAGGAAGAAGGAGGATGGTAGGAAGGAGAAGGCTGCCCCGAGCACAGCCTCCGCGGCCAGGTCAGCCAGCGAAGTAGACGAAGAATCGGACACACCAAGCCCGGCCACCAAGAAAAAGAAGTCCGAGCTCCTTGAGACAACCGCGGCTGACATGGAGCGGATCAAGAAGATGTTGAAGGCAAAGATCCATAGGGGGCCTATCGAAGATGTGGTGTTGCCGCCACAGCCCTTGCGCCCTAAGTTCCGGGTGAAGCAGAGCACCATGTAAGTGCAATCTGGTTATATTGTCTATGTTGTGGTTGTTTTGCTACCTGTCTTGCTTAAATTGCTGCTTCCACTGACAATGCAGGAATGTCGTGCTATATGATGAATCCGGTAGGCAGCTGATTGGTTGCACGTACCAAGCTGAAGGGGTGAGCAACCGTGTCCCTGAATAGTCGCTGTCTTCGGAGGTTGGGGGGGTCAAGATGGTAGCGCCATAGTAGTTGTACCATCCCCAGTGCTGCAGCAAGGCATAGTCAGGGATATTGCATCTTCGAGTGCAGTTGCTGCAAACGCCGCTATGGTTGGCTCCGAGGCCATGGAGGTGTCCAGGGAAGAGTTGCCCAAGGATGATCCACTGTCAGAGAGGTCTGCTGGAGATGCTAGTGTTGGTGTGCAAGGTGGAGAAGATCCTGATACCCTTGAGTTTTCCATAACAGAACTTGTTGGGGATGCGGTGTGGGACAAGAAAGATCATTCCAAGCTGCGGCAGTCATTCTCTGAGATTTCTAAGTTGTTATTTGTAGGTATGCCGACCAACTCAGAGAACCTTCAACTTAAATCCTATTACTACTTTGCAGTGCTTTGATTTTTGGAGTGTAAACATGGCCTGGCCGCGCATGCTCGTAACAGGGCAAATGCGATCCAGCGAGCCGAGCAATATCACCTGAAGGTAGAGTGACTTGAGACCGACCTCAAGAAGGCCAAAGAAGACACCGCACAGAAAGACCTCAATCATGCCTTGCAGCAACAAATTCTTGCTGCACACTTGAAAGGTACATTGTGCCGACCTATTAACTCGGTCCTATCCTTGAAGTCTTGGTGCTGATGTATACTTGTTCGAATGAGCAGATGCCGAGGTGAGGGAGCAAAGGCTTAAGTGACACCTCAAAGAATGTAAGGATTCGAATGCTCATCTCTAGCAAGAGCACGACGTGGTGATTCACCATGAGTACGCTATGTCACAAAAGCTGGCTTACGAGGCCGCCTTGAGCAAAGAAACTGGCACTGCTTAGAAGCTGCACTGCAATATCTTCAGCATGACCAATCGGTGATTGCAGGGTTGGAGGTGGAGCTGGAAGATTTGCACAAGGCGGCTGACTATGTAATGGACATGGTCCAACCAGAGTCCGACCCAATTGCACCAACACAAATTCTCGATCGCCTCAAGGCCGCGCCGGGTCGACTGAAGAAGCTGCTGAAGAACACCATGGTAGAGTGCATCAAGAACGTCTTGGCCGTGTTGAAGACATACTTCCAGCAAATTCCCTTGGAGCGCGCTGGTGCAGGGGTCGCGGCCGACTTCTATGCAGATAAGCTTCTAGAACTGGTTGACCAATTTAATGATGTAGCGGAAAATATTGTTAATGAGCTGGACCTGTAAAATGAAACTTGTGGTGTATCAAATTGTATGATAAGACATGTGATGTAATTGACTTAACATATGCGAAAAGCTGCTAAGGTATGTCGCCGCTAAGCTCGTAGCCTTGGCTCTATCCCTCCCTTGGTGTATATGACAGGACAACGTGTAGCTGAGGTATGTAGTCGCTAAGCGCCTAGCCTTGGCTGACAAGCGTCCTGCTGAGAGAGGATCTCAAGCTTGTAGGAGGGGTGAACACAAGGTTGTCTAGGACACCAACCACACGATTTAGTCGTATTGCCTTTAGAGGGGGAGGAGAAGGATGCGAGATGCAGAGGTCGGCGGCTATGGGAAGCTCCCGAGCTTGAGAGTAAGTGGTCTATCGAATAGGCCGAACAACCCCCAAGCGTTAGGAATAGCTTGGGCAAAGGAATAGGAAGGCAGTAGGTACACAAAAAACCTAGGAGGTTTTATTCAGTCGGTAAAAAGGGGAAAATAGAATACATAGCTTTTAAGCCCTAAGGGTAGAAGCGTCGTAAGTGCTCAATGTTCCACGGATTGCAGACGCTTGAGCTGTCCGCCCATTGGAGTTGATAGGTGCCTGGCTGGATGACTTCTTTGATGATGAAGGGGCCCTCCAAGGGGCCGGCCAGCTTGTGCATGATCTTGGTGGACTTGATCCGGTGAAGCACCAAATCACCAACATAGAAGTGGCGTTCTCTAACATATCCATCGTGGTAGCGCCGTATCTGCTACTCGTGATGTGCATGCTGGATGAGAGCCGCCACTCGGTGCTCCACGAGGCAGTCAATGTTGACCCGCTAAATTGTTTCTGCCTTGCCTTCCTTGTAGTACTGCATGCGTGGGGCACCAAAGGCCGCGTCGAATGGTAAGACGGCCTCTGAGCCGTACACCATGAAGAAAGGAGTGTAGCCGGTAGCCCGGCTTTTCTGGGTGTGTAGGCCCTAGATGACATGGGGTAGTCACATAACCACTTGGTGGCGTACTTGGATGCGTTGTTGAAGATGCAAGACTTGAGGGACTGGAGGACCATCCCATTCGCATGTTTGACCTATCCATTGCAGCGCGGGTGCGCTACTGAAGAGTAGTACACATCAATGAGGTTGTCATGGCAGAATTCCAAGAACTCGGAGCCTGTGAACTGCTTGCCAAGGTCAGTGATGATCCTGTTTGGAACGCCAAAGTGGTGTGTGATCTCCTCTATGAATTGAGCGGCCTTAGCCAACTCGATGCTGGTGACAGCCTTGACCTTAATCCATTTGTTGAATTTGTCGACTGCCACGAAGATGTGGGTGTAGCCGCCCAGGGCGGTCTTGAAGGATCCGAACATATCTAGCTCCCAGCATGCGAAGGGCCAGGATAGTGCGATGGCATGTAGGGCTTGGGCTGGTAGGTGTTGTTGCTTGGAGAAGAACTGACACCCTTTGCACCTTTGTACGGGCTCCTTTGCGTCGGCTACCGCTGTTGGCCATAGAAGCCAGAGCGAAACACCCAACCGACCAAAGTGCCTGAAGCGGCATGGTTCCCCCATGTGCCTGAGTGGATTTTGTGGAGGAGGTCAATGCCCGCACTTCGTAGAATGCACTTCATCAAGATGCTTGTAGACACTGCCTTTCTATCAAGCTCCTTCTCGATGATGACGTAGTTTGTGTTGTGTTGAGCTAGTTTCTCGTGTTCTATCTTGTCCTCTGGCGCTAGCTAGTTGGAGATCAAGGCTATGAACGGAGCGCGCCAGTCTTCTTCTGCCTCAATCATCATAACATTAGTCGGAGCTAGGTCCGCCGGAGCCTCAACACTATCGTTGACCTGGTCTGGGTCTAGAATCTTGATGGAAGATTTTCGGAGAACTGGTATGAAGACATCGACTGGGACTTGGGCATGCTTCGAGCTGAGCTTGGATAGGATGTCAATGGCGATGTTGTATTCCTTGGGGAAATGTGGAACTCAAGACCAGCTAAGTGGGCCTCAAGTTTGTAGATTTCTGCACGGTAAGCGTACATGGTCTCCTTGGTGCAGTCCCAGTTCTTGTTAACCTGCTTGATGATGACATTGGAGTCGTCGTATGCTAGGATGTGCTTGATCCTGAGGGAAACAATGCGGAGGCCGTGGATGAGAGCCTCATACCCAGCGCCGTTGTTTGTGGCCTTGTAGTGGATCTGGAGGATGTACTTGAGCTACTTGCCTTTGTGGGACATAAAGAGGACCCCCACGCCGGTACCTTTGAGGTTGAGGGCACTGTCAAAGTACATTGTCCAATGTTCTAGCTTCTCCAAAGAGGGCGGCTTCTAGATCTCTGTCCACTCGGCACGAAGTCGGCTAGGATCTATGACTTAATCACATGACGTGGGCAGAAATTGAGGTCGAACTCACCGAGCTCTACAGACCACTTGACAACTCGGCTGTTGACATCCTTGTTGTGGAGGATTTCGCCGAGTGGGTACGAGGATACCACCCAGATCTTGTGCACCTGGAAGTAGTGGTGCAACTTGCGAGATGAGATGAGGATTGCATAGAGCAATTTCTGAACCTATGTGTAGCAAACTTTGGAATCGCTGAGGACCTCGCTGACATAGTAGACTGGTCTCTGCACCATGTGTGCATGGTTGGGATCTTCGTGTTCTGCAACTAGCACAGTGCTGACGACGTGCGTTGTTGTAGAGATGTAGAGTTCAAGCATTTCTTGGTCGTTCTTTGCCATTATGATGGGTGGAGTGGTAAGGAAAGCTTTGAGCTCTTCGAGTAACTTGCTAGCTTCATCATCCCACTCGAACTTGTTCATCTTTTTAAGTAGCTCGAAGAAGGGAAGTCCCTTTTTGCCGAGTTTGTTGATGAAGCGACTAAGGGCCGCCATCATGCCAGTAAGCTTCATGACGTCTTTCTTTTTAGCTGGCTTTGCCATATTTCTGATTGCATCAAACTTGATGGGATTGGCTTTGATGCCATGCTTGCTAAACATGAAGCCCAAGAGCTTTCCAAATGGGACACCGAAGGCGCATTTGCCTAGGTTGACTTTCTAGCGATAGGCCCGGAGGCTTTCGAAGGTTTCTGCCAGATCCGCTATGAAGCTCTCCTCATCTTTAGTCTTGACAACCACATCGTTGACATAGGCCTCAACATTCTTGTTGGGATACAAGGTAGGCTACGTGTAACAACTCTACCTAAATTAAGTGCTTTTAAATGTAAACCATTGTGTAATCCCTAATTAAAAAGGTGAAATGACCTTTATAACCCAAAGAAGTTCTTTTTGGAGTTCGAATTAAAACTTGGAATTTTATATACAAACATAAGTTTTTTCCCAAATAAGAGTTGTAAAACTTTTTAATTCAAACAACTTTTGTTAAAGGCACTTTGACTAATTCGGAGTGGAAGGAAGTCAAAAACAGCAATCAAAACCGGATGACTAAAGAACCCTAAAAAACCTCTTTAAGTCCTGGAATTCGAGTTTTCTTCCAACTTTGCAAGCTTTTACCTCACAAACTTCTATCTAAACTCAAGTCAGGCCCTTAATGAAGGTTGTAGTACCTCGAGTGTGTTCCAACTTTGTTACACTGAGCCAGGTCCAAATCAGGCCATAACCTGTTCAAAACCCCAGTCAAAGTGAGGTAAAACAGTCAACTCACCCCTAATGCCTTAAAAATCCGAAGTCTGGAAAACTGAGCAGGTTACACCTCTTGGCGAGGGTGTTCCTCCAATTTTCTGAACTATGCTCAAGAAATACCCTAAATAAAAGTTGAAGTCCTCAGTTTTTAGAACAACTCTTTCCATAACACCTTGGTCTAATTCGACTTGGAAGCTGCCCAAAAATCGACTCAAACATAGCTAAGTCCCTGAAATCTTATCTCTCCGGCCAAATTTGGCTAAGTCTGGAATTCCAGATTTTTAGCAAACTTTGGTACGAATTATCTTCAAATCCTTTCACAATCTAAACCGACACCTTAAACAAAGTTTAAAGAACGTCCAGGGTTGAGCAAGTTTGTTTAAAAGAGTTTTGGAAGTTGTGTTGGAGGGAAATATCAATGATATCCCCTAGCCCACGAAATCAACAGAACTTAAAGGCCCAGGCCCATCTAAGGTAGCAAAATTGTTGTCAGCCCAATATGAGAGGGAGAGGCCACGTTCCGCCTCGCCCGACCCGGAGTCCCGGGGTCGGACGCTCCCAACCCCTTGAAGACTAAACTCCACCTCGCCCGACCCGGAGTGCCGGGGTCGGACACTCCCGACCCCGTGAAGACTAAACTCCGCCTCGCCCGACCCAGAGGGCCGGGGACGGGAGTGCCCGACCCCCACCGCAAAAACTCCGCCTCGCCCGACCCTGGATGCGGGGGTCGGGCTCGCTCGGGTCCACCAGACGAATATCCGCCTCGGGCGTGGACTAGAGGATCAAGGCGCCGTTCTCGTGGGTCCCCCTATCGACCTCGCCATAAATGCGCCGCGGCCCTCCAAGCTGAAAGGGAGCGGCGTCCCCAACGTAACCGGTCACGAATACCTATGCGCGGCCATGCAGCGTGAGCTGCAGTAGCCACGGCTCCCTCTGATTTGCCGCAAAGTACTCATGACCCGCGCCGAACGGCACAGGAGGGCACATCGCTTGCTCTCGCGTCCCGCGCTCCCGATGACGGGGATGCGACGTCCGGGTCTCACGTTAATCAACATGGCAACAGAATCGGCCTTCCTCCCCGGCGGGCACAGATGTCGAGGCTGAGGCTCATCATCATGCTCGACGGCGACGGCGACCAGAGAGATCATCGACAAGATCGGGAAGAAATCACCCTCCCTCGACGGAGGCGCTGACAAGGACCGGAGGTCAGAGCGAGAGCGGCGGCCCTGGGGCCCTCTCCTTATGTTATTTTGTTCTTGGATTATCCTTTCTACTTCTTCTCCTGACACCTAGCTCAACTGTAACCCCGAGCTCCCTCTTGCGCTATAAAAGGAGGACCGGGGGTCCTGAGACAGGACACACTCTCAAGCAAATAGAACACTCCCGCACTGACTTAGAGCGCGAACGCACTCAAGAGACCTGGGATCAGTTCCCTCTCTCGCCCACCTGTAACCCCTACTACAGAACCCCGCATGGGTAACACGAGCAGCCTCGATACTGGACGTAGGGCCTTCTTTCGCCTGAACCAGTCTAACCCCGTGTCTCCCACACCACCATCTGGAGCCTTACGCGCATAAAAGAAATTCACTAGTCTAAAGTCTTGATCCGCAAATCTCGACAACGACAGTTGGCGCGCCAGGTAGGGGACCTTTGCGCGTACATCTTCAGCTTAAGATGGCCAGCCACAACACCAGCTTCGCTCCAGGCTCCCTGATCCGCTTCGGGAGTCTGGACTTCCTTGCCATTAGGGAGGGGATCGAGCTGATCCCTCTCCTCGTCTTACCTGCTCGTCCCACCATCCCCGGCTCCACCGCTGGGACAGTGGCAAGCGGCCAGGCGCGCGCCGGAGGGCCCTTCCCAGGGAGTCAGCTCTTCGAGCTGTGCAATGCCGCGGTGACTTACGGTCGCCTCCTGACGCGGTCCATGACCGTGTCGCCCACGAGCAACAAGCTCGCAGGCGTGGCGAGGACGATCTCCGACGACGGCTCCGACAACGGGAGCCACCACCCCTCGCGTGAGTGTTTCATGGCTGACGTGCACTCCGAGGGATCCAACGACGATGGCGCCGGAGGGAGACAGAGGACTCCCCCTCCGTGTGCTGCGGCTACGATCGGGGCCCTGGGCAAGGCCCTGGAGCGCCCTCGGTAGCCGGAAGTGCACGCGGCATCCCCCCAAGAGGTTGAGTGCCCCCGCCACGAAGGCGGAGCACGCAGCGGGCGCGCGACGTCCAGCCGCGCATCTGCGCGGATGAAGAGCGCCCTCAGCTCTTCGCTCATGCCAGCCAGAACATCGCTACCGCGGCGGCCCTACTACGGCGACTCCCCGAGCCAGCGACGCCCGAGGAGCGACGGGCGCGCCAAGAGGTGCATGACTTGCTCTAGGGCGCCACCGTCCAGCAGGCGGAAAGCTCCGCGTCCTGATGACACGGGCAAAATGCCAGCAGAGCGGCACCCGACGCGCCCCCAGAGAGACGGAGGGAGTCTGTCCACCAGCCCCCTCCTAGGGCAAACCAAGCCGCGTCCGCCCGGCGGCCACCACTGCCTGCAGGAGGAGGGGCTCGATCCGTTCATCGACGTGTCGGCCCCATCCGCGACGCCCGCGACACCTTGGATGCGCGGAGGCGCTCCCGCACGGATAGGGAGGACAGGGTAGATCACGGCTACCACGTCCACCGCGGCGGGCGCTACGATAGCGAAGAAGACCACAGCCCGAGCCCCAACACGGCGGGGCCCCGGGCCTTCTCCGCGCGCATCCTGAATGCGCCATTTCCGGCGCGCTTCAGGCAACCGACGAACATGGCCAAGTACTCGGGGGAGACGAACCCCGGGGTATGGCTTAGCGACTACTGGCTTGCATGTCAAGCCGGCGGGGCGGACGATGACCTATTCATCATCTGCAACCTACCACTCTTTCTGGCCGACTCAGCGTGAGCCTGGCTGGAACATATCCCTTCAGGACGGATCCGCTGCTGGAATGACCTGAAGGAGATATTCGTAGGAAACTTCCAGGGTACGTACACGTGCCCCGGCAACTCCTGGGATCTCCGGAGCTATCGCTAGGGATCAGACGAGTCCCTCCGGGACTACATACGACGCTTCTCCAGGAAGCGCACTGAGCTCTCCAACGTCGCGGATGCCGACGTCATAGGGGCCTTCTTGGCGGGAACCTGCTGCCGACCCTCGTCCATGAGCTGGGGCGCCAAGGCCCGCGAACCATGGAGGAGCTCCTCAATATCGCCACCAGCTACGCCTCGGGCGAAGAGGCTATTGGAGCGATCTTCGACCACTCCAAAGGCAAGGCAAAGCGGGAGGAGGATGCTGACGAGGGCACCTCCGACCGCCAGCAGAAGAAGAAAGGCAAGCAGCGGCGCGAGGCCCCCCTCGTAGCTGCTGTCGAGCGCAAGCGAGGACAGCCGCCCCCGAAGGGCACTCCTAGCTTCTTCGACAAACTGCTCGAGGGACCGTGCCCGAACCACGAGTTCCCCACGAAACACGCGTACAAAGACTGCAACCTCATGAAGAGGTACTTTGTAGGCAACCCAGTGAAGGGCGACCGGAAGCGGAAGCCCGATGAGGAGAAGAAGGGCAACGAAGAGAAGGAATATGGCTTCCCCAAGGTGGATGGCTGCTTCATGATCTTCGGCGGCCCGGTGGCGTACGACTCCAAACGCCGTCAGAAGCTGGAGCGCCGCGAGGTCTACGCGGCCGAGCCTGCGACGCCGGCCTTCCTCGACTGGTCGGGATCAACCATCACCTTCGATCGGTCCGACCACCCGGGACGCGTCCGGCATCCGGGATGCTACCCCCTCGTCATCGACCCCATCGTCAGCATGACGCGCCTCACCAAGGTGCTCATGGATGGAGGCAGCGGCCTCAACATCCTCTACGCCGAGACCCTCGATGCTGTGGGGATTGACCGCTCCCGCCTTTGCCCCAGCAAGGCGCCATTCCATGGCGTCGTGCTGGGAAAACAGGCAATGCCTCTCGGGCAAATCGACTTGCCCGTCACTTTCGGGACCCCTTCCAACTACAGGAAGGAGGTCCTCACCTTTGAGGTGGTAGGGTTCTGCGGAACCTACCACGCCATCTTGGGGCGACCATGCTACGCGAAGTTCATGGCCATCCCCAACTACACCTACCTCAAGCTCAAGCTGCCGGGGCCCAACGGGGTCATCACCGTCGGCACGTCTTTCCAAAAGGCGTACGAGTGCGACGTGGAATGCTGCGAGTACGCCGCAGCCATCACCTTCACCGGGGATTTGCGGTCCAGCTCACGGAAGGCGCCGAGGACCAGCCCAACTCTAAGCAGTCGGCCACCTCCTTTGAGGCCACCGAAGGCATCAAGGAGGTCCTTCTCGACCCCAGCAGCTCCGACGTCAGGACCGTGCGGATCGGCACTACCCTATCTCCCAAATAGGAAAGCGCGCTCGTCGACTTCCTCCGCACGAACAGCGACATCTTCACGTGAAGGCCCTCGGACATGCCCGGCATTCCGAGAGAAGTCGCCGAGCATTCCTTGAACATCAAGGCCGGCTCCAAGCCAGTGAAGCAAGGACTGCGCCGCTTCGACGAGGAGAGGCGCAAGGCCATCGGCGAGGAGCTCCAGAAGCTTTTGGTGGCCGGATTCATCAAGGAAGTGTACCACCCTGAGTGGCTAGCTAATCCTATTCTTGTATGAAAAAAGAATGGGAAATGGAGGATGTGTGTTGACTATACCGGTCTCAACAAGGCGTGCCCAAAGGATCCGTTTCCTTTGCCACGCATAGATCAGATAGTCGACTCGACCGCTGGGTGGGAAACCCTTAGCTTCCTTGACGCGTATTCCGGCTACCATCAGATCACGATGAAAGAAAACGACCAGCTCACTACCTCTTTCATCACCCCCTTCGACCCCTACTGCTACGTTAAGATGCCATTCGGCCTCAAAAATGCAGGGGCTACGTTCCAGCGATGCATGCTAAAATGTTTCGGGGACCTCATCGGGCGGACCGTTGAGGCTTACGTTGATGATATTGTAGTCAAATCCAAGAAGGGCGACCAGCTCGTTCCTGACCTCGAACTAGCCTTCGAAAGGCTAAGGGATAAGCGTATTAAGCTCAATCCCGAAAAATGCATTTTCGGGGTTCCGAGGGGCATGCTGCTAGGCTTCATCGTCTCCGTGCGCGGCATCGAAGCCAATCCGAAGAAGATAGCGGCCATCAGCGACATGGGGCCAATCCGAAATATAAAGGGAGTCCAGCGCATCATGGGATGCTTAGCGGCCCTGAGCCGCTTCATCTCGCGCCTTGGCGAACGGGGGCTTCCTCTCTATCGACTCCTAAAGAAGACTAACCGCTTTGAATGGACCGACGAGGCCCAGGAGGCACTTGACCGACTCAAGGACCTCCTGACGAAGGCCCCGATCCTGGTCCCGCCGACCGATGGCGAGCCCCTCATGCTCTACATCGCGGCGACCACCCAGGTGGTTAGCGCGACCCTGGTGGTGGAACGAGAAGAGGAGGGACACGCTCTCAAGGTGCAACGCCCGGTGTATTTCATCAGCGAAGTCTTGTCCAAATCCAAGGCGTGCTGCCCACAGATCCAGAAGCTCATCTACGCCGTCCTCATCACGAAGAGGAAGCTGCGCCACTACTTCACCTCCCACCCGGTAACGGTGGTCTCGTCGTTCCCACTAGGCGAAGTGATCCGGAACCAGGACGCCACGGGACGGATCATGAAGTGGGCGCTCGAGCTCATGGACCAGGGCATCACCTACATCCCCTGCACCGCCATCAAGTCCCAGGTACTCGCCGATTTCGTACCAGAGTGGACGGAGATCCAAAGGCCATCAGCGCCAGAGAAGCAGGAGTACTGGACAATGTACTTCGACGGGTCATTGATGAGGGCCCGTGCTGGAGCGGGCCTCGTCTTTGTCTCTCCTCTAGGCGTGCGCATCAGGTACATGATCCACCTCCACTTTCCTGCAACCAACAATGTCGCCGAGTATGAGGCCCTCCTCAACGGGCTTCGCATCGCCATCGAGCTGGGCATCCGTCGGCTAGACATCCGGGGTGACTCCCAGCTAGTCGTCGAACAAGTCATGAAGGAGTGGAGCTGCCACGACCCCAAGATGGCAGCCTACTGCAACGAGGTTCGCAAGCTTGAAGACAAGTTGGACGGGCTGGAGCTCAACCGCGTCGCAAGGCATTTCAACGAGGCAGCCGACGAGCTGGCGAAGGCAGCATCCGGCCGAATGCCCGTCCCCGACGGCGTCTTCGTCAGTGACCAGTTCAAGCCTTCAATCCGTTACCAAGAACCGGCGAGGGTCGGCGAAGCGCCACCAGCTCCGGGCCAAACGCCGACCCCGGGGTGTCCGGCAGCGGCCGCTTACCGCCGCTCCTCTGCTCTTGGGCCGCAGGCGCGACGGCGGGGGTGGGCTCCGTAGACCTCCGGGGAGCGCTCCGCGTCGACTCCTGAGGAGCGCCCCGGGCTGACTCCTGGGGGGCGCCCCGCGCCGGCTCCTGGGGGGCGCACTGCGCCGATTCCTTGGGGACGCTCCGCACCAACTCCTGGGGGACGCCCCGCGCCAACCCCTGGGGGGCGCCCCACGCCGACCCCAGGGGCATGGCCCCGGACCCTTGCGGAACCAAGCCCCGGGTGGACGGTCCGCCCGCTTCATCCCTCACGGCCGTTTATGGGCGCGCCTCCTGAATAACGAGCGCGCCCGAACAAGGGGATAGGACAAGCTCTTCCTCCTCCTCGTCATCCTCTTCATCTTCCTCCTCCTCCTCATCATCGTCATCATCATTGTTGTCCAACACGACCTACCCTCGTCGCCGCCGTTGGAACTCCTTGGCGGCCTTCTTCCTCTTTTTCGCCGACTCCTTGACCTTGCGGCGCTTCTGTTCCTCAGCAAGGAGATGGTTTTGCAGCCGTCAATCGGCGTCCTCTGGCACCGGTGGGTGCGAGTCCACGACCTGGGTCAGCATGCCCTACAAATACGAAAAGGCCCCGGGTAGTCGGCATCCTTGTCCTCCAACGCCTCCTGAATCCGCTGTCGGATCTCGGAGGGGGCGAGCGCACCCGTCGCAAGGACGGTACCCTCGGTCGACGTGCCCGAACAAACCCAGAGCATCAGCGGTGCCACTCGCCGGGCGTGGTACGCCCCGATGACCCCGGCTCCGGTCAACCCCCTCCTCTTCAATTGCTCGATGGCCTGCAGCTGGTCATGGAACCGCTTTTTCTCCTTTTCGACCGGTCCGTACGCCCACACCTCCGGCGCCGCCTCGATAGTGCGGCCGGTGAACTCCGGCAGGGGGGAGTTTGAGTAGTTCTTCCCATAGAACCACTGATTGTGCCACCCCTTGTGGGACGTCGCGATCTTCATCGCCATGTACTCCTTGGAGCGAGTATGGTGGAGGTGGATCCCGGCGCACCCTATCGGCACCGGGGGCAACCGCTGCTGGTTCCCCCTCTTCTCCGTTTTCTGGTACAGGCTGTAAAAAAGTACTTCCACAGCGAGAAGTTAGGCTCGATGCCCAGGAACCCCTCGCACAGCGTGATGAACGCCGTGATATGCTGGATCCCGTTGGGGTTGAGGTGCTGCAGCTCAAGCCTGTAGTAATGGAGGAGCCTGCGGAAGAAGCAGCTCAGCGGAGTCACGAACCCCCGCTCGTGGAAGTGGGCGAAAGAGACGATGTAGCCGGTGGGCGGCGTCAGCACCTGCTCTGACCCCGGGAACTCCCACTCACCCACCTCCGTCCTTTCGCAGAGGAGGCCTTTCCTCACTAGGCCTTCACCGCGTGAGGAGTTGAAGTGGGAAATGCCCCAGGATCCCATCGCTGGAAGAGGAAGGGACTCGACGGGGATGGGAAGAAAGGGCATAGCACTGAGCGGAGGAAGACGAAGCGGGAGCGAATGAGCTGAGGGCGAGCTAGGAAGGAGAAAAGACTCAAAGTCAGAAGGCGGGCGGAACCGGTGAGGCGGAGCCTTCGTTTTATAGGGAAGGCGTGAAGGAAGAGAAACTGACGCCCTTGTCGCCATAAATGCGGCGCTAGGTACGCTCCCATCACGCCCACTCTCTTTTCGGAAACCACGCGCACGACCTGCGGCAGAAACATCCCCTCCTCCTCGATTCACGGGTCGGCGCCCTCCGTAACTCCGTCTCCCGGAAGACGCGCGCACGACGTCCCCCACGTTCGGCCCAAGACGCAACACCCACCATGATTCAGGCCAAGGCCCACCAAAAGGTAATGAGGGGTACGGGGCTGAAAACGCCCCTACGGCCCATTACGATCCAGAGGTTCGAAGGCTGGCCCGCTGCGGGTTCGACAGCCGCCTCAGGATGCCCACGAGCGAGGGGTGAGAAGGGATGAGTCCGCTAGCGACCGTAACCCGGGCGTGCGATGGCCCCGGGCGTCTCAAGCTCACATTCGAGTCCAGACCGGCATCACAGTTCATGGTTTTTCCCCGAAGAAAGGCAACAAGCCCCCGGATCCGACCGAACAGACTCGGGAACTATATGAACTAGTCGGCTGGAGCCTGGGGTACGTCACCAGCCTGGCCCTAGCCGGACCCCCCCGAATAGGGACCGGGATCCCACTCGAATCAACCCGTTAGTAGCTCCAAGAGCACCACAGTTCAACCGACGAGGATAGCGTGGCACGGCTCGCCTCCTCCGTCCTAGCGAACGGACGCTTGAGGGTGAACGAATAAAAGTCGACCCAACCTCCGACCGGTCCCCTGCGACGCGCGGGGGCTCGGGAGCTGGCCTCGCAACCTAAGGCCACGCAGGTGGTCTTAACTTAAGGCTCGCGGACGGAAGGAAACGACCAGAAGTCCTCCCGCACCGAGTAGCGCATAGGATGAGTCGTCCAATCAATCCCTCCGGCCAACACCATCCGAACAGCTCCTCTGACCCGGGTCAAACGAAGAGGATCCCGTACTGGCAACCACTGCAGCCTCTGGAGGAGCATTCCCGCTCCACCACAGGCTCGGGGGCTACTATTGGGGGGAAATATCAACGATATCCCCTAGCCCATAAAATTAACAGAACTTAAAGGCCCAGGCCCATCTAAGGTAGCAAAATTGCTGTCAGCCCAATATGAGAGGGAGAGGCCACGTTCCGCCTCGCCCGACCCGGAGTCCCAGGGTCGGACGCTCCCAACCCCTTGAAGACTAAACTCCGCCTCGCCCGACCCGGAGTGCCGGGGTCGGACGCTCCCGACCCCTCGAAGACTAAACTCCGCCCCGCCCGACCCAGAGGGACGGGGTCGGGAGTGCCCGACCCCCTCCGCAAAAACTCTGCCTAGCCCGACCCTGGACGCGGGGGTCGGGCTTGCTCGGGTCCACCTGACGAATATCTGCCTCGGGCGCGGATTGGAGGATCAGGGCGCCAATCTCGTGGGTCCCCCTATCGACCTTGCCATAAATGTGCCGCGGCCCTTCCAAGCCAAAAGGGAGTGGCGTCCCCAACGTAACTGGTCATGAATACCTATGCGCGGCCGTGCAGCGCGAGCTACAGTAGCCACAGCTCCCTCTGATTTGCCGCAGAATACTCATGACCTGCGCCGAACGGCACAGGAGGGCGCATCGCTTGCTCTCGCGCCCCGCGCTCCCGATGATGGGGATGCGACGTCCGGGTTTCATGGTAATCAACAGGGCAACAGAATCGGCCTTCCTCCCCAGCGGGCACAGATGCTGAAGCTGAGGCTCATCATCATGCTCAACGGCGACAGCGACCAGGGAGATCATCGACAAGATCGGGAAGAAATCGCCCTCCCTCGACGGATGCGCTGACAGGGACCGGAGGTCGGAGCGAGAGCAGCAGCCCTGGGGCCCTCTCCTTATGTTATTTTGTACTTGGCTTATCCTTTCAACTTCTTCTCCTGATGCCTGGCTCAACTGTAACCCCGAGCTCCCTCTTGCGCTATAAAAGGAGGACCGGGGGTCCTGAGACAGGACACACTCTCAAGCAAATAGAACACTCCCACACTGACTTAGAGCGCGAACACACTCAAGAGCGTGAAAGATTGCCCCAAAGCTGGTCGGGCTTGCTACCCGAAGGGAGCCTCGACGCCCGCGCGCCAGAGCACGTTCGCTCGCGTGCCGCGCGCCGCGTGGCCGCCGGCTACCGGCAGCTCGCCGGCGCCCTATCACCGGCGCGACAGTGACAGGGCGAGGGCCACGGCGCCCAACCCGCGCCTGCGACAGGACAGGGTGAACGCCGGGCTAGCCAACCGCTGGCCGCGCGCGTGTCCGCTTCCTCCTGCCGCGGCTCTGCTCCGCCAACCGCGCGCGCGCCCGTCCGCCGGAGAAGCCGCCACGCCAAAAATCAGCCGGACAGCAACTTGCTAGAACATCTAAACGACCTCTTTCCCTTCCTTTTCGGTCAACAAGCGTAACATGAAAGTGGTTGTGTATGACATATGCTAACCCTCGCTTAAGGATGAGAACCTTGTGCACTTCGAAGAAGAGATATGCACCTACTCAATAAAGTTTGATTGTTGCTTTTGCACCATCGGCAAGACTGGCGTTTGTCATTTTCTGCACATAATGTTTCCTTATGGCTAAACAAGGTTTGGGGCTATGTGACTAATGGAAAGGTGAATCTTGCAGATGGCGCATCGCACACGCTCCGGCTCCATTCCCAGTGGCAGCGAGGTGCCTCCCCCACCTCCGCCTCCGACCACCCTCGAGGCGATCTTGGCGGCCCAGACCGAGCTGCTGAGGCATATCGCTCAGGGGCAGCAGCAGCAGCCCCAGGGAGGAAGGGCCCATCCACAACCCCATGTGGCTCACTACGAGGATTTTCTGGGGACCCAGCCTCCTCTGTTCCATAAGACAGAGGACCCGCTTGACGTCGATGCCTGGATTCGCGCTATTGAGTCCAAGTTCTCCCTTCTCACCGCCCATTGCCCGGAGGAGAACAAGGTTCAGTTCGCCGCGCAGCAGTTGTGTGGTTCTGCTCTCCTGTGGTGGGATCACTACCAAACCATGCAGCCGGCCGACCACATCGTTGGCTGGGAGGAACTCAAGACAGCGTTCAGGGGCCATCACATCCCTGAGGGTCTTCTGGAGCACAAGCTCAACGAGTTCCTGTCTCTCACCCAGGGAGGCCGCGATGTCCTACACTATGCGCAGGCTTTCAATGACCTGTGTCGCTATGCAAGCTATCATGCGGACTCCGATGAGAAGAAGAGGGACCGCTTCCGCAGAGGCTTGAGTTTGGAGCTCAAGGAAAGGCTGAATCCCATCAAGGTGGATTCCTACAATGAACCGATGAACCTGGCAATTTCCCAGGAAGATTGCATTAGGGCCCTCAAGGCCGACATGAAGAGGAAGGCCCCAATGCCGGCACCCAGCCCACCTGCCCAGAAATATAGAGTGGTTCCCCCACAAGCGCCTCGCAGGCCCGCACAGCCTGGGAGATGGGTTGCTCGACCTCCACTGCAGGCAGCACCTCGTTTCCCCGGATTCCAGCCGCAAGGGCCTCGACCTGCTCTCCCGATGCCACCACGCTCAGTCACTAGAAACCGCTGTTTCACCTGTGGCAACCCAGGACACTTTGCCAAGGACTGCCCCCACAACAAGAATCAATGACCCGGTCAGAGCAACACACTGGGCAACAAGGGGAAGAAGCCAAGGGTTCAGGTTTGACAAGGCAGGCTAAACTTCACCATCCTTACTGAACTCCTAGAGGGCGCACCAGTGATGACGGGTATCTTCTCTATCCATAATCAACCCGTCCTTATTCTGTTTGATTCAGGAGCATCTCATAGCTTCATTGGGTCCAAAACCTGTGCCAAGTGTGGCCTAGGGTTCTTTCATACAAAAGGGGCATATATAATCACTACACCCGGTGGGAAAGTATCCTCATACCAGTTGACCCGCCAGGTACCTATAACTCTAGGAAAGACCCTTTTTAAGGAAAACCTTCTTATCCTGGGAATGGAAGGAATAGATATTATCTTGGGTATGGATTGGATGACTCGGCATCGAGTGGTGCTAGACATCCCTGCCAGAGCCATCCATATAAATTCACACATTTATGGTAGCTCCATCCTACACTTACCCCACCGAGAGTGCCAAACTTCTCGTGCCTATTCCGTGTCTGAAGCCCGTTTGGAAGATATTCCAGTGGTGTGTGAGTATCCTGATGTGTTTCTAGATGATTAGCCCGGTATGCCACCTGATAGAGATATCGAGTTTGCTATTGAGTTGCAACCAGGTACTGCCCCAATTTCCAAGAGACCGTACCGGATGCCACCAGCCGAGCTGGCGGAAATGAAAGCTCAGTTGCATGATTTGTTGGAAAAGGGTTTTATTCGTCTAAGTACATCCCCTTGGGGTTGTCATGCCTTGTTTGTGAAAAAAGAAGGACGATAGTCTGCGTATGTGTGTGGACTACCGAACTCTCAATGCGGTGACGATAAAGAACAAGTACCCACTACCCCGCATTGATGTTCTGTTCGATCAGTTAGCTGGAGCAAGAGTGTTTTCCATAATTGACCTCCGTTCTAGCTACCATCAAATCAAGATCTGCCCGTGCGACATTCCAAAGACTGCCTTCTCTACTCGATATGGACTCTACAAGTACTTAGTCATGTCATTTGGGCTTACTAATGCACCGGCTTATTTCATGTACCTCATGAATTCGGTGTTTATGCCCGAACTTGACAAATTCATCGTGGTATTCATTGACGATATTCTGGTGTACTCGAAGAATGAGAAAGAGCATGCAGAGCACCTACATACTGTACTCCAACGCTTAAGAGACCACCACTCTATGCCAAATTCTCTAAGTGTGACTTCTAGCTGGACAGTGTTAAATTCTTGGGACACACCATATCCAGAGACGGTATAGCAGTAGACCCCAGCAAGGTGCAAGAAGTAATGGACTGGAAGCCGCCCACTTCAGTTCATCAAATTTGAAGTTTCCTTGGTTTAGCAGGTTACTACCGTCGCTTCATTCCTGACTTTTCAAAAATAGCTAAGCCAATGACGGAACTGCTGAAGAAGGGAATTAAGTTTGTGTGGAGCGACAAATGTCAAGAAGCCTTCCACGCCCTGAGACAGTTATTGACCTCTGCGCCAGTTTTAGCTCAGCCCGACACCACCAGGCCGTTTGATGTATATTGCGATGCCTCTGGCACTGGACTTGGTTGTGTTCTTATGCAAGACAGCCGAGTCATTACCTATGCCTCGCGAGTGTTACGGCCACATGAGTTGAATTACCCTACCCATGATCTTGAGTTAGCAGCAGTCGTGCATGCTCTAAAAATATGGAGGCATTATCTTATGGGAACCCGATGCAACATCTATACAGATCACAAGAGTCTTAAGTATATATTCACTCAAGCAGACCTCAACATGCGTTAGAGAAGATGGCTAGAATTAATCAAAGATTATGACCTAGAAGTGTATTATCACCCAGGCAAGGCCAACATAGTTGCAGATGCTCTCAACCGCAAAATCCATTGTAACTGCTTATCGGCGATTAATTATGCTGAGACCCTGTGTCATGAAATGGCTAAACTCAACTTGGAATTTTTTCCACATGGCACCTTAAGTCATATTTCTCTGGAGCCCACCCTGCTTGACTGAATAACTCTAGCACAACTAGAGGATGAAGAGATAAACCTTATGTTGACGTCAGATTTCGTCACTAGTAAAATCGGCGCCAAGAAGAGAGGGAATTGGCAAAGTACGGTTGGGAATCGGCCGAATGGTGCTACAATGCAAGATCGGCTGGTGACTTCTCCCTCGCTTCGGATCGTACGCGCCGGGGTCCCAATCGGTTGCCTTTTGCCGATTAGGAATCGGCCGATTAGGAGGTTGGTTTAATTGGGCCTGTATGGGCTTGGAAAAGAATAGAAGGATAAGGGGGAGATCAGCCCATGAAGTGTATAGTAACCAACCTAGCACGAATCATGCTTGTAAATATTCGTTTTCTATTTGAATTAGGGATAGAATTCTAGTCAGTTAAGGAGTCATCTGTACGGGGCTATAAATAGCCACCTTTGTAAATCTGTAGATATCAACAAATCAATACAACAAACTACTTTTTCCTTGTACTTACTTTCAAGCAGGCGGCTTCGCCAATACTTTTCTCTTTTTCACGAGTTTGTGCGGGTTGGCCGGGCTGCATTAGCTTGATCTCCGGCCAATTCTGTAAGTTCCGCTTATCGAGTAATATCTAAGCTTTAACTTCGAGTGTATCACTGTTGTTTCGTTTAGATTTATTCACTAGTTATCGATATTTACTAGAATCATAGGTTTTACCTGTCTTTCTAGATTTATCACCAGTTATCCAGCCAGGAATCTGTAGTTTCGGCTTTATTCACGTTCTGCTATTAAATTCATCTATTTTTATATTGCCGATTAGATCTATTCCTAGTGTTGTTATCATAGCGTTGTGTCGATTACTCTAGTAGTTTTCCGTCTACAAGGCTACAGTGATCGGCTGCCTTATAGCCAATTTCTTTATTACTGCAAATCGGCCGATTCGCTGATAAGCTCTCTCGAGATCGGAAACTTAGCCGATCGTCATTTCTGAACCTGACGCGTATTCTTCCTTGCCAATCAACAGGTCAGATTGGCTGGCACGCCGCGCGAACCGCACCAGGGCAATCACCCGAACAGGAGTTAAGCAGATTCTCCCAGGTCGTGTGTCAGACGCTGGGGATTCGGTTGACCGATTTCTAGCGCCAACACACTTTTGGCACGCCCGGTGGGACCAGTACAACCGCCATCATGTCGAAAGCTGCTGAAGTCTCCGAAGATAACGTCATCGAGGTGACGGAAGCAGATCTAAAGGATGACCAGAAGGAAGAACTGGATAAGCATACGGCACAGTTCCGGAAAGCTTGCTTGCAGTCTTTCAGTCGCTCCAGAAGTGGGGAGACTATCAAGAAGACTCCGTTTCCCGCTCCCCGCCAGATCACGATTTCTGAAGACTCGGCCAAAATGGCCGATATGGTTCAACAGTCCGTTTATCACGCCTTCATTGATCAGTCCCTGGTACTTTCAAATATGGTGTACAACGCCGTTGTCAACTCCTTCGCTGGTGGGATACCTCAAGGATACAGGGGACCGGCATATTTTCAGCCGATTCGACCAAATCAGAATTATTCGAATTCGGTTTCACAGCCGATCCAATTTTCTGTCGGGGGTTCAGGTGCTTCCTCATCATCAGCTCCTATGGGGTATAACTCCATCCAACTGTCTTCTACACCATTCCCTCCAGTTAGCCCATCGCCTTGGGGGGCACCATCAGCCACGGCTGGTCAGAATCAATCGGCCAGTCAAGGGAACCCACCATTCCAGGCATCTTTCCAGGCGGCCACTCGGCCGACCCTGCCGCCATACCAGCCTGTCGCACCGGAGGTCAACAAGACAGCAGAGCTCATGTTGTATGATGAAACAAGTGGCTCATTCAAACAGCCGATTTTCAATACACAGCTGGCTTTTACTCAGATGCCACCTGCTTTCACTCAGCATCAAGCTACTCCACCTCCGGTATACCAACACGTGCCAATACCTCAGCCAACGGTTCACCAGCAACAGCCAGATTGGTCAGCACGTATTGCGGAGGTGATTCAAGAACAATTCAGCTTAAAGCCGAAAGTACAAACTTACACCTATAGGACACCATACCCGTCTACATATGACCTATTGCCGTTTCCCCATCGGTATAAAGTTCCTGACTTCACCAAGTTCTCGGGGATGGATGATACTTCAACCGTGGAGCACGTGAATAGATTCATCATCCAATGCGGAGAGGCATCTACGCAAGATGCTCTACGGGTGCGGCTGTTCTCGTCATCTTTGTCCGGATCGGCATTCCAGTGGTTCACGACATTGCCACCAAACTCGATTATCACATGGGCCGATTTAGAAAGACAGTTCCACAAATACTTCTACGCCGGGGTGCGTGAGATGAAGCTGTCCGATTTGACCAGCCTCAGGCAAAGAAGTGACGAGCCGATATCCTCATATGTACAGAGGTTTCGGGAAATTAGGAACAAGTGCTATTCCCTGGCTCTAAACGACGCGCAGTTGGCCGATATAGCTTTTCAAGGCCTTCTGCCCCACATCAAAGAAAAATACGCCTCACAGGAGTTCGAGAGTTTGAGCCAGATCGTCCACTGATTGTCTGGACAAGAGGTACGTTCCTTCGATCCATGGAGGAATTTCCAGAAGAAAGTGGCGTTCCTGGAAGAGTTAGAGGACGAGGAAGATGTTGAAGTCGGACTTGCGGAGTGGATCAAGGGAAAGAAGCCGATATCATGCCCATTCGGCAAAAAGGAGCCGGAGGTGTTCGGTTTTGACACGACTAAGGCCGATAAAATCTTCGACCTTCTCCTCCAGGAAGGACAGATTAAACTCTCGCCGTATCATACAATACCTTCTGCCGAACAACTAAAAAAGATGAAATACTGCAAGTGGCACAACGCCACATCCCATGATACTAATGAATGCAAAATCTTCAGGCAGCAGATACAGTCGGCCATTGAGCAGGGCAGACTTAAATTTGAAGTGCCGACAAAATCGGCCAAGCCGATGAAGATCGACCAGCACCCCTTCCCCACCAACATGGTTGATACGGGGAAGAATTCGCTCCAAACAAAGGTGCTAACGTCCGAATCGGCTAAGAAGAGTGGCACCGTCGACCCCAGAAATCAAGCTACGCCTGAAGATGTCAAGGGGAAGCGGCGGATGGAGGACGACGATGGCGAATCAGAAGAGCCACGCATTACCTCCCAGTTCCTGCTCCAGAAATACCAACGTCAGCATGAACGCTCAAGATCCCGGGAAGAAGCGATGCGACGGCACGAAGATCATTGGAGGTGCCCGTTCTTCATCCACTGTTGGGAAAACAACCTCAGGCTACCTTCGGCCGATAATTGCCCAGAATGCAATGGCCCATATCGTGGCAATCGGCCGTTCAACAGGTCTCGCTCCAGAGACGGAAGGCCAGAACCGATCAGCAGGAATTCGCGCAACCAAGATGACCAGCGCCCTCCCGTGCGTGATCGGCTGGGGGGCAGAAGTGACCGATATGATCGGTCGGAAGATAGACGCCATGACAGGCAGGGGGGCAGGACTGATTGGCATGACCGGTCAGAAAACAAGGCCAACGTTCACAGCCAGCTCAAAGAGATGGCCGATGCTCGGGTGACAGACGAAAACCCGTTAGGACGCGAACCGGAGTGGGAACGCGCCAAGTCAGGGGGCAGACCAATAAACCCCAGGTGGTGTCTCGATGGGTTGACCAAGTCTCAAAAACGAAGAATCCAACGTCTCCGCCAATGGGAATAGCAAGAAGAGGGACAACAGAGCACGATGGACAAGAAGGAAGGAAGGCCTCGGGTGTGGCGCCCCAAAAGAAACGATAAAGGAGACGACGAATCGGCGGGTGACGAATCGGCAGCCGAGATCGGCATGGTTTTCATACTGCCGATGGAATTCATGACTCCCGCCGATCAACAGGATATATCGGCGATAGAAGAACAGACGGCACAGTTGGCTTTTGAGCCAATGATGGCCACGTTCAAGAAGCCCGAAGATGACAAACGACAACACATGAAAGCGCTGTTCCTTAAATGGCATGTCGACGGCCGCCCCCTCACTAGACTGATTGTAGACGGAGGAGCTGCGGTCAACATCATGCCATACGCTGTGCTCCGGAAGCTTGGAAAAAGTGACGACGACTTGACCAAGACGGACATGATGCTCAAGGACTTCGAGGGCAACGTGTCAAACGCTCGCGGCGCTCTCTGCGTCGACCTCACCATCGGCAGTAAGACCCTTCCTACCACCTTCTTTATTATTAATGGCAAGGGATCCTACAACATGCTACTCGGCCGGGACTGGATACACGCAAATTGCTGCATCCCGTCAGCAATGCATCAATGTCTCGTACAATGGGTCGGCGACAACATCGAGGTAGTCAACGCCGATTCCGCGTACAGCATCGCGGCAGCCGACACGCAGCAGTGGAGCTGCGAAACCGTCAGGTGCATATTCAGCAGAGTATGGGAAACTGATTTCCTGAAGGTCACCAATTTTGGCCTGCAGCCGATCCGAGCAGTCGGCTCTGAAGACTCAGAATAGATGGATCAGTTCGCCCGAGAAGATGGGAAGCTAGGGCACGGGTTCACGTTGGCCGATTCATTAGAGATGATAGACTTAGGCGATGGTACCAAACCAAGGCCAACTTACATTAGTGCAAATTTAGACCCAGAATACAAGTGTAAATTGACAAACCTGTTAAGAGAATTTAAGGATTGTTTTGCTTGGGAGTATCATGAGATGTCCGGTTTAGATCGATCTATTGTTGAACATCGGCTACCCATAAAACCAGGGTATCGGCCGTACCAACAGCCTGCACGGCGCTGCAATACTAAGATTCTACCAGACATAAAAGCTGAAATAACTCGGCTAATCGAAGCAAAATTTATTCGGCAATGCCGTTATGCCGAGTGGATCTCCAACATTGTACCAGTGTACAAGAAGAATGGAAAGCTACGCGTTTGCGTTGATTTCAGGAATCTTAATCAGGCCACACCGATGGATGGTTACCCCATGCCAACGGCCGATGTGCTGATCGACGCTGCCGCGGGGCACAAGATTATTAGCTTCATGGACGGGAACGCTGGGTACAATCAGATACTTATGGCCGAAGAGGACATACCCAAAACGGCCTTCAGATGCCCAGGCCATCTTGGTTTATTCGAGTAGGTGGTGATGACTTTTGGCTTGAAGAATGCTGGCGCTACGTATCAGAGAGCCATGAATTACATATTTCACAAACTCATTGGCATTCTGGTAGAGATCTACATCGATGACGTCGTAGTCAAGTCCAAAGGTCACGAAGAGCATCTGGCCGATTTACGAAGAGTGCTAGAGTGCACCAAGAAACACGGGCTTAAGATGAATCCCAATAAATGTGCTTTCGGCGTATCCGCCGGACAGTTCTTAGGATTCATGGTGCACGAACGAGGGATAGAGATCAATCGGAAGACCATAGCGGCCATCAACAAAGTCGTGGCCCCGCAGAACAAAACCGAATTGCAGTCTTTAATCGGCAAGGTGAATTTCATCAGAAGATTCATATCTAATCTATCTGGGCGGATACAGGCGTTCACACCACTGCTGAAGTTAAAGCCTGACCAAGAATTTATATGGGGGGAGGAGCAGCGCAAAGCATTGGAAGATATCAAGCAATACCTGGTCTCACCACCGGTATTGGTTCCTCCTCAGACTGGTAAGCCGTTTAAGCTATACTTATTAGCCGATGAAAAAGCTATTGGGTCGGCTCTAGTCCAGGAGTTTGAAGGCAAGGAACGGGTAATTTATTATGTCAGTAGAAGACTTCTGGACGCTGAAACAAGATATCCTCCAGTGGAGCGGTTGTGCCTATGTCTTTACTTCTCATGCACTAAACTCAGGCACTATTTACTGTCGGCAGAATGCGTGGTCGTATGCAAAGATGATGTAGTAAAATACATGCTATCACTGCCGATCTTGAAAGGACGAATCGGCAAATGGATCTTAGCATTATCAGAGTTCGACCTGCGGTATGAATCGGCAAAAGCCGTCAAGGGTCAGGTCATGGCCGATTTCGTCGCCCAACACTGCGGACCGGAGATTACCCTCGTAGAGCCGGCACCTTGGACTTTATATTTTGATGGGTCGTCATGTGGGGTCGGATCAGGAATCGGCATCGTTCTCATATCGCCTCGGGGGGCAAGCTATGATTTTTCTCTGCCGATAGAAACCACCGCCACTAACAATCAAGCAGAGTACCGAGCTGTACTGAAGGGCCTACAACTATTAAGAGAAGTCAAGGCCGATTCTGTTGAAATCTTCGGGGATTCCATGCTTATTGTGGATCAACTGACCGGAAGATCCGAATGCAAGGACGATGTACTAAGAATTTATTACGAAGATTGCTTACAGCTCTTAAAAGAATTTAGATCGGCAGTAATCGAGCACATCCCAAGGGACCACAACGAGGGTGCCAACAAGCTCGCCCAGCACGCATCTGGATATCGGCCAATTCTAGGCGCTATGGCTCTAGAACTCGCGGCCGATGACTGGCGAAAAGAAATTGCCGACTACCTGAAAGATCCGTCTAAAAAGGTGGAACGACGAGTACGTTTTCATGCTACTAAATACGTACTCCTCGAGGACGACCTGTTCTACCGAACGATCGACGGTGTTCTACTCAAATGCCTTGGAACAGAGGAGGCCAAGACTCTAATGGGACAAATCCATGAAGGGGTATGTGGAGCACACCAATCGGCCCATAAGATGAAGTGGATGATCAGGAATAATGGGTACTACTGGCCAACGATCCTCGAAGACTGTTTCAAATATTATAAGGGGTGTCAGGATTGTCAGAAATTCGGGAATGTCCAGCGTGCACCCGCATCGGCCATGAATCCCATTATCAAGCCATGGCCGTTCAGGGGATGGGGAATAGACCTTATCGGCCAAATTTACCCACCATCAAGCAAGGGGCACAAATTTATTCTGGTGGCTACCGATTACTTTACCAAATGGGTAGAGGCAATTTCGTTAAGAGCCGTGACATCGGCTATCATGGCCGACTTCGTAAGGGATCATATCGTCTACCGATTCGGCATCCCTCAGACTATAACGACCGATCAAGGAACAATGTTCACATCGGGGGAATTCGAGGAATTTACAACCGATATGGGGATCAAATTGTTGAACTCTTCTCCGTATTACACCCAAGCTAATGGTCAGGCCGAATCCTCCAACAAAGGTATAATTAAGTTAATCAAAAGGAAAATCGAAGAGCAGCCGAAGAAGTGACATCTATGTTTGACCGAGGCCTTGTGGGCGTACAGGATGGCTTGTCATGGGGCCACTAAGTTATCTCCTTATCAGTTGGTGTACGGTCATGATGCGGTACTACCATGGGAATCGAGGGCGGGATCGAGGCGCATTTCGCTCCAGGACCAGTTAACGGCCGATGAATACTCATCGCTCATGAAAGGGGAACTCGATGACTTGGCTGGCCAGCGATTGAGAGCTTTGATAAGCATTGAGGAAAACAAAAAGAAAGTAGCCAGGTGGTACGATAAGAAGGTCAAAGTTAAACAATTTTCCCCTGGGGACTTGGTTTGGAAGCTAGTATTGCCGATTGGGTCAAAAGATCCTAAGTTCGGAAAGTGGTCCCCTACATGGGAAGGGCCGTATAAAATTGGCAGATGTGCTCCAGGGAATGCTTACATTTTGGAAACAATAGAGGGAGAAGAATTTACTAGAGCTCTGAACGGAAGGTACTTAAAAAGATACTACCCCAGTATATGGGTCGGAGCATGAGGGATTGACCGTAATATAATCACACACAGCCGATACAAAACGGTTCAGGCACATAGTCGTCCAAATCGGCCGATGTATTCATTCGGTACGGATGATGGATTACACGGCCGACAAGATACAAGTCGCCCTTAGAACAAAAATATAATTCTTCTTCTTGCGCTCCCTCTCAGCTCGGCCTAATTCTATCATACGACGGATGTACTCCTCGTCCATCTCCGAAGCCTCACCAGCCTGTTTCTTACGTTCTCTCTCAGTCCGACCCAACTCTATCATGAGACGGAGGTACTCGTCTTCTATTTCTTTCATTGAAGCCTCCGCTTCGACTTGACGGGGGAGAGGGTGGCTCCGATCCATGGCCGGGCGCGAAGTTCCTGCCGCCGCGTCTTCAAGGACGACTCGCGGAGGAAGCGGATGACTCCTGTCGGTCGGAGATCGCTGGCGACCATTGCTCTCCAGAAAGTCCAAGACCACACAGGCCTCCGCGGTGATGTGTTCTTGAAGTTCGTCACGATGAGCCCTGATCAGGTCCTTATCCTCTGACGACAATGGGTCCTCAGAGTGTATGAGCTCAATGGCGCGTTCGAGCTCGGGGCTAAGACGCCGAGGCTGAAACAAAGAGAGATTAAAAAGGGGCATCCTCTTCCTAAGATCTAAAAAGAAAAAGGGGAATCAAGGCCAAGGTTTCACCTGGTTGACAGAGGAGGAGGAGGCCGACGAAGACATGACAGAAGGTCGCGCCGACGAGAAGGGTGAGAGAATAAAGCCGAAAGCCAAGTTGGTGCTCTCGGAAGGGGGAGTCTAGGCCGGCATTTATAAGAGAGAGGAGCGTGGATATTTGGCAAGGGCGCATCCCGTCGGAAATAAGAAAGGCAATAAATAGAAAGGGCGTCGCGAAGGACGGTCAAAGCAGTTATTAAATGTTCATACAAAATAGTCAGTGTTTTACAGATTACCCAGAAGGGTATCGATAGCTGCGATCGCCCGACGCCGGATCTGATTGGCAGAGTCCAGGACCCGTTGGTCTTCATCCGCCGATCCAGGGACTTCTGATGCGCTGCGGTGGAGTTTTAGGGCCTCGTGGGCCAAGTGTTGCCTCTCCCGTTTCAAATCGGCAATGACAGAAGGGAGTTCTTGGAGCCTTTTCTCTTCGGCACTGATTGCCTTGGTCACTTGCTCCATTTCCTTGGCGAGCTCTGCCCTCCGACGTTTGAGGCGGTCTATTTCACCGATGATCCCTGGGCGGGAGTCCTCCAGAAAATGGATACGCTGGTGCGCCTCTTGAGCTTGACGTCTGAACGCGTCCTCCTCTTCACGAGTCTTGGCCAGCTTGGCGCGATCGGCCATGTGACGGAGGGCTCTGAAGACCGGGATCCTCATGGACTCGATGAATGCAGCCGGCGCCAAGGCTTCCTCCGCCTCTTCTGGTACCCGTCCGCTGACGTCACCGAAAAGTTGCCGAATCGGTGAGGCATCTTCTACTAATCGGCCGATGTCCCCTTGAAGAAGGGATCGGATACTAGTAAGTTTGGCTCGGACGTCGTCAGGGATGGAACTCAAGGGGACTTGGTGGGAAGCGACTTCTTCATCATCGGAGAGGGCAACCGCAAACGAGAAGAGGCTGTTGTCAGGGGTATCTTGTTCCTGGAGATAGTAAAGAGGAAAAATAAATCGGCTGAGGGTGGAAGCAAATCGGCTAAATAAAGTCGGAAGATAACTTACCGCTTTGAAGCGAATTTCTTCGTGTTGCATTTGGGAAGCCGTCGTGCCTTGCTCAGGGGCTTGTACCATGGGTTCATCAGAAGAGGAAGACTCCACGACGATCGGCGCGGTGCTTGGACCAACTCCCTGAGAGAACACCAGTGGTTGAGGAGCGCTTGGCGTACCGATGACCTGTGTCAGAAGGTTGAATAAGTATATTATGCAAAAACCAGGGAGAATCGGTGAGATAGTGCTGTACCTCAACGGACGGAAGCGAGGGCGCGTCGATGGCCGATTGGGTTACTGCCGATGGTTGTGTGTCCATGGGAGTTCTCTGTGCAGTCTAAGATAAGAAGGATTAATATCAGGATGACAATCGGGAGAAATAAAACATAAGTTTAACTGAACGGCTTCTAACAACAATGATGCGGTGGCTGCCCCAGCTTGTGCGATGACTTGAGTATCGTCATCTTTGGTGGCCTGAGGGGGTGGCGCGGCCGGAGTCTCTGCCGATACAAGCATAGGAGGATCCGCCGATTCTATACGGGCTCGGACTCGGCGACTGGTCTTCTTGGTGATTCTCTTCTGAACTTGTTTCGATCGGCCAGCAATCACGTCCACGGTCGGAGCATCATAGCCGATGAGAGGGTAGGAGGTGTATGGATGATGACCCTCTATTAGCTGACCACTCCGGCTGTGTGTTGGAGGAGTACGATTCTCGGCCTGAAGAAATAGTAAAACCATTAGTGCTCAGTCGCGTTAAGAGGAGTAAAAATCGGCTAAGGAAAATACCTCGGCATTCGGGTCGATGTTGGCTGGATCCAAGAGGTTGCAGTATGTCGATGCCGAATTGCAGAAGAGGAATTGCTTCCAATCGGCCCACCAGAGTTTGAATGGCTGGACAGCAAAAGGAGCTACTATCCAGTTGTTCAGGTCAATGGTGTTAGAGTCCGGGATCCGGTCTCGTACCCGACTGTAGTCCAGACCGGATGTGAGCTCATCTCTGAACTTGACTCGGCCAGCGAAGTACACTTGAATCGGCAGCTGACCCATGCCGAACTGACGAGCTGCAACAGAGGGGTTGTAGAACTCGTACGTGGGGGCATCTTTCCCCGAAAAGAAGTTGGCTGGCAAGATTCCTGGCTTGATTAATTCATCGTTGAGTTCTTCGTCGAATCGGCCAGTGATTGAGTCGAAGGAGGTTGGGAGTTCAAAGATTGGGTCATCCCGCCGATAAGGAAACCAAACGGTTGCATCTTCATTAAAACCGTTATAAAAGCATCGAAAGTACTCGGCTACTTTTGTAGCAGAATACGTGCAACCTGGAAAGGCCGACGCTGCTTCACCAAAAGACATGCATCGGCGACCTTTGGTAGGATCTTCTGCCGATTCGATGTTGGGGAACATCATACGGTCCACCCTCTGCTGAGTGATCTCGCTCATATAGAGGTTCAGCCATAGGTTGATGAACCACCAGGGTCTGCCTAGATTTCCGATTGGCTCTCCCTTGGATAGTCTGACGCCGATTTGGTGGAGCATGTGGTACGCTGCCCCTAGCAAGTGTTTCCCAAGGGGAACACGGTTTCCTCTGGACAGTGCTTCGGCTAAAGCCTGGGTGTTGGTTGATGGGCCGGCGGCTCTTCCACAAAAGAAGTGTTTTTCTAACCACATCATTAAGAAGGCCGTGTGCTCCCTATTCTCAACGGACCCAGCTCTTTTATTACATCTGATGAATCCTTTCCACCCGCCGATTCCCCTTGTGTCCAGCCGATGTGACGTTGCGGCTAAAAGGTGGAAAGGTGTATCCGGGGAAGAAATGTCAAGGCCGGTCAACAGAACCACATCGGCCAGTGTTGGGGTCATAGGTCCGTGCCCAAATAAGAAAGCATTGAGTGCATCAGACCAAAAGTAAGAAGCCGCTATTACCAACGGCTCATTTCTCTCCATCTAGGATAAAGACAGGTTGATACACTGGCCGATTTTGAGCTCGTCCCATGAGACACTCTTTGACGCGGCTACCCGTTGGTACCACTCCCTCCAACCTGGGGTTTCATTCGGCCAGGACCTAAAAGTACCCAACCAGTGATCCAGGTCCATACCGGATTGTTTGAAGGGGATCCTGTGGGTTTCTAAATTGATAAGCTCTATTGGATCTGGGTTCCCCATAGGTCCGAGACAAATAAGGCCGGGATTTCCCGTAAGATGGATAGTAATGCGATGCCTAACCGCCTAAAAAAGGAAAGGGGGTGTAAAAAGGTAAGAAACAGATCTAAAGTAAATGCATTGCCGATAGAAGAAGGATTCGGTAAATACCTCTGGGATGAAGTTCCGTGTGGTCGGCGTGGTTGCCGGTGCAGATGCGGATGATGAGGCCGTGATGGGGATCGCCATTGGGATCTCCGATGAAGCTCCTTCTTCTGTCGATGGAGCAACTGCCGTCGCTACTACCGCCGGAGGTGTTACTTCCGGAGCATCGCGCGCTGGAGAGCTGCCAGAAGGAGCCGCCATTGGAGGAGAAGGGAAGAAGCGACAGGAGGATGGCGCTAGAAAGCTTCGGCGGCAAGGGAAAGGTGCTAAGGAAAGAAGAAGGCGCGCGCGCTGAGGGAGAAAGACGTGAGCTTGAAGATGTAGTGCGGGGTGAACCGCTATTTAAAGGACGCCCGAAGAAGGGGTAAAAATGGAATTTTTACCGCGCCGGCGTTTCGAGTTTTTCGGGAGTAGTGGTTGTCGTGGGCGCCCGTTTCGAAAAGATTGCAATCATCAGCTGGAAGACCGCGAAATGGAAGGATATTTTCATTGCGGCTGTTTCGGAGGAGAAGTTGAAAAGAATTTCGAAGTAAAAGACTATGTTTTACTCCGAAACTGGGGGGCATGTGTTGACGCCAGATTTCGTCACTAGTAAAATCGGCGCCAAGAAGAGAGGGAATTGGCAAAGTACGGTTGGGAATCGGCCGAATGGTGCTATAGTGCAAGATCGGCTGGTGACTTCTCCCTCGCTTCGGATCGTACGCGCCGGGGTCCCAATCGGTTGCCTTTTGCCGATTAGGAATCGGCCGATTAGGAGGTTGGTTTAATTGGGCCTGTATGGGCTTGGAAAAGAATAGAAGGATAAGGGGGAGATCAGCCCATGAAGTGTATAGTAACCAACCTAGCACGAATCGTGCTTGTAAATATTCGTTTTCTATTTGAATTAGGGATAGAATTCTAGTCAGTTAAGGAGTCATCTGTACGGGGCTATAAATAGCCACCTTTGTAAATCTGTAGATATCAACAAATCAATACAACAAACTACTTTTTCCTTGTACTTACTTTCAAGCAGGCGGCTTCGCCAATACTTTTCTCTTTTTCACGAGTTCGTGCGGGTTGGCAGGGCTGCATCAGCTTGATCTCCAGCCAATTCTGTAAGTTCCGCTTATCGAGTAATATCTAAGCTTTAACTTCGGGCGTATCGCTGTTGTTTCGTTTAGATTTATTCACTAGTTATCGATATTTACTAGAATCATAGGTGTTACCTGTCTTTCTAGTTTTATCACCAGTTATCTAGCTAGGAATCGGTAGTTTCGGCTTTCTTCACGTTCTGCTATTAAATTCATCTATTTTTATATTGCCGATTAGATCTATTCCTAGTGTTGTTATCATAGCGTTGTGTCGATTACTCTAGTAGTTTTCCATCTAAAAGGCTACAGTGATCAGCTGCCTTATAGCCGATTTCTTTATTACTGCAAATCGGCCGATTCGCTGATAAGCTCTCTCGAGATCGGAAACTTAGCCGATCGTGATTTCTGAACCTGACACATATTCTTCCTTGCCAATCAACAGGTCAGATTGGCTGGCACGCCGCGCGAACCGCACCAGGGCAATCACCCGAACAGGAGTTAAGCAGATTCTCCCGGGTCGTGTGTCAGACGCTGGGGATTCGGTTGACCGATTTCTAGCGCCAACACCTTATCATAGAGAAACTTGCACAGGAGGATGAGGGATATAAACATTTCCGACAGGATTGGAAAGGAGTGGTACATTATGAAGCTCGACTTCTAGTTCCAAATGACCCCGATCTTAAGAAAAAAATTCTAGACCAAGCACATCTTTCCAAGTTCTCGATTCACCCTGGTAGTACCAAGATGTACCACGACCTCCGACAAAATTTTTGATGGAGTGGGATGAAACCCGACATTGCACGATATGTCTCAGAGTGTGATACCTGTCAGCGAGTCAAGGCAAGCCACTTGAGGGTAGCTGGCCCCTTGCAGCCGCTGCCTATTCCCTCATGGAAATGGGAAGATATAAGCATGGACTTTATAGTCAGACTACCCAATACCTCCCGCAAGCATGATTCCATATGGGTTATAGTAGACCGACTAACCAAAACAGCACATTTCCTTCCAGTGCACACCACCCACGCCATACAGAAATATGCAGAACTGTACCTTGACCGGATTGTTTCCTTGCATGGTGTACCTAAAACGATCACCTTTGATCGAGGTAGTCAGTTTGTAGCACGCTTTTGGGAGCACTTGCAGTTTTCCCTTGGCATTAAATTGATTCGTAGTTTCACATATCATCCTCAAACCGATGGGCAAACTAAAAGGGTTAATCAGATTTTGGAAGATATGCTACGCACCTGTGCTATTCGTTATGACAAGAACTGGGATAAGTGTTTGCCATTAGTGGAGTTCTCCTACAACAATAGTTACCAAGCTAGCCTGAAAATGGCACCTTTCGAAGCCTTGTATGGACGTAGATGCCGAACCCCGCTAAGCTGGTCGCAACCCGGACAGCGAACGGTGTATGGACCTGACCTGGTCATGGAGGCCGAAGAAAAAGTGAGAGTTATCCGCAAAAATCTCAAGGCCGCCCTGTTTCGACAGAAGAGCTATTCCGATCAAAGAAGAAGACCTATTCAATTTGAGGTTGGGGATTTTGTATACCTACGGGTTTCACTGACCAAAGGTGTACAACATTTTGGAGTAAAGGGAAAGTTGGCTCCGCGCTATATTGGTCCCTATGAGATCATAGAGGTGTGTGGACCGTAGCATACCGAGTTAAACTTCCAGAGAAGATTGCAGTGATACATGATGTTTTCCATGTCTCACAACTCAAGAAGTGCATCCGGGTTCCAAATGAAATCATTGCCCCGGAAGAATTGGAGATCGAACCCGATTTATCATATAAAGAGTATCCAGTTAAGATCCTCGACCGGAAGGAAAGACATACTCGTCGGCAAATGGTAAAAATGTACAAAATTCAGCGGAGTAACCATACGGAAGACGAGGCGACATGGGATACGGAAGAGTATCTCAATGCTAACTTCTGCGGTTTTCTTTTCGATCAGGGAGGTACGTTGCACCAGCCACACTAGTTCTTTCTGCACTTGAATCTCGAGGCGAGATTCCCTTAAGGGGGGTAGGATGTAACAACTCTACCTAAATTAAGTGCTTTTAAATGTAAACCATTGTGTAATCCCTAATTAAAAAGGTGAAATGACCTTTATAACCCTAAGAAGTTCTTTTTGGAGTTCGAATCAAAACTTGGAATTTTATATACAAACATAAGTTTTTGCCCAAATAAGAGTTGTAAAACTTTTTAATTCAAACAACTTTTGTTAAAGGCACTTTGACTAATTCGGAGTGGAAGGAAGTTAAAAACAGCAATCAAAACCGGATGACTAAACAACCCTAAAAAACCTCTTAAGTCCTGGAATTCGAGTTTTCTTCCAACTTTGCAAGTTTTTACCTCACAAACTTCTATCTAAACTCAAGTCAGGCCCTTAATGAAGGTTGTATTACCTCGAGTGTGTTCCAACTTTGTTACACTGACCCAGATCCAAATCGGGCCATAACCTGTTCAAAACCCCGGTCAAAGTGAGGTAAAACAGTCAACTCACCGCTAATGCCTTAAAAATCCTAAGTCTGGAAAACTGAGCAGGTTACACCTCTTGGCGAGGGTGTTCCTCCAATTTTCTGAACAAAGATCAAGAAATACCCTAAATAAAAGTTGAAGTCCTCAGTTTTTAGAACAACTCTTTCCATAACACCTTGGTCTAATTCGACTTGGAAGCTGCTCAAAAATCGACTCAAACATAGCTAAGTCCCTGAAATCTTATCTCTCCGGCCAAATTTGGCTAAGTCTGGAATTCCAGATTTTTAGCAAACTTTGCCACGAATTATCTTCAAATCCTTTCACAATCTAAACCGACACCTTAAACAAAGTTTGAAGAATGTCCAGAGTTGAGTAAGTTTGTTTAAAAGAGTTTTGAAAGTTGTGTTGAAAAATCCGGAGAAAGATCGCCCCAAAGCTGGTCGGGCTTGCTGCCCAAAGGGAGCCTCGACGCCCGCGCGCCAGAGCACGTTCGCTCGCGCGCCGCGCGCCGCGTGGCCGCCGGCCACCGGTAGCTCGCCGGCGCCCTATCATCAGTGCGACAGCGACAGGGTGAGGGCCACGGTGCCCAACCCGCGCCTGCGATAGGACGGGGCGAACGCCAGGCTAGCCAACCGCCGGCCGCGCGCGTGTCCGCTTCCTCCGGCCGCGCGCGTGTCCGCTTCCTCCTGCCGCGGCTCTGCTCCGCCAACCGCGTGCGCACCCGTCCGCCGGAGAAGCCGCCACACCAACGCCATCCCGCGCCTCCGCCTGCTCGCCCAACCCCCACGGTAGCCCTCCGCCTCACCCGCCCGACAAACCAGAAGCCCCAGTCGCGCGTCGCCCAAGGCCAATCGCCGCCGGAGACCACCTGGAGCTCCGCCTCCTCTGCCCAATGGCGCTGCTGGCCAATGGCCACCTTGCCCACGCACCCGCCACTCCCGGCCTTATCCCTCCCCCACCGGAGCCCCGCCTCGACCCTTCGCTCCACCCCGGCCCTATAAAAGGGTCCCTCTCACCGGCAACGCCACCCCTTTGCCACTGCCCGCACACGCGCCACCGCTTCCTCCTCTGCGCCGCCGCTGAGCTTCTGTGGAGCTCACCCCTCCGCTCCACCCCGCACTCCGGTGACTTCGCCGCCCGCTTCGTCACCTCCCCGCGTACATCTCCGAGCAGTCCGTCGCCTCCCCGATGCCGCCGGTGCGCCGGAACGCCGCCCGCACCGCCACCAGCCGAGCTCCGCCACCGCCGCCGCGTTCCGCTTTCCACCGGCCATCTCCGTGGCCCCAATCCTGCCAAACCAAGCTCAGGTGAGCCCCCGCGCCCTCCCGGCCACTTGTCGTCCCATCATCGCTGGCGAACCGCCGGAAATTTTCCTGCCGCCGCCGCGCGCGCCCCGGGGACCACATTGCATCATCCCCAATCTTTCCAGGGGCCTGGACGTGAAACTAAAGGACCTCTGTGTAGTTTAACCTTAAACCCAGGGGCTAGCTTGCAAGTCTGCCATGGCTTTTCTTTTAATAATAAGCAGGAAAAGGGTTTAACTTTGGAAATGCCCAGTAAATCATAGAAAAATCACAAAAATACCAAACCACTTTTGTTGGAATCCTTGATCTGTCTAGTTTCTAAGCAAAATAAGTTTGCTCATGTTACTGTGGTAAATAAGATCCTATGCTTTTAATCATGGTTTAGGCCTTTTAAATCCTAATAAATAGAAGAAAGGTAGAAAAATTATGAAACCAACTCTGTGATGCTTGTTTATATGTGTAGAACCTCAGAAAAATGGTTAGGGCTCTGGTTTAACACTTTAAGTCACTGTTTTGACTTTAAATTGGTAATCTAAGTATAAATTTTCCTTTTTGCATAATAATTGTTCCAGAACTCAAAAAAATGTGAAACTAGTTGGGTTAGTTTTGTTTTGCTGAGAAGTTTGCAGGAAAAATGTAAAGTGTTATGCAAATCAGAAAGAAAAGCACCTTCCTCATTAAGCATGTGTAATTATAACGGGAATAGAATAAATAGTTAATCTCCTTCAAAAATTTTGAAAAATTCACCAATGCTCCTGTAACCTACCCTTAACACACTGGTTAAGTTTCACCCCCTGTTGCACAGTAAGTTTAAAGATAGAAAAAAGTTAAGTTCATTTCACCTTAAATAATGAAATGTATATAACTTCTTTTTAAGTCATCCGTTGGCCCCCAAACTTTTGCGGTGACCTAGTGACGGCTTGAAAGAGATACGGTAATTCTAGCAATGCCTTTAACTACTGTTTGAATAGGATGTCATTTTCAGTTAATTAAGCAACCTAAAGGAATAAAAGGAAAACACAAACTCTAATACGATAAATGAGTGGAAATTGAAAGAGGTACATAAAAACATTCAGAAATAAGTGATTAAGCTAATTGCACCCAAATCACCCAAATGCAACCCTTCACTCTCTTTATGCAACTCTAAAATGCGAAGAGCTATATATGTACACAATCGCCATTCAACGCGAACTCAAGTTTAAAGCGACCCCTCCCGTTAAAGTTAAAAGAAAGCAAACCTCGCCTTGTTATGGCTGTTGTAACTCTTGTTTTCAGCTTTGCCTTGCGTCGTTGATTAAACGCGCAAGTCCAACTAAGTGTTTGCATGTGCATGTCGTATAGAAGCAAATCTCACCGACAGAACTTACGAGCTCCACCCGGCACCGGAAGAAGACCCCGCTGCAGAACTTCACCCCTTCGAAGGCGAGCCCGAACCGGAGCAAGACCCCGAGGACTCACTAACTTTCCCTGAAGGCAAGCCCCGGTGCATGAATTCCCTGTTTTACTTTTATGCCAATTACAATGCGTATGATTGTGCATTTACATTTGTAGGAGTTGATTGAAATCGTAGATGCATGAACTTAGTACATTGATTTGAATACTAGTTGCTAAGGTCGAGTAGTTGCAATGCTTAATAGGTCTCGGTAAAAGCAGATGGCATACTACCGGAAGACATGTCTACAATCCTTGAGTCATACCAGGAGCGGGGAAGCTGTCAAAAAGGCTCCGTTTCCAACTCCCCGCCAGATCACAATCGCCGAGGACTCGGGCAAGATGTCCGAGATGGTTCAACAATCGGTCTACCAAGCTTTTATTGATCAATCCCCGGTGATTTCTAATACGGTATATAATGCCGTCATTAGCTCCTTGGCCAACGGCGTGTCCCAGGGATACCAGGGGCCGGCGTATGCCCCACCTATCACGGCCCCGACCAGGAGTTATCCAAGTATACCCTATTCGGCTCCTCAGCCGATCCAAGCTTCGACTGGAGGTTCCAGCACCCCTTCATCGTCAATCTCTCTGGGACCTAACGGCGCACCATATCTCCAGCCGTAATCCATTCAGTTATCCCCCACGCAGTGGTCTCCTTTGAATTCAGTGCCTTGGGGGGCACCATCGGCCACGACCGTCCAGGATCAATTGGCCAGCCATGGAAGCTCTCCGATCCAGGCACCTTTCCAATCGGCCACGCGGCCGGTGATGCCGCAGTATCAGCTAGTCACGTCGGAGATGAGCAGGGGGGCAGAAGCAACGGAAGCACTCCAAGGCGCTGCGCCGATCGTACTATATGATGAAACGGCCGGTTCACTGAGACAACCGATGCCAACTACGCAGCCGGCCGCGTCGCATCAGGCGCCGCATGCTTTCATCCACCACCCGGTCATCCCGCCGCCGGTCTACCAACACGTGCCGGTTCCACAGCCGATAGTCCATCAGCAACAACCAGACTGGACGGCACGCATAGCGGAGGTGATTCAAGAGCAATTCAGTTTTAAACCGAAGGTGCAGACCTACACATGCAGGACGCCATACCCACCTACTTATGAATTACTGCCGTTTCCCCATCGGTACAAAGTTCCTGATTTCACAAAGTTTTCGGGGCTGGATGATACCTCAACTGTGGAACACGTGAACAGATTCATCATCCAATGTGGGGAGGCAGCTACACAAGATGCTCTACGAGTGCGCCTTTTCTCGTCATCCCTGTCCGGGTCGACCTTCCAATGGTTTACTACGCTGCCTCCCAACTCAATAATTACATGGGCTGACCTAGAGAGGCAATTTCACAAATACTTCTACGCGGGGGTACACGAGATGAAGCTTTCGGATTTAACCAGCCTCATACAGAGAAGTGATGAGCCGGTATCCTCATACATACAGAGGTAGGGAGATCAGGAACAAATGCTACACTCTAGCCCTGACCGATGCACAACTGGCTGACATAGCCTTCCAGGGTCTTCTGCCTCATATCAAACAAAAATATGCTTCACAAGAGTTTGAGAGCCTGAGCCAAATCGTGCATCGATTGTCTGGTCAGGAAGTACGCCCCTTTGACCCGCGAAGGAATTTCCAGAAAAAGGTGGCATACTTGGAAGAGGCTGAGTCCGAAGAAGAAACAAAAATCGGCCTGGCGGAATGGGTTAAAGGAAAAAAGCCGATATCATGTTCGTTCGGTAAAAAGGAGCCGGAAGCATTCGGTTTCAACACATCAAAGGCCGATAAGATCTTCGATCTTCTCCTGCAGGAAGGACAAATCAAGCTCTCACCATACCATACGATCCCGTCGGCCGAGCAGCTGAAGAAGATGAAATATTGCAAGTGGCGTAATGCCACCTCCCACGATACAAACGAATGCAAAATGTTCCGACAACAAATTCAATCGGCCATCGAACAAGGCAGGCTCAAATTTGTAGTCCCGACAAAGCCGGCCAAGCCGATGAAGATTGATCACCACCCCTTCCCCACCAACATGGTTGACACGGGAAAGAATTCACTCCAGACCAAGGTGCTAACATCTGAATCGGCTAAAAAGAGCGGCGCCGTAAACCCTAGAAATCAAGCGGCGCCCGAAGACATCAAGGGGAAACGACGGATGGACGATGAAGGCAGAGGATCAGGAGAACCACGCAGGCCCATCACCTCCCAATTTCTACTCAACAAGTATCAACTGCAACAAGAAAGTTCAAGATCCCAGGAGGAGACAGTGCGACGACATGAAGATCACTGGCGATGCCCGTTCTTCATCCACTGCTGGGAGAGAAACCTTAGGTTGCCATCGGCTGATAATTGCCCTGAGTGCAACGGCCCATATCGTAACAATCGGCCATTCAGGAGGTCTCGTTCCAGAGATGGAAGGCCAGAGCCGATCAGCAGGAACTGGCGCGAGCAAGAAGATCGGCGCTCTTCAGTGCGTGATCGGCTGGGGGGCAGAAGTGACCAATATGACCAGTCGGAAGACAGGCGTGAACGAGATGATAGGCCGGGGGGCAGATTCGATCGGCGCAACCAACCAGAAGATAGAGTCAGCGCTCATAATCGGCTGGAAGACATGGCCGATGCTCGGGTATCAGACGAGAACCCCTTGGGACGCGAACTAGAATGGGAACACGCCAAACCATCGACTAAAACTGTAAACCCCAGGTGGTGCCCGGACGGATTGACTAAGTCTCAAAAATGAAGAATCCAACATCTCCGCCAATGGGAACAACAGGAAGAAGAGCAACAACATATGATGGACAAGAAAAGCGACAGGCCTCGGATTTGGCACCCCAAAAGAAACGACAGGGAAGACGACGACAACCAAGAATCGGCAGCTGATGTCAACATGGTTTTTATTCTGCCGATGGAGTTCATGACTCCTGCCGACCGACAGAACATGTTGGCAATAGAAGAACAGATGGCGCAATTGGCTTTAGAAGAAATGACAGCCACATTCGAGAAACCCGAGGATGACAAATGACAACACCTCAAGGCATTGTTCCTTAGGGGACATGTCAATGGTCGACCCATCACCAGATTGCTAGTAGACGGAGGAGCTGCTATTAACATCATGCCGTACGCCATGTTCCGAAAGCTAGGAAAGAGTGATGACGACCTGACTAAGATGGTAATATGATGCTCAAGGACTTCGAAGGCAACGTGTCTCTTGCCCGCGGCGCGCTCTCTGCGTCGACCTCACCATCGGCAGTAAGACCCTTCCCACTACTTTCTTTATTATTAATGGCAAAGGGTCCTACAACATGCTACTCGGCCGAGACTG
The DNA here is from genome assembly GCF_005286985.2 of Setaria viridis. Classification (NCBI taxonomy): domain Eukaryota; kingdom Viridiplantae; phylum Streptophyta; class Magnoliopsida; order Poales; family Poaceae; genus Setaria; species Setaria viridis. The sequence goes on from NC_048269.2 coordinate 5,728,110, forward strand.
GATACACACAAATTGCTGCATCCCGTCTACAATGCACCAATGCCTCGTGCAATGGGTCTGCGACAACATCGAAGTGGTCGCCGCCGATTCCGCATACAGTGTCGCAGCGGCCGATACACAACAATGGAGCTGCGAGAATGTCAAGTGCATATCCAGGAGGATATGGGACACTGATTTCCTGAAGGTATCTGATTTTGGTCTACAGCCGATCCGAGCAGTCGTCTCTGAAGATTCAGATTAAATGGATCAGTTCGTCCGGGAAGATGGGAAGCTAGGGCACGGGTTCACGTCGGCCGATTCATTAGAGATGATAGACTTAGGTGATGGCACCAAGCCAAGGGCGACGTACATTAGTGCTAATTTGGATCCGGAATATAAATGTAAATTGACAAATTTATTAAAAGAGTTTAAATATTGCTTTGCTTGGGAATACCATGAGATGCCCGGATTAGACCGGTCTATTGTCGAACACCGGTTGCCCATAAAGCCGGGATATCGGCCATATCAGCAACCCGCACGGCGATGTAATCCTAAAATCCTACCCGATATAAAGGCTGAAATCACGAGGCTAATTGAAGCAAACTTTATTCGGCAATGCCGTTATGCCGAATGGATCTCCAACATTGTACCCGTGTACAAAAGGAATGGGAAGTTACACGTGTGCATCGATTTCAGGAACCTCAATCAGGCCACGCCGATGGACGGGTACCCAATGCCGATGGTCGATGTACTAATAGATGCCACCGTGGGTCACAAAGTTATCAGTTTCATGGACGGAAATGCCGGATATAATCAAATACTAATGGCCGAGGAAGACATATCAAGAACGGCTTTCAGGTGTCCGGGTCACCTCGGTTTATTTGAGTGGGTGGTAATGACTTTCAGCTTGAAGAATGCCGGTGCTACATATTAGCGAGCCATGAATTACATATTTCACAAACTTATCGGTATTCTGGTAGAAATTTACATCGATGACGTCGTAGTCAAATGAAAAGGGCACTAGGAACATCTGGCCGATTTGCGGCAGGTACTGGAATGCACGAGAAAGCACGGGCTGAAGATGAACCCGAACAAGTGTGCTTTCGGCGTATCTGCCGGACAGTTTCTGGGATTCATGGTTCACGAGCGTGGGATAGAAATCAACTGAAAGACCATAGCGGCCATCAATAAGGTTGTGGCCCCACAGAATAAAACTGAGTTGCAATCCTTGATCGGTAAGGTCAATTTCATCAGAAGATTCATATCCAATCTATCCGGACGTATCCTGGCCTTCACACCATTGTTAAAGTTAAAACCCGACCAAGAGTTCGTATGGGGGGAAGAGCAACGCAAGGCGCTAGAAGACATCAAATAGTACTTGGTCTCGCCACCAGTATTGGTCCCACCTCAAACTGGTAAGCCATTTAAGCTGTATTTATCAGCCGATGAACGGGCTATCGGGTCGGCCCTAGTCCAGGAGTTTGAAGGAAAGGAACGGGTAATATATTATGTCAGCAGAAGACTTCTGGACGCCAAAACAAGATATCCCCCGGTAGAGTGGCTATGCCTATGCCTTTACTTCTCTTGCAGCAAACTTAGACACTATTTGTTATCGGTAGAATGTGTAGTCGTATGCAAAGACGACGTAGTAAAATACATGCTATCATTGCTGATTTTGAAAGGACGAATCGGAAAATGGATCTTGGCTTTATCAGAGTTTGATCTACGATATGAATCGGCAAAAGCCATCAAAGGTCAGGTTATGGCCGATTTTGTCACCTAGCACTGCGGACCAGAAATCACCGTCATGGAACCAGTACCGTGGACCTTATATTTTGATGGTTCATCATGTGGGGCTGGATCAGGAATCGGCATCGTTCTCATGTCGCCTCGGGGGGCAAGTTATGATTTCTCTCTGCAGATAGAAGCATCCGCCACTAATAACCAAGCAGAGTATCTAGCCATGTTAAAAGGGTTACAATTGCTGAGAGAGATTAAGACCGACGCCATCGAGATTTTTGGAGATTCCATGCTCATCGTGGACCAATTAATAGGAAGATCCGAGTGCAAGGATGACATATTAAGGATTTATTACGAAGATTGCCTCCAGCTTCTGAACGAATTCAAGTCTGCGGTTATTGAGCATATCCCAAGGGATTATAACGAAGAGGCCAATAGGCTCGCCCAGCACGTGTTCGAATATCGGTCGATTCAAGGTGCCATGGTTCTGGAGCTCGCGGCCGACGACTGGCAAAAAGAGATCGCCGATTATTTAAAAGATCTGTCTAAGAAAGTGGATCGGCGAATACTATTTTAGGCCACGAAATATGTGTTACTAGAAGATGACTTGTTCTACCGGACGATTGATGGTGTTCTACTCAAATGTCTAGGAATAGAGGAGGCAAAGACTCTGATGGGAGAAATCCACGAAGGAGTATGTGGAGCCCACCAATCGGCACATAAGATGAAGTGGATGATTAGGAATAATGGATACTACTGGCCGACAATCCTCGAAGACTGTTTCAAATATTATAAAGGATGCCAAGATTGTCAGAAATACGGGAATGTGCAACGTGCGCCCGCATCGGCTATGAATCCAATTATCAAGCCGTGGCCGTTCAGAGGTTGGGGAATAGACCTCATCGGACAAATTTATCCTCCGTCGAGTAAAGGACATAAATTCATTCTGGTAGCCACAGATTATTTCACCAAATGGGTGGAGGCGATCCCATTAAAGGCCGTAACATCGGCCGCCATGGTCGACTTCGTAAGGGATCATATCGTCTATCGTTTCGGCATCCCTCAGACTATCACAACCGATCAAGGAACGATGTTCACATCGGGAGAATTCAAGGAGTTCACGGCCGATATGGGGATCAAGCTGCTAAACTCTTCTCCGTACTATGCTCAAGCTAATGGTCAGGCCGAATCTTCCAATAAAGGGATAATTAAGTTGATCAAAAGGAAGATAGAAGAACAACCCAAAAAATGGCATTTATGTCTGACCGAAGCTCTATGGGCATACAGGATGGCCTGCCACGGGGCTACCAAGGTGTCTCCTTATCAGTTGGTATACGGTCATGAGGCGGTATTGCCATGGGAGTTGAGAACAAGGTCGAGACGCACGTCACTCCAAGATCAGCTGACGGCCGATGATTACTCCTCGCTCATGAAAAGGAAACTTGACGACTTGGCAGGACAACGATTCAGAGCTTTGATCAGTATCAAAGAAAACAAGAAGAAAGTGGCTAGATCCTATGACAAGAAGGTCAAAGTTAAGCAGTTCTCCTCGGGGGACCTGGTATGGAAGTTAGTACTGCCGATTGGGTCAAAGGATCCTAAATTTGGTAAGTGGTCTCCCACTTGGGAAGGGCCGTATAGGATCGGCCGATATGCCCCGGGAAATGCTTACATTTTGGAAACGATCGAAGAAGAAGAGTTTACTAGGGCTTTGAACGGGAGATACTTGAAAAGGTATTACCCCAGTATATGGGTCGGAGCATAAGAATCGATCGCAGAGTATGACAAGACAAAGGGGCCTGTCCCTGAACAAACACACAACCGATACGGAAGAGAAATCACCTAAAGGAAAAAATATAATCGTTGAAATCGGCCGATTTATCATTCGGTACGGATGATAAATTACACGGCCGACGTAGTACAAGTCGCCCTTAGAACAAAAAATGATCAACCACGCTTCTTCTTGAGTTCTCTTTCAATTCGGCCTAGTTCTATCAGAAGGCGGATACTTCGTTCTTCCATATCTTTCATCGCGGCCTCTGCTTCAACTTGGCGAGGAAGAGGATGACTCTGATCCATCGTTGGGCACGATGTCCCCACCACGGCATCTTCAAGGGCAACCGGATGAGGGAGTGGGTGGCTCCTATCAACTTGAGGTCGCCCGTAGTCATTGCCGTCGACGAAGTCCCAGATCCGTTGGACGTCGACGGGGACGTGATCTCTAAGTTCTTCACGGTGTGCCCTAATCAGGTCCTTGTCTTCTTGTGACAACGGCTCGTCAGAGTACACGAGCCCGATTGCTCGTTCGAGTTCAGGACTAAGGCGCCTTGGCTGAAAAAACCAACATATAACCGCCTAAAAATTGGAATGGTTTAAAGGAATCGAACTAAGAGAGGGTGGAGGCGGATCTCTTACCTGATTGACAGAGGAGAAAGAAGAAGACGAAGAAGACATGACTGCAAACGCTCCGACGGAAACAAAATCGAGAAAAAGGAATCAAGTGGAGCGAGTATTCTCAAGAGCGAAACCAGGGTTGGTATTTATAAGTAGAGAAAGCGTGGATGTTTGGTAAGATGCGTCTTGTCAGAGTATAAAGGGTAACAAATAAGAGGGTGCCGCGAAGGACGGTCAAAAGGCATTAATGTTCTTACAAGACGGCCAGTACTTTTACAGATCACCCAGAAGGTCGTTAATGGCTGCAATCACTCGACGCCGGATCTGATCGGCCGAGTCCAAAACCCGTTGGTCATCCTCTGCCGACCCTAAAACTTCTGACATATGGCGATGGAGTCTAAGGGCTTCATGGGCTAGATGCTGCCTGTCCTGCTTTAAATCGGCTATAATGGAGGGGAGTTCCTGAAGCCTCTTCTCTTCAATGGCTATCTCCTTGGTTACTTGCTCCATCTCCTTGGCAAGTTCTGCTCTTCGGCGTTTAAGGCGGTCTATCGTGCCGACGAGTCCAGGGCGGGAGTCCTCGAGAAAGTGAATTTGTTGGTGTACCTCCTGGGCCCAATGCTTGTACGAGTTCTCTTCCTCATGAGTCTTGGTCAGTTTGGCACGATCAGCCATGTGACGCAGAGCCCTGAAGACCGGGATCCACATTGACTCAATGTAAGCGGCCGGCGCCAAGGCTTCTTCTGCTTCCTTTGGGACCTGCTTGCTGACATCACCAAAGAGCTGGCGAATCGGCGAAGCGTCCTCTACCAGTTGGCCGATATCCTCTTGAAGAAGGGACCGTATGCTTTTGAGCTTGGCGCGGACGTCATCAGGGATGGAGCTCAAAATAACTTGACGGGAAACAACTTCCTCATCATCAGAAAGCGTGACCGCAAATGAGAAGAGGCTGTTATTGGGAGTGTCTTGTTCCTGCAAAATGATAGATGAAAAGAAAATAAGTCAGCCGATGGTGGTAGCAAATCGACCGAGGAAGATTGGGAAATTCCTTACTTCTTTAAAGCGGATTTCTTCCATCTGCATTTGCGAGACCGCCACTCTCGACTCTGGAACCTGCACCATTGGCTCGTCGGAAGAGGAGGACTCAACGACAATCGGCGCTCTGCTCGGACCGGCCTCTTGAAGGGTGATCGATGGCTGATCGGATAGCGTGGTTAGCGTACCGGTAACCTGCGTCGAAGCTAGTAAGATCATCATTCAAATATTAGAGAACTGAGTTGAAAGATCGTGTACCTCAACGGGAGAGGCGCTGGCATTTCAACAGCTGCTTGGGATGCCACCGATTGCTGAGGATTTACTAGGGCAGTCTGTGCAGCCTAATATAGGAAAGGTCAGTATTGAAATGACGATCAGGAAAATCGGACGGTGAGTTTACCTGTATAGCTTCCACCAATAATGATGCGGCGGCTGCTCCGGCTTCTGTAGCGGCTTGAAGGTTGACTTCTTCAGCAGCCGGAAGGGTTGGCGCAGCCGAAATTTCCGCCGATGCGATCGCAGGTGGATCGGCCAATTCTATACGAGCACGTACTCGGCGACTGGTTTTCTTGATGACCTTCTTCTGCGCCTGTTTCGCTCGGCTAGCTATGTCATCGACAGAAGGGGCGTGATAGCCGATGAGGGGGAATGTTGTGTACGGATAGCGGTCCTCTATCGGCCGACCACTCCGGCTACGTTTTGGGGGAGCACGGCGGTCAGACTGAAGCAATAATAAGAGTTAGTATATATAAAAAAAAAGGAAGGGAGATGAAAATCGGCCAGAAAGAGAGAGGTACCTCGGCATTCGGATCGATGTTGTCAGGATCCAAAAGATTGCAATATACCACCGCAGAAGCACAAAACAGGTACTGCTTCCATTCAGCCCACCATAGCTTGAACTGCTGAACGGCGAAAGGAGCTATTATCCAACCGGTCAGATCTATGGTGCTAGAATCTGGGATCCGATCACGCAGCCGGCTATAGTCAAGACCCTTGGTAAGTTCGTCTCTGAACTTTGCTCGGCTGGCGAAGTATGCATAAATCGGCAGTTGACCCAAGCCGAATTGTCGTGCTGCGACGGAGGGGTTGTAAAACTCATAAGTAGGGGCATCTTTCCCCAAGAAGAAGTTTGCCGGTAAGATCCCCAGCTTGATTAATTCATCTGTGAGGTCTTCATCGAATTTGCCAGTGGCTGAGTTGAAACAGGAAGGGAGTTCGAAGAGTGGATCCTCCCTCTGATAAGGGAACCAGCTGGTTGCGTCTTCGCTGAAGCCATTATAGAAGCATCTGAAGTATTCGGCCACCTTGGTAGCAGAATATGAACAACCAGAAAAGGCTGATGCCGCTTCGCCGAATGACGTACATCGACGTCAGACAGTGGGATTTTCTGCCGATTCGATGTTGGGGAATGTCATGTGCTCCACTCGTTGCTGGGAGATCTTGCTCATGTACAGATTAAGCCACAAGTTGATGAACCACCAAGGTCCACCTGGGTTTCCAATCGGCTCTCCTTGGGACAGCTTGATGCCGATCTGGTGCAGCATATGGTAGGCCGATCCCAATAAGTGCTTTCCAAGGGGAACAGAGGCCCCTATCGATAGTGCCTCAGCCAGAGCCTGCGTGTTGGTAGATGGACCAGCTGCTCTCCCACAAAAAAAAGTGTTTCTCCAGCCACATCATCAGGAAGGTCGCATGCTCTCTATTTTCGACTGTTCCAGCCCTTCTGTTGCATCTAATGAATCCTTTCCATCCGCCGATTCCTTTTGTATCCAGCTGATGAGACGTCTTGGCTAGATGATGGAAAGGGGTATCAGGGGAAGAAATGTCAAGGCCGGTCAACATGATCACATCGGCCAGGGTGGGAGTCATAGGCCCGTGTCCGAAGAGGAATGCGTTGAGGGCATCAGACCAAAAATAGGAGGCTGCTATCACTAAGGGCTCGTTCCTTTCCATTTGGGATAAAGACAGATCGATGCACTGGCCGATTTTGTGCTTGTCCCATTGGACTCTCTTGGAGGCGGCTATCCGTTGGTACCATTCTCTCCAGTCGGGGGTTTCATTCGGCCATGATCTGAAGGTACCTTACCAGTGATCTAGGTCCACGGTTGATTGCTTGAAAGGGATCCTATGGGTTTCCAAATTGATTAGGTCGGTTGGATCTGGGTTTCCCATGGGACCAAGACAGATAAGGCCGGGAGTTTCTGTGAGACGAATGGTAATCTGATGCCTAACCACCTAAAAAAGGAAAAAAGCGGAAGTAAGAACGGATCTAAGGTAAATGCGTTATTATTAAAGAAAGAGAAGTTTCGGTAACAACCTCTGGGATGCATCTCATCGTGGTTGGCGGGATCGCCGGTGGAGCTACGGATGCTGAAGCCGCTGCTGGGACCTCAGTCGAAGCTCCAACCCCTGCCGATGGAGCTCCCGCTCCCGCCGATGGAGCCGCCGCCGTTGCCGCTGGAGTTGCTACTGGTGGAGCTGTCTCTGGGGCTTCGGGTGTTGGGGAGGTGCCTGAGGGTGTTGCCATTGGAAAAGTGGAGTGGAATGTAGATGGAAGGAGATGCCAGAAGGAAAGACTGGAGGCTAAGGAAGGTGCCGGAGGAAGAAGAAGATCAGTGCGTTAAAGAAGGAGGACGTGAGTTCGTGAAGAGGAGTACGGGGGGAGCTGATATTTAAAGGTGGTCTGAGAAGGGGTAAAAAAGGAATTTTTACTGCGCCGGCGTTTCGATTTTTTTGGGAGGAGTGGTTGTCGTGGGCGCCCGTTTCGAAAAGATTGCAATCATCAGGCTGGAGACCACGAAACAGAAGGATATTTTCAATGCGTTTGTTTCGGAAAGGAAGTTGAAAAGAATTTTGAAGTAAAGATTATGTTTTACTCCGAAACTGGGGGGCATGTGTTGACGCCAGATTTTGACACATATGAAATCGACGTCAAGAAGGGAAGAAATTAGGAGATGCGGCAAGACACGGAGGTCGCGATTTGGAATCGGCCGATTGGTGCTACAGTTGAGGATCGACCGGTTGGTGCTACAGGTGAGGATCAGCCGATTAGTGCTGCAGTATTTCGGTGGATGGAGTTGGTGGAAATCGGCCGATTGGGAGGCTAGAGCAATTGGGCCAATATGGGCTTAAAATGAACTATGAAGATAAAGAGGGGATCGGCCCATGGGATCGTGATGATCGACTCCAATACGAATCATACTTGTAAATATTTGTTTTCGTTTAAAACTAGAGATAGAGTCCTAGTCGGTTAAGAGATTGGTTGTAACAGGCTATAAATAGCCGCCTTCATAGATCTGTAATCATCATCAAATCAATACAACAAACTATTTTTTCCTCGCACTTACTTTCGAGCAGGCGACTTCGCCAATACTTTTCTTCTTTTCACGAGTTCGTACGGGTTGGCGGGGCTGCATCAACTTGATCTCCGGCCGATTCTGTAAGTTCCGCTTATCGAGTAATATCTAAGCTTTAACTTCGGGCGCATCGCTGTTGTTTCGTTTAGATTTATTCACTAGTTATCGATATCCACTAGAATTCTAGGTTTTACCTGTCATTCTAGTTTTATCACCAGTTATCTAGCTTGGAATTGAACTTTCAGCTTTCTCATATCTTATCACTTAAATTACTGCTTTCTACATAGCCGATTCAGATCTATTCCTAGTTTTGCTACTGTAGCGTTGTTTAGATTACTCTAGTAGTTTTCTTTACCAACGTTGCTTGGTAATCAGCTACATTATAAGCCGATTTCTTTATTATAGCAAATCGGCCGATTCGCTGATAAGCTTTCTCGAGATCGGAACCTTAGCCGATCGCAACCTTTGGGATCTGACACGTTTCTTTCCTTGCCAATCAACAGGTCAGATTGGCTGGCACACCGCGCGAACCGCACCATGGCAATCACCCGAACAGGAGTTAAGCAGATTCTCCCGGGTCGTGTGTCCGACGCTAGAGATTCGATCGGCCGATTTCTAGCGCCAACAGCAACCCAACTATGAAGTCCATGGAAATATCCTCCCATTTCTAGACAGGGATTTCCGAAGGTTGAAGCAAACCCGCTGACTTTTGTAGGATTGGTTTAACTCTTCGGCAGGTGTCGCATTCGGCTATATACCTTGCAATTACAGGTTTCATCCTGGCCCACCAGAATCGCTGCTTTAAATCTTGGTACATTTTGTTGCTTCCGAGATGAATGGCGAACTTAGATAGGTGTGCTTCGTCCAAGATTAACCTTCTTAGGTTTTCATCCTTAGGAACTACTATCCTTTTCTCGAAATATAGTCCCCCATCTTCTTCTTGAGTGAGTTCAGAAATTTTTCCTTCTGCTCTCTGTTTATAAAGTACCTTGATCCATGGATCCTCCTTTTGGGCTGTTATGATTCTTCCCTTTAGGGTGTCTTGCATGATAATGTTCTGGAGGGTTCCTTGTGTTACTATTTCCAAGCTCAAATCTTCTAATTCTTCACATAAGGTATTAAGGCTAGATTGAACAGTAATGAAGTGGCATTGGGCCTTTCTGCTCAAAGCATCAGCCACCACATTAGCCTTACCAGGATGGTAGTGGATTTCCAACGTATAATCTTTAATTAGTTACAGCCACCGTCTCTGCCTCATGTTCACGTCCAGTTGAGTGAAAATGTACTTTAAGCTTTTGTGGTCAGTAAAGATACGACATTCACTACCTAAAAGATAGTTCCGCCATATCTTTAATGCATGAACTATAGCAGCAAGCTCCAAATCATGGGTAGGGTAATGCTCTTCATGGCGCTTCAGTTGTCGAGAAGCATAAGCAATGACTCTACCTTCTTGCATAAGAACACACCCTATCCCTATCCTTGAGGCATCACAGTACATGTCAAAGGGTTTTTCATCGGGTTGAGCTAGTACTACTGCTGTAGTTAGTAGCTTCTTTAATGTTTGAAATGATTCTTCACATTCAGGGCTCCACCCGAATTTCACTTCTTTCTTTAACAACTCCGTGATTGGCTTGGAAATTTTCGAGAAGTTAGGAATGAACCTATGGTAATATCCGGCCATTCCCAAGAAACTCCTCACTTCATGAACAAAGGTTGGTGATTTCCAATCCAATATGTCCTTGACTTTTCCAGGGTCTACCTCAATCCCTTTTTCTGACAGAACGTGCCCAAGGAATGGGACTTTCTTTAACCAGAATTCACATTTACTAAACTTGGCGTATAACTGGTGTTCCCGGAGTCTATTTAGAACAATACGCAGATGTTGCGCATGTTCCTCTTCATTTTTAGAAAAGACTAGGATATCATCTATAAAGACGACCACAAATTTGTCTAATTCAGGCATAAATACTAAATTCATGAGGTACATAAAATGCGCTGGGGCATTTGTCAGTCCGAAGGACATAACCAGGTATTCATATAATCCGTATCGGGTTGAGAAGGTTGTTTTAGGTATGTCTTCGGGCTTTATCTTAATCTGATGATATCCTGACCGAAGGTCGATTTTTGAAAAGACCTTGGCTCCAGCTAGTTGGTCGAATAACAAGTCAATCCGTGGTAAAGGATACTTGTTCTTGATGGTTACCGCATTCAAAGGGCGGTAATCCACACATAACCTCAATGTGCTGTCTTTCTTTTTAACAAATAGTGCAGGGCAGCCCCATGGTGAAGTGCTAGGTCAGACAAAACCTTTATCTAGCAATTCGTGGAGTTGGACTTTTAATTCTGCTAACTCCTTAGGTGGCATTCGATATGGCCTTCTGGAGATAGGAGCAGTGCCAGGTTCTAACTCAATAGTAAATTCTACCGCTCTATCAGGCGGTAGCCCAGGAAGATCTTCTGGAAACACATCTACAAACTCGTTAACCACAGGAATAGATTCTAGAGTCACTGCTCTAGTCTTTTTAACCATCTGGTCCAGACAAGGACGAGCGGGTAATTGGGGCTTAAAAGGATGGCCTCGGTCATCTTTCATACTAACGATCCGTTTATCCACCTCAATTTGAACTTTATATTCCTTCATCCAATTTACCCCCAAAATAATATCTATTCCTTGATCTTCCAAAATTAAAGGATAAGCACCAACCTTATTTCCAGTGTTTTGCACAATCATCTGAAGCAGTCGGACTTGTTTAGCTCCTGAATTCATGAGGCTGGCTATGGCATCAGCTAGCATTGGGGCTCTGGGTAAGTTTTCCTCGTGACCCCCTGACCCCGAAGCTCGAGGACCTCTCGGATCCATCATTCTGCCAAAATCAAACAAAGTATTAATATCTAAGTCATAGTTTGCCAGCAATTCCATGAGCATGCTTGTGTTTCACACACCACAACATAACTATTGTAGTTACACACAAACCACACTTATATACATTATTATTTATATTACATGACCTGGAGTTTGATTTTTACAAAACCACCACACTACTCCGTCCCACTGCGTTTATTTTGCATAAATACACAATAACGCTTCTTGGTCATGATCTTTCCTCAACCATCATAGGGATAAATGCCTAAATCTGCAGCATTTATTCCTAGTCAGGCCATTGCAGCCTGCAGAACATCCTGGTCCACCGTCATTACTGTCTGTCCCGGAGGAGCAACAGGCGGGGGCTGATTTACTGAATTCTCGCTTTCCGACTCCGGTCCGGGGTCACTTGAAGTGTAGGAGGTATATGATGCAGAGGTGCTGACACCAGAATTTCCTTCCATTTCTTATGGGTCTTCTTCTACTTCCTCGCCTTCCTGCTCGGCTTCACCCCACTGTTGCATAGGTCCATAGCCTTGTGGATCTAACCCATCTGCATTTGCATCGGCCCAGGCAAAGTGATGATTTTCCATTGGAGCTTCACCTAGATTATCTTCCATATCGACGTCAAAACCTTCTAAATTTTCATGAGCATACAAGTCGATCTCGGGAGCTACAGGTGGAGCCATATCACCCTCCACACCTACAACGTCCACCAACTGATCTACTTCTTCGGGGATCGGCGGCTGTGGTTCTTCTGGCGGTGGAGGTGGTGGAACATTTATTATGTTCTGAGCAGGTCCCTGAGCCTGCATTTCTTCTAAAGCCAGACGAAGAAATAATATTTCATCCAGCTGCTGAAATCTCTCCGCCTCAAGTCTGTTAACATTGGATTCAGCCTCTTCCTTTGCCCTTTCTGCTGTATTTCTACTGGCATCCATGAATTCCTTCATTGCCCTGAGCCTTTCTTCATATTCATCTATCCTCCTGGACTGTTCTCTCATAATCTTCTCCATGTCATGTTCCCTAGCCAGTGCTGCTTTCTTATACAATTCTTTATCGTGTCTAGCACCCATTACCTCCATCTTGACATCCTCATTTCTCTTTCTCTGATTGTAACATTCCCTGATGCAGGATTGATGCAGGTTATACATAGCAGTCATATAGTCGGAGGCAGCAGCAACCAGAACGTCATGCTCCACGCGAGAGGAATTCTTCAGTGCTTTGATCCTCCTTTTCCAAATCCCATCGTCTTGATGCTTTATGGGATAGAATTGAGTAGAGCTCGACCCTATTTCCACCTTATGTTTCTCGCATAGGTCCGTGAGAGCGGTCATAGTTGCCCTTTCAATTGTATCATTGAACTCTAAACCCTGCTCCATAATTTCATCAAGACGCCAATTGGGGTTTGTGTCTTCGTCTGGGATATGGACATAAATAGTATAACACTGCTTATGACAGGTATCCTCTTTCCTCCAATAATACTCCAGCGGATTATGAAAGCCTAGCTCCTGCAGTGTCTTCCATAACAACTGAACAAACCCTGGCTTGTTCAGGTAATGTCCCCGGGTCCATCCGTCCTGATCTGTGTATCCTTCTTGGAACATCCTATAAAAGAAATGGGGTTAGGTCTAACGGCACTCACCAAACCCAAAAGTTTTTAAAACATGCTTATGCAACATGATGCAATGACTCCTACATGCTCTCAGACTCATATACACACTCGTAGAAAAATTGGTGGCATCGCAATCTCTCCCTAATAATATACTATCAAACACTAGGGACACGCAGCAAACAGTTAGCATCTACAAAACAAACAACCTATTAATACTATTGCCACCTAAGACTCACGTTTTCTTTATTTAAAATAGAGTCTCAATTTTTAAATAGTAATATCTGTTGATTATCCCAACCTATGACTCTGATACCAGCTATGGCGGAACCGTCCAACTTAAACTGGTTTAAATGCGCCTAATCGCTGTCAAAACAGCAATTATCCGAGACGTACATAAAACAGTATAAGTCCGGTCGTGCGTCGAGTGTCCCTAGGACTCCTCGAACGATCCACGTCACGTCTCATAGCCATACACCAGGATTGTTTCCACGATGGGACAGCATCAACAAATATTACATTTTTACATACATACATGAGATACGAGTTATTACAGGATGTAGTTTGAAATAAACTTAACAGTGCAGGTTAGAAAGAGATTCTAGGATTTAAACATAAACCGTTTCAGGTGGGAGATGAGCATTTAAGTTTTCCTCTAAGGGTATTGCGAGACTCGTAACAATACCCTAATTTTTCGAGGCTTCCTCTTCGGCGGACTCCAGCGGTGCCTCTGAAAACAACCACAAGGGATAACCCTGAGTACGGGGTACTCAGGAAGGCTTACCCGACTAACCAATATAATAGTTTTTCTGGAACTAGATGATAGCTTTTTCGGTGTACTGGCTAACACACTTTTTGCCAAACGACCTTACTAAAAGTGAGACCTTAGCTTTATCTTTTATTCCAATTAAGTTATTACCTAACCATTCTAAATGATGACAAAAATGAATATTTTGCAAGCAACAAGGCATTAAGTTATACACTAAATCATTAGTGGAAAGATATTGCATTCATGAAATTATACTACGATGCTCAATAGTGATCAAGTGCATTCATAACCGAGAATTGCGGCGATCCGGATCAAATTACATCCTGCAGGAGAGTACCCTGACCACCAACTATGTACGACTACCAGGATCAAATTACATCCTGCAGGCGTCCTCTCATCAAAGATTTTTGGAAAGTACTCGCCACCACGATCATACCTTAGATGCTTGATCTTTCTCTCAAGTTGATTCTCAACCTCAACCTTATAAATTTTAAAGTAGTCTAATGCTTCATCCTTAGTTTGCAACAAGTAAACATAACAAAATCTAGTCGCATCATCAATCAAAGTCATGAAGTATCTCTTTCAACCTTTTGTCAACCAAAAACCTTTCGATTAGCAAACCCAAGGATTAGGAATAAGACTACCCGAACCCAGAGACGCACCCCCACATGGGACCCCACGTCCGGCTGGATCTCCATGTGACTTTCAGGCTACACCCCTGCCAATCTCTAGCACGTCAAGTACGGGTACGAAGTATTGCCGATCAGAGGGTCTACTAACCTACCGGGTTTACTGGTCCCATACCCAGCAAGTAATCAGGTGTCAATCACTTGATCAAAGGTTAAGACAACGATCGGGCCTTAACCAAATGAATTTCGCAGACAGAACTACATCCTTAGCTTCTATCCGCCTTTCAACTTCCAAGATACCTTTTCATAATTAGCATGTATGACCCAACATTTCACCTTAAGGTTTGGTAAACAAATTACTTAGGCAACTAAGCATTTCTAGACTAGGGTTACTTACTAAATGTTGGAACAAGTGACAAAGATGTCCTTAAAACAAGGTACGATAATGCACAAGAATGGGTTTCAACCAACTCCTAGACTTAGTGCATTCATATAGAAAATAACCGATAATTGGACACATGAAATAATAATTCCAAAATAAATAGGTATAATGCACCGGGGCTTGCCTTATTCTATAAAAATGTTAGCACTGTCCGATGAATTGGCTTTGTAGGGGATCAACTCAATGATCTCTTCAAACTCCGGAGATCCTTCTGAAAATTCCAAGAAATCCTCTTCCGGTGCTTCGGTGTCTATGATAAAGCATATGCAGGGGTTAGTGATGGAACTTTTTAAATACAAGGCTATACAACTTTCCTTCATGATAAAGTTGCAAGCCAACAAGTGACTGTACAATTTATCATGATAAAGTTGCAAGCCAACGCACAAAAACCCAAAAAGATTAACCCACCATTTTTATTTCCTTTATTAACCTTACCTTAGGCTTTTCTTTTTATTTTTAGGAAACGTTATAATTATTTTCTAGTCTTGAAACCTAATTTCCTATGAGTTAACAATAATTTTTGATTATGAAAATGTTATTCCATATTTTATGCATTTAATAAAGATTAAGTATTTATTTAAATACCTTAAAGAAAAGGCATGAAACAAATACTTCAATTTTTATTATTTTTCCTAGGGTATAAAAATTTAATGCATAAAGGAAAACAAAACAATCCTAACAAAATTGGTTTCACTAATTTTGGACACCCCTAGAAATTTCTGTGATTTAAAAGGTGATATTCGGATTTAATCTATTATTCTATAAAGAAAATCTAAATTTTTCCCGAAAAACCCTTGGCCTACTTTTCTCACGCACCCTCTCCCTACCCCCTCTCTCTTGCACTGGGCCCGCAGCTCGGACCCACCTCTTCTCCTATTCCTTCTACCCGTCGGCCCTTTTCTCCTCTACTGGGCTCACTGGGCCATTTTCTTCTCCTCTCCTCCTTTCCTTTTCTTGACTCGGCCCAACGACCCAACTCCTTCCTTTCTTTCTTTCGCGCAGTTTCCGGCCTGCCAAACCGGCCCACGGCCTGCTGGACCCAACAGGCCCCCGGCCTCTTTCCTTTATCGGCCGCCCGCACCGGTACTTGGGCCTATTGGACTCCCGGTCCACCTAATCACCATCGCCCGGCCACCCTTCTTCCTTCCCATGTTCTTCTGACGCGCGGGCCCACTGACGCCAGCTCCTTCTTCTTTCTCGCACCAAAACCCGAGTGCGACAGGGGGTGGCGCGGCTCGCCGGCCGGCACCCCACCGGCGATGGGGCTAGGTCGGGGAAGCATCCCCATGCCCTAGCGCACCTGTGCGCGGTGGTAGCTCCCCGGGAGGTGGCCGGAGCCATCCTCTTCACGGCGGCAGGCGGCGAGGCTAACGGCCGGCCATGGCCAAGCACCGCGGCGGCGCAACTCGCCCTTTCGACTACCTCTAAAGCTTCCTAGTACCCCAAGAACTTACCTACGACTAACCACAAGGAAAGACAGCGACGGCAAGGAGGTGCTCACCGTGAGCAGGGGGTCTTGCGGCGGCGGACGAGAATGGCGACGGTCACAGGCGCTCCGGCGGAGAAGCTGGACAACAAGTTAACCGGGCGGTAGGTGAGGTATCAGCGGAGGTGTGGGCGAGAGGAATCGACGAAAGATGCGTTGTGGCGGTGGAATTTTAGTTGGCGGCGGCGACTTGACAGAGAGCTACGGGCGGCGGTGAAAAACTAGGCAGTAAGAAGCGGCGGTGGGAACGGTAGATATTCAAGGGACTTACCGCGCGCATGGACGACACCGTGGCCTAGTGCTAGGCTTGCGTGGTGAGGAGGTGGCGTAGCTGCTGCGCTGGCGGACGACCGAAGACGCCGGCGACGACACGTCGTGCCCTGCTTCTGTCGCCCCCCCCCTTCTTTGTTTCTCTGACACCCGAAGTTCAGACCTCAACCACGGTCGATTTCGAATCCAATGGCCCCAAAGTCATTTAGGCAAACTTGAAGATAATATCGAGCTCTCCAATTCATATTTAAACTCTTACTCGAGATAAACATCCAAATGTTGGAAATTTTGAATTTCTTTCCCTCAGTTAACTGAATCCCTTTGAACACCTTATTCAGTTCGTCAGACCTTCAACATGGTCATAAGCACTTCTGTTAACTTAATTTCAGTGGCTCAAACTCATTCCTTTCAGTCCAACTACTACCCATTCGTGTTATACAACTTCCAAAGATTCCATTTTGCTCATAAACACTTATACCTTTTGCACTACATCCTTCTAAAATTTGCTCCAAACTTAGCTAGTTATTACTATTTTCAGACTTAGAGCTAAATTTTGAATTTGATCCCTTTAGCGTTCCTGATCAACAACACCCGAATATACTTGTCCAAAGTTCATACTTTATCATTGTATAGTTGCCTTGGTACACTTATTTGGAAAATTTGGCAGAAATCAATTTCAAAAATGGATACTTGCACTGCTTTTCTGAAAATCCATTTTCGGACAGTGAACAGTACACTCCTGTTTTAATTTTTCCATTGCTTTTCTTGAGATGTTTAGCACTAAGTTTAGTCTCCAATCTTGATTCCCAAAGTTCTAAACACTCTCAAGCTTCTATTCCATGTTTTTGGCCAATTTTTCTGAATTTAGAATTCAAAATTTAAATTTCGGTCAAATTTGACTCGAATTTGACTTTTAGCCAATTTCTTCTCTTTTTCTCCATAATTTGCCTTCAACTTTTCTTAACCATCTTTGATGATTGAAACACCAAGTGTGACAGATATTTGGTCTAGCTTCAAGCCGACCGCTCTTTCTCGATCCTGTGATTCGGAATCCCTTTGTAGGTTAACTTTTAACCGTACGTAGCATGGCCATGCATTTTCGAATCTAATCACTCGAGGGGCCCAGAGATATCACTCTCAATTACAGAGGGGCAAATCCCATCTTGATTGACCATGTCTTACAGCATGCTTCTTGACAAACCTGAAAGCTACCTTTTTAACTACCCTATCACGGTGTAGCATTTGATAGCCCCTAAGTAAGTCGATCCACATCTTGAGTACATGCGACAATCTCAAGTCTAAGGACAAAGCGTACATGTTGTGTAAAGAGAGAACTACTTCTCGTGTTGGGTCAGTCCTAGCACATGTCTTCACATGTGCCCACATTATTAGTTTAACATCTCCATGTCCATGACTCGTGAAACATAGTCATCAACTAATACATGTGCTAGTCTAATATTCATGTGTGTACTCACATGAACTCCGACTAGGGATAACTTTAGAATAACCATACAAGTAAAGAGTTTCACATACAATTCACATAATTGCAAATCAATTCAATTAGCCTTTAATGGATATTCAAGGAACACAATATAAATCCTGGATACAAATGGAATATCATCATCTCTATGATTGCCTCTAGGGCATACCTCCAACAATTCTTGTATAGCTACTTCGTGAGGCAACCCTGGATTGCCTTCTAGTAGGTGGTGCAAACATTTTTCAACCCAAAGGTCATGGTGTCATAGTAGTAGATGCCAAAAGATGTTATGAACGCCATTTTGTTTTGGTCAGCAAGGTCGAGGGCAATCAAGTGATAGCTCGAGTAACAATCCATTGGTCAGCAAGGTCGAGGGCGATCAAGTGATAGCTCGAGTAACAATCCAGGAAGCACAGCAGGGTGCTCCTAGCCATAGAGACTACAACCTGGTCGATGCGCGGAATAGGGAATGGGTCCTTAGGGCAGTGCCTATGGACGTCGATGTAATCGATACACATTCTCCATTCATCGGTTTTCTTTTTAATAAGGACTGGATTTGCTAAATAGTTGGGATGCTTACATTCACAGATGAATGTGGTAGCTAAGAGCTTATTGAGTTCTACCCTAATGGCCTCCTTGCGATCTTGGGTGAAATGGTGAAACTTTTTCTTGCCCGATCTTGTTGTCTTGCTCAAGTCCGAGGAGTGCTCAGCCAGCTCCCGCAGGACACCGAGCATATCGGATGGCTTCCACATGAATATGTCCAAGTTGTCCCAGAGGAAACTAGTGAGCGCGAGTTCCTACTTGGCAGAGAGGTCGGATCCTATGAGGCCGTCTTGGAGGGGTCTTCCAGGCCGAGGCAGATCTTCTTGACTTTCAGGTCGGGCTGCAGTGCTGTGGGCGTTGGCTCTGTCTTTGGGATCGCGAGCTAGGTTTGGTCAACCTTCTGGGCCTCGGCGAGCATGGCAGTGGTTTTTGCCAAGTACTACAGGGCTTTAGCGAGTTGTATTGCCTCCGTGTCGTACTTGTATGACGTCTCGACGTCACCGTAGATGGAGAGGACACCGTTTGGTGCCAGCATCTTGAGGACGAGGTAGGTGTGATGCAGAATCACCATGAACCTCGAGAGCATGGGCCTGTCAAAGATGGCATGGTAGGAAGTCTTGAAGTTGGCAACCTCGAAGTGAGATGCTCCGTATGGTAGTTGTCAGGCATGCCAAAGGTGACTGGCAAAACAACTCAGCCGATAGGATAAGATCCTTTGCCGGTGTTGGCGCTAGAAATCAACTGATCGAATTCCCAGCGTCGGACACACGACCCGGGAGAATCTGCTTAACTCCTATTCGGGTGATCGCCCTGGTGCGGTTCGCGCGGCGTGCCAGCCAATCTGACCTGTTGATTGGCAAGGAAATAAACGTGTCAGTTCCCAAAGGTTGTGATCGGCTAAGGTTCCGATCTTGAGAAAGCTTATCAGCGAATTGGCTGATTTGCAGTAATAAGGAAATCGGCTATAGTGCAACCGATTACCAGGCAACGTTTATGAAGAAAACTACTAGAGTAATCTAAACAACGCTACGGTAGCAACACTAGGAACAGATCTGATCGACTATGCATGAAATAGGTAGATTAAACAGCAAAGTATAAGAAAAGCCGAAAGTATCGATTCCTAGCTGGATAATTGGTGATAAAACTAGAACAACAGGTAAAACCTAGAATTCTAGTAAGTATCAATAACTGGTGAATAAATCTAAACGAAACGACAGCGATGCGCCCGAAGTTAAAGCTTAGAAATTACTCGATAAACGGAACTTACAAGATCGGCCGGAGGTCAAGTTGATGCAGCCCCGCCAACCCGTACAAACTCGTGAAAAAGGAGAAAAAGTGTTGGCGAAGTCGCCTGCTTGAAAGTAAGTACGAGGAAAAAGTAGTTTGTTGTATTGAGTTGATGATGATTACAGATCTACAAGGGTGGCTATTTATAGCCCCGTACAAACGACTTCTTATCCGACTAGAACTCTATCCCTAAGTTTAAACAGAAAACGAATATTTACAAGTACGATTCGTACTATTTTCACGCGCTTCATGGGCTGACCTCTTCTTCATCTTCATAATCTTTTTTAAGCCCACATCGGCCCAACTATTCCAACCTCCTAATCGGCCGATCACCTCTTTGGCAAGGGGGTAACCAATCAGGACCCATACGTCGAGGGCTCAGACTCATCCCAACCCTGGGGACTAAGGTCGGACGAGGCGGAGATCCTCCCTTGAAGGGTCGGGCGCGTCCGATCCCAAACCCCAGGGGTCGGGCGAGGCGGAGATCTTCCCTTGGAGGGTCGGGCGTGTCCGATCCCAAACCCCAGGGGTCGGGCGAGGCGGAGATCCTCCCTTGGAGGGTCGGGCGTATCCGATCCTAAACCCCAGGTGTCGGGCGAGGCGGAGATCCTCCTTTGGAGGGTCGAACGTGTCCGATCCCAAGCCTCAGGGGTCGGGCGAGGCGGAACTCCAAGGATCAATCGGCCGATCCTCGACTGTAGCATCATTTGGCCGATCCTCGACAGTAGCACCAATCGGCCGATTCCCAACCATCGCCCTTGTATCTCGCCGCATCTTCCAATCTCTTCTTCTCATAACGCCGATTTTACTCATGTCAAAATCTGGCGTCAACACATGCCCCCCAGTTTCGGAGTAAAACATAGTATTTACTTTGAAATTCTTTTCAACTTCCCATCCGAAATAGACGCCATGAAAATATCCTTCCGTTTCGCGGTCTCCAACCTGATGATTGCAAACTTTTCGAAATGGGCGCCCACGACAACCACTGCTCCCGAAAAACTCGAAACGCCGGCGTGGTAAAAATTCTGCTTTTACCCCTTCTCAGACCTTCTTTAAATATCAGCACATCCCGTACTCCTTACGAGCTCACGTCCTTCTTCTTCAACGCACAGGCTTTCTTCCCCCTTCAACACTTTCCTCAATCCTCCAATTCTCCAGCGCCTCCTTCCCTTCGCATTCCTTCCTACTTTTCCAATGGCGGCACCTTCAGGCACCTCACAAACGCATGAAGCTCCAGAAATGGCGCCTTCGGCGGAGATTCCAGTAGTGACAGCGGCGGCTCCATTGACGGAAGAAGGAGCTCCATCGGCGAAAGCTGAAGCTTCATCCGAGATCCCATTGGCAGCTTCATCATCTGCAGTTGCACCGGTGACTCCGCCGATTACGAGGAGCTTCATCCCGGAGGTCATTACCGAAAATTTCCTTTATTAGTAATGCATTTACCTTAGATCTATTACTTACCCTCGCACCCCTTTTTCTTTTTTAGGCAGTTAGGCATCGCATCACCATTTGCCTTACAAAAAGCCTCGGCCTTATCTGCCTCGGGCCCATGGGAAACCCAGATCCAACCGACCTAATCAACTTGGAAACCCATAGGATCCCCTTCAAACAATCAACTATGGACCTAGATCACTGGTCGGGTACCTTTAGGTCTTGGCCGAACGAAACTCCTAGTTGGAGGGAATGGTACCAGCGGATAGCCGCCTCCAAGAAGGTCCAATGGGACGAGCTCAAAATTGGCCAATGCATCGATCTATCCTTGTCCCAAATGGAACGGAATGAGCCGTTAGTGATGGCAGCTTCTTACTTTTGGTCCAATGCTCTCAACGCATTCCTGCTCGGACACGGACCCATGACCCCCACATTGGCCGATGTAGTCTTGCTGACCGGCCTGGACATCTCTTCCCCGGACACCCCTTTCCGCCTTATAGCCGCAACATCACATCGGCTGGACACAAGGGGAATCGGCGGGTGGAAAGGCTTCATGAGATGCAACAAAAGGGCCGGATCTGTCGAGAACAGAGAGTATACGGCCTTCCTGATGATGTGGCTAGAGAAGCACTTCTTCTGTGGGAGAGTAGCTTATCCATCTACCAATACCCAAGCTCTGGCCGAAGCACTATCAATAGGGACTTCTGTTCCTCTTGGAAAGCCCTTACTGGGGGCAGTCTACCACATGCTTCACCAAATTGGCATCAAGCTATCCCAAGGGGAGCCGATTGGAAACCTAGGTGGGCCCTGGTGGTTCATTAACTTATGGCTGAACTTGTATATGAGCGAGATCTCGCAGCAGCGAGTGGAAAATATGACATTCCCCAGCGTCGAATCGGAAGAGAATCTCACTATCCGACGCCGGTGTATGTCTTTCGGCGAAGCGACATCGGCCTTCTCTGGTTGCTCATACTCTGCGACCAAGGTGGCCGAATACTTCCGGTGTTTTTATAACAGCTTCAATGAAGATGCAACCGTCTGGTTCCCTTATCGGAGAGATGACCCAATCTTTGAACTCCCTTCTTGCTTCGACTCAACCACCGGCCGATTCGACGAAGATCTTACAGATGAGTTAATTAAACCGGGGATCTTACCGGCCAACTTCTTCTCAGGAAAAGATGCCCCTACATATGAATTCTACAACCCCTCTGTTGCAGCACGGCAATTCGGCATGGGTCAACTGCCGATTCAGGCTTACTTCATCGCCCGAGCAAAGTTCAGAGATGAGCTCACCAAGGGCCTTGACTATAGTCGGCTGCGAGATCGGATACCAGACTCCAGCACCATAGACTTGAATGACTGGATAGTAGCCCCCTTTGCTGTCCAACAATTCAAGCTATGGTGGGCCGAATAGAAACAGCACCTGTTCTGCGCCTCCGCATCGACATACTGCAATCTCTTGGATCCAGCCAACATTGATCCGAACACTGAGGTATTTTTCCCCTAACCGATCTTCATTCCTTTATTAATGCGGTTAAATATGTACACTAACATCTTGCTGTTACTTCAGTCTGAAAACCACGTTCCCCCAACACACAGTCAGAGTGGCCGGCCGATAGAGGATCATCACCCATACACCACCTTCCCCCTTATCGGCTATGATGCCCCTTCCGTGGATGTGATTGCCGGCCGATCGAAGCAGGCGCAGAAGAAGATTACCAAGAAGACCAGTCGCCGAGTACGAACTCGTATAGAACCGGCCGACCCTCCTATGATCACATCGGCAGAAACTTTGGCCGCATTGCCCCTTCCAGCTGCTGGAGAAGTGGATACTCAAGTCATCACGCAAGCTGGGGCGGCCGCTGCATCATTACTGGTGGAGGCTATGCAGGTAAACTTGTTGTCTCATCCTGCCGATTGCCATCCTCATACTGACTCATCTTGTTTTAGACTGCACAAATCACTCCTGTGGACTCGCAACAATCGGCAGCAACCCAATCGGTCATCATTACGCCCACACTTCCATCTGCTGAGGTATACTACCCTTCAACCGATTTTCCTAGTACTTGGATAATATTCTTATTTCAATCTTTTGACACAGATCACCGGTACGCTTAGCACCCCATCTAACCAACCAATGGTCATCTTTCAGGAAGCCGGCCCAAGCAAAGCACCAATCATGGTGGAATCTTCTACTCATGACGAACCAATGGAACCAGGCCCTGAATCGAGGATAACAGCCTCCCGAACGTAGTTTGAAGAAATTCGTTTTAAGGAGGTAAGAGACTTCTCCCCCTTACTCGGCCGATTTGCTATCATCATCGGCTGACTTGTTCTTCTTCTTGACTTACTATTTTACAGGAACAGGACACCCCCAACAACAGCCTTTTCTCGTTTGCTGTCGCACTCTCCGATGATGAGGAAGTCGCTTCTCGCCAGGTCACCTTGAGCTCTGTCCCTGATGACGTGCGTGCCAAACTCGCAAGCATCTGATCCCTTCTTCAAGAGGATATCGGCCGATTGGTAGAAGACGCCTTGCCGATTCGGCAACTTTTTGGTGACGTCAGCGGGCGAGTACCAGAAGAAGCGGAAGAGGCCTTAGTGCCGGCCACATATATCGAGTCGATGAGGATTCCGGTCTTTAGGGCCCTGCGCCATATGGCCGACCGCGCCAAGCTGACCAAGACTCGTGAAGAAGAAGACACGTACAAGCGTCAGGCTCAAGAGGTGCATCAACGGATTCACTTTCTAGAAGACTCTCGCCCGGGAATCGTCGGCACGATAGATCTCCTCAAGCGCCGAAGGGCAGAGCTTGCCAAGGAGATGGAGCAGGTGACCAAAGCAATAGATGCCGAAGAGAAGAGGCTTCAAGAACTCCCTTCCGTTATCGCCGATTTGAAACGGGAGAGGCAGCACCTAGCTCACGAAGCCCTCAGACTCCACCGCCACATGTCAGAAGTCCCCGGATCGGTAGAGGATGACCAACGGGTCCTGGACTCTGCCGATCAGATCCGGCGCTGAGCGGTCGCAGCTATCGATGCCCTTCTGGGTGACCTGTAAAAGTACTGGCAGTTCTTGTATAAACATTTAATGCCCCCTTTGACCGTCCTTCGTGGCGCCCCCTTTATTTATTACCTTTTTCACTTCTGATGGGACGCATCTTACCAAACATTCATGCCTTCCTTTCTTATAAACGCTGGCCTAGGTCCCTGTTCCGAGAGCACCTGTCTAGCTCGGCTTCATCTTCCCAACCTGTTTTCGTCGGTGTGCCTTTCAGTCATGTCTTCTTCATCTTCTACCTCTTCTGTTAATCAGGTAAAAGATTTGCCTTCATTCTCTTTCTTAGTTTGACTCCTCTGAAGGAAATCACCTTTTCGGTGACTATACGTATATTGTTGTTCTCCGCAGCCACGACGTCTTAGCCCTGAACTCGAACGAACCATCGGACTCATGCATTCCAACGAACCACTGTTGCAAGAAGATAAGGACTTAATCAGGGCTCATCGTGATGAACTTCAAGAGCACGTCCCTGCTGACGTCCGCCGAATCTGGGATTTTCTGGACGGCAACGACCACCGGAGACCTCAAGCCGACCGAAGTCATCCGCTTCCCCATCAAATCATCCTCGACGACGCAGTAGCAGGAACATCACGCCCGGCCATGGATCGGAGTCACCCTCTCCCCCGTCAAGTCGAAGCGGAGGCTTCGATGAAAGAGATAGAAGAAGAGTACATCCGTCTTCTGATAGCACTAGGTCGGGCTGAGAGAGAGCGTAAGAAAAAGCGTGATTAATTATTTTTTGTTCTAAGGGCGACTTGTACCTTGTTGGCCATGTAACCCACCGTCCGTACCGAATGAAATATATCGGCCTAATTGGACGATTACGTGTTTTCTCTAGACGAATCCTTTTGCATCGGCTGTGTGTTGTTCATCATGGTCGATCCTTATGCTCCGACCCATATACTAGGGTAGTACCTTTTCAAGTATCTTCCGTTCAAAGCCCTAGTAAACTCTTCTCCTTCAATTGTTTCCAGAATATAAGCGTTTCCTGGAGCACATCTGCCGATTTTATACGGCCCCTCCCATGTAGGGGACCACTTACCGAATTTAGGATCTTTCGACCCAATCGGCAACACTAACTTCCAAACTAGATCCCCTGGAGAGAATTGTTTGACTTTGACCTTCTTATCATACCACCTGGCCACTTTCTTCTTGTTTTCTTCGATGCTTATCAAAGCTCTCAATCGTTGGCCAGCCAAGTCATCAAGTTCCCTTTTCATGAGTGAGGAGTAGTCGTCGGCCGTCAACTGGTCCTGGAGTGAAATGCGTCTCGACCCCGCCCTCAATTCCCATGGTAGTATTGCATCGTGACCGTACACCAACTGATAAGGGGACAACTTGGTGGCCCCATGGCAAGCCATCCTGTATGCCCATAGGGCTTCAGTCAGACATAGATGCCACTTTTTCGGCTGCTCCTCTATCTTCCTCTTGATTAACTTTATTATCCCTTTGTTGGAGGACTCGGCCTGGCCGTTAGCTTGGGCATAATACGGAGAGGAGTTTAACAATCTAATTCCCATATCGGCCGTGAACTCCTCGAATTCTCCTGATGTAAACATCGTCCCTTGATCGGTTGTGATAGTCTGGGGGATGCCGAAGCGGTAGACGATATGGTCCCTTACGAAGTCAACCATGGCAGCCGATGTTACGGCCCTTAACGGAATTGCCTCCACCCATTTGGTGAAATAATCGGTGGCCACAATAATGAATTTGTGCCCTTTGCTTGACGGAGGATAAATTTGGCCGATGAGGTCTATTCCCCAACCTCTGAACGGCCATGGTTTGATAATGGGATTCATGGCCGATGCGGGCGCGCGTTGGACATTCCCGTATTTCTAACAATCCTGGCATCCTTTATAATATTTGAAGCAATCTTCGAGGATCGTCGGCCAGTAATACCCATTATTCCTAATCATCCATTTCATCTTATGTGCCGATTGGTGGGCTCCACACACTCCTTCATGGATTTCTCCCATCAGAGTCTTAGCCTCCTCCGTTCCTAGACACTTGAGTAGGATGCCATCGATTGTTCGGTAGAACAAGTTGTCTTCCAGTAACACATTTTTGGTAGCATGGAAACGTACCCGCCGATCTACTTTCTTAGATGGATCTTTTAGGTAATCGACGATCTCTTTTCGCCAGTCATCGGCCGCGAGCTCTAGAGCCATAGCGCCTTGAATCGGCCGATACCCATATGCGTGTTGGGCGAGCTTGTTGGCATCCTCATTGTGATTCCTTGGGATGTGTTCAATAACTGCCGATTCGAATTCTTTCAGAAGCTGTAGGCAATCTTCGTAATAAATCCTCAACACATCGTCCTTGCATTCGGACTTCCCTGTTAATTGATCCACAATAAGCATGGAATCTCCAAAAACTTCGACAGAATCGGCTTTAACTTCTCTTAGCAATTGTAATCCCTTCAGTACAGCTCGGTACTCTGCTTGATTGTTAGTGGCGGATGCTTCTATCGGCATAGAAAAATCATAGCTTGCCCCCCAAGGCGATATAAGGACGATGCCGATTCCTGATCCGGCCCCACATGACGATCCATCAAAGTATAAGGTCCAAGGTACCGGTTCCACGAAGGTAGTCTCTGGTCCGCAGTGTTGAGCAACGAAATCGGCCATGACCTGACCCTTAACGGCCTTTGCCGATTCATATCGAAGGTCAAACTCCGACAGAGCCAAGATCCATTTTCCGATTCGTCCCTTCAAAATCGGCAGTGACAGCATGTATTTTACCACGTCGTCCTTGCATACGACCACACATTCCGCTGACAGCAAATAGTGCCTGAGTTTGCTGCATGAGAAGTAAAGGCATAGGCACAACCGTTCCACTGGAGGATACCTTGTTTCGGCGTCCAGAAGTCTTCTACTGACATAATAAATTACCCGTTCCTTTCCTTCGAACTCCTGGACCAGAGCCGACCCAATAGCTCGTTCATCGGCTGATAAATATAGTTTAAACGGCTTACCAGTTTGAGGAGGGACCAATACCGGTGGTGAGACCAAGTACTGCTTGATATCTTCCAATGCCTTGCGTTGCTCTTCCCCGCATATGAACTCCTGGTCGGGCTTCAACTTTAATAATGGTGTGAAGGCTTGGATTCGCCCAGACAAATTAGATATGAATCTTCTGATGAAATTCACCTTGCCGATTAGAGATTGCAGCTCAGTTTTATTCTGCGGGGCCATGACTTTGTTGATGGCCGCTATGGTCTTCCGATTGATCTCTATTCCTCGCTCGTGCACCATGAATCCTAAGAATTGTCCGGCGGATACGCCGAAGGCGCACTTGTTCGGGTTCATCTTCAGCCCATGTTTCTTAGTGCATTCCAATACTTATCGTAAATCGGCCAGATGCTCCTGGTGTCCTTTTGACTTGACTACGACGTCGTCGATGTAGATTTCTACCAGTATGCCAATAAGTTTGTGAAATATGTAGTTCATGGCTCTCTGATACGTAGCGTCGGCGTTTTTCAAGCCGAAAGTCATTACCACCCACTCGAATAAACCAAGGTGACCTGGGCATCTGAAGGCCGTTTTGGGTATGTCTTCTTCGGCCATAAGTATCTGATTGTACCCAGCGTTTCCATCCATGAAACTAATAACCTTGTGTCCCGCGGTGGCATCTATCAGCACATCGGCCGTCGGCATGGGGTATCCGTCCATTGGTGTGGCCTGATTGAGGTTCCTAAAATCGACGCATACGCGTAGCTTTCCGTTCTTCTTGTATACTAGTACAATGTTGGAGATCCATTCGGCATAACGGCATTGCCGAATAAATTTTGCTTCAATTAGCTGCGTTATTTCGGCTTTTATGTCCGGTAGGATTTTAGGATTGCACCGCCGTGCAGGCTGTTGATACGGCCGATACCCTGGCTTTATAGGTAACCGATGCTCAACGATAGATCGGTCTAATCCGGGCATCTCATGATACTCCCAAGCAAAACAATCCTTAAATTATCTTAACAAACTTGTCAGTTTACATTTGTATTCCGGATCTAAATTTGCACTAATATATGTCGGCCTTGGTTTGGTGACATTGCCTAAGTCTATCATTTCTAATTAATCGGCCGACGTGAACCCGTGTCCCAGCTTCCCATCTTCTCGGACGAACTGATCCATCTTAGTCTAAGTCTTCGGAGCCGACTGCTCGGATCGGCTGTAGGCCAAAATCGGACACCTTCAAGAAGTCGGTATCCCATACTCTCCCGGATATGCACTTGACGGTTTCGCACCTCCACTGCTGCGTGTCGGCTGCTGCGATGCTGTATGCGGAATTGGCGATGACCACCTCGATGTTGTCGCCGACCCATTGTACGAGGCATTGATGCATTGTAGATGGGATGCAGCAATTTGCATGTATCCAGTCTTGGCCGAGTAGCATGTTGTAGGACCCCTTGCCGTTAATGATAAAGAAAGTGGTAGGAAGGGTCTTACTGCCGATGGTGAGGTCGACGCAGAGAGCGCCGCGAGTGGGGGATACGTTGCCCTCAAAGTCCTTGAGCATCATATCTATCTTGGTCAGGTCATCGTCGCTCTTCCCAAGCTTCCGGAACACGGCGTACGGCATGATGTTGACTGCAGCCCCTCCGTCTACCAGTAATCTGGTGAGGGGTCGACCGTTGACATGCCCTTTAAGAAACAACGCTTTCAGGTGTTGCCGTTTGTCGTCTTCGGGCTTCTCGAATGTGGCTGTCATTGGCTCCAAAGCCAATTGCGCCATCTGCTCTTCCATTGCCGACATGTCCTGTCGGTCGGCAGGAGTCATGAACTCCATCGGCAGTATGAAAACCATGCCGATATCAGCTGCTGATTCGTCGCCTGCCGATTCATCGCCTCCTCTGTCGTTTCTTTTGGGGCGCCATACCTGAGACCTACCTTTCTTCTCGTCCGTCGTGTACTGTTGTTCTTCCTCCTGCTGTTCCCACTGGCGAAGACGTTGGATTCTTCGTTTTTGAGACTTGGTCAATCCATCGGGGTACCACCTGGGGTTCACTGGTTTGGTTCGTGGTCTAGCACGTTCCCATTCCGGTCCGCGTCCTAAAGGGTTCTCGTCTGATACCCGAGCATTAGCCATCTCTTCAAGTTGGCTGTGGACGCTGGCCCTGTCTTCTGGCCGATCACGTCGATTAAATCCGCCCCCCGGCCTATCATCGCGCCTGCCTTCCGACCGGTCATATCGGTCACTTCTGCCCCCCAGCTGATCACGTACCGGAGGGCGCTGGTCATCTTGGTCGCGCCAGTTCCTGCTGATCGGCTCTGATTTCCCATCTCTGGAGCGAGACCTGCTGAACGGCCGATTGTTACGATACAGGCCGTTGCATTCAGGGCAATTATCGGCCGAAGGCAGCCTGAGGTTGCTTTCCCAACAGTGGATGAAGAACGGGCATCGCCAGTGATCTTCATGTCGCCGCATTGCTTCTTCCCGGGATCTTGAGCGTTCATGTTGCCGCTGATATTTGTTGAGCAGGAACTAGGAAGTAATGTGTGGTTCTCCTAATCCGTCGTCATCATCCTCCATCCGCCGTTTCCCCTTGACATCTTCAGGCGCCGCTTGATTTTTGGGGTCTACGGCGCCGCTCTTTTTAGCCGATTCGGATGTCAGCACCTTGGTTTGGAGCGAATTCTTTCCCGTGTCAACCATGTTGGTGGGGAAGGGGTGCTGGTCAATCTTCATCGGCTTGGCTTGCTTTGTTGGCACTTCAAATTTGAGTCTGCCCTGCTCAATGGTCGTCTGTATCTGCTGCCGGAAGATTTTGCACTCATTAGTGTCATGGGAGGTAGCGTTGTGCCACTTGCAATATTTCATCTTCTTCAGCTGTTCGGCAGAAGGAATCGTATGGTATGGCGAGAGCTTGATCTGTCCTTCCTGGAGGAGGAGGTCGAAGATCTTATCGGCCTTTGATGTGTCAAATCCGAACGTTTTCGGCTCCTTCTTGCCGAACGGACATGATATCGGCTTCTTCCCTTTAACCCATTCCGCAAGGCCGATTTCTGCATCTTCTTCGGTCTCAACCTCTTCTAAGTATGCCACCTTCTTCTGGAAGTTCCTCCGTGGATCGAAAGAACGTACCTCTTGACTAGACAATCGGTGGACGATTTGGCTCAAGCTCTCAAACTCCTGTGAGGCGTATTTTTCTTTGATGTGAGGTAGGAGACCTTGGAAGGCTATATCAGCCAACTGTGCATCAGTCAGGGCCAAGGAGTAGCATTTATTTCTGATTTCCCTGAATCTCTGCACATATGAGGATATCGGCTCGTCGCTTCTCTGCCTGAGGCTGGTCAAATCGGACAGCTTCATCTCATGTACCCCGGCGTAGAAGTATTTATGAAATTGCCTTTCCAGATCGGCCCATGTAATTATCGAATTGGGTGGTAAGGTTGTGAACCACTGGAAGGCCGACCCAGACAAGGATGACGAGAAAAGTCGCACCCGTAGAGCATCTTGCGCCACTGCCTCTCCGCATTGGATGATGAATCTGTTAACGTGTTCTACGATTGAGGTGTCGTCCAGCCCCGAAAACTTGGTGAAATCAGGAACTTTATACCGATGGGGAAACGGCAGTAAGTCGTATGTAGACGGGTATGGTGTCCTGTAGGTGTAGGTCTGCGCCTTCGGCTTCAAGCCGATTTGTTCCTGAATCACCTCTGCTATACGTGCCGACCAGTCCGGCTGTTGCTGGTAAACCGTCGGCTGAGGGACTGGTACGTGCTGGTATATTGGCGGCGGGATGACTTGATGCTGGGTGAAAGCAGGCTGCGTATTCAGGGTCGGCTGTTTGAATGAGCCGCTCGTTTCATCATATAGTACGAGCTCTGCTGCTTTGGTCATCTCTGGTGCGACAGGCTGGTACGGCGGCATGGTTGGTCGAGTGGCCGCCTGGAAAGACGCCTGGAATTGGGGGCTTCCATGGTTGGCCGATTGATCCTGGACGGCCGTCACTGATGGTGCCCCCCAAGGCACTGGATTAACCGGAGGAAACTGCGCAGAAGACAACTGAATGGGACGTGGCTGGAGGTGTTGCGTGCCATCAAACCCCATAGGGATCGATGATGAGGAAGCGCCGGAGCTCCCAACTGGAAATTGGATCGGCTGAGAAGCCGAATAAGGTATTTTCTTGTTCGGAGCTATAATTGGCGGAGCATATGCCGGCCCCTGGTACCCTTGAGATACACCGCTAGCCAAGGAGCTGATGACGGCATTGTACACCGTATTAGCAAGCACCGGGGATTGATCGATGAAAGCTTGATAGATGGATTGCTGGACCATCTCGGACATCTTGTCCGAGTCCTCGGTGATTGTGATTTGGCGGGGAGTTGGAAACGGAGCCTTTTTGATAGTCTCCCCGCTCCTGGTGCGAGTGAAGGATTGCAGACATGTCTTCCGGTAGTATGCTGTCTGTCTCTCTAGTTCTTCCTTCTGGTCGTCCCTGAGATCTGCCTCTGTCACTTCGATGACGTTATCTTCGAAGATTTCAGCAGCTTTCGACATGGTGGCGGTTGTATTTGTCCCACCGGGCGTGCCAAAAGTGTGTTGGCGCTAGAAATCAACTGATCGAATTCCCAGCGTCGGACACACGACCCGGGAGAATCTGATTAACTCCTGTTCGGGTGATCGCCCTGGTGCGGTTCGCGCGGCGTGCTAGCCAATCTGACCTGTTGATTGGCAAGGAAATAAACGTGTCAGTTCCCAAAGGTTGCGATCGGCTAAGGTTCCGATCTTCAGAAAGCTTATCAGCGAATCGGCCGATTTGCAGTAATAAGGAAATCGGCTATAGTGCAACCGATTACCAGGCAACGTTTATGAAGAAAACTACTAGAGTAATCTAAACAACGCTACGGTAGCAACACTAGGAACAAATCTGATCGGCTATGCATGAAATAGGTAGATTAAACAGCAAAGTATAAGAAAAGCCGAAAGTATCGATTCCTAGCTGGATAATTGGTGATAAAACTAGAACAACAGGTAAAACCTAGAATTCTAGTAAGTATCAATAATTGGTGAATAAATCTAAACGAAACGACAGCGATGCGCCCGAAGTTAAAGCTTAGAAATTACTAGATAAACGGAACTTACAAGATCGGCCGGAGGTCAAGTTGATGCAGCCCCGCCAACCCGTATGAACTCGTGAAAAAGGAGAAAAAGTGTTGGCGAAGTCGCCTGCTTGAAAGTAAGTACGAGGAAAAAGTAGTTTGTTGTATTGAGTTGATGATGATTACAGATCTACAAGGGTGGCTATTTATAGCCCCGCACAAACGACTTCTTATCCGACTAGAACTCTATCCCTAAGTTTAAACAGAAAACGAATATTTACAAGTACGATTTGTACTATTTTCACGCGCTTCATGGGCTGACCTCTTCTTCATCTTCATAATCTTTTTTAAGCCCACATCGGCCCAACTATTCCAACCTCCTAATCGGCCGATCACCTCTTTGGCAAGGGGGTAACCGATCAGGACCCATACGTCGAGGGCTCCGACTCATCCCGACCCTGGGGACTAAGGTCGGACGAGGCGGAGATCCTCCCTTGGAGGGTCGGGCGCGTCCGATCCCAAACCCCAGGGGTTGGGCGAGGTGGAGATCCTCCCTTGGAGGGTCGGGCGCGTCCGATCCCAAACCCCAGGGGTCGGGCGAGGCGGAGTGTGACGACCGACCCCTAATCTCCCGAGATAATCTTAATCGGAGCCCTGGATCTTAGTCATCTGCCTTGTTTTACCGCGCCTGAGTGCTCAGCCTTCCTCCCGGTTCCGA
Source organism: Setaria viridis (assembly GCF_005286985.2). Classification (NCBI taxonomy): domain Eukaryota; kingdom Viridiplantae; phylum Streptophyta; class Magnoliopsida; order Poales; family Poaceae; genus Setaria; species Setaria viridis. The sequence continues at coordinate 5,761,246 of NC_048269.2, forward strand.
CCCCGGAGACCCGACCCCTTCCCGTTTCGCCCCTCTCCCGACCCCGGCAAAGCTCAGCCCGCCGTCGGATCCTTCTAAATCTTCCTCAAACATCCGTTCTATCCGCCCGATGGACCCGCGAGATCTTTTTCCCAGATCCTCCGCGACAGGCGCACTCGAGTTGCATGCCCGCTTCAGAGTCTTCCTGCCGCGTGGCTCGTGTTCTTTGACGCCCGCAGCGCAGTTTTGTCTCTGGCTCGCGACCAAGTGGGTTCTCGCGCCCCCTTCCCCAATGGCAGCGGAAGCCCCTCTGCAACCTTTCTGCAGAACCTCGCCTCCCGCGCCCATCATCACACCGCCAGATCCCGGCCCCAGAGCCCGATGTCGCCCATCTTTTCCGTCACTTCGACCACAGTCGCGCCGCCTGGTCTCCGCTACACGACGATTCCTCCATCGCCAACCCCGACCGCGGCAGCGACAGCTCCTTTCCCGCCCTGTCAGAAGCCGCCCGACAATCTGTTGCTCCGCGCTCGCCCGCGCGCCCGCGGCTGCCTGTCTTCTCACCTGTGCGCCCTCGATTCTAGCGCCGTTAAACCGGTCGCTTCTATCAAATCTTCCGCACGGCGATGCCCGCCTCCGCCAAATCTCAACCACCGGTCTACCCGCTCCTACGCCGCCCTGACGGCAGAACCCAATGACCGCTGGCGTCACCCCCGGAGTCCTGCACCACCGTCCTCTTCGCTCAATCGCCGCCCCGGCAGAGCACTCCATTGCTTCTCCCCAGCCTTCGCGCCGCTTCCCTTCTCTCTCTCCCGTGCCGCTTCCTTTCCTCTGTTCCCGCAGCTATAAAAGGAATGCACCAGCCGCCGGAGTTCCCTCCGCCATTGTTGCCTTCAGCCATTCTCTCGCTCCCTACTCAAGCTCCTAGCGCCACACACCATATTCCTGAGGAACTCTGCTCTCAGATTCTCTCTCAGTTTTCTCCAAGTCACCCAGCAGCTTGCTCGTCCGTGCTGCGTACAAGCTCTCTTGTGATCAGCAAGAAGCCCCGCCGCCGCCGTAGTTTTCTTTTCTGGTCTTAGCCGTTGTTCAAAGCTTTAGTCCCTCCGCCCAAGTCTGCTTCTTCCCGACCCCAAGCTTTCCTTTCAGGAAGAAGGTAAGTTGCCGACCCCAGTCCGCTTCGCCCGACCCCTCCTATCCGCCCGATCCCGGTTCCGTCTCGCCCGACCCTATCTGTTCCGCCGACCCCTATCCGCCTCGCCCGAGGGTTCGGCTGTGATCTTTTTCTTCAACCCGAGGGTGTATGTGTAAAACTTAGGAACCCTTCAGCGCTGGCGTCTGAGGACCCCTAGTATACCACATCCTCTAGTTCAAGGATCAGAGCATAAGTTCCTTTCCGACCCTTGCCTTTTGATCTTCACCAGCTCTCTTAAACCTCCCTACCCTCCTGCTCCTTGTCGCGAGTTTCTGGGCTCAGGCGAGCCAGTGTTGCTGTTGAAATAACCGTCTATGCTAACTCTTGCATTGCATTCGTGTAGAGCTGCACCTCGCCGACGGCTTCTACGAGCTACACCTGGCGCCAGAAGAAGAAGCGGTAGCTGAGCTCCTGCCCGCTGAAGCCGAAGTCGCCCCCGAAGTCGAGCAGTTTCCTTCCTCTTTGCTTGAAGGCAAGCCCCGGTTGCATGAAAACCCTGTGTGTTTTACCAGACTTGCGCATGCCTTCTGTAACATGATTGTGCATTTACGTATAGGAGTTGTTTGAAACCCTAGATGCATGACTTAGTTATCCCCATGATCTGAGCACTAGCTGTTGGACCGAGTAGTTGCGTTGCTTAACTAGGAGACGGTAAAAGCCGAGTGATTCCCTGTCACTCGCGAGTTGTAGGAGTTGGATGTCTATCTTTCTGTTACAACTATAAGGACGATGGACGGGGCAGGGTTTTGGTAACTCTTTGGTGGTCGGATGGTTGCCCCGTCTGTCTATGAAATCTTGCTAAGGCCCGACAGTGGTGGTGTTCGTGATCAAGTGTTTGAAAGTACTAGCCTCATACTTAGTATGGGATGAGGAAGCCTAGTACCGGATTGAACCTAGATGTGAGCGGTCGCCCCATTGTTCTTGGAACGGAGTTCACCTGCTGGTTGTCGCATGTGGTGGCAAGCGTAGGCACAGAACGGCAGAGGCCGGGTCTGTGGAACCTTGCACCGAAGGAAATGGGCCCGACACTGGTTAGGGGATTGATGGGGAAGGCCGACACAGGAAGCGACCTCCGGGTGCGCGGATGTCGTGAGGCTAGGTTCACCATGCATGGTTAAAGAACTCGAATCGATTCGTCTGCCTCTCACAGTTTGAGATTGCTTGATCGCTATGTCACCCTGAGTAAATGAGGAATCTGATGATGACATGCTTGTTGATATATCTATACACCTTGTTTGGTTCTATGATTGCTTAGAATAGGTTGCAAAACCTAGACTGGTAAATGAACCTAGAACCGGAGCTAAAACTTGAAAATAGGGTTACTAGTGCTTTTGGCAAACAAACCCCCTCAGCCAAAAAGTCCTGCATGTGTAGAAGGAGGAGTAGTTTTTACTCCTATCGGTTAAGTCTTGTTGAGCTTAGTAGCTCAGCCTTGTTGTGGCTCCTGTTTTTCAGGTGAAGTTGCTGCTCCCGACCCCTCTTTTGCTGGCGCTTGGCCGCCCCAGCTCCCGCCGGGCTGGACGGTCGAGTGGGATCCTTCCTCGGACGGTGAGGAGAGGAACCAGTGATGTCCTGGTTGGCCCCACCAGGGACGTCCGACCCCGACGATTGCTTCCGCTAGTGGTTTTACTTTTTGTTGTTTTCCGTTGAACCTTGTAAAAACTCTGATGTTGGTTTTTGGGGCCGAACTAAAAGGTGAAATCGTTTAACTCAGTGGACTCGTTGTATTCTCTGGAACCACTCACCTTCGTGTGGGTTTGCTAAACTCGATCCTGTTCAAGTGGTTAATCGGATGAAATCCGACGGCACTTCGCGTTAACTTGGCTTAAGCATGGGTATCGCATGTTAGGTGGCTTAACCCTGTCTAATCAAGCTAACCCGAAGTGGATCCGCCACAGCTGGTATTAGAGCGAGGTTTAGCCGTCCAGGGAACACAACAAGCCCTAAACACTTCTTTGAAAGGATAAAAGTTGCAAGAAACTTTTGAAAATCTCGTACGATCGTTAAGGATGGCTTTAGTGCGAGAGGCCCTAGGGGATTTTGGGGTTGTTTTAGGTGACTAATAATTACTTGGTTATTTTGCTAACCCTTCCAGCACTTCACCACGTCTATCATACGTGTGCCGAGTTCCGCATCGCGAGCATGCGAAGGTTGATAGGGAGTTCTATTCAAAGGACCCTATCCTCATGGTTGTTTTTGCCCACGTCTATCACACGTGCGCAGGTTCTGTATGTACTCCATACGAAGGTTGGTACGGTTCGATTCCAACGGACCTATCAGCACGGTTGGTTCGCCACGTTTGTCATACGTGTGCTGATTCCGCATCACGAGTATGCGAAGGGTTATATGGTTCCATTCAAAGGGAACCTATTTCCACGGTTGAGTGCTGTCCATGCAGCCTTAAACGCATGGGTGCCGTTCCTATAGTGAGCGGTAATGTTTGGGAACGCTTTCGTGGGTGCTGGCACAGAAGGTTCATGTGTTGGTGTTTTCCTGCAGGTACGCTAACCGCGTTCGTTTAGGAGACGTTGTTAGAACCGACTAGTTATTATAGGGAGAGACGTAATTGTTGCCTTGTCACCGGCACTGACCACGTAAGACCCAAAGTTTCGGGCAGTTGTTTTTGGTTAAGTGTAAGGTAGGCCGTGCATGCGTCATAACTAAAAAGCTGTAATGTTTCCTTCTCAACAGCAACCTTGTTCGGAAGAGTTCTTTTGGATCTAAGGATTTCTAGTTTCTTTTAGTTGCTCTTGGTCAAAACCGAATGCTTCTCTATCCGACCCCTGACCCTTGGAGTCTATCTCACGTGGTTTCGGTTTCTTGGTTCCAGATGGCTGTTCCCGGGCATGTTCTTTTTGGAGCGGACGGTACCTTCCAGTCGACATGTCTGCATTTCGAGGGTTTCCCCACGATTCTATGAGACACGTTGAAGTGGTTTGGATACCAGTCCCCACCCTTGTACGCCGGACGGTTATATCTGGAGCAGGGTATCCAGACATGCCAAGTGCAGGCGGTGGTACCTCCTCCCCCTGTGCGGCCCGACTGGCCCTCTTTCGGCATAATAGCCTATGGCCTTGCTCCTGAGGACACTTGGGAGTCTGCCGCCCTCCAGCTTCTCACCCAGTTCTGCCAGCTGCATCCCTTGGAGATCACGCTCGACCCGATCGGCCTTTTCCCCGTCAGGAACCGGCTGGACCCGGCATGGCTCGACCGCGTCGGGAACATTGAAGTGCTAGCCACCACATGCACCATGGTCACCATCTCCACCAATATCAGGTGCATGGCAGCTCTTTACCGGCTGATAGAGCTTCAGGGGAGAGCCATGACTCTCTTCGCCCGGACCGCAGCGGATGCTCACGGGTACCTGCAGTCAGCGAGAAGAGATATGGTAGGCCAAACCTACCAGCTTATTCAACGGGGTATCCAGATCCACGACATGCAAGACCGGATCTCCGAGCTTGAAGGAGAAGTCGCCGACCTCGTGGACGGCATGATAGAGCTATCGGAGGAGAAGATGGAGATGGAAATGGAGTTGGCAGTTGCCAATGCCCATTTGGAGGAGCATCAAGCTGAGCTCGATGATATGCATGCCCTCAACATGCAGCTCGAAGCTCAAGAGGACCCTGAGGAAGACGAAGGAGCGTCCAGCATGGATATCGAGGAAGATGGCGCCCCTTCTCCTACCCATAGCGTCCAGTGGTAGATTGCGGGTTCTTAGGGGATCATTCTTTTGTTGTACTCCTCGACAGCCTAAATTTTGGAAAGGTTGTAATAGGTTAGCCTAGAGTTGAGTACTCCCTGTGTTTGAGACACCGTTGTATATAAAGTTAATTCTGGTGCCTGGCTTTTTCATCTTTGCATGGTGTGGATGCTAGGCTAAGTAAGTTGCGCCATGACCATATGCTGTGTTCTGAGAGCCTGTTCAGTTGGACGACCCCAGCTTGTAAGACCGAGTGCGCCAACCCTTTGAGGCAGTTTCCGCCTCGTCCGACCCTTTTTAAGTATGAATCGTTGCTCGACCCCTTGGCTTGAGTTGGATCATCAGGGTCTGTATATGACATGTTTTGCCTAAAGTTGAGTACCAGGTCAAGATAAGTGTTATCTACTCTGAGAATGAGAAAAGTGTGTTTTTCCTATGAAGACGTGTGTTGCACCATTGGCAAGAGTCGCATTAAAGGATTTAATTTATACGTTCCATTTGTTGGAGTACATCTAAGGTTATGAAATTAATGGAGCGTTAACTCTTGCAGATGGCGCATCGCACCAGGTCTGGTTCTGTGCCCAGCGGTAGCGAACAGCGACGGGATCTTCCCCCACCCCCGCCCTCATCTCCACTGGAGGCAATCCTAGCAACTCAAACTGAGTTGCTAAGGCATCTGGTACAAGGGCAACAGCAACAGCCACATGGTGGAAGAGCTCAGCAGCAGCCGCATATCGCTCGGTATGAGGACTTTCTGGGGACACAGCCCCCTTTGTTCCAAAAGACACAAGAACCGCTCGATGCTGACGCCTGGGTTCGTACGATCGAATCCAAGTTTGAGCTTCTCACCGCCCCGTGCCCCGACAACAACAAGGCTTGGTTTGCAGCTCAGCAGCTGCGTGGCTCCGCACGGCTTTGGTGGGATCACTACCATGCCATGCTGCCGGCTGGCCATGTGGTCAGTTGGAATGAGTTCAAGACGGCGTTCAAGGCGCATCACATTCCAGAAGGTCTCTTGGAGCGCAAGCTCAACGAGTTTCTGGCCCTCACCCAAGGAACCCGAGATGTGCTGCATTACGCTCAAGCTTTCAACGACCTATGCCGTTATGCTGGCTACCATGCGGACACAGACGAGAAGAAGCGGGACAGATTCCGCCAAGGACTGAGCTTGGAGCTCAGGGAAAGGTTGAACCCCATCAAGGTGGGCACCTACAATGAGTTGGTCAACCTGGCCATCTCTCAAGAGGATTGCATGCAAGCTCTCAAGGCCGACCAGAAGAGGAAAGCCTCTGTGGCATTTCCGAGTCCGCCGACTCGAAGATTCCGGATGGTTCCTCCACAAGCCCCTGGCCGACCCCAGCAGTCGGGAAGGTGGATCGCCCGACCCCCGCCAGTAACAGCGCCTCGTTTTCCAGGCTTCCAACCGCAGGTGCCCCGGCCGACCCTACCAACGCCACCCCACCCGGCAGCTAGTAGCCGTTGTTTTACCTGCGGCAACGAAGGGCATTTTGCAAAGGACTGCCCCAGGAACAAGAATCAACAGCAAGGTCCGAACCCCATGGCAGCCAGAGGAAGAAGGCCCAAGGTGCAAGTCCGACAAGGCCGACTCAACTACACCAGCTTGACCGAACTCCCCGAAGGTGCGCCAGTAATGACGGGTACTTTCCTTGTTTTAAATCAAGCTGTTGTTGTGTTGTTTGATTCGGGAGCCTCTCATAGCTTTATCGGGAGTAAGGCTAGGGAAAGATGTGGGCTGAATGTCGGTCACACTGAGGAACCTTATGTGATCGCCACTCCTGGAGGAAGGATAATGTCGGATCAGATTGTTACTCTCGTACCCCTCCAGCTAGGCTCCACCCTCTTCAAGGAAAACCTTATCATCCTTGACCTAGAAGGCATAGATGTCATCCTTGGTATGGATTGGATGGCCCGACATCATGTGGTTCTAGATACAGTAGTCCGATCTCTCTACATCAGCTCACCCTTCCATGGCAGTTCTACCATATCCTTGACCCATCCTGAGTCTGCGCTTCCTTGTGCCTATCCTCTATCGGGAGCCCGTCTAGAAGGCCTCCCTGTTATCTGTGAGTACCCTGACGTGTTTCCAAAAGTCCTGCATGTCTAGAAGGAGGAGTAGTTTTTACTCCTATCGGTTAAGTCTTGTTGAGCTTAGTAGCTCAGCCTTGTTGTGGCTCCTGTTTTTCAGGTGAAGTTGCTGCTCCCGACCCCTCTTTTGCTGGCGCTTGGCCGCCACAGCTCCCGTCGGGCTGGACGGTCGAGTGGGATCCTTCCTCGGACAGCAAGGAGAGGAACCAGTGATGTCCCGGTTGGCCCCACCACGGATGTCCGACCCCGACGATTGCTTCCGCTAGTGGTTTTACTTTTTGTTGTTTTCCGTTGAACCTTGTAAAAACTCTGATGTTGGTTTTTGGGGCCGAACTAAAAGGTGAAATCGTTTAACTCAGTGGACTCGTTGTATTCTCTGGAACCACTCACCTTCGTGTGGGTTTGCTAAACTCGATCCTGTTCAAGTGGTTAATCGGATGAAATCCGACGGCACTTCGCGTTAACTTGGCTTAAGCATGGGTGTCGCATGTTAGGCGGCTTAACCCTGTCTAATCAAGCTAACTCGAAGTGGATCCGCCACACGAAGATCCTCCCTTGGAGGGTTGGGCGCGTCCGATCCCAAACCCTAGGGGTCGGGCGAGGCGGAGATCCTCCTTCGGAGGGTCGAACACGTCCGATCCCAAGCCTCAGGGGTCGGGCGAGGCAGAACTCCAAGGATCAATCGGCCGATCCTCGACTATAGCATCATTTGGCCGATCCTCGACTGTAGCACCAATCGGCCGATTCCCAACCATCGCCCTTGTATCTCGCCGCATCTTCCAATCTCTTCTTCTCATAACGCCGATTTTACTCGTGTCAAAATCTGGCGTCAACAGCCGGGTACGAAGCGTCCATGCGTCGCAGGGTTTCAGTGAAGATGATGTTGAGCCCATTGCCACCGTCAATGAGCACTTTGAGGAGGAGAGCTCGGTCTATGGTCTGGCAGACTAGCAGCAGTAGGACCCGAGATCTAGAATGTGTACCCAGTGATCTTCCCTGGAGAAGGTGTTAATGCCAGATTTTGACACGTATGGGATCAGCGTCAGGGAGGAAAGGATTGGCCGATATGGTGGATTAAAAGGTTACGATTGGGAATCGGCTGATTGGTGCTACAGCTGGGAATTGGCCGATTGGTGCTACAGTGTTTTGACAGACAGAGTTGGTGGAGATCGACCGATTGGAAGGCTGGAGCAATTGGGCCAATATGGGCTTAAAGTAGGTTAGAGGAAGAAGATTGGCCCGTGGGAATACAATAACCAACATGAGTTGTGTTTGTAAATATTCGTTTTCGTTTGAGATTAGAGATAGATCCTAGTCGGTTAGGAAATTGGTTGTAACAGGCTATAAATAGCCATTTTTAGAGGTTTGTAAAAACACATCAATCAATACAACAATCTATTATTTCTTCGTACTTTACTTTCAAGTCGGCGACTTCTCCAATACATCTTTTTCTTTCACGAGTTTGTATGGGTTGGCAGGGCTGCATCGACACGATCTCCAGCTGATTCTGTAAGTTCCGTTTATCGAGTAATATCTAAGCTTTAACTTTGGGCGCATCGCTGTCGTTTTGTTTAGATTTATTCACCAATTATCGATATTTACTTGAATTATAGGTTTTATCTACTGTTCTAGTTTTATCACTAGTTATCCAGCTTGAGATTTGAACTATCAGCTCTGTTACTGTTATTTTTCATTCATCATTATCGCATAGCCGATTAGATCTATTTCAAGTGTTGCTTTCGTAGCTTTGTCTAGTTTACTCTAGTAGTTTTCTTCGCAATCGCTACGTGATTGTCGGCTGTATCATAGCTGATTATCTTTATATAGAAAATCGGCCGATTCACTGATATGCTTTTCGAGATCGGCTGAAATTTGACACATTTTCTTCCTTGCCGACAGGTCGGATTGGCTGGCACGCTGCGTGAACCGCATCAGGGTGATTACCCGAACAGGAGCTAAGCAGATTCTCCCGGGTCGTGTGTCGGACGCTGCGGGTCAATCGGCTTACTTTTAGCGCCAACACACTTTTGGCATGCTCGGTGGGACCACTTCAACATCCAACATGTCAAAAGCTGCCAAGATCTTCGAAGACAACATCATCGAGGTAACGGAAGCAGATCTCAAGGACGACCAGAAAGAAGAGTTGACAAAGCACATGGAACAATACAGGAAAACATGCTTGCAATCTTTCAGTCGTACCAGGAGCGGGGAGACCGTCAAGAAAGCTCCTGTTCCAACTCACCGCCAGATCACCATTGCTGAGGATTCGGCCAAAATGTCCAACATGATCCAACAGTCTGTCTACCAGGCTTTCATCGACCAATCCCCGGTGATGACCAACACAGTGTACAACACCGTCATCAGCTCCCTGGCCAACGGGGTATCTCAAGGATATCAAGGGCCAGCGTACGCCCCGCCTATTGTAACCTCAGTCAGGAGTTTACCTGGCACATCTCACTCGGCTCCTCAGCCGATGGCGACACAACATGGAGGACACAACACTTCACTGCCTTCAATGCATCCAGGATACAACGGTGCGCCATGCTTTCAATCACAAGCGCCACCTCAACCTGCTCAGATTTCCTCCGCGCAATCATTGCCATCAAATTCAGTACCTTGGGAGGCACCGGCAACGGCGGCTGTTCTGGATCAATCGGCCGGTTATGGAGGCTCTCCGATCCAGACACCATTCCAATCGGCCATCCGGCCGACAGCCCCACAACATCAACCGGCCACGTCAGAAATCAGCGGGGGGCAGATGCTGCTGAGACACTCCAAAGTGCGGCGCCGATGATGCTGTACGATGGGACAGTCGATTCGCTTCGCCACCAACTATTAACCGCTCAGCCGGCCATGTTACCGTAGAATCTGCCGCTCGCTTTGATTCATCATCCGGTCATCCCGCCGCCGATCCACCAACATGTGCCTATTCCCTAACCAGTTGTTCATTAGCAGCAAGTGGATTGGACAGCAAGGATAGCGGAGGTGATTCAAGATCAATTTGGGTTGAAGCTGAAGGTACAAACCTACACGTACAGAACGCCGTATCCACCTGCCTATGATCTACTGTCGTTTCCCCATCGGTACAAAGTTCCTGACTTCACCAAGTTTTCGGGACTAGACGACACCTCAACTATGGAGCACATAAACAGATTCATCATCCAGTGCGGGGAAGCCACCACACAAGATGCTCTGCGGGTACGTCTGTTCTCATCGTCCCTGTCCGGGTCGGCTTTCCAGTGGTTCACTACGCTACCGCCCAATTCCATCATTACTTGGGCCGACCTGGAGAAGCAGTTCCACAAATACTTCTACGCCGGAGTCCACGAGATGAAGCTCTCAGATTTGACCAGCCTCAGGCAGAGGAGCGATGAGCTAGTGACCAGTTATGTGCAGAGGTTTAGAGAGGTTATAAACAAATGCTACACCCTAGTCCTAACCGACGCGCAGCTGGCCGATATCGCCTTCCAAGGTCTCCTGCCACACATCAAAGAGAAGTATGCTTCCTAGGAGTTCGAAAGCTTGAGTCACATCGTTCACCGATTGGCCGATCAAGAAGTACGACCTTTTGATTAGCGGAGAAATTTTCAGAAGAAGGTGGCATACTTGGAGGGATCTGAATCTGAGGAGGAGAAATCAGCCTGGCAGAATGGGTCAAAGGGAAGAAGCCGATATCGTGTCCTTTCAGGAAGAAAGAGCCAGAAGCGTTCGGTTTTGGCACGTCCAAGGCCGACAAAATTTTTGACTTGCTTCTCCAGGAAGGGCAGATCAAGCTCTCGCCTTACCATACCATTCCATCGGCCGAGCAACTCAAAAAGATGAAATACTGCAAGTGGCACAATGCCACATCTCATGACATGAACGAGTGCAAGATCTTCCGTCAACAGATACAGTCGGCCATCGAGCAAGGTAGACTCAAATTCGAAATGCCAGCGAAGCCAGCAAAACCGATGAAGATCAATCAGCATCCCTTCCCCACTAACATGGTTGACACGGGAAAGAACGCGCTCCAAACCAAAGTGCTGACGTCGGGATCGGCCAAGAAAAGTGGAGCTGTAGACCCTAGGAATCAGGCTACAATTGAAGATGTCAAGGGGAAGAGATAGGTTGATGACGAGGGTGAAGGATCGGAAAGGCCGCGTAGACCTATTACCTCCCAATTCTTGCTCAACAAATATCAGCGGCAGCAGGAAAGTTCGAGATATCATGAAGAAATGATGCGACGACACGAAGATCATTGGCGATGTCCGTTCTTCATCCACTGCTGGGAAAATAAGCTCAGGTTGCCATCGGCTGATAATTGCCCCGAGTGCAGCGGTCCATATCGCGGCAATCGCCCGTTCAAGAGATCACGCTCCAGAGACAGAGGATCAGAGCCGATCAGCAAAAATTGGCGTGAGCAAGAGGATCCAACGTCCAAACCGGACTGGGAGCGCGCCAGACCGCCGGCCAAACCAGTGAACCCCAGGTGGTTAATCCCTAAATTAAGTGCTTTTAACTATAAACCAGTGGTTAATCCCTAATTAAAGAGGTGAAATGACCATTATAACCCTAAGATGCTCTTTTTGGAGTTTGAAATAAAACCTGGAATTTTATATACAAACTTAAGTTTCTGCCCAAATAAGAGTTGTAAAACTTTTTAATTCAAACAACTTTTGTTAAAGGCACTTTGACTAATTCGGAGTGGAAGGAAGTTAAAAACAGCAATCAAAACCGAAATACTAAAGAACTCTAAACTCAAGTTAGGCCCTTAATGAAAGTTGTAGTACCTCGAGTGTGTTCCAACTTTGTTACACTGACCTAGGTCCAAATCGGGCCAGAACCTATTGAAAACCTCAGTCAAAGTGAGGTAAAATAGTCAACTCACCCCTGATGCCTTAAAATCCTAACTCTGGAAAACTGAGCAGAGTACACCTCTTGGCGAGGGTGTTCCTCCAATTTTCTGAACTAAGCTCAAGAAATACCCTAAATAAAAGTTGAAGTCCTCAGTTTGTAGAGCAACTCTTTCAATAACACCTTGGTCTAATTCGACTTGGAAGCTGCCCAAAAATCGACTCAAACATAGCCAAGTCCCTGAAATCCTACCTCTCCGGCTAAATTTGGCTAAGTATGGAATTCCAGATTTTTAGCAAATTTTGGCACGAGATATCTTCAAATCCTTTCACAATCTAAACCGACACCTTAAACAAAGTTTGAAGTACGTCCAGAATTGAGCAAGTTTGTTTAAAAGAATTTTGGAAGTTGTGTTGAAAAATCTGGAGAAAGATCTCCCCAAAGCTGGTCGGGCTTGCTGCCCGAAGGGAGCCTCGACGCCCGCGTGCGAGAGCACGTTCGCTCGCGTGCCGTGCGCCACGTGGCCGCCGGCCACCGGCAGCTCGCCGGCGCCCTATCACCGGCGCGACAGCGACAAGGCGAGGGCCACGGTGCCCAACCCGCGCCTGTGACAGGACGGGGCGAACGTCGGGCTAGCCAACCGCCGGCCGCGCGCGTGTCATCTTTCTCCTGCCACGGCTCTGCTCCGCCAACCCCGTTCCGCCCGTCCGCCGGAGAAGCCGCCACACCAACGGCGTCTCGTGCCTCCGCCTGCTCGCCCAACCCCCACGGTAGCCCTCCGCCTTGCCCGCCCGACAGACCGAAAGCACCAGACGCGCGTCGCCCAAGGCCAATCGCCGCTGAAGACCACCCGAAGCCCCACCTCGACCCTCCGCTCCACCACGGCCCTATAAAAGGGTCCCCCTCGCCGGCGAACCGCCGGGAATTTTCCTACCGCCGCCGCGCGCACCCCGAGGGACTGTATTGCTTCGTCCCCATTCTTTCCAGGGGCCTGGGCGCAAAACTCAGGGACCCCTGCATAGTTTAACCTTAAACCCAGGGGCTAGCTTGCAAGTCTACCACGGCTTTTCTTTTAATAATAGGCAGAAAAAGGATTTAACTTTGGAAATGCCCAGTAAATCATAGAAAAATCACAAAAATACAAAACCATTTTTGTTGGAATCCTTGATCTGTCTAGTTTCTAAGAAAAATAAGTTGGCTCATGTTAGTGTGGTAAATAATATCCTATGCTTTTAATCATGGTATAGGCCTTTTAAATCCTAATAAATAGAAGAAAAGTGGGAAAAATATGAAACCAACTCTGTGATCCTTGTTTATATGTGTAGAAGCTCAGAAAAATGGTTAGGGCTCTGGTCTAATACTTTAAGTCACTGTTTTGACTTTAAATTGGCAATCTAAGTATAAATCTTCCTTTTTGCATAATAATTGTTCCAAAGCTCAGAAAAATGTGAAACTAGTTGGGGTAATTTTGTTTTGCTGAGAAGTTTGCGAGAAAAATGTAAATTGTTATGCAAATCAGTAAGAAGAGCACCTTCCTCATTATTCATGTGTAATTACAAAGGAAATAGAATAAATAGTTAATCTTCTCCAAAAATTTTGAAAAATTCACCAATGCTCCTGTAATCTAACCTTAATACACTGGTTCAGTTTCACCCCCGTTGCACAGTAACTTTAAGGATAGAAAAAGTTAAGTTCATTTTACCTTAAATAAAGAAATGCATATAACTCCTTTCTAAGTCGTCCGTTGGCCCCCAAACTTTTACGGTGACCTAGTGATGGCTTAAAAGAGATACGGTAATTCTATCAATGCCTTTAACTACTGTTTGAATAGGATGTCATTTTTGGTTAATTAATCAACCTAAAAGAATAAGAAGGAAACCACACACTCTAATACGATAAATGAATGGAAACCGAAAGAGGTACATAAAAAACATTCAGAAGTAAGTAACTATGCTAATGCACCCAAACCACCCAAATGCGACCCTTCCCTCTCTTTATGCAACTCTAAAATGCGAGAAACTATATATGTACACAATCGCCATTCAACGCGAACTCAAGTTTAAAGCGGCCACTTCCGTTGAAGTTAAAAGAAAGTAAACCTCGCCTTGTTATGGCTGTTGTAACTCTTGTTTTCAGCCATGCCTTGTGTCATTGATTAAACGCGCGAGTCCAACTAAATGTTTGCATCTGCATGTCATATAGAAGCAAATCTCGCCGACGGAACTTATGAGCTCCACCCGACACCGGAAGAAGACCCCGCTGCGGAGCTTCACCCCTTCGAAGGCGAGCCCGAACCGGAGCAAGACCCCGAGGACCCACTAACTTTTCCTGAAGGCATGCCCTGGAGCATAAATTCCTATCTTTGAATACTTGCAATATTATTGATTACCTTGATTGCGCATTTACGTTTCTAGGAGTTGTAATGAAACCTTAGATGCATGAATTTAGTACCTTGTTTGAATACAAGTTGCTAAAGTCGAGTAGTTGCAATGCTTAATAGGCTTCGGTAAAAGTTGAGTGGTTTCCTATCACTCGCGAGTTATAGGAGTTGAATGTTTTAGCTATGTTGCAACTATAAGGACGACGGACGGGGTCAGGCTTATGTTCGATACTTGGTGGTTTTCCCCGTCTGTCTAAATGAATTTGATCTAAGGTCGAAACGTGTCGGCGTTCGTGATCAAGTGTTTGAAAGTACTAATCTCATACCTAGTATGGGATGGGGAAGCCTAGTACCTGATTGAACTGGGGTGTGGCATACCCTCCGGCTGTCCTTGGAACATCGTTCCCATGGTGCATCATGTGGGTGCAAGTGCGGTCATAGTGCGGCAGAGGCCGGGATTATGGAGCATTACATGCCAAAGGCAGTTGGCCCTGACACGTGCCTAAGGGATCGATGGGGACGGCTGACAAATGAAGCGACCCCTCGTGGTGCGCGGATGTCATGAGATTAGGTTCGCCATGCATGGTTAATAAATTCGAATCGATTCGTCTACCTCTCACAGTTTGGGACTACTTGATCGCTATTCTGGACTGAGTAATGATGAAACATGATTACGAGATTAAGTTGATGCTTGTCATAAATTGCTTGGAAACTATGCTTGCTTAGAATAGTTGCTAATCTAGACTGGATAAAGAACGTAGAACATGAGCTAAAATATTGAAAGTAAGGACCGACTATAGACGCTTTTGGCAAAACAAACCCAAAGCCAGAAAGCCTTTCATGTCTAAGTTTTGGTGAAAATAGCTATCACCCGACGGGTCAGTCTTGCTGAGTATTAGTTGCTCAGCCTTGTTGTGGCTTAATCTTTTCAGGTGATGTCAATAGTTTGGTTGCTGGTACCACTTGGCCTACCCAGCTCCCTCCGAGCTGGATAGTCGAGTGGGATCCCTCCTCGGACGGCGATGGAAGGGATTTTTGATGTCATGATTGGCTCCGTCGTGATGTCATGTACCGACGTTTAGCTTCCGCTTGTGTTATTTGACTTTTCGAACCTTGCAACTCGTTGAATTTCAAAACTCTGATGTAATAATTCGTGAGACTAAGATATGTGATGGAATGTTGTAATCTCTGTGCTACTCACCTTCGTGTGAGCGATGCTTCTCGATCCTGTTCAGGTAGTTAATTGGATGAAATCCAACGGTCGACCAGGTTGACTTGCTTAAAGTGCATAATCGTGTGTTAGGCAACTTCAATGCATTTTAGTCAGGTTAATTTGGGCGGTTCCGCCACACTGCCGACCGGGACTACACGACGAGGATGAAGGAACAGATGGCGCAATTGGCTTTGGAGCCAATGACAGCCACTTTTGAGAAACCCGAAGATGAAAAACGGCAACACCTCAAGGCACTGTTCCTCAAAGGACATGCCAACGGTCGACCTGTCACCAGGCTACTAGTAGATGGAGGCGCTGCAGTCAACATCATGCCATATGCCATGTTTCGGAAACTGGGCAAAACCGATGAGGATCTGACCAAGATGGACATGATGCTCAAGGACTTCGAAGGCAATGTGTCTCCCGCTCGCGGGGCACTCTGCGTCGACCTCACCATCGGCAGTAAGACCCTTCCCACTACTTTCTTTATTATTAATGGCAAAGGGTCCTACAATATGTTGCTCGGTCGTGATTGGATACACGCGAATTGTTGCGTCCCGTCTACAATGCACCAATGCCTCGTACAATGGGTCGGCAACAACATCGAGATAGTCATCGCCAATTCCGCCTACAGTGTTGCCACGGCCGATACGCAGCAGTGGAGCTGCGAACATGTCAAGTGCATATCCGGTAGGACTTGGGACACCGATTTCCTGAGAGTGTCTGATTTTGGCCTACAGCCGATCCGAGCAATCGGCTTTGAAGATTCAGATTAAATGGATCAGTTTGTCCGAGAAGATGGGAAGCTGGGGCATGGATTTACGTCGGCCAATTCATTGGAGATGGTAGATTTAGGTGATGGCACCAAACCAAGGCCGACGTACATTAGTGCTAACCTGGATCCTGAGTACAAGTGTAAATTGACAAATTTATTAAAAGAATTTAAAGATTGTTTTGCTTGGGAATACCATGAGATGCCTAGCCTAGACCGGTCCATTGTTGAACACCGGTTGCCTATAAAACCAGGATATCGGCCGTATCAGCAGCCCGCACGATAATGCAATCCTAAAATTCTACCTGATATAAAGGCCGAGATTACAAGACTGATTGAAGCAAAATTTATTCGGTAGTGCCGTTATGCCGAGTGGATCTCTAATATTGTACCCGTATACAAGAAAAACGAAAAGCTGCGTGTATGCATTGACTTCAGAAACCTTAATCAGGCTACGCCGATGGATGGGTATCCAATGCCGACAGCCGATGTGTTGATAGATGCCGCCGCAAGACATAAAGTTATCCATTTTATGGATGGTAATGCTGGGTACAATCAAATATTAATGGCTGAAGAAGATATTTCGAAAATGGCTTTCAGGTGTTCGGGCCACCTTGGTTTATTCGAGTGGGTAGTAATGACCTTTAGATTAAAGAACGCCGAAGCTACATATCAATGGGCTATGAATTACATCTTCCACAAGCTCATTGTCGTCCTGGTGGAAATCTACATCGACGACGTCGTAGTCAAATCAAAAGGGCATCAAGAGCATCTGGCCCATCTGCATGAAGTGTTGGAGTGCACGAGGAAGCATGGGTTAAAAATGAACCCAAACAAGTGTTCATTCGGCGTATCGGCCAGGCAATTTCTGGGATTCATGGTTCATGAGCGCGGGATAGAAGTCAACTAGAAAATCATAGCGGCCATCAATAAGGTCATAGCCCCACAGAACAAAACTGAGTTGCAGTCCTTAATCAGCAAAGTCAACTTTATCAGAAGATTCATATCCAACTTGTCCGGGCGTATTCAAGCCTTCACGCTGTTATTGAAGTTGAAGCCCGAATAGGAATTCATATGGGGAGAAGAATAGCGAAAAGCGCTGGAAGACAACAAGCAATATCTAACCTTGCCACCTGTATTAGTCCCGCCGCAAGCTGACAAGCCATTCAGACTATACTTATCGGCTGATGAACGGGTTATGGGATCGGCGCTGGTACAGGAGTTCAAAGGAAAGGAACGGGTAATATATTATGTTAGCAGAAGTCTTCTGGATGCCGAGACAATATATTCCCCGGTAGAGCGGCTATGCCTATGTCTTTATTTCTCATGCACCAAGCTCAGGCAGTACCTATTATCGGCAGAATGCATAGTCGTATGCAAGGATGACGGAGTAAAATACATGCTATCACTACCAATTTTGAAAGGAGAGATTGGGAAGTGGATCCTAGCTCTGTCAAAGTTTGACCTAAGGTACGAATCGGCCAAAGCTGTCAAGGGTCAAGTCATGACTGATTTCGTGGCCCAGCACTATGGACCAGAAGTTGCTGTCGTTGAGTCGGTTCCATGGACTCTATACTTCGATGGTTCTTCATGTGGAGCCGGGTCAGGAATCAGCATTGTCCTCATATCACCTCGGGGGGCAAGTTATGATTTCTCTCTACCGATAGAAGCATCCGCAACCAATAATCAAGCAGAATAGTGAGCCGTCCTAATGGGCATTCAATTATTGAGAGAGATCAAAGCCGACGTTGTGGAGATTTTTGGGATTCCATGCTCATCGTAGACCAGTTAACGGGAAGATCTGAATGTAAAGATGATGTCCTGAGGATTTACTATGAAGATTGCCTCCAACTTTTTAAAGAATTCAAGTCCGCGGTTATTGAGCATAGTCCTAGAAACTATAATGAAGAGGCCAATAGGCTTGCCCAACACGTGTCTGGGTATCTGCTGATTCAAGGCGCCATGACTCTGGAACTCGCGGCCGATGATTGGCGAAAGGAGATCGCCGATTATTTGAAGGATCCATCCAAGAAAGTGGATCGGCGGGTGAATTTTCAAGCCACAAAGTATATACTACTCGAAGATGATTTGTTTTACCGAACGATTGATGGAGTTCTACTCAAATGTTTGGGAATGGAAGAAGCAAAGATCCTGATGGGAGAAATCCACGAAGGCGTGTGCGGAGCTCACCAATTGGCTCATAAAATGAAGTGGATGATTACAAATAACGGATACTATTGGCCGACGATACTCGAAGACTTCTTTAAATATTATAAAGGGTGTCAAGACTGTCAGAAGTTTGGCAACGTGCAACGTGCGCTAGCATCGGCTATGAATCCGATAATCAAACCATGGCCGTTTAGGGGTTGGTGAATAGACCTCATCGGACAAATTTATCCTCCATCAAGCAAGGGACACAAGTTTATATTAGTAGCCACTGACTACTTTACCAAATGTGTGGAGGCAATTCTGTTGAAGGCTGTAACATCGGCCGCCATGGTCGATTTCGTAAGAGACCACATTGTTTATTGGTTCGGTATCCCTCAAACCATCACAACTGATCAAGGAACGATGTTCACTTCGGGAGAGTTCGAGGAGTTCACTGCCGATATGGGGATTAAGTTGTTGAATTCTTCTCCATATTATGCTCAAGCTAACGGCCAAGCCGAATCGTCCAATAAGGGGATAATCAAGTTGATCAAAAGGAAGATAGAGGAACAACCTAAAAAGTGGCACTTATGTTTGACCGAGGCTTTATGGGCTTACAGGATGGCCTGCCATTGGGCCACTAAAATATCTCCTTATCAATTGGTATATGGTCACGAGGCAGTATTGCCTTGGGAATTAAGGACGGGGTCAAGACGCACATCGCTTCAAAACCAGTTGACGGCCGATGACTATTCCCTCCTCATGAAAGGCGAGCTCAACGATTTGGTAGGTCAGCGACTGAGGACCCTGATCAGCATTGAGGAAAATAAGAAAAGGGTGGTCAGGTGGTACGACAAGAAGGTCAAGGTCAAGCAATTCTCCCAAGGAGATTTGGTATGGAAGTTGGTGCTGCCGATAGGGTCTAAGGATCCCAAGTTCGGTAAATGGTCGCCCACTTGGGAAGGGCCATATAAAATCAGCCGATGCGCTCCGGGGAACGCATATATACTAGAAACAATCGAAGGAAAGGAGTTCACAAGGGCCTTGAATGGGAGATATCTAAAAAGATACTATCCTAGTATATGGGTGGATGCATAACTGACAATAGGGTGCGTCAAGATGATGTGGCCAACTCTTATTGGCTCCTGTTGGTATAGCCGATGCAAAGATAACCATCGCCTTAAGAACGAAACATTCGCCTGATATGGCCGATTTATTATTCGGTACAAATGACAGGGTACATGGCCGACACGGTACAAGTCACCCTTAGCACGAAAAGTACAAACACATTTATTGACCACACTTTTTCTTAATCTCCCTCTCGACCCGACCTAATTCTGTCAAGAGGCGGATGCTCTTTTCCTCCAGGTCCTTCATCACGGCGTCGACCTCGATTTGACGAGGAAGGGGGTGGCTCCTGTAAAGGGGTGGTCGAGACGTTCCCGCTGCGGCATCTTCGAGGGTGACTGGATGAGGGAGTGGATGACTCCTTTCAGTTGGTGGCCGCCTGGAGTAGTTGGCGTCGATATGATCCTAGATCTTCTAGACTTCAGTGGGAACATTGTCCCTGAGTTCTTTGCGATGGGCCCTGATCAGCTCTTTGTCCGCCTGCGACAACGGTTCATCGGAGTGCATGATTTCGACCGCCCGTTCCAAATCTGGACTAAGGCATCTCGGCTGAGAAGATCAGCAAACAACTGCTCATAGACAGATTGATCAAAATGTTAACGCGGGGGAACGGAGAACGGAGGAAGATTTTGTACCTGGTTGACGGAGAAGGAAGAAGATGAAGAAGACATCTTGGTGAATAGTCTGATGGTATGAACTATTGGAGGAGAAGAGGACGAGCGATGCGAATGCCTTTGGAAACAATACGGGGCCTCATACTTATAGAAGGAAAAGGGGCGAGAGTTTGGTAAGACGCGTCCCATCGGAGTAAAAGGGGTAATAAATGAAAAGCCGCCACGAAGGACGGTTCAGGATTGGATCCACACGTCAATGGTCAAAAGATATTAATGTTTCTACAGAACATCCAGTACTTTTACAGTTCACCCAAGGAGGGTATTAATAGCTGCGATCGCTCGTTGCCTAACTTGATCGACCGAGTCTAAGGTTCTCTGGTCGTCATCAGCCGATCCAGGGAGTTCTGGCATATGACGATGGATTTTTAGTGCTTCGTGGGCCAGGTTCTGCCTCTCTTGCTTTAGCTCAGCAATGACACACGGGAGATCTTGAAGTTTCTTCTCTTCGACAACTATGGCCTTGGTCACCATCTCCATCTCCTTGGCCAGCTCTACTCTTCACCGTTTAAGGTGATCTATAGCACCAACAATATCCGGGCGAGAGCTTTCAAGGAAATTGATTCGGTGATGTACCTCTTGAGCTATGGCAGAGGCACTACGTCAAGTTGACGCTATGCGACAACAGCCATCGGCTCCTTAGCGACAGCCCAACCGCAAGATCTCCAGCACGTACCAACCGCAAGTCCAATAGCACGTACCGATTCCTCAACCGGTTGTGCATCAGCAACAAGTAGACTGGACCGCAAGAATAGCTGATATAAGTAAATACCAGCTCAGGCTAAAACCAAAGGTACAGACTTACACATACAAGACGCCGTACCCGCCTGCATACGACCTGTTCCTTTTCCCCCATCGGTATAAAGTCCCTGACTTCACCAAGTTCTCGGGCCTAGATGACACGTTGACAGTGGAACACGTCAACAGATTCATCATCCAGTGCGGAGAGGCTGCTACGCAAGATGCTCTGAGGGTACGCCTATTCTTGTCATCCCTGTCAGGGTCAGCCTTTCAATGGTTTACTACGCTGCCGCCCAACTCCATTGTTACTTGGGCCGATTTGGAAAAGCAATTCCATAAGTACTTCTACGCGGGGGTCCACGAGATGAAACTCTCAGATCTAACCAGCCTCAAGCAAAGAAGCAACGAGTCAGTGGCCAGCTACATACAGAGGTTTAGGGAAGTCAGAAATAAGTGCTATACCCTAGTCCTGACCGATGCCCAGTTGGCCGATATCGCTTTCCAAGGACTCCTACCGCACATCAAAGAGAAATATGCTTCCCAAGAGTTCGAGAGCCTGAGCCAAATCGTTCACCAGCTGTCTCGGCAGGAAGTGTGCCCCTTTGACCAGCGAACAAATTTTCAAAAAAAAGTGGCGTATGTGGAAGGATCCGAATCGGAGGAGGAGGCAGAAATCGGCCTGGCAGAGTGGGTGACAGGAAAAAAGCCAATATCGTGTCTACTCGGTAAAAAGGAACCGGAGACATTTGTGTTGGGATACGAGGTAGGCTACACTAGCGCAATTCAAAAAATTCTACCGCGTATAACCAGGAAGAACTGCCGTATAAGGATCGCGGGATTACCACTCGACGCACTACTGGTGCGGAAGATGTAGATATGCGTCGATGCAGTGAAGACGATCATGTAGTCGTACGTAGTCAATCAATGTAGTCGTACGTAGTTGATCACGTCACGTCCAGCAGCTCCTCAGCAGCTCGTCCACGTGCAGCAAGATCGCCTCCGGTGCCGCGGCTCATCGTGGCTCGTTGGTGGCTCGTCGAAGTGCTGCAGGCGCAACACCTCCAAGGTATCCACACGTGCAGGGAGGAAGCGTCGCAAGCCGGACTGCTAGATCCGCGAGTTGCAACAGGTGAGGGCGTGGGAGGCACGGCAGGTGTGTTTCGCAAAAAGGTGTAAACCCTAGGGCGCCCCCACCCCTCTATTTATAGAGGTTCCAGACGGGCCTCTAGGTCCGAGGCCCATTAGTACTTCTAAACCTAATCCAACTCGAATTAGATCCGAATTGGGCTTCCAGCCCCTTAAGTGTGTGACCCTATGGGTTCGGATACGTATAGACATGGCCCGAGTACTCCTACTCGGCCCAATAGTCGGTAGTGGCCTCTAGCAAGACGTGCCAACTCCTATACGCACACGAAGATCATATCAGACGAACCATCACAACATAATATACATGCTATTCCCTTTGCCTCACGATATTTGGTCTAGCTTCAAGCCGACCGCTCTTTCTCGATCCTGTGATTCGGAATCCCTTTGTAGGTTAACTCTTAACCGTACGTAGCATGGCCATGCATTTTCGGATCCGATCACTCGAGGGGCCCAGAGATATCACTCTTAATCAGAGAGGGGCAAATCCCATCTTGATTGACCATGTCTCATAGCATGCTTCTTGACAAACCCGAAAGCTACCTTTATAACTACCCTGTTACGGCGTAGCGTTTGATAGCCCCTAAGTAGGTCGATCCACATCTAGAATACATGCGACAATCTCAGGTCTAAGGACAAAGCGTATATGTTGTCATAAGAGAGAACTACTTCTCATGTTGGGTCAGTCCTAGCACATGTCTCCACATGTGTCCACATTATTAGTTCAACATCTCCATGTCCATGACTTGTGAAACATAGTCATCAACTAATACATGTGCTAGTCTAATATTCATGTGTGTCCTCACATGAACTCCGACTAGGGACAACTTTAGAATAACCATACAAGTAAAGAGTTTCACATACAATTCACATAATTGCAAATCAATTCAAGTAGCCTTTAATGGATATTCAATGAACACAATATACAAATCATGGATACAAATGGAATATCATCATCTCTATGATTGCCTCTAGGGCATACCTCCAACAGTCTAGAAGGTACCTAATACCCATAGCTCTTACATGCGCATCATGCTTAGCCTGCGGGAGTGGTTTTGTCAACGGAACAGAAATGTTCAGATCCGTGTGTATTTTGCATATCTTGATCTCACCCCGGTTAACGAAGTCTCGAATGAGATGAAATCGCCGCATTACGTGTTTGTTCTTCTGGTGATTCCTTGGTTCCTTTGCTTGCGCAATTGCCCCATTGTTATCACAGTAGAGATTCAATGGGCTGGACGCATTTGGGAACACACCAAGCTCAATGAGGAAATTCCTTATCCAAACACCTTCCTTCGCGGCTTCCGAAGCCGCGATGTACTCGGCTTGTGTCGTAGAATCGGCCACCGTCTCCTGCTTGGAACTCTTCCAACTAACAGCACCACCATTTAGCGTGAACACAAATCCTGATTGTGACTTTGAATCATCTCTGTCGGTTTGGAAACTAGCATCGGTGTAACCTGTTACAACGAGCTCCTCCTCACCTCCATAGATGAGGAACATATCTTTAGTCCTTCTCAAGTACTTAAGAATGTTTTTCACCGCTGTCCAGTGACTCTCACCTGGATCAGATTGGTGTCTGCTTGTCATGCTTAGCGCATATGAAACATCTGGGCGAGTACTTATCATTGCATACATGATAGATCCAATAGCCGAGGCATATGGCACTCTACTCATGCGATCCCGCTTATCAGTAGTCGAAGGACACTGAGTCTTGCTGAGATGGATGCCATGTGACATAGGCAAGAACCCTTTCTTTGCCTCTTCCATGCTGAACCGCTTCAACACTTTGTCAATGTAAGTATCTTGGCTTAAACCTATAAGCCTTCTCGATCTATCTCTATAGATCTTAATGCCCAGAATATATGCCGCTTCCCCTAAGTCCTTCATCGAAAAACTATTTTTTAGTGAAGTCTTTACGGACTCAAGCATAGGAATGTTATTTCCAATCAGTAATATGTCATCCACATATAAGATTAGAAATACTACAGAGCTCCCACTAACCTTCTTGTAAACACAAGACTCTTCTTCGTTCTTGGTGAAGTCAAACCCTTTGACCACTTCATCAAAACGAATGTTCCAACTCCTAGATGCTTGCTTCAACCCATAAATGGATCTCTGAAGCTTGCATACCTTTCCAGCATTTTTCGGATCGACAAAACCCTCGGGCTGTATCATATACACGTCCTCAGCTAGGTTTCCATTCAGGAAAGCTGTCTTGACATCCATCTGCCATATCTCATAATCGAAATATGCAGCTATAGCTAGAATAATCCGAATGGACTTAAGCATCACTACGGGCGAGAAGGTCTCGTCGTAGTCAACTCCTTGAACTTGTCGAAAACCTTTTGCGACAAGTCGTGCTTTATAGATGTGAACATTTCCATCCATGTCCTTTTTCTTCTTATAGATCCACTTGCACTCTATGGCTTTAACACCATCAGGCGGGTCAACCAAGTTCCAAACTTGATTGTCTCCCATGGACTCTATTTCAGATTGCATGGCATTCTGCCATTTTTCGGAGTCTGGGTCCATCATTGCTTCTGCATATGTCGCAGGCTCATCATTGTCCAACAATAATATTTCCCGCATTTCGCGGAGCCTTGCCGACCTTCGTGGTTGTGGCGGTGCTTCTCTTGCCATGGGTATCTCAACTTGTTCTGCTACGTTAGCATCACTCATTGATTCTTGCCCGATCGGCTCATCTTGAACTTCTTCAAGATGCACTGTCTTTCCACTCTTTTCTCCTTTGAGAAACTCTTTCTCTAGGAAAACCCCATTCCGAGCGACAAACACTTTGCCTTCTGATCGGTTGTAGAAATAATATCCCAAAGTTTCCTTTGGATATCCCACAAAAATGCACTTATCCGACTTGGGTGTGATCTTGTCCGACTGAAGTCGCTTGACAAACACTTCACATCCCCAAATCTTTAGAAAAGACAAACTAGGAACCTTTCCAGTCCATATCTCATATGGTGTCTTAACTACGGATTTAGATGGTACCCTATTAAGTGTGAAAGCTGCTGTTTCTAGAGCGTATCCCCAAAATGATAACGGTAGGTCCGACTGGCTCATCATTGATCGAACCATGTCTAACAAAGTTCGATTACGTCGCTCGGACACACCGTTTCTCTGAGGTGTTCCAGGCGGCGTAAGTTGTGGAACAATTCCGCAACTCTTTAGATGATTGCTAAACTCGTGGCTCAAATACTCGCCTCCACGATCAGATCGTAAGGCCTTAATTTTCTTGCCACGCTAATTTTCAACTTCATTCTGAAATTCCTTGAACTTTTCAAAGGTTTCAGACTTGTGCCTCATCAAGTAGACATAGCCATATCTACTAAAATCATCAGTGAAAGTTATGAAGTATTGGAATCCTCCTCTAGCCGTCGTGCTCATTGGTCCGCATACATCACTATGTACGAGTTCCAACAAGTCTACTGCTCTCTCAGGAAATCCTGTGAAAGGCGTCTTGGTCATCTTGCCTAGCAAGCAAGCCTCACATGTCTCGTATGATTCAAAATCAAACAAAGTTAGAAGTCCATCAGAATGGAGCTTCTTCATGCGCTTTTCACTTATATGACCCAAACGACAATGCCACAAGTAGGTAGGACTCAAATCATTAGGCTGAGGCCTTTTAGCACTTACATTACAGACAGGTGAACCATCAAGATTTAAAACAAATAATCCATTCACAATGGGTGCAAAAGCCATAAACATATTATTCTTAGAGATCACACAACCATTGTTTTCACTCGCAAATGAATAACCATCCTTCATCAAGCATGAAGGAGATAAAATGTTTCGACTTAAACTAGGAACAAAATAACAATTATTCAACTCCATAATAAATCCTGATGGGAGGTGGAGTTGCATCGTCGCGACGGTCAACGCAGCAACTCTTGCATTATTGCCCACGCGGAAATCAACTTCTCCTCTTTCCACGCTTCTACTTCTTATCATTCCCTGCATCGAATTGCAAATATGAGCAACCGATCCGGTATCAAATACCCAAGAATTAATAATTGTATCAGCGAGAAATATGTTGTCTATAACATTAACAACAAGTGTACCTGAGGTAGAAGTACTCTTACTTCCGCCATTCTTCAAGGAAGCTAGGTACTGCTTGCAGTTTCTCTTCCAGTGACCAAGTTCATGACAGTAAAAGCACTCCTTGTCTGGAGCAGGTCCAGGTCCAGCTTTAACCTTGGGCGCTGGGTTTGGCTTGGACGTTCCAGCCTTGCCCTTCTTCTTCCAAGAATTGCCCTTCTTCTCAAAGCTAGGCTTGTTCTGTATAGCCATCACATGGCTGGTACTAGCGCTTTTCTTGATGTCAGCCTCTGCTGTTTTAAGCATGCCACACAGCTCATTCAGACCCTTCTCCGTCCCATGCATATGGTAGTTCGAGATGAAGTTCCCATAGCTAGACGGAAGAGACGAAAGAATGAAATCAGTGGCCAACTCTTGGCCCAGTGGGAAGCCTAGCTTCTCCAACCGTTGAGTGTAACCAACCATCTTGATTACGTGTGGTCCTACTGCTGCACCTTCTACTAGCTTGCTCTCAACAAAGGTCTTAGACACATTGAACCTTTCAGTCCTGGCCTGTGTTTGGAACATGTCTCTAAGCGCCACGATCATATCGTGCGCCTCATGGTTTGTTTCGAACTGCATCTGCAGCTCGGGTTCCATGCAAGCAAGCATAAGGCAGCTTACTTCAAGGTTAGCATCACATGCTTTCTTGTAAGCATTCTTAGCAGCAGCGGGTGCATCATCAGCAGGTTCTTCTGGTAGTGGGTTGTCTAGAACATCTTCCTTTTTCTCAGCCCTGAGAACAATTCTCAGGTTACGGATCCAATCCGAGTAATTTGTTCCATTCAACTTGTCCTTCTCAAGGACCGAACGCAAAGCAAACGGTGTAGTGCTGCTAGGTGCCATTTAATCTACAACAAAGTAATGCAAAATACACTAAGACAAACGTATCCATGATAGAGCAAATCACATTAAACTATTTTAACAGAATCTACTCCCACTAAAATCAATATCCCTCTATTGAAACTTAGTGATTCAGGATCCACAACTAACAAGTCCACTAGTGAGCTTTAGCATCACCGCTAGCAAACAAGGTAGATCGGTAAGCAACTTTTGCTAATCATATCACATATGACTCCTGTTGTTGGGTGACATCTCTATGTCTCAGTGCCCAACCTTTATGCCCCAAGGTCCTTAACCGTTAAGATAACCTTGTTAAGCAAACCAACCCTTATGCGCGTAAGTGTCCGACACAAACCCGTCTAGTCAAGGAAAACTAGTGGCACCCTAATTTCATAGACCCACCACTAATTGTACAAGACATGGGACGGTGCAAGTTTTAGTTGGGAGGGCATACTAACTTAAACTTTGTGAGGGATCGTTCTACTTCTAACATCACAGCATGCAGAAAGTAAAACATAAACAGAATAGCATTCACATAGTTGTGACACAGTATGGCTCGTTTTCATATGGTGATCTCCATCTCCATAGAACCTGTTCACCATGGTGATCTCCATCTCCATGTTCCATGTGCGCCATCCTCCTGGTGATGAGTCCTCCAAGAACTAGAACATGCTATTACGCCTAATAGCTAATAAAGAAGCTAGTAATGAAGATTACATAGTTGCTTGGATCATCACAAATTGGTACGCAGACCATAAAGTACAATAAAGTGACAACACATATGGCTCCTGCCATGTTGCTGTACGCGCGACACGCAGGTCACGAATGAGTTACACACATGCATCACATACACAAGGGGGCCATACTGATCACAAGATACATACATACATCCTCCATCTTCCAAGCCAAATTTGGGAAATCTAATTTCGCCGAAAACGGCAACGCCGTTGAATTTCATGTATAACTTTTTCTGTAGATCAATTTTTATATAAAATTCGCCCCGATCCGAGATCGTACCGAAAAGTTACGGCTGATTTACCGAAGCATACGCATACGGCAAAAATCCCGACCCCGGCAGTAGATCCCATCTACTATTGCACATCTAATGCGTCTGGCGTATGACCCTGGATTTCGATTCGACCAATCATATTGATCTTCGCTCACTGCACCTGGATTTACGTGTATCACTTAACTCCGATGGTGGAAACCGACCGGTAGGAGTATGTCGTTACACTACCATTGCAGCAAGGGCACGAAAACAGGACATAGATCAAATGGAAAACTCGCATATCTCCATATGCACACATCCCGAATCCAAAACTAAGCAGCTACGGCTCTGATACCACTGTTAGGATACGAGGTAGGCTACACTAGCGCAATTCAAAAAATTCTACCGCGTATAACCAGGAAGAACTGCCGTATAAGGATCACGGGATTACCACTCGACGCACTACTGGTGCGGAAGATGTAGATATGCGTCGATGCAGTGAAGACGATCACGTAGTCGTACGTAGTCGATCAACGTAGTCGTACATAGTCGATCACGTCACGTCCAGCAGCTCCTCAGCAGCTCGTCCACGTGCAGCAAGATCGCCTCCGGTGCCGCGGCTCGTCGTCGGCTCGTCGTGGCTCGTTGGCGGCTCGTCGAAGTGCTGCAGGCGCAACACCTCCAAGGTATCCACATGTGCAGGGAGGAAGCATCGCAAGCCGGACTGCTAGCTCCACGAGTTGCAACAGGCGAGGGCGTGGGAGGCACGGCAGGTGTGTTTCGCAAAAAGGTGTAAACCCTAGGGCACCCCCACCCCTCTATTTATAGAGGTTCCTGACGGGCCTTTGGGTCCGAGGCCCATTAGTACTTCTAAACCTACTCCAACTCGGATCAGATCCGAATTGGGCTTCCAGCCCCTTAAGTGTGTGACCCTATGGGTTCGGATACGTATAGACATGGCCCGAGTAGTCCTACTCGGCCCAATAGTCGGTAGCGGCCTCTAGCAAGACGTGCCAACTCCTATACACACACGAAGATCATATCAGACGAACCATCACAACATAATATACATGCTATTCCCTTTGCCTCACGATATTTGGTCTAGCTTCAAGCCGACCGCTCTTTCTCGACCCTGTGATTCGGAATCCCTTTGTAGGTTAACTCTTAACCGTACGTAGCATGGCCATGCATTTTCGGAGCCGATCACTCGAGGGGCCCAGAGATATCACTCTCAATCAGAGAGGGGCAAATCCCATCTTGATTGACCATGTCTCATAGCATGCTTCTTGACAAACCCGAACGCTACCTTTATAACTACCCTGTTACGGCGTAGTGTTTGATAGCCCCTAAGTAGGTCGATCCACATCTAGAATACATGCGACAATCTCAG
Organism: Setaria viridis; assembly: GCF_005286985.2. NCBI lineage: Eukaryota > Viridiplantae > Streptophyta > Magnoliopsida > Poales > Poaceae > Setaria > Setaria viridis. Next base: position 5,790,565 of record NC_048269.2, read on the forward strand.
GTCTAAGGACAAAGCGTATATGTTGTCATAAGAGAGAACTACTTCTCGTGTTGGGTTAGTCCTAGCACATGTCTCCACATGTGTCCACATTATTAGTTCAACATCTCCATGTCCATGACTTGTGAAACATAGTCATCAACTAATACATGTGCTAGTCTAATATTCATGTGTGTCCTCACATGAACTCCGACTAGGGACAACTTTAGAATAACCATACAAGTAAAGAGTTTCACATACAATTCACATAATTGCAAATCAATTCAAGTAGCCTTTAATGGATATTCAATGAACACAATATACAAATCATGGATACAAATGGAATATCATCATCTCTATGATTGCCTCTAGGGCATACCACCAACATTGACTAGTCAGTTTTGGCTAAGGTGGGTAATGGCTTTGTTAAGATCCGCACCGGCACTAAGGTGATTCGTGCTGCGGTACCCTACTTGTGGGAAAAGTGTACAACCTCTACAGAGTTAAAACCTATCCGGGTAGCCGTGTCCACGGCATTGGACAAGTTACGGCTTGGTCACATAACTAGCATTTGGAGATGGTTGGTTTTTATGGCGTGTGTTGGATTTTGGAAGTGTCCGGCAGTTGTGCCGTGTGCTACGGCGGACGGGGAGTCTGGTAGCGATAAAACCTGGATCCTTTGTGTAGGATCAACCCCACTTAATGTTTCGGTTACTAAAGAAAATGCATTGTGAAAATTCTTTGAAATAAAACCCTGCATGTGTCAAAAATCTAGCTTTATTGCAAATAAACCTTAACCATATTCTTGTTGAATCCTATGCATATTCTTGCTGTATCCCCCTCCGTGGATGGGGTTGGACTTGTTGAGTAATTTTGTACTCACCCCTGTTTTGTTGCTTCAGAGGAGGATCCGGACTACGTCGCCGAGGACTTCGAGTAGGAGGTTGCGTCTACACCCAACGCTGCATGCGGTGTTGGCCCTTTTGCAGGATGCTTCCGCTGACGCATAGTTCTGATTGCAGCCCGGAGTCCGACTGGACTGCAACTTTGATTTGTATTGTTATCGCTTTAGTTTTACTTTGGGTGTGGCTTGCCCGCCCAATCCTTCGGGAGTTGTATGGTTTCTGAACTATCTGTTGAATAAATGTGTTATCAGCCTCCTGGGACTGATAATTGGATCACATTTAGTCTCTACTTATGTGGGGACGCTTCAGGTGGTATCAGAGCTGTCGTTGGCTGTAGGATGTAACCATTAGGACCGGAAAAGCCTTTTTGACCAAATTAAATGATTTACAAAATTTCTTGCTTCCTCTGCTTAATTGCAAAACTGATTTATGCCCCGATTCTTTCCAGATGGCCGAAGAAGGTTGGGTCAACAGCCATTGCCTGGAGGAGCCCGGTTTTCCCAGGTTGCTGTTCGCCTGCATGGACTGCCTCGGGATTTACGAGCATCCGGAGTACTCTAGCCGGGAGTATGAAGACCGTGGGACTCTTCGGTGTGAGATGACCATCTACGTGGGCAGGAGCAGCCGCTTCCCCGACATTCAGCCTTGGAATATGTCTGCCACTGGTTTCCGGCGGAAAGACAGTTACCAGGTGGCAGCTTAGAAAGCCCTGCGCTACCTGTGCCAAATTTATGAGAGGCACATCGGTCGCACACCGATGAGGTTTTACCCGCCTGTCAAGAAGAACCGCCCGGTTTGGCTTGCCCAGGTAAGGACTTTGGAAGGACGTGGATAGCGCAAGGATGACCCCACCGTGCTCCATATTGCTGCCTATCTCCTCACCTTGGATGAACCCTGCGACGAGCAGACCGCCCATCTGAAGTAGCAGATCCACAGAGCCGAGGACGCAGAAGTTATGGTGAGGAGGCTCCAAGTGAGATTGGCAGCAGCTGAGGCTTGAGCCACGGCCGCCCAAAGCAATGAGGCCCTCGCCATCGAGGCCCTCAAAGAGGCCGAGGACCGGCATGCGTGGGCATTGAAGGAAGTCCACCACTCGAACCGCACGAGAAGGAAAATGCGGGTCGTGGAGGACGACGAGGCCCCAGTATTGGATGGAGTCCCTGTTGCCCAGGGGTTCGGGAAGCGAAAGAGCCCCGATGCCCCACCAGCACCACCGCCTTCGGAAAGGGACTCTGAGGTAGCCAATGGAGAAGCCTCGAAACCCCCTCCCGCAGGTGGGACCCTAAGGGACGAGGTGCTGGCCCTCCTTATTCCGCAAGAAGACCACTCCGTGCAGTGTGCAGATTCGTCCCACGAGTAGAGTGCCCCACCTAGAGTTGTACTCCAGAAGTTGTCCTGAGTCTAGACTTGTACCCCCAGTTGTGTTGCTTTACCGGTCGTGTAGTGCGTGTTTTGGCCCTACCCAAAGTGTTGTAACCGCCCTGGCAAAATAATAAAATCATTTGTGCTTGTTGTTTGTTAGTCTGTGTGCTTGTCGACAGGAGGTGGATTCTGTCTCTTCGAAAATCCGAATTAATTAACTAAACATCACTTTAATATCCAAATCCAAGTCTCATGAAAGTTCACTCAATCTGCAGATGCCTCCAAAGCGTGCCACCAGAACCTCCCCGAGTCAAGCACGTGCCACTCCTAGTGCAGAAAGACAGCTGGAAAGGTAGTAACCCCCACCAGCAGTGCACCATGAGGAGCAAGAAGTGAATCAGCCCGAGGGTAGGGGGGAAAGTCTTGTGGGAGCACAGCAGCCACCGCCCCCACCGGTCATTGATTTGGTACAAGTCATGAACAACCAGACCCTTCTGCTGGAAGCCTTGGCCAATCCTATCACTCGCCAGAGGCCCCGTGGACAAGGCATGAATGAGAAGCTGACAGACTTCCTCCGGACCAAGCCACCCACTTTTGGTGGGTCCATCAACCCTCTAGATGCAGATGACTGGCTGCGGGTCATCCGGAGGAAGCTAGAGCTGTTTGGCTATGAGAGCAGGGACAAGGTTCTCCTAGCTGCTCATAAACTCACTGGGACTGCTTTAGCTTGGTGGGAGAACTACTGCACTGCCACCCAGGATGCCTCCACTATCACCTGGGATGAGTTCGTGACTAAGTTCCACCGCTATCACATCCCTGCGGCCACCATGAAGTGCAAGGCGGATGAATTCCGTGAACTGCGCCAAGGCAACAAGTCCGTGGAAGAATACACCTATCAGTTCATGGAGTTGGGCTGCTATGCTCCAGAAGAAGTAGACAAGGATGAGAAGAAGCAAGACATGTTCAAGAAGGGTTTGAGCGTAGAACTGAGGACCCTGCTTACTCCTCAAATCTACCCTGATTTCAACACTATGATGAACATGGCCATCCTGACTGAGAGGGCCAAGGCAAATGAAAGGAGGGACAACAAGCGCCGGTTCCTGGACAGCAAGGCTCACCAGCTGGACAGGTTCCAGAAACCAAGGAGCTTTGGTCACCCCATGCCCAGGTCCCAAGCTCCCATGCAGTACCAGATCCAGTCTCAAGCCTCCGGTTCCCATCAGACCAATTCCCCATTCAGAAGCTAGAACCCTATCAAGGCCCCACAGAACAGCACCAGTCAAGTCACCAACAACGGCAGGGCATGCTTCAACTGCCGTGAGCCAGGGCATTTCATTGCCAACTGCCCCTACGCCAACAAGCCAGCTGCATCGGCCTTCTCCAACGCAGTGACTGGGCCAAGGGCAGAGGTGTCAGGAGCCAACCGTGTTCCTGTCCGCAGCAACAACAACCCCGGCAACAACAACAACAACCAGCAGATAAGGTAGCCCCAGCAGTCGTTCGGATGAGCCCGCGTCAACCACATCAGCGCGCAAGAGGCTCAGGAAGCTCAGGGCGTGGTACTCGGTGAGTTTCTAGTCAGCTCAGTCTTGGCAACAATACTCTTTGATTCTGGAGCATCACATTCATTTATATCATCAAGCTTTGTGGATAAGCACCACATACCTACAGTAATACTAAAGGTACCCCTAATAACCTGGACGCCTGGAGCCGACATCCAGTGTCAACTAGGTTGTTCCCGGGTAAGGATCAATTTAAGTGGGGTAGAATTCCTAGCAGACTTAGTAGTACTTGAGTCTAAGGGGATAGATGTGATCCTTGGAATGGATTGGTTAAGCCTACATGATGGTCACATAGGGTGTGCCGATAAGGTGGTACGCCTAGTTAATCAGGATGGGGTACAAGTGACCTGTCACACTCGGGGAAGTGGACCCGACCCAATGGTTTTTAGCATGGAAGCCAAGGCTATAGAAGGAGTCCTGATAGTGAGTGAGTACCCTGATGTCTTTCCTGAAGAACTACCTGGAATGCCCCCAGACAGGGATATAGAGTTTGTAATCGACCTTATCCCTGGAACCTCCCCTATAGCCAAGAGGCCCTATAGAATGGCAGCATCTGAGTTGGCAGAGCTGAAGAAATAGTTAGGCGAACTGCGACAGAGTGGCTTTATCAGACCTAGCTCCTTCCCGTGGGGAGCCCCAGTGCTTTTTGTCAAGAAGAAAGACGGAAGCATGAGGATGTGCGTGGATTATCGCGCACTAAATGAAGTCGCCATCAAGAATAAATACCCCCTTCCCAGAATAGATGACCTATTTGACCAGTTGAACGGACCCAAGTATTTCTCCAAAATAGATTTGAGATCAGATTACCACCAGCTCAAGATCAAGGAAAGCGACATCCCGAAGACAGCTTTTGTTACCCGCTATGGCCAGTTTGAGTTTACAGTAATGTCCTTTGGACTGACCAATGCCCCTGCTTATTTCATGAACCTCATGAACAAGGTGTTTATGGAGGAGTTAGATAAGTTTGTTGTGGTCTTTATCGACGACATACTTATTTACTCCAAGAATGTCCAAGAGCATGAGCAGCATCTACGAGTAGTATTGGAGAAATTGAGAGCCCACCGACTCTATGCTAAATTCAGCAAATATGAATTTTAGCTCTAGAAAGTGGCATTTCTTGGTCATATTTTGACCGCAGAAGGAGTAGCAGTCGATCCTGAGAAAGTTGAAGCCATCTCTAACTGGCAGCAACCCACCAATGTTAGTGAAATCAGGAGTTTTCTTGGTTTAGCTGGGTATTATGGGAGGTTCATTGAAGGATTCTCTAAGATAGCCCGACCCATGACAGAGCTACTTAGGAATGATAAGAAATTTAATTGGATAGAGTCATGTGAGAGGAGTTTTCAAGAACTGAAGAGAAGATTGACGACCGCCCCAGTATTAACCGTACCGGATATCCAGCGGGACTTCGTCATTTATTGTGATGCTTCCCGACAAGGGTTAGGGTGTGTCCTGATGGAGGATGGGAAAGTAGTGGCATATGCTTCCCGCCAGCTTAAGCCCCATGAACAAAATTACCCCACCCATGATTTGGAATTTGCAGCAGTAGTGCATGCTCTCAAGATCTGGAGGCACTATCTAATTGGGAACAAGTGTGAGATTTACACAGACCACAAGAGCCTAAAATATATCTTCACTCAACCAGATCTAAATTTAAGGCAAAGAAGGTGGTTAGAGTTGGTCAAGGATTATAATCTGGAAATTCACTACCACCCCGGTAAGGCTAACATGGTAGCGAATGCCTTAAGCAGAAAATCCTATGGACAGATCGGACCTAAGGACACCCACTTGCAATAGGAAATGGCCCGATTAAATGTACACATTATTCCCCAGAATACCAGCCGCAAGCTAAGTATTCAGCCCACTTTGGAGGATAAAATCTGGGAGGCCCAAGGTTCGGATCAGGACTTGGTGAGGATTCGCAAGCAAACTGGAGAGAATAAAGCCCCAGACTTCAGAGTGGATGTCAATGGGACCTTGTGGTACAAGGATAGGATTTGTGTGCCCAAGGAAGGAGATTTCCGGCAAACCATCATGGATGAGGCCCATAACTCAGCATATTCCATCCACCCGGGATCCACCAAGATGTATATGGAATTAAAGCAGAAATACTGGTGGAATGGGATGAAGGTGGACATAGCCTAGTTCGTCGCTCAATGCGATATTTACCAAAGGGTTAAGGCCGAACATCAGAAGCCATCCGGCTTACTGCAACCCCTACCCATTCCAGTTTGGAAATGGGACAAGATTGGCATGGATTTTGTAGTGGGTTTGCCCAAGACTCAAAAAGGGAATGACTCCAAATGGGTAATAGTGGACCGACTCACTAAAGTTGCCCACTACTTACCCGTACAGACCACCTATGGTGGAGAAAAGCTAGCTCGACTCTATGTAGACAACATAGTGAAGCTGCATGGTGTGCCTAGCAAAATTGTTTCGGATAGAGGGACCCAATTTACCTCTAGATTCTGGAAGAGTCTGCATAAAGCTATGGGCACCAAACTGGATTTTAGTTTAGCTTATCACCCTCAGACCGATAGCCAAACAGAGAGAGTGAATCAAATTATGGAGGACATGTTGAGGGCATGTGTCCTTACTTATGGCAAGGACTGGGAACAGAGTTTACCCTATGCAGAGTTCTCATATAACAACAGTTACCAAGCCAGCTTAGGCATGTAACCGTTTGAGGCTCTCTATGGGAGAAAGTGCAGGACCCCGTTGATGTGGTTGGAAGTAGGAGAGTGCACCCTAGTGGAACCCGCCTTTATCAAAGAAGCAGAAGAATGAGTGGCTGAAATACGAGAGAAGTTGAAGGCAGCACAGTCTAGGCAGAAAAGCTACTCAGATAAAAGAAGACGAGAATTGATTTTCAATGAAGGGGACTTCGTGTACCTTAAGGTCTCTCCGATTCGAGGTACCCGAAGGTTCCAAGTGCAAGGAAAATTAGCCCCTCGGTATATTGGGCCATACCAGGTGTTAAAAAGAGTTGGGGCTGTAGCATACCGCATTCAGCTGCCCGAAGGAATGTCGGATATACACCCGGTATTTCATGTGTCCCAGCTAAGAAAATGCCTGAGAGTACCAGAAGAGCAAGTACCGGTGGAAACCATAGATTTACAAAAGGATCTACGATATCAGGAGGTACCCGTCAAGATTCTGGACACCGTCACCAGAAGGACAAGGAATTCAGTAGTGTGGATTTGCAGAGTCCAATGGAGTAGGCATGGTGAAGAAGAAGCTACTTGGGAACGCGAGGATGCGTTAAAGAAGGAGTTTCCCCACCTTTTCAGGATTTAGCCGAATCTCGAGGACGAGATTCAATTTAAGTGGGGTTGTTTTGTAATGTCCCTAAAAATCGACCAAATTAAATCACTCATTAAAACGCATTCCAAAATTTTTCCGACCATTGAGCCCGTCGAATCCTTTTCCTTCCCGTCGGATTCGCCCTTCCGGCCCCAACGTTGTCAACCCTCTTTTTCCGTTCTCCGTAATTTTTGCCGCGTGCCCGTCAAGTCCATCAGGCGTGCCGTCAAATCCCACGACTTTCGCCGAGCTGCCCCTCCCTCCTTCCTCCTTTCTCCCTCTCTCCTTCCTTTTTCCCCTGCCGTCCTTCTTTTCCTTCTGGCGTCTGGCACCCGGCGCCTTGCCATTGGCGCCGCTCCCCCGCACGTGCGTGCCAGGCCGCGCCGCGCTTGGCCCACACCACGCCGGGCCGCACGCCGCGCCTCGCCCCGCGCCCGTGTGCGCCTGCGCCGCGCTGCCGCCCCGCGCCACGCCAACATCGCCCCGCGCCGCGCCGCCGTCCCGCCCGCACCCGCGCAGCGCCACGCCGCCTGCCACCCGCTGCCTGCGCTGGCCCCACACCGCACACGTTCGCCCACGCGCACGCCCAAGCCGGTCAACCGCATCGCGTCGCCCGCTCCACGCCAAGCCACCATCGCATCGCCGCCCTGTGCGCCAGCCCGCCCGCCGGCCATCGCACGCCGCCTCTCTCGGCACGCCTCCCCAAGCGGTCGCCGCCCCTACACCCTCCCTCATCGACCAAGCCCACGCCATCCACGAGCTGCACTTCTCCGACACGCCACCGGCCGGAGGACCGGCCACCATCATTGCCCGGCCGCACACCACCCCTCCTGTCACCTATAAAAGGAGGGCCAAGGCCCGGCCATCCTCGTCACCATCTCGCCGTGCCCCAGCTCACCGCCCCTCTCTCCACCCTGCGCCACTCGCCGCCGCCACCGCCAGGAACCCCGCCGCCGCCTTCTTGCCGCCGCCGGCCCCCTCCCCCTCGCTCTGGCCACCAATCGCCCGAGGTGACCCCTCAAATGGGTTCCCCATCCTCTCCTCCCCCGTCCCCACTGTTCAGCCTCGCCGCCGGCCGTGCGCCCCCCTCCCCACCTCTGTTCTGAAGCAGAGGAAGGAAGAAGGAAGAAAAGAACTCGATTTTCGATCTGCCCCCCTAGTTTCCTTTATTTACAACCCGGTCCTTCCACCTCTCTCCGGGGATTCTCGCAGCTGAGCCCTTCCACTTTTTAGAATATTTACAAATAGGTCCTCGGTTTTCACAATTCAGTCCTAAACCTTGTTTTAAAGCCCCTAACATCCCTTTAACCCGTCATTTCATGCGCCAAACTTCCTCCAATCGATCCCAAATTTGACCACACCCTCCTCTCATATATTTTCGCCGAGGCATATCCAAATTTTATGAAAATACCCTTCCTACCTATTTTCCATTCACATTTCCTGTTCGGAGCTCAACGGGTAAAAATCTTTTTCCTCTTTATTTATTGTGTGCTCGTTTGTGTGTGCCGTAGATCGCGGAGTACCCAAGGAGGAGCACGAGGAGGAGTTCGACCATGAGCCCGAGCCCGAGGACCAATACTGCAAGCAGGAGCTCCCGGAAGGCTTTGAGAATGGCAAGTCCAACCTGATCCTTTGATGCATATTTAATACCCAGTTTTTCGAACACAACCTATTGGCCTGTTTTATAAAATGCATATTTTTTTATTGCAGGAGATGGTTGGATAGCCACCCCTTGATTGTTATGATTATTCCTTTTTGTCCTATATTTATCTCTAAATATGAGTTGCTCTGTTTAGATGATAAATACTGCTAGAATGCTTAGAAACTCGTTACTCAAATTCAATCATGACTACATTTGTTTATTCGGAAAATAAATGTGTGAGTGTGTTCAACTGAGGAGTTGGGTTTTTGGGTGTAATGAGAGGTGGTGCATGGATGAGATGGATGGGTGTTTCTTGTGTGGAATGCCGGATTGTTGAGCTCGTACCTTAGTGGTTGAGCAAAGTTGGGAGATATCCATCTTGTCATGGCTAAGGACCGTGTTGATGTGTCATCTTGCCTAATTCAACCATCGTGCAACCACTCGACCGTTGTATGGGCAACGGCTTAGCATAAACCTCACTAGCTAAACTGCTAGGCTTCAGGTCTGCTGGTGAGCGATGGGAGCCCATGGAAAAAGGACTAAGCTCTGGGTGAGTTAGGTCCCGGTTTCGGCCTCGTGGATGGGTCATTAACCCCTTGGGTGCTTCCGTGTTGACTAGTCAGTTTTGGTTAAGGTGGGTAATGGCTTTGTTAGGATCCGCACCGGCACTAAGGTGATTCGTGCTGCGGTACCCTACTTGTGGGAAAAGTGTACAACCTCTGCAGAGTTAAAACCTATCTGGGTAGCCGTGTCCACGGCATTGGACGAGTTACAGATTGGTCACATAACTAGCATTTGGAGATGGTTTGTTTTTATGGCGTGTGTTGGATTTGGAAGTATCCGGCAGTTGTGCCGTGTGCTACGGCGGACGGGGAGTCCGGTAGCGATAAAACATGGATCCTTTGTGTAGGATCAACCCCACTTAATGTTTCAGTTACTAAAGAAACTGCAGTGTGAAAATTCTTTGAAATAAAACCCTGCATGTGTCAAAAATCTAGCTTTATTGCAAATAAACCTTAACCATATTCTTGTTGAATCCTATGCATATTCTTGCTGTATCCCCCTCCGTGGATGGGGTTGGACTTGTTGAGTAATTTTGTACTCACCCCTGTTTTGTTGCTTCAGAGGAGGATCCGGACTACGTCGCCGAGGACTTCGAGTAGGAGGTTGCGTCTACACCCAACGCTGCATGCGGTGTTGGCCCTTTTGCAGGATGCTTCCGCTGACGCATAGTTCCGATTGTAGCCCGGAGTCCGACTGGACTGCAACTTTGATTTGTATTGTTATCGCTTTAGTTTTACTTTGGGTATGGCTTGCCCGCCCACTCCTTCGGGAGTTGTATGGTTTCTGAACTATCTGTTGAATAAATGTGTTATCAGCCTCCTTGGACTGATAATTGGATCACATTTAGTCTCTACTTATGTGGGGACGCTTCATGAAGTCAGCAGGTGTTTCAAGGTGTGGAAATCTTCTTCGCACTTGTGGCTCCACACAAACTTGACTTCCTTTCTCAGTAGCTCAGTCATCGGCTTAGCTATCTTTGAGAAATCCGAAATGAAATGCCGATAGTAGCCTGCTAGTCCAAGAAAACTACGGATTTGCTGAACCGAAGTGGGTGGCTTCTAGTCCATGACCTCCTATACCTTGCTGGGGTCCACTGCTATGCCGTTCCGAGAGATTGTGTCCCAAGAACTTGACACTCTCCAACCAGAATTCACACTTGGAGAACTTGGCATAAAGCTGATGATCTCTCAACCGTTGAAGAACCACATAAAGATGCTCGGCATATTCTTCTTCGCTCTTCGAGTATACCAGAATATCATCAATGAACACCACCACGAACTTGTCCAGCTCGGGCATGAACACTGAATTCATGAGGTACATGAAATAAGCGGGTGCATTAGTGAGTCCAAAGGACATAACCAGGTACCCGTAGTGTCCATATCTTGTGGAGAAAGCAGTTTTGGGAATGTCACAGGGTCTGATCTTGATTTGGTGATAACCGGAACGAAGATCAATCTTGGAGAACACTCTTGCTCCAGCTAATTGGTCAAACAGAACATCAATGCGGGAAAGTGGATACTTGTTCTTGATAGTCACCGCATTGAGGGGTCGGTAGTCCACACACATGAGTAGATTTTCATCCTTTTTCTTCACAAATAGGGCTGGGCAACCACAGGGTGAAGTACTGGGTCGGATAAAGCCTTTCTCCAATAGATCATGCAATTGGGTTTTTGTCGGGCATACACCCCAGGTCCACAAGTAGGCCTTGGACGGCCCACCAAGGGACGTACTCGGACAAGACCAAAAAAAGGATGGGCGTATCCTACTCGGACTAGTCAGGTATGTTTATGGAAAACTACTCGGGCCATTACTGAGTAGAACTCTATAATAGTACCCGACTAGGACTCAGACTTGTAACCCTGCCCTCCCGTGTATATAAGGGCGGGCAGGGACCCCCCTCAAAAATAGACCTCAACACACGAGGACAACTCCGATTCATCAAATACAAACCAACACACAGGACGTAGGGTATTACGCGATCTAGCAGCCCGAACCTATCTAAATCGTGTTCCTTGTGTCACCATTGATTTCTTGATTCTCAACAACCCTTCCCGCATAAAAGACCACCTAGGGTACCCCCTAGGCAGGTTGCTAGTCTAAAACACCAACAGCTTGCGCGCCAGGTAGGGGACCTCGTCGAGTTTCTCAGCGCGAACTCAATGGCAAAAGTCATCATCACGCCTGTTTTCTTCATCGAAGCCGGTGCCACCTTCGTTTTCGGATCCTGGCTTTGCGTCGCCGAAGGCTCGGGTTCGTTCTGGCGCCAGATCGTCGACGTTCAGGAGAAGAAACAAAAAAATCTGATCGGAAAAAACCAAGATTTCAAAGTCGACGAGTTCAAGTTTGACTATGCGTCGGATTCGACTTCGCCTCAGACTACTCCAACCATTTGCTCAGGGGTCGGACGCACCCGACCCCAGGACTCAGGGTCGGGCGAGGCGGAGTTCCACCCTCAAAGGGTCGGGCGCATCTGACCCCGGGATTCAGGGTCGAGCGAGACAGAGTTCCACCCCTCAGGGTTGGGCGAAGCGGAGCTACTCCCCCAAAAGGTCGGGCTCAGCCGACCGCAGGACTCAGGGTTGGTCTCGCCTTGGACTAGTCAGTCCCAGCTAGTGTCCAAGTCGGTTTCGACTTCAAAGCGGTTCCCGCACGGACTCCGCAACGCAACCAAAGTCCACCAAGGTTTTCTTACTCGAACCCGATTCAAACTCGGGCATGACGAAGACGTCGACTCCGACTCGTCCTATTCACTAGAGATACCATTATCTGGTCCAGCCCAAGGATTGGTAATAACTTTGACATCACAAGGCAGATTCGTCCACTGGCTGGGATTGCAACCACCTCTTCTCGACCATGACTACGACTCGCACCTCGTCGCCCATATAGACAACCTACCATATCAAGAAGGCGTTCCACTCACTTCCAACCGTGAGGAAAGTTCCATAGAGATTGCAACATCAAGCTCTGGAAGCTACTACCTGGACAGGGAGATACTTGTTATTACTCAGAATAACAACCCAGGTACTAGCCAGAACAGAACCCCCAGACGATTAGCACAAATCGACAACATCTCCGAAGATGAGTCTATAGCTGATGCCCCTCACGGTGAAACCTTCGAGCAGCGCAACCAAAGAAGGGCGCGCAATGCTACTCGAGCCGAGCAACGACAGTTGATAGCTACAAATATTCCCATTACAAATCTTGAAAGGGCTTTCAACGTAGTCCAGGCTCAGGAGCACAATACTCCACTCACGGCTATCGCCTCAATCAACCTTTTAACAACATTGATGCCTCAGGATAAGGATAACGCAGCCACAGCTCAACTCGTGCAACGCGGCAACGGACTGATCGCACAACTCGCGAAGCAAGCTTACAAGCTACTCGACAAAGAATCACCAATCCCGTCTGTTCCTCGTATCACATCTCATCAAGAAGGTAGCAGGGGAGCTGCAGACAGTAACACCGCCCCACGAAATGATAACGCAGTCAACCAACCTCGGCAACACAGCCAAGGTCCAAGCAAGCATAAGGCCCCTGCTTGACATAAGGATGTTGGCGAGGTCAGCTGCAGGTTAAGAACATCCGCCCTACTCGGAAGAACCACGAAATGTCCAACTTCAGTGATTTGCGAGAAATTCTCAACAGTCGGCGCGAACGGGAAGTCGACAGCTACAACCATTTTCCTGCTTTCACAAACCGGGTAATGAAAACAAAATTACCCGATAAGTTCAAGCCAACCGGAATCACCAAGTATGATGGCAAGCAAGACCCAATTCAGTGGCTACGATGTTACTCGCTAGCCGTCCAAGCAGCCGGGGGCAATAACGACACCAAAGTTATCCATTTCCCCATATGCATGGAACCCGCACCACTGACCTGGCTTGAGTCACTCAAACCCAAGTCCATTGACTCTTGGGCAGACTTGACAAAGGCTTTCACCAACAACTTCACCGGCTCTATGGCTAGACCAGGCAACAAGATCGACATAAGTCAAATTAAGAAAAAAGAAGGCGAGACCCTACGCAACTATCTGCGATGGTTCTTCGAAAAGAAGGCTACCATAGTTGACATCTCCGAAACTGACGTCATTGAGTGCTTCCAGAATGGACTCTATGATCGACGAACATACCAAGACTTCGGACGCCGACGACCAGCTAATGTCAAAGAACTCAAAGTCATGGTGCAACAGTGGGCAGATGAAGAAGACAAAGAGCGAGAATGGTTCGGCTCCCACCGTAACCACGGACGCGACAACAACCACAACAATGACCCAGATAGAACTCGGCATAACGATGCTTGGAACACCTATTCGAGTAACCACAATCGCAAAAGGAAGCCCGACAACACTGTTGCTGCCATGACCAACTCCGGGAAAAAGGGACACCGCAGAAACGATGAAGGGCCAACCTTCACTGAGCTACTCAAAAAGCAGTGCCCATGGCATCCGACTAGCAAGCACTTGGCGATAGACTGCTACAGCATGCGCTGAGTCATGCAAGACTTACCCGCACCACCACCCCCTGAAGAGTACACCAAGAATAGAGGTAAGGGTAAGAATAAAGCCCGCAACGACAAAGATGAAGAAGGCGACTTCCAGACAGCTTCAAAAACCGTCAACGTCATTTTTGGCAGTATCCCAGGCACTGCATCCAAGCGAGCCAACAAACTCGTAATCAGGTACATCATGGCCATCGAACCAACGGACCCTACACTATTAAAATGGTCAGAAGTTCCAATTTCTTTCAGCAGAAAAGATCAATGGACAAAATTTTCAGAACCAGGCTGTTTCCCACTAGTCCTGGATCCAGTTGTGGCAGGATAAAAGTTAACCAAAGTACTCATCGACGGCGGCAGCGGCCTCAACGTTATCTTCGCCAAGACATTAAGGAAGATGTGCCTCGACGTTACTGAAATGCTTACCCCAATGGATTCACCTTTCTACGGCATCGTGCCTGGAAACACGGCTATACCACTAGGACAAGTTGTCCTTCCAGTCACCTTTGGCACTAAAGAATATTACCGTACCGAGTACATCAGATTCGAAGTCGCAGACTTCGAGACATCTTACCATGCTATACTTGGACGGCCAGCACTCGCCAAGTTCATGGCCATACCACATTATGTCTACCTGGTACTCAAAATGCCAGGCCCCAAGGGGGAGCTCACGCTACGAGGAGATCTACGGTGATCCTACGAATGTGACACTGAAGCCGTGGAAATTGCTGCGACTACTCAAGCACCCAGTCTCACACAACAAGTCTTCACAGCTTCAAAGAAGCTCAATCCAACTGAGCTAGAGATCCCGAAAAACAAGTCGGGGTCCACAAAGGTGAAACCCGCCAGTGAGCAAGACTTCAAATCAGTTGACCTCCAGACAGGTGATCCTTCCAAGATAGCCCTGATCGGAACAAGGCTAGATCCTAAAAAAGGAATTTGCACTCGTCAGCTTCCTTCGGGCTAACCATGATATCTTCGCTTGGAAACCGGCTGACATGCCAGGTGTGCCCAAGGAACTCAATCCTACTAAGTGCGTCTTTGGAGTACCTTTCGGTAAGCTACTCGGGTTCATCATTAGCCATCACGGCATTAAGGCCAACCCGGAAAAAATATCTGCCATCACAAACATGCAGGCACCAGCCAACATTAAGGATGTGCAGAAACTCACAGGCTGCATGGCCGCTCTCAATCGGTTCATCTCATGACTTGGAGAACGGGGACTACCCTTCTTCAAGCTTCTCAAACGCCAGGACAAGTTCAAATGGACGGAATAGGCAGATGAGACACTAACACAACTCAAAGACTTTTTGTCAAAGCCTCCTGTACTCACCGCTCTTTCTCCGAATAAACACTTGCTCCTATACATCTCAGCTACTACTCATGTCGTCAGCACGGCAATAGTAGTCGAACAGTCTGAACCAGGCCACACTTACAAGGTCCAACGACCTGTCTACTTCGTCAGCGAAGTACTCTTGGACTCCAAAACTCGGTATTCACCAATACAAAAGCTCTTATACGCTATTTTTCTCACCTCCCGGAAGCTGCACCATTACTTCCAAGACCACAACATCACATTCATCTCCGACTTCCCGCTCGGCGAAATTCTCCACAACAGAGATGCCACGGGTAGAATCTCCAAATGGGCAGTTGAACTCGGAGCTCTCACGTTGAACTTCAAGCCAAGGACAGCCATCAAGTCCCAGGCTTTGCTCGACTTCATAGCTGAATGGACTGAAAATCAAGTTCCGACACCAGTCGAATGACCAGAACATTGGGTAATGTACTTCGACGGATCCCTCAAACTTGAAGGAGCCGGCGCAGGCGTATTACTCATCTTCCCCAGGGAAGACCAGCTCAAGTACGTGCTGCAAATATTCTAGGAAGCATCTAATAACGAAGCCGAGTACGAAGCACTGCTACACGGCCTTCGCCTCGCAATCTCCCTCGGCATCAAATGACTACTGGTGTACGGCGACTCTCTAGTCGTTATAAACTAGGTCAATGATGAGTGGGACCGGAACAAGGACAACATGGATGCTTATTGCAAAGAAGTCCGCAAACTGGAAACCAAGTTCTCTGGATTGGAATTTCATCACATCATCCGCGACAACAATGTTGCTGCCGACGTCCTATCCAAAATGGGCTCTACTCGCGCAGAGGTTCCAGCAGGAATCTTTGTACACGAACTGCGCAAGTCGTCCATATCCGACCAAGTCACACCGCTAGCAATCCCGACTACTGACGTCTCGTAAAATCATGATGCTAGAAGTCGACTGGAGGACACCCTTCATCGACTACATCAAAGATCACCAGCTACCATTCGACAAAAATAAAGCTGAGCAAACCTCCCGACGAGTAAAAAATTACGTTCTAGTCGGAGACAAGCTCTACAGGAAAGGTGCATCGTCTGGAGTACTCATGAAGTGCGTCACCAGAGAAGATGGCCAGAAATCCTAGAAGAGATTCACAGAGGAATCTGTGGCAACCACGCCTCTTCGAGGACACTAGTTGGCAAGGCTTTCAGAGCAGGCTTCTACTAGTCAATGGCTCTGGCTGACGCCAAACAACTAGTTCAAAAATGCAAAGGTTGTCAATTCTTCACGAAACAGCAACATGTACCGGCCTACAAGCTAGTCACAATACCTCCAACATGGCTGTTTGCCTGCTGGGGGCTCGACATAATAGGTCTGTTACCAACTGCGCCAGGAGGATTCAACAGAGTACTCGTGGCAATCGACAAATTCACCAAATGGATCGAGGTCAAACCGGTCACTTGCCCCAACGCAGACCGGTTCCTCGACTTCTTGGATGAAATCGTACACCGCTACGGTTTTCCCAACAGGATTATCACAGACCTAGGGTCAAACTTCAATAATCATGACTTTTGGGAATATTGCGAGAACAGCGGCATCGACGTCCACTATGTCTCGGTCGCTCACCCGCGCGCCAACGGACAAGTCGAGCGTGCTAATGGCATGATACTCGACGCCCTGAAGAAAAGACTACATGACATTGGCAACACCAGAGGTGGCAAATGGCTCAAAGAATTACCAAATGCTTTGTGGGGCCTCCGTACCCAACCGTGCAAGACTACGGGGCTATCACCCTATTTCCTGGTATATGGCTCGGAAGCCATACTACCCGCTGACATCATGTGGCAATCACCATCCGTTGAACAATACGATGAAGAACTGGCAACAGAAACACGGCGAATAGATATAGATAGTCTAGAAGAAACAAGATGCGCAGCACTAGTGCAATCTGCCAGATACCTTGACGGTTTAAGGCGTTACCACGACCACAACGTCAAGGAAAGATCTTTCAACTCGGGCGATATGGTCCTTAAGCGTATCCAAGACACGTCAGGGTTGCATAAACTCAATTCACCATGGGAAGGTCCTTACATCGTATCAAAGGTTACGGGACCTAGATCTTACAGACTCCAAGAGCTTTCAGGAGAACACGTACCGAACTCTTGGAATATAGAGCATTTTTATCGCTATTACCCATAGCAGTATCCGAGCAACTATTTCAAGGCAATATCTCATGATGACTACTTGGGAAAACTTCCCGACTACCGACTTCAAGATACCTCAGCTTTGACAAGAGTTATCAACTCAACAAGGATCACTGCCCTGGTACAAAATCTCCGTATCAATATTTCTTTACTGAAACAAGGATACATCAAGTTACATATGAGTACAAGTACTCGGAATACACAAAGACTACAAGCAACTGCCTACTGGCGGGCTGCATTTAAGCCTCAGGCTTTTACTATATCACAAGGCCACTCAGGTCTGCTGACCACAAGGGGAAGGGCCCACACGCAAGGAAGCTGCGCAAAACGCAGCCATATCCAGGTCCTCTACCCAAGGCAACACCAGGAACTCCAGCATTGCCACTGCCTTGACAACGGCAACGATGAACCCGACACAACGCGCCTAGAGGGAACCAAGGCTGCTCTTTTGCTAGCCTTGAGCCAATCAAATCTACGGCCACACCTCCACCTCTCAGAGAGCGGGATAAAGACCGCGGCACTCATCACCCATCACTCGCGAGTTCCAGCGCATACTCCACTGGATCACGAGCTGCAAGATGAGGCATGCGACGAAACCTCCTACGAGGATTCTTCTAGCATCGCGGCTATCCCTACGAGCGCAGGAGTCTGTGGAGGGAAGGTGGCCTCAATCTACGAGGAATCTTCTAGCACCGATGCACTCTTTGATGGCTCTCTACACTCAAACAGAAGCAACCAAAGGCAATCCATCGCTACTCAGGAACTTGAGTTGGTTCACTCACCAGATGGCTCTATTTATAGCCGAAAGCCACAACTACCACCTGCCCAAGAGTTACTATGCACCCGTGATCAATGAGTCTGACAACTCCTGACTCTGCCCACGTGAAGGTACTTATTCCACAATGGACAAAAGAGTACAGTACACCCGTGCATCCACAAAGGACAAAGGAGTATAGTACACCAGTGCCCCTCAAATGACGAGTACTCGACAGCATTATGACTACTCGACACTCGGGACTACTACAAGCCAATCGTGGCCTATGCTCTCACCATTATCTCGAGGGCTTGGACTACTCCGACCCCCTGCTCAGGGGTCGGGCACATCCGACCCCAGGACTCAGGGTCAGGCAAAGCAGGGTTTCCCCTTGAGGTCGGGCGAAGCGGAGTTTCCACCCTCGAAGGGGTCAGGCTTAGCCGACCCCAAGACTCAGGGTTGGGCGAGACGGAGCTCCTCCTCTAGAGGGTCAGGCCCAGCCGACTCCAGCACTTTGGGTCGGACAAGATGGAGTGAAACTACTCTTCGCAAGACAACAAACTTCAAGAAACAAGTCCAATGGCCAAGTATTCATTTATCAAAAGTATCGTTCAAAGTACTCGACACAAATACAAGAGTACATACAAAGCTCAAGGCTCTTCTAAAGAGACAAACTCTGACATCTTTGATGCAATAGGCTCTGCCTCCTCGAGGTACTGTGCATATGCTTCTTCTGTGCAGTTGCGAGCCACGCCATCACCAGCTGCCGCCAAGTCTGCCCTCGGGTAGTAGGACTTCACAACTGCAAGGATCTGTTTGCAAATAGTTTTGCAGAGTCCCGCCACTCTACTCGGGGCAGCCTTCAATCGCTCGACTAGTGATTGCGGCCCTGCGCCTTCTTCCACGGGGGCTATGGCGTTCACCAAATCTTCAGCTGCTATAGACAGCTCTTGGAGTTCGCCCCAAAGTCTTCCCATGGTCTAGGCATGATCTTTGCATGCCACCATGGCCATGGCAAGCATCACGCCATTTTGCATCTTTCGGTCCCGCTGATGTTTGCAAGCAGCCTGTGCTTCCATCAGCGTAGCCCGAAGACGTTCAGCTTCATCCGCCACTCGGTTGTGCACGTTTCTCCAGTCAAGAACATGGCTCCTTGCAGCCGCCTCTTGCTTCTTGAGATCTACAAGACAACAAGTTCAATCATAGCCGACTACAGTTGGGCATACCCAGAGTAGGCAAAATACTTACCCTAATACTTCTTGTTCAGCGACTTGTAGCGGCTCTCCAGTTTTTGCTGCAGGACCGCATGATCCGTGCGTTCCACGGCAAAAGACTTCGCGCCAACTTCCTGAACCCTCAGAGCTTCTGTCAGTCGGGCACATTCCTCCTCCAGTTGATGACTTCATTCCTGAAAAAGTCCGAGTATGGAGTGATGAGTTCCAATCCTCACAACTACTCGGGTCATGCAACAACTCAACAAGGAAATTTACATGGAAGCTCCGGAAAACGTCGATGGCCTTCTGGAACTCCAAGTTGGATGGCAGGGTGACCACCGGTCTTTGAGTACTTTCAGCAAGATGAGGAGTTGTACCCAAAATGGCACCTACATCATCGTCAGTCAACCGCCTGCTACGACTACAATAACAAGACTACAGAAACATACCTGGAGTAGTTGTTTCTTTGGTTTTTTCAACACTCACTACGGCTAGTGATCTGCTAGTAGCTGCGGATAAGGCAGTACTTCCGGAACCCGATGCAGCGGCGGGAACTTCCGCCGAACGGATGACATCTTGAAGCATCGATATGGTAGCTCCAAGACGACCGGCGTCAACCCCGGGCACCTCCTCAACGATTAAATCCTCAAAAGGAACAGATATTGTAGTCGAGGGATCCGGCCCTACCCCTATTTCTACAGGATTAGTTTCCTCTGCATCTCTGCACCAAAATGCATCACTACGTGATTTCAAGCCAACTCAAAGTCATTCAAACAGACAAGAAAGCTCACCGGGTTGAACATGGCGGCAATCCCACACGTTTCTTCTCGGCGACAGGTGGCCGAGTACTGGGCGCCGCGGGAACAGCTACCGGCACTATCTTCTCACCAAGGCCTATAAAGCCAAAGTCAAGACTACAGTACCACTGAAACAAATACAATCGGAAGGGACAATGCTTACCACTAGTGATCACGCTAGACAGCAAAGTACCAATAGCAAGTACTAGCAACACCTCCTTTGCAACACCCGCTGATTCAGCAGGTAACCCCAGGACCGCCTGGTCAGCAATGGGTGGCATGGCAGCCGATGGAGTCGGCGCGGATAGCTCGGGGGCTACTCCAGTTTCTGTTGATGGCACCTTCTCTGGCACCATGTCAACAGATACATTACCGACTTCTCGGTCGGTCACGACCATTTCTTCAGAAACAGCCTCATCATCACCAAGCACCGTATCTACAGCCTTTACGAACAAGACAAAATTCGTCGCATCAATAGCAAGTTCAAATTCATCAGCTATAGATACGTTCACAACTACATACCTTGGTGCCCTGATACTTCTCAGGGGTTGCAGCAGACTTAGCCGCAGACATCTTGCGGACTACTCTACGTCTCTTGATAGGAGGAGAAGGCTCGTCCTCTGACTCCTCAGCAGCAGCTTCTGACTCTTCTTCCGACTGCGCCAAGTAGCCAGCAAGAACTCGAGACTACAAACAACAAGTCGGTATCAACAACAAATATCACATAAGTCAAAAGAGAACAAGTCAGGTGCAAAAGACATACCACTTCTGGCTCATACCAGGCGTCATACTGACACAGAGCTGCAGGGATTACTGGTACTCCCTGGTAGTTCCTGAAAAACTTGGCCAGCAGCGCCTCTACATCATCATCGGATGTATCCTCATCGAACATACTCGATGGATCTTTAAGACCTGTGTACTCACTTCCCGAGTGAGCACGTTTTTGAAGCGGCTGAACTCTTCTCTTCAGAAAGCTGGCCGCCACGTTAATCCCAGTTAGCCCGAGTGCCTTCAACTCGGTGATTTGCTGCATCAGGTGATCTAGCTTGGGAGTATCTTCAGGTTCGCTCACCCAGTATTCTGCATGCTTGGGCGCGTGACCAGTCACCACAGGCAAGCGAGGTTCATTGTTCCCGATGTAGAACCACCTTTTTTCCACTCCTATGGGAGTCAGTCAGATTATACTCAATATATGTGCCCAAGTTCCTGAGTTGGAACCCGGCGCCTCCAAAGACCTCTGTCCTATGAACACTAGGCTGCGGCTTATAGCGGAACAACTTCCTAAACAACTCGAGGCTTGGAGGAACTCCCAAATAAACTTCGCAGAGGTGTATGAAAATGGACATATGCAGTACACCATTGGGGTTCAAATGAACAAGTTGAAGCTTATAGTACTCGAGGATACCTCTGAAGAAATCGGAGGTGGGCACTGCCAACCCCCTCTCCACAAAGTGTGCGAGCATCAGTATCTCGCCTGGATGTTCCTCAAATTGCCACGCATTTGGAAAAGCTGGGCGCCACTCGAGTATTTCCTTCGGCTGTAGAAGCTTGGCATTGACTAGTGCTTGCACGGCCTCCTCCTTCATCACCGAATGCTGCCACATCACTCCAGGTGGTGGCGGCGCAGTCTGATTCATCGGCCCCACCTTCGGTGCCGGCAACACAAGTTCTTTCCCCTTCTTGGACTTCACTTTGCCCGCCGCCGGAGCCTTGCCCTGGATCTTCTTGGGTTTCTTGCCCATCTTCTTGGTGCGCATCCGCCGATTTCAACCTCAGCAAAAGGCACTCACTCTCGGATTCTCTCAAAGGGGAGCAATGGCGGCGGTGGTACTTGGCAATTGCGACGGCGCAAGCATGGAGCAGAGGCACAGGGGAGGAAGAAAAAGAGATCTGATTACTGCAGGGGGTAAACCTAACCGAAAGGGGCCCTCCAGTTTTATCTCCGCCACCTCCGGTTTCCATGCGTCAGTTGCGCAACGGACAGATTAATTGCAGATTAATCGCCTTTAACACTCAACGGCTACTCTTTTCAACGGACTGCTGACCACTTCAACAACAGAGATCGCCCAAGTGCTCGGGGGTTGCGGGTACAAAGATGAGCAAGAAGAGCAAGCTGAACCGCAAGACAAGGCTATAGTGGTGGACCAAGTGATGCCCCCTACTTTGACTTGTGAGACAAACAAGAGAAGCAAGCCTACGCCATCCTCAAGCGTCGGGCCTTTGGTCACACCAAGGCCTATGACCTAGAACTTTTGGAGAAAATAGGTATGGATATCGACTTCGCCTCTATTTGGTCTGGTATTGGGTGGGATGATTTTGTACCCGTTGTGGAGTTTAGTTCTCGTCCCCTCACCATCCAGTTTCTTTGCACTCTTCAAGAGGTGAAGGATGCCATTTCTTTCTAACTCTTCGGGAAGGAATACCATTTTTCTTGGAGGGAATTTAGCCTTCACCTTGGTTTTGGACCGTGTTGCGCTGTTTCTCTTGACAAAGCTTGTCACGATTTTTCTCAATTTTTGAACTACAATCTCTGGTCAGATTGTCCATGCCAAGTTTGCACCTTGGTGCAATGAAATTCAGAATTCAACTCTTCGTTTGATGCACAAGTGGCTGGCCATCACTCTTTCCAAGGGATGATATTAGGCCCATGCGCAACGATGAGTTAATGATTTTATATGTCATGGTCAAGAAGATCAAGATTTCCCCATTAAGGCTATGGTTAGGCAATGGCTTGAGAATTTTAAGATGACGGGTGCCATTGAATGCACTTCTTTGATCACTCGCATCACTTCAAGGATCAGGACTCTAGACGGGAATGCTATTCCCTTCATTGAGACACCTCATCCTCACATCGACGAAGTGTATTTGGTTTATGGCCACACACTTAAGAAGGGCTCAGATGATTCTTTGGTTTTCTTATTTCCCAGTTATACAAATGAAATACCATTACCTAACTCGAGGATTTGTTTGTATAATTGTTGGTCGCTAACTATACCTCTTGTGCCACAAGAAGAAGCTCGTAGGAGTAACGTTTCTAGTGTTCATGGCAGGATGAAACGAATCATGTCAAGGAGTGCAGCAATGTAGTAGCCACCACCACCATAGCCTCCCGTGTACCCAGCTCAGGCAGGATGGGCCACAGCTGGATATGTGCCTGGGCTAACACCCAAGTACACTTCCGGTTGGGACCAACTCTCCTATTAGCACGAGGCTAGTGATTCGGTGTGGCAGAGTGCCACTACAAGGTTTTACCCCTAATGCAACGGCCTAAAAGTGTTGCAATATACCAAAAATAGTTGCAATAGACAAAATTGCAACACAAAAATTTTGTTGGCAGGTGTTGCCACAGTAACCGTGGTCTAAAGTTTGCACCACGACTCATTTTGGTGTTGCAATAGGTTTTCCCCTATTGCAACACAAAGGAGTGTTGTTGCAACACCATGTAGTGTTGCAAGCCATAGTATAAGAAACCATTGTTGTTGGGGGGAAATATTGACGATCCCCTAAAAATACCACTTAAAAAAGCAGACATGAAGGCCCGGGCCCACCTAGACATGATCAAAGCTCCGCCTCGCCCGACCAAGGCGTCGGGATCGGGAACGTCCGACCCCCCTCCCCAAAGTTTCCGCCTCGCCCGACTGCGGCCCCGGGGTCGGGGGCGCCTGACCCCTCGCCACGGAGTTCCGCCTCGTCCGACCCCAAGCGAAGGGGTCGGGCGCAATGGGGCCCCCGGGGCAGGCATCCCCCTCGGATACGGTCCAGATGGACGAGACAGACAAAATCCTGTGGGTCCCCCCGTCGGCCTCGCCATAAATGCGCCGCAGGCCTGGCGGAGGGAAGGGATGACCGCGCTCCTCACGCAACCCGTCACAAGTACCCGTGCACGACCACACTGTACAGGCTACAGTGCCGGCGGCTGACTCCCATTCGCCGTAGGGTACTCATGGCCTGCGCCGGCCAGAGCGAAGGAGAGACCGGCCTGTCCTCGGGCCCCGCGCGCCCTCGGGTCCCGCACAGCAAGGATGTGACGCCCTCTCTCCAGGAGCCATCGCCTGAACAACAACATCCACCGTCCTCCCCAACAGACACCAGGATAATGACGGAACGCCCTCATCATGACCCGACGCCTACGGGTATCGAAGGAGCTATCTGTAGGGTGCAACAACAGTTGGCACACGGCGGCCTCCCCTTCCGACATGCACGCCGGCGTTCGCCAGGGGCCGGCAGAGGCGTCGGGCGCCTAGGAACTTGCTCCTCCTTCCTGCCGTATTTTTTACCATTCTACGCTTTACTCTTTACAGTCCTCTTCACCCGATCCCAACTGTAACTCCGACCACCCCCCTTGCGATATAAAAGGAGGAATCCAGGGCCGGAGGGGGGATCGGCTTCTTCTCCCAAAAGCCACAGCACACAACGACTCTTCCTGAGAGTGCAAGCACTAAAGAGACTTGGGACCAGTCCCTCTCTCGTCGACCTGTAACCCCTACTACAGAACCCCGCATGGGCAACACGAACATCCTCGATACTGGACGTAGGGCTTCCCTTGCCCGAACCAGTCTAAACCCGTGTCTCCCACGCAACCACCTGAGGCTTACGCGCATAAAAGAAATTCACTAGTCTAAGTCTTGATCCGCCGATCTTGACAACGACAGTTGGCGCGCCAGGTAGGGGACCTTTGCGCGTACATTCCCAGCCTCAGATGGCCAATTACGATAGTAGCTTTGCTTCGGGCTCCCTGATCCGATTCGGGAGCCTGGACTTCCTCGCCACCGGGGAAGGGATCGAGTTGATCCCTGTCCTCGTCCTACCCGCTCGCCCAGCTACTCCCGGCCCTGCCGCCGGGACGGCGGCGAGCGGTCGCTCGCTTGCCGGAAGGACTTCATCAAGGGGACAGCCCTTCGGGCTACGCAACGCCATGGGGGCCTACGGATGCCTCCTAGCGCGGTCAATGACCACGTCGCCCGCGAGCAACGAGCTCGTAGGCGCGACGAGGACAATCTCCGACTCTGGCTCCAGCAACGGGAGTCCCCACCCCTCACGCAAGTGCCTCGTGGTCGACGCGCACTCCGAGGGATCCAATGGCAATAATGCCGAGGGGAGACAAAGGGTTCCCCCCTCGTGCGCTGCAGCTACAACCGGAGCCTTACCAAGGGCCCCGTAGTGCTCTCGGCAACCAGAGGCGCGCATGGGCGCCCGCCAAGAAGTCGAGCACCCCCACCACGAGGGGGGAGCGTGACAACGGGCGCGTGACGTTCAGCAACGCATCTGCGCGGACGAAGAGCGTCCGCAGCTCTTCGCCCGCGCTAGCCAAAATGTCGCAGCTGCGGTGGTGTTGCTCCGCCAGCTCCCCGAACCAGCGACGCCCGAAGAGCGACGGGCACGCCAAGAGATGCGCAACCTGCTCGAGTGCGCCGCCGTCCAGCAGGCGGAAAGTTCGGCGTCCTGGCGACGTGGGCAAAACGCCAACCGGGCGACGCCTGACGCGCCCCCGGAAAGGCGGGGGGAATCAGTCCATCAACCCCCTCCGGGGGCGAATCAGGCCGCGCCCGCCCGACGGACCCCGCCACCCGTGGGAGGCGAGGCTCGATCCGTCCACCAGCGCGTCGGTCTCGTCCGCGACGCCCGCGACACCTTGAATGCGCGAAGACACTCCCGCGCGGACAGGGAGGACGGGGTAGATCGAGGCTACCACGTCCATCGTGGCGGGCGCTACGACAGCGGGGAAGACCGCAGCCCGAGCCCTGGACCGGCTGGGCCCCGGGCCTTCTCTGCGCGCATCCTAAATGCGCCCTTTCCACCGCGCTTCAGGCAACCCACGAGTATAGCCAAATACTCAGGGGAGACGAATCCTGGAGTGTGGCTCAGCGACTACCGGCTTGCATGTCAAGCCGGCGGGGCGGACGATGACCTGTTTATCATCCGCAACCTACCCCTTTTCCTGGCCGACTCCATGCGAGCTTGGCTAGAACATGTCCCTTCGGGACGCGTTCGCAACTGGAACGACCTGAAAGAGGTTTTCATTGGAAACTTCCAAGGTACGTACACGCGCCCCGGCAACTCTTGGGATCTCCGGAGCTGTCGTCAGGGGATGGACGAGTCCGTCCGGGATTACATCCGGCGCTTCTCTAGGAAAAGCACCGAGCTCTCCAACGTCGCGGACACCGACGTCATAGGAGCCTTCCTAGCAGGGACCTCCTGCCGGCCCCTTGTCCACGAGCTGGGGCGCCGAGGCCCGCGAACCATGGAGGAGCTCCTCAACATCACCACTAGCTACGCCTCTGGTGAAGAGGCCGTCGGAGCGATCTTCGACCGCTCCAAAGGCAAGGCAAAACGGGAGGAGGATGCCGACGAAGGCACCTCCAACTGCCAGCAGAAGAAGAAGGGCAAGCAACAGCGCGAGGCCCCCCTCGTGGCCGCGGTCGAGCGCAAGCGGGGGCAGCCGCCCCCCGAAGGCGCTCCCGGCTTCTTCGACAAGTTGCTCGAAGGACCGTGCCCGAACCACGAGTTCCCCGTCAAGCACGCCTACAAAGACTGTAACCTCATGAAGAGATACTTCATGGGCAATCCGGTGAAAGGCAACCGGAAGCGGAAGCCCGATGAGGAAAAGAAGGGCGACAAAGAGAAGGAAGACGGCTTCCCTAAGGTCGACGGCTGCTTCATGATCTTCGGTGGCTCCGCAGCGTACGACACCAAGCGCCAGCAAAAGCTGGAGCGCCGGGAGGTCTATGCGGCCGAGCCTGCGACTCCAGCCTTCCTCGACTTGTCCGGGCCGGCCATCACCTTCGATAGGTCCGACCACCCTGGACGCGTCCGGCATCCGGGGCGTTACCCACTCGTCGTCGACCCTATCATCGGCACGACGCGCCTCACCAAGGTACTCATGGATGGGGGCAGCGGCCTCAACCTCCTCTACGCCGAGACTCTCGACGCTATGGGGATCGATCGCTCCCACCTCCGTCCCAGCAAGGCACCTTTCCATGGCGTCGTGCCAGGGAAGCAGGCGACGCCTCTCGGGCAAATCGACCTGCCCGTTACGTTTGGGACCCCTTCCAACTACAGGAAGGAGGTCCTCACCTTCGAGGTGGTGGAGTTTCGTGGAACCTACCATGCCATCCTAGGACGGCCATGCTACGCGAAGTTCATGGCTATCCCCAACTACACCTACCTCAAGCTCAAGCTGCCGGGGCCCAACGGTCATCACCGTCGGTACGACTTTTCAGAAGGCATACGAGTGCGACGTCGAGTGTTGCGAGTACACCGCGGCCATCACCGTCACGAGCGGCATGGCGGTCCAGCTTGCGGAGGTCATCGAAGATCAGCCCGACCCCAAGCAGTCGAATACCTCCTTCGAGCCCACCGAAGGTATCAAGGAAGTCCCTCTCGATCTCGGCTGTTCCAATGGGGGGGTTGTGCGGATCAGCGCGGCCCTATCCCCCAAATAGGAAAGCGCGCTCGTCGACTTCCTCCGCGCGAACAGCGACGTCTTCGCGTGGAAGCCCTCGGACATGCCTAGCATCCCGAGAGAAGTCGCCGAGCATTCCTTGAACATCAGGGCCGGCTCCAAACCAGTGAAGCAAGGCTTGCGCCGTTTCGATGAGGAGAGGCACAGGGCCATTGGCGAAGAGCTCCAGAAGCTCCTGGTGGCCGGGTTCATCAAGGAAGTGCGCCACCCCGAGTGGCTGGCCAATCCTGTCCTTGTACCAAAAAAGAACGGGAAATGGAGGATGTGTGTCGATTATACCGGTCTCAACAAAGCATGTCCAAAGGACCCGTTTCCTTTGCCACGCATAGATCAAATAGTCGACTCAACCGCCGGGTGCGAGACCCTCAGCATCCTCGACGCATATTCCGGCTACCATCAGATCGCGATGAAAGAGGCCGACCAGCTCGCTACCTCCTTCATCACCCCCTTTGGTCCCTACTGCTACGTTAAGATGCCGTTCGGCCTCAAAAAAGCGGGGCTACCTTCCAGCGATGCATGTTGAAGTGCTTCGGAGACCTCATCGGGCGGACCGTTGAGGCCTACGTTGACGACATCGTGGTTAAATCCAGGAAGGGTGACCAGCTCGTTCCTGACCTGGAGCTAGCCTTCGAAAGGCTGAGGGATAAGCGTATTAAGCTCAATCCCGAGAAATGTGTGTTCGGTGTCCCAAGGGGCATGCTATTAGGCTTCATCGTCTCCGTGCGCGGCATCGAGGCAAACCCGGAGAAGATAGTGGACATCAATGACATAGGGCCAATCCGGAACATGAAGGGGGTGCAGCGCATCATGGGATGCTTAGCAGCTCTAAGCCGCTTCATCTCGCGCCTCGGCGAGCGAGGTCTTCCTCTCTATCGGCTCCTGAAGAAGTCTGACCACTTCGAATGGACCAGCGAGGCCCAGGAGGCACTTGACTGACTCAAGGACCTCCTAACGAAGGCCCCGATTCTAGTCCCACCCACCGACGGCGAGTCCCTCCTGCTCTACGTCGCGGCAACCACCCAGGTGGTTAGCGCGGCCCTGGTGGTGGAGCGGGAAGAAGAGGGGCACGCTCTTAAGGTGCAACGCCCAGTGTACTTCATCAGCGAAGTCTTGTCCGAGTCCAAGACACGATATCCACAGATCCAGAAGCTCGTCTACGCCATCCTCATCACGAAGAGGAAGCTGCGTCACTACTTCACCTCCCATCCGGAAACGGTCGTTTCATCATTCCCGCTTGGTGAAGTAATCCGGAACCCAAATGCTACAGGGAGAATTGCGAAGTGGGCGCTTGAGCTTATGGACCAGGGTATCACCTACGTCCCCCGCACCGCCATCAAGTCCCAGGCACTTGCCGACTTCGTGGCCGAATGGACGGAGGTTCAAGCCCCATCGGCGCCAGAGAAGCAGGAGTACTGGACGATGTACTTCGACGGGTCACTGATGAGGGCCCGCGCCGGAGAAGGCCTCATCTTCGTCTCTCCATTGGGCGTGTGCATCAGGTACATGATCCGCCTCCATTTCCCTGCATCCAATAATGTCGCCGAGTACGAAGCCCTACTCAACGGGCTCCGCATCGCCATCGAGCTGGGTATCCGTCGGCTGGACATCCGGGGCGATTCTCAGTTGGTCGTCGAACAAGTCATGAAGGAGTGGAGCTGCCACGACCCCAAAATGGCAGCCTACTGCAACGAGGTCCGTAAGCTCGAGGACAAGTTCGACGGGTTGGAGCTCAACCACGTCGCGAGGCGCTTCAACGAAGCCGCTGACGAGCTGGCGAAGGCGGCGTCCGGCCGAATGCCTGTCCCCGACGGCATTTTTGTTAGCGACCAGTTGAAGCCTTCAATCCGTTATCCGGAGCCGGCAGTGGTCGGCGAAGCACCCCCAGCCCTAGGATCGGGACCCGAGCCAGGGGAGGTTGGCGACGCGCCACCTGTCCCGGACCCGAGCATCGGTCCCGAGGGAATCAATGCTGCTTTACCCGACTCGGCCCTGGAAGCCGACCCATCCGACCCCGTGGTCATGGAAATCACGGCAGACCCCGCGGCGGGGGCCGACCCCCCGATCGACTGGAGAGCCCCGTACCTCGACTACCTTGTCCGCGATACCCTCCCGGTAGACAAAACTGAGGCCCGCAGGATCGCGCGCCGCGCCAAATCCTTCACCATCATCGACCAGGAGCTCTACAAGAGAAGTCACACTGGGATCCTCCAGCGCTGCATCCCGGTCGAGCAGGGGAAGGCGCTGATCCAGGATATCCACGCCGGGGCTTGTGGTCACCACGCCGCGCCAAGGACACTTGTTGGCAACGCCTTCCGACAAGGTTTTTACTGGCCAACCGCGGTCGCGGATGCTACCCAGGTAGTCCGCACCTGTGAAGGATGCCAGTTCTTTGCCCGCCAAACTCACCTGCCTGCGCAGGCATTGCAAACCATCCCCATCACATGGCCGTTTGCGGTCTGGGGGCTAGATCTCGTCGGACCCTTCAAAAAGGCGCCCGGGGGCTTCACCCATCTTCTCGTCACTGTCGACAAGTTCTCCAAATGGATCGAAGCAAGACCAGTGGCGCAAATCAGGTCCGAGCAAGTGGTACAGTTCTTCACCGACATCATCCACCGCTTCGGGATCCCAAATTCCATCATCACCGACAACGGCACGCAGTTCACCGGGAAGAGATTCCTCCAGTTCTGCGATGACCACCACATCCGAGTGGATTGGGCGGCAGTGGCGCACCCCCGCACGAATGGGCAAGTCGAGCGAGCCAACAGCATGATACTCCAGGGTCTCAAGCCACGGATCTTTGACCGCCTTAAAAAGTTCAGCGGACGGTGGGTTGCGGAGCTTCCCGCAGTCCTCTGGAGCTTGAGGACGACCCCCAGCCGGGCGACGGGGTTCACCCCGTTCTTCATGATCTATGGGTCAGAGGCCATCTTGCCCACCGACCTAGAGTATGGGTCGCTGAGGGTCAAGGCATACGACGAACAAGGAAACCAGGCATCACTCGAGGACGCACAAGATCAACTCGACGAGGCACGAGACGTAGCCCTACTACACTCGACTAAATACCAGCAGGCCCTACGGCGTTACCACAACCGCAGGATACAAGGACGCGCCTTCAACGTCGGTGATTTAGTGCTCCGCCTCGCCCAAGACAATAGGGGTCGGCACAAGTTGACTCCCCCATGGGAAGGCCCGTTCATCGTCGTACAAGTACTACGACCAGGCACCTACAAGCTGGCAACTCCCGACGGGCAGATCTTCAGCAACGCCTGGAACATAGAACAGCTAAGGCGCTTTTACCCATAGCTCTTATTTCCAAGTTCTGCATAAACTTGCCATCATTTCCGTTCTTTCATTTAAGCTCAGGGGCATCCGACCCTGGCCTCGTTCCAGGGCCGCATACCCCTCGGGGGCTACCAGTTTTGTTCTTCTGCGAAAAAAGAAACCCCGAGCCACCTCGGTTCAGGCCTTTTCCTTTAAGCTCAGGGGTATCCGACCTTGGCCTTGCTCCAGGACCGCATACCCCTCGGGGGCTATCAGGGGTCCCGACCCCAGCCACTTGGCGCCATCTAAAAGAAACGGTTTTTCTTTTTTCAAACCGAACACTCCCTTTCTAGACCCTTGGGCGC
Source organism: Setaria viridis (assembly GCF_005286985.2). Taxonomy (NCBI): domain Eukaryota; kingdom Viridiplantae; phylum Streptophyta; class Magnoliopsida; order Poales; family Poaceae; genus Setaria; species Setaria viridis. Next base: position 5,821,746 of record NC_048269.2, read on the forward strand.
AAAAAAGCTTAGGATGCGTGAACAGTGCTTAGGCAAGTTTGATCGGACTGCGAAAAAACCTACGCCCCAGCGGCTACGGCACCTTCGCTCATCAAAACTTACTCACGCACTCGGCGACGCATTCTAAGCTTTCGAGCTCAAAAGGAACAGTAAAGGGGATCGGGATTTTTTGCGTAACAAAGTCATAGAACAGGCCCGTATGGCCGACGCAAAACGAGTTTAAAGACTGACATAATTACAAACTTTTTGGGGCACAAGCCCGGTACAGCTAACTTGACGAGGGGTCGGCAGGAGGGGCGGCCTCATCCTCCAGGAGCTTCGCGACGGCCTCCGCCTGCGCGGTCACCGCGGCATCGATCCCGTCCAGCTCAGCTTCGGTGTAGCCCGCGGCGTACCCTTCACTCATCCCGGCAAAGTTGATGCCAGAATAGTGAGAGCCGAAGACCCCGAAGGCTCGCCGCACGCCAAGGTGAAGCGCGTCCACGGCGATCTCGCGACGCCGACGGCGTACCCCGAGGACACGAGCTGGCAGAGAGCTCGACCCCTCCTCCGGAGCTACGCCAAAGTCGTCGCAGACGATGCGGGCCGCATCTCGCAGGGCGCTGTGCTCACCGCGCTCCTCGTCGAGCAGACCCCGCAACTTGGCGATTTCACCTGCAGAAACCATCCAGAAAATCCCACCAAGTCAAAGAACAGAACACAAACAACATGGGAACGCGGGAACGGAAGAAACCTCACCGTTGGCCTGGGTCTTCAACTCACGCTCCCGGTCGGCCCCTCGGGACACGGCGGACTGAAGTCCCAGCACTTGCGAGCAAAGTTGGCCAGTCTCCGTGCGGAGGGCTTCACGCTCCCCCCCTCAGCTGCGCAAGCTCCTCGGCGTCGCGGCGGGCCCTCTCAGCAGCAACTTGAAGCCCCTCGGCATCGCGGCGGGCCCTTTCGGCGACGGCCTGGAACTCCTCAAGGTCGAGGCGGGCCTTCTCGGTGATGGCTTGGAGCCTGTCCCCCGCACGCCGCGCCTCCTCCAACGCCGCCCGCTCACGCCCTTGCAGGTCGTGAATGACCCCCTGGGCGGCGCTGAGTTGCAGGGACAGGTCCCTGGTGCACTCCCTTTCGGTATTGAAGCGATCCCAGAGACCCTGCTGCCGCTAGAGGAAATCAGATTTCCCCCGACTGCCCTCTTGGAGAGCCTGCAAAGCAACACGCCGTTAAGGCAAAAGGCAAAAGGGAGGTACTCATCACCAACAGCAGGAGCAACATACCTGGCTGCCAGGGAGGACGGTGTTGCCTAGAACTCCCAGCGCTGAAGACAGAGCCGCCTGGACCTGGGCGATGCCGCCCTGCACCGCCTGCCACTTGTGCCACTCGGCGACGTCGTCCAGCGCGAAGAGATGCCTCGGCGGGTCATCGCGGGATGACCAGCGGAGGACGGACCCTCTCCACGCCCTGGGAACGGAGGAGGCCGAGGCCGAGGCAGGGGCCGACCCCGACGCTGCCGTCAAGGTCGGCACCATGGCACTAGAAGCCACCGGGTCTACCGACGGCCCCGACACCTGCACGCTCGTCGCCGCCAAGGCCGTCGGCGGTATCCCGGTAGGCACCTCTACCTCAGCCGCCGGAGCCACTCCCACGGGCGTGATCGGGGCGGAGGTCCCTGCCTCCATCACCACCGCGCCTCCAGGAGCAGGCACTCCCTCCGCCTCTGATCCCGCCACGGCTGCGGAGGCATCCGCCCTACCTCCCGTCGCCGCCGTCCCCTCCGCCTCGTCGACGTCGAGGTCGATCACCTCCCCGGCCTGAGAACCCGGGAGGACCGCGCTCTGAGCTGAAGGGGCGACCGGGGGAACCGAAGGCGGGGTGGAGGAGTCCGCTCCCCCTCCCACGGCTGACGACGCCGTCGCTCTGCCAGCCGCCACCACAGGGGCCACCTCCGAGGGGGGATCCGCGGCCGCACCAGGAACCCCGCCGCTCGCCGCGGGCGGGGCCACGGACCGCCCCCCGGAGGAGGTCGACAACCGCAGCGCCTTCTTGGGCGCCAACTGCAGGGTGAGGCCACGGGGAGTAGTGCTGCACATCAACGGCCAGACGTCAGCAGAAACGAATGAAAAAGAGGAGAGGAACGACACGCAGGGAAGGCCAACTTACGTCCTCGAAGCACAAGGGCGGCGCGCGCGCTTCAACTCGGAGCCAGACGCCGACCCCGGGGCATCTGGCAACGGCCGCTTGTCGCTGCTTCGCTGCTCTCCGGCAACGGGCACGGCGGTGGAGGCAGGCTCCATGGACCCCCGAGGAGCGCCCTGAACGGACTCCTGGGGAGCGCCCCGCGCCAGACCCAAAGCCGTGGCGGGGGGAGGCTCCGAAGACCCCCGAGGGGCGCTCCGTGTCGACACCAGGGGGGCACCCCTTGCCGACCCCGGGGGAGCGTCCCGCGCCCGCTCCTGGGGGACGCCCTGCGCCGACCCCTGGGAGGCGTCCCGCACCTGCTCCTGGGGGACGTCCTGCGCCGACCCCTGGGGGGCGGCCCGCTCCAGCTCTTGGTGCACGCACTGTGCTGGCCTCTGAGGCACAGCCCCAGGGCCTGGAGGAGTCGAAGCCCGGATGGACGCCTCCCCCGCTTCACCTCCCGCGGCCGTCTGCGGGGGTGCCTCACGAATCACCAAGGCCCCCAAACGGGGGGGAACCAGCTCCTCCTCCTCATCACCTTCCTCATCTTCATCCTCTTCATCTTCATCATCATCGTCGTCATCGTCGTCGGACACGACCGACCCCCTCCGCCGCCGCTGGAACTCCTTGGCGGCCTTCTTCCGCTTCCTCGCCGTCTCCTTGTCCTTGCGGCGCTTCTGCGCCTCGGCTTGGAGACGATTGCGAGTTCTCCGTTCGGCATCTTCCGGCACCGGCGGAAGGGAGTCCGTGACCCGGGTTAGCGAGCCCTGCAAACGCAAAACAGCTCCACGTCAGAGCGACAAATAGCAGGACACAAAGGAAGGAAGATGATGCCCCAACTCCTTACCAGGTCTATGAAGCCCGCCTCCGGGCGCATCGGCGGGTGCCCGGGAATCGGGTACTTGACGTCCTTGTCCTCCAGCGCCTCCCGAAGCCATTGCCGAATCTCGGAGGCGGCGAGCGTGCCCGTCGCTAGGGCGGTGCCCTCGGTCGGCGTGTCAGGGGTCATGGCGCCGAGCGGACGGGTCCGGAGCATCAGCGGCGCCACCCGTCGGGCGTGGTACGCTCCGATGACCCCGGCGCCGGTGAGCCCGTTCCTCTTCAGCTGCTCGATGGCCTGCAGCAGGTCGGAGAACCGCTTCTTCTTCTTCTCCACCGGCCCGTACGCCCATACCTCCGGCGCCGCGTCGATGGTGCGGCCAGTGAAAGCCGGCAGGGGGGAGTCCGGGTAGCTCTTCACGTAGAACCACTGGTTGTGCCACCCCTTGTGGGACGCCGAGGTCTTCACCGTCATGTACTCTTTGGAGCGAGTATGACGAAGATGGATCCCGGCGCACCCGATCGGCACCGGAGGCGACCGCTGCTGGCTCCCGGCTTTCCCCGACTTCTGGTACAAACTCACTGTGAAAAAGTATTTCCACAGCGAGAAGTGGGGCTCGATGCCCAGGAATCCCTCGCACAGCGCGATGAACGCCGCAATGTGCTGGATCCCGTTGGGGTTGAGGTGCTGGAGCTCGAGCCCATAGTGGTGGAGGAGCCCGCGGAAGAAGCGGCTCGGGGGAGAAGCGAACCCCCGCTCATGGAAGTGAGCGAATGAGATGACGTAGCCGGGGGGAGGCGACGGAACTTGCTCCATCCCCGGCAGCTCCCACTCGCCCGCCGCCGTCCTCTCGCAGAGGAGACCCTTCCGCACCAGGCCCTCGGCGCGCGAGGAGGTGAAATGAGAAACCCCCCAGGAACCCATTGCCGGAGGAGGGAGGAGATCGACGGAGACGGGAAGAAGAGCGCGTGGCTTGGAGCGAAGGAAACGAGGCAAGCGCGGATGAACTGAGCGTGAGGCTGGAAGGCAAGAAGGCTCGAATGCGGAAGGAAGGCGAAACCGGCGCGGCGAGCTCCTGCTTTTATAGGAAAGGTACCAGGGAAGCCAAATCGACGCCCCGGCCGCCATAAATGCAGCGCCAGGTACGCCCCTGCCACGCCCGTTTCCTTTTCAAAAACCGCGCGCACGATCGGCCGCGAAAACATCCTATCCTCCTCGATTCACGGGACGGCGCTCCCCATAACTCCACTTCCCGGGTAGCACACCCACGACGTCCCCCACGTTCGGCCCAGGCGCAACGACTGCTCCGTTCCGGCCCAAGGCCCACAGGGAGGTAAGAAAGGGATACGGGGCTGAAAACGCCCCTACGGCCCATTACGGTCCAGAGGTTCGAAAGCTGGCCCGACACGGGTTCGACAGCTGCCTCAGGACGTCCCCCGAGCAAGGGGTGAGAAGGGACGGGTCCGCTAGCGGCCAATACCCAGGCGAGCGAAAGCCAAGGGCGCCCCAACCTCACGTTCGAGTCCCGCCCGGTATAAAATTCATGGTTTTTCCACGGGGAAAGGCAACGAGCCCCCAGATCCGGTCGAACGGATCCGGGAACTATATGAACTGGCCGGCGGGAAATTGGATTGCGCCACCAGCTTGGCCCGAGCCGGACCCCCCCCGAACGGGGACCGGGACTCCACTCGAACCTACCCGTTTGCAGCTCAAACGAGCACCACGGTTCGTCCAACGCGGATAACGTGGCCCGGCTCAACCCCTCCGTCCTAGCGAACGGACGCTTGAGGGACAACGATCAAAAGTCGACCTAGCCTCCCGATCGGTTTCCTGCAACGAGCAGGAGCTCGGGGGCCAGTTTCGCAACCAACTACCACGCGTGTGGTCACAATTCGCAGGTTCCCCAGCCAAGCTGAAATAAAACAAGCGCGCCATAAAACAGAGCCCGCGGCGAAAACAGCGAAAGAAGCCTCCAGAGGAGCACTTCTGCTCCACCACAGGCTCGGGGGCTACTGTTGGGGGGAAATATTGACGATCCCCTAAAAATACCACTTAAAAAAGCAGACACGAAGGCCCGGGCCCACCTAGACATGATCAAAGCTCCGCCTCGCCCGACCAAGGCGCCGGGATCGGGAACGTCCGACCCCCCTCCCCAAAGTTTTTGCCTCGCCTGACTGCGGCCCCGGGGTCGGGGGCGCCCGACCCCTCGCCACGGAGTTCCGCCTCGTCCGACCCCAAGCGAAGGGGTCGGGCGCAATGGGGCCCCCGGGGCAGGCATCCCCCTCGGATACGGTCCAGATGGACGAGACAGACAAAATCCTATGGGTCCCCCCATCGGCCTCGCCATAAATGCGCCGCAGGCCTGGCGGAGGGAAGGGATGACCGCGCTCCTCACGCAACCCGTCACAAGTACCCGTGCACGACCACACTGTACAGGCTACAGTGCCGGCGGCTGACTCCCATTCGCCGCAGGGTACTCATGGCCTGCGCCGGCCGGAGCGAAGGAGAGACCGGCCTGTCCTCGGGCCCCGCGCGTCCTCAGGTCCCGCACAGCAAGGATGTGATGCCCTCTCTCCAGGAGCCATCGCCTGAACAACAGCATCCACCATCCTCCCCAACAGACACCAGGATAACGACGGAACGCCCTCATCATGACCCGCCTACGGGTATCGAAGGAGCTATCTGTAGGGTGCAACAACAGTTGGCACACGGTGGCCTCCCCTTCCGGCATGCACGCCGGCGTTCGCCAGGGGCCGGCAGAGGCGTCGGGCGCCTAGGAACTTGCTCCTCCTTCCTACCGTATTTTTTACCATTCTACGCTTTACTCTTTACAGTCCTCTTCACCCGATCCCAACTGTAACTCCGGCCACCCCCCTTGATATATAAAAGGAGGAATCCAGGGCCGGAGGGGGGATCGGCTTCGTCTCCCAAAAGCCACAGCACACAACGACTCTTCCTGAGAGCGCAAGCACTAAAGAGACTTGGGACCAGTCCCTCTCTCGTCGACCTGTAACCCCTACTACAGAACCCCGCGTGGGCAACACGAACATCCTCGATACTGGACATAGGGCTTCCCTTGCCCGAACAAGTCTAAACCCGTGTCTCCCACGCAACCACCTGAGGCTTACGCGCATAAAAGAAATTCACTAGTCTAAGTCTTGATCTGCCGATCTTGACAACGACAATTGTGGGTGTTGCAATAGTTACTATTGCAACACACCCGGTGTTGCTAGAAATACCTATTGCCACATACCCAAAGAGTGGCAATATGTGCACTAGCAACGACAATGGGTGTTGCAATAGACCTTATTGCCAGACATCAATAGCATTGCAATAGATGGACCCTCTATTGCCACGCTATCTCTGTTGTTGCTATAGGTGGAACCCTCTATTTCCACGATAAATATTTGGTTTCTACAATTAGCCTCTCTATTGCCACACTATCTATGTGGTTGCTATAGGTGGAACCCTCTATTGCCACGATCAATACTGGTTGCGATACTTGAACCCTTTATTGCCACGCTTACTATTGTGTTGCTACAGTTTGGAGACTCTATTGTCACTCCCACTATTTCGTTGGTATGATGTTTTTTGCCACACCATTTGTTTGTTACTATATCATATATTGCAACACCAAATTATTATGTCGAGAGTCCATATTGCAATGTTTGCTTCAAACAATAATGCATGCCGAACAATATAGGATGAAAGAAGCAGTTAGACATCCATTAATCCAAAATATGCTTTGTTCGTACAAATGATTAATGAAACCATCCAATGTCAAACATAGTCGATAACACACGCACAACTGAAACACATAAGGTATCGGACACACACTAGCTATTTTGAACACATCAAAATGAAATGAACTATGTCTAACACTTGTAGCAAAGGTTGGATTGATGTTGACTGTCCCATCACTTGCGCACTTCACTTGAACTCAATTTTGCTCATGAAAAAAATCAGTAACATTGGTATTTGCATTTGATAAACTGAAATTATATTTTGGCAACAACAGCATGGACTGAACCATTTCAAAGGTAAGCAATTTGGAATCATAAATTAAAAACTAATGGGTTCGCAATTTTGCTGATTCATTCAAAGTAAAATTATCCATCAAAAGACTATATGATCAATTTTTCCCTTACAACAATGGCAATGTGTTTTGCTATCAACTGATGGGCTTAATGGAATGTACCCTGCAGCAACAATAATTTGCAATGAATACAGAGATGATTCCAAATTTGATAGAATTGAATATTGAGCTATAGGGTATAGACCATTTGTCAAAAGAAAATGTGTCCTATTTGGTCATAACTCTATAACTGGTTGCACGCTATCATTAGTAAAGCTAGGAAACATAATGATGGTGATTTCCTAATAAAAGAACTATGGAATGTAAGTGTGCATGTTACCAAGCACAATAAAAGATTGCTCACTCATAAATGGAAATAATCTAAGCTAAAAATTTAGAACAGTGTCATGTGAATCATCAAGTAGATGATAATCACAAAGCACAATCAGAAGTATGTTTATGGCAGAAGTATGTTTATGGCAACTTGTTTGCACTCACCTTAGATGATAATCACATGATATAATGAAGTTGATTCAGAAGCTTGTCCTTACTAACTAAACCAGTCCACCCCAAACCAGAACCAAATTCACCTCCATGTGAAGCCAATACAGCTGTGTGTTGGATACCCAAGCGACAGCAAGCTATGCCTCCTCCTGCCGCTTAGTATCCTGCACTTTGAATTATGAGTACAACTAATACTCAACAAAAACTAGACAACATAGCAACAGGAAAGAAAAATTTCTAGAAAGTATAGCACAAGGAAGAAACTATATTATTATTTTGTTAAGTAATTTGTTATTTGAATAAAAGCATAAAAGCATAGATAATCACAGAGCACATAGCCATACAATAGTCATAAAACATAGAAATAACTACTAGGAAAATAAAAGAACTTGCATCAATAGTCATTGTTTACGTGAACTCGTTATTACACTATCACAGAGCCATACATAAAAGCATAGAGACATTACACTAATTGAGCACCATAGGAAAACTACATACACAACTTTGATTATAAGCTCCTATCTATTCCTTTTATTTAGAAGGTTCATTATATGCACTAATCACTTCTAATGTCACTTGTGCAATTTAATGAATAAAACTTAACACATGCAGGCCCAACACCAGATAAGTCAGGCTAGCAGGAAGCTAGCTACGTGCGTCAAAAAATTTCCAAAGTGAGAGATAACTACTAAGGCCTAACAAGGAAGCCACAAGAATCCGCAGGTCTAAATCTTTATCCTCAAACTTCTTCAGGAAAGGGTGATTCTATGAGAACATAAATGATAATTCAGTACAACTTACTCAATAAGCAACCAACAGTCAGATTCACTAGAAACTTAAATCAGTCAAAAGGCAATGCTGACCAAGAGTTCTACAGCAGACATCCGCTGAGCTGGATCCTTTTGTATGTTGCAAACCAATATAGTAAAAAAATATATAAAGCTTCAGTACATTGCATACTGATAACGTAAATCAACAATGATAAGTTAGTAAGAAATAATATTAGTTGAGCTCAAGATGTGCATTTTTCTTTTATACAAAATTTATCATGATATTTAAGATGTCAATGAACAGAAGAGCAATACATTAGTACACTGTATTACAACGAAATTTTCCTAGAGTAGATACAGTCACAACCTCAGCATCAACTTGACATGCAAACTTGTGGGTCAATTACAATGTTTTCAGCATATAATCAACTCTAACACGAAGTTTATAACAAAAGGCCCCATGATAAAATATGGGCTTAATTGGGTTTCTAATTATCCAAAAAATTATTTGCAAATAAATGAGAATTGTGTTCCATTAACTCGTGAAGCTCAAATGCACAAACTACTGCTATTGTACTGAAAAATATGTTCATCCAACAGGTATGTAATAAATTACCAGATAGTCCTCTATCTGTGACGATCAATGGAATCACCAGAAATATTGCATTTAGCACCGAACAGATGGATTGTAGAGTTCAATCTTATTATAAATACCTAAAGATGTCAATTTGAACACATTGAAGAGCATAGGAACAGAGATTAGGAAGAAAGCTATTTTGCAAATTTACCCTGAACACTTCTACTTATGACAAATGTGCAGGGAGGCAGGCAGGGGCAGCCGGCGGTGGGGGCCAAGCCTAGGGGCATGGCATCGGTTGCAGGGAGGTGGGTAGGGGCGGCCGACTACAGGGGCCAAGCCCGACGGAGGCAACGAGGCGGGCAGGGCAAACCAAGCCGGCAACGGGCGGCGAACTAAGACGGCGGTGACAGGATCTACAGGAGGTGGCGGCAGATGCTCCCGGCGGTGGACGGGAGCCAGCGGCGGGATCTCTAGGAGGTGGACGGGAGCCGGCAATGGGATTTGCAATTGGCACACAGCAGACGCTCCAGACACCGACAGGATCTACATGAGGTGGCGGCGGATGCTCCCGGCGGTGAGATCTGCAGGAGGCAGACGAGAGCCAGCAATGGGATCTGCAAGAGGCGGATGGCGGACGCTCCCAGCGGCAGATGGGAGCCGGCGACGATCACAGGATCTCCGGAGAGGAAGGCGCGTGTGGTGGTGAGGGTGGCCAGTGGGGAGGCTGGTGGCGCCCTGACGATGCGCAGCCAGTGGCACGCGCGAGCACCGCCCGCGGGCGAGGGAGCAAGGGCGGCGCGCGAGGGGCACTGGTGGCACCGCGAGGGGTGCGGCCAGGGGATGGATCGGTAAGGTTGAAACGTGGAGGAGCTGGGCCTTAGAACAGTTTTGTAGTTCTTTTTTATGCTAGTTGAGATCTTGATCGACGTTTTGTAGATGAATGGTTAGGAGGAGCTGGGCCTTAGAAGAAACGGCTCAGGACAAGATATTTCAGCCCGTTAAACAAAATCAATCAGCATGTTTATTGTTTAAATAGAAATACATTTAAATTAAAAAAAAATTCTTATGAGGAGCAAAATTTCCAAGCCAGAGCAAAATTTTAATTTTGTTGAGAATTTGAATTTAATGAAATGTATTATATCCATGAACTTTCCACATTGTATGAAATGTAATTAAATATCATTGTTTGTATACATGGTTTAACATTCCCATATACTTTTAATTTTGAATTTTCATTTGCCAGACCTATGATGGGAGAAATTTTCATTTGGATGGAATCGCTTTATATTTCAGCTATTTACTTATATAGACATAACTGAATAAACATGAAGTTAGCAATTATTTTTTTCTAAGAATGGGATAAAATTATATTTTTCATGTATGAAGCTAATAATTTGATTTCTAAGAATGGGTAGCTTAGAAATATTTTTTACATGACAAGATTAGCAAAGGTCCCAACCTACCATTGCTAGTACAACTCGGATGATCAACATTGATAGTGCAGGTTACATGCTATGTTTTGAGATTGATGTTAACAATGGCTATCTAGGTGACACTAATTTGGAATAAGTGACATAGATGTGCTCATCCGGAAAACTACAATGCAAGTATCACAAATGAACACGATTTATACCATGAGAGTGCGATCAGAACCATCAGATCGGTGATAGACGGTCAGAAATAGTTGGGCCATTTGGGCCAAAACGGGCTTGGTTCATTCCTTCTCTGCTTAATATTTTTCTTTTTCGTTTTTTCATTTTATTGCACCATTGTGAAGTAACACATAAAATTAATTATCTATTATGCACCAATATATTTTTTATATACAATAGACTGCACATAAGTTGCCTTGTAGAAGTTTCAATAAATTTCTAACTCATTTACTATTTTCAACAGTTTCAATGATTTTTTGCAGGTTTATTGAAAGTAATTACAATTTGAACTGCATGTATCTCAAATAATATTTAAAAAATCTTAAAAAACATATTTTAAGTATCTCTGTTCAATTATAGCTCATATATTGAAAATAGATGATATGTTCAAATTTTCGCTAGGGATAATTCAAACTTCTACTTGCAACCATATTATAAAATAATGGTAATAATATCTAAAAATTCTCCGAAAAATTTGAAAATTGGCATACAATCAATTTATTGACGTATAAGCTTGACATAAAAGTTCATAAGATTTTACAAAACTTGAAGTGTACGTTGTTCACAAAATTGATAAACCTCTCACATTGTTTCATACAACTCAAGTCAAACTTTGAGATTTGAATACCTCGTAATATGTTCGAACTCGTACGCACCTCAAAATTGGACACAACCTTACCTTTACCATGTTGTTGACATTTGTGGATTTACATTGCCACGTGTTGTGCAAAAATGTTATTTTCCTATTTTTTAACTAACTAATTAATAAACCAACTTGCAAAAGAATTATTTCATATACTCCTAATTACAAATTTACACGTAATAGACAACATCTAAGTTGCCATGTAGGAGTTTCAAGAATTTTTTAACAGATTTAGTATTTTCTATCATTTAAATGAATTTCTATGCGCTTATCGAAAGTAATTCCAAGTTGAACTATGTGTACCTCCAATAAGATTCAAAAAATACTCAACAAATTATATTTAGGCTTGTATGTTCAATTCTAGCCCATGCCTTGGAGATATATAAAATAATTCAATTGTCTTCTAGGGACAATTCAAACTTCTATCTCCAAATTACCACATAATAATTAGAATAATATCTAAATTTGATCAAAAAATTCTACAAATTGATGTGGAAATATATTTTTGGCCCATAAGTTTACAATAAAAAATTTAAATGATTTTGATAAAGTGATAGTATACATTATTCACAAATGGATACATCTCTCATATAGTTTCTTATAACTCAAGTCAAACTTTGAGATTTGATTACCTCATTATATTTTCGAACTCGTGCACACCTCAAATTTGAACACAACCTTAGGTCAACCATAACATTGGAAAATATAAAGTTACATTAGTAATTGTTATGCAAAAACATATTTTTTATATTATCTATTTAGTTGGAAGAAAACATGTTAAATGAAAAAAAATCAAGAAATAGCAATTAACATACAAATAAACACCATTAAAGAAAATATGGCGATTTGAGAAAAATTAAGGAAAAAACCTCATCAAATTTGGATAATTTATGATGGAGAAATATTAGCTACAAATTTTGATTCTAGAATAAAAAGAGAAAGATCAACTATTCATGTGTTCTTCAACCCAAATCAGTTGATCAATATCATGTTATATAAAAAGGGGTCATGCTATGACAAAACACAAGTGGTAAGACATTGGTGACTCCACTTCAAGGTCTCGTGTTCAATTTCCGGTTCCAGCGGTTGCTCTCCTTTTTTTGCCATTTTAGCTCGACCAGCCTAGCGGCAGCAAGCGAGGCGAGAGGCAGCCTAGCTACTCCGTCTTGCGGGCTAGGCAAGCGAGCGGCCCAGCTCCAGGCATAATATAAAACAAATTTGTTACCAAAATCCATCACAAATCAAGGAGCAGCACAATGGTGAGTAGCGCGAGTCAAACCTGGAAAGTAGCCCAGTGGTTTGTTGTTGTCACATTGAACCTACAGTCCTTGGTTCAAATCCTGTGTGGAGCACTATTTTTTTCAAATTAAATATGAGAAATTAATTATAAAATATGTAAATACCAAAATCCTTCAAAACGGATTGCGCTATACCAAAATCTGCTATGCAATGGTTAGGTGCCTCTATTTTCAAGGGATGGTCATGGGTTCGAACCCCATTCTGCCACCTTTTCCACATATTTTTGTTTTTTTTAAGATTGTGACTAGAATATGTATAATGGGAGTTTTCCCTAAGCACAAAACTTAATTTAAATATGAAGAATTCTATTTGCCCCTCTTGTGTCATGACAATTCTAAATTTGTTAATCATGACGAATTTATTATAATGTCACAGATTTTGGACCGCTTTGTGATGAATTTATTATAACGTCACAAGTTTTGGGCCACTTCGTGATGAAATTGATAAAATGTCACTGTATTACAGGCCTCATATCCACTCTAACAGATTCGTGATAGGAAATTAAAAATCACCATAGAGATAGAGCGTGAGCCGATTGAGCGAAGAAGGGATGGATGATCATATAAGACATGTTAACACTGCTGGGCTCTAGACATAGAAAGGTCCATCAAATACTTTAGTCTATAGCAACACACAAAAATTGTGGCAATAGTAACATGATATTACATCCATCTAGGATTGTAGTTGCAATAGGAACATGCTATTGCATCCATTCAGAATTTTTGTTGCAATAACCACCTAGCAATTGCAACACCACAGAAGATTATTGCAACCCAAAATAACCATGGCAATAGTTCCAAGCAAAAGCAGCCAAATCCAATATAGCTGCAATAACACCAAGTAATTGCAAAGAAAATCAATACTAATGCAACTCAAAAGTGCCATGGCAATAATGCCAACTAATTGCAACACAATTCTTAAATGGTTGTAGTAGCACATGCCTGTTGCAACGACAAACCACACATATTGCAACACATTTAGTCCGTTGCATTATAGGCACATATTGCAACCATTTTATGGAAAGGTTGCAATACGACCCTCCTACGGCAACCAAATTAGTGGTGTTACAATCGTGTGGCGTGGCATTAGAGGTGAATCCTTGTAGTGTGCATGTAGTGATAAGTGAGCACAGTTGATCCATCGGGACCAGTCCACTAGTTCTAGTTATGGTGGTGTTCCTTCCACGTACACTGCACAGTGCTCGTTCTCAGCATGAGACCACTCCAGTCTTGCTCAGCAGCTAAGTGAGCTCACTATGCACACCGACGACATGGAGGAGCCGCTAAACCAGCACATCCAGTCCACTCAGAATTGGCAATGACAAACATGTGAGAGGATCCATGTCGCGCAGCAGCTACAGTAGCAATATCAGGTGTTGGAGGTTTGCCCTAGAGGCAATCAAAGAGATGATGATATTCCATTTGTATCCATGATTTATATTGTGTTCCTTGAATATCCATTAAAGGCTACTTGAATTGATTTACAATTATGTGAATTGTATGTGAAACTTTTTACTTGTATGGTTCTTCTAAAGTTGTCCCTAGTCGGAGTTCATGTGAGGACACACATGAATATTAGACTAGTACATGTATTAGTTGATGACTATGTTTCACAAGTCATGGACATGGAGATGTCAAACTAATAATGTAGCGTACGTGGAGACATGTGTGCTAGGACTGACCTAACATGAGAAGTAGATCTCTCTTTACACAATATGTATGTTTTGTCCTTAGACCTGAGATTGATGCATGTGCTCAAGATGTGGACTGACTTACTTAGGCGCTATCATACGCTACACCGTAACTAGGTAGTTATAAAAGTAGCTTTCAGGTTTGTCAAGAAGCATGCTGTGAGGCATGGTTAGTCAAGATGGGATTTGCCCCTCTCTATTTGAGAGAGATATCTGTAGGCCCCTCGAGTGATCAGATCTGGAAATGCATGGCCATGCTACGTGAGGTTAAGAGTTAACCTAGAAAGGGATTTCGAATCCTAGGATCGAGAAAGAGAGGTCGGCTTGGAGCTAGACCAAATATCATGAGGCAAAGGGAATAGATGTACATGATGTTGTGATGGTTCGTCTGATATGATCTTCATGTGCGTATAGGAGTTAGCATATCTTGCTAGAGGCCGCTACTAACTATTGGTCGAGTAGGAGTACTTGGGCCATGTCTATACGTATATGAACCTTTAGGGTCACACACTTAAAGGGCTAGAAGTCCAATTCGGATATGTTTTGAATTGGACCAGGTTTAAGAGTACTAATGAGCCTCAGACCCCAAGGCCCATGAGGAACCTCTATAAATAGAGGGGTATAGTCGTCCTAGGGTTTACACCTTTTGGCCGAAGCATAGCCACCATGCCTCCCACACCCTCGCCCTGTTGCAACTCGTGGATCTAGCAGTTCGGCTTGCGATGCTTCCTCCCTGCACGTGTGGATACCTTGGAGGTGTTGCACCTGCAGCACTTGGATGAGCCGCCGATGAGCCGACAACGAGCTTGGCGAGTCGCGGCATGAGAAGGACGTCGCTGCACGTCGATGAGTTGCTAAGGAGCTACTCGACGTCGACGTGATCAACTACGTGTGTTCGACTTCGCTGCCTCGACTCGATTCTACATCTTCCGCACCTATGCGTCGAGTGATAATCCTGTGATCCAATATGGTAGTTTTCCTAGTTTACGTGGTAGAAATTCTTTTGTTTTGCGCTAGCGTAGCCTACCTTATATCCCAACAGTGGTATCAGAGCTATAGCTATCTTATTTTGGACTCGAGATGTGTGCATATGGAGATATACAGTTTTTCAGAATGATCTATGACCTAGTTTCGCGATCTTGCTGCAATGGTCGTGTAACAACATACTCCTACCGGTCGGATTTCCGCCATCGGAGTTAAGTGATACACGAATGCCAGTTTGCAGCGAGCGAAGATCAATGTGATTGGTCGAATTAAAATCTAGGTTCATACGTTAGACGCATATGATGCGCAGTAGTCGATTGGATCTACTACTCGATCAGGTTATTTACCGTAATCATGTGTTTCGGTAAAACGGCCATAACTTTTCGGTACGATCTCGGATCGAGGCAAATTTTGTATGAAAATTGATCTACAGAAAGAGTTACACATAATTACAGTTTTAGCAAAATTAGATTTCCCAAATTTGGCTTGGAAGATAGAGTTTCGGGCCGTTTAAGTTTGGAACGTTAGAACACCTAACTCTATTTTGCAGGATTTTGTGATCGGTATGGCCCCTGTGTATGTGATGCATGTGTGTAATTGTTTCGTGACCTGCGTGTCACGCGTATGGCAATACGACTGGAGCCATATATATTGTCACCTTAATGTATTTAATGGCCTGTGTGCCAATCTGTGATGATCCGAGCAACTATGTAATCTTCTTTACTACTCCCTCCATCCCAAATTGTAAGTCATTCCAAGAATCTTGGATAGTCAAAGCATCTCAAGTTTGACCAAAATTATAGAGAAAAATATAAAGATTTATAAAATCTAATAGATATACTATGAAAATATAATTGATGAAGAATCTAATGATACTTAGTTGACATCATAAATGTTATTATATTATCATATAAATTTGGTCAAACTTGAGATACTTTGACTCTCCAAGGTTCTTGGAATGACTTACAATTTAGAATGGAGGGAGTAGTTGTAGATGTAATAGCGTGTACTAGTTCTTGGAGGACTCATCACTGGAAGGATGGCGCACATGGATCATGGAGATAGAGATCATCATGGTGAATGGGTTCTATGGAGATGGAGATCGCTAATAGAAATCGGGCCATACTGTGTCACAACTATGTGCATGCTATTCTGTTTTGTTTTACTCTTACATTCTGTGATGTTAGAAGTAGAAAGATCCCTCACAAATTTTAAGTTAGTATGCCCTCCCAACTAAAATTTGCACCGTCCCATGTCTTGTACAATTAGTGGTGGGTCTATGAAATTAGGGTGCCACTAGTTTTCCTTGACTAGACGGGTTTGTATTGGATACTTACACGCATAAGGGTTGGTTTGCCTAACAAGGTCATCTTAACGGTTAAGAACCTTGATGCATAAAGGTTGGGTGCTGAGACATGGAGATGTCACCCAACAATAGGAGTCATATGTGATATGATTAGCAAGAAGTTTGCTTATCGATCTACCAGTAATTACCTTTGTAGAAGAGCAATGTGATGAAGTATGAGTAGTTATATAGCTTACTTGATTAGTCGAATTGACTTGTTTTGATGTTTGTTTTTGCAGATTGCTGATGGTGCAGGTGAAGACGTTAAGGATGTTGCGGATGCAGTGTACGACGCTGCCGAGACTACTTCTGATGATGTAGTCCCGATAGCTAAAGATGCAGTTGCTAGTGTGGTTTCTTTGGCAAAGACATCTGCTAAAGACGCGGCCATAATGCCCAAGATGGCTACTACTCCAGTAGTCATTGAACATGGTGTTGCGAGTAATAGAGTGAAGGACCCGTTGAATACTTCCATGGCTGATGCTGTGGAGACACCGGAGGCAGTTTCTGACGCCACGCTAGCTGAAGTCCCCGCTAGTGGTGAGTACGCGAGTACTGGTAGTAGTCGTGCGTACGTAGTCTCTAAGTTGATTCTTTTAGGTCTCGGCGAAAATACCAAAGATTTGCCACATGCAACGAGCAATGAGCTTGCCCCAAGCGTGCAGCCGGTCCCTGTAGCGAAGAAACATCACCGGGTTCCTTCCCGGTCCGCCCAGTGAGTACTCTATTGCGTTTGAATTTGATCATTGATTTTATAATCAATAGTCACTTTTGTAATCTTGAATTGAGTTTGATATTATTAGGTATAATCAATTTGTACCATTTGATATGGTACCGTACCCCAAGGAAGGGGTATACTATACTGTGCCAAAATGCAAAATGTATTACTTAGGATCAGCTTGCGAATTTGCAGCACCGTAGTAGAATCATTACCAACAGAGGAAGACTCTCCTCGGGGAGGAGAGGCTTTCTCGGAAGTAGGGTATTCTAGGGAACCGTACCTGTTTTCCGACCCGAACCCTTAGCCGCCTTCCTAGGAAACGGACTAGGGAAAGACAGGGTTAGCGCCCTTTGGTAGCCTTCCAGTTCAGCTATAGCGAGCTCTTCACTTGATAGAAGAGCGAGACATAGCGGAGGAAATGGTGCTTTGTCGATCCTAACTCCTTGCTAAAAATGACTCGATAGAATGCTAATGAGGCCTATCCTTCCCGAAAGCGTCGGTCAATCCCTAGTAGCTTTCTTTGCCGACCGAGATTACCCATCACTCGCCTTCCTGCTACCTACTATAGGTCGCCAAGGCCTAGAAGTACAAGTGGTCGCCCTAACGGTCACTCTCAAACTCACTACTTGAGTGACGAAAGTCACTTAGCTTCTTTAATAGGGCTTGCCAAACTCCGGGGCCCCGGGAAGAGGTTCTCTTCTTCTTCTGAACAATACCCTTCAGTGCTGATGAGAGTGGTAAAGAAAAGTCGACTTCCTATTTTGAAGCGTTCTTGATACATTATTGCACATCTCAAGCACAAATTGGATTTCATTGGGGAAACATTGCTCCACTGAGGTGCTCCGACCTTCCAGCGCCGGGCAGGTGTCAGACTCTATACATCAACAGCCAAACCTTTTCACCCAGCTACACGCCTTCCTTCAACATTCCTTCGTTCAAATGACTTAAGCCCGGGGCTAACAGGGTTTCTGAGGTGAATGGCTTATCACTTGAGGAAGCAGGCAACGATCAAGTAGATTAGTGAACTCCCTTGTGTCGGGGATTCCTTTCTTCTTCCTTGTCGTGAGAATCTGATCTCATTGGTTATAGAAAGAAGCCAGTAAAGAAGGTGCTTTTTCGAGTGAGTTGGCACAGGAGAAGAAGTAAGCAAATAGGGCAAACCAGTTATCTTCCTAAAATGCTCAATCCAAAAGGACTATTTTGTTGTTTGTGCCAAAAGAACTCTTTAAAGCTAGTGAAATCGGCTCATAAGCGCCCGGCATTTCGTAACACATTCTCTCTATCTATTCTGGGATGAGCCATGATTCCACTACAACCATCAGACATTCATGCTCCCATCCCTCTATCTTTGTTTCGCTAGCGGATCCTATTCGTTTTTGCACTCCACAGATGGAGTGTTCCTTCACTCGCCCAGGAACCCATTCCCCGTCGAAATATGCTATTTGCTGCTATTCCATCTATTTGTGCATCAAGTCCGAAGAAGATCTCAGGGCAGTGGGCGTGGGACTGTAAATCCTCTTTCGTTCGCTGGGCCTAGGCCCTTTGGACTGTAAATCCAAACGGAGTAAGTGGTTTGATTCCACTCATGAACGAGAGCGAGACTGAACGAAAGAAAATGCAAGTGAAACGAGACGAGAATCAAATTGTAGGCTTATTTCCTAAAAGCGGTGACTTGACCCTACCCGGCTTGCGCAAATCCCTCTCTAGTAGCCAAAGGTTAGATAGATTAATATGTTGAACTGAATAGCGCAGCTGTTTTAAACCCAACCTTATCTGATCCAAACTTAGCTTACTTGGCTGTTTTGCTCGTGAGACCTTTATTCACTGTGCTAACAAGCTCTTGGAACCGAAGGTATGTATGAGCATTCTGGGCAGGTCGCAAGAAGCCGCTTTTAGAAGGTTTGGAAAACACCCGATCCCATTCTGACCTCAATATATATGTGGAATCGTCTTGCGCCATATGTACTAAAATTGCCATCTGCAGTAACTTTTTATAGGTAATCTGCATCATATCCTCATTCTCCTGTTCCCTATCCTCATGCTCACTATCTGGAACCAGGGGGGTTGCTCCGAGAAAAAATCCTTTCTTTCTCGTCCACTCCAGGGAACTGACCGGGGGGCAGCCATGAAAGGCTGACTTTCTTAGGAAAAGCCATCTGGGCAAGAGATCGTCAGATAAACCAAACTGCCGATCTACTGTCTGTACTGCGTCGGATCAGATAATGGTGAGCCATCAGTCGGACGGAGTTTAACGTAAAGCTCCAAGGGAGTGTCAACAGTCTTCTCATCATTGAGTTGAGCTCGAGTGTTCCCGTCGACAGGTGAACCCGAGTGAAACCAGATAAGAGTTCGCTTTCGAAGGACGACAATGGCAAGTCTCAATCAACTGTCATTAGATCATTAGTAAATAGGAGATTGCTGGTGGTATACCAATATTGAATTTGTTTCATTCGCTATCGCTATCCCGGGCCGTGCCTTGTAGGAAAGGATCGCTCGCTACAGGTAACCCGTTAATTCGTAAAACGTATGTTTCATACGATATTATGTTTCGTATGTTTCGTAGGAAGCCGAATCCCAGTATTCGTATAGGAATAGGTGTCTTCGGCCGATCAATTGGAGCCGAATCCCGTAGAGGAATCCGTTTTCGTAGCAAGGAACTGAAACATCTGAGTAGCTAAAGGAAGGAAAATCGACCAAGACCCCGTTAGTAGCGGTAGGAAGAGGAAGATCGTGCGGGGAAAACGGGGTTCGAACCCGCGACTGAGAATAAGCATCATCTCGTTAGCGAAGGGATTAGTTGAGTAGGCTTGCCTTAGTTGTCTGCTATAAGATAGCTAGTTGTGGGGCTTAAAAAAAGGCGGCTGGCGAACCGCTTCTTCTTCCACAAAGATTCAGACAAAACCGAGCTTGGATAGGGAACAGTACCTATTGTCTTGCAAAATAAAGGTCAGTGCCGCTAATCTCAAAGAGGATCTCTTCTGGGGCTTTCGAACATGATGCCCCAAATCAATCTTGGCCTAGGAGAACTAGTAGCTCGGGAAAACAGGGCTTTCTGATAACTAATCACTGGAAGCACCCGATTCTCTCTACTCTGCACTTGGCCGAGATACCGAACTTAGGTGGGAACTTTTGCTATTGTTCAGTGAATGCCTGTAGAGAAGAGATGGAAGGTCAAGCAGGTGTTAAAATTCCTTTGGTTCTTTGCCGAGGATAGCCTAGTTTTGGAAGCCCTGGTGGATAGCCTTGCTTTGAAGATGAGGATTAGGATTCGATGGGGATGACATTATCGCCATACGCTATTGGATTTCACCCGGGCGCTACTTGGACTCAGGGAGTTTTAAGCTGCATGCTGCTGAGAACATTGTTCTTGAAGGGGTCAGCGTAGAGAAGGTTGAAAATCCATCAGCCACGGACTCTGCTACGGCACCCGTTGTCGATTTGACAAGTGAAGACCCGACACAAACTGGTGGCATAGGTGTGGTGACTCTCGCAATCGGTATACTGCAGGATGTAATCAGCTCGCTTGAGGATCCAGAGCCACCAGCCCCCGAGGTTGTTAATGACAATCCACCGAGACTGCAGCGACTACAACAGTGGCGAGTACCAAAGATGGGGCTGTAGTATTCACGTAGAGTGTCAAGGCATCTGGGGGGAAGATTGTGCCGACTGCTGTGCTTGAGCGAGCGGTGGGAAAGGATGTTTCTGAAGCTGGAACCTCTTTTACTTAGCAGCTTGTCCTTACGCTGAGTGTGAAGGCTAGTGTGGCAGCCGAGGCTCTAGGGTTGTCACAAAAAGTTGAATTTTTGAGAGCCCCCTGGAAGAGCTGCCACCAATATCAAACTTCGTGAACTTGAATCAATACTTGATGGCTTATACTCAGGTGAGTCCTTAGTACTGCGTTTGAGTACTTATTTTAGTAGCTTGGCACCATTTACATTAGTGAAGAGTACTAATTGCTTGATTGTGCAGGATTTATATGAAAAATCCCGCAAGAATATCCAGGTTGTCCAGGAGCGGAGTAAGGCTACGCGTCATGTGGCACAATTGGAGAAAGACATAATTGACGAGCGCCGCCGTACCGCCAACTTCCTGAAGAAGTATGATGATGTTGTTGCCTCCTTTCGAATTGAAAGGCAAGAATTTGAAGTGGAGAAGAGCCATATGACGACGCGCAACAAGTCCTTGCAGCAAAAACTGGAAGGTGAGTACTGATACACTTAGCTTGTTCATCATAATGTTGTAGTCAACCAGTTTCTTTGATTGCTTTTAGTATTGCCCCTTGTAGAACTCAAAGGTTAGGAAACCAAGCTCTGTGGCTAGGTGCTGGATTGGAAGAATGCTCATAGTCATATTGCCGACGAAAATGAGCAACTCAAGGCCCATTTAGAGGAATCAGAGAAGGACCATGAGAAGCAGAGGTGTATGCATCAAGATTTCGGGGTTATGTTGGCCGAGACTATGCTTGCTATCAGAAGTCATGAAGCCTCTTTCAAGATGAAGGAGATAGATCTCAAGGAGTTATCTAACGCAGCGCAGGCCCTGGTTGATGTGATGGAGCCCCCTGAGGAAGGAGTGGAGTTCACCCCTTAATTGCGAGATTGAGGGACGCACTGACCCAGATCACCAATATGGCGAAGTCTATTTGCATGTAAGTGCTGGCAGTCATAAAGTCCTTTTATCCAAAGGAAAACTTGGCTCTAGTCGTAGACGGTATTGCCAAAGACTGTAGCGATGATGCATACACGCAATATTTGGACGATCTGGAGCTGGTCGCTGAGTGTGTTGTGGGCTTTATCAGTTTGGAGTAGTCTTAGTTTGATGTATTGACTTGTAATTTTGCCGATGAACTTGATGTATCTGAACAAGTATCTATTGTTTCTCTTGGGGTGCTGATCATTGTATATGCAACGAGTTCTTGCTTGCAGATCTCCAATGGGTAGTCTTGCGAGTAGTCATTGAGTTGGTGGTTAGTCTTCCATGTAGACCCCAATTGTTGCAGATGGTTGCGGAGGCCGCGCATGTGAATGTAGTAACCGGTGCATTATTGTTGTGTATTTACAAGGACACATGAGTGTACTGTGAAGGACTTGTCAGTTGCAGCCTGAGCGATTCACATGCGAGCTTTGATTCCTCGTGGGCAAGATTTCACGTGGATCTTGTCCTTGCGAAGGACAAGTTGAATTACTGTGTAGTCACGGGTGCAATATGTTGCCTAGCCTTTCGGCTATAAATAGAGCCCCCAGCTGCCGTTGCTGAAACATGGATCCAATTATAGCGATGGTTGGCCTTAGGTTGCTTCTCTTTGATTGTAGCAAGTTTCCAATGAGTGCCCCAATGCTAGAAGATTCCTCGTAGTGAGGTTCCACATTCCCTCCATAGATCTTCACAATAGAAAAGATGGCTGCGATGCTAGAAGAATCCTCGTAGGAGGATTTGCCATGTGCTCCATCTTTCCCCCTGCTCTCTGGTAGTAACCATGTTGGAGCTTGTAAGTGAAGGATGATGAGCTTCATGGTCTTTATCTTGTTGTCTGGTCGAGGATGGAGGCATGGTGCCGACTGCTCACCCTCTCTACAACGTCTTAGGACGAGACTCGAGTGCACGATGTATACTTGAAGTTCAGTTCTGAGTATTTGTAGAGGGGAAAGGGTGTTGATGGTAGGCAGTGGGACTGGAGTGCGTGGAGCCTTAGTCTCCGTCTATGCCACCGCCGAGGGGAGGAGAAGGGCACAGCTTCCTAGAGTACAGCTTCCTTGCGTGCACTTCCCGCTTCTTGGCGTTTCTTGTTCCTGATTTGTGAGTAGTCACTAGGCTCAACTGTATCCTTGTGATATAATAAAAGCCTGGGACTTCTGTTGTGACTGCCAGTAGGCAGTTCCTTGTAGTCATTGTTGAGCACTTATGTTGTACTCTGAACACTCCAACTTCTTAAAGTGGAGTTATCTGTTATAATCCTACAAAATCTTGTTAATACGAAGATTGCGTGTATGAAATGAGATGAGTAGTTTTGTGTACTCTTTGTCTGTCTATTGTGACAAACTGATGTCTGTGGAATTGAGTAGTTCATGCAGACTTGTTGCCCGAGTAGCTCAAATTGCAGCTGTAAGCCACTGTATGAGTTGTAGAGAACTCATATAGACTTGTGTTGACAAGTCAAAGGCAGAGCGCTGGGGCTCGTGGAGCTGAATAGCTCAAGTTGCAGCTAACTCGCCTTTGCGAATTGCTAGACTTGTTGGAATAAGTCGGGAAAAAGAGCGTTGAGGCTCGTGGAGCTGAATAGCTCAAGTTGCAGCTGACCCGCCTTTGCGAGCTGCTCGACTTGTTGAAACAAGTCGAAGTCAAAGCATAGAGGCTCGTAGAGCGAAGTAGCTCAAGTTGCAGCTTACACGCCTTTGCGAGCCGCAAGACTTGTTGAAACAAGTCGAAGTCAGAGCATAGAGGCTCGTAGAGCTGAGTAGATCAAGTTGTAGCTGGCTTGCTTTTGCAAGCCGCTAGACTTGTTATTACAAGTCAAAGTTAGAGCACAGAGGCTTGTAGAGCTGAGTAGCTCAAGTTGCAGCTGGCTTGCCTTTGCAAGCCGCTAGTTGTAGGCAAAGACGAGTAGTCGGTAGTTGCCAAAAGGAAATTTATTGATCATAAATTAAAGGTTAGTGTCGCTTAGTCTGCTAACTATGGGTAGTAGCGACATGGGTGCTCAATGTTCCAGGAGTTTACGACTTCTTTGCCAGAGAATTGTTGTCTGCTGACTTTGGACACGATGTAAGGCCCTTCCCACGGCGAGTTGAGTTTGTGCAGCCTCGTTGTGTCTTGAATGCACTTGAGGACCATGTCGCCAATGTTGAAAGAATGTTCTTTGATGTTGTGATCGTGGTAACGGCCTAGTCCTTCAAGGTATCTTGCTGACTATACGAGTGCTGCACAGCATGATTCTTCCAAGCTGTCGAGGTCTAAGTGCCTTGTTTATTCTGCTGCCCCTTCTTCGTATTGCTCGACCGCAGGGGACCTCCATATGACGTTAGCAGGGAGTATGGCTTCTGACCTGTAGACAAGGAAGTAGGGCGACAGCCCAATAGGCTTGCATGGTTGAGTACGTAGCCCCCAGAGAATGTTGGGTAGTTCTTTGATCCACTTGCCTCCTTTGGTGTTGCCAATATCGTGCAGCCTTTTCTTGAGAGCTTCGTGTAACATGGCGTTGGCGCGCTCAACCTAGCCGTTGGCTCTTGGGTGAGCGATGGAGGCGTAGCGAACGTTAATTCCTCTATTCTCGTAGTATTCCCAGAACTCGTGATTCTTGAAATTAGATTCCAGGTCTGTGATGATTCTATTTGGGAAACCGTAGTAGTGAACTATTTCATCCAGCAAGTCGAGAACTTTGTCAGCCTTGGGGCATGTGACTGGCTTCACCTCGATCCATTTGGTGAACTTATCGATGGTGACGAGTACTTGATTGAATCCTCCTAGGGCTATTGGGAGCGGACCAATCATGTTGAGACCCCAGCATGCGAAAGGCCATGTTGGAGGTATGGTGATGAGTTTGTAGGCAGGGACATGCTGTTGCTTGGTGAAAAACTGGCAGCCTTGACATCTGCAGACTAGTTCCTCTACATTTGCCAGCGTAGTTGGCCAATAAAATTATGCTCTGAAAGCTTTGCCTGCTATTGTTTTTGAGAATGCGTGATTCTCGCAAATTCCTTTATGTATTTCCTCCAAGTTGTCCTTGCCGTCCTTGCGAGTGACGCACTTCATGAGTACTCCTGAGGACGCTCCTCTTTTGTAGAGTTTATCTCCAACTAAAACGTAGCTTTTGCCTCACCGTGAGACTTGTTCTGCATGCGTCTTGTCGGAAGATAGCTTGTGCGCTTTAATGTAGTCGATAAAAGGGGTCCTCCAGTCTACCTCGATCATCATGATCTCCCGGTCAGGTTCTGGTGACCCTTACTGGTGGTTGCTAGAATTGCTTGTTCTGTTATGGACGGCTTGTGAAGTTCGTGAACAAAGATGCCTGCTGGGACTTCCGCGCATGTTGAACCCATTTTGGATAAAACATCGGCAACAACGTTGTTGTCACAGACCACATGGTGAAATTCGAGGCCTTAGAACTTGTTCTCTAGTTTGCAGACTTCCCTACAGTATGCATCCATGTTTTCATTGTTGCGGTCCCACTCGTCGTTGACTTTGTTGATGACTACTAATGAGTCATCGTAGACTAGTAATCTTTTGATACCCAGTGAGACTGCTAGGCGAATACCGTGTAGCAATGCTTCGTACTCGGCTTCGTTATTTGAGAATTTCCAAAAGATTTGAAGAACGTACTTGAGTTGTTTGCATTTTGGGGATATTAAGAGTACTCCTATGCTGGCTCCCTCAAGCTTGAGAGATCCTTCAAAGTACATGACCCAGTGTTTAGGGTGTTCTACCGGTGTAGGTAATTGATTTTCCCTCCACTCAGCCATGAAGTCGACTAGAGCTTGCGACTTAATTGCTGTTCTGGGTTTGAATTCCAAGGACAATGCTCCGAGTTCCACTGTCCACTTTGAGATTCTGCCCGTGGCATCCCGATTGTGGAATATTTCACCGAGCGGGATGTCAGTGATGACGGATATGTTGTGTTCCTGGAAGTAGTGTTGCAGTTTTCGCGAACTGAGTAGTATGATATAGAGTAGCTTCTGGACCGGCGGGTACCGTATCTTGGAGTCCGAGAGTACTTCACTGACAAATTATACTGGTCTCTAGACTTTGTAGACATGGCCTAGTACAGACCTTTCGACTACTATTGTTGTGCTGACAATGTGAGTGGTTGTAGCGATGTACAAGAGCAAGTCTTCATTTGGTGTTGGAGCTATGAGGATCGGTGGCTTTGACACGAAGTCTTTCAACTATAGCAGAGCTTTATCCGCCTCCTCTATCCATTGAAACTTGTCTTGTCATTTGAGTAGTTTGAAGAAGGGTAGACCCCGCTCTTTAAGTCTGAGATGAATCTATTTAGGGCGGCAATGCAGCCTGTGAGCTTCTACACATCTTTGATGCTGGATGGGGCCTGTATGTTGGTGATAGTGGAGATCTTTTCTGGGTTTGCCTCGATGCCTCGATGGCTGATGATGAACCCAAGTAGTTTCCCCGATGGTACACAGAAAACGCACTTGCTAGGATTGAGTTTCCATCGGAATGCTCGCAGGCTTGTGAAAGTTTCTTCTAAGTCTGTGATCAGATCGCTTGGATTCCTAGTTTTGACTACTACATCGTCCATGTAGGCTTGTACATTGCGGTGTAGTTGTTTCTCAAAGTACATATGAATTGCGTGTTGATAAGTCACTCCTACATTCTTCAGCCCAAAGGACATTGTCTTGTAGCAGAATGCTCCGAAAGGGGTGATAAAGGCGGTCTTGGCTTGATCTTTTTTCCTTGAGTGCTATCTGATGATATCCTGACTAGCAATCGAGGAAATAGAGTAGTGCGCATCCAGCTGTGGAGTCGACTACTTGGTCGATTCTGAGGAGCCCAAAGGGATCTTTGGGACAATGCTTGTTAAGGTCTTTATAGTCGATACACATCCTCTACTCAATGTTGTTCTTCTTTCACACTAAAACTAGGTTAGCTAGCTAATCAGGATGGAAAACTTCTTTTATGAAACCTGCTGTGAGTAATTTGGCTAGATCTTCCTTAATTGTGTCTCTTCTATCTTGAGCAAATATTCGTAGTCGCTGTCTTTTTGGAGTAGCTTTAGGATCGACGTTGAGTGAGTACTCGATCAGTTCCTTGGGCACACCTGGCATGTCAGCCGGTTTCCATGCAAAAATGTCTCTGTTTGCCCAAAGGAAACTGACGAGCGCACTTTCCTATTTAGGGTCTAGCCCTATTCCGATTAGGGCTTTTTTATTGAGTCCCCAATCTTGAGGTCAATGGCTCTGAAGTCCTTGTCATTTGCTGGCTTGACTTTGGTGGCCCCCGACTTGTTTTCTGGAATTTCAAGCTCCGCCAGGGTAAGCTTTTTGGAAGCAGTGAAAACTTGTTGCATGGAGCTGGGGATTTGAGTAGTCGCGGCTATCTCAACAGCTTCCGTGTCGCAGTCATAGGATGGTCTCAAGTCTCCACGAAGAGATAGCTCTCCTTTTGGTCCTAGCATCTTTAGTAACAGGTACACGTAGTGTGGGATGGCCATGAACTTGGCTAGGGATGGTCTTCCGAGGCTGGTGTGAGAAGAAGTCTCGAAGTTAGCCACCTCAAACTTGATATACTCTGTGCGGTAATGCTCTTTGGTGTCGAAGGTGACTGGTAGGACGACTTGTCCTAGTGGGATAACTGCATTGCTTGGGATGATTCCGTATAAGGGAGAATCTGTTTGGGTAATGCTCTTGGAAAAGATGATGTTGAGTCCGCTGCCGCCATCGATGAGTACTTTGGTTAGTCTTGAGCCAGCGATAACTAGGTCTAGTACCAGAGGGAAACGTCCTGGTTCCGGAAAGTTAGTCCATTGATCCTTTCTGCTGAAGGTAATGGGTACCTCAGACCATTTGAGAGGTGTGGGGGTGACTAGTTTGATAGCCATGATTTCTCTGAGTACTAATTTGTTGGATAGCTTGGAGACAGTTGTATGGAACTTGTCTTCGCCATCTTCAGTTTCATCCATCTTGCCCTTGCCTTTGTCCTTATTGTTGTTATTGCTATGGTTGTTGGCGAGAGATTCTGGCAACTCTTGCATTACTCTACGAAGGCTGTAGCAGTCTATTGTAGCATGCTTGCTATGCGGGTGCACTGGGCATTCTTTCTTGAGTAGTTCATTGAATGAAGGGTCATCATTTTGTTTGTTTAGTCCTTTCTTGCTTGAGTTTGACATTGCTACAATGGTATTGTCTAGTTTGCACTTGCGATTCTGATAGCCTAAGTAGTTGTTTCGGTGATCGCCATTGCGGTTTCTATCTTGTTCTTGGTTGTTACCTTGGTTATTGTTGTCACGCCCGCGATTGCGGTGTGAGTCGAACCTTTCGTGTTCCTTATCTTCTTCGCCTACCCATGTCTGAGCCATAATTTTGAATTATTTGACATCTGCTAGATGACGTCTGCCAAAGTCTTGGAACATGCGTCGGTCCCAGAGGCCGTTTTGAAAGCATTCTATCACGTCTGCCTCTGAGATGTTGATAATTGTAGCCTTTTTGTCGAAAAAGCGGCATAGGTAGCTGCGTAGGGATTCATCCTTTTGCTGCTTAAACTGAGCCAAGTCAATTCTTTTGCCAGGACGCTACATAGCTCCCACGTAGTTGCTTGTAGAAGCGTTCTTTAGATCAGGCCATGAGTTGATGGAGTTAGGCTTCAAAGATTTGAGTTAGCTTAGTGCGCGTGGGTTCCATGCATACGGGGAAGTGGATGACTTTTGTATCATCGCTTCTGCCTGCAACTTGGACTGCTAGTGAGTAGCAGCGGAGCCACTAAACTCGATCTTTTTTGCCATCATACTTGATGATGCCCATTGGTTTGAATTTCTCTAGTAGAGTAGTCTTCATGATTCGTCTTGTGAAAGCGGGGAAGTGGTCATTGTCATCACCCTTAGCTTCACATTCACGGCAGCGATTATTGATTATATCTTGGGCATCACGATTGTGGTTTAGTCTTTCCCTAAGATCGCTGATGTGTGAGGGTTCTGGATTAGCTCTGCGGTGACGTGGGCCTTCCGCGGAGGCTGTACGACTACCTTCGGTTGCATCTCTATTTTGTCTTGGAGCTTCACGTGTGTCTCTGCTTTGCCTTGGGCCTTCAAGTACACCCCTATATTGTCTTGGTTCTTCATGTGGTTGGTTTGAGTGTCTTGCATGGTCTCTGCTGCTGCCATGCTGACTTGGGTTGTGAGGCACGGATGGGATTCATGTTTCCTTGTTAAGGAGTTTGTATGCGTGTTTTGCCAAGTATGACAGGAGATCGCTGTACTTGTCCGGAGGCATTGAACAGGCGATAAGGTCGATAGAGGTAATAGTGGCGAGCGGCATGTTGTGTTCTCGTGTTTGTACTGCTTCGAATGCTCTGTGAAGGTTCACTATGGGAAGTCTTGTGGCTAGAAGTCGATGATGTTCCACTCTATGAGTGTTTTTTGCTCTTCTTTGAGTTCTCTAGCTGCTAGTTTCGCCCTCCAGGGCGTCAGCTGATAATTCATCTTGGGAGACTTCTTCAACTTGGCATTCCCGACGAGGAGTTCTCTAATGTTGGTGTTGATCGCTTGTTCCTGTTCCATCAGTTGGCAAAACAACAACAAAGAGTTTGCTATCCGGAGAGTAGCTTCCAGAGTTGGATGTTATCACCACCATGGAGCCATCTTCTTCGCAGATCGGTGAGAGTGGAGTACCCTCTTGGTATGGGAGGATGTCCAAGTATGTGATGAGGCATGACTCATTGTCCTAGGCAAGGAAGGATGGCTTCATGCCCGGCTAGTAGAAGAATCTGCCTCGCGGTGTTGATGTGATTAGTAGGCCCTGCTGCGGACCTGATAAGGGGAGTTCTTCAAGAGAGTCCGAGTCGTAGTCGTGGTCCTCAATTGACTCCAGTCCGGATTGGACTTTGGATAGAGCTTTTTGATTAATCATGACCACGTTTCGGAGTCCGAGCGGGAATTGGCTTGGAGTTGTATCCGGTCCACATGATGGCTGAATTGCCTGCTCGCGCGGACTAGTCCGAGTTGTGGTTGAGTCCAAGTTGTGGTCGAACCCTGTGTTGTTCAGATTGAAAAATTTGAATTTCTCGACGAAATCTCCCACCTCACGTCGATGAGAGTTTCCGCCGAGATGCTTCTTCTCAGGTTTTTCGATGATGCAGTGTTGGAAACCTCCAATGCCATCAGTGATGCCCGCTTCAAACGCGAACGCAGGCTTGATGATGACTGGAGCCATCGATTTCGCGTGGAGAATTTTGGCAACTTCCCCTACCTGGCGCGCCAGCTGTCGGTGTTTTAACCTGGCAACCTATCAAGGGAGTACCCGATATAGTTTCTTGGTTGCTGGGTGTCACCGAAATCAAGGAGTCAATGGTCGCAAGAACACGATTTAGACAGGTTCGGGCCGCTAGATCGCGTAATACCCTATGTCCTGTGTGTTGTATGCTTGCATTGGATTGAACTTTTTTGAAGGGGCTCCCTGCCCGCCCTTATATATCGGGGGAGCAAGGTTACAGGGTAGTCTTTGGTACAAGAGTACTAGTCGAACACGACTATAGAGTCCTACTCTAACTTAGCAAAGTAGTTTCCTTGTATTCCGACTAGTCCTTCAAAAGTCCATGTAGTCTACGTTACCCTATAGCGTAGTCTTCATGTCCTGATATGTCTCGAGTACGTCCCCTTGAGTGGGTCCGTACAGATCTTCTGGTGGGCTCGGGGATGTATGGCCGACAGAGAAGCATACCTAGAGAAAGCAACAAGCCCTAAACACATTTTTCAATAAAACTTGCAAGAAACTTGGTTTGCAAAATGCGTAAGTTCGTTAAGGATAAAGTTAGTACGAGAAGCCCTAGGGGATTTTTGGGTTGTTTTAGGTGGCTAATTAACTATTGGTTATCTTATACTGACTCCCAACACATTTACTTTCTGTCAAAACTTACTTTCTTGCACAACAGTTGGCGCAGGGGTGCGACAATTGCTGTAACGTACCCCAGCATCATATGAAAATATGATGGTGGCACATAAAAAGTGAATATGCTATTTCAGCGTATGAATATTGCCCGTAGAGTGGAAATCGTGTGGCTGCCGTTTCTATAGTAAACGGTAATGAATGTGGTTGCTTTCGTGAGTGCTGGCACAAAAGGTTCAGTTTGTATATGTGATCTTCTGCAGGTACACTAACTGCGCTTACGTAAGTTAATAACGGTTAGAAATTTCGACTAGTTATTATAGCGATAGCCATAATTGTTGCCTTGCCACTGGCACTAACCCCGTAAGTCCAAGCTTTTCACAGTTGTTTGATTTGTGAGGATGAATAGATCGTGCATGCATCATGATAAAGAACTTGCAAAAAGGAAATGAACAACAACCTTTGCATGAATAACGTGTTAACTAATGAAGTTCTCACAAATTCCTTGTCAATCACTTAAGGATTATCTAGCTGCCATAAACTTCAGCTGTTCAATGTAAAAATTATTTGGGCTAGTAAATGATATTTGTTCCAGAAACATTCTATAATAGAGTGGTTTAGAATTTCCTAAGTGAGGTGCTGTAAAAATTTCATAAAATTTGGTCAAATGGAACTCGAGTTGTGATCAAAATAGTAACCTACGGCTTGCTGAAAATTCCAGAATGCGCAACTTACAAATATTGAATTTTTCAGCACCCTTCGGATCATTTTCTGTCCAATGTCATCAAAACAAAATTGTAGATCACATAGCAGAGAACCTTCTGGTAAGGTTTCATTATTTTTGGATGAGTAGCTTAAGAGCAATGGACAGATTTGTGATGCACGGTTACAGAAAATTTCACACTAGACTATAGTAGGGAAATCTGAGTTTAGGACCATCTTCGAGGCTGTTTGAGCAAACGTTATGAATAAAAAAGTTTTAGCAAAATATCTGAGGAACATTCTGGTAAAATTTTGAAATTTTTGGATGGGTACTTCTTGAGTAATGAGCCAAACATCATAGCTCGGCCTGCTGAAAAACAGCCAGGACACAGATGCAAGGATAGATTTTTTTGGCCTAGAAAACACCTGAATTGGTCCCGGAGTTGAATACCAAAGTTGTAGTACACTAAATTCCTACTCACTGACCAAAGATGAGAATTTATGAACGCTTGAGTCAAGAGATATGAGTTTTCCCCTAAGTGACAGTTTTCTGCCCACATTGTTTAACTGCATTTTGAACTTTAACATTCCACACATATTTTACCTTGTTCATCGTCTTGTGAGCAAGCTTAAAAATTACGTGACTAATGGAAAAGTCACCCTTGCAGATGATGTAGGGAACGTGTCAGAATCCTGGTGGTTTTGCACCTAGCGGCAGCATGCAACAAACACCACCACTACCACCCCCGCCTTCTATGGAGGCGATACTAGCTACCCAAATGAAATCGCTACGGCATCTTGTTCAGCAGCAGCAGCTTCAGGATGGGCAGAACGTCCACCAACCTCGGGTTGTGAGTTACGAGGATTTCTTGGGGCACCCAGCCCCCATTGTTCCACAGAACGGAGGAGCCCTTGGATGCGGATGCTTGGGTTTGCATTATCGAATCCAAATTTTCGCTACTCACGGCACCTTGTCCTGATGAGAACAAACCAAAGTTTGCTGCACAACAACTTCGAGGCTCAGCACGTCTATGGTAGGACTGTTATCATGCGATGCTCCCGGCCGATCATGTGGTTTCTTGGGATGAATTCAAAGCTGCTTTCAGGGGTCATCATATTCCAAAGGGCTTGATGGAGAGAAAGTTGAATGAGTTTCTAGCACTAACTTAGGGCACGCGTAATGTGCTCCAATATTCTCAGACCTTCAATGACTTGTGTCAGTACGCGGTTTATCATGCTGACACAGACGAGAAGAAGAGGGACCATTTCCATAGAGGCCTCAACACCAAGCTCAGGGAATGGCTGAATCCCATCAAGGTGAATAGTTATAATGAGTTGGTGAGCTTGGCGATCTCGCAGGAGGACTGCATCATGGCTCATCATGTAGAGAAGAAGAGGAAGGCTCCAATGCCATCAGCTAGTGCCCCGACTCCGAAGTTCCAGCTGGTTCCAAATGCTCCACCCCGAGTTCCGCAGAGAACCCCTCAGCCTGAACGTTGGGTCATTAGGCCACCTCAGCAGCAAGGAGCTCCACGTCTCCCTAACTTCCAGCAGCAAGGCCCAAGGCCCAATGCTCAGCAGCCAGCTCACACTGGCAATGGGAATTGTTGTTTCGTCTATGGGAGTCCCAATCATTTTGCTAAAGAATGTCCACATAAAAGGCCCCAGAACCAGGGATAGGGCTCAAATCAGAACAAGGGCAAGAGCTAGAAAGTCCAGATCAAGCAAGGGAGGCTTAACTTCACCACTCTCGCTGATCTTCCCAAGGGTGCACCAGTAATGACAGATATTTTCTCTATCCATAATTGACCTGTGGTGATATTATTTGATTCTGGTGCATCGCATAGCTTTATTGAGACAAAATTTAGTGCTAAATGTGGACTGGATTTCTGCACACCAAAGGGTCTTACATGATTTCAACACCTGGTGGTAAAATTGCTTCCAACCAAATAACACGTCATGTGCCACTCAAGTTGGGTAGAAAAGTTTCTAAACTGACCTTATTATTTTGGGACTGAAAGGCATAGATATTATTTTGGGAATGAATTGGATGACTCAGCATAAAGTCACACTAGACATTGCTGCATGGGCCATCCAAATAAATTCACCTACACATGGACCTTCAACACTTCACCTGCCAGCCCAAGAGTGCATAAATTCCTATGCCTATCCAGTAATAGAGTCCCGACTGGAAGATATTCCCGTGGTATGTGAATATGCCGATGTTTTTCCGGATGACTTGCCAGGAATGCCACCGGATAGGGACATTGAATTTGCCATTGAGCTGCAACCAGGCACGGCACCAATATCAAAGAGACCTTATCGAATGCTGCTTATGGAACTGGCAGAGATGAAAACCTAGCTTCAAGAGCTACTAGATAAGGGTTTCATTCGCCCAAGCACATCGCCTTGGGGCTGCCCAGCTCTCTTTGTGAAGAAGAAGGACGATAGTCTGAGAATGTGTGTAGACTACCGACCTCTCAATGCGGTGACTATCAATAATAAGTATCCACTACCCTGTATTGATGTCCTTTTTGATCAACCCACCGGAGCCAGGGTATTCTCCAAGATTGATCTCCGCTCTGGCTATCATCAAATTAAAATCCGGCCATGTGACATCCCTAAGACCACTTTCTCCATGTGGTATGGACTATACAAGTTCCTAGTAATGTCCTTCAGGCTTATAGATGCTCCGACCTATTTCATGTATCTGATGAACTTGGTATTTATGCCCGAGCTTGACAAGTTCATCATGGTTTTCATCGACAACATCCTCATGTACTCCAAGAACGAAGAAGAGCATGTTGAACACCTCCGCATTGTTCTTCAACATCTTAGAGATCACCAGTTATATGCCAAGTTCTCTAAGTGCAAATTTTGACTGGATAGTGTGAAATTCTTAGGGCACACTATATCCAGCGAAGGCATAGTAGTTGATCCAAGCAAGGTGCAAGAAGTGATGGACTAGAAGCCACCCACTTTAGTTTATCAAATTAGAAGCTTCCCTGGTCTAGTAGGCTACTACTAGTTCTTCATTCTGGACTTCTCAAAGATAGCCAAGCCACTGACCGAGTTGCTAAAGAAAGGGGTCAAGTTTGTGTGGAGCAAGAAATGTGAAGAAGCTTTCCACACCTTATGCAAGTTATTGACCTCAGCACCAGTCTTAGCCCAACCAGACAACACCAAGCCTTTTAACGTCTACTGTGATGCTTCCGACACTGGACTTGGATGTGTTCTCATGCAAGACAATCGGGTCATTGCCTATGCTTTACGAGCACTACGGCCTCATGAGCAGAATTACCCAACACATGACCTGGAGTTTGCAGCGGTGATTCATGCTCTGAAGATATGGAGATATTATTTGATGGGTGCTCATTGCAATATCTACACTGATCATAAAAGTCTCAAATACATCTTCACCCAAGCCGATTTGAACATGCATCAAATAAGGTGGTTGGAATTAATAAAAGATTATGATCCAGAGGTGCACTATCACCCCAGAAAAGCAACTGTGGTTGCGGATGCTCTTAGCCACAAGGTCCATTGCAATTGGCTTTTCTTCAAGAACTATACATAAACCTTGTGCCATGAGATGAGGAAGCTTAATTTGGAGATTGTTCCTCATGGCACACTGAACCACATCTCTATTGAACCCACCTTGCACGATCAAATCATCCTGGCACAGCTAGAAGATGAAGAGGTGAAACTCATCAAGAAAAACCTAGCACAAAAGGATGAAGGATACAAGTATTTCCGACGGGACTGGAAATGAGTTGTATGGTACCATGACAGATTAGTTGTTCCAGCAAATCCCGATCTTTGAAAGCAAATCTTGGATGAGGCACACCTCTCCAAATTCTCTATTCACCCCGGTAGCACTAAAATGTACCATGACCTCCGACAGAACTTTTGGTGGACTGGGATAAAACCAAAGATTGCTCGATATGTGTTGGAGTGTGACACGTGCCAAAGGGTGAAGGCAAGCCACTTAAAGGTCACTGGTACTCTTCAACCGCTACCTATACCCTCATGGAAATGGGAGGATATCAGCATGGATTTCATTGTTGGTTTGCCCCATACCTCTTAGAAGCATGATTCCATATGGGTTATAGTTGATAGAATGACCAAAACCGCACATTTTATTCCGGTTCAAACAACCTACACAACCATGAGATATGCCGAACTATATCTTTACCACATTGTTTGCCTACACGAAGTGCCCAAAATGTTCATCTCAGATCGAGGTACTCGGTTTGTGGCACGCTCTTGGAAACAACTACAAGCCTCTCTCGGCACTAAGCTAATCTGCAGCTTGACTTATCACCCTCAGACGGATGGGCAAATTGAAAGGATGAATCAAATTCTAGAAGATATGCTTCAAGCTTGTGTCATTCATTATGACAAGAACTGGGACAAATGTTTGCCTCTAGTGGAGTTTTCTTATAACAACTGCTACCAAGCTAGTTTGAAGATGGCACCATTTGAGGCCTTGTATGGTCACAGGTGTCGAACTCCGTTGAGTTGGTCCCAGGTTGGAGAGCGGAAAGTATATGGGCCAGGCTTGGTAATTGAGGTGGAAGAGAAAGTAAGAATAATACAAGAAAACCTTAAAGCCGCCCAATCTAGACAAAAGAGTTATTTCGACAACAGGAGGAAACCATTGCAATTCGAAGTTGGTGACCATGTTTACCTTCAAGTTTCACCTACCAAAGGGGTGCAAAGGTTCGGAGTAAAGGGAAAACTAGCTCCTCGCTATGTTGGTCCCTAAGAAATCACAAAAATATGTGGACCCATTACCTATCGAGTGAAACTTTCACCTAGACTCTCAGCTATCCATGACATCTTCCATGTATCTCAGCTATCCATGACATCTTCCTATGTGGAGTTTGTGACTAAGATTCTTGATCGCAAGGAAAGGAGAACTAGGAGGCAAGTGGTAAAAATGTTCAAAGTTCAACGGAGCCATCATATAGAGGATGAACCCACATGGGAAACTGAAGAATATTTCAACAAAAATTTCTGTGGTTTTCTATTCGAACAAGGAGGTACGTGCGTAGCCCCACTAGTCTCTCATCACCCAAATCTCGGGATGAGATTCTTTTTAATGGGGGTAGGCTGTAACATCCCTAGTTTAAGTAAAGCAATTCAAAGTTTAATTAAAGTGTTTAAGCACTCAAATCACCACTAAACCTCAAATTGCCACTTGTGAATTTCAAATTTCAAAATAAACTTTGAAAAGCACCAAAAAGGGCAAATGGAAATCAAATGGGGCCAAACAAGAAAACAAATGTGAAAAACAAGCAAATTAGGTTGGGAACGTAGAAAAACACCCAAAGTTCAAATCCCAACTTCTGAAAGCTTTTCAAATTCTCCAGGTGTTGAAAAATGCCTCAAAAAGCACTCAAAAGGGGTAGAAATGGAAAAATAGATTTTATACAACAACTCAACTTTTGGCCAATATGGAAGTTGTAGAAGACTTCAAAACAATCAACTTTTGTTATTTGCACATCTTCTAATTTTAAGTGGAAGGCCCTCAAATTTTAAATCAAAACTTAGCAAATTTGGGGAAAATTCAAACTTTTTTCAAACCGGCGTTCTACCAAAGTTTGAGCCTTTCTATCTTCCAAACTGAGCAGTTTTTCACCCATGAACCTTTGTAGAAGTTGTAGTCTATGGTTTGATCAGCAAGTTTTGTTTTTGGAAATTTTCAAAGTTCAAATTCAAATCTAGAGAAAATCTAACTCAAACCCCTTGCCTTCATGCGCCACCGCGTCGCCCCCCCCCCCCCATGTGCCAACGCGTGATCACTGCGCACGACGCGTCGCGCCACGCCACACGACGCAGCTCGACCGGCGCCGCGCCGCTGCCAATGTTTGCCACCGATGGGACGTGACGGCTCCCCCGTGCTACCCAGTCCCACGTTGGCGCTGTCCTTATCCCTGTTGTCACATCGCCCCCAGCCAACCACTGCACGGCACCCACGCGCGCGTTTCCTGCCCACGTCCGCGCTCGCCACCATGTCGTCGTGCTCCACTAGGCTCTGCTGCTCTACCACTCACCATTGACGGCACAAGCCTGGCGCTTGGCCATTCCGCGTGTGAGGAAAGGGGGCAGCATCCCGCCATGATCTTCCCCAGCCAATGGCCGCCGTTGGCCCACGCGCACAGCTCTGCCACGGCCAACCGCTACCCGCACCCCTACACCGCCAGTCACTGACCTCGCCTATGCTCCCCAATTGCCGCCTAGCTCATCCTGGCACCCTTATCTCCTCCTCGCACCCCTCTGCCCCTATTAAAAAGCACCATGGCCGCTTACGGGTGTTTCACCACTGCCAGTCTCCCTGTGGAAGCGCTGCCTCGCTCCACCGCCGCACCCCACCATCGAGCTCGCCCTCCTGAGCATCGCCGCCGCCTCCTAGCTTCTCCAGTGGACCACGCGTACGCCTGCGCAGGCTCTCGAGCCGCTGCCTTCTCCGCCACCACCAGCGCCAGAGCAGAGACTCCCTCACCACCGCAACACCCTCACCATGGACTGCTGTCATCAAGCCTCCTCCGCCCACGTTTCCTTCACCGCATTGAACCACGGTGAGCCCACGACCATGCCCGAGCCCTTTCTTCCTCCTATAGCTGCCGCCGCTTGCTAGAATTTCACCGGCAAGCCGCCGGCCGGGCCAGTGACCCAGTTGCGAGTCCCCTTATCTTCCTAAGGTCTAAACCGTAAAACTGCAGGACCTTTCCTTGAAAGTTTAACAGTTTCAGGGGCCTCTCCACGAAGCGTTTTTCTTTTTCTGTTTTGTTTTAAGTGTAAAATGGCTGAAACTTAGGAAATGTTTAGGAAAATGTAGAAAATTGCTAAAAATACAATTCCAACACTGCTAGACTCCAGAGGAGGAGTAGGTTCACTAAAAAATAGTTGTCAACATGTTACTGTTGTGTTTTTCTCTATAAGTTGTAATTTGTGTTTAAGCCTATAAATGCCTTATAAATTATTGGAAAAATGGTAAAAATATGAATCCACCTTTGTTAGATCACTTTTTACATGCTTGTTCTAGATATGAATTTTTTAACCCTAGTTTAGTAGTTAAACGTACTGTTTTAAGTTCAAATGCTTGAGTGCGAGGCTTATTCTTATTATTTACACCATAAAATGGAAGAAAATAGGTAAAAATCCAAGATCACCTTTGTTGGGCTACTGATACAATTGTTTTACTAGGAAAAATATAGTTTCCTATTTGATACATGTTTCACCTTGCCTACATAAATGCATGTGAGTTAATACACTAATACTATGGTAAATGTTAAATTAAGTTGTTTAAAAATTCAGAAACAGGATAACTTTCCAAATGAATGTTGAGAAACCCCAAAATGACACGCACCTTTCTTTGCGAAGTCTAAAATGTTAAAACCTTATATGTGTACGCAATCACCATCAAGTTGAGCCCGAGTTTTAAATCGCCAATGCACTTTGCTTTGCAAAGAAATCAAGTTTAAATTCTTGTCTATGTGATTGTGATCGAAATGCACTTTACACTTCTACAATAATATCTGAAGTGCATCCTGCATATAAAAGCATGAAAACTTGAACTGTTGCATGTGCATCTCATGTAGAAGCGAACCTTGTTGACAGGACGTACGAGCTACTGCTGACAGCTGAAGAGGAACCTTCTGCGGAGCTGCATTAGATCGAGACCGAGCAAGACCCCAACCAAGCTTCAAGCAACTCGCAAACTAACCTAGTTTAGCAAGGCAAGCCCTGTAGCATAACCTTGGTTTCCAAATTATGCAATACTTATGTTACTTATGTTTGTGCATTAAGTTCATAGGCATTGTTTGAAACCTTAGTTGCATGATCCTAAGTACCTATGCTTGAATAGTAGCATGTTAATTCGAGTAGATGCTATGCTAAATAGGGACACAGTAAAAGTCGAGTGATTTCCTGTCACTCGCGAGCTATAGGAGTTGCCTGTTTACTTATGTTGGAACCATAAGGTTGACGGGTTGGGCTTGGTGCTATGTTCTGCAATTATTGATGCCCCGTCTATATAGAGGAAAAATTGCTAAGGTCGAAATGTGTGGGAGTCTTGGTCAAGTTTTTGAACGTACTAAACACATGCTGAGAGTATGGAGAATCAGTAAGCCTAGTACTTGATTGAACCGGCATGGACCTTTAACCTGCTCTCTCTGGAATTGGGTTCCCCTGCGGCCTCATGTGGGTACAATTGCAGCCACGGTATGGCGTCATTCCAGGACCGTGGGGCATTGTATCCAAGGGAAGTGGGCTCTGGACCAACATCGCGAATTGACGGGAACTGTTGATATATGTGAAACCATCATGGTAATAGCATATGTCATGTGTTTTGGTCCACCTTTCAAGGTTAAGAAATCTAATTCAAATCGTCTGCTTCTCACAGTTTGGAACTGCTTGGCCTCTTTCCCTGCATTGAGTAAGAATGTAAACAAGGATGATGATTAATATTGATGCTTGATTAAATATCTTGTTCTACCATGCTTGTTTAGAATAGGTGCTTACCTAGAATGGCTAATCAACTAGAACTTGATGCTAAAACTTGAAAGTAAGGATCCACTTTAGAAGCTTTTGGCAAAAATAAACCCCTTAGCCAAAAAGCTTTGCATGTCTATTGGTATACTCAACCTTGCTTGTGGCTATGTTTTCAGGTAATATGGATGTGAATTACTTGGTTGCCAGTTTGACTTGGCCATGTGAGCTCCCTCCGGGTTGGACAGTTGAGTGAAACCCATCCTCGATCGGCGAGGATCGTGGTGATTGATATCATGGTAGGCTTCACCGTGGTATTTCGTATCGACATTAGACTTATCGTTGTTTTCAGCTGCTTTCGAACTCTGAAACTGTACTTTTATGCATTTGAACATTTGGTCTATAATAAGGTAATGTGGGACCTGTAATAATTATCTAGATTGTTGTAATCTCTGGACTCGCCTTCGTGTGAGTATTCTTTGTTTCGATCCGAGACAAGTGGTTTATCGGATGAAACCTAACAGACTACCATTTTAATTCGATTAAAGTGTTGGTTCGCATATGAGGTGACGTTGAGTACACTTTAGCCAGGTTAATTTGGGTGGTTCTGCCACAGCGTGTTGGGGACGAGATGGTAGTGGAACTGGGGACAACACAGATTGTGGGGGCATTGGCAATTAAATAAGGAGTTCCACGGTTTCCATGGGAAGTTTCGCTGGCTTCCTTGGTAAGGTAACCGGCACCTCTCAGGGATGGCAACTAGCTCCTTGAAGAACGTGCACGGGAAGAGGAATCGGGACGGCAACTGCCGGAGGCCGTGGCATTGAATAATCGATCTGAATCGTCGGTGTGCAGATGAACGGCTAGAAGGAATCAGGCTTCAGTAGAAAATGGCCCACTGTAAGTTTTTTGGCCCATCTAAAACAAACATTCATCGTATTTATGTTTACAAGTATTTGCAAAAGTATTTCAAACTGAACTATGGGTGCCTCCAATAAGATTCAAAAATTTACATAAAAAATATATTCAGGCTCATATATACCATCATGGCCCAAGTCCTAGAGATAGATGCAAAATTCAAATATTTGCTATGGATAATTCAACCATCTAAGTCTAATCTACTACAAAATAATTATAATAATATCTAAATTTTGTCAGAAAATTCTACAAACTAACACAGCAACATATTTTAGGTCCATAAACTTGTTATAAAAAATTTAAATGGTTTTAATAAAGTGGGGCTATACATTGTTCATAAATGAATACATCTCCTACATAGTTTGACTTAAGTAAATCTTTCAAGCTTGCATAGCTCAAAATAAATTTGAACTCATATACACCTCAAATTTGGACACAACCTCATATTTACCTTACTATTAGAAAATATGAAGTTATATTTGCAATTGTCATGCAAAATCTTTTGTTTATTTTTCTACTTAAGTGTAAGAAACTAAGTGATATGTAAAGATCTTAGAAATAGTACCTAAATTGCAAACAAACACCATTAAATGGAAGAGTGTGATTTAGATAAAATTAGGAAAAAGAATCATCAAATTCGGAGTTCCTATGAGGGAGAAACACCAGTTACAAGTTTTAATTCCATATTAAAAAGAGAAAGATGGACTATTTACGAGTTCTTATGCCTCTCAACCAATCACATGCTACCACGTGGAGTAGTAGGTGACACCCGCCACCTCGGTCCTCGCCACGCTCGGTGGCTCATTTTTTTCTTAAGGAATTCTAAGAACACCGACATGTGGGGTCCATGGGTCAGTTGGACATCATGGTCCAAAATTTTCACCAGGTGCCAACTTTGCTGCTGAAGCTGTAAACATTTCCCATGAAATGTCCCTTGTACCCTCAAGCAAAAGACACACCGCTACCACATCTATCAAGGGCATTTGTGACAATCTTCCCCCGTGCCCCACATCTCTATCCCTTCGCTCAGATCTGCCTCCACCTTTCGCCTTTCCCCTCCACCTCTCACCTTTCAGCTATGCACCGGTAGGCACCAACATGCTGGCACTCGACCCCTTCCCTCCATCGAAGGCTACCATGCTGGAGCTTCAACCTCGTCGACGATGCTGAGCGCACCGAAGCTGCTTCCCCATCAGCCACAACCGCCACACCGGATCTGCTTCCTATCGATGATAACCGCTGCACCAGATCTGCTACCCATTTGACTCTACTTCCCCATCGACGACAACCACCGCACCGGATCTGCTACCCCATCGATGATGACCACCACACTGGATCTGCTACCCCTTCGATGACACCCATCACACCGGATCTGCTACCCTTTCAACGATGCCCATCACACCAAATCTGCTACCCCTTTGACGATGCCCGTTGCACCGAATCTACTACAACGTCAATGACGACCACCGCATTGTAGCAGCCTCACTACTGGATCTACTACAACGTCAACAACGACCACCACATCATAGCAGCCTCACTATCCTCGACAAGCAGCTACCCTGACGATTGGCAATGGCTAGACATCGACGCCCCAAAGCAAGAAGTATGCAAAATCCAGACCTTCTGTGGTTCTAGGTAGTGACACATTCATCCATGAATCAGGGTTCAAGGTTGTAATGGGTCTATATTCTAATTCCAATCATGAATACGTAATCAACCAAGGTCACTAATACTTCAAATCTATTTACACATGTTAGAACCTTCACAAAATGAATACGAAAGAGAACGGGAAGCAACTATCAGAAAGAATTTAAGAAGAATGTAAGAACTTGGCATTAGCAGTTTATCATCAGCTCTTAATTCATTTTCAAGAAAAAAACAAGTGAGGTTTATCATCAGCTCTTAACTTGGCCAACACAGTAGCATATCAATTGTTGCATCAATTAAAAAAAGACAGCAGGATCCAATTTAAATGAAGGAATAATTTAGTAAGTTATAGGTACTCGGACAGCTGTTCGGCTGGGTAGCAGCTCCAGCTACTTGGGCTTCCAGCTGCAGCTGAAGCCGCTGCAAAAAAAATAGCAGCGAACAGGCTCGATGATACACACTTAGAGGAGCCAACAACCCTAGCAATTGAGGTGCATCTTCTATCTTGGCAGGGTAGGGGATGCTTAGAAGGAGGACTAGATATTTCCAATGTAGGGACTACATATCTCCAATGCTTAGAAGTGCTTTTAATTAGTTCACATGCTTACAACTTCTGCTTTTTGAAATCTGCAGGGCCCTATGGGGACTAGGTGTAGGAAGGTCTATGTGAAGAAGAGAAAAACAAGTGGTGTCAGGGCTCCTAGAGGTAGACATTCCAATACGGTGAGGTCAATCCCGCCAACAGATATCACTGGAGCTTCAACAAGGTTACTAAAAAGGCTACAAACATCAGGACCACGTGAAAAGCCTATGCAGGAAGAATTGCCACCAATTGCAGAAAATAATAGTGGTGATGACAATGTTGTGTAGGAAGAATTTCCACCAGTTGCAGAAAACAATAGCGGTGATGAGACTGGTTGGAATGAATCAAGACCAACATTTTGGTACATCAGGTCCAGAATAAGAAGAAGCATCCAGAACAAGAACTATAGGAACAGGTTGACGGTCAAGTTGACAATGAAGCAGTGTGTACATGCTTATTTGTTTTCCCAAAAATTAGCTAATTGCTCGACATTTTGAATTTTAATTTATCTTGGTTGCCATGCTCAACAAGTCCGTACCAGCATTGAATCTCTACGTGGTCATTTCACCTGCATCCATATAATATACATGTTTCCCTACAATTTTGTCCATCTTCATTAGGTTTTTCTTTATGCAGCCAAACTTACATGATTCTTAAACCATTTAGCAAATCCTTCTCCTAGACTTTTGTCCTTTCTCCAATACTTCTTTGTACATGTTGTATCACATAGTTTTAACATTCAAGGCTGCCCCTGTCTTTCAGTGGTGTGTTATTTGAACATTATTTAGTAGTAGTTATTCAATTTGCCTTTGTTCCCATATTATTGAATATAATCTTTTTTTACTATAATCAATAAACTAATAGTTCATTTTTGGATGTTCTAGACATCAATGGAATCTATGCGGGTAGAACATGTTGCTGAACGCCCCTGGTATCGCTTCTCAGCCTTTGGATAGTTCATCCTTAAGATCTTGAACTTGAATGCCCCTGGTATCTCTTCTCAGCCCTGATCCTATGTGTGTGGAACTGTTGTCAGCACTTGGCATTCCGTCGTGACCTTCGATGCTTGTGTTATGAACTTATTGTAACAGCCCCGGATGAAAATCCTTCGCGTTAATCTTAATCCGAGTCCCTGATCCCCTGTCTCAGTTTCCCAGCCTAAGTGTTCAACCTCCAGATCCTCCGACCCTTCGATCCGACCCCTCGCCGTGGTCTCCCCAGTTCCGACCCCACCGACCCCCAACCCACCGTCGGATCTTCCTAAGCCATCCCACAACGTCTCCATTCAGTTCGAGCCGTGCACCACCGAGACTAACCGGTGGGCCCACGAGATCTTTTCCCCCAGATCTCCCGTGACAGGCGCACTCGAGTTGCATGCCCGCTTCAGAGTTCCCCAGCCGCGTGGCTCAACTCCTCCGACGTCCGCCGCTCCGCCTCATCGCCGGCTCACGACCGGATGGATTCTCGCGCCCCCTTCCCCAATCGCGGCGGAAGCTCCCCTGCTACCCTTTCTGCAGCACCTCGCTGCCCGCGCCCATCATCACATCGCCAGATCCCGGCCGCAGAGCCCGATGCCGCCCGTCCTTTCCGTCACCTCGCCACAGTCACGCCGCCCCGGTCCTCGCTACGCGACGATTCCTCCTCCGCCAACCCAGACCGCGGCAGCGACAGCTCCTTTTCCCACCCTGTCAGAAGCCGCCCCGACAATCTGTTGCTCCGCGCTCGCCCGCGCGACCGCAGTCGCCTTTCTTCTCACCTGTGCGCCCTCGTTTCTAGCGCTATTTTCCCGGTCACTTCCATCAGATCCACCGCACGACGACGCCCACCTTCGCCAAATCTCAACCACCGGCAAACCCGCGCCTG
This sequence comes from Setaria viridis, assembly GCF_005286985.2. Lineage (NCBI taxonomy): Eukaryota > Viridiplantae > Streptophyta > Magnoliopsida > Poales > Poaceae > Setaria > Setaria viridis. Next base: position 5,866,745 of record NC_048269.2, read on the forward strand.
CGCCGCCCTGACGTCAGTACCCAATGACCACCAGTGTCATCCCCGAAGCCCTGCTCCACCGCCCTCATCGCTCAATCGCCGCCCGGGCAGAGCACTCCATCTCTTCTTCCCCGGCCTTCGCGCCGCTCCCCCTTCCCTCTTCCGCGCAGCTATAAAATGGGATGCTGGAGTCCCGCCAGAGTTCCCCTTTGCCATCACTACCCTCTCTCTTGCTCCCTGTTCAAGCTCACAGTGCCACCACCTAAGCCTGAGGAACTCTCCTCTCTGCTCAAACACCACCTTTTTCCAAATCCGCCAGCCACTGCTTTCAGTGCTGCCCAAGAGCTTGCTTGTGATCCACAAGAAGCACCGCCGCCGCCGGAATACCGCCGGACATCCTCGCCGCTGTCCCAAGCCCCTTAGTCCTTCCGCCCAAGCCTTCTCTATAAGACGAAGGTAGGCTGCCGACCCTTGTTCGCCTCGTCCGACCCCTCCTATCCGCCCGACCCCGGTTCCGTCTCGCCCGACCCTATCTGTTCCGCCGACCCTTCTCCGCCTCGCCCGGGGGCTCGGCTGTATCTTTTTCTTTGAACCGAGGGTGCATGTGTAAAACTTGGGGACTTTTTAGCGTTAAGTCTGAGGACCCGTAGCACATCTATTCCTCTAGATTAAGGGCCAGATCATAAGTTCCTCCCCCTCCGACCCTTACATCTTGATCTCCATCAACTCCATCGAACCTTCCCACCCTCCTGTAACTTGCCGCAAGTTTCTGGGCTCAAACTTGCAAGTGTTGCTGTTGAAATAACCGTCTATGCTAACCAATGCATTGCATTCGTGTAGAGCTGCGTCTCACCGACGGCTACTACGAGCTGCACCCGGCGCCAGAAGACGACGGTGTAGCTGAGCTCCTGCTTCCAGAAGCCGAAGCTGCCCAAGAAGATGAGCAATTCCCTTCCTCCTTGCTCGAAGGCAAGCCCCGGATGCATGAATTTCCCCTACGTTTTACCAGACTTGCGCATGCCTTCTTTAACATGCTTGTGCATTTACGTATAGGAGTTGGTTGGAACCATAGATGCATCACTTAGCTCCCTTGATCTGAACACTAGCTGTTGGACCGAGTAGATGCTTTGCTTAAATAGGAAACGGTAAAAGCCGAGTGATTCCCTGTCACTCGCGAGTTGTAGGAGTTGGATGTTTACCCTTTTGTCACAACTATAAGGACGATGGACGGGGCAGGGTTTTGGGTAACTCTTTGGTGGTCGGTTGATCGCCCCGTCTGTCTATGAAACTTGCTAAGGCCCGACAGTGGTGGTGTTCGTGATCAAGTGTTTGAAAGTACTAATCTCATACCTAGTATGGGATGGGGAAGCCTAGTACCTGATTGAACTAGGGCGTGGCTTATACCCCTACTGTCCCTGGAACGAGGTTCCCATGGTGCATCATGTGGGTGCAAGTGCGGTCACAGTACGGCAGAGGCTGGGACTGTGGAGCATTGCATGCCAAGGGAAGTTTGGACCTGACACGCGCCTGGGAATTGATGGGGACGGCTGACACAGGAAGCGACCCTTGTGGTGCGTGGATGTCGTGAGATTAGGTTCGCCATGCATGGTTAAGAAACTCAAATCGATTCGTCTGCCTCTCACAGTTTGAGACTGCTTGATCGCTATGTCACCCTGAGTAAATAAGGAATCTGATGATGACATGGTTTTGTTGATGATGTATATACCTTTTGGTTGGTTCTATGTTTGCTTAGAATAGGTTGCAAACTTAGACTGGATAATGAACTTAGAACCGGAGCTAAAACTTGAAAGTAGGGATACACCTAGTGCTTTTGGCAAACAAACCCCTCAGCCAAAAAGCCTTGCATGTCTAGAAGAGGTAGTTTAGCTCCCTCCCTATCGGTTAAGTCTTGTTGAGCTTAGTAGCTCAGCCTTGTTGTGGCTCTTCTTTTTCAGGTGAAGTTGCTGCCTCTGAGCCTCCTTCTGCCGGCACTTGGCCGCCCCAACTCCCTCCGGGTTGGACGGTTGAGTGGGATCCCTCCTCGGACGGTGAGGAGAGGGATCATTGACGTCACGGTTGGCCTCACCAAGGATGTCCGACCCCGACGAGTTAGCTTCCGCTAGTTGTTTTACCTTTTGTTGTTTTTCTGCTAACCCTTGTAAAACTCTGGTGTTGTTTTTATGGCCAAACTAAATGGTTAATTTGTTAACTCAGTGAACTTGTTGTATTCTCTGGAACCGCTCACCTTCGTGTGGGTTTGCTATTCGGTCCTGTTCAAGTGGTTAAATCGGAGGAAATCCAACGGCACTTCGTGTTTACTCGGTGTAGGCATGAGCGTCGCGTGTCATGCGGCTAAATCATGTTTAACCAAGCAAATCCAAAGTGGATCCGCCACACTTATGTAGTTCTGAACTGTAGTGAAGTAATTGTGGTGGTGTTATGAAACTATTTGGTTGTAACTTCATTGTGGTGGAGTTTCTGTGAATTGTGCTGCATCATTTTGTGTCTGCGATGAAATGGTTCTGTATGCACGTGGACCTGTATGATATAGACATGTGTAACATCCAGAAAATGGAACGTGGTGGTCCAACAAGAAACTGACACGTGTACTGATCAGTAACTAATGCGTGGGCCAAACAGAAAAGAACACATCATAAACAAAATTGCAAACATGGACTGATCAGAAATGACACATGGACTAATAGTAAAATGGCACCTGTAACACTAATGAATCAACACGTGGAACCGTAAAAGAAAAGACATGTGGACCAATAGGAAGATGACACGTGGACAAACCGACAAAGGACACGTTGACCAATAGAAATAAGACACGTGGGCAAACAGGGAAGGGACACATGGACAAACGGAAACATGACATGTGGACAAATGAGAAAATGACATGTGGGCAAATCGGGAAAGGACACGTGGACAAATGGGACAGTGATACATGGACAAATAGGAAAATGACACGTGGACACGTAAGAAAGTGACACATGGACCAATTGAAAGGATGACACATTGTAGGGATATGAGGTAGGCTACCCTAGCGCAAAACAAAATTTTTCTACCACGTAAACCAGGAAAACTGCCGTATATGGATCACGGGATTACCACTCGATGCACTGGTGTGGAAGATGTAGAATCGCGTCAGGGCAGCGAACTCGATCAGTGTAGTCAAACACATAGTCGATCATGTCGATGTCGAGCAGCTCCTCAGCAGCTCGTCCACGTGCAACAAGGTCGTCCTCGTGCCGTGGCTCATCGTGGCTCATCAGCGGCTCGTCGTGGCTCGTCGGCGGCTCGTCCAAGTGCTGCAGGTACAACACCTCCAAGGTATCCACACGTGCAGGGAGGAAGCATTGCAACCTGGATTGCTAGGTTCACGAGTTGCAACAGGGCGAGGGCGTGGGAAGCGCGGCAGATGTGTTTCAGCCAAAGGGATGAAACCCTAGGGCGCCCCACCTCTCTATTTATAGAGGTTCCTGACGGGCCTCTAGGTCCGAGGCCCATTAGTACTTCTAAACCTGATCCAACTCTGAGCAGATCCGAATTGGGCTTCCAGCCCCTTAAGTGTCTGACCCTATGGGTTCGAATACGCATAGACATGGCCCGAGTACTCCTACTCGGCCCAATAGTCGGTAGCGGCCTCTAGCAAGACGTGCCAACTCCTATACGCACACGAAGATCATATCAGACAAACCGTCACAACATTATGTACATGCTATTCCCTTTGCCTCATGATATTTGGTCTAGCTTCAAGCCAACTGCTCTTTCTCGATCCTGTGATTTGGAATCCCTTTGTAGGTTAACTCTTAACCATACGTAGCATGGCCATGCATTTCCGGATCCAATCACTCGAGGGGCCCAGAGATATCACTCTCAATCAGAGAGGGGCAAATCCCATCTTGATTGACCATGTCTCATAGCATGCTTCTTGACAAACCCGAAAGCTACCTTTATAACTACCCTGTTACGGCGTAGCGTTTGATAGCCCCTAAGTAGGTTGATCCACATCTTGAATACATGCGACAATCTCAGGTCTAAGGACAAAGCGTATATGTTGTTTAAAGAGAGAACTACTTCTCGTGTTGGGTCAGTCCTAGCACATGTCTCCACATGTGTCCACATTATTAGTTCAACATCTCCATGTCCATGACTTATGAAACATAGTCATCAACTAATACATGTGCTAGTCTAATATTCATGTGTGTCCTCACATGAACTCCGACTAGGGACAACTTTAGAATAACCATACAAGTAAAGAGTTTCACACACAATTCACATAATTGCAAATCAATTCAAGTAGCCTTTGATGGATATTCATGGAACACAATATAAATCATGCATACAAATGGAATATCATCATCTCTATGACTGCCTCTAGGGCATACCTCCAACAGTCTCCCACTTGCACTAGAGTCAATCTAGAATATATCTAATACTCATAGCTCTTATGTGCGCATCATGCTTAGACTGCGGGAGAGGCTTTGTCAACGGATCAGAAATATTCAAATCCGTCTGTATTTTGCATATCTTGATCTCACCCCGATTAACGAAGTCTCTAATGAGATGAAAATTGCCGCATAATGTGTTTGTTCTTCTGGTGATTCCTTGGCTCCTTTGCTTGCGCAATTGCCCCATTATTATCACAGTAGAGATTCAATGGGCTGGACGCATTTGGGAACACACCAAGCTCAATAAGGAAATTCCTTATCCAAACACCCTCCTTAGCGGCTTCTGAAGCCGCGATGTACTCGGCTTCTGTCATAGAATCGGCCACCGTCTCCTGCTTGGAACTCTTCTAATTAACAGCACCACCATTTAGCATGAACACAAATCCTGATTGTGACTTTGAATCATCTCTGTCGGTTTGCAAACTAGCATCGGTGTAACGTGTTACAATGAGCTCCTCCTCACCTCCATAGACAAAGAACATATCTTTAGTCCTTCTCAAGTACTTAAGAATGTTTTTCACCGCTGTCCAGTGACTCTCACCCGGATCAAACTAGTGTCTGCTTGTCATACTTGCGCATATGAAACATCTGGGCTAGTACTTATCATTGCATACATGATAGATCCAATAGCCGAGGCATATGGCACTCTACTCATGCGATCCCGCTCATCAGCACTCGAAGGACACTGAGTCTTGCCGAGATGTATGCCATGTGACATAGGCAAGAACCCTTTCTTTGCCTCTTCCATGTTGAACCGCTTCAACACTTTGTCAATGTAAGTATCTTGGCTTAAACCTATAAGCCTTCTCGATCTATCTCTATAGATCTTAATGCCCAGAATATATGCCGCTTCCCCTAAGTCCTTCATCGAAAAACTATTTTTCAGTGAAGTCTTTACGGACTCAAGCATAGGAATGTTATTTCCAATCAGCAATATGTCATCCACATATAAGATTAGAAATACTACAGAGCTCCCACTAACCTTCTTGTAAACACAAGACTCTTCTTCGTTCTTGGTGAAGTCAAACCCTTTGACCATTTCATCAAAACGAATGTTCCAACTCCTAGATGCTTGCTTCAATCCATAAATGGATCTCTGAAGCTTGCATACCTTTCCAGCATTTTTCGGATCGACAAAACCCTCGGGCTGTATCATATACACATCCTCAGCTAGGTTTCCATTCAGGAAAGCTGTCTTGACATCCATCTGCCATATCTCATAATCGAAATATGCAGCTATAGCTAGAATAATCCGAATGGACTTAAGCATCACTACGGGCGAGAAGGTCTCGTCGTAGTCAACTCCTTGAACTTGTCGAAAACCTTTTGCGACAAGTCGTGCTTTATAGATGTGAACATTTCCATCCATGTCCTTTTTCTTCTTATAGATCCACTTGCACTCTATGGCTTTAACACCATCAAGCGGGTCAACCAAGTTCCAAACTTGATTGTCTCCCATGGACTCTATTTCGGATTGCATGGCACTCTGCCATTTTTTGGAGTCTGGGTCCATCATTGCTTCTGCATATGTTGCAGGCTCATCATTGTCCAACAATAATATTTCCCGCATTTCGCGGAGCCTTGCCGACCTTCGTGGTTGTGGCGGTGCTTCTCTTGCCATGGGTATCTCAACTTGTTCTGCTACATTAGCATCACTCATTGATTCTTGCCCGATCGGCTCATCTTGAACTTCTTAAAGATGCACTGTCTTTCCACTCTTTTCTCCTTTGAGAAACTCTTTCTCTAGGAAAACCCCATTCCGAGCAACAAACACTTTGCCTTCTAATCGGTTGTAGAAATAATATCCCAAAGTTTCCTTTGGATATCCCACGAAAATGCACTTATCCAACTTGGGTGTGATCTTGTCCGACTGAAGTTGCTTGACAAACACTTCACATCCCCAAATCTTTAGAAAAGACAAACTAGGAACCTTTCCAGTCCATATCTCATATGGTGTCTTAACTATGGATTTAGATGGAACCCTATTAAGTGTGAAAGCTGCTGTTTCTAGAGCGTATCCCCAAAATGACAACGGTAGGTCCGACTGGCTCATCATTGATCGAACCATGTCTAACAAAGTTCGATTACGTCACTCGGATACACCGTTTCTCTGTGGTGTTCCAGGCGGCGTAAGTTGTGGAACAATTCCGCAACTCTTTAGATGATTGCTAAACTCGTGGCTCAAATACTCGCCTCCACGATCAGATCGTAAGGCCTTAATTTTGTTGCCACGCTGATTTTCAACTTCATTCTGAAATTCCTTAAACTTTTCAAAGGTTTCAGACTTGTGCCTCATCAAGTAGACATAGCCATATCTACTAAAATCATCAGTGAAAGTTATGAAGTATTGGAATCCTCCTCTAGCCGTCGTGCTCATTGGTCCGCATACATCACTATGTACGAGTTCCAACAAGTCTACTGCTCTCTCAGGAAATCCTGTGAAAGGCGTCTTGGTCATCTTGCCTAGCAAGCAAGCCTCACATGTCTCGTATGATTCAAAATCAAACGAAGTTAGAAGTCCATCAAAATGGAGCTTCTTCATGCGCTTTTCACTTATATGACCCAAATGACAATACCACAAGTAGGTAGGACTCAAATCATTAGGCCGAGGCCTTTTAGCACTTACGTTACAGACAGGTGAACCATCAAGATTTAAAACAAATAATCCATTCACAATAGGTGCAAAAGCCATAAACATATCATTCTTAGAGATCACACAACCATTGTTTTCACTCGCAAATGAATAACCATCCTTCATCAAGCATGAAGGAGACAAAATGTTTTGATTTAAACTAGGAACAAAATAACAATTATTCAACTCCATAATAAATCCTGACGGGAGGTGGAGTTGCATCGTCCCGACGGTCAACGCAGCAACTCTTGCATTATTGCCCACGAGAAAATCAACTTCTCCTCTTTCCACACTTGTACTTCTTATCATTCCTTGCATCGAATTGCAAATATGAGCAACCGATCCGGTATCAAATACCCAAGAATTAATAATTGTATCAGCGAGAAATATGTTGTCTATAACATTAACAACAAGCGTACCTGAGGTAGAAGTACTCTTACTTCCTCCATTCTTCAACGAAGCTAGGTATTGCTTGCAGTTTCTCTTCCAGTGACCAAGTTCATGACAGTAAAAGCACTCTTTGTCTGGAGCAGGTCCAGGTCCAGCTTTAACCTTGGGCGCTGGGTTTGGCTTGGACGTTCCAACCTTGCCCTTCTTCTTCCAAGAATTGCTCTTCTTCTTAAAGCTAGGCTTGTTCTGTATAGCCATCACATGGCTGGTACTAGCGCTTTTCTTGATGTCAGCCTCTGCTGTTTTAAGCATGCCACATAGCTCATTCAGACCCTTCTCCGTCCCATGCATATGGTAGTTCGAGATGAAGTTCCCATAGCTAGGCGGAAGAGATGAAAGAATGAAATCAGTGGCCAACTCTTGGCCTAGTGGGAAGCCCAGCTTCTCCAACCGTTGAGTGTAACCAACCATCTTGATTACGTGTGGTCCTAATGCTGCGCCTTCTGCTAGCTTGCTCTCCACAAAGGTCTTAGACACATTGAACATTTCAGTCTTGACCTGTGTTTGGAACATGTCTCTAAGCGCCACGATCATATCGTGCGCCTCATGGTTTGTTTTGAACTGCATCTGCAACTCGGGTTCCATGCAAGCAAGCATAAGGCAGCTTACTTCGAGGTTAGCATCACATGCTTTCTTGTAAGCATTCTTAGCAGCAGCGGGTGCATCATCAGCAGGTTCTTCTGGTAGTGGGTTGTCTAGAACATCTTCCTTTTTCTCAGCCCTGAGAACAATTCTCAGGTTACAGATCCAATCCGAGTAATTTGTTCCATTCAACTTGTCCTTCTCAAGGACCGAACGCAAAGCAAACGGTCTAGTGCTGCTAGGTGCCATTTAATCTACAACAAAAGTAATGCAAAATACACTAAGACAAACGTATCCATGATAGAGCAAATCACATTAAACTATTTTAACAGAATCTACTCCCACTAAAATCAATATTCCTCTATTGAAACTTAGTGATTCAGGATCCACAACTAACAAGTCTACTAGTGAGCTTTAGCATCACCGCTAGAAAACAAGGTAGATCGGTAAGCAACTTTTGCTAATCATATCACATATGACTCATGTTGTTGGGTGACATCTCTATGTCTCGGCGCCCAACCTTTATGCCCCAAGGTCCTTAACCATTATGATAACCTTGTTAAGCAAACCAACCCTTATGCGTGTAAGTGTCCGACACAAACCCGTCTAGTCAAGGAAAACTAGTGGTACCCTAATTTCATAGACCCACCACTAATTGTACAAGACATGGGACGGTGCAAGTTTTAGTTGGGAGGGCATACTAACTTAAACTTTGCTAGGGATTGTTCTACTTCTAACATCACAGCATGCAGAAAGTAAAACATAAACAGAATAGCATTCACACAGTTGTGACACAGTATGGCCCATTTTCATATGGTGATCTCCATCTCCATATAACCTATTCACCACGGTGATCTCCATCTCCATGTTCCATGTGTGCCATCCTCCTAGTGATGAGTCCTCCAAGAACTAGAACATGCTATTACACCTAATAGCTAGTAAAGAAGCTAGTAATGAAGATTACATAGTTGCTTGGATCATCATAGATTGGTACGCAGACCATTAAATACAATAAAGTGACAAAACATATGGCTCCTGCCGTGTTGCCGTACGCGCGACACGCAGGTCACGAATGAGTTACACACATGCATCATATACACAAAGGGCCATACTGATCACAAGATACATACATCCTGCAAAACAGAGTTAAGCGTCCTAACGTTCCAAACTTCGGATGCCCGAAACTCTATCTTCCAAGCCGAATTTGTGAAATCTAATTTCGCCGAAAATGGTAAAGCGGTTGAATTTCATGTGTAACTTTTTTTGTAGATCAATTTTCATATAAAATTCGTCCCGATCCGAGATCGTACCGAAAAGTTACGGCTGATTTACCGAAACATACGCATACGGCAAAAATCCCGACCCCGGCAGTAGATCTCATCTACTATTGCACATCTAATGCACCTGGCGTATGACCCTGGATTTCGATTCGACCAATAATATTGATCTTCGCTCACTGCAACTGGAATTACGTGTATCACTTAACTCCGATGGCGGAAACCGACCGGTAGGAGTATGTCGTTACACTACCATTGCAGCAAGAACACGAAACCAGGACATAGATCAAACTGAAAACTCGCATATCTCCATATGCACACATCCCGAATCCAAAACTAAACAGGTACGGCTCATGATACCACTGTTAGGTTACGAGGTAGGCTACACTAGCGCAAATCAAAATTTCTACCGCGTAAAACAAGGAAGAACTGACGTATAAGGATCACGGGATTACCACTCGACGCACTACTGGTGCGGAAGATGTAGATTTGCGTCGATGCAGCAAAGACGATCAATGTAGTCGTATGTAGTCGATCAACGTAGTCGTACGTAGTCGATCACGTCAACATCTAACAGCTCCTCAGCAGCTCGTCCACGTGCAGCAAGATCGCCCTCGTGCCGTGGCTCGTCGTCGGCTCGTCGTGGCTCGTCGGTGGCTCGTCGTGGCTCGTCGGCGGCTCGTCCGAGTGCTGCAGGCGCAACACCTCTAAGGTATCCACACGTGCAGGGAGGAAGCGTCGCAAGCCGGACTGCTAGATCCACGAGTTGCAACAGGAGAGGGTGTGGGAGGCGCGGTAGATGTGTTTTGCCAAAAGGTGTAAACCCTAGGGCGCTCCCACCCCTCTATTTATAGAGGTTCCTGACGGGCCTCTGGGTCCGAGGCCCATTAGTACTTCTAAACCTAATCCAACTCTGAGCAGATCCGAATTGGGCTTCCAGCCCCTTAAGTGTGTGACCCCATGGGTTCGGATACGCATAGACATGGCCCGAGTACTCCTACTCGGCCCAATAGTCGGTAGCGGCCTCTAGCAAGACGTGCCAACTCCTATACGCACACGAAGATCATATCAGATGAACCATCACAACATAATATACATGCTATTCCCTTTGCCTCACGATATTTGGTCTAGCTTCAAGCCGACCGCTCTTTCTCGATCCTGTGATTCGGAATCCCTTTGTAGGTTAACTCTTAACCGTACGTAGCATGGCCATGCATTTTCGGATCCGATCACTCGAGGGGCCCAGAGATATCACTCTCAATCAGAGAGGGGCAAATCTCATCTTGATTGACCATGTCTCATAGCATGCTTCTTGACAAACCCGAAAGCTACCTTTATAACTACCCTGTTACGGCGTAGCGTTTGATAGCCCCTAAGTAGGTTGATCCACATCTTGAATACATGCGACAATCTCAGGTCTAAGGACAAAGCGTATATGTTGTTTAAAGAGAGAACTACTTCTCGTGTTGGGTCAGTCCTAGCACATGTCTCCACATGTGTCCACATTATTAGTTCAACATCTCCATATCCATGACTTATGAAACATAGTCATCAACTAATACATGTGCTAGTCTAATATTCATGTGTGTCCTCACATGAACTCCGACTAGGAACAACTTTAGAATAACCATACAAGTAAAGAGTTTCACACACAATTCACATAATTGCAAATCAATTCAAGTAGGCTTTGATGGATATTCATGGAACACAATATAAATCATGGATACAAATAGAATATCATCATCTGTATGATTGCCTCTAGGTCATACCTCCAACACTAACTACTCGGGAAAAATATGGCCGAAATAAGAGCACGACACAAAACATTTACATTCATCATTGAATAAATTTCAGTAGTTTCAATATTCTACAAATATGCTACATAATGTATGCATCTCTTTTTGCAGGTCAAGCTTCGGCGATGACTCTTCAGGACACTCAACATACCTATGATAGCTCCGCTAGCTCCTAGGCTCAGGGGCTAATCATCAATTACTACTCGGAATATCTTTAGTGGCTTAGCTAGCTTCCAAGCTCGGGGGCTAAGCGCCAATAACTACTTGATGTGGCTTCTATGGCTCACCTGGTGCTTAAGCTCGGGGGCTAGACGCTACAATACAACCTGGATGATGACTTGCGTGAAGACTAAAGATCCTCGGATTAATTATTTAATCATTTCAAGGCTCGGGACCTGATAAGCTATACCCAACCGATGATTTTTTCAAGATGAAGAAAGAAGATTAAAGATTTTATTGACTCTCAGCCTGATTTTTTCGATTCAATCTAAGGCTCGGGGGCTATTCCATATGGAGTGTGACTTTTGCCCCCCTCCATATCGCATTCCAAATATGAAGATTACAAAATCAAGATGATCAAAGGTTTGAGCACACCATAGCCTCATGGAAACTTCGAGGAACTTTAAAGATTTAGCTAGACAAAGTACTCGAGGAGCACAGATACTACTCGACGAGGATCTGAAAAGTACTCGAAGACTACTACATTCGAGTATGAAGTGCTTGGAGCTTGTCGAGTATAGATCTCCAATATCTGAAAGGAATGAAAAAGACGGACTCCTACTAGAATTCCTCTGTAATTCTATTAGGACTCATACCATGTAATTTGGCTAGAATTCCTTATAACCGACAAGTAATCCCACTCCCTAGAGTATATAAAGGAGGGCAAGGGTTCCTAGATCGGTAGGTCAAGACCTCAGAGAACCACAACAGAGGACAAAATCCTTAGTACCAAACAACACCCAGGCGCAGGGCGCAATATACAACACCCTAAACAGGACGTAGGGTATTACGCTACTCTAGCGGCCCGAAGCTATATAAATCTGTATCTTGTGTCCTCGCAACCGTCGAGTTCCAGGTTCGACGATTCCCCGACTATCAATCTACTACCGCAGAATACCCCTCAGTAGGTTGTCCGGTATAAAATACCGACACAGGACTAAGGATGCTTGATTTGTGCTAATGCAAATTTGTCAGGGCAGTAAAAGTTGCGCCAAGCAACCTGTGAGTAAAAAAAAAATGAGATTCTGGAATTGATCCTGGCGGTAAAAATGGCCCGTGTATTGTGTCCTGGCCAAAGCGGTTCATTTTGGCGCCATGCTATGGATGAGCGGCAACCGTTGGCGCGAGGTTTTACTTATTTTTTGTGGTGCATGCAAACAAAATTGGCAGGCAAGCGCTGCCCACGCGGGATGATCGCGGTCAAGCGCGTCGCCAACTTGCCATCACGGTCCAGCGCGTTGCCAACTTGCCATCACGGTCAAGCGGATCACGCGCTCCCGTAGCGGGACCTGATTAAGGATAAATTAGACATTTTAGCTAACTTCTTAATCTATCTCAAAATCTCTAAATGAAGCTATATCGTGGGATGGAGGGAGTATATCTGCAAGAGGAAATTGAAAACCTCTAATCCCAGAATGTAGTTTCGAAAATCTTAAACCGGTGCGTAACTCAAGTGTATCCGGACCTGAATTGGATAGCAAAAGCAATCAATTTAATTTTACACGGTCGGATGAATATTGCATACACTATACACTTTCGTAGGCCAATGGAATTAAGATCAGATTTAATCAAGATGGGAGCTGAATTTCTCAGATACATGTTTAACAATTTTGAATAAATTACAATACTTGATCATCCATTCTTGATACTGTATATTGCATACACTACACTTTCGTAGGCCAATGGAATTAAGATCAGATTTAATCAGGATGCGAGCTGAATTTCTCAGATACATGTTTAACAATTTTGAATAAATTACAACACTTGATAATCCATTCTTGATACTGTATAAATGTGGTGCAACATTTCTGATACGGTATACACTAAACACTTTCGTAGGCCAATGGAATTAAGATCAGATTTAATCAAGATGCGAGCTAAAATTCTCAGATACATGTTTAACAATTTTGAATAAATTACAACACTTGATCATCCATCCTTGATACTGTATAAATGTGGTGCAACATTTCTGAAACGGTACTTGTATAGTTGTATTGCATAACTCAACAGAAGTACAGAATACATCTCAAAGCCTATTTCAAACACACTAATGCCCTGTTTGGGTGGTGCAAATCCCAGTCCAATCCACGTGGATGGACCAGAAAAGTCTGGTCCGAATTCCTGGCCTATCCACGTGGATTAGGCTGAGATTCGGCCCATCCAAAAAGGCCGTAAAGATTAATTTACATTACAGATCCCCTCTGGCTGCAGGAGGATTTCGAAATTCCCATTTCGTTGCATTTGCAACAAACATGCAACAGAAATGCATCACTCATGGTTGCTAAAATCATATTTTGAACGGCATGACAGGCTCATTTGATTTGTTGCATAACACAATCAGCAATGCTGTCAGTTGTACCAGCAGATATCCAACACTGAGGTACCTGACCAGAAAAAACCATCAAAACTGACATGGAAACACATCCAATGCCAATGGGAAGAGAAGGGCACTGGCAAAATTGCTTCATTACAGTTCTTGACCATCAAAATCTGGTCTCACAGGATAATCAAGACCCTGTAAAGCTGGAATTCTTCTCAAATCTTCTTCTGAGTATGCAGGGATGAACCAATATTTCCTGTCATTTCCAAAAACCTGACAACAAAACACTCGTCAACTAAAAGTCTAATAGTCTGCGGTACACTCTTATGAAAATAATTTGCATATGCCGGTATGTAGCAGACAGTTTCTACCAGCACTACTCTAGTGACAGGTACATGCCCAAGGCTACGAAGGACATATGTCATCTTCCTCTAACTTATATATTTCCAAAATAGTCCTGATTAGCTTCCTAAGATAATATTATCCATTCATTTTTTTTATCTATTAATCCCTCCGTTTCAAATTGTAGGTCGTTTTGGCTTTTCTTGATGGGATGGAGGGAGTAGTTAGCTAGTAGGTTTGTATTTGGGTTGACTATATCCATAACTACTAGGAGCCCCCTATGCAAAGGGTCTACTGTGACTGTAATTGAGATTCTCAAACAACAAAAAGGCCAAGTCCTCAACACCTTGGTGTGAGGGCGGGGTTCCCTGGCCAATCACCAAATAAGGGGAATAAAAATAAAAGTGATGCTGAAGATAAGTAGATGAAACATGTTGACTTCAAAAAGGACAGGATCGGAAGTCCAAGAATATGAAATTGTAGCTTGCAAAATTGCATAATGGACCCCTTAACAGAATTTTCTGGAACGAGGCGGAGAGCTGCACCATTGATATAATGGGCCCTTAAAAGAATTATCTAATATAATGGGCCCTTAACAGAACTACCTTTTACATATTAGACTCCAAATGTGCAGCACTACAATCAACCAATAACTTGAAATATTGCAAATAGCATGATTGACTCAGATGCCCTTCTAAGGAAAATTAGCAATGCATTGCATCAATTATGAATAAATTGTAGCAGCAGTCCTTCAACTTATCCTGCAGCGTCTCTAGTTCTCTAAAGTATTCACATGTAGATCTGGGCCCCTAAACTTGTTACATGTGCCACTCTAGGTCAGTAGGTCCTAATCTGCATGTAATTTCCTATACAGGATGTCTAGGGATTTCGACAATGCAGGATGTTTACGCATTTTACTCCAAAAGCTACATAGGCTGTTTCAGCTAATTGCATCTTTACATGCAGTCAACTTATGCATAGTGATCATCATGACAGGTGTATCGTCTGCTTGAAAGAAGCCAAACCTGAGCAAAATTCCTCTTTCGGCCAAGATCGTATATCCAATGTGGAGTTGTTTTCTTCTCATATGCCTGTATATCAAGGATTCAAGGTAAAAAATTAATCTCATCATGCACATCACAAACACTGCTTAACAATATATTGCTAGATGCTTTACCTCAATCGTTGTTGTATTAGCAGAGACAAGTGAAATATGCATAATCATAAAACCAAGAACACTCAAGGAGAAGGCCAGATTCAGAACTGCAAGCAAGACAACTGTTTTAGTTGATATTTGATGAATTATACATAAGGAAAATAATAAAATAGTAATGCATTTACCAAAGGTGAGAAATGTGGTTGCAAGTGCTGCAGGACTTCCTGGGATGTCGATGTCACTGAAGAAGGCTATGAAGTGAGGCAATAAAGATAGTGTGACAAGTGTTGTCTCCAGGAAGGTGTAAAACTGCATGGCACAATAGAAGGAAAATGGTTTCACTTTGCAGAAGACATAGTTAAATACTTGGCAGTGTGGAACAAAGGAGACATTGATTCAAAGCATGCTTAAAAAAGTACAGACATCATAAAAGAAACTCCACTTCGACGTTTCAGCTGATTTAGTTGTGCTTACAGGACATCCTAACCATAAATAGTTTATGAGAATTTGAATAGACTCATTTTTGTGATATTGCTTAACTATTTAAGGAATATCACATAACATTGTTATGTCCAATACTGAAACCTAAGCTATCATTAGATAGTGGACAGTGATATAATGGCAAGGCAATGAACAAAGTGCCATCATATCCTGGTTTAAGCAGCAGAAACAGAAATCCTTTTTTGGTCATATGGCTACATCTTCAGGCTCAAATATTGGTCATTTAATTACTTGAGCTAATTGTAATATTATTTTGTGTGAACAAGGGAAAAAACATGGTTCACACATAGATAGAACAGCACATGGAAAGTCAATCTATTGCTTTAGAAAATATGAAGTCCTAAGTCCTAACACACACTACAATAATTAATTGATAGAGTTGGAACAACCCCTTTGAAGAACCTTAATCAGTTTTTTGACAGGTCTTTCTTATTTGATAATTTAGTTTTGAAAGGCCAAAAACATTTATTTGCAGAGAGAATTTTTATGTCAATCACATTTAGTTGTTACAAGTGAAGAGGAAAGGAGTGATTTGGATTCAAAAATTTAAGTTGCATGTGACTGGTTAAGCAGCTTTAGCTATTTGCTTAACTGATCAAGCAACCACCTGGGTTAGAAAGATACATAATTCAGAAAAATTTTAGCCATTCATATTTAGAACATGGTATTTGTTGAAGAATCGGAATAACTGTGTATTCGATGGAGCCACACCAAATGTTGAACATTTTGCTGCGAAAGCTCTCTGACGAGGCTCATCTTTGGATCTCGGCAGGAACCAAGATGTTGGAAGTTTATGGGAGAGCTTGTTTTGAGGCCTCTGGTCATTCTTTTTAATCACCGGTGTGCCTGTTATACGTTGGAAGAGGGTTTTGCCACTAGTGTGCCTTTGTGTTGAGTGCGTCTCTGTTCATTTTGCCTCCAAGGCATTGTGTACAGACCGACCTATCTTGGCTCCCTGCTAAAATGGAGAAATTTGCTCTATTAACCCTTGAAACATGTGGCTTCGCAGTTTTGACATTCCAGACAATGGATTTGTAATTTTGACACTCCAAACATTGTGTTGCTTGATTTCGTGACATTCTCCCCTTCTAATATATTTTCTTTTGTTTTTTACTGTTCTTTTTGTATCAAAAGTCGATAGTACCCTTGCCTCTATCTTTCTCTTTCTTCCTGAATCCTGACCCATAGAGTGAACTTATTTTAGTGCAAATGTAATGAAGATTTAGTTATGAAGCAATCAAGTGACCCAACGGTTTAGTTATGAAGTCAGGTGTGACCAATCGACCAGTTTTTTTAATGAAGGTTTAGTTATGAATTATATGTGAGTTATACAATCGGTGGTTTAGATGTGCATGAACTATGCAACCTATGGATGTGTCTAATGTAGAGATATTTATGCTAAAAAAATATCTTGTGGCATCATGTCAGTTAGGTGGCCGCAAACTTAATCCCAATTTGTATTATGTAATGCTGTTCAGCCGCATAAAAATGATGGCAGCATGTTGAATATAGCTTAGGGGCAACATCAACATTTTAGGTAGCCTAAACAGGGAAACGAAAATGGAATGTGTGTGATAAGGTTAGAATGTCATGAAATCAAGCAACATGTTTGGAGTGTCAAAATTGCGAAGTCATTGTTTGCAGTGTCAAAACTGCGAAACCACAAGTTTCAAGTGTCAATAGAGCAAATTTCTCGCTTAAATGTGTTGATCTAGAAAGCAAAGTAACTCAATACCCAGAAGCAGAAATTGATTTAGTATTAGTAGTGAATAAAAAATAAGTTCATTGAAGGATCATTTCTAGAAAATATAATTATTTAGCTTTGCTTTCAAAGCTTATGGAAACATGTAGAAACATTGCATAGAAGAAAAATTAAATCAATTTCTTACTTTAAAATGCATCAACTATAAACCTGCCAGCATGATGAGAACAGGTAAGTAGTTTGTAATTTGAAAACATTGAAACCCAAAGCTCAAGTTATCTTAATCATAAAGAGGACGATATCTCAAGACTCAAGTGTAGTAGTACTGTACCAGGAAGAGAAGAAAGTACTTGTAGTTCAGCGCCCCAACACAATTAACAACCCATACACAATGATGGTCCATCTTAAGAACACATCTTCCACCTGAAATCATGACACGCGATATCACAACTGGAAATTATAAAACTGATCCTGAAAAATAAACCAGAAACTTACAAACAGAGCAGTGATGGCACCGAGGTGGCTTCAGCTGGTTGCACTTCCTACAGTACCTGACCCTTGGATTTCCCATACTGCCAAGGGCTACAGATTGTTGTGAGTTCATCTGGCTGCTGAACTCTGAACTAGCAAGGGGAGCGGTTTCTCCCATCTCCGCATCGAAATCAAGATTCCAATTGGGTGGAACGGAACCAGGGTCGGTGAACACAACAGAAAAGTAGCTCCATAATAGCATAGCAAGCTACAAAACCAGAAGTACTATCTCTCTTAACACACTACACAGCACAGAGAAGAAAGATCGCAAGATAATCGCAGCAGTATTCACATTAAATTACTTTTGTAGTATGGTTCTCTAATCAGTAGCACATAAATGCAATTTATCAGCTCATTGAGTCATTTTTTTTCTTAAACTTCTTTAACGATAATCAGCTACATTTTAACATTGCAGGTATCCTAAATGAAAAAAAATCTAGTATGTTTTCGAAAATGCATCAGGAAAATATTAATTAAGTAGACCCTAAGCGCTAAAAACCATCCATCCACCTTAGCGCTTCGTACCACCTACCCAATATGCTTCCCAAAGAATTAAGATCGACACCTAACGATACTTCAATCCTGCGGCAATTTGGCAGATCCTCCGCAAACCCGATAGATATTTCGCCCAAACGAGAATCTTTCGCGTCCGAAACCATATCCCCTAGATAAGCCAGGATACGCACCAGGAAGTGGAAGAGGAGCAGGACGGCGAGCGCGGCGAGGGTGGTGGCGCCGCCGGCTAGGAGGGCGGGGCCGTAGTTGCAGAGGACGACGGCGTAGTAGGTGACGCCGACGATGACGAGGACGAGCAGGATCATGATTGAGCCAAGCCCCCTAAGCGCCGTGCAGAACCGGAAGACGTTCCACGCCATCGCGACCCCCGCCGATCTGTACATGGTTCCCCCGCCCCCGCCGCCGGGGCCACGGCACGGCACGGCCGCCTCCGTGTAGCGGCGAGGAGGGCGATCAAGGAGGGGAAGCGAGCAACGCGCCGGCGCCGCCCGCTGAGGGAACAGGGGGGGCGAGGATTAATTGGAGATTAAGGACGAAGACGTAGGAGATCAGAGGTGGACCTCGCCGCGTTCTTGATCTTTGCTTCTCGATTTACTTCGGCGGCTCGGTCGGTGAGAAGTGAGATGGTGACGCGAATCCGGTCGGGTCATGTTCCATGATTTGCTTAGAGCAACTCCAACAGTCCCCAAAAAATTCTTCCCCAAAACGAGGTATCGGGGACTATACTAAAAAATTTTCCCCCAAAAAACATATCAGTCCACAGCAGAATGCTAAAAACTAATCCGCTAATATTTCAAAGTCCACAGCAGAATGCTAAAAACTAATCCGCTAATATTTCAAATGAAGCCACGTCATCATATTGGGCCCATTTTAGGATCGTTTTTTTTTCCAGCAGGCTGGGACCCCTCGCTCATCGCCAGGCTTCTTTTTTCCCTGACGCCGCCGGACTTCTTTTTTGCAGGCCCTCGTCAAGGCACGCCGCCGGACTTCTTTTTGATTATTACTGAATAGTACTGACTGAGCAAACATTAAAATCGACACAAGACGCTTGAAATCCACGTTAATACCATATGGAAATACTACTCTTTAGAAGATTCAAATACTAATTAAGTTTCGAACATCACACAGTACCATATGGAAATACTACTCTTTAGAAGATTCAAATACTAATTATGTTTCGAACATCACACAATACCATATAAAAAAAATATCACATTAGCTACTAATACCATTTAGAAGAATCAAATTCTAATTAAGTACTCGGCTCATGATCTCAGCCCGCAAGCACATGTAGTATTTCTTTTGCTCATCTGGCATGGCAGTAAGATCCATGGTCATAATCCTCTCTTCATCCCTCCTTTTCTGCAACTGGACCTCCTGCCTCTTAACCTCAAGAAGTAGTTTTTCATTTGCAACTCGATCTTGTTCAAGAGCGAAAGCTTTGTTGAACCTCTCCTCTTTTTTTAGCTCTTTCTCCCCATCAGTTTCTTTCTTTTGTGCCCACATATTTTCTAAGGTTGCTGTCACACTTTTTTTCTTCTCTTGCAGCAGTGCTGCTTTTGCCTTCTTCTTACCAATCGGCCTTGTCAATGCATTATCCTCTAGACCTTGAACCTCACCTTGTCCTATTTCACTTGGTGAACTTGCATTCGGGTCAACCGTTGAGCTTGTCTTCTGCTTCTTGTTAGATGTTTTACCAACAGCCAATTCATCAATTTTAGAAAGCCATTTTGGTTGTGTTCTCAGCTTATTCCAGCAATGCATGAACTGGAATGCTTTCTGATGTTCGTCTTCAGACTTGTACAAAGCACATGCCTCTGCAACCTACAAGCACCACCATACAAGAAATATTCATATATGATATATAAAAATAAAATAGTCGAAACAAATCGTGGTATTGCATAGTAAGTACCTTGTCTTTCATTGTACTACCACTCTGACGCCTTAACTCAATTCGTGCTAGACATCCACAAAACTTGTTCACACATTTTTGTATGGTCTCCCACCGGTGCATGAGAGAATTTATGGTACGCTTTGAGGTGCACATCTTGTGTTCATGGAAGTAATCACAGATACGGGACCAATACTTGGTACCTTTTTGATCTTTGCCTACGACCGGATCCAAGCTTACATTCAACCATGCTGAAACCAAAACCTCATCTTCGTGGTCACTGAAGTTCTTTGATCTCTTATGGTTCGGCCTTGCGGAGGGGGCTGCTGGACCAACTTCAATTGCTTGGGATTGTTGGTCAGCACATGTGTTGCTATAATAATGAGAATCCCCTAAATTGGTTTCATCCATCATCATGTTGGAAAAATATCCGTTTCCTGCCCAGTAGGTAGAAAATAAACATCAAGTGGTATATGGAGGCTGCACATATAAAAACTTGCTCACAGATACTATCAGATTAAGGATAAGCAAAGTTAATGATCTAGAACTACCATAGCACATTGCAAATACAAATACATCTCTCACAGATCACAGTCAGTCTACATGCAGTACCATTATCTATGTCTCTATGAAATGCAGGAGTGTCATAAGGACCATTAAGGCATCCATCAGGACCATTCTGACTCACAAGGAACCAATATGTCGGCTGGCCACAGCCACTGCTCTATTTGGCGGATCATCAAGCACTGTCATGGCCATGCAGCAGCAGCAGCACCATGTGACAAGTTTTCAGACAACAACCGCTTTTTTGGCTATCAAGCAACAAATACAAGTCCCGTTTTCTGGTCACGCTTGCCATGCACATATACTATATTGTATTAATTAGCAGGCCAACTACTATTACTTTTGTTGGCAAGACCCATCGGCGCCAACGCTATCATCCACATGTGCAGAGGCTATACATTGGCCATGGAGCAGTAGTAGAAGCAGAACAAGGAACGGAGAGGGAGATGTCGTTGTTAGCTTGCTTTAATTTTTAGCTAAGCCAAGTTCGTTAGCTGGATGAGATTAGCAGGCTTTAATTTTTAGCTAAGCCAAGCTACTGCACTGAATTGAATAGATCAAGATACTAACTTGATCTGTGCTCCCACAGTAGACTTCCTTATTGAATTGATGTGCTGTAGCCTTTCCGTATCATCTGAGAATTTAACAGGCTGCAGTGGTTTTACAGGAGCGAATGGGGCATTTGCTGGTCGAAACCCTGGAGCAACTTTTGGCCTTAAATCGAAGCTTGGTTTGCAGCAATGCTAGATAGAGTAGTCTGGCACCTCTCTTGCTGCTGTTTAAATTTGTTGAGACGCTCATTCAGAGCCATCTGGAAGGAAATATGCAAATGCTAATAATCAATATGGCACCAGCGACATAAGAATGTGATTACATGGAGGATCTTCACATTTCTAAATTCAGAGGAACCAATGGCAATAGGAGATTTGAGCATTATAAGATGACTACCCACTGTTTGAGGTGCCACACACTTTAGGAGGATGCCCTACTTCTAAATAACTTCAAATTAAGATCAGTTTTCTAATTTAAAAGGACCAAAGAGAAAAACAGAGGAAGTAGTATTCAACCGAGCTGAGATGCTGACCCTTCAGACAAATAGAAATAGCAACAGTGCAACTAGCAAGCAAATGAGAACACTTGGTTGTGAGCTAATCAGAGCTGAGAAACAAAGCCAAGCTGGTGGCACACAATTAATTGAAAACTGAACAAATAACAGCAGTTGCTACTGTACTGAATCGAACTGCCTGAAGCTCTGAAGAAAAGCAATATGATAATACAAGCTAAGGTTAGTTGCCACATTATCTTCAATCAATGCAAAATCCTTCTATAGGCAAAACAAAGCCACTTAGAATTGACTACACAGCACAAGAAATCTATCTTATCTCACGGGGAATTGAGTTAAAGAGCTTATGATTCATACCATTCACAAATGGGTTGCCGTTGGCCGCTTGTTCGAAAGCACCAGAAGGGCCGCCGCTGGATGGGTATGGCACCGTCGATAGGGAGTCCAAATCATCACTGGTAAGAGCTACAATCGGAGGACCTTGCAGATCACCACACATGTCACCACTACCAGGCAGGTTGAGGTCGTCGCTGCTGGACCTCTCCAAATTTCTGCTGCTGCTGTTCCATTGAGGGATGTGGTCGCCGCCGACGAGCACCACACGCCGTTGAAGCATCCCTCCACCGCGCCTTACTTGGCCCTGCCGTGGTGCCTGCATCTGCACAGGTAACAAAAGGAATTTAAATCTGCAGAGAACGAGTAGTTTTTCATTTATATACCTAGGCACTTGCTTGATTGCTCCCAAACTGGTGGTGCACTACTACTATGATCTGAACAACTTTAGCTACCAAATCAGGGGAGGAAGCATTTCACAACCACTATTACAATATCAGCTCCGCAAACAGAGTAGTCAACAAGCTGATTAGTTTCTGAATCACATTGCAAAGACACATAGCAGCACCATATAAGCAAACAATGGCCAGATTATGTGCAAATGCAGTAACTACAAACGGCGGCCCTTTTCACAATGCTAAGGTAATGGATACAGCCAAGGATTTTAGCAAGAGAGCAAATTAACAATGAGTAGAGCTCATACCAATCCAGTCCTCGGGTTCTTGGCGAGATGTTGAAGATCTTCTGGCCGCCGCGGGCTTCCTGCTCAGCCCGACTCGACAGGGTGCCGCCGCCCCTCACCCCTCGCCGCCGCCGGGAGAGGAGGGCTGCCGCCGGAGTGGGGACGGCCGCCTCCGGGAGAGGAGGGGCGTGCCGCCGGGAGAGAAGGGGCGCGCCGGATTGGGGAGGGCCGCCGCCGCCGCCGCCTGCTCAGCCGGCCCGACAGGGCGCCGCCGCCGAGAGAGGAGGGCCACCGCCGGAGTGGGGATGGACGCCGCCGGGAAAGGATGGACGCGCCGCCGGGAGAGGAGGGGTGCGCCGGAGTGGGGAGGGCCGCCTCCGCCGCCTCCTCAGCCGGTTGGACAGGGCGCCGCCGCCCCTCGCCCCTCGCCGCCGCCGGGAGTGGAGGGGCGCGCCGCCGCCCCTTGCCCCGCGCCGCCGCCCCTTGCCCCTCGCCGCCGCCGGGAGTGGAGGGGCGCGCCGCCGGGAGAGGAGGGGCGCGCCGGGAGAGGAGCTGGCCGCCACCGCCGGGAAGGATCGAGAAGATAATGGGAGAAAAGAGCGCGGCAAAAAAATAAAATAGCGCGACAGGGGGCGCGGGAATGGATTGGGGAAGATTTCGGGTCGCGCAAATATACGGGAGGAGGGTATGTTTTTTGGTGTCGCTAATTTTTTGGGAAGGTTTTGGGTGGACTGTTGGAGTTCATTTTTTCTCTTTTTTTTCCCAAAAAATGTTTTGGGGGTAAGATTAGCAGCCTCTTGGAGTTGCTCTTAGGCGCTAATCCAGTCCACAACTCTAGGGCTGTACATGAAGTTGGACCTGTCTCGATCAGGTGTTTGGCTATCAGTGTGGCGTGCCCACCTAGCATGTGTTTGATTTTGAGATCAAATAGAATGGGTTGTGTTGGGTTCATCCCAAATGCAATGAGTTAGGTTCATCCTAATTTTATGGGGTTGGATTCAACCCATCCCGTGTTTGGATGAGAGGGATAGGTTTGTTCCGATCTTTTATTTGGTTGAGGGGTCGAGAGGGATGGGATGATGCCATTTTAACACAGTTAGCAACGGGTCCCACCTATCAGCTAAGGGGTCCATTTGTCATCCTCTTTTCCATTCATCCATCACCGCGTCCTCATCCCCCACCGCGCCGGCCTTCCCCGCCGGTCGGACTCCCCCACCATGCAGGCTTCCCCCGCCTCGCGCCGGCCCCAGCTCACTTGGGCGGAGCTCAACCCAGCCGGTGGTGGAGCTCCACCGGCCCATTCCTCTTCCCGACCAGTCGCCATGGCCGAAGGCTGGGGCTCATGCGCGCTCTCACGTGAAAAGGCACTGCAATGCCGTCCAAGTGGGTTTGATGCGTTCGCTCGATTTGGGCGGATGCACTTGACCCGCATCTGAGAGGAATATACCTCTCAGGGATGGATCCAACCCACTTCGTTTTTCAACCAAACACAGGCCACGTGGGTTGAACCCATTCCAACCAAGTTGGACCCTCAAATAAAACACACCCTTAGGGATGGCAACGGGGCGGGTCAGGGTCGAGTGGAGGTTCCGCGGACCCGACCTTGAAACCTGAGAATAAACCCACCCCGAACCCAAATCTCATTTCAGGTGACAATGTGCACCCACCCCCGAAACCCTCGGGTGCCCGAAACCCGAGCAACAGTGACCGAAGGAATTGGGGGCTGCAGCGCGCGTGGGCGGCCAGCGACGCTCAAGGCCTCGGGGCGAGGGGCGCGGACGGTGGGGTGCTCTCGGGTGAGGGGGCGAGGGCGGTCGCCCGGGGGCGCGGGCAGCACCGCGATGTGGATTTGGGGTGCGGCCGTACGGGAGCTGTGCAGCGCACTGGCGCGAGGAGACGGACTAGGTCTGGGTAGAACCATGGAAGTGGAGAGTTATATACCTATGGTTCTTGTTGAGCTGGGCTATACCTAGTTTTTTGGTTGAAATGTACACTTCGGGACCTGTGGGTCACTCGGGGGGATTATAAACCTGGCCCCACCCCGCTCAGTTTCGGGTCTCCTCGAACCCGCACACCCGCAGGGGGGAAACAAACCCGCCCCCACCCCCATCAGGTCTAAAATCCATGGGTTTCGGGTTCAAACCCGCCCGACTTCCATTCATATGCCCACCTTAAAAAAGAGGATTTTTAAGCTTAATTGCTATTTTTACCCCTATGTCCCTATATTTTTTCAATGCTATCTTCTTATTTGCTGGCCTAGGGGCATCCTCACAGCGCTCGCGGGGCACTCTTGGCGCAAAGGTGGCGGCACTAGATGTGGGGCGCGCCACTTGGACAAGGGCGGCGCGGGACGATGGTTGCGATGTTGGATGGCCACGTGCAATGGGACCACGACGGTGGTGCAGGATGGCCGCAGGCTGTGGAACCTCAGCGGCGACGCGGGATGGGGACACACAGGGACGTAGCCAGGAATTCTTTTTTTTCATTGTTAGGAGGCCAACAATGCTAATTTTCTTAAATTTTTTATCAAATTCAGAATTTTATGTCGTAAACATTAATCATGCATGCATTATGCCTTCATTAATTTATGTGGCATCTCTAATGGGATGTTGGTTTCTCCTTTAATTTGCTTTTCAAAAAAGGTTTCTGGTAAAATTCCTATTAAATATTAATAAAATGCATAAATATGAAAAATGGATAAATTATACTAAAATATTGTCAAATGAATCATTATTGAACCCTGCTCATGTTTTCCAAGTGAAATAAACTCAAAATCCCAAATTAAGTGGATTGGAATCAACATCTTAAGTGTTGGAAATGTTAGGTGCCTTTTAAAATCTATTTTACCAAACACTCAACTGTTTGCCAATATAAAACTTTGGAATAAGTCTACTTTACCCTTGATGTAATGAGGTATGTCTATTTAACCCCTCACCTATGAAACGAGGTATTCTACCCCTCAACTATTCAAAACCATCTAAATAACCAATCCCCTAGGGTGGTTTTTGGAGGTGGTTTTGCCTATGTGGCACTACACATGGACAATGATGTGGCAAAGACATGTTTAAAAATCAACCTCACCCCTTAAACTATTGATTTCCGTTTGCATAACCCCTCAACTATATAATCGTATATCTTAACTCCCTGAAGTATTCAGTGCTATCTAAATTAACCCCTGTAATAGTTTACATTTTTGTTTCGCTGATGTGGAGCACTATATGGAATATGGGAAATAACACTATCGCCGCGCTCACACACAAGCAGAGATGTTTGTGTGACAATGTATGTGTGAGTGAGAGATATAGGTCACTACCAAGCCATGGTCCGTGCATGTGCAGGGAATGATTTAGATGGTAGTGAATACTTTGAGAAAAATATATAGTTGAGAGGTTATGTAGACAAACATTAATAGTTTAGGGGTGAATTAGATTTCCAAACATATCTTTGCCACATCACTATTCACATGTAGTGCCACATGGGCAAAACTACTTTCAAAACCATCCTAGGTGGTTATTTAGATGGTTTTGGATATTTCAGGGGGTTCAATACCTCGTTTCATAGAGGGGGTGGGGGGGGGGGGGTGTTTTGAGTAGACAAACTTCCATAGGCTATGGGGTAAAGTAGACTTATTCCATAAAACTTGTATCCCTTCCTATCTATTTTCTGAGTATGTTATTGATGTGTGAAATCTAAGTTAAATTGCTCAAATTGAGATCAAAATCGAGTCAAACCCTTGATGTTAGATTTCCTAAGTCACCCGTTGATGTGGGTTTTCACAAAGTTTAGAGCCGGGTAGCCTTTGATTTTCTTAATGACATGACCATGTTAGAGTTTACTTTTGTAGCGCTATGTTTGGACTACAACTTAGGGGTCTAAAGTATTTTAATTTTGAGCCAAAAGTCGATCAAATTGGTTTTTGGACATGAACCCTGAGATTTAAGTTAAGCTGAAAATTGCAAAACTGTGAGTCTCTGTAGCTCTCAAATGATGAAGTGTAGTACTCGAGACAAGAAATGTTCATCTTCAATTCCTCTACAACTTTTGTTTAGGCTGATTGCAATGTTGCAATGCAAAAATTGGAGAAATCTCATCGGAAACCCATTCACTTTCGTGGAGCATGAACTGAACCTGCCCTTTTCTGCCTCGGTGTAACGGCCAACCGAGTAGAGCCCGCGTACCACGAGCAGAGCTCCTCCCCACCTGGGATTTGAGTTCCCTTGGGCGCCATAGTCGCCGCTGCCTCAAGCACCGTCCGTGTTGGAGCTCCTTATTGTTACCTTTTTAGTGCTATTTTAGTGTTATTTTGGATTAATTCTTATACTAATCCACCACTTGGCATGTGAAATAACCTTATTATCGCATATGTGTTGTATTTTGGAGCATATTATGTTTTGACAAAACATATGAGAAGTAGAGGGTTTTCGTATCGAGCTCAATTCATAAATGAATATGGATTGTTGACGAAGACCAACACGTGAAAGGGGAGAACTAGATGGGCTAAAAGGGTCTAAGCCAATCGGCTTGGGACCCTCTGGGCCGATTGGCCTTGCCTGCTCTAGGCCCTGTTCGCGCTCACATTTTTTCAGCGTGAAGTCTACGAAAATGCTAGGGTTTTTCTAGTGACCATTTGCCCAAAGCCATTGTTGACACTCGTTATTGATACACTTTTACCCCTATTAATTTTTAATAATGATATGAATTTAATACCTAAACTATTGATCACACTTAATAAACCGGCCATTTTCACATGTGCAACATATGTTGGAGGATATTTGTGGCGGAACCGCCCTAATTAACTTAGCTAAAGCACAATTAATTCGCCTGACACGCGATCTTCTGCTTTAATCAAGTTAACTCGGCAGTCCGTCGGATTTCATCCGACAAACCACTACACAGGACCGAGAAGCAGAGCTCACACGAAGGTGAGTGGTTCCAGAGATTACAATAGACCATCCCAAAATCAAACAAGTACATTAATTTCTTACAACATTGGGTTCGAAATTCAAACAAGTTTGCATAGTTCTCAAGCAGCGGAAAAGATAAACCAACGGAAGCTAGCGCCGGGGGTCGGATGTCACGATGAGGCCGACCATGGCATCAATGGTCCCTATCCTCACCGTCCGAGGAGGGATCTCACTCGACCGTCCACCCAGGAGGAAGCTGGGGAGGCCAAGCGCCACAAGCAGCAAACTCAGGAGCTTCAACGTCACCTGAAAAGATTTTGCCATAACAAGACTGAGCGACTACGCTCAACAAGACTTAACCGACTAGTGGTACTGATCCACCAACTTCTAGACATGCAAGCTTTCTGGCCGAGGGTTTTGTTTTGCCAAAAGCAACTACATTAGGTCCTTACTTTCAACATTTTAGCTCCCAGTTCTAAGTTCAATTACCAAACTAAATTAGCAGCTAGGCTAAATAACCAAAAGTTTCCAAGCAATTTATGACAAGCATTCATATTACATCATCATCAAGTTCCATTCTTACTCAGTGTAGCATAGCGATCAAGCAGTCCCAAATGGTGAGAGGCAGACGAATCGATTCGAATTTCTTATCCATGCATGGCGAACCTAATCTCACGACATACGCGCACCACAAAGGGTCGTTTTTCTTGTCGGCCGTCCCCATCAATCCCCTAACCCGCGTCGGGCCCACTTCTCTTGGTACAAGGCTCCACAGACCCGGCCTCTACCGTTCTATGACCGCACCTGTCACCATAAGAGGCCGCAAGGGAAACTCCATTCCAGAGACAGTGAATCAAACCGCTCACGTCCTGGTTCAATCAGGTACTAGGCTTCCCCATCCCATACTAGGTATAAGATTAGTAACAAACACTTGATCACGAACACCCACACTTTCCGAACTTAAACCAGTTTCAGTAGACAGACGGGGCAATCCACCGACCACCAAAATAGTTCACAGAGCCCTGCCCCGTCCATCGTCCTTATAGTTGTAACAAAAAGGAGAACAAGCAGCTCCTATAACTCGCGAGTGACAGGAAATCACTCGACTTTTACCGAGTCTTGTTTAAGCATTGCAACTACTCGGCCTATCATACTAGTGTTCAGATCAAAGGGAACTAAGTCATGCATCTATGTTTTCAAACAACTCTTGTAACATAAATGCACAGACATTCAACAAAAGGCATGCGCAAGTTTAGAAAGATTGGGTGATGCTCCGGGGCTTGCCTTTGAGCGAGGTGGAAGCAAATTGATCTTCGGGGTGCTCGGCTTCAGCTCCTGCAGGCAGCTCAGCTACAACTTCGTCTTCAGGCACCGGGTGCAGCTCGTACATTCCATCGGCGAGGTTCAGCTCTACACGAAATACAATGCAAGGGGTCAGACACTTAGATGGTTATTTCAACAACACTTGAAAGGATTTAGCCCAAAAACTGTAGCAAAACTACAGGAAAGTGCAAAACTCACTTCATTGGATTCTACTCAAAAAGAGGATTCCAACCCAAGTGATTTCATATTTTTCTGATTTTTCCTCGATTTAAGATGAATTTCCCAATCTTCTGCTGATTTAGAACAAGATAAAAGAGTCGGATCGGGGAAAACTTACGATCTGACCCTTAGACCTAAGGAATAACTGTACCGGGATCCTCAGATTTAACACAGAGAAGTCTTCAGAATTTTACACAGATACCCTTGGTCCAAAGAAAAAGACACAGTCGAGCCCTCGGGCGAGGCCGACAGGGGTCAGGCGAAACAGACAGGGTCGAGTGAGATGGATAGGGGTCGGGCAAAACAGACAAGGTCGGCAGCTTACCTCCAGTCTTACGGGCGAGGTCTTGGGGTTGGAAAGAAACAAGCTGAGGCAGAACGAGGAACGATGGCATTTTGGCGGTGGTGGTGCTTCTTGTGGTCAACAAGCAAGCTCTAGCGCTGGTCGGAAGAAAGGCTAAGCGGCTGGCGAGGTCGGCAAGGTGCGGTGTTGGGTGGAAAGGGAAGCTCCACAGAGAGCTCAGGCGGCGGCGCGTGAGCACGAAGCAGAGGAGTGTGCGGCGGTGAGTGCGATGGAGAAGAATAAGCAAGAAAAAGAGGAAAGGGCGGTGGTGGTGAAGGGAACTCCGTAAGAGGCTTCGGTACCCTTTTTATAGCTGCGCAGAAGTGAACGAACTCGAGCGACGCGAGAATAAGATCGAGGGAGAAGAAGTGCTCTGTCACAGCGGCGATTGGTCGGCGTCTCCATTGGCCGGCGAAGCGGAGCTCCGGGGACAGGATCCTACGGCATTGGGCAAGGGAGATAGCATCAAGCAAGCGCGGTTTTGCCAGGCGGAAGGATTGGCGAGGTCGAGCGCATGCTTGGTCGCGTGAAGCGCCGGATTAGGTGCGGCGGCCTGGTATTGGTGGACAGGAGGGAGGTAGGTGCACCGCAGTCGGGGGCGCTGCAAGCGAGGTGATAGGGCGAGTGGTGTGACGTGAGCATGCGCAGACTAGCGGCTCTACCGGGGCACACTACTGGCGAGGCGGGGGAAAGGAGTTGTCACTGCCTGCGCGGTGATTGGCGAAGATGGCAGCGTCGCGGGGTGCACACGCGAGCAGCGCGACTAAGGTGTGACGGAAGGGCCGGAAGGCGTTGGGGCGCGCGGCCGGGGATCCGGGTAAGGTGGATGCGCGCGGGAGGTGAGGCGGTACTGGCGCGGCAGCGGCCAATCTTCGGTCGCAGCGGCGGGCAGTGCGCCTGGCGCGGCTGGCGAGGTCTCGAGCGAGACGAGACGGGGCGGAGAGGTCTGCAGGGCTCGTCTGCGCACGACTGGAAAGGAGGCGCGCTGATCCATCTTGTCGCGGCCAGCGACTGGGCGAGGCGACACTTGCCGGTAAGGTCACGCCACGTGGCGGCAACGCTTGAAGCGCAGTGCATGCACGCTCTGGCGCTGCCTGGCTGTTGGATCCGTGAGATCCTTTGCTGGGCCCATTTTCCAGCCTCTGGATCTCCCGTTTTCCAAATTGCACCACATTGACTCCCTCCACAAGAGTTGTAGAACACAGGCTAAGGTCCAACTTTTGTAATTTGGCAGAGTTCAAAAACGCGGTTGACTCGGAGATCCAAAGCTCCAAAGTTTGGGGAACACTGGTTTTCGGGACTTGACCAAGGTCCAATTAACAAAGTTGTTGTAGTAACTTCTTTCTCCAACTTCTATAAAGGGATTTCTTGATGTTCAGCTCAACTTTCCAAAGATAAACCTTCCCTAAGGCGCTAGGTTGGGCTGATTTTTGCAGACTTAGCCAGAATGGCTGAAGGAAGTCTGAGTTGACTAGACTAGGGGACTTGTCTTAAGATTAAACTCGGTTGATTTAATTCTAGGTCATTACAGCCTACCCCCCTTAAAAAGAATCTTGTCCTGAGATTCGGGTGTAAGGACAACTAGTGGGGTTGGCGGGTCTTACCTCCTTGGCTGAGAAGAAAACCTCTGAAGTGCTTGTTTAGATATTCCTTTGTTTCCCATGTTGCTTCATCTTCCGTGTGGTTACTCCATAGAATTTTGTACATTTTCACAACTTGTCGTCAGGTGTACCTCTCCTTACGGTCGAGGACTTGGGCAGGATATTCTGCATAGGACAAGTCGGGCTCGACTTCAAGTCGTTCCGGCTCCAAGATTTCAGTCGGGACTCAGACACATTTCTTCAGTTGAGAGACATGGAAGATGTCATGGATGGCTGAGAGCGGTTCAGGTAGTCTGATCCAATAAGCAACGGGTTCGCAGATTTCCACAATCTCATAAGGGCCAATGTAACGGGAAGCCAATTTCCCCTTTACTCCAAACCGTTGCACTCCTTTGGTCGGGGAGACTCGGAGATATACATGATCACCAATGTCAAACTGCAGGGGTGTAACGGCCTCGGATAAAAGTCCTTCGCGTTAATCTTAATCCGAGTCCCTGATCACCTGTCTCAGTTTTCCAAGCCTAAGTGTTCAACCTCCAGATCTTCCGACCCTTCGATCCGACCCCTCGCTGTGGTCTCCCCAGTTCCAACCCTGCCGACCCCCAACCCACCGTCGGATCTTCCTAAGCCATCCCACAACGTCGCCCTTCAGTTCGAGTCGTGGGCCACCAAACTGATCAGTGGACCCACGAGATCTTTTCCCCCAGATCTCCCGCGACAGGCGCACTCGAGTTGCATGCCCGCTTCAGAGTTCCCCAGCCACGTGGCTCAACTCCTCCGACGTCCGCCGCTCCGCCTCGTCGCCGGCCCACGACCGGATGGATTCTTGCACCCCCTTCCCCAATCGCGGTAGAAGCTCCTCTGCTACCCTTTCTGCAGCACCTCGCCGCCCGCGCCCATCATCACATCGCCAGATCCCGGCTGCAGAGCCCGATACCGCCTGTCTTTTCCGTCACCTCTCCACAGTCGCGCCGCCTCGGTCCTCGCTACGCGACAATTCCTCCTCCGCCAACCCAGACCGCGACAGTGACAACCCCTTTTCCCGCCTTGTCAGAAGCTCTGCCCCGACAATCTGTTGCTCCGCGCTCGCCCGCGCGACCGCAGCCGCCTGTCTTCTCACCTATGCGCTCTTGTTTGTAGCGCCGTTTTCCTGGTCACTTCCATCAGATCCATCGCACGACGACGCCCACCTCCGCCAAATCTCAACCACCGGCAAACCCGCGCCTGCGCCGCCCTGACGTCAGTGCCCAATGACCGCCGGTGTCATCCCCGAAGTCCTGCTCCACCGCCCTCATCGCTCAATCGCCGCCCCGGCAGAGCACTCCATCGTTTCTTCCCCGGCCTTCGCGCCGCTCCCCCTTATCACTTCCGCGCCGCTATAAAATGGGATGCTGGAGCCCCACCAGAGTTTCCCTTTGCCCTAGCTGCCCTCTCTCTTACTCCCTGTTCGAGCTCACAGCGCCACCACCTAAGTCTGAGGAACTCTCCTCTCCACGCAACACCACTTTCCCCAATCCACCAGCCACTGCTTTCAGTGCCGCCCAAGAGCTTGCTGTGATCCACAAGAAGCACCGCCGCCGCCGGAATACTGCCGAACATCCTCGCCGCTGTCCCGAGCCCCTTAGTCCTTCCGCCGAAGCCTTCTCTGTAAGATGAAGGTAAGCTGCCGACCCTTGTTCGCCTCGTCCGACCCCTCCTATCCGCCCGACCCCGGTTCCGTCTCGCCCGACCCTGTCTGTTCCGCCGATCCTTCTGCGCCTTGCCCGAGGGCTCAGCTGTATCTTTTTCTTTGAATCGAGGGTGTATGTGTAAAACTTGGGGACTTTTCAGCGTTAAGTCTGAGGACCCCTAGCACATCTATTCCTCTAGATTAAGGGCCAGATCATAAGTTCCTCCCCCTCCGACCCTTACATCTTGATCTTCATCAACTCCATCGAACCTCCCCACCCTTCTGTAACTTGCCGCAAGTTTCTGGGCTCAAACTTGCAAGTGTTGCTGTTGAAATAACCATCTAAATGCTAACCCATGCATTGCATTCGTGTAGAGCTGCATCTCGCCGACGGCTTCTACGAGTTGCACCCGGTGCCAGAAGATGGAGGTGTAGCTGAGCTCCTGCCTCCAGAAGCCGAAGCTACCCAAGAAGACGAGCAGTTTCCCTCCTCCTTGCTCGAAGGCAAGCCCCGGATGCATGAATCCCCTATGTTTTACCAGACTTGCACATGCCTTCTTTAACATGCTTGTGCATTTACGTATATGAGTTGTTTGGAACCATAGATGCATAACTTAGCTCCCTTGATCTGAACACTAGCTGTTGGACCAAGTAGCTGCTTTGCTTAAAAAAGAAAACGGTAAAAGCCAAGTGATTCCTGTCACTCGCGAGTTGTAGGAGTTGGTTGTTTCTCTTCTGTTACAACTATAAGGATGATGGACGGGGCAGGGTTTTGGGTAACTCTTTGGTGGTCGGTTGATCGCCCCGTCTGTCTATGAAACTTGCTAAGGCCCGACAGTGGTGGTGTTCGTGATCAAGTGTTTGAAAGTACTAATCTCATACTTAGTATGGGATGGGGAAGCCTAGTACCTGATTGAACTAGGGCGTGACTTATACCCCTGCTGTCCCTGGAATGAGGTTCCCATGGTGCATCATGTGGGTGCAAGTGCGGTCACAGTACGGTAGAGGCTGGGACTGTGGAGCATTGCATGCCAAGGGAAGTTTGGACCTGACACGCGCCTGGGAATTGATGGGGACGGCCGACACAGGAAGCGACCCCTATGGTGCGCGGATGTCGTGAGATTAGGTTCGCCATGCATGGTTAAGAAACTCGAATCGATTCGTCTGCCTCTCACAGTTTGAGACTGCTTGATCGCTATGTCACCCTGAGTAAATAAGGAATCTGATGATGACATGGTCTTGTTGTTGATGTATATACCTTTGGTTGGTTCTTGGTTGCTTAGAATAGATTGCAAACTTAGACCGGATAATGAACTTAGAACCGGAGCTAAAACTTGAAAGTAGGGATACACCTAGTGCTTTTGGCAAACAAACCCCTCAGCCAAAAAGCCTTGCATGTCTAGAAGAGGTAGTTTAGCGCGCTCCCTGTCGGTTAAGTCTTGTTGAGCTTAGTAGCTCAGCCTTGTTGTGGCTCTTCTTTTTCAGGTGAAGTTGCTGCCTCTGAGACTCCTTCTGTTGGCACTTGGCTGCCCCAACTCCCTCCGGGTTGGACGGTTGAGTGGGATCCCTCCTCGGACGGCGAGGAGCGGGATCACTGATGTCCCGATTGGCCTCACCAGGGATGTCCGACCCCGACGAGTTAGCTTCCGCTAGTTGTTTTACCTTTTGTTGTTTTTTGCTGAACCTTGTAAAACTCTGATGTTATTTTTATGGCCAAACTAAATGGTTAATTTGTTAACTCAGTGGACTTGTTGTATTCTCTAGAACCGCTCACCTTCGTGTGGGTTTGCTATTCGGTCCTGTTCAAGTGGTTAAATCGGATGAAATCCGACAGCACTTCGTGTTTACTCGGTTTAGGCATGAGCGTCGCGTATTATGCGGCTAAATCATGTTTAACCAAGTAAATCCAAAGTGGATCCGCCACAAGGGGTCTCCTCCTTTTGTCAGAATAGCTCTTTTGTTGAGATTTGGTTGCCTTGAGATTGGCTTGAATCACCCTAACTTGCTCTTCGGCTTCTACTACTAGATTAGGACCATAAGTTTGTCTTTCCCCAAATTTGTGACCAATTTAAGGGTGTCCGACACCTCCGACCATACAAGGCTTCGAATGGTGCCATCTTCAAGCTAGCTTGGTAGCTGTTGTTGTAAGAGAACTCTGCCAATGGTAAGCATCTATCTAGATTCCTGTCATAATGGATGACACAAGCTCGTAGCATATCTTCTAGGATTTGATTCACTCTCTCTGTCTCACCATCTGTTTTCGGGTGATATGTTGAGCTACGGATTAGCTTGGTGCCAAGTGAAGTTTGTAATTGTTCCCAAAAACGTGCTACAAATTGGACACCTCGATCAGATATGATCATCCTTGGTACACCGTGCAGGGAAACAATGCGGTCGAGGTATAACTCTACATATTTCTTGGCCGTGTAGGTGGTGTGAACAGGAAGAAAGTGTGCAGATTTGGTGAGGCGGTCCACAATAACCCAAATGGAGTCATGTCATTGAGAGGTAGGGGGCAATCCAACAATGAAATCCATACTGATGTCTTCCCATTTCCAATATGGAATAGGTAGGGGTTGCAAGGTACCTGTTACCTTCAAGTGACTTGCCTTAACCCGTTGACACGTGTCGCACTCAGAGACATAGCGCGCAATTTCTGGTTTCATTCCACTCCACCAAAAAGTTTGATGGAGGTCATGATACATCTTATTGCTGCCAGTATGAATTGAGAACTTGGAGAGATGAGCTTTGTTGGGGGGAAATATTAACGACCCCCTAATGCCCCTTAAAGCAACAATCATGAAGGCCCAGGCCTACCTGCGGTAATAACGATTACCGCCGACCCAGCAGAGGCAGAGAACATCCTACTCCATCTCAACCGACCCAGGGCCCCGGGGTCGGACACTCCCGACCCCTCGATGGCAGAACTCTGCCTCACCCGACCCGTGATCCCAGGGTCGGGAGCGCCCGACCCCTCGCCGTAAAACTCCACCTCGCCCAACCCGCGGTCCTAGGGTCGGGAGCGCCCGACCCCTCGCCGCAAGACTCCGCCTCGCCTGACCCCGGGCGTGGGGGGTCGGACTCATCCAGGCCCACAAGATAAGTATCCACCTCGAGCGCGGACTGGCAGACGAGGGCGCGAATCTCGTGGACCCCTCACCGATTTTGCCATAAATGCTTCACGGCTCTGGCGTGCAGAAAGGCGCCTGTGTCCCTCGACGTGACCGCCACAAGTACCCAGGCGGAACATTGTAGCCACGACCGCACAAGCTACAATGGTCGTGGCTCCCCCTGATTCGTCGTAAGGCACTCATGGCATGCGTCGCCCAGTACAGGAGGGAGCTCCGCCCATTCTCGCCCCCCGCGTATCCAGCGACAGGGACACGATGTCCGTGTCCCACGGGCCATAAGCAGGACAACTGGGTCAATCGTCTCCCCCCCAACGTGCACAGTTGCCACGACCGAACACCATCATCATGCTCAGCGGCATCTAGGAGTTGGAACATTCGTTTTGATGAAGTGGTCAAAGGGTTTGGCTTCACAAAGAACGAAGAAGAGTCTTGTGTTTACAATAAGGTTAGTGGGAGCTCTGTAGTATTTGTAATGTTATATGTGGATGACATATTGCTCATTGGAAATAACATTCCTATGCTTGAGTCCGTAAATACTTCACTGAAAAATAATTTTTCAATGAAGAACTTAGGGGAAGCGGCATATATTCTGGGCATTAAGATCTATAGAGATTGATCGAGAAGGCTTATAGGATTAAACCAAGATACTTACATTGGATTTTCAACAGGCCTTCGAAACCAACATCTCGATAGCTTTTTTGTGATCATTGTTCAACCCTTGGTTGATGGTGATGAGTTTGCTAGCGGATCCTTTCTCCATGACATCCTGTGAAAAAAATAAAAATTCAGTTCGCCGCAAAGAAAAAAAGAGTGGCATTATTCAACTGGCAGTCACATGGGTTGTGTGTGTTCCTTAGTTCATTGTTAACTTATCTGGTCGCCTTTTCAGTTGATCACCTTCTTCCATTCGGACTTTCCCCTTTAAAGTTTTACATCGCCTACCCTTCCCACTTCTTTCCTCTTCATAGCATTAACATAGCATTAACAGTTTCAACCTTTCTGTGCTCATGCTTTCTAGTATGTCTTTTTGGTGCTGCCTTCGCTTGTTTGCCGTGCTGAAAAAAGTTAACATGAAAAAGATGGATCAAAAATGTAAATTAGTTAATGCTTATTCTGGAAAAGCCCAAATTAAATTGCTACTACCCCATATGCCTTCTAGTCTGCTCTGCTGCTATAACTTGAATGAGCCAATTAGATGAATAGTTAAGAAAAATAAGCCGAAAAAGCTGGTATGCTGGCCAAAAACATGCAAATAAAAGAAAAAAAAGACTACATCATGCTTATGCAGCTAAGATTAATGAATGAATTTGTTGCTTGTGTGCATAGATTGCTACATTATGCTTGTGTGCATAGATTACTGAATAAATTTGGTTCCCCAGGCATGATTTAGCCAGTGTCAAACTACTGCATGACAGTCAAATTACTAGATGAATAGTTAAAAATTACTAAATTACAGTCACATGCTGCCTGGTTGCATCTGCATAAGAATATATCACCACCACATGCAGAAGCAGCGCTGTATATATCCGGCCGCATAACAAAGTTGCTTTCCATGACAGCTTTCCCCTTTAAAAATCATTTTCCACATATGAATTGGTGGTGTGTATCTCAACAGAAAGAACAAAAATAGGCAGTGGGAAATTTTTTTACATGTGGTATATTTCTCTCTGCATATATAACTGCTACCCCCCTCCACAAAAGAACAAATGGGCAGTACAAAAAATTTTACATGTGGTATAATTCATCTCTGCATTAAATTGCTACCCTCCACAAGAACAAATTGCCAGTGGAGCAAGCCTAATCCACGGAAAAATGTTGCTAGTGCATATAATCTAGCGAAAATCATTCATAGGCGTCATCGCCCACCTCTCTCCCCCGCCTACCTCAACCCCCTATCCCCAATCAAACCCTAAAATCCCCAAAATAAGCTGACCCCTAAAATCCCCAAATCCCTAGCAGGGTTCACCTCGGTTTGTCAGAAGGGTGCTTCGTCCACATCCCATCGGCGGGCGTGCATCCTTCAGCAGCCGGCGCGCTGTCCCCCTGCCTTCTGGTGGTCGCGGACGCTGTCGGAATTTGTGCCTACTCCACCTACCTCTCGGCCGTGCATGGGTGGAAAGCGCGTGGGAGGTGCGAATCACCCCCACGACTTCACCCTCTCCCACTTGTCAGGCACTTGCGAGTGTCGCCGGTGAAGAATCCGGCTGCGGCGGCGTGCTCTCCGCTCATAGTTGTCTAAAGGGGTGTTTGGTTCCACGGACTAAAGTTTAGTCTTGTCACATCGAATGTTTAGATACTGATTAGGAGTATTAAACATAGACTAAGTACAAAACCAATTGCACAGATGGAGGCTAATTCGCAAGACAATGGAGGCTAATTCGCAAGACAAATCTATTAAGCCTAATTAATTCATGATTAGCACATATTTACTGTAGCATCACACTATCAAATCATGGACTAATTAGGTTTAATAGATTCGTCTCGTGAATTAGCCTCCATATGTGCAATTGGTTTTGTAATTAGCTCATGTTTAATCCTCCTAATTAGTATCTACATATTCTATGTGACAGGGACTAAACTTTAGTTCGTGGAACCAAACACCTCCGAAGTAGAATTAGAGAGAGGAGCCGTTATGAGTGTTGCGCGTGTCCGGGCTGAGGAAAATGGGGAAGGCCCGAGCGTAGGCCTGCTAGGCCAAAGGGTCATGCGGTCACACTGCAGCAAGATCGGTTGGTGTATAGACTTTTCCTTTGCGTAACCTTTTATTGCTAGCCTTTCTATCCAAGCATTTTGAATTTCTACACTAGAAATCTCGCAATCCTCGCTGGGCATCCAAACCTTAACCCAAACATATGATTTTTGTGACTACCTCTTTGACCACAACCCAATTTGAGTATTGAAAATATTTCGACGTCGGAAGAATAATCAGTGACTTTTCATGAAAATCAAGACCTGGAGGCATCCACCAGTGCAGAGATTAAAAAGTGGAAGAAACATAGGCAAAAAGGGGCTAGGCCGATTGGCCTGGACACCCTCAGGCTGATCAGCCTGGGGTGTTTTCCCCTCTTCCATGAAATTTGGCGTGCAAGCCCCTCTAGAGGAACAAAAATAATTTTTTTCAGAAAATCGAACATTTTGGTACTTACATCAACAGTTTATCTTTCTTCCTTTTCATACTCGAGGACAAGCATCGTTTAAGCATGGGGGAGAGTCATCGCATTATCTCTGACTACTGCTGATTAAGTAATATGTTGCAAAGAGTTCTGAGGAGAAAAATAAAAAAATTATGGAAAAAGAAAGAAATAAAGAAAAAAAAAGGAAAAATAAAAAAATGAGAGTAAGAAAAAAAAGAAATAAAGTACTCCTTGGTTCTTTGAGCTTCATAAAAGATTCCAGTGCTTTCAAGATTAAGAATGACTCCATACTTAGTTTTCCAACCATGTGCAATCCGATTACGAGAACTTTATTTGTATCTCACGACCACCCTTTGCCCTTGCACATGTCCACTAGCTAAATGTGTGTGTTCATTCTCTCCCTCTCTATAAGCAATTATTTTCCATGATCTTTTTGAGAGACTTGATGAGCTAAGAGAACATGAGCAATTGGATTGAAGTTTAAATTGTTGATCTCGATTCAATTTCTTTCTGAAATTTTTTTATTGAAAATCTTCTAAGATTTGTTTAAATTTGAGAGCAAGAGAATTAATTTATTGTGAGATGTGCTTAAATGATATCTACCCTCCATATTAGAGAAAGCTAGTTATAACTTGAATATTAATTGAAAAATCCTATGAGAGTATTATATTTTCTTGTGTGTGATCAAGTGTAGGATTGAACACTGAAAGGCAACGCTGATTTCTATTGAAGACTTACTTGAGGATGAGCAAGGTTTAACCATGGCAAGATTGTTGATGCTCATTATTGACACACTTTTACCCTAATTTATCTTCAATAATGACATGAATTTAATACCTAAACTATTGATCACACCTAATAAAACGGTCATTTTCACATGTGCAACATATTTTGGAGGATATTCTATTTTTGCAGGAAATTGGACCTAAAGGTACATTTTTTTGATAAAGCATGAAACAAGCAATGAACCAGACGAAGACGATGGCCAGCGGGCCTAGGCTGATCGGCCCAGGTTCCCCTAGCCTCCTCTCGAGCTCGTTTTTGGCAAGCAATCCTCTAATATGACTTAAGGTCTAAGTTTGTGAAGATATGGCATGGATCAATTTGGGATCAAAGAGGATCAAGTGGAGATTTGGAAAGTTATCAAAGATTAATCTCATCCCGAAGCTACCGACATGCCAAGCCCACATGCAAGCTAAAATAAGACTCCTGAGCATCTAAGAAGACTTAGGGATGAAATAGGACGCGAGAGGACAAAGGAAGGCCCAGGCTGTGTTGGGGTACGAGATATGCTACGCTAGCGCAAAACAAAATTTTTCGACCGCGTAAACCAGGAAAACTGCCGTATATGGATCACGGGATTACCACTCGACGCACTGGTGCGGAAGATGTAGAATTGCGTCGGGGCAGCGAAGTCGATCAGCGTAGTCTAACACGTAGTCGATCACGTCGACGTCGAGAACCTCCTCAGCAGCTCGTCCATGTATAGCGAGGTCCTCCTCATGCCGTGGCCTATCGTCGGCTCATCATGGCTTGTCGACGGATCATCGTGGCTCGTCCAAGTGCTGCAGATGCAACACCTCCAAGGTATCCACACGTGCGGCGAGGAAGCGTCGCAAGCCGGACTGCTAGGTCCATGAGTTGCAACAGGACGAGGGCGTGGGAGGTGCGGCGGCTATGCTTTGGCCAAAAGGTGTGTCACCCTAGGGCGCCCCACCCTTCTATTTATAGAGGTTCCTGACGGGCCTCTAGGTCCGAGACCCATTAGTACTTCTAAACCTGATCCAACTCAAATCATATCCGAATTAGGCTTTCAGCCCCTTAAGTGTCTAACCCTATGGGTTCAGATACGTATAGACACGGCCCGAGTACTCCTACTCAGCCCAATAGTCGGTAGCGGCCTCTAGCAAGATGTGCCAACTCCTATACGCACACGAAGATCATATCAGACAAACCGTCACAACATCACGTACATGCTATTCCCTTTGCCTCATGATATTTGGTCTAGCTTCAAGCCGACCGCTCTTTCTTGATCCTGTGATTCGGAATCCCTTTGTAGGTTAACTCTTAACCGTACGTAGCATGGCCATGCATTTTCGGATCCGATCACTCGAGGGGCCCAGAGATATCACTCTCAATCAGAGAGGGTAAATCCCATCTTAATTGACCATGTCTCACAACATGCTTCTTGACAAACTTGAAAGCTACCTTTTTAACTACCCTGTCACGGTGTAGCGTTTGATAGCCCCTAAGTAAGTCGATCCACATCTTGAGTACATGCGACAATCTCAGGTCTAAGGACAAAGCGTACATGTTGTGTTAAGAGAGAACTACTTCTCATGTTGGGTCAGTCCTAGCACATGTCTCTACATGTGCCTACATTATTAGTTTGACATCTCCATGTCCATGACTTGTGAAACATAGTCATCAACTAATATATGTACTAGTCTAATATTCATATGTGTCCACACATGAACTCCGACTAGGGACAACTTTTAGAATAAACATACAAGTAAAGAGTTCCACATACAATTCACATAATTGCAGATCAATTCAAGTAGCCTTTAATGGATATTCAATGAACATAATATAAATCATGGATACAAATGGAATATCATGATCTCTATGATTGCCTCTAGGGCATACCTCCAACAATCTCCCACTTGCACTAGAGTCAATCTAGAAGATATCTAATACCCATAGCTCTTATGTATGCATCATGCTTAGCTTGCGGGAGAGGCTTTGTCAAAGGATCGGAAATATTCAGATCCGTGTGTATTTTGCATATCTTGATCTCACCCCAATTAATGAAGTCTCGAATGAGTTGAAATCGCCGCATTACGTGTTTGTTCTTCTAGTGGTTTCTTGGATCCTTTGCTTGCGCAATTGCCCCATTGTTATCACAGTAGAGATTCAATGAGCTGGACTCATTCGGGAACACACCAAGCTCAATAAGGAAATTCCTTATCCAAACACCCTCCTTCGCGGCTTCCAGCGTAGAATCGGCTTCCGTCTCCTGCTTGGAACTCTTCCAACTAACAGCACCACCATTTAGCGTGAACACAAATCCTGATTGTGACTTTGAATCATCTCTGTCGGTTTGGAAACTAGCATCGGTGTAACTTGTTACAACGAGCTCCTCCTCACCTCCATAGACGAGGCACATATCTTTAGTCCTTCTCAAGTACTTAAGAATGTTTTTCACCGCTGTCCAGTGACTCTCACCTGGATCAGATTGGTGTCTGCTTGTCATACTTAGCGCATATGAAATATATGGGCAAGTACTTATCATTGCATACATGATAGATCCAATAGCCGAGGCATATGGCACTCTACTCATGCGATCTTGCTCATCAGCACTCGAAGGACACTGAGTCTTGCCGAGATGTATGCCATGTGACATAGGCAAGAACCCTTTCTTTGCCTCTTCCATGTTGAACCGCTTCAACACTTTGTCAATGTAAGTATCTTAGCTTAATCCTATAAGCCTTCTCGATATATCTCTCTAGATCTTAATGCCCAGAATATATGCCGCTTCCCCTAAGTCCTTCATCGAAAAACTATTTTTCAGTGAAGTCTTTACGGACTCAAGCATAGGAATGTTATTTCCAGTCAGCAATATGTCATCCACATATAAGATTAGAAATACTACAGAACTCCCACTAACTTTCTTGTAAATACAAGACTCTTCTTCATTCTTGGTGAAGCCAAACCCTTTGACCACTTCATCAAAACGAATGTTCCAACTCCTAGATGCTTGCTTCAATCCATAAATGGATCTCTGAAGCTTGCATACTTTTCCAACATTTTTCGGATCGACAAAACCCTCGGGCTGTATCATATACATGTCCTCAGTTAGGTTTCCATTCAGGAAAGCTGTCTTGACGGTGCCATATCTCATAATCGAAATATGCAGCTATAGCTAGAATAATCCCAATGGACTTAAGCATCACTACGGGCGAGAAGGTCTCGTCGTAGTCAACTCCTTGAACTTGTCGAAAATCATTTGCGACAAGTCGTGCTTTATAGATGTGAACATTTCCATCCATGTCCTTTTTCTTCTTATAGATCCACTTGCACTCTATGGCTTTAACACCATCAGGCGGGTCAACAAAGTTCCAAACTTGATTGTCTCCCATGGACTCTATTTCGAATTGCATGGCACTCTACCATTTTTTGGAGTTTGGGTCCATCATTGCTTCTGTATTTGTCGCAGGCTCATCATTGTCCAACAATAATATTTCCCGCATTTCGCGGAGCCTTGCCGACCTTCGTGGGTGTGGTGGTGCTTCTCTTGCCATGAGTGTCTCAACTTGTTCTGCTACGTTAGCATCACTCGTTGATTCTTGCCCAATTGGCTCATCTCGAACTTCTTCAAGATGCACTGTCTTTCCACTCTTTTCTCCTTTGAGAAACTCT
This sequence comes from Setaria viridis, assembly GCF_005286985.2. Taxonomy (NCBI): domain Eukaryota; kingdom Viridiplantae; phylum Streptophyta; class Magnoliopsida; order Poales; family Poaceae; genus Setaria; species Setaria viridis. The sequence continues at coordinate 5,910,478 of NC_048269.2, forward strand.
TTCTCTAGGAAAACCCCGTTCCGAGCGTTTGCCCTCTGACCGGTTGTAGAAATAATATCCTAAAGTTTCCTTTGGATATCCCACAAAAATGCACTTATCCGACTTGGGTGTGATCTTGTCCGACTGAAGTCGCTTGACAAACACTTCACATCCCCAAATCTTTAGAAAAGACAAACTGGGAGTCTTTCCAGTCCACATGTCATATGGTGTCTTAACTACGGATTTAGACGGTACCTTATTAAGTGTGAAAGCTGTTGTTTCTAGAGCGTATCCCCAAAATGATAACGGTAGGTCCGACTGGCTCATCATTGATCGAACCATGTCTAACAAAGTTCAATTACGTCGCTCAGATACACCATTTCTCTAGGGTGTTCCAGGGGGCGTAAGTTGTGGAACAATTCCGCAATTCTTCAGATGATTGCTAAATTCGTGGCTCAAATACTCGCCTCCACGATCAGATCGCAAGGCCTTAATTTTCTTGCCATGCTGATTTTCAACTTCATTCTGAAATTCCTTGAACTTTTCAAAGGTTTCAGACTTGTGCCTCATCAAGTAGACATAGCCATATCTACTAAAATCATCAGTAAAAGTTATGAAGTACTGGTACCCTCCTCTGGCTATCGTGCTCATTGGTCCGCATACATCTGTATGTACAAGTTTCAACAAGTTCAATGCTCTCTCAGGAAAACCTGTGAAAGGTACCTTGATCATCTTGCCTAGTAAGCAAGCCTCACATGTCTCATATGATTCAAAATCAAACGAAGTTAAAAGTCCATCAGTATGGAGCTTCTTCATGCGTTTCTCACTTATATGACCCAAACGACAATGCCACATGTAGGTAGTACTCAAATCATTAGGCCGAGGTGTGGCGGAACCGCCCAAATTAACCTAACTAAAATGCATTTAAGTCGCCTGACACGCGATTATGCACTTTAAGCAAGTCAACCTGGTCGACCATCGGATTTCATCCGATGAACCACTTACACAGGATCGAGAAGCATTGCTCACATGAAGGTGAGTAGCACAGATATTACAACATTCCTATCATATTAACTTAGTTCAACAAATTATTACATCAGAGTTCTTAAAAATTCAAACAAATTTGCAAGGTTCGAACAGACGAATAAAACAAGCGGAAGCTAAACGTTGATACACGATATCATGATGAAGCCGATCATGACATCAATAATCCCTACCCTCGCCGTCCGAGGAGGGATCCCACTCGACTGTCCAGCCCGGAGAGAGCTGGGTAGGCCAAGTGGTGCCAGCAGCCAAACTATTAATATCACCTGAAAAGTTAAGCCACAACAAGACTGAGCAACTAATACTCAGCAAGACTGACCCGTCGGGTAAACTATTTTCACCAAGACCTAGACATGCATGGCTTTCTGGCTTTGGGTTTGCTTTTCCAAAAGCGTCTATAGTCGGTCCTTACTTTCAATATTTTAGCTCAAGTTCTACATTCTTTTAACCCGTCTAAATTAGCCGCTTATACGAAGCAAGCATAGTTTCCAAGCAATTTAAAGAACATGCATCACAATTAATATCATTATCATGTTCCATCTTTACTCAGTGCAGAATAGCGATCAAGTAGTCCCAAACTATGAGAGGCAGACGAATCGATTTGAATTTATTAACCATGCATGGCGAACCTAGTCTCACGACATCTGCGCACCACAAAGGGTCGCTTCATTTGTCAGCCGTCCCCATCGATCCCTTAGGCACGTGTCAGGGCCAACTGCCCTTGGCATGCAATGCTCCATAATCCCAGCCTCTGTTGTACTATGACCGCACTTGCACCCACATGATGCACCATGGGAACGATGTTCCAAAGACAGCCGGAGGAGTATGCCACGCCCCAGTTCAATCAGGTACTAGGCTTCCCCATCCCATACTAGGTATGAGATTAGTACTTTCAAACACTTGGTCACGAACGCCGGCACATTTTGACCTTAGTCCAATTTCATGTAGACAGACGGGGCAATCCACCAAGTATCGAACATAAGCCTGACCCCGTCCATCGTCCTTATAGTTGCAACATAAATAAAACATTCAACTCCTATAACTCGCGAGTGACAGGAAATCACTTGAGTTTTACCGGAACTTATTAAGCATGGCAACTACTCGACCTTAGCAACTAGTATTCAAAATAAGGTACTAAGTTCATGCATCTACGGTTTCAATCAACTCCTACCAACGTAAATGCACAATCATAAGCATCAACAATTGGCATAAAAGTAAAATAGGGAAATTCATGCACCGGGGCTTGCCTTCAAGAAAAAGTTAGCGGTTCCTCAGGGTCCTGATCTGGCTCGGGCTCACCCTCCAAGTGATGAAGCTCCGCGGCGGGTTCTTTCTCCGGTGCAGGGTGGAGCTCGTAGGTTCTATCGGCGAGATTAGCTTCTATACGACATGCACATGCAAGAGTTTAGTTGTATTCGTGCGTGTACCCAATGATGAAAGGCATGGCTTAAAGTAGAAAGGAAGTTTCATAACAGCCACATTAACCTCGACAAGGTTTAACTTTCTTTTAACTTCAAAAGAATGTGGTCGATTTAAACTTGAGGTTGAATTTGATGGCAATTGTGTACATATATAGTTTCTTACAACTTAGAGTTGCACAAAGAGAGTGGAAGGTCGTGTTTGGGGTGGTTCAAGTGCATTAGGAGAGTTACTTACTTCTGAATGTTTTTATGTACCTCTTCCCATTTCCACTTATTTAGCGTATTAGGATTTGTGCTTCGTTTTATTCCTTTAGGTCGATTAAATAACCAAAAATGATTTCATAACCAAACAGTAGCTAAAGGTACTGAGAAAATTACAGAACCTCACTTAAGCAATTAATAAGTTACTGTAAATTTTTGGAAGCAACTGGATGACCCCAAAAGGAATTATATGCATTTCATTATTAAAGGTAGCATGAGCTTAACTTTTTCTATCTTCAAAATTACAGTGAAACAGAGGGTGAAATTTTACCAGTATGTTAAAGGTGTGTTACAGGAGCTTTGGTGAATTTTTCATGATTTTTGGAGAAGGACAACTATTTTCTCTATTTTCCTTGTATTTAAACATGCTTAACAGGAAGGTGATTTTATTTCTGATTTTTACCAAAACTCATATTTTTCCTGCAAACTATACTGCAAAACAAACTCAACCCAACTGGTTTCACATTTTTTGGAGCACTGGATCAAAACTTATGCAAAAAGAAAGATTTAATCTTAGATTCCCAAAATAAAGTTAAAGTAGTGACTTTAAGTTCTAGACCAGAGCCCTAATTTTTTTTCTGAGCTTCTACACATAGCAACAAGCATCACAAAGTTGGTTTTACATTTTTCTCACCTTTCTTCTATTTACTATGATTTAAAATGCCTAAATCATAACTAAAAGCATAGGATATTATTTACAACAGTAACATGAGTAAACTTATTTTTCTTAGGAACTAGACAGAGCGAGGATTCCAACAAAAATGCTTTGGTATTTTTCTGATTTTTCTACGATTTACAAAACTTGCACTCTACCCCCTGAGTCTAAGGTTTAAACACGTAGGGTCCCTGAGTTTTGCGCCCATGCCCTTGGAAAGATTGGGGAAGACGCAATGTCATCCCCGGGGGTGCGCGCGGCGGCAGCGGTGAAATCCCCGGCGGTTCGCCGGCGGGGACTGGGCAACAAGTTGCCTGGGAGGCTCAGGGGCTCAGCTGAGCTCGACTTGGCGAGGTTGGGGCGACGGAGATGGCCGGCGAGGGTCGGAACACAGCGGCGGCGACTGGGCTTGGCGGTTGGTGGTGCAGGCAGCGTTCTAGCGCACCAGCAGTGTCGGGGAGGCCACGAGGTGCTCGAAGACGTGCGCGGAGGGGTGGCGAAGCGGGCGGAGAAGTCGTCGGAGTGCGGGGTAGTGCGGAGGTGGGAGCTCCACGGGAGCCTAGCGGCGGTGCAGAGGAAAAGCTGGGGCACGGTGAGCGGGAGGTGGCAAAGGGTGGCGCTAATGGCGAGCTCGGCCCTTTTATAGGGCAGCGGTGGAGCAGAGGGTCGAGGCGGGGCTCCGGTGGCGGGAGGATAAGGCCGGGGAGCGGCGGGTGCACGGACGAGGCGGCCATTGGCCAGCGACGCCATTGGGCTGGGGAAGCGGAGCTCCGGGCGCTCTCCTACCGTGATTGGCCTCGGGCGAAGCGTAGCGCGTGCCTTCAGTCTTTCGGGTGGGCGAAGCGGAGGGACAAGGCTTGGGTTGGGTGAGCAGGCGGAGGCGCGGGGCGACGACGGCTTGGCAGTTTCTCTAGTGAGCAGACGAAGCTCCGGTTGGGCGGAGCAGATGTGCGGCAGAGGTGAGGGATGCGCTCGGCCAGCGGTTGGCCAGCCCGGCGCTCGCCCCATCTTGTCGTAGGCACGGGTTGGGCGCCGTGGCTCCTGCCCCTGTCGCTGTCTCGCCGGGGATAGGTCGCCGGCGAGCTGCCGATGGCCGACGGCCACGCGGCGTGTGGTGCGCGGGCAAACATGCGCCGGGCGCGCGGGCGTCGAGGCCACATCGGGCAGCAAGCCTGACCGGCTTTGGGAGCTCCCTTCTCAAGATTTTTCAACTAAATTTTCAAAACTCCTTTGAGCAAACTTGTACAACTCTGGTTGTAGTTCAAACTTTATTTAAGGTGTTTGTTCAGATTTTTAAAGGATTTGGAGATAGCCCAAGCCAAACTTTGCCAAAAATCTGAGAATTCAGACTTAGCCATTTTGGTCGAAGGGGTTGAATTTCAGGAGTTTGGCTATCTTTGAGTCGACTTTAGGGCAGCTTCTAAGTTGAATTAGACCAAAGCGTTATTAAAGGAGTTGCTCTCCAAACTGAGGACTTCAACTTCTATTAAGGGTTTTTCTTGAGTTTAGTTCAAAAATTTGGAGGAACGCCCTCGCCAAGAGGCTCACTCTGGACAGTTTCCAGACTTAGCGTTGGAATGCCCAGGGGGCTGAGTTGACTGTTTTACCCAACTTTGAGCAAGAATTTGAGCAGGTTTGGATTTGATTTGGACCTAGGTCAGTGTAACAAAGTTGGGACACACTCAAGGGACTACAACTTTTATTTAGGGTCTGACTTGAGGTTAGATATGAATTCGTGAGATAACAGGTTGCAAAGTTGAAGGAAAACTTAAATTCCGGGACTTAGGTGGTTTATAGGGTTCCTTAATACTCCTTTTTTGACTCCGGTTTCTTACCTTCTCCCACTCCGAATTAGCCAGGGTATCTTTAACAAAAGTTGTTTGAAATTAAATGTTTTACAGCTCTTATTTAGGAAAAAATTTAAGTTTGCATATAAAATCTCAATTTTTATTTTAAACTCCAAAAAGAGCTTCTTAGGGTCAAAATGGACATTTCACCTCTTTGCTTAGTGACTAACCACTTGTTTAAATTTAAAGGCACTTAGTTTAGGTAGAGTTGTTACACGAGGCCTTTTAGCATTTATGTTACAGACAGCTGAACCATCAAGATTTAAAACAAACAATCCATTCACAATGGGTGCAAAAGCCATAAACATATCATTCTTAGAGATCACACAACCATTGTTTTCACTCGCAAATGAATAACCATCCTTCATCAAACATGAAGAAGACATAATATTTTGACTTAAACTAGGAATAAAATAACAATTATTCAATTCCATAATAAATCCTGTGGGGAGGTGGAGTTGCATCATCCCAACAGTCAACGCAGCAACTCTTGCATTATTGCCCATGCGGAAATCAACTTCTCCCTTTTCAACGCTTCTACTTCTTATCATTCCCTGCATCGAATTGCAAATATGAGCAACCGATTCGGTATCAAATACCCAAGAATTAATAATTGTATCAATGAGAAATATGTTGTCTATAACATTAACAACAAGTGTACCTGAGGTGGAAGTACTCTTACTTCCGCCATTCTTCAACGAAGCTAGGTACTGCTTGCAATTTCTCTTCCACTGACCAATTTCGTGACAATAAAAGCACTCTTTGTCTGGTGCAGGTCCAGGTCCAGCTTTAACCTTGAGCACTGGGTTAGGCTTGGCAGCCTTTCCCTTCTTCTTGCAAGAATTGGCCTTTTTCTTAAAGCTAGGCTTGTTCTGTATAGCCATCAAATGGCTGCTACTAGCAGATCATGGCGCACGGTCTACCAAAAAAGTGAGGGTAACGGGGCATACCTGGCGCTGCAATAACTGCAATGGGGCCACCCCTTTCGCTTCGCGCCCCCCCTATAAGACAGGGGAGTCTGCCTCGCCGGGTCGACCTGCACCCATTCTCAAGCCCTTTCGCCTTCTCGCGCACCTTTCGCCTTCCTTCGCTTAGCACAGCAGCTTTCTTCGCCTTCCGTCGTCGAGCTTTTCACCCGCTTAGCGATGGAGTCCTGGACGCGCTCAAGCTTCGGCACCTCGCGCGTCGACAGCCTCGTGAAGAAGGGCCTCCTTTACAAGAGGACCGCACGGGACGAGTGATGCTTGCCCGGGAGGGAAGATGCGCCGCATCCGGATGGCGGCTATGTCATCTCGTTCGCACACTTCCATGAGAGGGGGTTCGTGGCTCTGCCGAGCCTCTTCTTCCGCGGGTTGGTGCACTACTACGAGCTCGAGCTGCAGCATCTCAATCCAAACAGGATCTAGCATATCACGGCGTTCGTCGCGCTGTGCGAGGGGTACTTGGGAATCGAGCCCAACTTCTCGCTCTGGAAGTACTTCTTCATGGTCAGCCTGTATCAGAGGACCAAGAAGAGGGGGACCCAGATGCAGACAATTCTGGTGCTGATGGGGTGCGCTAGCATCCAACTTCGCCAGAACCGCGCCAAAGAATACATGGCGATGAAGACCGCGGTGTCCCACAAGGGGTGGCACCAGTAGTGGTTCTATGTGAAGAACTACTCTGAGTCCCCCTTGCCGGAGTTCACCGACCGCGTCATTGAAGAAATGCCGGACCTATGGTTGTACGGTCTAGTCGAGAAGGAGACAAAGCATATCGCCGTTCTGCTTCAGGCCATCGCCCGCCTGAAGGAAAAGGGCCTGACCGGGGCCGGAGTTATCGGGGCCTACCACGCTTGGAGGGTGGCGCCGCTGATGCTCCAGGCTCGCTCGCTCGACGGCATGGTTCCCAACACGCCGACCGAGGGCACCGTCCTTGCGACGGGTGTACTTGCCGATGCCGAGGTCGAGCAGCGCGTCTGGGAGGTGCTGGAGGACAACGACGCCATTTACCCGGTGCCCGATCACCCTCCGATGCGCCCGGACGAGGATTTCGTCCAGCTGGTGAGGATTCGGCACTCTCATTCTTCTTTCCTGCACTTCTTGGTTTGTCATTCTGACGCGGGGTCCTTGTATCTACAGGGCAATATGACCCAGGTGGTGGCCTCGCACCCACCGGTGCCCGAGGACGCAGAGCGGCGGCGGCAGAACCGCCTCCTCGCCGAGAAGTAGAAAAAGAGAAAAGACAAAGAGACGGCAAGGAAGAGCAAGAGGGCCGCCAAAAAGTTCCAAAGGCGGCAGCGAGGCGCGGTCGTGTCAGACGACAACGATGATGATGACGAGGATGAGGAGTTAGAGGAGGAGTATGTTCTGGCCCCCCGGCCGGGTGCGCTCGTCATCCGGGAGCAGGACCCCCAACCGGCCACAGGGGACAGGTCGAGTGGACCGCCTACCCAAGACCCGATCCCGCGGGGCTCTGGGGCCATGCCCCAGGGGTCGGCGAGGGGCGCGCCTTGGGAGTCGACGGAGCCAACCGCCGACCCTCTGCCTGCGTCATGCGAGCAGAGGAGTAGTGGCAAGTGGCCGCTGCCGGATGCCCTGGGATCGGCGTCGAACTCAGAGGCGAAGCGCGCCCGTCGTCCTCGCGCTAAGGGGAGGTAAGTGGAAATTCCTCACGTACCTTATTCCTTTCCTGGCATCAAGCCGTTTTTGATGAAGTTATCGTTGTTTCACAGCGCCACTCCTCTGGACTTCGTCCCGCCGCTGGCGCCAAAGAAGGCGCTCCTGGTGTCGACTGCCTCCGTGGGGCGGACCATGACCCCACCGGCGGCGAGCGGTGGTGTTGTCGGAGAGGCCGCGGGGCCTCCTGCAGAGACGGCCTCTGTGGCGGCGACTGGAGGAAGGGTGCCGCAGTCGGGCACGGGATAGGGGCCGACCCCTGTTCCGCCTTCTGCCTCCGCAGCCGACCCTGCGGGACAAGATGTTGCCCCTGAGGTTCCTCTGCCCGGCAAGGTGATAAACCTTGATGATGAGGCAGAGGAAGAACCGACGGGGGAGGCATTAGCGTTCGAGGCCCCGACCGCGGGGGCGGCGACGACGTCGGTGGAGACGATGTCGGTGGTAGAGATGGGGGCGTGTGGCGGAACTGCTCAGATTAACTTAGCTAAAGCACAATTAAGTCGCCTGACACGCGATCATATGCTTTAATGAAGTTAACTCGGCAGTCCGTTGGATTTCATCCAATAAGACCACTACACAAGACCGAAATAGCAAAGCTCACACGAAGGTGAGTGGTTCCAGAGAATACAATAGATCACCCGAGAATACACAAGTACATTAATTTCTTACAACACTGGTTCGACATTCAATTAGTTTGTAGAGTTCACAAGCCGCGAAAAGATAAACCACGGAAGCTAGCGCCGGGGTCGGATGTCACTGATGAGGCCGATCATGACATCACTAATCCCTATCCTTGCCATCCGCGGAGGGATCCCACTTGACCGTCCACCCACGCGGGAGCTGGGGAGGCCAAGTTCCAACAGCAGCAAACTCAAGAACTTTGACATCGCCTGAAAGATGTGCCACAAGCAAGGTTGAGCAATTATGCTCAACAAGACATAACCGACCGGTGGAAAACTACTCCACGAACTTCTAGACATGCAAGGCTCTTTGGCTGAGGGGTTTGTTTTGCCAAAAGCGACTACAGTATGTCCTTACTTTCAAAATTTTAGCTCCCAGTTGTAAGTTTGTTTACCAGACTAGGTTAGCAGCTATGCTAAACAAGCAGAAGTTTCCAAGCAATTTACGATAAGCATTCATATCATCAACACCATCAAGTTCCATTCTTACTCAGTGTAGCATAGTGATCAAGCAGTCCCAAACTATGAGAGGCAGATGAATAGATTCGAATTTCTTAACCATGCATGGCGAGCCTAATTATTTCCACTTATTTAGCGTATTAGAATTTGTGCTTCCTTTTATTCCTTTAGGTTGATTAATTAACCAAAAATGATTTCATAACCAAACAGCAGCTAAAGGTACTGAGAAAATTACAGAACCTTAAGCAATTAATAAGTTACTGTAAATTTTTGGAAGCCACTCGATGATCCCAAAAGGAATTATATGCATTTCATTATTAAAGGTAGCATGAGCTTAACATTTTCTATCTTCAAAATTACAGTGAAACAGAGGGTGAATTTTTACCAGTATGTTAAAGGTGTGCTACAGGAGCTTTGGTGAATTTTTCATGATTTTTGGAGAAGGACAACTATTTTCTCTATTTTCCTTGTATTTAAACATGCTTAACAAGGAAGGTGATTTATTTCTGATTTTTACCAAAACTCATATTTTTCCTACAAACTATACTGCAAAACAAACTTAACCCAACTGGTTTCCATTTTTCGGAGCTCTGGATCAAAACTTATGCAAAAAGGAAGATTTAATCTTAGATTCCCAAAATAAAGTTAAAGCAGTGACTTTAAGTTCTAGACCAGAGCCCTAATGATTTTTCTAAGCTTCTACACATAGCAACAAGCATCACAAAGTTGGTTTTACATTTTTCTCACCTTTCTTCTATTTACTATGACTTAAAAAGCCTAAATCATAACTAAAAGCATAGGATATTATTTACAATAGTAACATGAGTAAACTTATTTTTCTTAGGAACTAGACAGAGCAAGGATTCCAACAAAAGTGGTTTGGCATTTTTCTGATTTTTCTACGATTTACTGGGCATTTACAAATTTAACTCTTTTTCTCCCTATTTTTAAACTAAAAACCGTGGCAAACTTTCACTCTACCCCTTGAGTCTAAGGTTTAAACGCGTAGGGGTCCCTGAGTTTTGCGCCCAGGCCCCTAGAAAGACTGGGGAAGACGCAATGTCATCCCGGGGGGTGCGCGCGACGGCGGCGGTGAAATCCCCGGCGAGGGTCGGAACACGGCGGCGGCGACTGGGCTTGGTGGTGCAGGTGGCGTTCCGGCGCATTGGCGGCATCGGGGAGGCCACGAGCTGCTCGGAGACATGCGCGGAGGGGGTGGCGAAGCGGGCGGAGAAGTCGTCGAAGTGCGGGGTGGTGCGGAGGTGGGAGCTCCATGGGAGCCTAGCGGCGGCGCAGAGGAAAAGCAGGGGCACGGTGAGCGGGAGGTGGCAAAGGGTGCCGCTAACGGCAAGCTCGGCCCTTCTATAGGGCAGCGGTGGAGCAGAGGGTCGAGGTGGGGCTCCGGTGGTGGGAGGATAAGGCTGGGGAGCAGCGGGTGCGCGGGCGAGGTGGCCATTGGCCAGCGACGCCATTGGGCTGGGGAAGCGGAGCTCCGGGCGCTCTCCTGCCGTGATTGGCCTCGGGCGAAGCGTGGCGCGTGCCTCCGGTCTGTCAGGAGGGCGAAGTGAAGGGCCAAGGCTTGGGTTAGGAGAGCGGGCGAAGGCGCGGGGCGACGACGGCGTGGCGGTTTCTCCGGCGAGCAGGCGAAGCTCCAGTTGGACGGAGCAGATGTGTAGCAGGGGCGAGGGATGCGCTCGGCCGGCGGTTGGCCAGCCCGACGCTCCCCGTCTTGTCGCAGGCGCGGGTTGGGCGCCGTGGCTCCTGCCCTGTCGCTGTCTCACCGGGGATAGGGCGCTGGCGAGCTGCCGGTGGCCGGCGGCCATGCGGCGCGCGGGCGAACATGCCCCAGGCGCGCGGGCGTCGAGGCTACGTCGGGCAGCAAGCCTGACCGGCTTTGGGAGCTCCCCTCTCAAGATTTTTCAACTAAACGTTCAAAAATCATTTAAGCAAACTTGTACAACTCTGGTTGTAGTTCATTCTTTATTTAAGGTGTTTGTTCAGATTTTGAAAGTATTTGGAGATAGCCCGAGCCAAAGTTTGCCAAAAATCTGAGAATTCAGACTTAGCCATTTTGGCCGAAGGGGTTGAATTTCAGGAGTTTGGCTATCTTTGAGTCGACTTTAGGGCAACTTCTAAGTTGAATTAGACCAAAGCGTTATTAAAGGAGTTGCTCTCCAAACTGAGGACTTCAACTTCTATTAAGGGTTTTTCTTGAGTTTAGTTCAAAAATTTGGAGGAACGCCCTCGCCAAGAGGCTCACTCTGGACAGTTTCCAGACTTAGCGTTGGAATGCCCAGGGGGCTGAGTTGACTATTTTACCCAACTTTGAGCAAGAATTTGAGCAGGTTTGGATTCAATTTGGACCTAGGTCATTGTAACAAAGTTGGGACACACTCAAGGGAATACAACTTTTATTTAGGGTCTGACTTGAGGTTAGATATGAATTCGTGAGATAACAGGTTACAAAGTTGAAGGAAAACTTAAATTCCGGGATAAGGGTGGTTTATAGGGTTGCTTAATACTCCTATTTTGACTCCGGTTTTTTACCTTCTCCCACTCCGAATTAGCCAAGCTATCTTTAACAAAAGTTGTTTGAAATTAAACGTTTTACAACTCTTATTTAGGAAAAAATTTAAGTTTGCATATAAAATCTCAATTTTTATTTTAAACTCCAAAAAGAGCTTCTTAGGGTCAAAATGGAAATTTCACCTCTTTTGCTTAGTGACTAACCACTTGTTTAGATTTAAAGGCACTTAATTTAGGTAGAGTTGTTACACGAGGCCTTTTAGCATTTATGTTATAGACAGCTGAACCATCAAGATTTAAAACAAACAATTCATTCACAATGGGTGCAAAAGCCATAAACATATCATTCTTAGAGATCACACAACTATTGTTTTCACTCGCAAATGAATTACCATCCTTCATCAAACATGAAGGAGACATAATGTTTTGACTTAATTTAGGAACAAAATAACAATTATTCAATTCCATAATAAATCATGTGGGGAGGTGGAGTTGCATCATCCCGACAGTCAACGCAGCAACTCTTGCATTATTGCCCATGCGGAAATCAACTTCTCCCTTTTCAACGCTTCTACTTCTTATCATTCGCTGCATCGAATTGCAAATATGAGCAACTGATTCGATATCAAATACCCAAGAGTTAATAATTGTATCAATGAGAAATATGTTGTCTATAACATTAACAACAAGCGTACCTGAGGTGGAAGTACTCTTACTTCCGCCATTCTTCAACAAAGCTAGGTACTGCTTGCAATTTCTCTTCCAGTGACCAATTTCGTGACAATAAAAGCACTCTTTGTCTGGAGCAGGTCCAGGTCCAGCTTTAACCTTGGGCGCTGGGTTAGGCTTGGCAGCCTTTCCCTTCTTCTTGCAAGAATTGGCCTTTTTCTTAAAGCTAGGCTTGTTCTGTATAGCCGTCACATGGCTGCTACTAGCACTTTTCTTAATGTCAGGCTCTGCTGTTTTAAGCATGCCACATAGTTCATTCAAACCATTCTCCATCCCATGCATATGGTAGTTTGAGATGAAGTTCCCATAGCTAGATGGAAGAGATGAAAGAATGAAATCAGTGGCCAACTCTTGGCCAAGTGGGAAGTCTAGCTTCTCCAACCGTTGAGTGTAACCAACCATCTTGATTACGTGTGGTCCTACTGCTGCGCCTTTTGCTAGCTTGCTCTCCACAAAAGCCTTAGACACATTGAACCTTTCAGTCCTGGCCTGTGTTTGGAACATGTCTCTAAGTGCCACGATCATATCGTGCACCTCATGGTTTGTTTCGAACTACATCTACAGCTCGGGTTCAATGGAAGCAAGCATAAGGCAGCTTACTTTGAGGTTAGCATCACATGCTTTCTTGTAAGCATTCTTAGCAGCAGCAGGTGCATCATCAGCAGGTTCTTCTGGTAGTGGGTTGTCTAGAACATCTTCCTTTTTCTCAGCCCTGAGAACAATTCTCAGGGTATGGATCCAATCCGAGTAGTTTGTTCCATTCAACTTGTCCTTCTCAAGGACCGAACGCAAAGCAAATGGTGTGGTGTTGCTAGGTGCCATTTAATCTACAACAAAAGTAATGCAAAATACACTAAGACAAACGTATCTATGATAGAGCAAATCACATTAAACTATTTAACAGAATCTACTCCCACTAAAATCAATATCCCTCTATTGATACTTACTGATTCGGGATCCACAACTAACAAGTCTACTAGTGAGTTTTAGCATCACCGCTAGAAAACAAGGTAGATCGGTAAGCAACTCCTTATTAAACATATCACATATGACTCCTGTTGCTGGGTGACATCTCCATGTCTCGGCGCCCAACCTTTATGCCCCAAGGTCCTTAACCATTAAGATAACCTTGTTAAGCAAACCAACCCTTATGCATGTAAGTGTCCGACACAAACCCGTCTAGTCAAGGAAAACTAGTGGCACCCTAATTTCATAGACCCACCACCAATTGTACAAGACATGGGAAGGTGCAAGTTTTAGTTGGGAGGGCATACAAACTTAAACTTTGTGTGGGATCATTCTACTTCTAACATCGCATTATGCAGGAAGTAAACACATAAAGAATAGCATTCACACAGTTGTGACACAGTATGGCTCGTTTTCTTATGGTGATTTCCATCTCCATAGAACCTTTTCAGCATGGTGATCTCCATCTCCATTTTCCATGTTCACCATCCTCCTAGTGATGAGTCCTCCAAGAACTAGAACATGCTATTACACCTAATAGCTAGCAATGTAGATTTTATAGTTGCTTGGATCATCACAGATTGGTACGCAGACCATTAAATACATTAAAGTGACAACACATATGGCTCTAGCTGTGTTCCTGTACGCGCGACATGCAGGTCACGAATGAGTTACACACATGCATCACACACACAAAGGGGCCATACTGATCACAAGATCAATCCATCCTGCAAAACAGAGTTAGGCGTTCTAACGTTCCAAACTTCAAAGGCCAATAACTCCATCTTCCAAGCCGAATTTGGGAAATCTAATTTCATGTGTAACTTTTTCTTGTAGATCAATTTTCATATAAAATTCGCTTCAATCCGAAATCGTACCGAAAAGTTACGGCTGTTTTACCGAAGCGCACTCATACGGCAAAATTCTGACCCGGTAGTAGATCCAATCTATTATTGCACATCTCATGTGCCTGGCGTATAAACCTTGATTTCGAATATCATCATCTCTATGATTGCCTCTTGGGCATACCTCCAACAAGCTGATAGATTGCTTATGGTGTTCTTATGGTCGTGGTGACCAGATTTGCATGCCTGTTCTACTGATGAGTATAACATGTTCTTTTGATTGTGCCCTTAACCTTATTGCGCTGATAGAGGTGATCATAATAGGATCTTTCTTGTGTAAGGTGGGGGGTTTTGGGAGCTGGACCGGAGGTGTGGATTTAAAGATTCTTTTTACTAAGATTATATCTGTGTTGCTTTGTTATCCATACTTAGAATTACAATATATTTATAGTCTAGGTTGCTTTAGATTGATTACCTCTACTCTATCTGTTATCTGTCTGTACATGTTGAGTAGATTGGATCTATATCTCATAAACACTAAGCTAATACTAACAATGCTAGTTGAAATAGATATTGTGCTATAAGTTCCATGGATTGATAAACCTTGGGGGATTACTCTGAGGAAAAAGCTACAATTGATTCGTGCGCTTGCGGTTCAAACTAGCATGCTAATTGCTGTCAACAGCCGCCTCCCAACCGATTGGGAGAGGAATATAAATACCCTTGAAGGACCACAGGAAGAGGAGAGAACACACATAAGAACTAAACCCATTCCACCACCACCACAAGGTTAGGAACAGAAAAGATATCAAATCTATAGAAGGTTGGCGAAGGCAGAGCCCAAGAGGAGGGAAGAACGGCTTGTGGGTGCTCAGGCCAATCGCCCTAGGTCCCCCGGTGTCCATTTAACGTGCCCTTCACTCTGGTTGATCTCCAGAGTCTTGTTTACCCCTTTGTGCGTCAACATGTGTAAGATCATGTGGTAAAGTCTCTGTTTGTCCTTGGGTTGAAGGGAAATCTTGATTATAATCGATGAACCATTTGTTGAGATCACTTTGTTATCATATCTTTTTTTATGAAGCTTTTACATGAAATGCTAGCCAGTGTTACCTTGGGATGCAATGCTACGATGATTGCATGCCTAGAACCATCAACATAACGTGTTCTTATTGTTGAATAGGTGATTACCCTTGTGTAGTGACATTATGCGGGAGGGAACATGTTGAGCATGGTACACACCTACCTTAGATGACATTTAGATCGGATTCGTTCACTCTTGGCGATTGCATTTGCAAGTGATTCTAGATCCCTTGGACAAGTGTTCCACCTATCTTGTTTACATCAATATCTCCATCAGCTTTATCTTAGATTGATTAGCTCTTTCATCCTCTTAATCGTATTCATATAGAGCTTGCCGATTATATTGATTAGTGCTTAGTTAAGTGTTTCATTCCACTAGTGTCATTATCAAGAATAGCGGATCAAGACTCCGGCAAGTAAATTTGTTTTATGCGCGTAAGGCTCGGATGGTTGCATGAGAGGACACGCGGTTAGACTAGTTCGGGCAGGAATAGCCCTACGTCCAGTATGGGGAGTTGCTCGTATTACTCATGCAGGGTCTATAATAGGGGTTACAAACAGGCGAGAGAGGGAGCCGGTTCCAAGTCTCTTGGGTGTGCACTGATGCTCATGAGGAGAGGGTGTGAGTTCGGTTGGCTTGAGTGTCATCCCTGTCTCGGAGCCCTTGGTCCTCCTTTTATAGTGCAAGGAGAACACAGGAGTTACAAGTGAGCCAGACGTCAGGAGAAGTAAAAGAGACAAGCTAAGTAAAGTAAAACACAGGGAGTAGGACCGAGTCCGCGCATCGCCGCCTTCCCCTCCGTCTTTGTCTCCCGTCAGCGTGGCCGCCGGAGGGGGGCGGTTGTCGTTGGATCCTGTCAACGATCTTCCAGTCGACCGTCGTTGCCAGGCATGATGATGATGTTCGGCCGCCGCAACTGTGCTTGTCGTGGGGGACGGCCATCCTCTATAGCCCTGCATGTTGACCGTGAGGCGTGGCTAATACATCTCTATCGATGGACCGACCGTGAAACCGGGTGGCGCTCCCTCCTGTGCTGGGGGCGCGGGTAATGAGTGCCCTTCGACGGATAGGAGAGATAGCGAACTGGAGCGGTGCCACCGTAGCTTGTGCGGTCGTGGCTATAGTGTACCGCCCGGGTACTGTGGTGGGTCACATCGAGGAGTACGGGCACCTTCCTGTGCGCTAGAGCCATTGCGCATTTATGGCGAGATTGGTGGGGGCCCACAAGATCTATGCCCTCGTCTGCTGGTCTGCGCCTGAGGCGGATCCTTACCTTGTGGGCCCGGATGAGTCCGACCCCCTGCGCCCGGGGTCAGGCGAGGCGGAGCCTTACGGCGAGGGGTTGGGCGCATCCAACCCTAGGACCGTGGGTCGTGCGAGGTGGAGTTTTGCGGTGAGGGGTCGGGCGTGTACGAGCCCGGGACCTTGGGTCGAGCGAGGCGAAGTGGAAATACTCCCTCTCCATGTCAAGTCGGCGGAGGTCGCTGTCGCCGTAGGTGGGCCCAGGCCTTTACGATTGTTGTTTAAGGAGCATAAGGAGGTCGTTAATATTTTCCCCCAACAGTAGCCCTTGAGCCATTGGTGGAGCATAGGATGCTCCTCCAGAGGCTGCATTCGTCGTTCGTCGGGGATCCTTGTTTGTCCTGCAAGCTGCAGTTGATCAGGGATAAGAAGTTTCGTTCGTTCGACTTGGCTGGGGAGCTTGATTAGACAAAGTGCCCTGAGGATGGCTCATTTCGCTGACCACTCCTACTCCAAGACTCCAAATCGCGACCACACGCGTGGTCGTTGGTTGCGATGCTAGCCCCCGAGCCCCCGCGCGTTGCAGGAGACCGATCGGGAGGCTAGATCGACTTTAGATCATTACCCCTCAAGCGTCCGTTCGCTGGGACGGAGGGGGTGAGCCGTGCCACGCTATCCTCGCCAGACGAACCATGGTGCTCGTTGAGCTGTGAACGGGTCGGTTCGAGTGGAGTCCCGGTCCCCGTTCGGGGGGGGTAAGGCTCAAGCCAAGCTGATGGCGTATACCAGATTCCGACTGGCCAGTTCATATAGTTCCCGAGTCCATTCGATTGGATCCGGGGGCTCGTTGCCTTTCTTCGGGGAAAAACCATGAACTTAGATGCCAGTCCGAACTCGAACGTGAGGTCGAGACGCCCTTGGCTTTCGCTCGCCTGGGTGATGGCCGCTAGCGGACCCGTCCCTTCTCACCTCCTGCTCGGGTGTGTCCTGGGGCGACTGTCGAACCCATGGTGGGCCAGCCTTCGAACCCTTGGACCGTAATGGGCCGTAGGAGCATTTTCAACTCCGTATCCCTTTTTACCAATTGGTGGGCTCCGGGCCGTACGTGGGGATGTCATGCGCGTGCGCTTCTAGGGAGGTGAAGTGGTGAAGAGTACCAAGCCCGCAAAACGAGGAAAGTGGAGATGTTCCTTGCAGCAGTTCATGCACACGGTCTCCCAAAAAGGTAGGGGTGACGGGGCGTACCTAGCCCTGCAATAACTGCGATAGGGCCGCCCCTGTCGCTTCCCGCGCCCCCCCTATAAGACGGGGGAGTCTGCCTCGCCGGTTCCACCCACACCCATTCTCAAACCCTTTCTCCTTCTGGCGCACCTTTCGCCTTCCTTCACTCAGCGCAGCAGCTTTCTTCGCCTTCCGTCGTCGAGCTTTCCACCCCCTTAGCGATGGAGTCCTGGACGCGCTCGAGCTTCGGCACCTCGCGTGCTGACGGCCTCATGAAGAAGGGCCTCCTTTGCAAGAGTACCACACGGGACGAGTGGCGGTTGCCCGGGAGGGAAGATGCGCCGCATCCAGATGGCGGCTATGTCATCTCATTCATGCACTTCCATGAGAGGGGGTTCATGGCTCCACCGAGCCTCTTCTTCTATGGGTTGCTGCACTACTACGGGCTTGAGTTGCAGCATCTCAATCCCAATGGGATCCAACATATCGTGGTGTTCGTTGCGCTGTGCGAAGGGTACTTAGGAATCGAGGCCAACTTCTCGCTATGGAAGTACTTCTTCACGGTCAGCCTGTATCAGAGGACCAAGAAGAGGGGGACCCAGATGTGAACAATTTTGGTGCTAATGGGGTGCGCCGGCATCCACCTTCGCCAGAACTGTGCCAAAGAATACATGTCGATGAAGACCGCGGTGTCCCACAAGGGGTGGCACTAGCAGTGGTTCTATGTGAAGAACTACTCTGAGTCCCCCTTGCCAGAGTTCACCGGCCGCGTCATTGAAGCAACACAGGACCTATGGTTGTACGGTCCGGTCGAGAAGGAGAAGAAGCATATCGCCGGTCTGCTTTGGGCCATCTCTCGCCTAAAGGAAAAGGGCCTGACGGGGGCCGGAGTTATCGGGGCATACCACACTCGGAGGGTGGTGCCGCTGATGCTCTGAGCTCGCTTGCTCGATGACATGGTTCCTAACACGCCGACCGAGGGCACCGTCCTTGCGATGGGCGTACTTGCCTACGCCGAGGTCGAGCAGCACGTCCGGGAGGTGCTGGAGAACAAGGATGCCGTTTACCCGGTGCCCGATCACCCTCCGATGCGCCCGGAAGAGGATTTCATCCAGCTGGTGAGGATTTTGCACTCTCATTCTTCTTTCTTGCACTTCTTGGTTTGTCGTTCTGACACGGGGTCCTCGTATCTACAGGGCAATATGACCCAAGTCGTGGCCTCGCACCCGCCGGTGCCCGAGGATGCAGAGCGGCGGCAGCAGAACCGCCTCCTTGACGAGAAGCAGAAAAAGAGAAAAGACAAAGAGACGGTGAGGAAGAGCAAGAGGGCCGCCAAGGAGTTCCAAAGGCGGTGGCGGGGCGCGGTCATGTCGGACGACGACGACGATGACAACGAGGATGAGGAGGAAGACATCAAGGAGGAGGAAGAGGAGGAGTATGTTCTGGCCCCCCGGCCGGGTGCGCTCGTCATCCGGGAGCAGCACCCCTAACCGGCCGCGGGGGATATTCTCAACAAGACTTAACCGACTAGTGGAAAACTACACCAACTTCTAGACATGCAAGGCTCGTTGGCTGAGGGGTTTGTTTTGCCAAAAGCGACTACGGTATGTCCTTACTTTCAAAATTTTAGCTCCTAGTTCTAAGTTTGTTTACCAGACTAGGTTAGCAGCTATGCTAAACAAGCAGAAGTTTCCAAGCAATTTACGATAAGCATTCATATCATGAACATCATCAAGTTCCATTCTTACTCAGTGTAGCATAGTGATCAAGCAGTCTCACACTGTGAGAGGCAGATGAATCGATTCAAATTTCTTAACCATGCATGGCGAGCCTAATCTCACGATATCCGCGCACCACAGAGGGTCGCTTCCCTTGTCGGCCATCCCCATGAATCCCCTGACCTGTGTCGGGCCCACTTCTCTTGGTACAAGGCTCCACAGACCCAGCCTCTGCCGTTCTATGACCGCACTAGTAACCACATGCGACCGCAAGGGAAACTCTATTCCAGAGACAGTGGATCAAACCGCTTTAGTCTTGGTTCAATCAGGTACTAAGCTTCCCCATCCCATACTAGGTATGAGGTTAGTACTTTCAAACACTTGATCATGAACACCAACACTTTTCGACCTTAAACCAATTTCATGTAGACAGACAGGGCCATCCACCGACCATCGTCCTTATAGTGGTGACAAAGGAGAACAAGCAACTCCTATAACTCGCGAGTGACAGGGAATCACTCAATTTTTACCGAGTCCTGTTAAGCACTGCAACTACTCAGCCTACCATACTGGTGTTCAGATCAAGGGAACTAAGTCATGCATCTATGGTTTCAAACAACTCCTATAACATAATGCACATACATACAAATGAAGGCATGCGCAAGTTTAGAAAGATTGGGTTATGCTCCAAGGTTATGCTCCAGGGCTTGCCTTCGAGCGGGGTAGAAGCGAACTGATCTTCGGCGCTCTCGGGTTCAGCTCCTGCACGTGGCAGCTCGGCTACAACTCCATCTTCTGGCACTGGGTGTAGCTCGTACGTGCCGTCAGCGAGGTTTAGTTCTAAACGGAATGCAAATGCAAGGGTTAATGCACTTAGACGGTTATTTCGACAACACTTGCAAGGATTTAGCCTAGAAACTGTAGCAAAACTACAGGAAAGGTGTGAAACCCATTTCATTGGATTCTACTCAGCAAGAGGATTCCAACCCAAGTGATTTCACATTTTTCTGATTTTTCCTCGATTTAAGATGAATTTCCTAAGCTTCTATTGATTTAGAGCAAGATAAAAGAGTCGGATCGGGAAAACTTATGAGGTGACCCTTAGACCTAAGAAATAACTATATCGGGGTCCTCAGACTTGACACAGAAAAGTCCCCAAAATTTTACACAGATACCCTCGGTTAAAAGAAAAGGATACAATCGAGCCCTCGGGCGAGGCAGACAGGGGTCAGGCAAAACAGATAGGGGTCGGGCGAAACAGATAGGGGTTGGGCGAACTGGAAGGGGTCGGCACCTCACCTTTGGTCCTACTAATGAAAACTTGGGGTCAGGAAGAAGCAAGCTCAGGCGGAACGACGAAAGGCACTAAGTTTCGAGCGGCGGCGAGGTCTGGCGGTGTTCCGGTGGCGGCGGCGCTTCTTGTGGACAACAAGCAAGCTCTAGCACATCACGAAGGAAAGCGAAATGGTTGGCGGGGTTAGCAAGGCACGACGTTGGGTGGAAAGGGGAGCTCCACAGAGAGCTCAGGCGGCGGCACTTGCGCGTGAAGCAGAGGAGTGTGTGGCGATGAGTGTGCTGCAGAAGAACAAGCAAGCAAGGGCGACAATTTGGTGGTGGCAAGGGAACTCCGATAAGAGGCTTCGGTACCCCTTTTATAGCTGCGCAGAAGTGAACGAGTTCGGGCGGCGTGAGGATAAGATCAAGAGAGAATGGAGTGCTCTGCCGCGGTGGCAATTGGTCGGCGTCTCTATTGGCCGGCGAAGCAGAGCTCCGGAGACAGGATCCTATGGCATTGGGCAAGGAAGATAGTGCTAGGCAAGCGCGGTTTTGCCGAGTGGAAGGATTGGCGAGGTTGAGCGCGTGCCTGGTCGCGTCAAGCGCCAACTTGGTTGCGGCGACTTGGTATCGGCAGACAGGAGGGAAGGAAGGGCACTGCAGGCGAGGGCGCTGTAGGTGAGGTGACAAGGCGAGCGATGCGACGCGAGCATGCGCGAACTAGTGGCTCTGCCACAGCACACGACTGGCGAGGCCAGGGAAAAAGAGTTGTCACTGTCTGCGCGGTGGTTGGCGAAGGTGGTATCGTTGCGGGGCGCGCGTGTGGGCAGCGTGACTGAGGTACGACGGAAAAGTTGGAAGGCGTTGGGGCGCAGCCGGGGATCCTGGTGAGGAGATGCACACGGGAGGCGAGGTGGACTGTCGCGGCAGCGGCCAATCTTTGGTCGCAGCAGCGGTAGGGCGCCTGGTGCGGCTGGTAAGGTCTCGGGCGAGACGAGACGGGGCGGAAAAGTCTGCAGGGCGCTTCGGCGCGCGATTGGGAAGGAGACGCGCTGATCCATCGTGTCACGACCGGTGACTGGGTGAGGCAGCGCTCGCCGGTGAGGTTATGCCACGCAGTAGAGGGGCTCTGAGATAGGGCGCATGCGCGCTCTGACACGCTTGGTCCGATCGATCCGCAGGATCCTTTTCTGGGTCCATCTTCTAACCTCTTGATCTCCCGATTTCTGAACTACACCACTTTGACTACCTTAACAAGAGTTGTAGAACACCAGCCAAGGTCCAACTTTTGTAATTGGATCGAGCTCAAGGATGCAGTGGATTTGGGGATCTACAGCTCCAAGGTTTGGAGGAACACTGGTTTCAGAACTTAGAGAAAAATTGCGGTTTGGCTGGTTTTCAAAGGGTCGGGGCTGATTTGAACTGCAGATTTGGGGATCTTTGGAGGCAAAATGGGACCAAGGTCCAATTAGCAAAGTTTAAGCAGGGACTTCTTTCCCCACCTTCTATGAAAGGTTTTCTTGATGCTCAACTCAACTTTCCAATGACAAACTCTCCCTAAGGTGCTAGGTTGGGCTGAAAACCATACTTAACCGGTATAGCTCAAGAAAGGCTGAGTCAACTAGATTAGGAGACTTGTCTTAAGATTAAGCTCGGCGGATTTAAAACTAGGTCGTTATAGCCTACCCCCCCTTAAGAAGAATCTCGTCCTGAGATTCGGGTGGAAGGACCACAAGTGGGGGTTTGCGGGTCTTACCTTCTTGGATGAAAAGGAAACCTCTGAAGTGCTTATTCAGATGTTCCTCTGTTTCCCATGTTGCTTCATCTTCCATGTGGTTACTCCACAGAATCTTGTACATTTTTACAACTTGCCGTCGGGTGTGCCTCTCCTTGCGGTCGAGGACTTTAGCAGGGTACTCTGCATAGGACAAGTCGGGTTCAAGGTCAAGTTGTTCTTTTTCCAAGATCTTAGTCGGGACTTGGACACATTTCTTCAGTTGAGAGACATGGAAGACGTTGTGAATGGCTGAGAGCTGTTCGGGTAGTTGGATCCGGTAAGCAATGGGTCCGCAGATTCCCACAATCTCATAAGGATCAATGTAACAAGGAGCCAATTTCCCCTTCACTCCAAACCGTTGAACTCCTTTGGTCGGGGAGACTCGGAGGTATACCTGATCACCAATGTCAAACTGTAGGGGTCTCCTCCTTTTGTCGGAGTAGCTCTTCTGTCGTGATTGGGCTGCCTTGAGATTTGCCTGAATTACCTTAACTTGCTCTTCAGCTTCTACTACTAGATCGGGACCATAGGTTTGCCTTTCTCCCACTTGTTACCAATTTAAGGGTGTCCAACACCTTCGACCATATAAGGCTTCAAATGGTGCCATCTTCAAGCTAGCCTGATAGCTATTATTGTAAGAGAATTCTACCAATGGTAAGCATTTATCCCAATTCTTGTCATTATGGATGACACAAGCTCGTAGCATATCTTCTAGGATTTGATTCACTCTCTCTGTCTGGCCATCTGTCTGAGGGTGATAAGTTGAGCTACGGATTAGCTTGGTGCCAAGTGAAGTTTGTAACTGTTCCCAAAAACGTGCTACAAACTGGACACCTCGATGAGATATGATCGTTTTTGGCACACCGTGCAGGGAAACAACGCGGTCGAGATACAGCTCAGCATACTTCTTAACCGTGTAGGTGGTGTGAATAGGAAGAAAGTGTGCAGACTTGGTGAGGCGGTCCACTATAACCCAAATGGAATCATGCCGCTAAGATGTAGGGGGCAATCCAACAATGAAATTCATGCTAATGTCTTCCCATTTGCATGACGGAATAGGTAGCGGTTGCAAGTTACCGGCTACCTTCAAATGGCTTGCTTTGACACGTTGACACATGTCGCACTCTGAGACATTGCGTGCAATTTCTGGTTTCATTCCACTCCACCAAAAAGTTTGATGGAGGTCGTGATACATCTTATTGCTACCAGGATGGATTGAGAACTTGGAGAGATGGGCTTCATCCAGGATTTGCTTCCTAAGGTCGGGGTTAGATGGAATAACAAGTCGGTTCTCATAGTACACTATTCCCTTCTCATCCTGTCGGAACTGCTTATACCCTTCATTCTTCTGTGCAATTTTCCTCTTAATTAGCTTTAATTCCTCATCTTCTAACTGTGCCGACCCAATTTGGTCTTCCAAGGCAGACTCTAGGGAAACATGACCGAGAGTGCCATGGGAAATAATTTCCAAACTAAGTTTTCCCATCTCATGACATAGAGTTTCTGTGAAGTTGGTTGCCGACAAGCAATTGCAATGGGTCTTGCGGCTAAGAGCATCTGCTACTACGTTGGCTTTGCTGGGGTGATAATGCACTTCCAAATCATAATCCTTGATCAGCTCTAACCATCTTCTTTGGCGCATATTAAGGTTGGCCTGGGTAAAAATGTACTTAAGGCTCTTGTGATCAGTGTAAATATTGCAGTGAGTGCCCATTAGATAGTGCCTCCATATTTTTAAGGCGTGAATCACTGCTGCCAATTCTAGATCATGGGTAGGGTAGTTCAGTTCATGAGGCCGTAACGCGCGTGAGGCATAGGCAATGACTTGGTTGTCTTGCATAAGAACACATCCAAGTCCAGTGCCGGAGGTATCACATTAAACGTTGAACGGCTTAAAAGAGTCGGGCTGGGCTAAGACTGGGGCAGAAGTCAGGAGTCTTCTCAGGGTGTGGAAGGCTTGTTCACATTTATCACTCCAGGTAAATTTGGCTCCCTTCTTTAACAGTTTAGTCATAGGCTTGGCTATTTTTGAGAAATTCGGGATGAAACACCGATAATATCCTACTAGACCAAGAAAACTTTGAATCTGATGAACTGAAGTGGGTGGCTTCCAGTCCATGACCTCTTGTACCTTGCTGGGGTCAACTGCTATGCCATTCCGAGAGATCATGTGTCCCAAGAATTTAACACTCTCTAACCAGAACTCACTCTTGGAGAACTTAGCATATAGCTGATGATCCCTCAAATGCTGAAGAACCACATGAAGATGCTCGGCATGTTCTTCTTCGTTCTTCGAGTACACCAGAATATCATCAAGGAATACCACGACGAATTTGTCCAACTTGGGCATGAACACCGAATTCATGAGATACATGAAGTAAGCGGGTGCATTGGTGAGTCCAAAAGACATAACCAGGTACTCAGAGAGTCCATATCTTGTGGAGAAGGCAGTCTTGGGAATGTCACATGGTTGGATCTTGATTTGATGGTAACCAGAGCGAAGATCAATCTTTGAAAATACTCTGGCTCTAGCTAACTGGTCAAATAGGACATCAATGCGGGGAAGAGGATACTTATTGTTGATAGTCACCGCATTGAGGGGTTGGTAGTACACACACATGCGTAGACTCTCATCCTTCTTCTTCACGAACAAGGCGGGGCAACCCCATGGTGAAGTACTGGGTCAGATAAAACCCTTTTCCAGCAGGTCATGCAATTGGGTTTTTAACTCAGCCAGCTCGATGGGTGGCATCTGATAAGGTCTCTTTGATATCGAGGCAGTGCCTGGCTATAGCTCAATGGCAAACTCAATGTCCCTATCTGGCGGCATGCCGGGCAGGTCATCCGAAAATACATCGGGGTACTCACAGACAACAGGAAGGTCTTCTATCTGGGTTTCGGCTACAGGATACGCACAAGGATTTGTGTACTCAGGGTGGGACAAGCGTAGGGTAAAGTTGCCATGTAGAGGTGAGTTGATGTGGATAGCTCAGGCTGATACGTCCAGAATCACCTGATGCCGGGTCATGCAATCCATACCCAAGATGACATCTATCCCTTCTAGATCAAGGATGATGATATTTTCCCTAAAAAGGATCTGGCCTAACTTGATAGGCACAAGGTTAACTATCTTATCCGAAGCTAATTTCCCTCCCAGGGTGGAGATCATATATGATCCTTTTGTGTGACCCACACTTAGCTTACATCTCTCACCAGTCTTATTCCCAATGAAACTATGAGATGCTCCCAAATCAAACAAAATAAGAGCAGTTTGATTATGGACAAGGAATGTACCCGTCATCACTGGTGCACCTTCTGGGAGTTCTGTTAGACTGGTGTAGTTGAGCCGACCCTGGCGAATCTACACCTTGGGCTTCTTTCCCTTGTTGGCCGCAATATTACTCTAACCGGGCCGCTGATTCTTGTTTCTAGGGCAGTCCTTGGCAAAATGCCCAACGTTGCCGCAGGTGAAGCAGCGGTTCCCATTCACAGGGCGGGGCGGTGGTGGTAGATTCGGCCACGGGGCCTGCGGTTGAAATCCCGGAAAATGAAGTGCTGCCAATGGTGGGGGTCGTACAACCCATCTTCCCGACTGCTGTGGTCGGCTGGGTGCCTGTGGGGAAACCATCCTGTATCTCTGTGCAGGTGGGCTGGTTGTCGGCATTGGAGTCTTCCTCTTTCTCTCGGCTGCCAGAGCCTTCATGCAATCCTCTTGTGAGATGGCCAAGTTGACCAGCTCATTGTAGATATTTACCTTTATTGGGTTCAGTCTCTCTCTGAGCTCCAGGCTCAATTCTCTACAGAACCTGTCCCGCTTCTTCTCATCTGTGTCCACATGGTAGCCGGCATAACAGCACAGATCATTGAAAGCTTGCGCATAGTGCAGGACATCGCGGCTTCCCTGGGTAAGAGCTAGGAACTCGTTGAGCTTGCGCTCTAGGAGACCATCAGGGATGTGATGGCCCCTGAACGCCGTCTTGAACTCCTCCCAGCTAACGACATGGTCGGCTGGCTGCATGGCGTGGTAGTGATCCCACCATAGGAGGGCAAAACCACGCAGTTGCTGCACGACAACCGAGCCTTGTTCTCCTCCGGGTAATGGGCGGTGAGGAGGGAGAACTTGGACTCGATGGCACGAATCCAGGCGTCGGCGTCGAGCGGGTCTTGTGTCTTTTGGAATAGAGGGGGCTGCGTTCCCAGGAAGTCCTCATAGCAAGCAACATGAGGTTGCTGATGAGCCCTTCCTCCCTGGGGCTGCTGCTGCTGCCCTTGGGCAATGTGTCTCAGCAGCTCAGTTTGAGCAGCCAAGATCGCCTCTAGTGTGGGTGGAGGCGGAGGCGGTGGAGGTACCTGCCTCTACTCACTACCACTAGGAACAAAGCCGGAACGGGTGCGGTGCGCCATCTGCAAGAGTCAGCTTCCCATTAGTCACATAATCCCAAAAGCTTTCCAATCATGAGGGAACTTATGTGATGAATCCTGAAATGCTACTCTTGCTGATGGTGCAAACACAACAAACATATCTTTTATTGAGTAGGTGCATATCTCTCTTTGCCATCTTCGCCAGCAACTAGCTCGTTTCTGCACCCAGCTGCTTTCGTTTTACTATTGCTAACCGAACGAAAGGATATTGGGATCCACACTCAATAGGGCCCACAAGATCCGTGTTCTCGTCTGCTGGTCCGCGCACGTCCTCGGGGTCCAGATATGTCCGACCCTTAATGCCCGGTTTGGGCGAGGCGAAGCCTTGCAACAAGGGGTCGGGCGAGGCGGAGACCTGCCACGAGGGGTCAGGCGCATCCGACCCTATGACCCGGGGTCGGGCCATGTTTTGACAAACCCAAAAGAGCAG
Source organism: Setaria viridis (assembly GCF_005286985.2). Lineage (NCBI taxonomy): Eukaryota > Viridiplantae > Streptophyta > Magnoliopsida > Poales > Poaceae > Setaria > Setaria viridis. The sequence goes on from NC_048269.2 coordinate 5,937,713, forward strand.
AAACTTTGCGTGCGGCTGCAGCACAAATTTTCACACAACTTTGACATTCAAGCGTGTCCCAAAGGTGGCATAAGTGGAGTCAAGAGCGAGGTGGGAAACAGGAACTGATTTCACCAAGATCATTTCATTACCGGTCTCTTAACATAGGAGAAGTACTCAGCTCAAGGCTAACCTATTACATCACCATCCAAAATTATAGGTTGCCGAGGAGTACAACAAAAGACCAACTTACTACAGCCTCAATCTAAAAGTCATCCAGGTTGCCTATGCTGGAAACACTATGCGTCAGAGAAGGGGCGTCACCAACTTCAATGTCCATACTTGAGACACCCTCTACCTCCTCGGGGTCTTCCTCCTCCTCCTCCTGAGCCATGGGCTCATCCAACTGCATCTCCAAGGTGTGGAGAGCATCGAGCTCAGCGTGGTGCTCAGCCAAGTGCGCATTAGCAACCACGAGCTCCATCTCAACCTCCAGTTTTTCTTTAGCAAGCAGCACCATATCCTGCTCCATGTTAGTCGCCCTTTCCTCCAGTTCGGTAATCCGGGTTTGCATATCGGAGACCTATATGCCTCTCTGGATAAGCTGATACGACTGTTCCACCAAATCTCTCTTGGCGGTGTGGAGATGCTCCAGGGTGTCTACAACTATCCTAGCCAAGACAGCTATAGCCCTTCCCTGAAACCCAACCAGTCGGTACAACGCGGTCATGCACCGTGTCATGGTGGAAACGGTGACCAGCGGGTGTGAGGCTGCCAACACCTCCATGTTATTTACCCGGTCAAGCTAAGCTTCATCCATCCGATCTCTAGCGGGGAACAAGACAATTGGGTCCAAAAGGACCTCGAACGGGTGTAGCCGGCAAAACTGAGAGAGAGCTTGCAAGGCAGCGGATTCCCAAGTATCTTCAAGAGTGTGACCATAGGTCAAAACCTTGAGCTGGGGCCACTCAGGATGCGCTGGGGGTGGAGGTACGACCATTCGCACACTGCACCACTGCACTCCATGCTCCTGGTACTTGCGTCCCGCATAAAGAGGTGGCGACTGGTACCCAAACCACCTTCGAAGTGTAGGCATGTGGAATGGGAGGTGCCATCAGCGCCACGAAACACATGCCCGGGAGTAGCCATCTGGAACCAAGAACCAGAAGAAGTGTGAGATCGAAACCCCAAAAGAGAACATATTCTGAGAGGCTTAGAGAAAAGCTCGAACTCATAAAAGGATTCATCCAAAACTTCCAATTTACTAACAACCTTCTCTCCTAATAGTTGGCAACAGGTTTTGGTGAGAGAGGTGGAGTGAAAACAGATCGGACAGGGTGAGACACTCGGAATTCTTGCTAGAGCACATGCTGAAAAAAAAGTAGCTAGAGATCCTTAAAGTGAGGAAGAGCTTAACACCAGGGCAAGGTTGTTTCAAGGATACAGGTTTTAGTCATGACGCATGCACGACCTACATCATCCTCTCAACCAAAAATAACTGCCAAAAGCCTTGGACTTACGTAGTTAGTGCTGGTGGCAAGGCAACACTTACAGCACTCCCTGTAGTATCTAGTCGGGTTTCTAATATCGCCTTCCTATGCGAACGTAGTTAGTGTACCTGCAAAAAAACACAACCACATGAACCTTTCGTGCCAGCATACACGAAAGCGTCCTCAATCATTACCGTTCACTATAGAAATGGCACCCATGCGTTTAACGCTGCATGGATAGCGTCACCACCGTGGAAATAGGTCCCCTTTGAATAGGACCATATAACCCTTCGCATACTCGTGATGCGGAATCATGTGTACGTATCATAAACATGGGTGAACAACCGTGATGATAGGCTCATTGGAATCGAACCGTACCACCCTTCGCATAAGTTAACATACGGAACCTGCTCACGTATAATAGATGTGGGCGAAAACAACCGTGATGATAGGTTCTTTTGAATAGAGCTCCCTATCAACCCTCGCATACTCGTGATGCAGAAATCAGCACATGTATGGTACACGTGGCGAAGTGCTGGAAGTTAGCAAATAACCGATAGGTAATAGCCACCTGAAATAACCCCATAGTTCCCTAGGGCCTCTCACACTAAGTCCATCCTTAACGATCGTACGAGATTTTTCAAACACGTTTCTTGAAAGTTTTACTTTTAGAAAAAGTGTTTAGGACCTATTGTATTCTCTGTCCTACTAACCTGCTCTGGTACCAGCTGTGGCGGAACCGCTCGGATTAACTTAGCTAAAGCACAATTAAGTCGCCTAACACGCAATCATATGCTTTAATCAAGTTAACTCAGCAGTCCATCGGATTTCATCCGATAAGACCACTACACAGGACCGAAATAGCAGAGCTCACACGAAGGTGAGTGGTTCCAGAGAATACAACAGATCACCCGAGAATAAACAAGTACATTAATTTCTTACAACACTGGTTCGAAATTCAATCAGTTTGTAGAGTTCACAAGCAGCGGAAAGATAAACCACGGAAGCTAGCACCGGGGTCGGATGTCACTGATGAGGCCGATCATGACATCACTTATCCCTATCCTTGCCGTCCGAGGAGGGATCCCACTTGACCGTCCACCCAAGCGGGAGCTAGGGAGGCCAAGTGCCAACAACAGCAATCTCAGGAACTTCGAGATCACCTGAAAGATGTGCCAGAAGCAAGGCTGAGCAGCTATGTTGAACAAGACTTAACCGACCGGTGGAAAAACTACTCCACTAACTTCTAGACATGCAAGGCTCTTTGGCTGAGGGGTTTGTTTTGCCAAAAGTGACTACAGTATGTCCTTACTTTCAATATTTTAGCTCCCAGTTCTAAGTGTGTTTACCTGACTAGGTTAGCAGCTATGCTAGGCAAGCAGAAGTTTCCCAGCAATTTACGATAAGCATTCATATCATCAATACCATCAAGTTCCATTCTTACTATGTGTAGCATAGTGATTAAGCAGTCCCAAACTGTGAGAGGCAGATGAATCGATTCGAATTTCTTAACCATGCATGGCGAGCCTAATCTCACGACATCCGCGCACCACAGAGGGTCGCTTCCCTTGTCGGCCATCCCCATCAACCATTCTGTGACAGTACTTGTCACCACATGCGGCCACAAGGGAAACTCTGTTCTAAAGATAGTGGATCGAACCGCTCACGTCCTGGTTCAATCAGGTACTAGGCTTCCCCATCCCATACTAGGTATGAGATTAGTATTTTCAAACACTTGATCACGAACACCAACACTTTTTGACCTTAAACCAATTTCATGTAGACAGACGGAGCCATCCACGGACCACCAAAATAGTTCACAAGGCCTTGCCCTATCCATCGTCCTTATAGTGGTGACAAAGGAGAACAAGCAACTCCTATAACTCGCGAGTGACAGGGAATCACTCAACTTTTACCGAGTCCTGTTAAGCATTGCAACTACTCGACCTACCATACTAGTGTTCAGATCAAGGGAACTAAGTCATGCATCTATGGTTTCAAACAACTCCTGTAGCATAATGCACATACATACAAATGAAGGCATGCGCAAGTTTAGAAAGACTGGGTTATGCTCCGGGGCTTGCCTTCAAGCGGGGTAGAAGCGAACTGATCTTCGGCGCTCTCGGGTTCAGCTCCTGCAGGCGGCAGCTCAGCTACAACTCCATCTTGTGGCATTGGGTGCAGCTCGTACGTGCCGTCAGCGAGGTTTAGTTCTACACGGAATGCAAATGCAAGGGTTAAAACACTTAGACGGTTATTTCAACAACACTTGCAAGGATTTAGCCTAGAAACTGTAGCAAAACTACAGGAAAAGTGTGAAACCCATTTTATTGGATTCTACTCAGAAAGAGGATTCCAACCCAAGTGATTTCACATTTTTCTGATTTTTCCTCGATTTAAGATGAATTTCCCAAGCTTCTGTTGATTTAGAGTAAGATAAAAGAGTCGGATCGGGAAAAACTTATAATCTGACCTTTAGACCTAAGGAATAACTGTACCGGGGTCCTCAGACTTGACACAGAAAAGTCACCGAAATTTTACGCAAATACCCTGAGTCAAAAGAAAAGGATACAACTGAGCCCTCGGGCGAGGCGGACAGGGGTCGGGCGAAACAGATATGGGTCGGGCGAAACAGATAGGGGTCGGGCGAAATAGATAGGGGTTGGGTGAACTGGAGGGGGTCGGCATCTCACCTTTGGTCCTATTGACAAATACTTGGGATTGAGAAGAAGCAAGCTCAGGCGGAACAACGAAAGGCGCTAAGTTTCGCGTGGCGGTGAGGTCCGGTGGTGTTCCGATGGCAGCAACGCTTTTTGTGGACAACAAGCCAGCTCTACCACAGCGTGAAGGAAAGCAAAATGGTTGGCGAGGTTGGCAAGGCACGGCGTTGTGCGGAAAGGGGAGGTCCACCGAGAGCTCAGGCGGCGGCACTTGCGCGTGAAGCAGAGGAGTGTGCAGCGACAAGTGCGCTGGAGAAGAACAAGCAAGCAAGGGTGACAAGGTGGTGGTGGCAAGGGAACTCCGATAAGAGGCTTCAGTACCCCTTGTATAGCTGTGCAGAAGTGAACGAGTTCGAGCGGCGCGAGGATAAGATCGAGAGAGAATGGAGTGCTCTACCGCGGCGGCGATTGGCCGGCGAAGCGGAGCTCCGGAGACAGGATCCTACGGCATTGGGCAAGGAAGACAGTGCTAGGCAAGTGCAGTTTTGCTGTGCGGAAGGATTGGCCAGGTCGAGCGCGTGCTTGGTCGCGTCAAGTGCCGGATTGGTTGCGGTGACTCGGTATCGGCGGACAGGAGGAAAGGAAGGGCACTGCAGGTGAGGGTGCTGTAGGCGAGGTGACAGGGCGAGCGATGTGACATGAGGATGCGTGGACTAACGGCTCTGCTGCAGCACACGACTAGCGAGGTGGGGGAAAAAGAGTTCTCACTACCTGCGCGGTGGTTGGCGAAGGCGGTATCGTCGCGGGGCGCGCGCGTGGGCAACGCGACTGAGGTACGATGGAAAAGCCTGAAGGAGTTGGGGCGTGGCCGGGGATCCTGGTGAGGAGATGCACGCGGGAGGCGAGGCGGACTAGCGCGGCAGTGGCCAATGTTCGGTCGCAGCGGCGGCAGGGCGCTTGGCACGGTTGGCAAGGTCTTGGGCGAGACAAGACGGGGCGGAAAAGTCTGCAGGGCATTTCGGCGCACGATTGGGAAGGAGGCGCGCTGATCCATCGTGTCGCAGCCGGTGACTGGGTAAGACGGTGCTCGCCAGTGAGGTTATGCCATGCGGCGAAGGGGCTCTAAGACAGGGCGCACGCGCGCTCTGACGCACTTGGTCCGATCGATCCACGGGATCCTTTTCTGGGTCCATCTTCCAGGCTCTTGATCTCCCGATTTCCGAACTACGCCACTTTGACTCCCTTAACAAGAGTTGTAGAACACCAGCCAAGGTCCAACTTTTGTAATTGGATCGAGCTCAAGGACGCAGTGGATTTGGGGATCTATAGCTCCAAGGTTTGGAGGAACACTGGTTTCCGAACTTAGAGAAAAACTGCGGTTTTGCTAGTTTTCAAGGGTCGGGGCTGATTTGAACTGCAAATTTGGGGATCTTTGGAGGCGAAATGGGACCAAGGTCCAATTAGCAAAGTTTAAGCAGGGAATTCTTTCCCCAACTTCTATGAAAGGTTTTCTTGATGCTCAGCTCAACTTTCCAACAACAAACTCTCCCTAAGGTGCTAGGTTGGGCTGAAAACCATACTTAACCGGTATAGCTCAAGAAAGGCTGAGTCAACTAGATTAGGAGACTTGTCTTAAGATTAAGCTCGGCGGATTTAAAACTAGGTCGTTATAGGGTGCTTGTCTCAGCGTCCGCGACAGAGACGGCGATGACGGTGGGGATGGGGGTGCCTGCCCCAGCGGCCGCGATGGAGATAGCGGCGGTGGCAGAGACGGGGGTGCCCGCCCTAGTGGCCCCGGCGGAGTCGGTGGTAGCATTGGAGATAGCAGGGCACGCGCTGGCGGCGACGATGGCTGCGGTGGAGGTGATGAAGACAGCGGCACATGCGCGGGCATCATCGACGGGGCTGATGGCGTGAGGGGCGGTGGCGCCTGCCCCGGCGGCGACGTCGGGAATGGTCGCGTCACTGTCGGCCGGAAGGGCCTCCCGTGCCCCGGCGGCAACATCAGGGACGGCGGTGTCGGGATCGGCTGGAACAGCCTCCCGTGCCCTTGTCCCAGTTGGTCTCGACCCCAACGCATGGGGTGGGCTGACCTTGCGCTGGAGGTCCCGTGAGGACCCGCAGAAGCCCCGCTTCGTGCTGGACGATGCGGAGGAGCGGAGTAGGTGGTGGGCGGTGCAGGGCAGACTCGCAAACCTCCGCGCCGCCCTGTCTTCCGTGATGGGGGAATTGGATGGCGTCGTTGTCCCCGGTGGTCAGGTATGGTGTTCTCTTTGGTGGTCATTTTCCTCTCGTTCCGTTCCTCCTTTCTCCCAACAGTTCCTGATCATAAATCATTCTGTAGGCCCTCCAGGAATGCAGCCAGGGGAAGTCTGAGTTCCTCCGGCGCGAGTGGGGGCTCTGGGAGCATTTCTCCGCGGAAAGGCGGCAGATCGGGGAGCTAACCGGACAGCTCGCCGCCGCCCAGCAGATCATTGCCGACCTGCGCGCGCGCGAGCAGGAGGTGCGGGAGGGCGCGTGGCAAGCGGAGGATAAGTTCCATGCTATTGTCGAGAAGGCTCGCCTTGACACCGAGGAGTTCCAGGCCGTTGCCGAGCAGGCCCGCCATGATGCCAAGGAACTCGCACGGTTGAAGAAGGATCATGAGGCCCTTCAGAAAACCGTCGAGCGTATCTGGCACGAGCGGCACGCGGCTTGGTAGGAGTGCGACTTCGAGGCGAGCCGGAAGGCTGAGGCCGAGAAGATGGTGGCCGACATTGGGGAGGAGGTCAGTCGGCTCCATGTGCTGGTGCAGGGGCTCCAGACCACCGTGTCTCAAGGGGTTGACCGGGAATGTCAGCTGAGAGCCCGATCTGAAGGTAAGGCTTCCGCTATCCTTTTGCTTGCCGCGTTGTGCCGGTTTTTGACTTGGTCGACCTTTCTGGATAGGCCTTGAAGACGACCTCGCCCGACTGAGGGACATCATCGACGTGGAGTGCACTGAACATGCCAACCTAAGGGACTCAGTCCACATCGTCTGCGATGGCCTCAACGTGGTCCAAGAGGAGGGGACGAGCTCGTTAGTGGCTCGTGTCCTTGGGGCGTACCGGTAGGCCCGTGAGATCACTCGGGTGGCGCTCCACGTCATGGTGAGGCGGACCTTCGGCATCTTTGGCTCCCAATACTCCGGCATCAACTTTGCCGCGATGAGCGGGGGGTACGCCTCCGGCTACTCCGAGGCCGAGCTGGATGAGATCGACGCGTCGGTGCTCAATCCAGTGGAGGCCTTGGCAAAGCTCCTGGAGGATGAGGCCATCCCGCCGGAGGACCCAGGGATGAGTTAGCTGTATCAGGCTTAGATGCCCAAAACATATGTAAATGTGTTTAGTGATTTTGAACTTGCTTTTGTGATGGCCATAGAGGCCTTTGTGTAATTTTCAAGAAAGGTTTTCAATCCTCTTTCTGTTTTTTGGGTTTGGAAAGATTGGAGCGCGATTCGGATGCGTCAGGAAGTGCCGATGAGCAAGGGTGCCATAGCCGCTAGGGTGTAGGTTTCTTGCAGTCCGATCGGTCTTGCCCGAGCATCGTTTGTGCACTCTTTTCTTTTCACGCCTAAACGTTCAGGAAGATGGTCAGTTTGAAAAAAAATAGTGTTTTGAGAAGACACCAAGTGACTTGGGCAAGAGCCCCTGATAGCCCCCGAGGGATATGCGACCCTACGGCAGAGCCAGGGTCGGATATCCCTAAGCTTAAGATGAAACTTTAGCGAAGGCAATTCAAAACCACCCCTTTCTCACAAACTAAAAGATAATCAGAAGTATGTATGTACAAACTTGGATAAAATGGATAAGGGTAGAAGCATCTTAGCTACTCGATGTTCCAAGCGTTGGTGAAGACCTGCCCATCAGGGGTCACCAGCTTGTACGTGCCCAGCTGCAGTACTTGCGCGATGATGAAAGGACCTTCCCACAGAGGGGTGAGCTTGTGCCAACCCCTGTTGTCCTAGACAAGGCGAAGCACCATGTTGCCGACGTTGAAGGCTCGGCCTCGTACCTTACGGCTGTGATACCGTCCCAAATCTTACTGGTACTTGGCCGAGTGTAGCAGGGCCACGTCACGCGCTTCGTCGAGTTGGTCTTGTGCATCCTCAAGAGATGCTTGGTTCCCTCGTTCATTGTATGCCCTGACCCTCGGCGACCCGTACTCCAGGTTGGTGGGGAGGATTGCCTTAGACCCGTAGACCATGAAGAACAGGGTGAAGCCGGTTGCCCTACTAGGGGTCATCCTCAAACTCCATAGGACCGCGGGGAGGTCCGCGATCCACCAGTCGTCGAACTTGTTGAGACGGTTGAAGATCCACGGTTTGAGACCCTGGAGTATCATGCCGTTGGCCCGCTCAACCTGTTCGTTCGTGTGGGGGTGCGCTGCGGCTGACCAGTCCACTCGAACGTGGTGGTCGTCGCAGAACTTGAGGAACTTCTTCCCGGTGAACTGCGTGCCATTGTTCGTGATGATGGAGTTGGGGACTCCAAAGCGATGGATGATGTCGGTGAAGAATTGCACCGCCTGCTCGAACTTGATTTGCGCGACCGGTCGTGCCTCTATCCACTTTGAGAACTTGTCGATGGCAACAAGTAGGTGGATGAAGCCCCTGGGCGCCTTCTTGAAGGGCCCGACAAGGTCCAAACCCCAGACCATGAAGGGCCACGTGATGGGGATGGTCTGGAGTGCCTGGGCGGGCACATGGGTCTGTCGCATGAAGAATTGGCACCCTTTGCAGGTGCGCACCACGTGGGTGGCTTTAGCGACCACTGTCGGCCAGTAGAAGCCTTGTCGGAAGGCGTTCCCGACGAGGGTTCTTGGTGCGGCGTGGTGGCCGCAGGCCCTAGCGTGGATGTCCTGTATCAACGCCTTTCCCTGCTCGATCGGGATGCAGCGCTGGAGGATGCCGGTGTGGCTCCTCTTGTAGAGCTCCTGGTCGATGATGATGAAGGATTTGGCACGGCATGCAATCCTTCGCGCCTCCGTCTTGTCCGTTGTGAGCGACTCGCGGATGAGGTAGTCGAGGTATGGGACTCTCCAGTCAGGAGGGGGGTCGGGCTCCTCTGCTGGGTTTGTGTCGATCTCCATGACCTCAGGGTCAGAGGGATCAGCCTCCGAGTCCAGGACAGGTGGCGAGTTGCCGACCTCTCCTAGGTCGGTGCCCGAGTCCGGGACAGGTGACGCATCGCCAACCCCTCCCAGCTCCTTGTAACGTATCGAGGGCTTATATTGGTCGCTGATGAAGATGCCTCGGGGACGGGCTTTCGGCCGGATGCCGCCTTTGCCAGTTCGTCAACTGCCTCATTGAAACATCTTGCGACATGGTTGAGTTCCAGACTGTCGAACTTGTCTTCGAGCTTGTGGACTTCATTGCAGTACGCTGCCATCTTGGGGTCGTGGCAGCTCCTTCATGACTTGCTCGAGGACTAGCTGAGAGTCGCCCCAGATGTCCAGCCGTCGGATGCCCAGTTCGATGGCGATGCGAAGCCCATTGAGGAGAGCCTTGTACTCAGCAACATTGTTGGATGCGGGAAAGTGGAGGCGGATCATGTACCTCATGCGTACGCCGAGGGGAGAGACAAAGACCAGACCCGCTCCGGCATGAGCCTTCATCAGCGACCCGTCGAAGTACATCGTCCAGTACTCCTGCTTCTCCAGTGCTGATGGCGTCTCGATCTCTGTCCACTCTGCAACAAAGTCGGCGAGTACCAGGGACCTGATGGCTGTCCAGGGGGCGTAGGTGATGCCCTGGTCCATAAGCTCGAGCACCCACTTCGCGATCCATCCTGTGGCATCCTGATTCCGAATCACTTTGCCGAGGGGGAATGATGAGACGACCGTCACCGGGTGGGAGGTGAAGTAGTGGCGCAACTTCCTCTTCATGATGGGGACTGCGTAGATGAGCTTCTAGATCTGAGGGTAGTGGGCCTTGGACTCGGACAAGACCTCGCTGACGAAGTACACCGGGTGCTGCACCTTGAGGGCGTGTCCCTCCTTCTCTCACTCCACCACTAGAGCTGCGCTAACCACCTGGATGGTCGCCACGATGTAGAGCAGGAGTGGCTCCCCGTCGATTGGTGGTACCAGGATCAGGGCCTTCATCAGGAGGTGCTTGAGCCGGTCAAGCGCCTCTTAGGCCTCGGCGGTCCACACAAAGCGATCGGTCTTCTTCAGGAGTCGGTAGAGAGGGAGTCCTCATTTGCCGAGGCGTGAGATGAAGCGGCTCAGGGCCACAAGGCATCCCGTCAGATGCTGAACTCCCTTCAGGTTTCGGATCGGCCACATATCGCTGATGGCCACTATCTTCTCCGGATTGGCTTCGATGCCGCGCACGGAAACGATGAAGCCAAGCAGCATGCCCCTCGAAACCCCAAAAACGTACTTTTCGGGGTTGAGTTTGATGCGCTTGTCTCCCAGCCTCTTGAAAGCTAGTTCGAGATCGGGGATGAGCTGATCACCCTTCTTGGACTTGACCACGATGTCGTCTACGTAGGCCTCTACGGTTCGCCCGATGAGGTCTCCGAAACACTTGAGCACGATGACGTAGGCTAGAACGTAGCCCCCACGTTTTTGAGGCCGAACGGCATCTTGACGTAGCAGTAGGGCCCGAAAGGGGTGATGAAAGAGGTCACGAGCTGGTCGGACTCTTTCATCGCGATCTGGTGGTAACCGGAATATGCGTCAAGAAAGCTAAGGGTTTCGCACCCCGCGGTGGAGTTGACTATATGATCTATGCGCGGCAAAGGAAACGGATCCTTTAGGCATGCTTTGTTGAGACCCGTATAGTCAACACACAAGAACAGGATTGGCTAACCACTCGGGGTGGTGCACTTCCTTGATGAACCCGGCCGCCAAAAGCTTCTGGAGCTCCTCACCGATGGCCTTGCACCTCTCCTCGTCGAAGCGGCGCAAGCCTTGCCTCACCGGTTTGGAGCTGGCCTTGATGTTCAAGGAGTGCTCGGTGACTTCCCTCGGGATGCCTGGCATGTCCGAGGGTTTCCATGGGAAAATGTCGCTGTTCGCGCGAAGGAAGTCGACAAGCACGCTTTCCTATTTGGGAGATAGGGTAGCGCCTATCCGCACGATCCTGCCGTCAGAACTGCTGGGGTCGAGGGGGACCTCCTTGACACCTTCGGTGGCCTTGAAGGAGGTGGTGGACTGCTTGGAGTTGGGTGAGTCCTCGGCGCTCTCTGCGAGCCAGACCACGGGGTCCTCTGTGCAAGTGATGGCCGCGGCATACTCGCAGCATTCTACGTCGCACTCGTACACCTTTTGGAAAGACGTGCTGATGGTGATGACCCCGTGGGGCCCTGGCAGCTTGAGCTTGAGGTAGGTGTAGTTGCGGATGGCCATGAACTTGGCGTAGCATGGCCGCCCCAAGATGGCGTGGTAGGTCCCGTGGAAGCCCACCACTTCGAAGGTGAGGGTCTCCTTCCTATAGTTGGAAGGAGTCCAAAAAGTGATGGGCAGGTCGATCTGCCTGAGAGGCATCGCCCGTTTCCCGAGCACGATGCCATGAAACGGTGCCTCGCTGGGATGGAGGCGAGAGCGGTTGATCCCCATGGTGTCGAGAGTCTCGGCGTAGAGCATGTTGAGGCCACTGCCTCCATCCATGAGCACCTTGGTGAGGTGCATTGTGCCGATGATGGGGTCGACGACGAGCGGGTAGCGTCCCAGCTGCAGGACGCGCTCCAGGTGAACGGACTGGTCGAAGGTGATGGCAGATCTCGACCAGTCGAGGAAGGTCGGGGTGGCGGGTTCGGCCGCGTAGACTTCGTGGCGACCAGTCGAGGAAGGTCGTAAGCCGCCGGCCCACCGAAGATCATGAAGCAGCCATCCACGTTGGGAAAGCCATCTTCCTTCCCCTCGCCAACCTTCTTCTCCTCTTTGAGCTTCCATCTCTGGTCGCCCTTCACTAGGTTGCCTACAAAATACCTCTTCATGAGGTTGCAGTCTTTGTAGGCGTGCTTGGCGGGGCACTCGTGGTTTGGGCACGGTCCCTCGATCAGCTTGTCGAAGAAGCCAAGGGTGCCCTCAGGGGGCGGCTATTCCCGTTTGCACTCAGAAATGGCCACGAGGGGAGCCTCGTGCCACTGCTTGTTCTTCTTCTTCTGCTGGTGGTTGGAGGTGCCCTCATCGGTGTCCTCCTCCCGCTTCTTCTTGCCCTTTGAGTGATCAAAGATCACCCCGATGGCCTCTTCGCTCGAGGCGAAGTTGGTGGTGATGTTGAGGAGCTCCTCTATGGTCCGTGGGCCCCTACGTCCCAGCTCTTTGACCAGGGGCCGACAGGAAGTTCCTGCCAGGAAGGCTGATGATGTTGGCGTTCGCGACGTTGGAGAGCTCGGTGCGCTTCCTGGAGAAGCGCCGGATGTAGTCGCACAGGGACTCATCCGACTCCTAGCGGCAGCTCTGGAGGTCCCAGGAGTTTCTAGGGTGCATGTACGTGCCCTGGAAGTTTCCCACGAAGATTTTCTTTAGGTCATTCCAGTTACGGATCTGACTCGAGGGAATGTGCTCCAGCCAGGCTCACGCCGAGTCGGCCAGAAATAGCAGGAGATTGCGAATGATGAACAGGTCATCATCCACCCCACCGGCCTAACATGCAAGCCGATAGTCGCTGAGCCAAAGCCTAAGGTTCGTCTCCCCAGAGTACTTGGCCACATTGGTGGGCTGCCTGAAGCGTGCTGGGAACGGGGCGTTCAGGATGCGTGCAGAGAAGGCCCTGGGTCCCGCTGGGTTGGGGCTCGGGCTGCGATCTTCTTCGCTGTCGTAGCGGCCACCATGGTGGACGTGGTAGCCATGGTCCGCTCCATCCTCCTTGTCTGCGCGGGAGCACCTCCGCGCGTCCAGGGTGTCGCGGGCGTCGCGGACGGGACCGATGCGCCGGTGGATGGACTGGCCTCCGCCTCCTGTGGGCGGCAGTGTCCTTCGAGCAGGCGTAGCCCGGTTTCCACCAGGGGGAGGCTAGTGGATAGACTTCCCATGCCTTTCGAGAGGTGCGGTGGGCGCTGGCCTGCTGGCGTTGTGCCCACATCGCCGGGACGCAGAGCTCTCCGCCTGCTGGACTACGGTGCATTCCAGCAGGTTGCGCACCTCCTGGTGGGCCTGTCGCTCCTCGGGCGTCGCTGGCTCGGGGAGTCATTGAATCAGGGCCGCCATGGTGGTGATGTTCTGGCTGGCGCGGGTGAAGAGTTGAGGGCGATCCTCGTCCTCGCAGATGCGCCTTTGGACATCGCGCGCCCATTGTCGTGCCCCGCCTTCGTTGCGAGGGCGCTCGACCTCCTGAATGGGCACCACACGCGCCTCTGGTAGACGTGGCCACTCCGGGATCCTAGCGAGGGCCCCGGTTGTGGCTGTGGCGCGCGGTGGGGGAGTGCGCTGCCTCCCTGCGGTGCCGTTGTCGTTGGACCCCTCGGAGTGCACGTCGGCCATGAAGCACTCTCGCGAGGGGTGGTGGCTCCCGTTGGCAGAGCCGGCGTCGGAGGCTGTCCTCGCCACGCCCACAAACTTGTTATTCGTAGGTGGCACAATCATGGATCACGCCAGGAGACGACCGTAGGTCACCGTGGCGTTGCGCAGCCTAGAGGGCCATTCCTCCGAAAGAGGCCCCGTGGCGCGTGCCCGGCCGCTCACCACCATTCAGGCGGCGGAGCCGGAGGTGACGGGGTGAGCGGGAAGGACAAGGAGAGGGATCAGCTCGATTCCGTCCCCCGTGGCGAGGAAGTCCAAGCTCCCAAAGCGGACGTGGGAGCCGGGAGCAAAGCTAGTGTCGCGGTTGGCCATCCGAACCAGGTGATGTACGCGCAAAGGTCCCTTACCTAGCGCGCCAGCTATCGTTGTCAAGAATAGCGGATCAAGACTACGGCAAGTAAATTTGTTTGATGCTCGTAAGGCTCGGATGGTCGCGTGAAAGCACACGGGGTTAGACTGGTTTGGGCAGGAATAGCCCTACGTCCAATATGGGGAGCTGCTCGTGTTACTCATGCAGGGTCTGTAATAGGGGTTACAAACAGGTGAGAGAAGGAGTCGGTCCCAAGTGTCTTGGGTGTGCACTGATCCTCGTGAGGAGAGGGTGTGAGTTCGGTTGGCTTGAGAGTCGTCCCTGTCTCGGAGCCCCTGGTCCTCCTTTTATAGCGCAAGGAGAACACAGGAGTTACAGGTGAGCCAGGCGTCAGGAGAAGTAAAAGAGACAAGCTAAGTAAAGTAAAACACAGGGAGCAGGACCGAGTCCCCGCATTGCCGCCTTCCCCTCCGGTCTTTGTCTCCTGTCAGCGAGGCCGCCGGAGGGGGGTGTCTGTCGTTGGATCCTATCGACGATCTTCCGGTCGACCATCGTTGCCAGGCATTATGATGATGTTTGTCCGCTGCAACTGTGCTCATCATGGGGGACAGCCGTCCTCTATAGCTCTGCATGTTGACCATGAGGCACGGCTAATACGTCTCTGTCGATGGACCGACCATGAAATTGGGCGGTGCTCCCTCCTGTGCTGGGGGCGCGGGTAATGAGTGCCCTTCGACGGACAGGAGAGACAGCGAACTAGAGCGGTGCCGCCGTAGCCTGTGCAGTCGTGGCTATAGTGTACCGCTCGGGTACTGTGGCGGGTCACGTCGAGGAGCGCGGGCACCTTTCTGCGCGCCAGACCCACGGCGCATTTATGGCAAGATTGGTGGGAGCCCACGAGATCTGCGCCCTCATCTACTAGTTTGCACCCGAGGCGGATCCTTGTCTTGTGGGCCTGGATGAGTCCGGCCCCCTGCGCCTGGGGTCGGGCGAGGCGGAGCCTTATGGCGAGGGGTCGGGCGCATCCGACCCTAGGACCGTGGGTCGGGCGAGGCGGAGTTTTGCGGTGAGGGGTCGGGCGTGTTCGACCCCGGGACCTTGGGTCAGGCGAGGTGAACTAGAAAAACTCCCTCTCCATGCTGAGTCGGCGGAGGTCGCCGTCGCCGCAGGTGGGCCTGGACATTTATGATTGTTGTTTAAGGAGCATAAGGAGGTCGTTAATATTGTTGTCTAGATGCCTCTAGTCAATCAACCCATGGAGGGAGAAGAAAAAACACTAAGGGGTTATGCAAAGTCCGCAAATGGATCCATTCAACATGCGGAAATAAGACATGGTACATGCTTACATGCAACCACGAAGCATGAACTGAATAAAGGAATAATCAAAATGGTGGCTACAAATCATTTCAGAGGGGCAAAGTGTAACGACCGGCCCCAAATCTTCCAAGTTAATCTTAATCCTAGCCCCTGATCATCTGTCTAGTTTTCCGCGCCTAAGTTGAGTGTTCAACCTTCCGACCGGTCCCGACCCCTGAGACCCGACCCCTCCCCGCTTCGCTCTGGTTCCGACCCCGCCGAAAAAACCAGCCCACCGTCGGATCCTTCTAAGTCTTTCCCAAACGTCCGTTCTATCTGACCAGTGGACCCGCGAGATCTTTTTCCCCCAGATCTTCCGCGACAGGCGCACTCGAGTTGCATGCCCGCTTCAGAGTCTCCCCGCCGCATGGCTCATCTTCTCCGCCGCCCGCCGCTTAGCCTCACCTCTGACCCGCGACCGAATGGATTCTCGTGCCCCCTTCTCCAATGGTAGTGGAAGCCCCTCTGCAACCTTTCTGCAACGCCTCACCTCCCGCGCCCATCATCACACCGCCAGATCCCGGCCGCAGAGCCCGATGTCGCCCATCTTTTCCATCACTTCGAACACAGTCGCGCCGCTTGGTCTTCGCTACCCGACGATTCCTCCTTCGCCAACCCCGACCACGGCAGCGACAGCTCCTTTCCCCGCCCTGTCAGAAGCCGCCCGACAATCTGTTGATCCGCGCTCGCCCACACGCTCGCGGCTGCCTGTCTTCTCACCTGTGTGCCCTCGATTCTAGCGCCGTTAACCCGGTCGCTTCCATCAAATCTACCGCACGACGACGCCCGCCTCCGCCAAATCTCAACCACCGGCATACCCGCTCCAGCGCCGCCCTGACGCCAGAGCCCAATGACCGCTAGCGTCATCCCCGAAGTCCTGCACCACCGCCCTCGTCGCTCAATCGCCACCCAGGCAGAGCACTCCATTGCTTCTTCCCCGGCCTTCGTGCCGCTCCCCTTCTCTCTCCCGTGCCGCTTCCCTTCTCCCTTCCCAGCCGCTATAAAAGGGAATGCGCGAGCCCACCGGACTTCCCTCCGCCATTGCTGCCTTCCGCCATTTCTCTTTCTCCCTGCTCAAGCTCCCAGCGCCACACCTTAAGTTCTTGAGGAACTCTCCTCTCTGCTCCCCTCCGTTTTTCCCAAGCCACACAGCCGTTTGCTCCTCCGTGCTGCGTAAGAGCTCACTTGTGATCCACAAGAAGCACTGCCGCCGCAGGAGCACTGCCGGACTTAGCCGACCCTATCTGTTCCGCCGACCCCTCTCCGCCTCGCCTGAGGGCTCAGCTGTGATCTTTTCTTCAACCCGAGGGTGTATGTGTAAAACTTAGGAACCCTTCAGCGCTTGCGTCTGAGGATCCCTAGTATACCACATCCTCTAGTTCAAGGATCAGATCATAAGTTCCTTTCCCGACCCTTACCTCTTGATCTCCACCAGCTCCTTTGAACCTCCCCACCCTCCTGCTCTTTGTCGCGAGTTTCTGGGCTCAGGCTTGCAAGTGTTGCTGTTGAAATAACCGTGTATGCTAACTCTTGCATTGCATTCCTGTAGAGCTGCGCCTCGCCGACGGCTTCTACGAGCTACACCTGGCGCTAGAAGACGAAGCTGTAGCCGAGTTCCTACCCCCAGAAGCCGAAGCCGCCCCCGAAGTCGAGCAGTTCTCTTCCTCCTTGCTCGAAGGCAAGCCCCGGTTGCATGAAAACCCTGTGTTGTTTTCCAAACTTGCGCATGCCTTCCTTAAAACATGCTTGTGCATTTACGTATAGTAGTTGTTTGAAACCCTAGATGCATGATCTAGTTTCCTATGGATCTGAACACTAGCTGTTGGACCGAGTAGCTGCTTGCTTAACTAGGAGACGGTAAAAGCCGAGTGATTCCTTGTCACTCGCGAGTTGTAGGAGTTGGATGTCTACCTTTCTGTTACAACTATAAGGACGATGGACGGGGCAGGGTTTTGGGTAACTCTTTGGTGGTCGGATGATCGCCCCGTCTGTCTATGAAAACTTGCTAAGGCCCGACAGTGGTGGTGTTCGTGATCAAGTGTTTGAAAGTACTAACCTCATACTTAGTATGGGATGAGGAAGCCTAGTACCGGATTAAACCTAGACGTGAGCGGTCGCCCCATTGTTCTTGGAACGGAGTTTCCCCTGCTGGTTGTCGCACGTGGTGGAAAGCGTGGTCACAGAACGGCAGAGGCCGGGTCTGTGGAACCTTGCACCAAAGGAAATGGGCCCGACACGGGTTAGGGGATTGATGGGCAAGGCCGACACAGGAAGCGACCTCCGGGTGCGCGGATGTCGTGAGGTTAGGTTCACCATGCATGGTTAAAGAACTCGAATTGATTCGTCTACCTCTCACAGTTTGAGACTGCTTGATCGCTATGTCACCCTGAGTAAATGAGGAATCTGATGATGACATGGTTTGTTGATATATACATATCTTGCTTGGGTTCTATGATTGCTTAGAATAGGTTGCAAAAACTAGACCGGTTAATGAACTTAGAACCGGAGCTAAAACTTGAAAATAGGGTTTTACTTAGTGCTTTTGGCAAACAAACCCCTCGGCCGAAAAGCCCTGCATGTCTAGAAGTGTGGAGTAGTTTTACTCCTGTCGGTTAAGTCTTTTTGAGCTTAGTAGCTCAGCCTTGTTGTGGCTTCTATTTTTCAGGAGAGGTTGCTGCTTCCGACCCTTCTCCTGCTGGCACTTGGCCGCCCCAGCTCCCTCCGGGTTGGACGGTCGAGTGGGATCCCTCCTCGGACGGCGAGGAAAGGGATCTGTGATGTCCCAGCTGGCCTCACCAGGGACGTCCGACCCCGATGTTGCTTCCGCTCATGGTTTTATTTTCTTTTGTCTTTCTGGAAATCCTGTAAAACTCTGATGTCTATTTCGTAACTAAACTAAGTGGTTAAGTTGTTAACTCGGTGGACTTGTTGTACTCTCTGGAACCGCTCACCTTAGTGTGAGTCTGCTAAAATGGTCCTGTTAAAGTGGTTAAATCGGAGGAAATCCGACGGCACTTCGTGTTTACTCGGCTTAGGCATGAGCGTCGTGTATCAGGCGACTAAGTCATGTTTAACCAAGTAGGTCCGAAGTGGATCCGCCACAGCTGGTACCAGAGCGGTTTTAGCAGTACAGAGAACACAACAAGCCCTAACACTTCTTTGAAAAGATAAAAAAATTGCAAGAAACTTTTGAAAAATCTCGTACAATCGCTAAGGATGACTTTAGTGCGAGAGGCCCTAGGGGATTTTGGGGTTCTTTTAGGTGGCTAATATTTTACTTGGTTATCTTGCTAACCCTTCCAGCACTTCGCCACGTCTATCATACGTGTGCCGAGTTTCGCATCACGAGTATGCGAAGGTTGATAGGGAGTTCTATTCAAAGGACCCTATCATCGTGGTTGTTTTCGCCCACGTCTATCATACGTGCGCAGGTTTCGTATGTAATCCATACGAAGGTTGGTACGGTTCAATTCCAACGAACCTATCAGCACAGTTGATTCGCCACGTCTATTATACGTGTGCTGATTCCGCATCACGAGTATGCGAAGGGTTATACGGTTCCATTCAAAGGGAACCTATTTCCACGGTTGAGTGCTGTCCATGCAGCCTTAAACGCATGGGTGCCGTTCCTATAGTGAGCGGTAATGTTTGGGAACACTTTCGTGGGTGCTGGCATGAAAGGTTCGTGTGTTGGTGTTTTCTGCAGGTACACTAACCGCGTTCGTTTAGGAGACGTTGCTAGAACCGACTAGCTATTATAGGGAGAGATGTACTTGTTGCCTTGCCACCGGCACTGACCGCGTAAGACCCAGGTTTCGGGCAGTTGTTTTGGTTAAGAGTAAGGTAGGCCGTGCATGCGTCATAAATGGAAATCTGTAAAGTTCTCTTCTCAAAAGCAACCTTGTTCGGTAGAGCTCTTTTTTTTCGGTTCTAAGGATTTCTAGTTTCTTCCAGTTGCTCTCGGTTAAAGCCGAATGCTTCTCTATCCGACCCCTGACCCTTGGAGTCTATCTCACGTGGTTTTGATTTCTTGGTTCCAGATGGCCGTCCCCGGACATGTTTTATTTGGATGGTACTTTCCAGTCCACCTGTCTGCATTTCGAGGGCTTCCCCGCGATTTTGTGGGACACGTTGAAATGGTTTGGGTACCAGTCCCCACCATTGTACGCCGGACGACTGTATTTGGAGCAGGGCATCCAGACGTGCCATGTACAGGCGGTGGTACCTCCTCCCCCTGTGCGGCCCGACTGGCCCTCCTTCGGATATCAGCCTACGGCCTTGCTGCGGAGGACACTTGGGAGTCTGCCGCTCTCCAGCTTCTCATCCAGTTTTGCCAGCTGCATCCCCTGGAGATCACGCTAGACCCTATCGGCCTGTTCCCCGCCAGGAACCGGCTGGACCCGGCGTGGCTCGACCGCGTCAGGAATATTGAGGTGCTAGCCACCACGTACTCCATGGTCACCATCTCCACCAACGTCAGATGCATGGCAGCCCTCTATCGGCTGATCGAGCTTCAAGGGAGAGCTATGACCATCTTTGCCCGGACCGCGGTGGATGCTCACGGATACCTCCAGTCAGCTAGGAGAGACATGGTAGGCCAAACCTACTAGCTTATCCAACAGGGTATTCAGATACACGACATGCAAGACCGGATCTCCGAGCTCGAAGGAGAAGTCACCGACCTAGTGGACGGCATGATCGAGCTGTCGAAGGAGAAGATGGAGATAGTGATGGAGCTGGCGGTTGCCAATGCTCACTTGGAGGAGCATCAAGCTGAGCTCGACGATATGCATGCCCTCAATATGCAGCTCGAAGCTCAAGAGGACCCCGAGGAGGATGAGGGAGCGTCCAGCATGGACATCGAAGAAGATGGCGCCCCTTCTCCTACTCATAGTGTCCATTTGTAGATCAAGAGTTACCAGGGACTCATTCTTTGTTGTACTCCTCGGCAGCCTAGATTTTGGAAAGGATTGTAATAGGTTAGCCTTGAGTCGAGTACTCCCTGTGTTGGAACACCGCTGTATATGAAGTCAATTCCTAGTCTGGCCTCTAACTCTTGTAAAGTGTTGGAATGATTAGACTAAGTGAGTTACGCCACGACCACACGCTTTTTTCTGTGAGTCTATTCAAGTTGGCCGACCCCGGTTCGTGAGATCGGGTGCGCCGACCCTTCGAGGCAGTTTCCGCCTCGCCCGACCCCCTTTTTAATGTGGACCGTTGCCGACCCTTTTTCTTGGGAGGATTGCCTAGCCTGACCCCTTGGCTTAAGTTGGATTCTAGGAGTCTGAGTGGGGTATGATTCGCCCGAAGTTGAGTACAAGGCTAAGATAAACGCTATCTAACATGAGGATGAGAAAAGTGTATCTCCCCTATGAGGACGTGTGTTGCATTATCAGCAAGGGTTGCATTGGAGAATTTAACTTATACGTTCCATTTGTTGGAGTACTCCTAAGATTATGAATTTAATGGAACGCTAACTCTTGCAGATGGCGCATCGCACCAGATCTGGTTCTGTGCCCGGCAGCAGCGAGCAGCGACAGGATCTTCCCCCACCCCCGCCCTCATCTCCACTAGAGGAAATCCTAGCAACTCAAACTGAGCTGCTAAGGCATCTTGTACAAGGACAACAGCAGCAGCCCCATGGTGGAAGGGCTCTGCAGCAGCCGCATGTGGCTCGCTATGAGGACTTTTTGGGGACACAGCCCCCTTTATTTCAGAAGACACAAGAACCGCTCGACGCTGACGCCTGTGTTCGTACGATCAAATCAAAGTTCGAGCTTCTCACCGCCCCATGCCCCGACCATAACAAGGCTCAGTTCGCAGCTCAATAGCTGCGTGGCTCCGCACGGCTCTGGTGGGACCACTACCATGCCATGCTGCCGGCTGGCCATGTGGTCAGCTGGAATGAGTTCAAGATCGCGTTTAAAGTGCATCACATCCTGGAAGGTCTCTTGGAGCGCAAGCTCAATGAGTTCCTAGCCCTTACCCAGGGAACCCGAGATGTGCTGCACTACGCTCAAGCTTTCAACGACCTGTGCCGTTATGCCGGCTACCATGTGGACACAGATGAGAAGAAGCGGGACAGATTCCGCCGAGGACTGAGCTTGGAGCTCAGAGAAAGGTTGAACCCCATCAAGGTGGACACCTACAACGAGTTGGTCAATCTGACCATCTCTCAAGAGGATTGCATGCAAGCTCTCAAGGCCGACCAGAAGAGGAAGGCCTCCGTGGCGTTTCCGAGCCAGCCAACCCGAAAGTTCCGGATGGTTCCTCCACAAGCCCCCGGCCGACCCCAGCAGTCAGGAAGGTGGATTGCCCGACCCCCACCAGCAGCAGCGCCCCATTTTCCCGGCTTCCAACCACAGGTGCCTTGGCCGACCCCACCAGCACCACCCCGCCCTGCAGCTAGTAGCCGCTGTTTCACCTGCGGCAATGAAGGGCATTTTTCTAAGGACTGCCCTAGGAACAAGAATCAGCAGCAAGGCCAGAACCCCATGGCAAACAGAGGAAGAAGGCCGGGAGCCTCTCATAGCTTTATCGGGAGTAAGGCTAGAGAAAGATGTGAGCTGGATGTCGGTCACACTAAGGAATCTTATGTGATCGCCACTCCGGGAGGGAAGATAGCATCGGATCAAATCGTTACTCTTGTACCTCTCCAGCTAGGCCCAACCCTTTTCAAGGAAAACCTTATCATCCTTGACCTAGAAGGCATAGATGTCATCCTTGGGATGGATTGGATGGCCCGACATCATGTGGTTCTAGATACAGCCGCCCGATCTCTCCACATCAACTCACCCTTCCATGGCAGTTCTATCCTATCCTTGAAACATCCTAAGTCTGCACTTCCTTGTGCATACCCTCTATCGGGAGCCCGTCTAGAAAGCCTCCCTGTTGTCTGTGAGTACCCTGACGTGTTCCCCGAAGACTTGCCTGGTATGCCACCTGATAGAGAGGTGGAGTTTTCCATAGAGTTGATCCCTGGCACCGCACCGATATCTAAGAGACCCTATCAGATGCCACCTGCTGAGTTGGCCGAGTTGAAGACCCAGTTGCATGATCTGTTGGAAAAAGGCTTCATCCGACCCAGCACATCATCTTGGGGTTGCCCTGCCCTA
This sequence comes from Setaria viridis, assembly GCF_005286985.2. Taxonomy (NCBI): domain Eukaryota; kingdom Viridiplantae; phylum Streptophyta; class Magnoliopsida; order Poales; family Poaceae; genus Setaria; species Setaria viridis. The sequence goes on from NC_048269.2 coordinate 5,960,115, forward strand.
TTTGTGAAGAAGAAGGATGGCAGTCTACGCATGCGTGTGACTACCGACCCCTCAATGCTGTGACCATCAAGAACAAGTACCCACTGCCACGCATTGATATCTTGTTTGATCAGTTAGCCGGAGCAAAAGTGTTCTCCAAGATCGATCTTCGTTCTGGTTATCACCAAATCAAGAACCGACCCTGCGACATACCCAAGACAGCCTTCTCCATGAGGTATGGACTATACGAGTACCTGGTCATGTCCTTTGGACTCACCAATGCACCCGCCTATTTCATGTACCTCATGAACTCGGTGTTCATGCCCGAGCTGGACAAGTTTGTAGTGGTGTTCATTGATGATATCCTAGTGTACTCGAAGAGCGAAGAAGAACATGCCGATCATCTTCATGTAGTTCTCCAATGGCTGAGAGATCACCAACTCTATGCCAAGTTCTCCAAGTGTGAGTTTTGGTTAGATAGTGTCAAGTTTTTGGGACACACTATCTCCAAGGATGGTATAGCCGTCGACCCCAGTAAGGTACACGAAGTTATGGAATGGAAGCCTCCTGCCTCAGTGCACCAGATCAGAAGTTTCCTTGGGCTGGCAGGCTACTATCGGCGCTTTATACCGGATTTCTCTAAGATAGCTAAGCCGATGACCGAGTTGTTGAAGAAGGAGGTCAAATTCATGTGGAACGACAAGTGTGAAGAAGCCTTCAAGACCCTGAAGCACCTGCTGACCACAGCCCCAGTTTTGGCTCAGCCCGACCCTTCTAGGCCGTTTGATGTGTACTGTGACGCCTCTGGCACTGGACTTGGGTGTGTTCTTATGCAAGACAACCGAGTCATTGCCTATGCCTCACGAGCATTACGACCTCATGAGCTGAGCTACCCAACCCACGACCTTGAGCTAGCAGCAGTGATACATGCCTTAAAGATATGGAGACACTATCTGATGGGCACCCACTGCAACATCTATACCGACCACAAGAGCCTCAAGTACATCTTCACTCAAGCCGACCTCAACATGCGCCAAAGAAGATGGTTGGAGTTGATAAAAGACTATGACTTGGAAGTTCACTATCATCCCGGCAAAGCCAATGTGGTGGCCGATGCTCTTAGTCGCAAGCACCATTGCAACTGCTTGTTGGTAACAGCTTTCACCGAGACTCTGTGTCATGAGATGGGAAAACTCAGTTTGGAGATTATTCCCCATGGAACCCTCGGCCACATCACCCTTAACTCAGTTTTGGAAGACCAAATACGGTCAGCACAAATGGAAGATGAGGAAATAAAGCGGATCATCAGGAAGATCTCAGTAAAGGATGAAGGATATAAGGAATTCTGGCAGGACGAAACTGGAGGCGTATATTATGAAAACCGACTGGTTGTACCAGCCGACCCCAAGCTGAGGAAGCAGATCCTAGACGAAGCTCATCTCTCCAAGTTCTCAATCCATCCTGGCAGCAATAAGATGTACCATGATCTCCGTCAAACCTTTTGGTGGAGTGGAATGAAGTCGGAAATTGCCCGGTATGTTTCAGAATGTGACACCTGTCAACATGTCAAAGCAGCCATCTAAAGGTAGCGGGTACCCTGCAGCCCCTACCTATTCCCTCTTGGAAATGGGAAGACATCAGTATGGACTTCATAGTTGGACTGCCCCTTACATCACAGCGATATGATTCCATCTGGGTTATAGTGGACCGCCTGACCAAGACCGCCCACTTCCTTCCTGTCCGCACCACCCACACAGTTAAGCAGTATGCAGAGTTGTACCTCGACCGCATAGTTTCCCTACACGGTGTACCCAAGACCATCATCTCTGATCGAGGAGTTCAGTTTGTGGCACGCTTTTGGGAACAGCTACAAGCATCCATGGGCACCAAGCTCATCCGTAGCTCAACATATCACCCTCAAACCGATGGCCAAACCGAGAGAGTCAACCAGATCCTCGAAGACATGTTGAGAGCTTGTGTCATCCACTATGACAAAAACTGGGACAAGTGCCTGCCCTTGGCAGAGTTCTCCTACAACAACAGCTATCAGGCCAGTTTGAAGATGGCACCGTTTGAAGCCCTGTATGACCGGAGATGTCAGACGCCCTTGAACTGGTCCCAAGCAGGAGAAAGACAGGTCTATGGCCCTGACTTAGTGGCAGAAGCCGAAGAGCAAGTAAGGGTAATTCAAGCCAATCTCAAGGCTGCCCAATCTCAACAAAAGAGTTATTCCGACAGGCGAAGAAGGCCCCTACAGTTTGACCTTGGTGATCATGTGTATCTTCGAGTCTCCCCGACCAAAGGAGTACAACGGTTTGGAGTAAAAGGCAAGTTGGCTCCCCGCTACATTGGCCCTTATGAGATTGTGGAGATCTGTGGACCCGTTGCTTACCGGATCCAACTTCCAGAACAGCTATCGGCCATACACAATGTTTTCCATGTGTCTCAACTAAAGAAATGTATCCAAGTTCCAACCGAGATCTTAGAGCAAGAGCAGCTTCAGATCGAGCCCGACCTCACCTACGCCGAGTACCCAGACCGAGTTCTTAACCAGAAAGAAAGGCATACCCGGCGCCAAATGGTCAAAATGTACAAGATCCTCTGGAAAAACCACACCGAAGATGAAGCAACATGGGAAACAGACGAGTATCTGAACAAGCACTTCCCAGGTTTTCTATCTCGTCAAGGAGGTAAGAACGGCACACCCCCTTTTGATACCTGAATCTCGGGACGAGATTCTTTTTAAGAGGGGTAGGCTGTAACGACCGGCCCCAAATCTTCCAAGTTAATCTTAATCCTAGCCCCTGATCATCTGTCTAGTTTTCCGCGCCTAAGTTGAGTGTTCAACCTTCCGACCGGTCCCGACCCCTGAGACCCGACCCCTCCCCGCTTCGCTCCGGTTCTGACCCCGCCAAAAAAACCAGCCCATCGTCGGATCCTTCTAAGTCTTTCCCAAACGTCCGTTCTATCTGACCAGTGGACCCGCGAGATCTTTTTCCCCCAGATCTTCCGTGACAGGTGCACTCGAGTTGCATGCCCGCTTCAGAGTCTCCCCGCCGCGTGGTTCATCTTCTCCGACGCCCGCCGCTCAGCCTCGTCAATGACCCGCGACCGAATGGATTCTCGCGCCCCCTTCCCCATTGGCAGCAGAAGCCCCTCTGCAACCTTTCTGCAACGCCTCGCCTCCCGCGCCCATCATCACACCGCCAGATCCCGGCCGTAGCGCCAGAGCCCAATGACCGCTGGCGTCATCCCCGAAGTCCTGCACCACCACCCTCGTCGCTCAATCGCTGCCCAGGCAGAGCACTCTATTGCTTCTTCCCCGGCCTTCACGCCGCTCCCCTTCTCTCTCCCGCGCCGCTTCCCTTCTCCCTTCCCAGCCGCTATAAAAGGGAATGCGCGAGCCCGGCGGAGTTCCCTCCGCCATTGCTGCCTTCCGCCATTTCTCTTGCTCCCTGCTCAAGCTCCCAGCGCCACACCTTAAGTTCTTGAGGAACTCTCCTCTCCGCTCCCCTCCGTTTTTCCCAAGCCACCCAGCCGCTTGCTCCTCCGTGCTGCGTAAGAGCTCACTTGTGATCCACAAGAAGCACCACCGCCGCCGGAGCACTGCCGGACTTAGCCGTTGTTCAAAGCCTTAGTCCCTCCGCCCAAGTCTGCTTCTTCCCGACCCCAAGCTCTCCTTGTAGGAAGAAGGTAAGCTGCCGACCCCAGTCCGCTTCGCTCGACCCCTCTTATCCGCCCGACCCCGGTTCCTTCTCGCCCGACCCTATCTGTTCCACCGACCCCTCTCCGCCTCGCCCGAGGGCTCGACTGTGATCTTTTCTTCAACCCGAGGGTGTATGTGTAAAACTTAGGAACCCTTCAGCGCTTGCGTCTGAGGATCCCTAGTATACCACATCCTCTAGTTCAAGGATCAGATCATAAGTTCCTTTCTCGACCCTTACCTCTTGATCTCCACCAGCTCCTTTGAACCTCCCCACCCTCCTGCTCTTTGTCGCGAGTTTCTGGGCTCAGGCTTGCAAGTGTTGCTATTGAAATAACCGTCTATGCTAACTCTTGCATTGCATTCCTGTAGAGCTGCGCCTCACCGACGGCTTCTACGAGCTACACCCAGCGCCAGAAGACG